>NC_139251.1:55806423-57048896 GCF_977018435.1 Lepisma saccharinum | reverse complement strand
CTTCCAAATAGATGACATATTCTACCAACAGAAAGAAGGCATGGCCATGGGATCTCCTCTATCCCCTATAGTCAGCAATATCTATATGGAACATTTCGAAGAAATAGCTTTAACCACACACCACCTCAAACCGTCCACCTGGTTCAGGTACGTAGACGACACTTTTGTGGTCTGGCCACATGGGGAACACACGTTGCCCATCTTTCTGCAACACCTAAACAGCCTAAGACCCACAATCCAATTCACCATGGAAGTGGAAAAAAACAGAACTATACCCTTTCTAGATGTACTAGTCACAAGGCATGATCACACCCTTTCCACAAAAGTGTACAGAAAACCTACCCATACAGGACAATATCTTAACTTCTTCTCCAACCACCCCAAATCCATAAAAACCGGCATAGTAAAAACACTCGTGCACCGAGCTAAAACCATATGTAAGACCAAACAGGATCTTACCAATGAAAAGAAATCACTCTACAAAGATCTCAGAACCAATAACTATCCACACAAAATAATAAACCCCATAATATGGACAGAAGAAACAACAAAACCACTTCCAAAAGATAAACCACTGGCCACGATCCATACACCATACATAAAAGGAATATCAGAAAGAATCCAAAAAATAACCAAGAAATATAACATCACACAAGACCCCACACACCCGATATAAAAATGAAAAACGTAATCTACAGCATCCCATGTGAATGCGGGAGAGAATACATTGGCGAAACATGCAGAACACTTGAAGCGAGGGTGGGGGAACACAAAACAAACCTTAGGCTTGGATACTTTGAAAGATCCAAACTAGCGACCCACGCCTGGGAAAACAGTCATAGAATACAATGGGATAAAACACAGATAATAAACAGGGAAGAAAACGGCTACAGCAGAAAATTCAAGGAAGCATCACATATGACAACAAGAACAGAACCGATCAGCCAACCCAGCCTAGAGATCAGACCAATATGGACACCATTAGTCAGAAATTTTTCAAAAAAACAATAGATGGCAGCACTACACCAACGCATCCACATGTCATACATTTACCCACAGAACACAGCAGAAACACTAAAGAAACAGTGAACTAATTGTACAAAAACACAAACTGCAAAAATCACTAACAACAACGGGGCCAGAATTCACAATTCAGACACTATCTCTCCACACACACAAGATCTCACGTATATTCTCTATAGACTGTTCATACATATTGCACATCAACCCCGCTTCACGTCATCAGAGCAATCGTTCCCAAGGTGGATACCTCACGGTGCACAACTAAGCCTTGGTCACTCACCGCTCGCGCCTGCGCAGCACGCGCCCGCGATGTCATCGATTGATCGGAACAGCGACAGATCCAGATCGCGGCACTCCAGCCGCGGAAGCACTTCCAGCCAGACGTCAGACGCTGCAAGTACCTCAGGACGGGCCGCAAACAGCAGCCCTACGAGAACGCATCCACCAGGATTCGTCCGAACTTCAGATTGGGCCGCCATGGTTCCAGATGCACAACTCCAAGATCAAGACTCGAGATCTGCATACCAGCTCATCATTGATGAACAACCCCAATCACCACACTGTCTGTCTGCACTCCAACCGCTGCAGCAGCGATCAACTGTTACATCCAAGAACAACAACACCAAGCGGGACAAGACACAAGAGAATCCACTTGCTTCTTCCCTCGCCCGGAAGGACATTAAGGACAATTCATCTCGGCCTAACAAGCGAACCCGGCCGGAATACGACGCCGACGGCTTCCAACACGTGCAGCACAAATATGCTGTTAAAGACGACTCAGTACTACCTCCGGCATTCACCGTCCAGACTTCAAACATGTTCGAAGCATTATCCAATTCCTCCATCCAAGCACCCGAGAAGGACAACCTTCACGATGACAACATGCAGGTCGAACCCGACAACCTGGACCTACCGCCCGCTTCCCCAGGGATTCGGGTTCCACCTATCTTCGTCTATAACCAGCCAGAAGCTAATAGATTCGTAGGTGATGCTGTTGCACGCACCGGCATTCACCCGCTACGTGTTCGCATCACCATGAATAACATCAGAATCCAGTGTCGCGGTAAAACTGACTTTGACAAACTTACTGCTTACATGCGAGAAAAACAAACTGAATTTGCAATTGCCCCTCAACGGCAAAATCGGCCACTGAAAGTGGTACTCTACAACCTACCCATCGATTACAGCTGTGAGACGATTGTGCAGTCCCTTCGAGAACAGAACTTTGATGTTGAATCTGTCAAGCAGATGTACAAATATGACGCCAAGACAAATTCGCGGAAGCGAATGCCGCTATATCTAGCCTCTCTCCATAGGGGCCCGAACTCATCAAGTGTTTATAAAGTAGAGTTCATATCGTACTATCATGTACACATCGCACCTTACCAACAACCTTCCATCATTCAATGCTACCGTTGCCAACGGCTCGGGCATACCGCGTCCTCTTGCAACGCCACCCCCCGATGTGTGAAGTGTGCGATGAATCATCCAACTGCCGAGTGCTCCAAAAAAGACCGCAGAAGACCCGCAAAGTGCGTCAACTGTGACGGAGACCACCCTGCCAACTTCCGTAGATGTAAAGTGTTCACAGACATGGAACAATATAGGCAGAGAAATCGTCAACCCCCACCTTCTCCACCGACTCCAAGCACCTCGACCTCCGCCACAGCTCGCCCTGCTCAGATTCCTGCTGCACCTATCACAAGATCGCAGCCGCAATCCTACGCAGGGAGGGCACAAGCTGCGTTACGAGGCCAAACCAACAAACGACGAGAAGAAGAAGCTGCTTCCAATCAAGACTTCACTTCCTTCCTCGACACAATGTCAAAATGGAACCTCTCCAAAATCTGGACACATATTAAGAGGGGTTTGCAAAAACTTAGTCAGGCTTCGACTGGTATGAACATGATCACGGCAGTCATCCAAACATTGATCGAAATGCAAGACGATGGCTGCTTTCAATAGACAATCGTACCTTACTCAAATGAACCTGCTCATCTTCAACGCTGACGGGATAAAAAACCACACTCAGGAACTTAGCCAACTACTCAACTCCAAGAATATCACTGCAGCACTGATTAATGAAACACACCTCAAACCTCATCTGGATTGGAGACACCCTCATTACAGAATTTTTCGCCTAGATCGCCAAGGACAACAGAAAGGTGGATTAATGATACTCCTGCGCAAGGGCATTCCAGCCGCGCAAATTGCCACCCCTGTGATGACCTCCCTGGAAGTCCTGGCCATTCAAGTTAAAACCAAAACCTCCGACCTCATCCTTGTCGCAGCCTACCGTTCACCGCGGGTGCCCTTCCACGACGAGGACATCTTGCAACTAGAGACCCTTGGCCAACACGTAGTGATAGGGGGAGACATCAATGCGAAACATACCTCATGGAACAGCAGAGTGGCTAACCCAGCTGGAAATAGACTTTATGATCTTCTTCCGCAAACGGAGTTTTCCATCAGCGCACCGCTTGACCCCACCTTCTACCCAAGAGGGCGAGGCCAGCCAGAGGTATTAGATGTCGTCCTTACTAAAGGAGTCGGTTACAGCACCACACCCTATGTGGAAACAGATCTTCTTTCCGACCATTTGCCAGTCTTTGCTTCCATCGCACAGGGAGTCTATTGCCAGCGATTCTGTCCCCTGCAGGAACATATCACAGACTGGAACAACTTCCGTCGTGAAACGCATCACCAACTCGATCTCAGTATTCCACTGCGATCCCCTCGGCAGATCGACATGGCCATCTTCCATTTTTCCAACGTACTGGTAGACGCCTGGAAAAGAAACACCCGTACGAAGCCTGACCCTGTGGCCACGACAGCTTCCCCGGTGCTCTTCATCCTGCTGAAATTAACACGATGGGCGCGCCGAAGATGGCAGAGAACACAATATTTGCCACACTATGCGGAATGGACCCTCATAGGAAGGCATCTTCACCAATTCCTTCTTCGGGATCGTGTTGCAAGATGGGACAACAAACTTCGAAATCTTTCACAGATGGACCCTTCCTTCTGGAAGCTGACGCGATCGCTGATCACCAAGGACAAAGCGCCCCTTTCCGCAATAAACACTCAACATGGTCCTGTCCTTGATCCTCAGGAACAGGCCGAATTGATGGCTGATCACTTCGCCCAGAGTTTCACCCCCAACAGTGACTTGCGGGATGCCTCCACAACACGTTTGGTAACCGAGGGACTACGCTCCCTCAAACGTATGCCACTCGGTCTCGACGTGCCTCATGTAACTCCACGAGAAGTGTTTGCAGCGACTCGTCTGCTGAAATCCCGCTCGGCCCCAGGCATCGATCGTGTTCCTGCAGCAGCGCTCAAACACCTGACAAGAAAAGGCTACGTGTTCTTAGCCAAACTGTTCACACACATGCTTCGCCTTGGTTACTTCCCACGAGACTGGAAACTAGCAAAGGTAATCGCTATTCCTAAACCGGGTAAAAACCCGCAAGAACTCAACAACTATAGACCGATCAGCCTCCTGACCCATGTGGGGAAGACCTTCGAACGAGTACTTCGAGCCAGACTTGCACACTTCTGTGACCTTCATCACTTGATACCTGACCACCAATTTGGCTTCCGGTTACATCACGGCACAACGGAACAACTGTTACGTGTGGTAGATACAGTGGCGGTCAAACTTGACCGCAGGCAAAAAGTATTAGGACTCTTCATGGACGTGCAAAAGGCCTTCGACAGTGTGTGGCTCCACGGGCTTTTGTACAAACTCCACAGAATGCACATTCCGACCACATATTGTCAGATCTTGTCCAGTTTCCTCTTCGGGAGAAGTTTTGTTACCACCATCAACGGCCACCAGTCGTCTTCACGTCCCATTCTGGCCGGCGTTCCACAAGGTGCAGTGCTTTCCCCTCTCCTGTTTGCTCTCTATGCAGCTGACATTCCACCACCTGAAACAGGCATGCTAGCCACGTATGCCGATGATACTGCAGTATTTGTCTGGGACAAACGTCTTGAAAACTGTGAAGACAAACTGAAGAAGTACACCACCCGTTTCGAGAAATGGGCCACAAAATGGAAGATCAGGATAAACCCAGAGAAGAGTTTTGTTACGGTCTTCGGCTTGGGCCCCGTACCAGAACGAGCTCAAGTCACCCTCTTCAGACGCCGAGTGCCTCATCGTGATCAAGTGAAGTATCTGGGTGTCCTCCTGGACAGACGACTGAAATTTGGACCTCACACAGATGCGGCCTGCAAGCGCGCGCGCATGCGTCTTGGCTACCTATCTCCATTGCTACGTGCGCACACTCTTCCTTTTGCCACACGCCTCCATGTGTTCACTTCGATGGTTCGTCCTATTCTACTCTATGCCAGCCCGGTATGGACCCAGATGGCACAGACCCATCACAAGAAGATCCAGATTGTGCAGAACAGAGCGCTACGCATGATTGGTTCCTACCCCATGGACACCCGTATCACCCAGATTCATGATGATCTGCAATATCCCATGATAGAGGAGACGCTCCAAATCGCCAAACAACGCATATGGGCCAAGGTTCGAGCCCACACCAATCCACTGATCAACTCCATCGGGACACTCCGTCCCCGACGGCGTAAGGTACCTCTACCACGACCATGACGAAGTGAATTACACTCAGATTTTAGGGAACCTAAGTAATCTTTCATATGGTTTTTAACAAATGTATAATCTGTGCACTTGTGCTTGTATTCAAATTTCGTGTAAATTATCATGATTAATCCTTGTATATCTTGTATCTCTTGTATGTATTGTTTGTAGTTAATTGTATATGTTGGGCACATACCCACGACCTGTCTCCTGCGACAGTAGCAGGAAACACTAATGTAATTGCAATTATTATCAATGTTCCTGTACACATATATTATGTAAACAACTCACATTCCAGTTCAATAAACAATATGCTGGACATGAAAAGTCCTGACTTCGAAAAAAAAAAAAAAAAAAAAAAAAAAAAAAAAAAAAAAAAAAAAAAAGCTTCACGTCATCATGCAATCCGGGGCAATCCAGTCCCCGGAGATCAAGGTGGAAACCTAACGGTGCCACACGAAGCCTTGGTCGTGACCTCGACGTGGTCATTTGACATAGTGGAACCTGGGCTACTCATAATCTACCTGGCACTTTTTTCGTATATAGAGGTCCTTGTAACTGCAGACGCGGTGAAGCCTAGGTCTCTTTGAACAATTCCTCCTAGGCAACCATTTATGTAACAGACTATACGGTACCCTGAAGACGGAGGCAGATTCAGCCTCCGAAACGTAGGTAAAATATTTTATTTGTAAAAATTAACAGTGGTTAATAGTCCAAAACTCCATGATGAATAAATCACCACTGAGTAGCTACAAAGAATAATTTTGTTTGTATTGTCCTGTTTCTTGTCCTTGTGTGGGCTGAGTGCCCATTTACAGCCTCAGCTTTTAACAGAAGTCAGAACATTTTAATATTTTATGATTTTAGTTATGCAACGCTAGAGTTGTTAGTTGTAATGATAAGGTGCTGGCCCCCATATAATGTGACGGGTGCAAAATAGCCTTAGTGCTGACGCACCCAAAATTTTAAATTCAAATTCAAAAAAATAAATCTGTTTCGGTTTCCTGATTGATGACAAACTTAAACTTCATTCTCAACTCAAACACAGGATTTATTCTTAAATATACTGGTAAAAAGATTTCATTGCTGAAAACAAGTTGACGTTTTGTGTTAAATTAATGCTGAAACTCAAACACAGGATTTATTCTTAAATATACTGGTAAAAAGATTTCATTGCTGAAAACAAGTTGACGTTTTGTGTTAAATTAAGGGAGAGCTCTCCGGGACTGGGCCTACAGTTTTCACTATTTGCTTTTATCACGGGGTACCGAACCTAGGACCCTTTGATTATTGATTTAGGTAGTAAATTTATGTTACTGTGTGCTATTTAACATATTATTGAGGTTATTTTTTACCAAACTTTGACTTTATGTCAAACATTTTCCCAGCTTATCCTTATTTTTATCAAAATACCACAATGCAATCTGTTCAGGAAAGACTTTTAGTTACATTTTCGACACACAAAGTGTGTGTTCTCAACTTCTATCTGTTTATTTCACAAGTTTAGGCTTATTATTACTCAAATAACACAATTTAATCTGTTCAGGCAACATTTTTAGTTACATTTTCGACACACTAAGTGTGTGTTCTCAACTTCTATCTGTTTATTTCACAAGTTTAGGCTTATTATTACTCAAATAACACAATTTCATCTATTCAGGCAATATTTTTTATTAAATTTTGGATTCGCAAAGACATATTTTAAACTTTTAACTTATTATTTTACAACTTTATGTTAATTTTTTACCAAAATAACACTATTTATACTATTCAGGCAACATTTTTATTAAATTTTGGACTCGCAAAGACATTTTTACAACTTTTTAACTTATTATTTTACAACTTTATGTTAATTTTTTACCAAAATAACACTATTTATATTATTTTAGGAAATACTTTTAGTTATATTTTCGACACACAAAGTGTGTGTTCTCAACTTTTATTTGTTTATTTACACAAGTTTAGCCTAATATTTACTCAAATAACACGATTTGAACGTGTTCTTTTATTACATTTTAGACTCACAAAGATATTTTTACAACTTTTTAACTTATTATTTTACAATTTTATACCTATATTTACCAAAATAACACTATTTATATTATTCACGCACCATTTTTATTAAATTTTGGACTCACAAAGACATTTTTTCAATTTTGAACTTATTATTTTAAAAGTTTATACCTAGTTTTACCAAAATAACACAATTTAAGCTATTCAGACAGAAGTGTTTATTTCATTGTGCGTTTACAAAGAGAGATTTTCAACTTTTAACTTATTATTTACAAGTTCAGGCTTATTTTTTACTCTAATAACACAATTTCATCTATTCAGGCAACATTTTTTATTAAATTTTGGACTAGCAGACATTTCTTTTATTTGTAACGTATTATTTTACAATTTTATGTTAATTTCTACCAAAATAAACACTATTTATACTATTCAGGCAAAATGTTTTATTACATTTTGGACTCGCAAAGACACACACACACACACACACACACACACACACACATACACACATACACACTCACACTCACACACAGAGAGATTTTTTCCAAGTTTACAGGATTATTCTCTAATTTTACCAAGGGGACTATAACTGGACGTTTATTTTCCCCCTTAAATATAACAATATAATGACAAATCACAGGACAAGACGATGCTAGCAGATGACTATGTGGCTTTTAAGTCCACCTGCCAAACTTTTTTACTATGCTATTTAGCCTTCTAGTTTTTATTCAGGGTAATTTTCAAGTATTTCTGACTTTTTGAGTGATAGACTTAATATCAGGGGTTATTTGTATCTGTTATATTATGCGAGTTTTATTTTTACTACAATTATGACTAAATTCCACTGACTGAAGATTAAAGCTTAGGCTCTAAAGGAGCCATTTAACACGTATAGTGACAATTCATAGGACAATATGAACCTTACAGAGGCTTGTAGGAGGCATAGGAACACATGCCAGAGCTTTATTAGACTGCAAAAAGCACTTACAAGGAGTACTGCGAGGAAACAAAGTTGATTTTTTGAGTGCTTTACCAGCTACACAGCCAATATTTGATATTTTGACACACAAAGTGTGTCTTGTCAAGTTTTGTCTATTTATTTCACAATTTTATGTAATTTTTTATTCTAATAACACAATTTTAACTATTCAGGCAACATTTTTATTGCAATTTGGACTTTCAAAGATATTTTTTTAAATCTTTGTATTAAACTTTCTATTTATTGCGTTTTGTGTTTCACATTCACTAATTTTTAATTTAGATTTTTATTTTTTATTTTTCTAAAACTAAAGAAAAAAGTATTTTTAACTAAAAGTTATTTTATAGTTTTCGGTTTTCAGATTTCAACTATGCTATTTTTGGTTCTGTATTTCTATATTAGGATATTACAATGTTTTAAGGTGTGTATAATATTTCAAAGTATTTTCTGGGTGTATTTGTTAATGCATTTGGATGATAACTATTAGGTTTTTGAATGAACTAATGTTAAAAATAGTTCAACCAATCAGAAAACGCGTCGGTTTTATTTCAACCAATTAGAAAATGCGTTGGTTTAATTTCAACCAATCAGAGAAGGCGTCAGTTTTGCTTATGAGGTATAAAAACTGCGTAAAAGCAAGCAGAAGCTATTTTGAGAAGTATTTGTGAAGCATTGTGTCAGAGAGGACATCAAGTTGTGATTATTGGCCGAGAGTTTTAGACAAAGAACTCAAGAGAAGCTATAATTAAGGTAAATTATTTTTATTATGTAGTGTGTTTTTAAATAATATGTAAATGCAAATATTGAAACGAAGAAAACGTCAATGCAAACCAAAAATAATATGCGTAATGTGAACAAGCACTACAACTATTTTTCTATTTTTCAGGTGCTTCTAATATTGTATGTGTGACTGAAAGAGACCATTAGTGAAAGATGGCGTCTTCAAGCTCCACTAACAAGGCTAACCACACTGCGGTGAGTACCTCGCAAGAGATTTTACCATTGGAATGTATATTTCTCCACTAGTTTTTGAAATAATATATAAATCCAGAAAACAAAGAAACGAAAAAAGTAAATACAAAAATGAATATGCGTAATGTAAACAAGTACTACAACTATGTTTCTATTTTTTCAGGTGGTCTTACTTGTGTATCTGTGAGTGGAAGGATCTGTTACTGGAAATAACGCCAACAAAGTAACCGACTAGGACATGAGTCAAATAATTGCATCATGTCCATGTTTTTCCAATTATATCTATAAGGATTGTGTGTTGGAGACTTTGAAGAGGTATACACCTGGCAAGTATATTATATGCTGGGGATGTTATTCTAATCAAGGCAACCAACTAGCCCACGATTGTGTTGTTAACCATTTCTACGAGTGTGAGTGCGTATGCTGTAAAGATGAAGATTTACTCTCTGAACGTTATTTTATTTGCCAAGGAGAACGCTGTTTGAATAAATGCCAACGATGTGTGAAGTGGATGTGCGAGAGAATCCAGTATTATTTACAGGACTTGGATAACACAAAACATATTTTTGATTTTTATATTACTAACCATGAGGATGTTGCGGATGCTTTGACGGCACACGAGGTACAGACGGAATACAAAGCTTTTTATAGTGTGTTATGTGAAATTTCAAACAATATCGAACTAGCGAAAACTCTTATAGATCCTATACGCTCAGCAGAGCTTACTTATGGTAGCACAGGATTTTTGTGAGAGTTGAATAGAGACTAACTAATAACAGCGAAAATGGTGCAATACATTATTGATGTACAAGGATTTATTTATAACAGAAAATTTATATTGCGTGAGATTTGTGTGAGTTCTACAAATTTGGACACTGTGTATTATGCGCTTGTGAGTGTTCCCGATTATTTCAAAGAGAACAAAGAATCGCGCTGGATTAAAGACAATCTCCATGCATTAATGTATGATATTCTTTGTGGATGTGAAATATACTATGTCCGGAGGGCAGTTAGGAACTTGAACTGTCAAGGTGGTACATTTTTCTGCAAAGGAAAATCCCAAATTATCAAAGATTTGTTTAATATTGATAACATTGTTGATTTACAAACTGTAAACTGTCCATCCCTTAAGAATTTGTATATGTTTCAAGGAGGATTGTGCAAGTATCATTCTGATACTTCTCCCCCAGCTGAACAAGGTTGCGCATTTAGAAATGTTCAAAGACTTGTATGTTGGTACAATAATAAAAATATTAATGTGTAATGTATTTTAGTGCAAATAATAAAGATTTGTGAAAGAGAAATGTTTTCTATGTTGTTATTTAGTCTTAAAGCCTTTATTCAAGGTATGTTCAAGTATTACTGTTTATTTTTTTTGGGTGCATCAACACTTGGGTTATTTCCATTTGGTTTATTATACGAGGCTACAATCACTATATGTCTATGAGGACTAAAATCCACTGATTGAACCTTAAAGCTTAGGCTTACTATGTATATTGATTAAACACAGGACAACACGAACTTTACAGAGGATTGTAGGAGGCATAGGCCCACACGCCAGACCCTTATTAGTCTGCAAGAACAACTTATATGTTGAATAGTGACTGTTTAGCAATAATATTTATAAAGTTTAAATCGTTTTCATTAGATTACGTATATATTTTGGATTCAAATAAAACACTCAAGTTAATTTTTTTAAGTGTATTTTTATTTAATATACAAATATAGAATATATCAAATTTACATATATGAAAAGAACTCTACCAAAGAGCAAAAGTCACATAGGGATTACGATTTAGCCGATGCTGAAATTCTTCCATGAGGGATTTGTAGTAAGAGAGAAATTTTTGCCACTGGTTAAAGTTGAGGGTGACTCCACCAGAGATGTTGGTGATTTCCACTTTTATGCTTTCTCCAATGCCCTCGAAGGTGAAGTAAAGTTCTCCTATAATGTTTATTGATCTGAACCTGTCTTCTCGTGTGGGGAATCTGTTCTTGTAAGTGTCGAAGATCGCATCTGATTTGTACACGCATGATGGGTACTCTTCGCTATTTAGGACAATGTAATTTTTTTCATGTTTCAAAATCAATTCAGTGTCTGTGAAAGTACCTCGAATAATGATATCCATGTTGGCATCGATTATGAATCTGGTTTCTGGTTTTATGTTGTTCATTTGGCGGGTGCCTCTGACAGACCGCAATGCTTAGTGTTTTGGTTTGGTATCAATACAAATATTTACAAAATATGCAACTAGTGCTACAAAGGAACGGAAATTATCGACAATTCCTGGATTATAACTAGAATTCAGTTATCAGTATCTAATTACGGACATATGATACTAAAACTTTGCTAGTAGTTGATGAGTTGACAGTAAATTTGAGAGTTTTAGCATCATTTGTCCTGAAATGGATATAAGTGTAACTTGTTAAGTGTGCCAAGCACAAAATCTTCAACATATTGTACTATGTAACCTCAATTTTGAAAGCTAACTGAACTCTAGCGTTTCGAATTACATATAGTAAAGGCCTCTATAGTGGTGGTACATCCAGTCTGTAAAATTTTGGAAATGCTGTCTCCTTCTCTGTCGACCCAGACCAAAAGAGTTCTCAAATGATATTTCTTAACATAACTAACTTTTCAAAAAAGAATACCTTGTGCTCAGATAGCTTAGTTAGTATAGCATTAGGGTTTTAACCTATCTGTCCAGGGTTCGAGTCGCTGTCTGGGCGGATACCATTTTTTAATTTTGTCATCGGATCTTGTGCAGCCTAAATATAAAATATGTTTACAGTCTAAGAGATTATATTTTTCTTCAAATTTAATTAGTTATAAGCAATGTAAGTTAATTTGGGAAGTTGGTCAAATTGGTTCCTCATACAAGAAGAAATGACCAAATTGACCCTAGCGCCTATAACCCTACTTGGGTTCATCCGCCAAGACATCTGCTTCGAGTCTCCGATGTCTTTGTGGAGCCCATTCAGGTTCTACCGCCCACAAGTGCGTTCCTTCACCAATCCAGCGAAGGTGAGAATAATAGAGAGCGACCCTCTATATATACATTCAGCTCACTGTTGGTCAGCCCTTGACCTAGTTATTTTCATGCAATCACCTATAGTATAGAACTACATTTAGTGATTTTTTCCGTCTTTGTGTTTGATCTGTTAAATAATCCAGTCAATATAAATATACTTACATAGAAAAATCTGGTTTTGTATAAGTTTAACATATAATCCTAATATAGTTGGATTCTCAGAAATATATTTCCTGCTACATTTATATAAATCGAAGTCTAGTTAGTGTTGGTCTGTAAATATTGGATATGTAAAAGGCAAACTGAATTCTAGTTATAATCCAGGAATTGTCGATAATTTCCGTTCCTTTGTAGCACTAGTTGCATATTTTGTAAAAATTTGTATTGATACCAAACCAAAACACTGTAAGCATTGCGGTCTGTCAGAGGCACCCGCCAAATGAACAACATAAAACCAGAAACCAGATTCATAATCGATGCCAACATGGATATCATTATTCGAGGTACTTTCACAGACACTGAATTGATTTTGAAACATGAAAAAAATTACATTGTCCTAAATAGCGAAGAGTACCCATCATGCGTGTACAAATCAGATGCGATCTTCGACACTTACAAGAACAGATTCCCTACACGAGAAGACAGGTTCAGATCAATAAACATTATAGGAGAACTTTACTTCACCTTCGAGGGCATTGGAGAAAGCATAAAAGTGGAAATCACCAACATCTCTGGTGGAGTCACCCACAACTTTAACCAGTGGCAAAAATTTCTCTCTTACTACAAATCCCTCATGGAAGAATTTCAGCATCGGCTAAATCGTAATCCCTATGTGACTTTTGCTCTTTGGTAGAGTTCTTTTCAGATATGTAAATTTGATATATTCTATATCTGTATATTAAATAAAAATACACTTAAAAAAATTAACTTGAGTGTTTTATTTGAATCCAAAATATATACGTAATCTAATGAAAACGATTTAAACTTTATAAATATTATTGCTAAACAGTCACTATTCAACATATAAGTTGTTCTTGCAGACTAATAAGGGTCTGGCGTGTGGGCCTATGCCTCCTACAATCCTCTGTAAAGTTCGTGTTGTCCTGTGTTTAATCAATATACATAGTAAGCCTAAGCTTTAAGGTTCAATCAGTGGATTTTAGTCCTCATAGACATATAGTGATTGTAGCCTCGTATAATAAACCAAATGGAAATAACCCAAGTGTTGATGCACCCAAAAAAAATAAACAGTAATACTTGAACATACCTTGAATAAAGGCTTTAAGACTAAATAACAACATAGAAAACATTTCTTTTTCACAAATCTTTATTATTTGCACTAAAATACATTACACATTAATATTTTTATTATTGTACCAACATACAAGTCTTTGAACATTTCTAAATGCGCAACCTTGTTCAGCTGGGGGAGAAGTATCAGAATGATACTTGCACAATCCTCCTTGAAACATATACAAATTCTTAAGGGATGGACAGTTTACAGTTTGTAAATCAACAATGTTATCAATATTAAACAAATCTTTGATAATTTGGGATTTTCCTTTGCAGAAAAATGTACCACCTTGACAGTTCAAGTTCCTAACTGCCCTCCGGACATAGTATATTTCACATCCACAAAGAATATCATACATTAATGCATGGAGATTGTCT
Organism: Lepisma saccharinum; assembly: GCF_977018435.1. Lineage (NCBI taxonomy): Eukaryota > Metazoa > Arthropoda > Insecta > Zygentoma > Lepismatidae > Lepisma > Lepisma saccharinum. The sequence goes on along the minus strand of NC_139251.1, from coordinate 57,034,597 downwards.
TTAATCCAGCGCGATTCTTTGTTCTCTTTGAAATAATCGGGAACACTCACAAGCGCATAATACACAGTGTCCAAATTTGTAGAACTCACACAAATCTCACGCAATATAAATTTTCTGTTATAAATAAATCCTTGTACATCAATAATGTATTGCACCATTTTCGCTGTTATTAGTTAGTCTCTATTCAACTCTCACAAAAATCCTGTGCTACCATAAGTAAGCTCTGCTGAGCGTATAGGATCTATAAGAGTTTTCGCTAGTTCGATATTGTTTGAAATTTCACATAACACACTATAAAAAGCTTTGTATTCCGTCTGTACCTCGTGTGCCGTCAAAGCATCCGCAACATCCTCATGGTTAGTAATATAAAAATCAAAAATATGTTTTGTGTTATCCAAGTCCTGTAAATAATACTGGATTCTCTCGCACATCCACTTCACACATCGTTGGCATTTATTCAAACAGCGTTCTCCTTGGCAAATAAAATAACGTTCAGAGAGTAAATCTTCATCTTTACAGCATACGCACTCACACTCGTAGAAATGGTTAACAACACAATCGTGGGCTAGTTGGTTGCCTTGATTAAAATAACATCCCCAGCATATAATATACTTGCCAGGTGTATACCTCTTCAAAGTCTCCAACACACAATCCTTATAGATATAATTGGAAAAACATGGACATGATGCAATTATTTGACTCATGTCCTAGTCGGTTACTTTGTTGGCGTTATTTCCAGTAACAGATCCTTCCACTCACAGATACACAAGTAAGACCACCTGAAAAAATAGAAACATAGTTGTAGTACTTGTTTACATTACGCATATTCATTTTTGTATTTACTTTTTTCGTTTCTTTGTTTTCTGGATTTATATATTATTTCAAAAACTAGTGGAGAAATATACATTCCAATGGTAAAATCTCTTGCGAGGTACTCACCGCAGTGTGGTTAGCCTTGTTAGTGGAGCTTGAAGACGCCATCTTTCACTAATGGTCTCTTTCAGTCACACATACAATATTAGAAGCACCTGAAAAATAGAAAAATAGTTGTAGTGCTTGTTCACATTACGCATATTATTTTTGGTTTGCATTGACGTTTTCTTCGTTTCAATATTTGCATTTACATATTATTTAAAAACACACTACATAATAAAAATAATTTACCTTAATTATAGCTTCTCTTGAGTTCTTTGTCTAAAACTCTCGGCCAATAATCACAACTTGATGTCTTCTCTGACACAATGCTTCACAAATACTTCTCAAAATAGCTTCTGCTTGCTTTTACGCAGTTTTTATACCTCATAAGCAAAACTGACGCCTTCTCTGATTGGTTGAAATTAAACCAACGCATTTTCTAATTGGTTGAAATAAAACCGACGCGTTTTCTGATTGGTTGAACTATTTTTAACATTAGTTCATTCAAAAACCTAATAGTTATCATCCAAATGCATTAACAAATACACCCAGAAAATACTTTGAAATATTATACACACCTTAAAACATTGTAATATCCTAATATAGAAATACAGAACCAAAAATAGCATAGTTGAAATCTGAAAACCGAAAACTATAAAATAACTTTTAGTTAAAAATACTTTTTTCTTTAGTTTTAGAAAAATAAAAAATAAAAATCTAAATTAAAAATTAGTGAATGTGAAACACAAAACGCAATAAATAGAAAGTTTAATACAAAGATTTAAAAAAATATCTTTGAAAGTCCAAATTGCAATAAAAATGTTGCCTGAATAGTTAAAATTGTGTTATTAGAATAAAAAATTACATAAAATTGTGAAATAAATAGACAAAACTTGACAAGACACACTTTGTGTGTCAAAATATCAAATATTGGCTGTGTAGCTGGTAAAGCACTCAAAAAATCAACTTTGTTTCCTCGCAGTACTCCTTGTAAGTGCTTTTTGCAGTCTAATAAAGCTCTGGCATGTGTTCCTATGCCTCCTACAAGCCTCTGTAAGGTTCATATTGTCCTATGAATTGTCACTATACGTGTTAAATGGCTCCTTTAGAGCCTAAGCTTTAATCTTCAGTCAGTGGAATTTAGTCATAATTGTAGTAAAAATAAAACTCGCATAATATAACAGATACAAATAACCCCTGATATTAAGTCTATCACTCAAAAAGTCAGAAATACTTGAAAATTACCCTGAATAAAAACTAGAAGGCTAAATAGCATAGTAAAAAAGTTTGGCAGGTGGACTTAAAAGCCACATAGTCATCTGCTAGCATCGTCTTGTCCTGTGATTTGTCATTATATTGTTATATTTAAGGGGGAAAATAAACGTCCAGTTATAGTCCCCTTGGTAAAATTAGAGAATAATCCTGTAAACTTGGAAAAAATCTCTCTGTGTGTGAGTGTGAGTGTGTATGTGTGTATGTGTGTGTGTGTGTGTGTGTGTGTGTGTGTGTGTCTTTGCGAGTCCAAAATGTAATAAAACATTTTGCCTGAATAGTATAAATAGTGTTATTTTGGTAAAAATTAACATAAAATTGTAAAATAATACGTTACAAATAAAAGAAATGTCTGCTAGTCCAAAATTTAATAAAAAATGTTGCCTGAATAGATGAAATTGTGTTATTAGAGTAAAAAATAAGCCTGAACTTGTAAATAATAAGTTAAAAGTTGAAAATCTCTCTTTGTAAACGCACAATGAAATAAACACTTCTGTCTGAATAGCTTAAATTGTGTTATTTTGGTAAAACTAGGTATAAACTTTTAAAATAATAAGTTCAAAATTGAAAAAATGTCTTTGTGAGTCCAAAATTTAATAAAAATGGTGCGTGAATAATATAAATAGTGTTATTTTGGTAAATATAGGTATAAAATTGTAAAATAATAAGTTAAAAAGTTGTAAAAATATCTTTGTGAGTCTAAAATGTAATAAAAGAACACGTTCAAATCGTGTTATTTGAGTAAATATTAGGCTAAACTTGTGTAAATAAACAAATAAAAGTTGAGAACACACACTTTGTGTGTCGAAAATATAACTAAAAGTATTTCCTAAAATAATATAAATAGTGTTATTTTGGTAAAAAATTAACATAAAGTTGTAAAATAATAAGTTAAAAAGTTGTAAAAATGTCTTTGCGAGTCCAAAATTTAATAAAAATGTTGCCTGAATAGTATAAATAGTGTTATTTTGGTAAAAAATTAACATAAAGTTGTAAAATAATAAGTTAAAAGTTTAAAATATGTCTTTGCGAATCCAAAATTTAATAAAAAATATTGCCTGAATAGATGAAATTGTGTTATTTGAGTAATAATAAGCCTAAACTTGTGAAATAAACAGATAGAAGTTGAGAACACACACTTAGTGTGTCGAAAATGTAACTAAAAATGTTGCCTGAACAGATTAAATTGTGTTATTTGAGTAATAATAAGCCTAAACTTGTGAAATAAACAGATAGAAGTTGAGAACACACACTTTGTGTGTCGAAAATGTAACTAAAAGTCTTTCCTGAACAGATTGCATTGTGGTATTTTGATAAAAATAAGGATAAGCTGGGAAAATGTTTGACATAAAGTCAAAGTTTGGTAAAAAATAACCTCAATAATATGTTAAATAGCACACAGTAACATAAATTTACTACCTAAATCAATAATCAAAGGGTCCTAGGTTCGGTACCCCGTGATAAAAGCAAATAGTGAAAACTGTAGGCCCAGTCCCGGAGAGCTCTCCCTTCTTCCTAGTACAGATATAAAACCCTTACGCTTCGTTCTCCTTGTTCAGAGTAAAATTCTCGCTCCAATCTAATTGGGTATCCAAAAATCCTTTTCTCTTGTGTACTGGGCAACCTTGGGCTACTTTGACAGGAACCTGTTCTAACATGCAAGCGCTCTACCCTGAAACACGCACTAAAGCGTCCTGTGCCTTGGAGGCAAACCTGAGCGGAATATTAATTGGCGGCGGAAACCGGTTCTGGAAAGCGACGCATAGCTTCAAAAAAATTTAACCCTTGCTGCGCATTCCAGACATTCTTTGTTGTCTGGATCAATCCCTCCCCTGCCCTACAGTATTGCATACCTTTCCCCTGTTCTTGCGTACTGGTTAACCTTGGGAAAACCGGCTCTGATTGGTCAATCGGGTTCTTTCTTTGTTCTCGCGTTCTGACGTCATTTGACCTTGGCCGCATATCCCCAAATTCCTTTCTCGTCTACCTGCGCGCAGTTCACCGTCTTCTGTCTAGCTTGTCGGATCAACTTCTTTTATAACATAATGAAATAATTGCATAGTACTAATTAATAATATTACATATCGCGGGTTCGAGTACCGGGACCGTCTTCTTTTCGTAATTGGACCTGTACCTACACCCATTACCACCGTTCATAGCGGTTCATAAACCATAGAAAACTTATTTTCAATACTATAAACATTAATATTATCGATTTATACATTACATACTTTGCAGTAATGAATATAAAACCATATGCATAACATTTAGTACCTCTAATTACCTTCTATATACATATTTTTCATAAAATAAATAATTATATATTCATAAAAAGTTATAAACATGCAAATACATAAATGTAAAGTATTCTAAGTACTTGCAAATGAATTCTAAGTACATGCGAATTAATTAAAACCCCTGCAAATTAGTTATAAGTACGCGCAAATTAATTGCGAATATTAAATAGCGATTGACGTTGGCGTACATCAATACTACTGGGGGGCAAAGACAGTATATTTCCCTTTGTAGATAAGGTTTAGCATAGTGAAGGGGCAAAAGTGGCGAAAAGTGGGGAGCAATTGTCCCCTGGCCCCCCTCGTAATCGTCGCCACTGCCTATGTAACTTAATTTTCATAATCTACAAATTTGAAAACCGTTATATAGGAATATAAATTAGTTGCATATGCTTTCTCAACACATATTCAGAAGTTTCATGATTTGTATTTTTCTTATTCTACATAACTATAATGTGAAAATGGTCGTTGTTAATATCAGTTCTCTATCTTGCGATTTTTTCTGCATTTATTAAATTTTTCAACATTTTTCTGATCGACTAATCTTAGGCATGTCACCGTTGTTTATATCGTGTGAAAGATGATTTTTAACAGGCGAAAACAGCAATATTTTAACATTATCTCCTCGCTTCTTCCAAAAACAAAAGCAGTTTAGACACCTACGGTGACAGTCAGTCTTTTAAACATCTATAGTAGCTTATCACTTAATTTTACAGTAGTTTAAGAGTCTTCTTTGCTTATCAGTAGTTAATCATTATGTTAAGTGCTGGCAACGTTTAGCAATGTTTCTTTCCTGTGAGTAATCAATATAACCTGTATTGATCAGTTCGAGTCTTCGAGTACTTCTTACCGATCTATGATGGGAATTACGTAATTACGATTGCCGAGACGACTTCTATGCTTATGTAGGAAATTAATTTTAGGCCTACAGTATTGTGAAAGACGAACAATTGCAGCTACAATGTAGGTCATTGTTATTTAAATGTTTTATTTCTTCATGTTGATAATTTATTATAGAATTTGTTCTGATATGATCGTTTGTAGGAATAACGGTATAGTGTGTATGTAGGCGAAAATCAATGTGTCGCTAAATTAAAGGAGCACTAAGGTACCAATATAAAAATAATAATCGTCACAAATTTGATTTCGTACTTATATTTCAAACGGAATGCAGTTGCTTCAGATCGGTAAACTTTTATGGTCTACACCTCTCAACTCTACCCCAGAACATAAGATCTTGGCAAAACTTTTATGACTACTTTGTGTTGAACTGCTACAAATTTGACGTAATAAAATCATAATTCACTCCCTTCAAAGTCACCCATACAACAAACAGTTCTCTACAAACGGTTCTCTATTAATTTCATATATGATTTTTTTTATATTTAATTTTATTTAAGTTGTTTATTATATATATTTTTTACTTAAAGATTAAACTAATACTTCGTGTGAAACACAACTTATTTCACAAAAGAAGCCTATCAGTATTTTTTATTAATGTTCTTAATTTAAAACGTCAGTGTTTAAAATTATTATTTAAGAATAATGATGGAAGGATTGGAAAACACGATTTTGAATAGAAGGCAGAATTACCTATTTTTTTATTAAATTAAATTAAATAATATACATAACAATATTTTCAATACACCCTTTTCTCAAAGCATAGTCTAGGACTTAATTTTTAATTATTATCTTTTATTTATTGAAAATTTTTAAAACTAGTCTTTGGTATAGAAATGCAACACTAAAGTTGTTTCTAAAAAGTAACTGTCTACTTATGGTTTATTTTACTTCACTTTTCTACCACTTTTAACTTTCTGAGAAATTTAATGAAATTTATTTTAAAGCAGAGACACTACTTAGAGACTATGACGAAGAAACGAAGAGACCTAGAACACCCGGCCGTCAAATCTGAAGGAACAATGCACCAGCTGAGAACACAAAAGAATATTACAAGGTACACCTTCGTTGTCCATTTTTTAAACCATTTTGTAGTAGAAATGGCAATCCAGGAATTATATAATTTGTTCTGGTGTCCCGAATAGTTTCTTAGGGATACACAAATGTCCTGGAATCTTGTGGGAAAGAAGCCTCGACTTTATTTATATTTAAATTCGTAATATTAAAATGCTCAAATTACAAAACAATTTAACTGTGCATTTGAACCGCTTCCTCTCGATAACACCGCTCTGCAATTTGAATTTTTTTTTCATGTTTTGGTTTTGAATGTCGTTTCCCCCTAATTTTGGGGCGCTGATTCCAAATATGTAAGCAGTTTTCTTCTATCACGTCCAGTTTGTTGAAAACAAATTAAAATAAAATTGGCATATTGAACCATTACCGACATATATTTATACCCTTCTACAAAATCCTTGCCATGCTTAAAAACGTGGTGTATATTATAATTATGTAATTGTAAACACAATGTACGTACAGTTCACAAGAACTACCAACAACTGATATTATTTACAGTGATCTAACCTATTTTACAGGCAGGAATTTTCGTCTTTTTGAACTTCTTCCATATGCATGAGAAGTACTTTTCCTTTTCAGGGACCAACAGTAGCTTGCCATCATGTTCACAGTCCAACTACTATGGTTTCTTCTTTCCATGTCTTTCAAATCCTGATGGAAACGTTCACCCTGTTCCTCGTTGTAAAATCCAAGACAGGTGTCTGGGAAATAGTCAAGGTGAGCATTTTGGAAGTGTAACTTCAAACTCTTGTTACAACCTAGTTTTCTCAAATTTTCCAACATGGCGTTCAGAATGGTTTTGTAAGCTGGACTCCTTCTGTTTCCTAGGAAGTTTATTTACATCTCTGTAGCTCTCCCAGGCTTGCTTTTCTGTTTGGCTCATTGTATCCTCCAAATTCGGATCACACATTAATTTTCTGATCTGAGGTCCGGTAAAAACACCTGCTTTCAGCTTATCTAGGGTCATTCTCTGATATACACTACACATGTATTTAAAACATTCACTGTCCTTATCTAGGGCATGTACAAAGTGGCTCATGATACCCAATTTAATGTGTAAAGGAGGGAGAAGAACTTTTGTGTTTTCCACAAGGTGCACATGCATAACATTCGTTGTTCCGGGTGTCAAGGGTCCTCTGGTTGGCCACTCCCGCCTTTACCAGTGATTTTGTCTGTCTCGACTATCCCACTCGCACAGGAAACAGGGCATTTTTGTGTATCCCATTTGTAGTCCCAGTAAAAGGTTGATTACTTTGAAGTCACCACATACAACCCACTCATACTCGGAGTACTTCACCCAGTGCAGTAGAAACTGCAAACTTTCATATGATTCTTTCAAAGTAATAGAATAAGCAACTGGTACAGATCCAAGAACATTACCATTGTGGAGTAAAACACCTTTGAGGCTGGTTACAGAAGAATCTATGAAAAGCTTCCATTCAGAAGTTACATACTTCACACCAAGCCACGTTACAAGTTTCTGTATGTCATTGCAGAAGATCATATACCTTTCTTCTGAAAATAAGGAAACTAATTCTTGTTCCCGGGATCTGTAACATTGACAATAAATGTATGTCCTTCAGTACAGAAGCTAACAGTTCAGAACTTTCCTTTGGTAACTGAAGATCACGTACCAAGTTATTCAGTGCGGTCTGACTAAATGAGTGTGGGCTATTGTCACTTGTACTGGGTACAAAGTCGTCTTCTGATCTACTGATGTCCGTTGTATCGCTTACAACTTCCTTTCGAGGCGATGTACAGCTTGAAGATGGACGAGTAGGAATAGGTAGACTTTCGTCATGTTTGATTGGTCTCATTGCAGATCGCATGTGGATACACTATGTCACTTGTTCTTGGCACTGAAACCTTGCACTTTAACCTGACAAAAATAACAGTCATCAGTATGGTTTAATTGTTCCCTCCATCCCATTGGCAGAGCAAAATAGAATTACTCTCTTTGTACGTTCATCCAGAACCTCAAACCTTCCACACAAGTCTTACATACTTTCTGGGGTGCTCATGGTTTATTTTCATCGCCAAACACAAGTCCAAAATACGGAAGGTAGGCTTCTTTGACGAATGGCGTTATCTGTAGTCTTTGCTTACACGACATGTACTTCCCACATATGTAACAGAAAGTGTTCGGGTCGTTTTTGCAGCCCGTGAAGACATTGTTGTCCGAATATACACAATTTGTCACTTCATGCAACCGTTCAGCACTAGGAATACAACACACTCGACCACCTGTGAAACAAAAAACAGTCGAATTAGTGTTGCGAGACCACATACAAAGATGTAATCACAGTTTAACTCTAAATACTCTCCATGCCCTCCTATGGTATATAAACGGGACTTTCATGAAACACAAATTCCTGATTTTCTCGAAAACCTGACGTGATCGGAAAACACGGACTGCACCGTTGAACTCAGCGCGAAAATTCCGTTTAGGAACAGGCATTCATTCGAAAACATCATTTTTGCTGCAGAGCAGTGTAATACAAGAGTTATCGTGATCGAGTTACAAGAAGATGCTGCAAAGATATTTGACTTCACGATAGCACCGCCGTCTGCTAACAGCACTGAATTTCAGTTGCAAATCTCTTCCATTTCATAGTAAGATGTTTACTGTAAACAGTCAATGCTTGGGCGTCCGCAGTAGATAGAAAATCGCCATGATATAATTGAAATACAAAGAAAGAAAATAATGAGAAAGTATCAACTGCCCTGAAATAATTCTTGAAGCTTTTCTGGCGGCGAATGATGAAGAAGTTCTATCGGGATATCAAGTAGGTGATACGGATAGGTTTCCGAGCTTTCGAGAGCTAACGTCATTCTCACCTTCAATCCCTGAAACTGGAGTGACGTTAGCTCTCGAAAGCCCAGAAGCCTATCCGGAAATCACCTGGCTGATATCCAGAGAAAACCTCTTCATCAATGTAAGTCCTGCTACAACGTTACAGCGAAAGATGTACGCTACGCAAATCTAACTATAGTCATCATGGTCTACTTGCAATTTCTTCTTCTTCTGCAGGCCTGAATAACCAAAGCCCGTTCTGCTACGGTATGGTCATTCTAAATTTATTTTACCTCTTGACCTTTAATTTAATAATTTTCAAGGCAAGAAGCTATCTGACAACCTCAGAATATGTTGATTTGACTTTAACTTTCAATTTGATAAATTAATTGTGATGTCAATATTTTTGTTCAACCAAGTGGTTATCTTCAGTTTATGAGCTTGGTTACCAAAGTGTGGTTACCAAAGTGTGGCTGGCTTACAAGGTCGCCGCGAAATGTTCCAATATTTTCACTGAAATTACACTTATTCCAAATGTGTGCTTATTTAGTACTTTTTACATGTAAAATGTTCCTGAATTTGAAATATATGTTTATTTTTTATCTTAAGGCAAGCAAGCTAACCACACTAACTGAGTGTTAAATAGGCCAACATTTTGACTTGGGCGCCGCTTGAAAATCTTGAAACACTAAGGGCTCTGTGAAACGAAAAGTTTGGGAACATGAGCTAAACTGTTTCTTCAGGGAACAAATGCTACTTTGGAGAACGTCCAGTCTGCTGTTAGGATTTGTGAGTGAATCTATGAGTTAACTAAGATTCCGAAATAAGGGAGCCGTGACAAAACTTAAAATCATCCAGGTTTCACGTTTCTCTCGTTTCTTCACTATACATCGGTTTCGTTCCTCAACCTATCACCAACAATACACTAAGACATGAGAAAAGAAGTATTGTTTCTACATCCCACAAGCACTTGATTTTTCAGGTACCGACTTTCCCGCAAACCTATAGATTCCAGGAACTATAGTTCACACAAAAAAACATGTGAACACATACAAAACTGTGAAATGAGGATACCTTTTCATTCTTTCTTGATTAGCTCACTAATATTTCTTACCACAAAGAAAAAGTTCACAAAAATTGCCAAATATATATTTCAAATGTGATACAATTAGTGAATACAGAATTATCATTGTATATTAAACAAATAATATATACAATAGCGTAGGCAGAATTTTCATTAAGGTATAATACAATTGTCGCTTATACTGTTTCCCGACAAGGTTCATTGGTAACATATTTCCTTTCTGTGAAATGCAGTACAATTTTACAAGCATTATTTATATGTATGATATAAATGTACGAAGAACCAAATTTTTATTTAAGAGGGCTATTTACCAGTCACATCTTCCTCTGAATTGCATTTATTTATTTTCTAATGATACAAACAAGGTGTTATTCAAATATTTAAAAGTGTTTTCAGTTCGGTGCATAAATCTATATTACATGTATTACATTACATGGGCACACACACACACACACAGACACACACATACATACATACATATGATACATACATATAATTAAACAATCATGTTTTTAAACTAAAATTTCCTGTAAAACCTAAACTACGAAAAACCAGAACTTAACAATATGTGAACAATTTATAATATTATAATATTTACAATAACAATTGAACTTTCAATTGTTAACACTGCATAATACATATCTTTGTAAGACGTAGTTATATGGAGGAGAAAATTATGTAACGTTGGAAAATAAAAATGTAATTGTCTTAATAACATCATAAATTATAGGCAAAATACTTTTAATAGATTATATCCACATTACTAATACCAATTATATAATATAATGAAGTACATTTTCTGCTCTATAATAAATACTTCTGCATACATACCAGAATGAGTTAGAACCATAAGCGGTCACGATAACAAATACATTGCATGTTGCCAACAAAATTTAGAAACAATTATTTTAACCTAAGTAGATAACCCCACAGCTCTACAGCACCTTGGCGGGCCTTGGCTTACCTACCGACTGCTGGTCTCCCTCCCACACTGTTCCGCCGTCACCTGTTATAGCGTGGAGGTCTCAGACCAGTGTTGGGGTGACGGGTGATCAGCCCGACGAACCCCCAGCCGTTGTTGTAGGTCTTCTCGACCGGGTTACGCTCACTCACTCGGAGCTTCCCAATTTTCTCACGATGGTGGGTTGTCACCGGCCCTATACGTAGGCCGAATAAATTCCGACCAGAGCCGGATTCGAACCTACGCCGTCCCGCAGCGAACGATCTCAAGACGAGTGAACGCCTTAACCCGCTCGACTACGGAGGAGGACAACCTAAGTAGATATTAAGGCACATTCAATTACATTACTCTAAAACAGAATATTTTGATCATACTCGGAAAGAAAATCACTACCAATATCCTTCTCTGAACGTCTTCGCACAAATCTAAGTATATTCCAGACCGCACAGTTCAAGTGCAAAATTCTTATCCAAATGTTAATCTTTTACTATTTTGCTGTGTGTAACAGAAGAAATATAAAAATTGGTGTATGTGTAGATTCTCTTTGAAATCTATTTCTCTCTATCTTTTTAAAAACTGTAACTTCCTAATTTCTATTTTTATATTCATTACACATCATTTTATGTAGAAAATTGATGAGCAGAATTCATGATAAAGTAACAAATACTAACACATGCATATGAACATATTTATTATATACTTCGTTTTAATAATTGTATCTTAACCAAATTCTCCTTCCAACACTGACATTTTTCTACATTGGAACAGGATCTTATAACAATAAGCTTTTTAAATACTTGCTTACTTCTTTTGGGTGAATGATCTTACAAAAATCACTTACAGATATTTTACATCTTTAACTAACTTGCAATTATTTCTGGTATTATTCAAAATACTGCATATTAGTATTTCCTGATGATAACTGATTTATGTAAATGAATATTGGTCTTGCAAATATGAAGTATACAAGCTCAGCTATGCTGATGAGACTGGCTCCAATAAACAATCCAAAAACACCACCAACAGACACTGAAACAAAAAGTAATGTAAAATTATGTATGTCAATCAAACCATATTTTGGAAACTATTATTATGCATACATATTTTAGGTAATATTCGCTATTGAGAAATAACTGATTGATTGAAATTTTATTTTTAAATTATTGGCACATCAGCATATAGGCTATTTGTGCACGTCACACAATAAAGGGAACAATGGTACAATTTTTCGACACTTTGCTCCATCTATCTCTGGAGCAGGCGGACGAAAACAAGTCTCTGCGCAAGTAGTGGCGCGAGACGGCTCCACCAATGAACACGTGAGAGGAACAGGATTGTGTGGAGGGGGGAACCAATGCAGTTGTCAGCCATCCCAGCAGCGTGTACTGTTTCGCTCTTCACTGGCAAGCTCCGGCGAGCTGCTGTGGTCGAGCGGATTCAGGCTTTGCGCCCTGGAGGGTGGGCAGACTAACCTCCTTGATTTTAAGGTGTTATGTGAAGTTGTGATTGAAACAGTTAGCGTAAAGGAGGGTATTTCATAGTGTGAAAATATGATAAAAGAATATATTAGAAATTTTAGATGTATGATTGCACAAAGTATCCATGTCTATGTGAAAGCGTTCTAAAACAATATGAAATGGACTCCGACAGGCCTAACAAGAGACTTATAAATAGTCCAGAAATGTCAACTCCGAAGAGGAGAAAGTGTAACGAAGAAGATGGATCAGAGATAATGAAGAAACTCCAGAAATAGCTTCTCAAAGTCAAAATGTCTGTGGCTTTCGATTTCTGATGAATGAGTTACAAGTAGGTATTGCTAGAGAGAAACTCTCAATTCCAACTAAAACTATCATCATGGTAATATCCAGTAAGCTGTTGGCAACCTATGAGGATCTTGGAACGGATTATGAGACATTACTTGCTGCAAGTAACGAATTAAGACAAGATAAATCTTACTTACAAAAAGAATTGTAGTCCAAATGGAACAAAGTTAAGCAGCAAAAAGACGAGCCAATATCAACATATACAGAAAAGCTACGAACTGAATCTAAACAATCAGAAGCTCCAAAATCAACAAAAAGATCAAAACCTACTCTATTTGTTTGATCAAGGGAAAAATCCCCTAGAAAAATGCGACAAACTATAACATCAAGTATTGATCCATCCAAGAATAAAATTCGAATTACAAACATTAGAACAACTAAGGATTTCCTAATTGTTGAGCTGGCTTCCGAAGAGAATCTTCAGCGAATGGGTAGCAATCCTATCCTACAAACAAATGGATTGATGATGAACCCACAACCTAACTCTTATAACGACCAAGACCGTATGAAAGAAATTTACCACATGAATTTGGAGGATGTAATGTCAGAAGATGAAATGGAGAACAACTTGAAGATAAGATTCCGTACAGGGCGGAAAGGAGAGTCGGCTTCGCGTGTGGTAATGGAAGTCTCACCGATAATGAGGAACATTATTTTAGGAAAGGAAAAGTATACCTGCACTTCCTAGTTGTAAATGTTACAGACTTCATTTCAATTCCTAGATGTTACAACTGCAATGATCTTGGACACATTGGCAAACATGTCTGTAATGATCGAACTTGTGGGAAGTGTGGTGGTTCTTACACTGAAGAGCAATGACCCACGGCAAACATTCGTATTTGCATCCCATGTAAATATATAGAGAGGAACTGTATTAAAGGAGCCTGTCCTACTTATAAGGCTTTGAAACAGAATAATTGCAAAGACCAATTATGGATAGCACATCAAACAGAGTACCAAGCAAAACTTTGGAAAAGCTAAGCCTAGTACAAATACCTAGGTAAATGCTCAGGGCTCGCAACTGGCCACAAATGAAGTTATCAACTATGTCCACACTAATCATCATGTGGACATAGCTCTCATACAAGAACCGTATCATTACAAAGGGAAACCTGTGGGCTTCCCTAGGAGTATGCAGATTTTCCATATCTGAATCATCAAAAGTATTCATTTCAATTGCAAATAAAAACATACATACCTTCTGGTTAAGAAATTACTCTACATCTCACTGTTTGGAAATGGAGATCAGTCTCGGAAAGAGTACTTAGATGTTGTTATTATTATTATTGATTTGGTGTTTTAAGTCCACTTTATGCACAGTATGGCTAATCGGGACTGAACCTACAGTTTAAAGTGGGATCCGAACCACTTGTGCCTCCACCGGGTATCGAACCCGGGACCCCTTGATTACAAGGCTATGACGCTACCACTGCGCCATGGGGGAGGCCCTAGTATTTAGATGTTGGCCAACTTATATTGCCAGTATAAAAATCCGATTAAACCCTACCTGGACTTGCTTGAGAAAATTGTAACAGATTTCTCGAATCACAATATGCTAATTGGAATAGACTCTAATGGCAAATCCAAAATGTGGTATAGCAAGCTTACCGATGGAAGAGGACTAGAGCTTGAAGACTTTCTATCAAGCAAAAACCTTGTGGTAATTAATAAGAAGACTGATGTCTGGAGCTTTTCAAATAGTGCCGGAGCAAAATCCAACATTGATATAACTGTTACAAACTTAAGAGGGCGATTGTCGATTGACAATTAGTGGGTGAAAGAGCTAACTGTAAGTGATCACAACATGATAGGATTTAGTATAAACCTTAATAAGAGGCACACACTAAAAAAAACAGCATGAAAAGGATATGGAATATAAGGGAACAATCCTTATTAAGAGTATTTTTTCAAAAACAAATACAACTTAATCCTATACTACCAGACAACCACATAGAGGAAAATGTGACAAAACTTACCAGGGCGATAACAATTTCCATAAATTTGATTCCGAGATCTACTTTACCAGCACCAAATTCAACTGACCCCAGTATATAATAAGCAGGAAGAATCAAACAAGAAAACTTAGAAAGTTATATCAAAAATCTAAAACAGAGCGGGATAGAAGTTTCTATTTGAACAAAAAGAAAATCTAAATGGATATATGGAAATTTAATCCAACAATATAAGATTAAGATTTGGCCAGGCTCCTACAACGAGAACTGGTAAGAAAACCCTGGGATTTACCCTATTAGATAGTCTCAAATAGAAGAGGTCAACAGTTTGTAACAGTACCGGTTAGACTACCAGACAACTCATATACCAAAACATCGAAGGACACTATCTAGTTATGCCTTTTGCGCAGGAGGGGATTGCACTAGCGATAGACAAGCTCAAGTGCAAAAAAGCACCAGGACCAGACGGAATCATTAATGAGTTCTTCAAAATGACAAAATATACAATCTCCAGTTAATATTCAATCAATGCTTGGAAAGTGGAATATTTCCAGATGTCTGGAATCTCTCAAACCTCTACTATTTCTCAAAGACGACAAAAGATATTACCCTGGCTAAATCTTACCGACGTATTTGTCTGTTAGACAATTTAGGAAAGACTCTTGAAACACTAGTTGCCAATAGGCTGAATGAGAGGCTAGACCTGGTAGGCAGATCCGAAAAGCAGTACGGCTTTGTTACAGGGCGCTCGACAGAGGATGCAATAAACAGGGAAATACATATCGTTCAAGACAACTCATACAAGTACGTCCTGGGGATAACGGTTGATATTAGTGGAGCTTTTGATAACATGTGGTGGCCGTACTTGCTGAGTCAACTACAGGCGCTGGACATCCCCAAACCTTTGTATATGCTACTTCAGGACTACCTACGAAAGAGGAAGGTTCAGATTACTTGGGACCAGGAAACCCTAATCAAGGATGTTAGCAAGGGATGCCCCCAGGGCTCGGTATTGGGACCAATTTTGTGGAACTTGATTCTGGACTCACTCCTGGTTGGACTGGGGGAAATGGAAGAGGTATTAGACGTGGTAGCCTATGCCGAAGACCTCTTAATCCTACTGGGTGATAACAATATAAGAAATATAGAAAGGAAATCGAAGTCAATTTTAAGTAGACTAGAGTCCTGGACTGATGAGTCCAATTTAAAGATAGCTAAAGAAAAATACATTCCAGATACTGTTTAAGGGAAGGCTCCTGACACCACCATCGATTAAATTTAGGACACCTCCATTAAGAAGTCAGAAGGCATCAAATACCTTGGGCTGATCATTGAGCCCCAACTGAAACTAACGTCCCATGTGGACAGTATAATAACAAAGGCTAAGATAACGCTGCTTAAAAGGGGTTTAGTATGGGAAATGTTGCGTATAAAATTCCCTACGCGACAGCTATGGTATACTACAAATAAATTTTCATTTCAACCATATGCTATGCAGCATCTACCTGGGCCACACTGGTCAAGAAGAAAAGTATTAAACAAAGACTGAGATCAGCGCAGAGAAATGTATTACTAAGGATCTTCGGTGCCTTTCGCACAACGTCTACCTTATCTCCGATTGCAATAGACGGGATGCTATCCCTAGAAATGGAGGACGAGACTTGAGATATTGGTGGCGAAGAGGCGATCACATCAAAATCAGATAAATGCTTGGAACAAACGTCAATTCAATACAGGATATGGAATATCAAATACTCACAAAATGGGAAGAGGAATGGAAAACATACCAGGGCTCTGTCCACACAAAGAAATGTTTACCAGAAGTCATGATAAGAGCAAACAACTCGTTCTTCAGACCTTCACGAGGAATGTTACGCTTCATTACAGGACAAGGTCAGTATGGAGCTTACTTAAAAAGATTCGGACTTTGCCAAGACGACATATGCACAAAATGCCAAGTCATAGATACACCCGAACATGCCTTGTTGCATTGCCAAAAATAGAAAGATGAATGAGGTCAGAGGCTCAGATTATGCATTAAACTTGAGATAAACATCATAGCATCCATGATCCAAGGACATTCAGCGTAGTGAACAAGCTGGCTGATCTGATTTCCACATTAGAGGAACTGAATATAAATACCAAAAAAGAAGGAACACAATAAATTTAAGAGCGAACAGAATCTCTCCATCTCCAGTATCTCATGTGAGGAGGAGCCTAAGAAACGCTCAGAGGAAAGACAACTCAGACACTCAAGTCAAAAGCTCTGGTGAGGAGACGACAGACAACAGCCTTAAGTACTACGAGGAAGAACCAACGTCCTTAAACCGTAGAAGATTTTAGAGGTAAAAGTGGTAGCAACACTTAAGAGGAAGAATGCCACTTAGAAGTCTGAACTAGAAATATTTGCTAGACCGATAATAGAAGAAGATGATCTCCGCAAGGAAGACATCTCCTCAAAAGAAGAAGAAGCCACGGAACACCCTAATACTTCGGGGGTGTCCATAATACCAGAATCAGAAGCTTAGTGAGATAAGTCTACGGACTGCTACACCATAAATACTAAGTAAAACTTCATGACTTTTCTCTATTAATTAATCTTATAATCATGTTTTATAATCTATATGTTCATATATGTCTCATATGATTCATGCTTCTTTACATCATTTCTTATATTCATATTTTATTAGTTATTTTATTTTACTCCATTCATTATTATGTATTTATATTATATTTATCATTATTTTGATACTTTGAAATTTTTCTGAACCAAATAATATCAAATATCAAACACGCCTTGATTTAATTCTAAGGTACCAACCAAGGCCTTTCTTGGAAACTTGCCTTTCTCTAAGTTTCTCTCCCTAACAACCTGAAAAGTGAAGGAGTCTTGTGAAAAAACCTCTACCACTAATTTTGCCTAATAATAGGATGACAAACTGGCCAAGACTCGTCACTTCGTGGAACGTCACCACCACAAGCGGCAACACTATTTAACTCACGGAGAGTTAAAAAAAAAAGTGATGTTGCCAACTTCGCAACCTGGGACAGTGGCCACCATATTGGATTGAAAATGGCGGCAGGTGAAATACACTTAGCTTCCTGTTTCTCATGATAGAAACGTTACTATGCTACACACACTTACAAAACTGGTCTCATTCGAAAGAGAAAACTCCAACAAAGTATAAAATTACCATTAATCTTAAGTTTTATTCTTACCCGTTGAATATAGAAACAAAAACTTTCAAAGATAAATATTTTTCTTGCTCTCGAAATGGTATTTTGTTTCATAACATGGTAAATATCAATCAGATCGACAATATGTTTATGATAAAAAGTAAAGTTCAGTTTCTCATGATTATGTTGCAAGTTGTTTGAGATAGTTATCTTTCTTAGTTCCGAAGTGATGAATCAAAACATATTTGTCGGCGTTGTATTATAACGCAGATTTTACACCTGGCATTTCAGACTCTCCAGTTCAGTTTACCAAGAAAAAGGAAAGTCGCCCTACTATAACCTTACCCTCTCCCTTGGCACACGACCGCACTTAGCTTATGTGAAAAGAAAAAGAGCTGAGTGAGAGGGTGAAAACTGTGAGAGTGGCGAGTGGAGACGGAGGCTTGTACTTCGTGTCCCAATCTCTTTCGTTCTTCCCACTAGAGCTCCCCTCCCCCCTCCTCTGCCTCAAAGTCCGGCTTTGCTCCAGAGATATCTGGGATAAAGTATGCCTCTAAAAATAATTATTGAATCCATATTTCATATTTGCACCATTGTAGCTTTAAATGTAATTAACTGCCTTCTTCAAATATAGGTTTGAGATTTCCGTATTTTGAATAAACGTACAATCCTAAACTGCTCTCATGAAATAGGAACACATGCAGCGTGTACTGAAATGAAGTATACAACTTCTGAGTGCAATATGAATAAAATGGCAAAATATAGAAAATTGTGTCTCATGGGAAAATAGTTGATAACTGTGGAAGTTTGTAGACCGAAAACATTACGTTGGTTCAACACTCTGGCGAGAGCCGGTGTTAGTTGTATTGTTAACAGAAATGGTGTCTCCACATAAAAAAAAAAAATCAGTGCATGTCTTGTAGTTTGTAGAGGCAAAAATTTCTAACTCACGTGCAGCCAATTTTCAGAAGATTGCGCAACAGACGGCCGCCGACACGAAAGAGCATCGATCAGTGGGTTAAGATGTTTAAATACAGAAAGTGGGTTAAATTGTAAGACCAGTGTTAGGCCTTTGCGGAATGATATATCTAATCATATTTCAACAATTTGTAATTCCGCAGACCCAAACATCATCTACAAACAGGATGGTGCACCTCCCTCTGGTATCGGCAGGCTAGAGATAGTTTAAACCAACATTTTCCTCTGGTCGTTGGATTGGCCGATATGGTCCGATTCAAAGGCTGTTCAGCTACCCTGATATTTCTCCATGTGATTTCTTTATTTTCGGCTTCATCAAGGAAACCGTATACAATCATGCTCAAGCATTTCAACAGGTAACACCCGACATCTTGTAGCGTTCGTGGGTGCAACTAGATTATCGTCTATAGTTCTTGTCTGTTCTTACGGCGGACGGCCTACATGCTGGCAAGAGAAGTGGGGAGCGACCGCTGTTGTATGGTTGGTCTGCGGCGTATTCCTTGTTCCCCACTTCCCTTGCCATCATATAGGCCGCCCGCCGTAAGACCAGACAAGAACTAGATATCCTCTTTGCAGTCAATAGAGCACACGTGGAGATCTACTGACCATGCTATTTTAAACTCAGGGTTGTTAATGGTCCAGTAATTTTACATAAATTCAATTCCGGTCCAGGAGAGAAAATCAGCAAGCGTAAATGGGTTCCGTAAAAAACGTTTTTATCTGTAAAGTATTTCATTTCGGCCAAGGGAACCTTTTTACCAGATCAATTAAAATACGATCCTGGAACATTTTTCCAGCTAAATTTAAATACGGTCCAGGAACCTTTTTTCCGGATAAATTTATATACGGTCCAGGAACCTTTTTTCCGGATAAATTTAAATACGGTCCAGGAACCTTTTTTCCGGATAAATTTAAATACGGTCCATGAATCTTTTCTCCAGCTAAATTTAAATACGGTCCGGAACCTTTTCTCCAGCTAAATTTCAATACGGTCCATGAACCTTTTCTCCAGCTAAATTTAAATACGGTCCATGAACTTTTTCTCCAGTTAAATTTAAATACGGTCCATGAATCTTTTCTCCGGCTAAATTTAAATACGGTCCATGAACCTTTTCTCCAGCTAAATTTAAATACGGTCCATGAACCTTTTCTCCAGCTAAATTTAAATACGGTCCATGAATCTTTTCTCCAGCTAAATTTAAATACGATCCGGAACCTTTTCTCCAGCTAAATTTAAATACGGTCCATGAACCTTTTCTCCAGCTAAATTTAAATACGGTCCAGGAACCTTTTCTCCAGCTAAATTTAAATACGGTCCATGATCCTTTTCTCCAGCTAAATTTAAATACGGTCCATGATCCTTTTCTCCAGCTAAATTTAAATACGGTCCATGATCCTTTTCTCCAGCTAAATTTAAATACGGTCCATGATCCTTTTCTCCAGCTAAATTTAAATACGGTCCATGATCCTTTTCTCCAGCTAAATTTAAATACGGTCCATGATCCTTTTCTCCAGCTAAATTTAAATACGGTCCATGATCCTTTTCTCCAGCTAAATTTAAATACGGTCCATGATCCTTTTCTCCAGCTAAATTTAAATACGGTCCATGATCCTTTTCTCCAGCTAAATTTAAATACGGTCCATGAACCTTTTCTCCAGCTAAATTTAAATACGGTCCATGAACCTTTTCTCCAGCTAAATTTAAATACGGTCCATGAACCTTTTCTCCAGCTAAATTTAAATACGGTCCATGATCCTTTTCTCCAGCTAAATTTAAATACGGTCCATGATCCTTTTCTCCAGCTAAATTTAAATACGGTCCATGAACCTTTTCTCCAGCTAAATTTAAATACGGTCCATGATCCTTTTCTCCAGCTAAATTTAAATACGGTCCAGGAACCTTTTCTCCAGCTAAATTTAAATACGGTCCATGATCCTTTTCTCCAGCTAAATTTAAATACGGTCCATGATCCTTTTCTCCAGCTAAATTTAAATACGGTCCATGATCCTTTTCTCCAGCTAAATTTAAATACGGTCCATGATCCTTTTCTCCAGCTAAATTTAAATACGGTCCATGATCCTTTTCTCCAGCTAAATTTAAATACGGTCCATGAACCTTTTCTCGAGCTAAATTTAAATACGGTCCATGATCCTTTTCTCCAGCTAAATTTAAATACGGTCCATGAACCTTTTCTCCAGCTAAATTTAAATACGGTCCATGAACCTTTTCTCCAGCTAAATTTAAATACGGTCCATGATCCTTTTCTCCAGCTAAATTTAAATACGGTCCGGAACCTTTTCTCCAGCTAAATTTAAATACGGTCCATGAACCTTTTCTCCAGCTAAATTTAAATACGGTCCATGAACCTTTTCTCCAGCTAAATTTAAATACGGTCCATGATCCTTTTCTCCAGCTAAATTTAAATACGGTCCATGAACCTTTTCTCCAGCTAAATTTAAATACGGTCCATGAACCTTTTCTCCAGCTAAATTTAAATACGGTCCATGAACCTTTTCTCCAGCTAAATTTAAATACGGTCCATGATCCTTTTCTCCAGCTAAATTTAAATACGGTCCATGATCCTTTTCTCCAGCTAAATTTAAATACGGTCCATGATCCTTTTCTCCAGCTAAATTTAAATACGGTCCATGAACCTTTTCTCCAGCTAAATTTAAATACGGTCCATGATCCTTTTCTCCAGCTAAATTTAAATACGGTCCATGAACCTTTTCTCCAGCTAAATTTAAATACGGTCCATGAACCTTTTCTCCAGCTAAATTTAAATACGGTCCATGATCCTTTTCTCCAGCTAAATTTAAATACGGTCCATGATCCTTTTCTCCAGCTAAATTTAAATACGGTCCATGAACCTTTTCTCGAGCTAAATTTAAATTCGATCCAGGAACTTTTTTAATAATACAATACGCAACATGGACCGATTTTAAATTGTGCGAGAAAAAAGGTTCCGGTCCTGCAGCGGAAACCAATAGATCTTCTCATTAGAATTTATGTGATCCACAACCTTCAACAACCCTGGTTAAACTTCGAGAGTTGTTAAGTATTTTAGGAAGATAATTTCTTCATTCTTTATTGGAGATGTATTTATATTAGAATTAAAACTGTGTTGTTCATTTGTGTACAACCTTTCCAACTAAACTACCGATATTGGACTAAAAGTGCCATCTTGGAGACCGAATGGGTAGAGAGGTGTTACCTCTGCATGTTCCTATTTCGAATCCCTGAGAAGCTATGTCTTCAATTAATTTGTAGCTTCCACCTAATAATTCATTGTCGCCCTAACGCTAGGTGGCCTCTGTGGCGGATTGGTAGTCACCGCGCGCTGCGACGACAGAGGTTCCGGGTTCGAATCCTGCCCTGGACGTAAGCGTTCTTTGTGAGTGTCGCTTCATCAATTTCGTCATATCATTACTCATCCACATCTTCGCGATTAGCCTAATGTGACAGAAAAGTGGGGTAAAATATATCAAATCAAATCGTCCTAACGTTAGAGGAAAAGGTCTAAATATGGCCCCCCCTTTTTATGTTGTCATTTTCGGAGGGAAAAATAATTATCAAGTACCTGCCTATAAAATGCATATGTACTTAAATGTAATAGCATGGCAAAGTATAGAAGGTCTCCATTTTTTAAAATAAAAAAAAGCGATTAAAAAAAATGTAAAATGCTGTATTTCAAAATTGTGGTCTAAATATGGGTTACTAGTGGGAACATCACAAAAAGCAATTAAAAATTAAAGAAACAGTCATTTATTGCTAAAACATTATAAAATTCATATTTATGAATAATCTGTTGATTTGAAAATCACGCGGAATGGGAAAAATTGGTTGGAAATGTGATCTCAACATTAGACCTCATGTCACAGCCCATATTTAGACCATCATGCTATTTTTCTTCTTCAATTTATTTTCGTTTTCTGTGGTACATATTTCACAAACAGATCATGGCATTCTAAAAGCCCACATTTGTTTTATGTACCGCTAATATCGTAACCTATACAAAGCAGATGAGATTTCAGAAACCGCCGAGTTAAAATATACCTGCAAAAAGTTTTCGGAGGTCGCAATTCTATAACAGAGTCTAAGGGCGACACTAACCAGAACTTAGTCTTGCGAATTGGCGTCGCAACCTTTTTCCTTGACAGATAACCAGTTCCCATAGCCTCTGCCAAGCTGCAGCACCCGGAGCGCTGATAGCTCCAAAACCCATATTTAAACCTTCGCCCATATTTAGACCATCTCCTCTATATTATACGCTATAAAAGTTTGATATAAAATATTTCGATAACTGTAGGCATATCGATAAATGAATTTACCGAAATATTAAATATTGCACACTCAATACTAGACATGATGTTCTTTTGTATGTCATTCAAAGTTAATTGTATTTTTTTTTTTTTTTTTTTTTTTTTTTTTTTTAGTTTGAGTTGGTGTTTTAAGTCCACTTTATGCACAGATAGGCTAATAGTGACTGGGTCTATAGTTTTAAAGTGGGATCCAGTTACTTGTTTTTAAATTGTGGTTTATCTAATGTACTTAGGCATTTAATTAATGTTACTTACCAGCAATATCAATCCCGCTCCTTACAACTTTCAGTCTTGTCTTGTAATGAGACAATTTAAAGATGGTTCGAAAGTGTATGTATGTTAAGTCGTCTTTACTAGACCTGCAAAGTAGAAAAATAAGTTAAAGTACGGATATATATTCAGAACCCTATTATCCTTTCTCTAGAACTGAAGCTCTTCGTCAATAACATCTGACATTGATACATTCATTATTTAATTATCGGCAATGAATATTTCATATGGCTAATATTAGAAAGCTTAATAAACAGGGTGGCCGCGAATTAAGGAGCCACATTTTGTCACTAACTTTGTATAAATTGAGCTAATATTTTTATTTTCTTTTTATCTTTAATTTCACGTATGTCAAATCTAACCGACGTAGCGGAAGAAGTTGTTTAGAATGCCAGCAAGTCGCCTAAGTATTGAGCAGCGTTCAAATGTGTATGTGCATTTTCCATGGCCACAAACGTGTAAATGTAGTTAAGCGACGAATGCTGCGGAAATGTGGACCTCTACAGAGCGTCTCAACCTTAAAAGTCAGTATGGGTTAAATGGAGCGCAGCATTGCCAGATCAACAACGGAGGCGCATCGAGTCGCTGTTAATCGCTAATGATTGCGACAAATTTACTTCCTTAATACCGTATAGGAAATTTTCAAAATCTATGTATTTGATGTATTTTGGGAAAAACGATAGTACCTCAAGATTTGCATGTAAAAGTTCATATTTTGACGCAACTATTTACTATTTTACATTTGCATCATACGAGTATGTGTAGTACACGCAACTATTGTTACTTCTTCCATTGAATGTTGTATCCTTTACATAAACAGAATTACATAAATGCAAAAACAAACATTAAGATATATTCGGTAATGAAGTGTCATCATTTACTTTCCTCAATATTTAATTCAAAGTGGGTGGAATGTTCTCGGAAAGCAAAGAATGAACTATGCAACACACTCTACTTTGCACTATGCCATCGTATTTTCTCGTTCTGGCATAATTCTGTTTCCCCATTCTTTTAGACTTCTTTTTTGCCGGCGTTTTTAGAGGGTAGCTAGTAGCTAATGTTGTTAGAATTGATTGTCTTTATTGTATTATATTACCCAAGTTGCGTATCAAGTTCAAAGTTGGTTGTATGTCGAAACAACTAACATACAAGAACATGCAATAGCAAAATATTCAATTCACTGGTCACAGGTAAATCATGTTTGCGTTGGCTTAAGCTATTTTCTTCTGTGACGCCATATGCGAATAGTGCCATTTATCAAAAGGAAACAATAACGTAAGTAGAACATAAATCTATTGTGAACAAAAGTGTCTTGATTGACACTCAAATTACGGATATGTACTCTTTATAGGGCGAAATCTCTACTTACGATGATGTTCTAATTGATTGAATAAATCTCTGTTTTAAGTCCACTTTATGCACAGTATTGCTAATCGGGACTTGTTCTACAGTTTAAAGTGGAATCCGAACTAACTACTATATGTCCCCACCGGGTATCGAACCGGAACCCCTTGGTTACAAGGCAACGACGTTACCACTACGCTATCGGGGAGGCACGACACAATACACAATAACATACAAATATTTTCAATGACTTGTGGTTCCAGCGCTTGTCAGGCTGTAATGATTCAATATACAAGTTTACTTCCCCTATGGCGCAGTGGTAGCATCGTCACCCTGTAATCAAGGGGTCCCGGGTTCGACTCCCGGTGGAAGCATATAGTGGTTCGGATCCCACTTTAAACTGTAGGTCCAGTCCCGATTAGCCATACTGTGCATAACGTTATCTTCAAACACCAACTCAAGCAAGCAAGCAATATACAAGGTGTACTTCCAGGAAGAGATTGACAGTGCCACTTAAAAATGCAAATGTAAACTATTATATACAGGGTGACTCATGTATTTCTTGTTCTTATCCTTTGTAGGTCGACGCTGATATATCATCAATTACGCAGAGTCTGGAGAAACGATTGAATGTGATAATTCTGTGCGGAAACGCAACAAGTGACAGGAAACTTTAAGAGGCGACACGCAAGACAGAAATTGGATCATATAACAGTGAGTGCGCTGTTGGCTAAGTTAAAAAACAGTGGAAGTTTTGTTGGTACACTTGCCCTCAGGACAGCCTTCCACATCAGATGAGGTACGGAAAGTTAAGTTAAGAAAAGTGATGTCAAGCCCAAAAAATCGGTGCGTCGGTTCTCTCAGCAATAAAATATTAAACAAACCACGATGCAGCTGATCCTAAAGGCTGAAAAATTTCATCTGTACAAACTTCAGTACTTGCAACATCTGACTGAGGACAATCTTGACCGACGAATGGAAATGTTTTGTGGATCATCTGGAGGAGTACATCGAATTTGTTACAGACATGTAACGTTCTGGCGTTCTGTTCAATAATGAAGCGATATTCACAGCAAATCAATCGTCATAGCTGTCGCTGTCACGTCCAAGAAAATCTTAACTGGATGGCAGAGTATCAGGAAGAGGAAGCAGTATCATGGTCTGGTGTGGCCATTGGGGAGCATTTTTGTGCAACTTTTTCACTTTCAAGCAAAAAGGATTGACTTAAATCAGGTGATTCTTTTTTTTTTACAAAAAACACTGATTTATATTACTTTAAATAAATATTTTATATAATAATATACATAAGGCTTTTGTAGAAATACTTTTGGTGTAAGTATATTAATCTTGTAATCATTTAATGGTGTTTATTAAGCTCTAAAAAAGGAAACAAAGTATATGTAGTGATGGGGTGAAGCTCATACGAAAGGAAATGTAAGTATGAAAACTGTAAAAACGCTTGAATTTATCTTGATTTAAAATTCAATAATTTTTATAGGCAAAAATACTCTTAATTTATGTTCCTCTTTCATGTAAGGGACCAAGTTTCACATAAATATAATAGTACAGGCAAAATTCCTGTTTTGTATATTTTAACTTTTAGTTTCTTAGATATTAAACGAGAAGACAAAAGTTTATAAAGAGAGAAGTAACATGCATTTCCTGAATTAAGCCTACTTTTTATTTCCTCTTTAATATAATTTTCATTTGTTAATATTACTCCTAAGTATTTGAATTTCGAAACTCGTTCAAACGAGTTGTTATCAATAATTAGATTTTGATTATTACCTAACACTTGGTTTCTGCCTGTAAGCATATATTTAGTTTTCTCTTGGTTAACTTCCAAACCTATCTCTTTAGCAGTTTTGAAAAATATTTTAGCATTATTCTTAATTGTATTCACATCATCCCCCAGTAAGTCTACATCATCTGCATATGCTAACAACTGAGTCACACCATTTAATTTTAGTCCTTCTTTAGTTTCTTTTACCTTCCTAACAGCATATTCTAAGGCAAAATTAAAGAGCATTGGAGATAATGCATCTCCTTGTTATAACCCATCATGAATTGTAAATTTGTCAGACATATTAATACCCACACGAATTTTACTTTCTGTTTCACTGGTGCATATTTTTATCATACTAACAAGCTTCTTAGGTATTCCAAACTCTACTAATATATTATATAATTTATCTCTTTTCACCGAATCATATGCTTTTTTGAAACCAATGAATAGCTGACGGACATTTTGATTATATTCCCACTTTTTTTCAAGTGTCTGTCTGATGTGAAAAATTTGATCTGTAGTTGATCTGTTACGTTTAAATCCACATTGATAATCACCTATAATTTCATTAGCATATGGGGTTAGTCTTGTTAAAAGAATGTTAGATAATATTTTATATGTTGTTGAGAGTAGAGAAATTCCACGGTAATTATTGCAGTTCATTTTATCACCTTTTTTAAACACAGGAACAATTATGGATTCTTTCCACTGTTGAGGGATTTCTTCTTTATTCCATATTAAACAAATTAATTTATGAATTTGACATATTAATGAATTTCCACCATATTTAATTAACTCAGCTGGTATTAAATCAATGCCAGGTGCTTTGTTATTCTTTAGCTTTTTAATAGCATCTTTAACTTCAGTCAAGTTAGGTTCTGGAACTAAAGGTTCTGCTGTGTGTACTTCATTCATTTCTGATTTATCTCCTACATGGACATTTAAAAGGTCATTAAAGTAGTTCTTCCATCTATTTAGAATATCGCTTGGGTCAGCTAGAAAATCACAGTCTTTATCTTTTATCAAGTTTACTTTAGGTTGCCACCCCTTTCTAAATTCATTTACACCTTTATATAAATCTCTGATATTTTTATTTTTGCTGTTTGTTTCAATTTCGTTAATTTTGCTTTTCAAGTAATCTCTTTTTTTACTTCTAAACGTGCGGTTAACTTCTCGCTTTATTCTATTATAATTGTTTAGATTTGTATCATCAGAGTTATTTAACCACCTAAGTCTAGCCTGATTTCTTATTTCTATTAGATTATGACATTCATTATCAAACCATGGCTTACTTTTTCTCGGTTTATGGTATCCTATACTTTCTTTAGCTGCTGATTCTATTGCATTACGTATGTGCTTCCAATTCTTATTATGTCTGTTTCATTTATATTTTCATCATCATTTGAATCCTGCAAAATATCAAATATATTTGACAGTTTAATTTGGTAGGTGAGTGGAGAAGGTTACATAATTTAGAACTACATAATTTGTATTCATGTCCAGATATTATTAGAATAATTAAATCAAGAAGACTTAGGTGGGCAGGCCATGTGGCACGAATGGGAGAGGAAAGAGGAGTTTACAGGATTCTTGTTGGGAAACCTGATGGTAAGAGACCTGTAGGAAGGCCAAGACGAAGATGGAGGGACAACGTCGAGAAGGACCTAAGGGAAATCGGTAGGGATGGAAAAGAGTATATAGAACTTGCTCAAGATAGGGAAAGATGGAAGGCCTGTGTTGCTGCAGCCATGAACCTTCTGGTTTAAGAAGGCTAGAGAGTTAGTGAGTTAGTTATAGGCAAAAATAGCAAACATTTTGTTTAGAAAAATATACAAAAAACTAATCATGTTAACCCATAAATAGTGTCATTCATTATCATTAAACTGTACGTAAACGTGGCAGCTGATATTTTGCAAACTATGATTTAAAAAATTGCCAAAATTCAGCTACAAACACTTTAAAAATATATTTTTAAGTTACAATTACATCGAGAATGTTTTATTTTCACTGGAAGAAAATTTACTGAAATTATTATAGTTTCATTATCACACTCAACAAACATATATACAGTATGATGAACAGAAATATGTATAGTTACGTGTCTTTTTTATATGCTTTAATCAAACTGTACAAATATTTTGCAAGGTTGTTTACTAGAGAAAGCCTTTTTTACAGAAAAAAACATATTTAATAAGTGTGGTGCCAAAAAACCATAGCAAAGCAGTTTTAAGTATGTTTTTTTAATCGATTTAATTTTAAAAAATTGATTTAAATAAAAAAAATATATTTTTAAAAAATAATGATTTTTATCCATCCTGCTTTCAAGAGACGTTACAGAAAACACCTATACCCTGTCCAAGCTAACTGTGGAGCAAGGTAGCGCATAGCGTCATAGAAGCGAAGGAAATCTATTGGCTAGAGCGAAGCAGTACGCGCTGCTGTGAAGGCTGGTAACTGCAGTCGCTTTCCCCTCCACGCAATCCCGTTCGATATCACGTGTTCATTGGTGGAGCCGTCTCGCGTCACTACTTGCGCAGAGACTTGATTTTGTTTGCCTGCTACACAGTTAGCTGGGATAGAGTATACATGGCCATGCTGGGCAACCAAATGATCCTGGGCCGGAACATGATTCGTGGTGGATAATCCACCTGTTCCAGCAGAATGGAGTGCCGCGCCACATTAAACCACGATTGGAATAAGCTGTCAATGTTTTCACGCTTGTCGAATTTTGACCTTCCTAGCAGAAACCACGCGATGTTGTCGCTATCTATGATCAGCCTCAGGTTGGTAGAAGCCATGCCGAAAATGAGGTACAGAGGAATGCAGAAATGTACGCACAGGTCACTAACAGCTGCCACGATAATTGTGAAAAAATTACCTTCTTGCAAGATATAAAAATTGAGGAATAAATTACCTGTGACAACAGCATGTGCGTAAGTTCTGCTTCTCTGCTTCCCATTCGCTGACGACATTTTCTTTGTTTCCGATTTACACCGAAACTGTCGAGCGACCGCTATCGAGAGGAAGTTAAAACTTAGTCGTCCGTCACTCCTGTTAGATTGGCCTTTGGGGCGCCGTAGAATGGACACCACGATCTCCAGATTTGATCCCTTCCTCAGAAGGTGTATGTCAAAGCCCTCGTTTACTTCGATAAGACAAGGCATATTCTCCTACGCGAAAATTGATGTTGCCGCAGTCCTAGAGAGTGTTCGTTGGAACTTCCACTACAGTGTGCAGATCTGCTTGTTCTATGGGGAAGAACTTGTTGCCCACTCTGTATACTAAATTAAACGCTTCTTTATGTGAACAACAAATACCATAAAGACTATGGAATAACAAAATTGAAAAGAACATACACGAAAACTCTGCCCAAGTTTGTGGTTGTTGATGTCTCTGTGCAGCTTCGAAGACAGTTACAGGAAATGCCATCTTCTCCATGCTGGGGGTTTATTACGTTCACTAAACCTGCAAAACATTATGAAATTACATGACAAAGTCAATAGTAACACGCTTTATCAAATGTTAATGCATCACAATGATCACAGTAGGAAACTGTTTGAAACAAGTATGTTTTTATAAAAGGATTCACTGTTCTAGAACAACAATATACATACCATTGAACTCGTGAGAAAATATCCCATTCAATTGAGGTGACAAGGTATGGTTTCGATTTAAAATTTTGGAGCTGAATTCAAGATATCGGGTTTCAACATGAAGCCATCATCATAACATTTCCCCCACCCCTATTACAAACCTACAGTGTTAGTTTTGTGGAAGAGCATGTCATTCAACTTTTATTCCTGTGTTTCCATACTTTTGGATCGCCCTATATATTGTATATGTCATCTACGTTCGTTCATTGTTATACAGCTCAAAGACAGAATTTTCACTGCGATCTCTGGGCTATCCAATGTTGCGCCTTAGAGAGTATGCACACGTACCGATATTTTGTCGAGTCGTTATTGGTGATGTGCGTGTATATATTGTTTATAATTCGCAAATTCGACGCCAAATATATTGAAAAATATAGCGCGTGAAGGTGACTACAGTGAAATGACCGAAGCAATATATTTATGAATACATACCTGTTATATTCTTAATACAGGACAATTGCTCTTCTGTGCAGAGTCTTTGGTATTCTAGTGATAAAAAGAAAAAAAAGTGATTTTATTCTACTTGCATGCTATACTATTCATAAGATACATTTTAATTCTGAAAGGAAATATGATTTGATATGATGATATGATTAATTATTAAAAGCGATCTTTGAGCTTACCACCTTCTATATTTAAAAAGCATCGAAGTGTCAATATCGTTAAAATATCACCCTCGATGCATTGATATCAACTAAAGAAATATTAATACTCGATATTTCAACTCGATATTGATATTCAGTCGTTATCAAAAATCGATACTACTTCTTGTAGAAAGACAATGGAAATTCCAGTTGGGTCACGTAAATTTTCGGCAATAAGATCACTGTTTCTGTACAAGCATACGAAACCAATCATGATAATGAAAAGTACCTGCATCATATCCAATAATTTTGTCAGTGCAATTGCAAAGTTCCATTTTCTTCATCGTCTTGCACTGAACAATGCAGGCAGAGTAGCTGTAGTACTTGAACGCCCACATTCCTTCGTTCTCGTCTGGGAATCTACACTGCCTGGATTCTATGGGGATACTATGGACATCTTCATCAGCAACTTCATCATGAAGCAAGCTCTCTACAGCGACTCCATTATAATTGGCGTTGTCTTCTACTAATTTGTGTGTTAGCAAAGGAACATATTCTTCAGTCTCAATGGTCATCTGAAATTACAGAAAAATGAATTAACACACAGCGCGATCAAGAAAGATGGACTCAATTTCGTACAGTTATATTTCCTGAACTATAAAATTGTATGTGGACGATCTAAATAATGCTTGAAAGAAGAGTTCCTAAAGTTTTAAATTACATTTGATTATACTCACAATAAAGTTTATAAATGTATAAATATCCGAAGAAGAACGTCTTACGTTACTGAGTTCATCTCACACGGGCAATATCTAGACGGAAGCTGAAATCGTTCCATATCCGAAGAAGAATGTCTTGCGTCACTGAGTTCATCTTACACGGGTAATATCTAGACTGAAGCTGAATTCGTTCCGAATCCGAAGAAGAATGTCTTGCGTCACTGAGTTCATCTCACACGGGTAGCATCTAGACTGAAGCTGAATTCGTTCCATATATGAAGAAAAATGTCTTGCGTCACTGAGCTTATCTCACATGGGTAGCATCTAGATGGAAGCTGAATTCGTTCCATATCCGAAGATGAATGTCTTGCGTCACTAAGCTTATTTCACACGGGTAATATCTAGACGGAAGCTGAATTCGTTCAATATCCGAAGAAGAATGTCTTGCGTTACTGAGCTTATCTCACAAGGGTAACATCTACACGGAAGCTGAATTCGTTCCATATCCGAAGAAGAATGTATTGCGTCACTGAGCTTAACTCACACGGATAATATCTAGACGAAAGCTGAATTCGTTCAATATCCGAAGAGGAATGTCTTGCGTTACTGAGCTTATCTCACAAGGGTAACATCTACACGGAAGCTGAATTCGTTCCATATCCGAAGAAGAATGTATTGCGTCACTGAGTTCATCTCACACGAGTAGCATCTAGATGGAAGCTGAAGTCGTTCCATATCCGAAGATGAATGTCTTACGTCACTGAGCTTATCTCACAAGGGTAACTTCTAGACGAAAGCTAAATTCCTTCCATATTCGAAGAAGAATGTCTTGCGTCACTGAGCTTATCTCACACGGGTAATATCTAAACGGAAGCTGAATTCGTTCCATATCCGAAGAAGAATGTCTTGCGTCACTGAGTTCATCTCACACGGGTAATATCTATACTGAAACTGAATTCGTTCTATATCCGAAGAAAAATATCTTTCGTCACTGAGCTTATCTCAAACGGGTAGCATCTAGATGGAAGCTGAATTCGTTCCATATCCGAAGATGAATGTCTTGCGTCACTGAACTTATCTCACACGGGTAATATCTAGACGAAAGCTGAATTCGTTCCATATCCGAAGATGAATGTCTTACGTTACTGAGTTCATCTCACTGGGCAATATCTAGACGGAAGCTGAATTCGTTCCATATCCGAAGAAGAATGTCTTGCGTCACTGAGTTCATCTCACACGGGTAATATCTAGACTGAAGTTGAATTCGTTCCGAATCCGAAGAAGAATGTCTTTCGTCACTGAGCTTATCTCACACGAGTAGCATCTAGATGAAAGCTGAATTCGTTCCATGTCCGAAGATGAATGTCTTGCGTCACTGAGCTTATCTCACACGGGTAATATCTAGACGAAAGCTGAATTCGTTCCATATCCGAAGAAGAATGTCTTGCGGCACTGAGTTCATCTCACATGGGCAATATCTAAATGGAAGCTGAATTCGTTCCATATCCGAAGAAGAATGTCTTGCGTCACTGAGTTCATCTCACATGGGCAATATCTAGACGGAAGCTGAATTCGTTCCATATCCGAAGAAGAATGTCTTGCGTCACTGAGTTCATCTCACACGGGTAATATCTAGACTGAAGTTGAATTCGTTCCGTATCCGAAGAAAAATGTCTTGCGACACTGAGCTTATCTCACACGGGTAACTTCTAGACGAAAGCTAAATTCCTTCCATATTCGAAGAAGAATGTCTTGCGTCCCTGAGCTTATCTCACACGGGTAATATCTAGACGGAAGCTGAATTCGTTCCATATCCGAAGAAGAATGTCTTGCGTCACTGAGCTTACCACAGTTGCCTGTTATTTAGGTTGTTCAAAGTTGTTGGTGTAGGTGGTACATTAGTGTTTCTTTAACTGTTTCAGACTTACTTTTAATGAACTCACGAACACATGAAACCTTTGCTCCATAGTTGTCGTTCTGCTCTCAACTTTCACTGTTTCACGGCTATACGAGCACTCTAGCGGTGATATTTGAAATGTTGGGACCTCCGTAGACGAGCGTCTAGAGACAGCATTAGCACCTTGGGAAATTCATGCTAACAGCTCCAAACCTGACCTACCTAACCTCCTCACGAATGAATATAATAGCCTAAATAAACAGCATATAACTTGCTTATTTATGTTTTTATCTGCCTACGTGTATAGGTTACGCAGGTCGGGTTTGGTGCTGTTAGCATGCATTTCCCAAGGTGCTAATGCTGTCTCTAGCCGCTCGTCCTCGTAGATCATTCACATGAAATCTAGCCGTGCGAAATTGAGTCCATCTCCTTGAATCACGCTGGATGTGTTCTAACTTTTGTATGTCCACAGCAACCGATTTAGTTACACAGAAAAGATTTGTTTGTAATAATCCAATTGTACCCTTCTGCAATTTTAAACTGACAATCAGAAAGTCAAGGATCGTGAAATGTGGACACATCAGAACTGTACAATCAAATAACAAATACAAGAGACAATGGAAACAAAAGTAGGCTTACCACATCACTATCAGAAAAATATTAGGGCATGCTGTTCCAAAATATGACTTTGTCAAAAATGTAGATCGCAAATCATTCTGCGTAAATAATATGCATTACTAAAGCCAATGCGATCAAGAGATCAAACTTGGAATTCTATTTCTGACATTTGCCACATGAACCCCTGAACCAATCTTTTGTTTTTTAAAATGTGCGAATCAAAATAAATTTCGCCGAGTGGTTAGCACATCGCGCTGCGACGCCAAGGGTCCCGGGTTCGAATCCCGGTCGGGCTTGGTTGTTTGTGAATGTCTATTCATCAATTTCATCATTTCATCACTCATCCCCATCTTCGCAAATTAGCCAAGAGGCACAAAACGCGAAGTAAAATAAACTAAATCAATCAATCAATCAATCAAATCAAAATAAATTTCAGTATTGAGTTTGGGAGTGCACTGCATAGACTTGTAACGTGCATGATGTTTGTCTGTGATTGCTCCTTGTTCAACTGAAACATATTCAAATTATGCGAGACTCATAACGTAAGACATTTTTTCGAAATCCTCCAGGACGCCGGACATGAGGGTAAAATGTAGAACAGTAGAGTAATCATATACGTTCAACACCAACACTTGGTACTAGGTCTATTATTTTTATTAATTTAAGCACAATGGAAAACCTATTTCGATGATGTTTTTGTCGATTTTATACTATTGCAAATCTGTGTTTTTTCATCTCACACTTCGTACGAGTATCATAATTTCTTACGAGTTAAAGTACGTAACGCCCACCCCACGCTCACCCACGCACACCTACACCTAAACCCACGTACACCTATACCCACCTATGCCCACCCACGCACACCCAGATCCACCTACACCTATTTACTTCCGGTCTACTTCCGGTCCACTTCCGGTCTACTTCCGGTCCACTTGACGGACACTTGCAAGTTTTTCCAGTTTTTTTTTAAGTATACACCCACGCTCACCCACGCTTACCCACGCAAATTTACTTTCGGTCTACTTCCGGTCTACTTGGTTGGTTATGACGTAATGGGTGTTTTCTGATTGGTTGGATTATGACGTGATGCGATGCCGTGTTGTTTTCTGTTTGGCTCACTGTTTCTGATGTTTTCAACGCGGTCCGCGCTTAGGTTATTTAAATGCGAAAGCATTACAGGTCAGTCAGTATCGTGAGAGTGTTTGAAGAGTGCGGACGTGTTGTTGCAGTGCTGCTCATAATTTTTTTGTTAAAAGTTAAGTATTTAATTTATTTTAAAGCTACATACTATTTTATTATTTTTAAGTTTTAAAAGTGTATCAAGTGATTTTTTTTCATAGTAATTTTGATCAGCTTAAGTTTTGATGTGATCGGACGTTACTTGTTGTCTCCGGAAATTCTGTATAAATAACATAGCTGAAAATTTTATCGTAATAGCTACAATTATTTTATTTTGAAGGTGGTTCAAGTTGTTTTTCATACAGATTGAATTTTGACTTGATTGTGTGTTTCGTATTTTTCCCCTGAGAAAATTAGTAGTCAGAGAGGGGGTACGAGCAAACACCCCCCAAAATCTAACAATTTCATAGTGAGCTCTCTTAGTGTAATTGAACTGAAAATCATGATTTTAGCTGATTTTCCAAGTGTAAAAAACTGAAAGTTTGTTTTACGCAAGAGCTTAAATTTCAATTTTATTGTATAAAAATTCTAAGATTTAGATAATTTCCCCTATGATACCCAATTTTTACGTATCACCCACACCCACCCACGCACACCCATACCCACACCTACACCTATTTACTTCCGGTCCACTTCCGGTCTACTTGACAGATGCCTGTGAGTTTTTCCAGTTTATGTTTAAGTATACAAGTACATATATTTTAGGGGTTCAAACTAATGTTAGATAAATACATAATTATTAGAATTTAAGGACGGAAAATATGAACAGCGAATGAATGCTACATTTGACTAATCGTGAAGATGAGTATGAGGAGTATCACAATACGTTCCATCGTTCTTATATAAACGTTTCAACGTTTGTTGATTAAATTAAATACCAAACATTATCGAGAAGCAATTCTCAAAACATTATACTAAAATATTAACATTATAATAAGTGTCCTTGCATAGCCCTTTCAGTCTTCAAACTGCTTCCAACGGCTTCGCCTTGCTTTTCAATAAAATCTAAGTTATGTGCTGTTCAAATTACGATGCTAGCATGTCTCACTACTACACAAAAAATCCTACAGGAGTTTATTTTTCCTAGAGGTGTGAGACTCACCAAAACACATATAATACTAACTATCCTCATCGTTTCAATGTAAAAAGAAACATGAGTGTCTGTGTTGTAAGTAGAAGAGCCAAAAAAAAATGTCACAGCTTTTGCTGTTATCTGTAAAAAGCATAACATGACAAGAATCATATCAAAAATAAACTTCTAGAAGGCGAGGCTTGCATCATGAAGCCTCAAGGATGGCAGTTTCTAATTAGCTCCGTATTAACCAATTAATTCTCTTGCCTTCTTAAACCCGAAGGTTTAGCAACAAAAGCCTTCCATCTCTGAATTTTGTATTTAATTCTGTGCAAATGACATACCTGGAAGCTTGCGTATATCACCCTCACTGTTTATTGAGCTTTTGACCTTAACTATTAATCATGCATTTTTATTGCATGTTTCCCATGTTAACACGAAATATATATTTTCTCTTAGATTAATTTTAACTATGAGGATGAGAATTTAAGAAAAAGTAGAGAGAAAAAGAGAGAGAGAATACCATAACCAATAGCTTCTAAAATTTTAAGATATATCCTACCATATTCTACATATTCAACGAATTCATTTGATTACAATGCAACAACGTTTTATTATATCCTGTTTCAATATTTTCATAGTCATCCAAACGTTTGACATTTTTTTTTTAGTTACGAAGATAAGAAGAGAAAAAAAAGAGTGGTTGAATAATTTCGAGAAGTATTTCTTAATAGGGGACAATGTTTTTATTTTATTTTTATTTCTTTCTTTCGAGTAACCACTATGTTATCGATGTGAACAAGTCAAGACCAACATTACCGCTATGTTATTGTGTTGAAGGGGATTTTCCATTATCAATTGTGTCCACAACCAAAACTTGGTGTCTGTCTGCATCCATATCTAGATCAAATGATTCGAACCATGTCTCAGCCCCTTGTAACTTATTTAATTATTTACGCTTGTGCTCGTATTTGCTCTCTTCGGGTTTAAGAAGTCTAGAGAGTTAGTTAGTTAGTTGTTTTCCACTGCACTGTTTGAATTTTGAATAATCACATGTTAGTTATAAACGCATCGTTGACATCCTGTCTGATCATATATGTATTTGGGTTGAAGCTTCGTATCTGCCTGCAACATTTATTTTCTTCTTTTTCTTGTTATCTGCTTTCTATATAGAATATTAGAAACAACACATTTCCATTAACAGTATTTCATGTTATGCAAAAACATTTAAGTTTATACACCATCACAAGTGTGATTGCATCAACGTTACCACTACGTCATCCGACAAAAAGCAAGAATCGTAATTGTTATATTTTATTGCTCAGGTCATTTCTTTTTTTAATATGTACAGCTACTATAGGTGAACATAGTAACTTAAGCCCTCAGAGTCGTAGACCGACAAAAGTACATCTCTGTTAACTGCCTTGTGTGGGGGAAGGGGGACAATTGTAGCGGTTGGTGCAATACAGTTCAAATCAGACGTGTGTTTCCTAAGTGCCCCGCTGCAATTTTATCAAAATAACCATTATTCATCCTCATCGTTGCCATTAGCCAAAACTGCCTCTTCTTTTTTACAAATTTTCGTACTGATATCCGTACACCCTGGGCCTTAGCAGATTAACAGAAATCGTCTGAAGTTCGAACTCGTGACCCCTCCCAATACCGTTGCAAGCTTGTTTGTGATTGTTCTCCTCAATTATTCAAAGTACCTCACTTTCAAATTCAAATACAGACAAGTGAAGGGGGTTCATATTACATTAGTGATTTTAAATTGTATTCTTGGGGCCATGCACACACTTTCTAACATTGTTGTCTGATATTTAAATAAGCGAAAACACACTGCTATGCTTAATAAAAAGAAACATCCAT
Source organism: Lepisma saccharinum (assembly GCF_977018435.1). Classification (NCBI taxonomy): domain Eukaryota; kingdom Metazoa; phylum Arthropoda; class Insecta; order Zygentoma; family Lepismatidae; genus Lepisma; species Lepisma saccharinum. The sequence continues at coordinate 56,996,059 of NC_139251.1, read as the reverse complement.
TCATTGCCAGATTGTACAACTGTATAGGTCGAGGTTCATAAGCCTCGTCCACCTCATTCCAGGGACTGCATATTTTGTATACAGTTTATAGTGGTAACACAACACAGGTTATAAAGCATTATTAAGTCTGATAAAAAAATCGTCAGTTCATATGAGAATTCTTGCTGTAAAATTTTTATGCTGTTTAACCTAACAGGATTCGAATCTCCAAGAGATTTGAGGTCCGCCTATGGTACCTGATAGACGACACCTTTGGGTTTCATAGTGATGGTATTTTATTTATATATCATGCGAGGTTAGGAAGAAAGTTTGCGCCTCAACCAATGCAATAAGTTGTGTGATGATGCTGTCTGTTTCCGCGTTTGACTTATACCAATCGTACTTATATCGTATCCTTCCTTCCCTCGCCTCATGAAGCTCGTCCATACTATCGACCAACTTTTTGCCTGCAGCCAGAAAAAGAGAATCGGGATTCTGTAAGTTTTTCATACCGCTTATTTTGTGAAGATTGTTCATAAAAATCATCTCGCACGGTGGACGAAATTCAGGCGCTATTTTGCTTAACTCAACAAGCCTTGCGACATCCTCACCTTCATCGAATGTCTACACAAAAATCTTGTGCAGCAGTTCAAGTGGTAAGTCGGTTATACAAGTTGTCATTTTCGCGAGGTGTTATTTAAATAGAAGTTTCTCGGTATTTATATATACAAATTCAATCTGTATGAAAAACGACTTGAACCACCTTCAAAATAAAATAAATGTAGCTATTACAATACAATTTTCAATTATGTTATTTATACAGAATTTCCGGAGACAACAAGTAACATCTGATCACATCAAAACTCAAGCTGATCGAAATTACTATGAAAAAAATCACTTCATACACTTTTTTAAACTTAAAAATAATAAATAGTATGTAGCTTTAAAATAAATTAAATACTTAACTTTTAACACTGCAACAACACATCCGTACACTTCAAAACACTCTCACGATACTGACTGATCTGTAATGCGAAAACCCTTTAAGTAACCTAAGCGCGGATGAAAACATCCAAAACAGTAAGTCAATCAGAAGACACCCATTACGCCATAACCAACAACACGCTAGATACGGGTCTGCGTAATAACTTGTTGCATAAACATTGCGCATTAACTTGTTGCATAGCGTGGGTGTGCATGAGTGTGTGTTGGTGTGCGTGGGTGGGTATAGGTGTACGTGGGTGTAGGTGTGCATGTGTATGCATGGGTGTAGGTGTGGGTATGCGTAGGTGTGCGTAGGTGTGCGTGGGTGTTACGTACTTTAACTTGAAAGAAATTATGACACTCGTACCAAGTACGAGGCGAAAAATACAGATTTACAATAGTATAAAATCAACAAAAACATCATCAAAATAGGTTTACCATTGTGCTTAAATTAATTAAAATAATAGGCCTCGTACCAAATATTAGTTTGAACCGCTAAATATATGTACTTGTATACTTAAACAAAAACTGGAAAAACTCACAGGCATCTGTAAAGTAGACCGGAAGTGGACCGGAAGTAGACAGGAAGTAGACAGGAAGTAGACCGGAAGTAGACCGGAAATGGACCGGAAGTAGACAGGAAGTAAATAGGTGTAGGTGTGGGTATGGGTGTGCGTGGGTGGGTGTGGGTGATACGTAAAAATTGGGTATCATAGGGGAAATTATCTAAATCTTAGAATTTTTATACAATAAAATTGAAATTTAAGCTCTTGCGTAAAACAAACTTTCAGTTTTTTACACTTGGAAAATCAGCTAAAATCATGATTTTCAGTTCAATTACACTAAGAGAGCTCACTATGAAATTGTTAGATTTTGGAGGGTGTTTGCTCGTACCCCCTCTCTGACTACTAATTTTCTCAGGGGAAAAATACGAAACACAGAATCAAGTCAAAATTCAATCTGTATGAAAAACAACTTGAACCACCTTCAAAATAAAATAATTGTAGCTATTACGATAAAATTTTCAGCTATGTTATTTATACAGAATTTCCGGAGACAACAAGTAACGTCCGATCACATCAAAACTTAAGCTGATCAAAATTACTATGAAAAAAAATCACTTGATACACTTTTAAAACTTAAAAATAATAAAATAGTATGTAGCTTTAAAATAAATTAAATACTTAACTTTTAACAAAAAAATTATGAGCAGCACTGCAACAACACGTCCGCACTCTTCAAACACTCTCACGATACTGACTGACCTGTAATGCTTTCGCATTTAAATAACCTAAGCGCGGACCGCGTTGAAAACATCAGAAACAGTGAGCCAAAGTAGACCGGAAGTAAATACAGGGAGTCCATAAAGTCCTGCAAAAAACTAAAACTCTATAACTTTTTTGCTGTTGCGTTTAACAATACACATTTTTGGGGTGAGAAGGGTGGAAGTTTAAGTAGTATAAAATATGATAGGATGAGCACAAAAATTGTACAAATGAAGAGCTTTTTGATTAACAGGCCCGATTTGCCTACACTTAAAACTATGCCAAGATGCTCTTATTCCCTATTTCTTTAAGTGTGATATGCTCTTAATTTTAAGAATTCTGAATTCTAGTGTAAAAAAGAAGAACCCTCAATAGATAGATTTGCCTACACTTAAAACTATGCCAAGATGCTCTTATTCCCTATTTCTTTAAGTGTGATATGCTCTTAATTTTAAGAATTCTGAATTCTAGTGTAGAAAAGAAGAACCCTCAATAGATAGATTTGCCTACACTTAAAACTATGTTAAAAAGGGTATATAGCCCAATTGGCTATGTGTGTACATATTTAAATCTAAAGAATTTTGAATTCTAGTGTAGAAATGAAGAACTCCTCTTAGATAGATTTGCCCATGTGTGTAAAAGTTACATCTCTCAGTTTGTTGTCCATAAACTTGTCAAAAATATGCCCCTCTTGATATTGTTTTGACTATACTTAAAACTAGGGCAAAAATGCTCATAAGAGCTTTTGCTTATACAATAATATAATGTAATATATGCTTAAATACTTATTATCTGGAATATGCTCAATATTTTAATTGGACACCAGCCTCAACTCATATATCTAGTACTAAAACAATGTAATATGCAGAGACTTTCTATAATTGCTCTGTGACTCTCTCATTTCTTACATCATAAAAATATGATTTTTCACCTATGTGAATAACACTACATATGGTGTCATCAGGGAGTGTATCGTGGAATTCACAGATAATTTTAATGTTTGTCCTGTCATTAACCACAACTTGTTTCCTTTTTGAAGTGTTGATGACAAACATGGGTCTCTGGGCTTTGAATTCATCTGGTGTGTAATACATGTCTGTATTGCCAGTAGTGACCCTTTTGTATGCTGTAAATGCTTCATATAATTTAAGGAAATCATCCTTGGACATGTCTAAATTATAATTTTCTCTAGGAAATACCTCATTTCTGCCATTTTTAAGATATATGTTCTTGATGTTGCAGTTATCAAATTTACTTGAATTTTTTTCCTGATTGTTGTGTCTTCCAGTCTGAAACAGTACCACCACAAAATCTGGCATGTCATATTGTATACTGGAGAATGAATTTGTAGCATCAAACTCATAATAGGTACCAGTGGCGGGCTTCTGTACACATTGATATGTATAAAATTGTAAAGGTACCTGTGGATTTTTTATTATATCTGCTTTGTATTTAAGAGAATAACTGGCTTCATATTCAACAACTGGAATTCTTAGCTCCATAGTCTGAATAATGCATTTGCCTTCATCAGGTAAGGTATTAGGCAGAGCTTCCCCTGTAGAGTTTAATGTGCTGTACCTCATCAAAGCATTGCTATCATTGGCAGCTCTTCTAAATGTAATTCTTAAACCACCCTTCCACATTATATCTTTGTAATCTGAGAAGAATCCTGGCAACAGGCGCATAGGAAACAATACTGTGTGGTTCTTAGATAATATCTTATCACCAGCCTCAAATCCACCTATTTTGTAGTAAGAAGCATCGGTTTTGGACAATTTTAATGTGGCCAAAGCTGTAAATGTAATCCCAGGGTAATCCACTCTGTTTATAACAACACCATGTTTTCTGATCTCAATTTCAGAGAACAGATGTGGCACAAAATTATCCAGCAATCTTATGTTTGAATTTGCCGGATAATCTGTACCATCGAGCTTTACAACATCAAATTTGATGTATAGATCTGCTCTGTGGGGGTGTATAAAGCCATCCCCTACATCAAGATCAACCTCAATCTCTGTGTTGGGTTGATTTAAATTTGCAAAGGTCCTCCTGTTTGGGGGGAATGATTGTAGCTCATAACTCTCAATATTTTCCATTTTTTTTGTATGTATTTTTATTTAAATATTAATCTCTATGATAGCAGTTGTTGTGGCTCCAGCAAAATAAACTAATTCTTCTTTTTCATTAGTGACCATCAACTCAATGTAATCTATTCTGTTATGGCACACAGGAAAATATAATGTTGGGGATGGAGTGTAGATGATGGGCTCCATAAATTCAGAGTTAGGTTTGAATGTTGCAATGATGCCAGTTTGTTTGTGAGTGCCTATGCCATTTGATTTGGTGATCATACCCTCGGCCACATTACAGTGAATATTCAGAGTCTCTATGGCTAAGAATTTAGGTATATTAATAGCAGTGTGTTTGATGGCTGGTTCAAGTTTTGTGTTGTTCTCAAATCCTAACAGCTCTCCTATAGTACCCAGATCCACTGTTTCTGTAGCAGATGCAATCTCTACTCTGTGAGTGACAGAATTTTGAGTTAATACTATACCTCTGGGTAATTGAGCATTTAGAGTAGATAGATTATATTGCCCTGGAGTGATGACAATTTTTTGATCCCCTACTGTAATTGTGTTGTTGTGGTGTGTAATATTAGGGATCATGTACATACCATAAAATGCTCTGAGAGCTATTGTTTTGGGATACACTATATCATCATGTAATCTAAGTTTCAATATTGAATTTTGGCTGGTGAGATGGAATACCCCCATGATGTTTCAGATACCACAGGCCTTTTTGAAAATTTTCAATTGATGGTTTATTTATTTGAGACATATATCTAAGAACAGATAAACACAAATGTCCACAATTAACATCTTTGAAATTTTGAACACTGGCATTATTGTAATAAAGGTTAGTTGATTTTAGATATTTTACTAAATTTTCAGGTGGAATACCTCCAAATGAATCAAACACAAATGCCTCATATTTTAAATATTTAAGATAACAAATCCAGTCAGTGCCCTGATTTTTGTACTTATCCAAATTAACAATACCACACTCTTTGTTGAGTGGTTGTTCTGGTAAAGAATCAGACATGTACACAACTCTAAAATTTTTGATGCCCAGTGGCTTGATTAAAGCTTCAATATCTTGGTTTGTAAGCGGCTCTTGTTTTTTTAAAACTTATTCATGGCTCTCTTAACACCTTTGCCTTGTTTCTCCATGGCCAGATTATGGACCTTCAATTCATCTAATTCTGCCCTATTCTTCTTGGCATCTATTACTGTTTTTGCTATGGCAGCTGATCCCCCAGCCAAGCTCCCCACAGCCCCAAGTGCTGCTAAGATGTCCGGGATAGTAAATATATATCCACCCACATGTGATTTTTTCCTGGATTGCTGTAATTTTTTTAATTGGGGGGTACTAAGTAATAATTTCATACCATGGCCCTTGGCAATACAATATTTTTTTTTCTTGCGCTGCTTTTTGGTTAAAAGACTATCAATAGTTTTAAGAGATTTAAGACCTGCATAAGGTATCTGATACATAACACCCTTGGCCTTCATCCTAGGTTTATTATATATATATTCACAACCCCCACCCCAGTTTTTGTTTGGTGTTCATAGCTATGGTGGTTCCCAATGCTGCTATTCTTTCACTTAAAGAAGCATCTTTGCTTACAAATCTACCAAATGCAGCCTCTTCTAATTTCTTGTCTGCAACATGTCTCTTTTCAAGATCAGAATGCGTGTTGTATGCTATGTCATGGTCTCTACAAGCAGCATCTAGGGGATTAACACCAGGATCACCTCTGTTTAATCTATGGTCCAATTTTGTGCCTGGACCACAATACTGATAGCCTGGAATGTGTAGTTCAAATGGCAGCTTGTTTATAATGTCATTAACCAGCCCCCGACCCTCAGAAATATTCCAAAATTTAGGTGGTAGAGTATTAATAATTTTTATAAGATATATAATCCCCTTAATGTCATTCACTATAAAATTAGACAATTTTGTGCTTATCATGTCCATAATTCCAACCTTTTCATTGTAAAAATTGTGGTTGCCAGCATTTTCCTCCCCAGCTATCACCAATAACCTATCAACAAGTTTCCTGACATCATCAACCCACACAAATTCTTTAGGCAGGGTGTTGTATTGTTTGATTCCACAGCCAGTCTTGATCTGTGACCATATGGGCTTGATTAAATTGTTGTATTTTGCTCCACTGCTAGACTTGACTCTTTTTTGTGTGGGATCATTGTTCTGGTATAGAGCATCTGATTTTATTAATATTTCCTTGTAATGCTCATAATCTTGATCTGTATAGTTGCCAGGTCTCTTCCTAGTCATCAATTCCCACAATCCAGGTGTTCCAGGATACTTAACAAAAGCACCCTTTTCTCCAAGATGAGATTCTGAATATACAATCAGATCATCTCCCATAAATGTTACTCTGAAATTGCCAATTCTATGTATGATGCTACCATCACGCTCTGTGTCAACATATAAGCCAAACACCTCATCTTTGTTGTCTTTAGGTGTGCTTAAATATTTTTGAGCAAGAAGACCCAATTCAATAGGATCCTGAGTAGCTTCAATTCTTCGAGGAGCAACAGGACTAGCTGTATGAATACTGGAAAGTGGGTGATTGGATAATCTAATATGTTCCTGGCAGCTACAGGTACAAGCTCTGTGATCAAATTTTGATTTTGCTCTGTAACAGTTTTGATATTTTTACCTAATTCACTAATAGCATCAATAATAGGCTGTTCTGTTTGCTTATGTTTTTCATAGATTCCTCGGTTCTCTGATTTCCATCCCTTAAATCTTTTTACAAGATAATCTCTTAATTTAAGATCATCAATAATTGGCCTTTTCATGGTTATTTATATATGTTTCAATGTCTAGAAAATTGTTGATTTTATTTCTATATTTGCCACTATTGGGTTTTCTTGTCATATCAATTGTAACAAAGCCATAACTGTCCTGGTTCCAAGACCTACTGCAAAACTTGGAAAAATCATTGTAGCTCAAGTCCCCACCTACATATTCATCATGTATGTGTTTGAGGTTGGTATGGTCTTGATGAAACACACATATAAAATTGCTGTTGTCTCGGATCAGCTGCTTCGGTATTTTTGAAAAAGTCTGTTCCAGGTAGAATCAATCAATGTTTTTGTGTCGGCCCTGTGTAGAGAAATTTCTAACCTTGTTTTGATTATCCAGTATAATGTCATCAAACACAACAAGAGAATTATCGAGACATTCATGGAGTGGCTTAACATCTGATTCAAAAGTGGCAATATCCAGTCCATCATATAGCTTCATCAGCTGCTGATATTTTAATTGTTCTAAGCTCTTAGAGAAGACATACACGTGCCTGTTTTTCCAGTCTAACCAGTTGGGTGGCAATAAAAAATTATCAATCATTAGTGTAGTTATACCACAAGCCGATGGCCCAACAATAAGACACCTAATATTATCAGGCAGCAACTTAATCTGCTGTTCAGGTTCTGGCAGCCTTTTTATAACATCCCAGGTGTTCATATTATCACTTTGTTTGCATCGATCCAGCTGTGTTCTGGGAGTCCCAGCCATTTGACAAATAACTTGTTGCCTTTTCTGCGGATGATTTTTTCTATGAGATATGTGTCAGGCTGTTTAGTTTTGGTGAGTTCTTCTTCATAGAACCTGCCTTTGAGAATTTCCCCTCGGTGGTCTTTTATTATATATGTGTTAAGGGTCCCAGGTTTAACTTGAACCACTGTAAATAATTCAGTGCTCCAGTTTCTTGTAAAGCCTTTTTTGAATAAGTGCTTATATTTGCTGATTCTTACTTGATCACCCACCTTGTATTTGGCTTTTCTTGTTGTTGGCTGGTATCTAGGATAATAAACAGTGCTGATCAATTTTTGCTCATCAGATGAAGTTACTTCAGAGGGTTTCATGTTGATTGTGGAATGGACCGAGTTGTTATATTTTTGTAGAAGTTCTGGTAGGATTGTAAACCATTTATAATTACCTTGAAGTGTGAATTGTTTATACATATGATTTTTTAGGGTTCTGTTGAATCTCTCTACAATTGAGGCCTTGAGATCACTGTAACTCGAGTAATGTTGTATTGACTGGCTTTTAATAAATTGTTGGAACACAGAATTATAAAATTCTTTGCCATTATCTGTTTGCAAATAGCGCGGTGATCTTCTACTCTGATTGATGATTGTCCTGAAGGCTTCTGTAACACATTTTCCAGTCTTGGATTTGAGTGGCACAGCCCAGGCAAATTTTGAAAATGTATCTATGACAGTGAGTAGATACTTGTAGCCCTTGTTGATATTGTCTAAGTTTTTCAGCTGTCCACTTGCCATCTCAATCAAGTCGCTCTGCCATAAATCATCTATGCCTTTTGTAACTACTGGCAGTCTCTTATATTATGTCTGGCTTGTCTGTGTAATACATCAACAATAATTTGTCTAGACATAATATGTAAACAAGAATATTGCAACTATAGGGTGTTCAGCAGCTGATACTACAGGATTTTCTAAATATAATTTGTCTCCTATATGTATTTTAAATTCCAGAGAGCCATCATCTTCAACATAAGATGTTTCTAATGTATTGGGATCTGTAAAATCCTCTAATTCTACACTGGTGATTTTTGTTTTGTTATCAGCATTTGTTATTGATAAGGTAGGGTAGTGGTGTGCCTGTGGTTGTAGCCAATATTTGATCTTGATTGGTCTAAGTGTGCCCCCAACAAAAAACTGGTAATAAAATTGTGCAGGGGACAGCATATATATTTTGCCTCCTGGTGTAAATGGTGAATCATATTCTTTGTTGGGGATACTGTACAATTCAAGAATTACTGTATGTTTAGGATTCTCGATTATGCCTGTTATTTGTTTTTCTGCTGTAAGCAATCTACTTGTTACAGATTCAAGGTGCTCATTGATAGTCCTAACAACATCATCATGGCCTGGCTTGATTTTTATGTCCACAACAAGTTTCTTGTATTGTTGCACAATTTCTTGTAGCTGGGTGGCAAAAACAGACAGAGCATTTGCATGATTGGATTCCATGGTCCCTAGCTGTTGCTTGATATTGGCTACAATTTGCTGTAAATTTTCAACAACTGCCAATTTTGAATTTTGAGCAGTAAGATCATGGACTTGTCTTCTGATATCCTCAAACAGGGCATGCAGTTCATTAATATGTTGATTGGTTGGAAGAGTGGCCACTGTCTGAGTAAGTTGTTTGATCTCTGTCTGGATATTCTTGATATCTTATGATTTCAATATGCGATTCACTGCCCTCTTTATATTTTTAAGTTCCTGTGATGTGGGCAGATTTGATACAGTATTTTGCAAAAATTCAAGTGCCAATTTCACATTGTTTAATTCAGAAGCATCAGCCACATTTTGCATAGCAACTTGGAGAAGGGCTATATGTGCCTGAGTAGGTGTTGATTGTTGTAAAATTTCAAGCTTTGTTTGGATATCATCGATCAAGTGATGAAAATGAGATAGCTCAGATTCAGTGTTGAGGTTTTCAAGTTTTGTGATCTGTTGCTGGACACTGACAAGGGTATCTACAATCCCAGGCAATCGGGATTCTAGAGTTTCTTGTACATTTGTCAGATCACTTTGCACTGCTGCTATTGTACCCTCAAGATGGGTTATGGTACTTTGAATTTTTCCAAAATCTTCATATGTTTCAAGTTGCAGCTTAATATTTGCAACACTCCGAGTTATTGCACTCAAAGCATCAGAAGATGGCAAGTTGTTCATAAAATTTTCAATTGTCTCAATTTTTTCTTTAACCTCGGCTATGGCATTGTTCAGAGGGTCCAGATTAGGTATCTCCAGTGATTGAATCTGTTCCTTTAGAGTGGAGATTACTAGATCAAAATCTTCTTGTGATTTTATGCTTTTGACAATTGTTTGGAGCTGTGCCTGGACATTATTAATCTGTTCTTCTAATTGTTGTTTCAATTGCTCAGAGTTGTTAGCCTGGGTCTTAAATTTGGCTTGAAGAGCTGCTACAGCTTCTTCTAAACTTTGAAAATTGTCCAATGTGGCCAAATCAGTATATTTCTGAAGCAATAATTTGAGTTCAGAATAAATTTTAAGAAGAGGGTCCATGCATTGTGATTGTAAATTTGTAATTTCTAGTTGAAGACTGGCATTGAGTGTGGTTTGTAAAGCTTGTAAATCACTTCTTAATTTCTTGACTCTGACATCAAGCATCAGAATCTCATCACTGTGATCTTCATGTCTTGTATGGCCAAATATATCATTAGGCATTTTGATTTAGTGGTTATTTATTATTGAATATCTAATTCTTAATTCTATAAAAAAAGGTATAAGCTTGTCATAGGATCCCGGGACCTCAATATATAAGCAGTCACCAGCAGAAACAGTATATACAGTGCCAGAAATCATGTTTGAGTGCTTAATTCTATAAATATTTCTCCCTACTGAAATCTTGACATCACCCTCTGGGGTTGTAATAAATTGTAATTGACCACCTACAGGTAATTGTTAATGATTTAAATTATTGTTAAATATGTACAATGTTTTACCTGTTTCATCATCAACATCTGTAAGTATGCTGTTCAGATGAATAATTAACAAAGCACTTAGTTTAGATATTATACCAGAAGAGGATTGTGGTGTTGGCAGGTCCATAATAGCCTGTTTTTTGAACCCAAATAAGTTCATAGGCATGTTTATTTATTTCAAATCATGCTCTGTAATTGGGCATTGATTCCCACTTTTCAAATCACAATGACCCCATGGTAGAGTATGTATGCCACATGACAAAATACATCTCTTATCATCATGTAGGTCCAGAGCTACTTTTCTTACAATATTTGTAGTCAACAAGTGATCCACACTCTGAATTCTATTTTCTGATGTTCTGATTGTGCTACATGATTTGAGACAATTTTTGTAATCTTCAAATTCAAGCTCTTTGTCAACAGTTACTCTGCCAATGCCCTTGGCCTTTTTGGCAACAGCACCACTACATGTTTCAAAACTGTACATCTTGGCCCTTAACCCAGCAAATGCCACAATAACATCACCAAGTGTCTCATCTTTTAACTTGCCAGGCACCTTTTTGTTGTGGGGTTGAATCTTTGTATGTTCACTGGTATCAAAATATTTAAGCAATTCAGGCTGTGACATATCTTGATAAACATCTTCTGTCTGAATATCAAGAATAAAACTATCTGTGTCCATGTACATCAGTTTTACACAATCACCATAAATAGGCTTCAACACATCATAATAGAGCTTTAACATGTGTAATTTGGCCAATTCCAATATCACAGCCCCTACATAAATAGGCTTATCAAACTTAATCTTTGTTTTCTTGATATTATAAAGTGCCATATTTTCATCATAAATTCTTCTATAATTGAAATTAGGCTTTGCAATCAATTTTTTGCTCCGGCTGGGGTCAGTAATTATTTTAACATCAATATGTTTTCTGACATTTTCTATTGTTTTGCCATACACAGAATTGACCATCAATTTAAACAAGGTCTTGTCAAATTGGCTCATTGCAGATGTTCGAAGCTCTGCGTTTGTATCAATATATGGCTTCAACCATCTTGAGTGCCTGAACCTCAAAACTTTGCAAAACTTTGCTCACTTGAACACCATGTTTCATCAGGAACTGGAGGTTTTTGTAATATAAGACATAACCCTGTTTTGGCTCTAGAGTCATCATCAGTTTCTTCTGTTTAGAGCCAGGTGAGCACTGAACCTCGGGAATTGGGGGCAGATCAGAAAATGTGTTGTGTAAATTATCAGGAATTGTCAGATCAACCTCTAAGAAGAGGCCATAGTTACTGTCATCAAAATCCTTAAGATCTTCAATATTGAAATCTTCAACCCACTCAAGCCCTGCATATGGCAGTTTATCCATCATAGCATAACCATACAGGCTATTGGCATCCACATACAGTATATAATTTGATGGCAGTGCTGGATCATAATCAGGAATATATTTGTTATTTGCTCTGGCATATCTCAGAGCATTGCACCATGCCCCCTCTTATACATTGCTCCATAAACAAGTACATATCTTGATCTTGGATCAGATCCAATTGCATTTTAGTGTTTAAAAACATTGCAGACCATGCTAGGCCTGGAGCACTGTAAAAATACATTGGATCCAGCTTATAATTTTGCATGGAAGATTTTCTGAATGCCTGCAGTATATCAGCTAAGAGGGTCACATCAAGTTTTAAATATGCCTTGTGATAATCACCAAATGTCTGGCATTTTAAATTGTTCCACATCAACTGGGCATGGTGATAATCTTCATCAGTGATTCCAGATCCTCTGATTTTGCTGTAAAACTCTTGTTGTGGTGGCAGAGAACACTCATCAAATTTAGAAAAATCTGTAACATAATCATATGGATATACACCCTTCCCCCTAATTAATTTCAGGTCCTGATTTGGAAACAAAACACATGTGATTTTGAATTGATCATCAGATAATTGAGTGGCCAGTGTAGCCAGGCTAGCCGATAAAATTCTGTATGAATCAAGAAATCTTAAGTGAATAGGAACACCATTAACTTTAATTATTTTGCTAATAGCAATATATTTTTCATTATTTTCTGATAAAATATTAAAATTCTGCTTGTCAAACCCCTCGTACCTGATCAGATGATGGAAATCATAATTGGATGCACCATGGCAAAATATTGGGACAAATTTTGGTCTCTGGATCTTAATATTACAGCTATTACACAGGGCCATTAAGAATTTACCATCTGTATGGGAATGGTGTTTCACCTTGATATTTGTATCTGGAAATTCAGAATCACATACCGGGCATTTTTCTGCATTATTGAAATCTTCAATCTGTTTCTCTGTTAAAGGCAACATGGGTTTTGATTTTAATAAGATATTAGATGCTATGTCATGGCACTCATTTTCTATTCTATGTGCAAATTCTTTGATGGCATCTGCTCCCATGTATAAATATTCTTTACTAACAACACCATCCTGTACAATCACATAATAAAAACTAGAAGGTTCATGTAATTGGTATGGTGTAATTGAAGGTTCATCAGGATCTGGGCTCCAGAATGCAAGAGGTTTGAGATTTGATTCAAAATCACAGACTATATATGCTGGGTGTTCCAACAAGGTTTCAAATTTTTTGAATTTGGCATTTTCACTTGGATTAGGCATAAGCATATGAACAGGTTTATGGTTGCCACAGTATTTCAGATGCTCAATTAACTTGTTTTTAGCAATTTCTGTGTTACATTCACAAACACCATTTATTATTTTTTGACCATCAAATACAGTTAAACATCTTCTGCACAACTTAAATATTCTATTAGATTTGTCTAGTTGTGTTCTGACTAAAGCTTCAAGATTATGTATGAGAGTGTAATGGTGTGTGCCTTCCCCTTCAATTAAGAGCAGATCAATCGGAACAGCAGAATCATCATCAAATGTACTGATTCTGAGAGGTGCTATCAAGCAATTGCCACGGCCAGTAGAACAAATAAATACATTAATAGATAATTGTTTACCATTGATATCCCGGGCCTTTTTTCAAATTTATCAATATTCTGAACAGATATTGGATATTCTAAACCCTCCATTGCTTCATCAAAATTGTGTTCATATTGTTTATAATAACTTATTCTCTGAGGATTCCTTGAAACTGGAAACAAAGCAGCTAATATACACCACAAAAAGCATTTCTCATCATTATTTTCTATATTAACCACGGCTCTTTTGTTTTTAATATTGGCAGGTAATGGCAGATATGTAGATCCTTGTAATGGGCTGAATTCAGAAATATTAACATAGAGCTTGTGTGGAGATCCGCATAGGCTCCATCCAGACTCTTTTGCTGCAAATTCAGAGTGTTTAATATTCAATTGATCTATCAAACTGCTTATTATTTTGTCTGAATTTGTATTTGAATATACAGGTACAGTTTCTGTTATGTGGGGCTGTGTAAATTTTGTGCCATTTGGTTTCTTATATTGTGTAAACAATTTGAGGGACAGCTTATAAGAGCCATTTTGTGCATTTAGAATTGCCTGCACATCAGGATTTATACTGTTCAAAAAATTCTTAATACCACATTTTTGCTCTGATACAAACTGGTAATCCCTAAGTTGGCCATTAAAACTGCTATAGATAGGTGGTGCATAGCGTGGCTGCTTTGCCGGTCTAGCATTAACAGGTGTTTCATGCTTCCTTTTCAGACCAGATGTAGATGGTTGTGGGGGCAATGTTGATGACTGTACATAAGAATTACACTTATGCCTTTTGTAATATGCCTTTCTTAATCTTTTATGGCATCTTGGACACATTTTTGTGGCCTTTCAGCATTTCTTACGGTCACAATTAAACCGGTGCCTAGACCAATTAGAACTAGATATATTTTTTTTACATTGATTGCAATATTTTTGATTTGGCATTTTTGTTGTTTATTTATATAAAATTTCCTGGTCCAAAAAAACAAAACTATGGACAATATGCCAAAACAATTATAACAGCAGTTAGTGGCTGAGCTGGTGCTTTTATACCCAGACAACAGCAATAACTAGGCTCTGGTGATCCCCAATATAAAATAATTTTGCTCTATTATGCTGTTGTATAACACACTTTACCAGGTTTCAGATCTGGGAGCTATCAGTTGTATATCAACTAGCAGTGATTATTCTCAAAATCTCACGTGTGGACATATTATTTTGCCACATGTATTTCAATCTTTCACATTTTACCAGGATTCAAATCCAGAGCTCTTGTTTACAAGGCAGCAATATTAACACTTTGCCATCAGGGGAGGCCTCACATTTTATCAGGATTCAAACTCAGAGCTCTTGTTTACAAGGCAATAAGCCATGGGACTATGTCCACATTTTATTGAGTATCAGAACCCAGAGCTCTTGTTTACAAGGCAATAAGCCATGGGACTATGTCCACATTCTATTGAGCATCAGAACCCAGGAGTTATTGAGCTCTATATCAGCTAAATACAATTCAAAGTTGGACTTTGAAATGTGCAATGAATATTCTGTAAGTCTCACTCGGGTATATATTATCAGAACAAAGCAAAACCTGAATCCAATTCAGGCATATATGACAACATGCAAGATGCCAATGTTCTTTTTACTAAGAATTTCCCTTGGAGTCAATGACATGATGGCATGTATAGAGAATTTTCCCTGAAAGGGCACAGTATAGATTTTATCTCATGCATGCAAGCATATAAAATCTCCCAGGCGTGCATAATTTATTGCTGGCCAGGACATGAAACTGATCAAAGATTAGAAAAAACATGAAACCAATTTGCTTGCCTGCTCTTGTCCTATTGAGTTGAGGCTGGTGTCCAATTAAAATATTGAGCATATTCCAGGTAATAAGTATTTAAGCATATATTACATTATATTATTGTGTAAGCAAAAGCTCTTATGAGCATTTTTGCCCTAGTTTTAAGTATAGTCAAAACAATATCAAGAGGGGCATATTTTTGACAAGTTTATGGACAACAAACTGAGAGATGTAACTTTTACACACATGGGCAAATCTATCTAAGAGGAGTTCTTCATTTCTACACTAGAATTCAAAATTCTTTAGATTTAAATATGTACGTACACACATAGCCAATTGGGCTATATACCCTTTTTAACATAGTTTTAAGTGTAGGCAAATCTATCTATTGAGGGTTCTTCTTTTCTACACTAGAATTCAGAATTCTTAAAATTAAGAGCATATCACACTTAAAGAAATAGAGAATAAGAGCATCTTGGCATAGTTTTAAGTGTAGGCAAATCTATCTATTGCAGGACAGCGGGCATCGGAGACCAATGAAATCGCTGAAACGAAGATCACTGGAACTGGGAATACCAAAGTCAACATTACACAAGATCGTACGCAACAAGGTGAAGGCCCGGCCCTACAAGTTAAAATTTGTACACGATCTGAAAGACGAAGACTGTGACATTAGAATGTTGTTTTTTGGGTTAATGCTTACACGTTTACAAGGTAATGGTGACCTTCTGTCTCGGATTCTGTTCTCAGATGAGGCCACATTTCATGTGTCGGGAAAAGTGAACAGGCACAATTTGCCGACTTTTGGGAGTTGAAAATCCACACGAGTTTGAAGTGCAAACTCGGGGTAGTCCAAAAGTGAATGTGTGGTGTGCGATTTCAATGGACAACATCATTGGTCCATTTTTCTTCGAGGAAGACACGGTAAATGGCAATAATTATCTGAACATGCTACAGACATTCCTTGTGCCAGAACTTAATAGGTTAGGCATCATCAATGACGTCCACATGCAACAAGATTGGGCGCCGCCGCATTTTACCCTTGACGTTCGCCAGTTTCTTAACGAACAATTTCAAGGTAGATGGATTGGCCGAAGAGGGGCCGACACTTTGGCCTGCAAGATCACCTGACTTGTCACCTTGCGATTATTGGTTGTGGGGAAATGTAAAGACTGAGGTGTATTCACAGAAACCAGCTAATCTGGATGACCTAAAAGAAAGAATAAGAGATGTGATTCTGAATATCCCAGGAGAGCACCGTCAGCACGCAATTCTCGGTTTCACAAAAAGACTGCAACAGTGTTTGGACGTGAATGGTGCACTATTGGAGGTTTGGCGATGAACCTAACAAGCTGGAAATAAACTTTGAATCTTGCTGTAAGTACACACAATATATTTTGTTAATAAACTCAATAGTTTTCAAGTTATAGAGTTTTAGCTTTTTGCAGGACTTTATGGACTCCCTGTAGGTGTAGGTGGGTCTGGGTGTGTGTGGGTGGGCATAGGTGGGCATAGGTGGGCATAGGTGGGTATAAGTGTACGTGGGTGTAGGTGTAGGTGTGCGTGGGTGGGCGTGCGGTCGGCGTTACGTACTTTAACTCGTAAGAAATTATGACACTCGTACCAAGTGTGAGGTAAAAAGCACAGATTTGCAATAGTATAAAATCGACAAAAACATCATCAAAATAGGTTTTCCATTGTGCTTAAATTAATAAAAATAATAGGCCTCCTACCAAGTGTTGGTGTTGAACGTATATGATTACTCTACTTAGAACATATTCGGGAAAAAGAAGACGTCTGGTAACCCTAACAAACACTCAATCTATTATCAACCATTTTTTTATCTTCTGTAAACTTGCAGGAGAAAATTGAGCCTAAATCACTTACCAAATTTCATTTACCCCACTAATTCCAAAAGCATAATATCTTTGTTAGGTGAGACATCAGCAAATGACGGTCTTACTGATGGGCTAGACATGACGTGATCAAGATGTCTGTCGTTTTTAGGGGGATTGTTCGAATTTTTGTTTTAATCAACTCCACCGGGTATCGAACCAGGGACCACTTGATTACAATGTGACGATATGTCCACTATGCAATCTGGTAGTTCCTTTTAGGGGATGAGTTACTATTTCTAACTACGACGGTATGAGCATCCTATTTTCGTTCCTCATTTTTTAAACCACATCATTATGTTCAGTATGACCATAACATTTCAAAAACATCGACTAAGTAATGTTTAAATGTTTACAAAGGATGCAGGAGGAGTGTACATACATATTTATTTAGATTATTTTAGTGTGAACCACGAGCTGCGAGACTGGTTAGTAAAATATATAAGGCATGAAACTTTATGAGATTTATGACGTCATAAAGATTAACAAGATCTTCTTTGTCCCATTGTGCTCTCCCTATTAGAGTGTCTTCTTAGCAATTCTCTGAAATGCTCGAATGAAGACGTATTAAATTTACGACAATTTTTCAGATCTCTGTAAGAGTGGGGCGGTAGAAACAAACTTTTATTTATGTCTACAATAAAAAAAAATTGAGGTTTCACTTGCAATAACATTTACTTAAATTTTTGTTTCAATATTGACAATCATTTGGAAATTAATAAACGTTTAAATTTGCACACAAAGATATTTGAAAATAATTAAAATGCCAGAGATGGGAGTAATAGCATGACGTCAGTATTTTTATTCATATTTTTGTGTAATTTGCAAGAGAAGTTCCGCAAGTAAATATTTGGTTATTGAGAAAAATGTGAAAAATATAAAATTATATACTTTAAAATAAGGAATATTCTATGTATGATTGAAATAAGTTCTTCCTGTATATATCAAAGGTCATATTTGGATATCATGCATTTTAAAATTAAATTATTCACATATAAGAAATTTGACATTGAACAGGTAGCATTTCTTATTAGGAAAACTAAATATTAATCTTATATCACAGGAAAATATATTACAATTATTCACTGCTTACCTCTACAAAAGGATGATGGTAAATTGTGAAAAAATCAATTGTCACATCATCCTGGGTGCTCAAGTTGATTTTTTTCTGTGGCACCCTATAAGTAAAGAATTGTCAATACAAAACCGTCTGTAAGTTTTTAATTATTTACAACATATGATTATCAGATTATGTACGTAAAATCAATATAGTATATTTTAAAATATTAAAGTAGTATTTCTTAAACTAATAATTTTGAAAAGGTTTTGTTTATAAACAAAATTTCATTTATAATTTTCGTATTTTTGTTATTTAGCATCGCTTTACTGCCATCGGCTAATCGCAACGATTATATTAGTGCAAGGCGATTACATCGTAAAGATTAACAGGACATTGGATTGAAGCTTTCGATGCCTGATCAATTTCAACAATGAATCAAACGAGTGACAATAATGCAGAGTCAGAGTTTGAGTTTTCTGTACCCGGACAGATTTTGGAGCCATCTGTATTGAATTTGACGACCAGATTAAAAAAATTAGAGCTTCATGATACGTCCCACAATGCTATATCTTAAGTTGCAAGGAAATTATTTCAACTTCAATTTGGCGATCACAAAATACTTGTGTACGACATCAGTCGTCATTCAAGAACTCTACTTTGCAGAAGTAATTAACACAATTTCAAGGTTAACATTTAAAATTTGAGCATTAGACCGTTTCGTTAACTATCATAAAATAAAGTACACCTTATAAACATATTTTCTATTTGTCACGGGTGCACTGTTAAAACTACTTATTCTAAAATGAATAAAAAATAGTCACTTTTGACTAAATCTACCACTCAAAATAGCTCCAACCCGAATTTAGTCAAAACTGACTATATGCACTTACTAGTTTTATTTCAGTGTACTACATAGTCAACTGTAAGAAATCAATATTTCGAATAACATTTAGTCAATTTTGAATGATAACTGCTTCTCGACCCTGGCGTGAATTTTGTCATTTTTAAGTAACATTTAGTCAAAATTGTGGAATAGATGCAAGTGTTGAGTTCGTGAATCAGTAGTTCTCCAAATCAAAACTATGGAAAGAGTCTTGACAATGCTGTCATTCAAAATGTATGTATGGTACAAAATCCAATTATTCATCCCCAAAACATTGTTATATTTGATTTTTAAAAATAGTAATAAATATTATTAGAAATTACCTTGTCTGCCTTGAATTGAACACATAACATCCCGCATAATCCGAGGGTAGAGCATCAATATGTGAACAGCAGTCGAAAGGTTCTCCATCTACGATACAGTTCAGGAATATCTTGTTACAAGGCCTAGAAAATGTTTAAAAAAAACTATATTATCTTGGCAATAGAAGTACGAGGGTTAAGTAATGTTAAATAAGATAGTAGAAGCCATTTTTTGCATTATTAATATTGTTATTATGCATTCTTACGAATATGTCTGACCCTTACAAAGAGTCAGTAAATTGGAGATTCGTGACCCCACCTTACTGCTAAGGATTAGAAATGGAGATTTGTCCATATGACTCCAAATAGAGGTCTCCAGAGGAGTTTATTTGAACAAAACTCAAAATAGCATTTTTGGAGTTACGTTTCTCTGGTCCTCATACGACGAATTATAACCCATCCAGTTGCCCCCAACTTTTCGCCACCTTTGCCCCCGCACTATGCTAAACTTTATGTGCAAAGAGAAATATTCTGTCCTTGCCCCCCCCCCCCAGTTTTGGCATCTAGCTCCCCCTCCGGGTTTTGGAACCCAATCGCCGCCACTGCATATAACCCTTACAATGTACAAGGTATCCCATAACTCTAGAACCATAGAAGAACAAAAGATGATAGTGTTAGGAACTTATTATTGTACAACACAGTTATATAATATGTTCAAAGTCTCCAACAGCAAAATAACTTGGATTCGCTCCTCCTTAGCCAGTGTAGCCTTATCTGTAACAGAATAAAGGGTAATATGGTTCCAGACTTAAGGGACACCCGGTATTTCACGACATTCTTGTTATTTGTTAACTTTCTGTGAATGCATTATTTGTTATTAAGGATTATGTTGTTTTTTCACAAATTTTGTATCTTAAACCCCTTCACGCATATTGTTGCAATAAACATCCTATTCAAACAAGCCATTATGCCCTCACTGACTACAATTCTTACAGGTTTAATCTTAAAATCTTTACGCAACCCTCGACCTCCACTGTTACTATAAAATTGTATTTTTATTCATTATTGTATGTGATAATGATATTATTTGTGGTTAACTTGACTTTTTGTTCTTTCAAATAAGTTTTTGTAATAACACTTTTAATTTGACCTTGAATTTACCTTCATTCATATGAGTACCGCGTTTTATTCAACCTGTTGTCCAAAACGGGGGCCTCTCACATTCTCCAAAAAAAAAAAAAATGTTTTCCTGTCTCCCCTAATGTGTGTCTTTTTCTTTTTTTTTACACAGACAAGCATTTTTCCTGATAGTCTAGGTTTGCAACATATTTTTTCCCATTGAAAGCTTTGTTCTTGGTAAACCAAAATATTTTAGTGTCACCATTTTGGACAACTCTCCCCTAAATATTAACTTAAAATTAAAATTTGGCTTCAGAAGTATAATGTATTAGTCTTGTTCATTCTAGAGTTAAATATAATTTCACTATACTTAATTATAATACGTGTAAACTTCGGAAGAGGAAGAGTGAATATGGCGCTATCTTCTTAAAAGGTACGGCTTAAGTTGTAAAGCAGAGGCATTCCACGAAAAGAGGTCCTACTACACAAAAGGAACAAAATGAATCAATCTCGAAATTATTTTTGTTTTCATTTTATGAAGACTTAAATATTTGTGAATGCATACAATTTTCATATTTCATCAATAATAATTATTATATGTGGTCTATAATGTTTCACATTCAAATAAAGACAAACATATGCTTTTTATGCATCTAGGGTTTGCCCCAGTTCTCAAGTTTCTAGTTTCTTAGCGGACACCACAAAGCACTTTATAGTTCATAATGAGGGTCTTAATCCAATCGCATGTCGACAACCTTATTTTGTATGTCACACACGTAAGACCCGTTTTAGACGGAAGCATTTCCTTTAATCTTTTCGCTAGTATAAATGCTACATAAATGCTTCCAAAAATATTACAGCAGATAGTACTTTACATGGAAGCATGCCATGGAACATTTCGGTTAGCTTATGCGATTACAATATATAATATATAAAACACGAAAGTTGCATCTATGGTGAGTGCACGGTGTTTACAATTGAAACAACTGCCGATCATCGGCAGATGCGGCGATGATTTGGCAAATTAATAAAAATACTGTATTTTTAATATTTTAGAGATGAAGTAAAAAATAAGTCAGAATATTCTTGTTTGCGAAATAAGCCAATAGACACCATGAAACAACTAGAAATACGAAAGGGATTCGCTAAGTTTAGCGCATCGGAACTAGAACCCAGTACTATTGCCTGTGGCCAACACTCGCGCTACGTTTCCTATTGAAGGCAATGGTGTTCGCTGTCCCAGTTCATCGCAGAAAATGTGCGAATCTCTCTATCTGCTCGGAAGATACCCGACCGCTTGAAGGTCTGGTCATAAGAGGCCTTTTTTTTCAGCTCCCATGTTTACGGCAGGGTTTCTCTGACATCATCAAGATTTTTTTTTTTCCGAGTCTTACTTCCATCATTGTAAAGCATGCAATGCAATGATCTAATACACGCAATTAGTGATGTCGTGAGTGTTTTTTTTTAAAAAATAAACTGAAAAATCAGACTTTCCTTTAAGACGAAGCATCTAATGTTACCAGAAGGTCTCAATTGTCAACTGTCTTGAGATCTGTGCATAAGGAGGAGTGTTTATTGGTTTTTCTGATGTGAGTACCGATTGAATATCTGACGGGTTATTTGTTCATGTAAAAATTGTCAATAAGTAGAAACTAGAGGGCAAATTTATTATTGCTCAAACTTATGACGGGTCGGTAGTTATGTCGGGGCATTTAGCGGATTTGCAAGAGAAGGTCCAGGACGAGTAACCGAAGGCGTTAGTTACTCATTGCTACGCTCAAGTATAGATTTTGTGCTGTCCCAGGGAATGAATACCATGCATTGTTATCCACGTGCCACAAGAACGTTAAAAGCAAACCATCACATCCTTTTTACAGCCCAGGTGGTGTTATAAATCACGCTTAGTTAACACAGTTGAACAGTACAGGGGGCCAATAATTGACTTCTTTTCTAATATTTGATGGCAACTGAAATGGACCGGACAGGTGTGCACGGATTTGTGCACTTATTGCAATGCTTTCAAACAACATTTAAATGAGACATTTTCTCCTTTGATGCAAAGTTTCTCTCGGGCTATCGACCAGGTGAGTTGTGGAGAAGATTCCAAGCTTTCGAGAGCTAACATCATTCTGATCCTCAGGGTAGAAGAGAGAGTGACGTTAGCTATCGAAAGTTTGGAATATTTTTGGCGTTTACTGAGGAGAAATATTGTCCCTCCTCCCCCCCCCCTCTTCCAGATTGGAAAGATCACACCATGACTTGCCATGACTACGTAAAAATGTCACGCTTCGCCACTGCAAAATATTCTTCCATACGTGAACTGTATACGTTATAAAGTATGTATTTAAGCAGCGCCACTGATTTGTACCTAATACCGTTTTACAGGAAACGTTATTCCTCTCGGTTGAATAATTATCGTCGTTTAAAAGTGTGAAGTGATACGTTGTTTACATCTCGCTCGGCCGCCATTACTTACTTCTGCACTCGTGACCTAGAGGTCGCTTCTGATTGGTTACGCTACGAAAAATGCTACGGACCGAGCCTATCCTTGAGAAATGCCATGAAATATGCCATGGCATCTGAAATGCCATAAGATTCTTCACTTTACAGGGTAGCATTTTGGTCATGGCATAAATGAAAAGGAAAATGCTTTCGTCTAAAGTGGGCTTAAAGATGGAACGCCCAAGTAGCATTAATGTTTTCTTTCCTTGTGCAGAAAGTGCTGGCTAAGGTATGGTAAACTGCATCAGCTCCTTTACACATGTCACGGATTCTTACGATATGGCAAGATCCATTTCACTACAAATCTACGTTGAAATATACATGCGAAACTTACAAGGAAAAAACTTCCGGAGGAAACCCGTTGAAAACGATTGATTGAATTGATGAATTGTAAGACATTGCATTCATTTCCCGCACGTACGTCACAGAGTTGTAGTAGTAGGTGGTAAACAGAGATTCTGCCACTAAAACACCGAAGATGAGAGAAGCTACCCACACCATTATCAACACAAATCTGTAAAATATCATAAGAATCACTACTAATTACTGTTATAGTTGTACATAAAAACATAACAAAACTACAATAGACCATAAAAGCTTAGTTATTTTTACATTTATTCATTTAATATAATTACTTTAAACAGATGTTAAAATCATATGTTAATAAAAACTTATAACGATATTAACTTCCAGACTTCGTTAAATTGATTGATGGAATATGAAGGAAACCTTTTATCATAAAAAATACAAATGCACATACACACACACTAACTTTATTCGTCGCGGATTGTGCTCGGTTCAGAAAACATGATCGAGCACAATAAATATGTAGCTTAGTATTTTAAAACATTGAAAGCAGTTATTCATACATTTTTTTCTGTCCCCTCACTGTTATGATTTACACATTTCTTTACCAAAAAATGTGAATATGTAATCGAAGTAAATGAATATTATATTTCTTTTAAAACTATGAAAAAATATTTATTAACATAAGCGAAACAAACTCCTATGTTTGAAGCTCATAATATATTCTTCTTAGTATCAAGAGAAAGGTATGCCCTTAATGGATGATATTCAATATCATATATCTCCTATAATAAAAAATAATATTTCATATATTTAATAAATCCCAACACTGTACTAATAATTTATCACAAGACAATTTATCTTTACTACAATACACAACAGTAGTGTATACGTATCGTTGCAACGCAATCCTTGGTACGAGTGCATTTGTAGCCTCTTTTTTATCAATCGAATATCAGTTTTTGACATATTTTGACAATTTTTTGTCTGTGTTTTAGCGTTTAGCGATGTTTTAGTAAAATTTCCCTTTTTTTCCCTTTTTTTCCCACTCATCCTTGGTACGAATGCCACGATCTTACGTGATATAACTTAACCTATCCTTTTTTATTACGTGCTAAACTACACGAGAGCCTCTACAAAGTAGTGGTAGTGGCCGGGTTGAACGTCACCAAGTGGCGATCAAAAAAACCTCAAAAACTCACTTTCTCTCCACGTTCCGCGCCTCATTTATTGCGCTGACGATGTTTCCCAGCGTAGAAAACAGCACCAAAACATCAAAAACTCACTTTGACCATTTGGCGTTCACCAAAAACCTCAAAAAAAAAAAAAAAATTCACCTTCTCTCATTTATTGCGCTGACGATGTGTTTCACAGCGTGTTTATATATCGTGACCTTTGTAAACCTCTCTCTCTCTCTCTCTCGGGAACGATGTGACTTTAGAGAGAGTTCTGCACCCCTTAAGTGAGGTTCAGTGTTACCAAACCCCCCCCAAAGAAAAAGTGGACAGAAAAAAAAAGCTCTGGCATCACTTTTTTTTTACCTCCTGCTCTATTATGCTACCTCGTCCTTTGACCTACACTTTTTTTTAAATGACTTACGACATATTTTCCTATAAGTCTGTCTCCTCTTACCGTAAGGTCCCTCAGTGTAATCTACCACGATCTTGTGTGTGCTCTCAGCGTAATAATCTGCTACGATGTTTTTTTTTGTAAACTCATGTGTGATCTTCTGCAGTGTGTGTGTGTGTGTGTGTGTGTGTGTGTGTGTGTGTGATAATCAAAATTATTTTTGTTAAGGCCCAATCAAAAAAAAATAGAACAAAAAAAATATCCCGCCAGAGAGAGAGAGATGGGGGTGGGTGCGCGTGGTGCCCAACAAACCAGTTCTAAAATGGTCATGGCTATCAAAGCCATGCGCGCCTTTTGTATAGAGTTTCACGAGTTATTATTATTTTTTTTTTAATTCGGGCACCGAACTAACTTACATTGGATCCCGATCGCAGTGTGTAGCGTTAATTTGATCGGAGGCGCCTTATCGACAGGATCGTCGTTCTGCAGCACCGTCGAGAGAAAATCCAAATTGTACACGCGCCTGCCGAAATGTTTTCGTATGCGTGGAAGGGTGTGCTCGGACCAGTGTGGAAATTTATTTTTCGCACCGACACCGAAGTTTGAGAGCATCTTCGCGCTCGAATTATTAGAAGGACTCGTGGTCGAAGAAGATGCGGTGTCCGTCGTGCTGGCGATGCTCGTCATCTCAATTTCGTCGTCGGTCTCGGGACAATAAGGCTTCTATCAAGAAAGGATTCAAAACGATTTTGTCGGGCTGGCGCAAATCCAAAACTAATCCACTAGGATGATGAATTAATTGCAAATTTGCAGCATCGACGTCGGACGACGATCTAAACCAGGCGCGGCATTTTTGGCATACTCTGTAATTGTTCGTGGTGGGTTGCAGCGAGGAAGATTCTGTGCCTACGAGTATAACTTTCAAATCCGAAGAAATGAGCGTCGGGGGGTTGTGTTGCTCAGCGTCTGCAAGAAGCACATCGTATGGCAAAATTCGCAGCACGCGTCCCAGGTACGTCGCAGCAGGAGAATTCTATGCGAATGTTGTTGCCCGGAATAAAATGGAGCAAGCAGCAGCACGCTTCGTTCTCCTGCTGGTCTATCTGATCGAGGATCAAGCTGAATCCTAACTTCGGGGAAACGACTGCTTTCACGGTATTGTTGCTGTTTGCCTCGATTCCAAATAATCGCCTGGCTCCGAAATTGCGATCATCTTTCATGTGAAAATAAGAAAAAAGCGTTCGCACGACGTCGACCCACGGCGAGGGGATCTTTACCCAGTTTACGCGCTCGATGCGCTCCCGAACGAACGCGGAATCCTTTTTGGGAAAGTAGCGTTTTTTGCTCGCGTCCAGGTTGAGAGAATCGATGTACGTGGCCAAGACCACACGTTGTTGTGCTGTTGATCCCTGCTGCTGCCGCCACAACCCTCAACAATCTGGTGGAAACGAAAATTATCCGGCAGGATCGTCCGTTCGAAGATTTTGTACTGATTCGATATTCTCTTTTCCGTCCTCAGGAGGCGCAGAAATTGAGTTTTGAACGCGTCCGTTTCGGTCACGTCCTGGTACAAATCTTTCAGGACGTTCAACTTGTTTTCCAGAACCGTATAATGCAGCACCAGGTAATTGATGTTGCAGTGTATGATGAAGAACGTCGGGATGATGCAGCAGAATCGATAGATCAGACCCCAGGCGAGAAAGTAATGCGTGTGGAAACGATGCTGGGTCGTCCACGTAAATTCGTTCAGAACGTGGCCGTCGCAGACGGTATTGGGAAAAATCGTTCGCAGGTACCTGGCCGGATCCTTTCCGAAAACCTTCTCGAAAACGTGACGCCAAGCTAGAGCGTTGATGCAGTCGCTCTTGAAACTTGCCAACGGGGCTGACAGATCGAGCTTCCTACCCAGATCGAATTGAGTCGCGTGCCTTTCCACGAATTCCAAGTAAGCCTTCGCCGTGGGCCACACGATGCTCGGGACGATCTGTTCCCCCAAGAAATTCTATATAAAATAATATACCTGAAATTCTATTCGCAGTATAGATTGAATTTTTTTTTTTTGAGTTTTGTAATCACCCCAAGAAATTCTATATAAAATAACATACTTGAAAAATTGTATTCACAGTATAGATTGAATTTTTGAGTTTTGTAATCACCCCGAGAAATTCCATATAAAATAACATACCTGGAAATTATTTTTTTTGGTTTGTGTGATCTGAGAAAGCATAATGGAATCCACCAGTTTGATCGAATGTGTTACTTGCGAAAAATTAATATCTAAAACTAATATTAGCAAGCACAGAGCAAGATGTAACGAAACAGCTTCGAGAATTAATCGTTCGTTACCTTCTAAGCCTTGTGCTCGATGCGGAAAGATGATCAGCATTCCAAATTTAAGTAGACACCTGAAAATTTGCAAACCATCGACCGAACGAGGAACAGTGAAAAGAAAAATCGATGATCCAGGAACCGAAGCTTCCACTTCCAAACAAGTTAAATTATGTAATGAACGAAAACCAATTAGATCTGCATTTAACCGTCATATTCAGGATTTCTCTTTTACTTCGGAACCAGGCCGGGACATTCTTAGTTTCTTGCGTGAAACGAAAACATCCGTGATAAATATTCTAAAAAATAAATTGGAAAATAATTCCATAAAAGTATACGTTGATCTATTTTCCGAATACGAAAAAGTCGATGGTACAACAAGTATTTTTTATCATCGTACAAAAAACCAGGCTCTTCATTTGGCGGACGTCGATAATTTGGGCGAATTTTATTCCGATCTTTCAAATAAACTGGTTAAGAAACACGACGATTTCGAGGCTAAAGGGTCGGGATGGTCTCTGTGTGGAAGTCCTCACACGTTAACCGTTTACGTGAACCGATTCTCGCCTCTTCGCGCTTCCAGCTACGTTCCTCTTCCACCGAACATTCAACACAAGAGGGCTGTGTTAAATATACAGAACAGCGATAAAAAGTGTTTCCTTTGGTGTGTGTTGGCGGAACTTCACCCGATTCATTGGTCATATCATCCAGAACAGGTTTATCATTACAAGCAGCATGAACCTGAACTGGAAAATGCAATGGCTGGCATCGAATACCCGGTGACCATTTCTGATATATCAAAATTCGAAACACGAGCACGAGATGCAGAAGGAAAACGCTTAATCATCAACGTGTATTCCTATACGTTGGATAAACATGTCGTGCATCCCGTCAGGATAAGCGATGTCGACGATGACGATGCTCGTGTGATTAATCTTCTTCTTATTTCAAACGACAGCGTTCACCATTACTGTCTCATTCGTTCACTATCACGCTTGGTCAGAAGTCAAACTACCAAGTATGAACATTGCATTGAAGTTTGCCCGAGATGCCTAACCACATTCAACGATATAAAACAAGTCGATTATCGAAAATACACCGGACGTCAGATTGCTATCGAGAAACTTGCCGAACATAAAATTTATTGCGGCAAGAACAGACCTGTTCGAATGTTGATGCCCGAAAAGAACGAAGTGGAAGAATTCAAAATGCACAAGGCGTTGTTGGAACATCCGGCCATCATCGTTGCTGATTTCGAGGCGTTCCTCAAACCACTCTCGTACTGCGATCCGGATCCTCAAGTTTCTTCCACCACACCTTACCAGCTTCACGAACCAAACAGTTTCGGTTACGTTGTCGTGCGACAGGATAAAATAGATGAACCGTACGTATACCGAGGACCCGATGCAATCGAACGCTTCTTCGAAAAGATGGTCGAGGAGGTGGGGAAAATTGGATGCATGCTGCGAACATCGAAACCGATGCTTCCGTTATCTGCTATCGAACTTCAAAATTACTACGACACTGTCAAGTGTCCCGTGTGCGATAACCACTTCACGGACGACAATCGTAAAGTGTTTCACCATTCGCATACGGACGGTCGCTTCGAAAGCGGAATCTGTAATGCGTGCAACCTCAAAATCCAAAAACCAAAATTCGTACCCATATTCTTTCACAATGGCTCTAATTACGACTTTCATCCCTTAATCAGGAAACTTGGATACGATGCTCAAAAAATAAATATTCTTGCTCAAAACGAAGAACGATACATCTCTATAAGTAAAAAAGTTATGATTCCCGAGAATAAAAATACAATCGAGATGAGGTTTCTGGATTCGTACAGATTTCTCTCTGCAAGCCTGGACGCTCTTGCCGGCAAACTTTCGGCCGAACAATTCAAAATTACCAAAGCTAGTTTTCCCAACGTAGACATAGAACTCGTTAGACGTAAAGGGATTTATCCTTACGAATACGTTAGTGATGGATCTAAATTTTACGACGACGCTCTTCCATTTCCAAGAGAATTTTACAGCAGACTCAGAGAGAAAGGAATCACGGACGAAGAATACCAACACGCGCAACTCATGTGGGAGAAATTAGAATGTAGGACACTCGGAGACCACCACGACGCATACTTAAAACTGGACGTGACGATACTCGCGGATGTTTTTCAAGCGTTCAGGAAAACGGCAACGAATATTTACAAATTAGATCCAGCGTATTTCTACAGCCTACCGGGATTAGCGTGGTCGGCAATGTTATTCCAGACAAAGGTCAAGCTGGAACTGATATCGGACGTGGACATGTTACTTTTCGTCGAGAGGGGGATTCGGGGCGGGATGGTACAATGTGTGCAGAGATATGCAAAAGCCAACAACGTGCACATGAAAGAAGATTATGATTCGAATCGAGCATCGAATTACATCTTCTACGCCGACGTTAACAAACTCTACGGACATGCCATGGTACAGAAACTTCCTTACGGAGGATTCGAATGGGCATCAATAGACATAGAAAATTTCGACGATAGCGAGTATGGCTTCTTCGCAGAGGTGGATATCGAATTCCCCGACCATTTACACGATCTGTTCAGCGATTTACAACCGGCATCCGAGTTCAAATCTTCGCCTCATTCTAATCAATGCAAGCTTTTGTTGACTCTAGAGGGGAAAAAGAGATACGTTGTTCATTACTCGAATCTCCGATTCTTGATCGGGAAGGGTGCAAAGGTAGCGAATGTTAGAAGAGTCCTCAGGTTTAAACATTCCGAGTGGCTCAAACCGTACATTGAAACTAACACGCAACATAGGACGGTTGCCACTTCCGATTTAGACAAAGATTTTTTTAAATTGATGAATAACGCGGTGTATGGCAAGACGATGGAAAACGTGTGGAATCACGTAGACGTGAAATTGGTTTCGGATAAAAATAAATGCATGAAGTGGGTGGCCGATCCTAGATTCAAGTTGAGAAAAATTTACAACGAGAATTTGGCACTTTTCAACCTAGATATAAAATTGATGAAATTCAGAAAACCAATTTACGTTGGCGCAACGGTTCTCGACTTGTCGAAACTTTACATGTTCGAATTTCATTACGACGTGATGAAACCCTTCTTCAATGATAAGATGTCACTTTTGTACACGGACACCGACAGCTTCATTTACAGCAAACAAACACCTAACCTATACGAAGACATAAAAAATCCTTCCATGCTCGAGTATTTCGATACTTCTGCGTATCCTCAACCCAACAGATTTGGGATTCCTTCCCTCAACAAAAAAGTTCTAGGTAAACTGAAAGATGAATGTAACGGTGATATTATTGTCGAGTTCGCGGGTTTGCGTTCGAAGATGTATGCCATGAGAACAGAAAGTAGCGTCACGAAGAAAGCAAATGTGTGGGCAAGAATACGGTGGAGAACAAACTCACCTTCCACGATTACATCGATTGCCTTTACTCACAATCGACGATACTAAGTATAGAACAAAGAATCCAAAGTGTAGACCACGTGATTACAACAAAGTTAGGAAAGTAGCATTAGATCCGCATGACGATAAGAGATGTATTCTGTCTTGGGGAATCCACACGTTGCCTTGGGGACACTATCGTTTAGAAATTAGTAAAAATTGTAGGCAATGCAAATGAAAAAAAAATAAACTTAAACTGTCTCACATACACAATAAGTAACTAGCAAGGACAATGAATCTCTTTGGTTTCCGAAAGCAAACAATGGAGACCGTACACCGCACGACGACAGATCTACCTTCCGTGTTAACTAAACTCAACGGTCTACTGATTATTCACCTCAACAGTATTTGGACGAAATTGGATGACGATGTGGGCAAGATGTTTTACGTCTTCAACAACAATTTACATTTTTACGAAATTCCGATCGACGGGAAACTTCAAATCACCGTGAATCCGGAGAACGAGGGACGAAATATTAAAATTTCTACCGGCAAGAACATTTTTCGAATGAAGCACGACAAGGTACTTTCTAACATTACGTACGATGTTTCCGCAGGAGATTGTCTTTACGTGGAACTCCTCGGAGATTACGACAAACTCGTTCCTCTCTTCGTAGAATTACGAATCGTCTATCCTATTATAAATAACCGTTAACCAAAAAATGCCTAACGACATTTTCGGCAACACCAAGCGTGTAGACCACGCAGAAGAGATTCTCATGTTGGATGTCCGAATTAAAAAGTTGAGGAGCGATTTGATCGCTTTGCAGGAGACCTTAAACAAAAGTTTAGAGTAGGAAATCGCTACGCTCCAAACGCAATGTCTCGACCCCATTCTGAAAATCGATTCCGAACTGAAAACGCTCATAAAAAATTATGTAGACGTACCTTCTTACGACAACGTTCAAAATATACAGTTGAGCGTGGATTCGCTTCAAAATGATTTGGCCAAATTACAGCAATTTCAATCGAAAAATGAAGATTTGGAAAAATTGAAACTCGAAATCGAAGAACGAACTTCCGCAATCGAAAAGAATTTCTCTGAACTTCAAACCGTCGTGAACGATATTGATGTAGAACGCTTGCACGTCGTCGTTTCCAAATTACAAGAAGAATTCACCGGCACGTTGGAAGAAATTAAATCCAAGTTACAGACTTTGGAAGATACAATGACGAACCTACCATCGTCGGACGAACTGCAGGTCATCGGTAAAAGCGTCGCGAACATAAAAATTCAATTGGAGGCGTATCGAGATTTCGAACACATTCAAACCACCATCGCTACGCTTCAGGCGTCTCTGGAGTTGATCAACGAAGAAATTAAAAATATTCACGCTGAAGCGAGCGCGTTGACGAGCATTCAAGATACGTTAAGCACGGTTCAGCAGAAGATCGAATATTTGGAAAATTTGAACGTCGAATCCAATCTCGCTCATTTTCATCACGTACTGGACAACATACAGGGTGACTTGGAATCGTTACGGACGAGCGTGCCTTCGAGCGAAGATTTGGAAAAATTGAAAACTGCCGTGACGGCATTATCCGATTCGAGCGACATCAAAAGTTCATTGAGCGATCTCGAGAGTAGGGTGGCCAATCTCCCCACCTCCAAAGAATTGCACGTTTTGAAAAGGAACATATCTCGTATGCTGAAACGACTAGAAACGGAAACGGCGAACGTGGAACAGATTCGAGATGAAATCAGTTCGCTGGTGTCGACGCTGCCCACTTCGCAGAGCGTCGCCGACCTTCACACGCAGTTTACCGAGATGCGAAGCATCGTGAACGATCTTACCGAGAAAAGTTCGAAATTGAATCAAGTCGAGAACCTTCAGAACATTGTCGTCAACATCAGAGATCAAGTTGGAGTGCTGGAATCCACGAAGGAATCGACGCTGGCCTCTTTCGGTGCCAAGCTGCAAGAACTCAACGAAAACTACAAGCAGTTGAACGTGGAAGTGAAAATCAAACCGTCGTTTTCTACCGTAACGGATACCATAGTCGAGCATTTGTTGCCCATACAAAATACACTGGGACAGCTTCACAGCAACCTCGTTAGCGTCGATACTAAATTCGCTAAACTGCATTCTCTGCAAGCCATCGAAATCAACAGCGTACCCAATCAACAGAGAATCTCCACGTTCGTCGAAGGTAACAAACTGTACATGTTACATCCTTATCATCCGTACTACAAGTTTCTCCTCGATGGCACGATTCAGATAAACGAATTTTCGTACTGGTCTCACGGCAGAAAAGCTAGCGTTCCCACCATGACCTTAATATCGAATCGTGGTGTCCAGAAAGCAGGAAACATTCCTCTGGCACGTTGGAACGAAACGCGCAACGTATATGAAATACACGAAGACGAAGATCTTACAGTTTTCGACGTGAGTGCCGGCGATAAGCTGATCGTTCAAAACACGAGCGAGGTGCCACCCTCTTTGAATCCCATCACGCTGGTGCTTCTCTTCAAACGTAATCTCTCTAAAAAAAAATGTCTAGGAAAGCCATCGTCGAAGAATTGCATAAACCTGCACGCCGCAACTACGAACGTTTGGCGGTGGTAACCAAGGGCATCGACGACCTCTGGCAAAGTGACCTCGTGGAGATGAGCAGCGGCAATTTAAAAAATGTACATAAATCGAACAAGGGCAACAAGTACCTCCTCACCGTCATAGACACATTTTCGAAATTCGCATGGGCTCTACCTTTGAAGGCGAAAACGGGAACTTGCGTCACGGAAGCATTCAAGACAATTTTTCGCGAAAGCGGCGGCAGACGTCCACGGTTTTTGCAAACGGACAACGGTAAAGAATTTTACAATGCCGTATTCCAAAAGTTTATTCAAAAACATGACATTCGACATTATTCGACCTTCAGTCACATCAAAGCCAGCATCGTGGAAAGATTTAATCGAACCTTGAAAACACACATGTGGAAACGATTCACGCTTCGGGGAAACTACAAATGGGTCGACATCCTGCCGGAACTCGTCGATACCTATAATAATACGGTACACAGAACGATAGGCATGAAGCCAGCTTACGTTACGAAATCTGACGAGCAGCGTTTAATTTCTACAGTTTACTGTCCAAAGTACACTCCCACGACTACCAAGAAATCAAAATTCAAAATTGGAGACCAGGTGAGGATCAGCAAATTCAAACGCACCTTCGAGAAGGGATTCATAAAAAATTGGAGCACGGAACTTTTTACGGTGGTTCGAGTTTTACCCGGAAACCGACACACGTATATAATAAAAGATAGTAGCGGCGAGATTTTGAAAGGAAGATTTTACGTAGAGGAACTCTCTAAAACGAAACACCCCGACACGTACCTCATCGAGAAAGTATTGCGTAGGAAAGGTGACAAACTGTTTGTCAAATGGCTGGGACTTCCGGAAAAGAGTTGGATCGACGCGAACGAGGTGATCTTGTGAGTACGTGGAACGTGGTGAAGCGTCTACCGGATCCGGAAAGTCAAACGAAAAAAAAGAACGGCGAGTTGCTTCCCGACAGCATCCGCTGTCTGATCGTAGGTCCTTCGGGGTGTGGGAAAACGACACTGCTCGTGGACAATTTTCTCCTCGCACCGAATTGGTTAGATTGGAAGAACAGACACCTGTACTTGTTCTCCAAAAGTTTGGAGCAATACAAATACCAGCAACTGATGAAACTGTACGATGGTCTGGACATTGCAACGTTCGCTTCGGAAATAAAACCACTGGATGATTGTCGTGAAAATTCAGTCGTTGTGTTCGACGACATGATCCTGGAAAATCAAAATGAAATTCGCAACTTTTTCACGCAGGGTCGTCACAAAGGAATGGATTGCTTTTACCTAGCTCAAACGTTTTCCAAAATTCCAAAACAGTTAGTACGCGACAACGCTAATTTCATATGTTTGTTTCGTCAAGATCACACCAACCTCAAGCACGCGTACGATGACTACGTAGGCGGAGACATGAACTACAATCAATTTTCGGAACGCTGCTGCTCTTCTTGCTGGAACAGTGACTATTTCGGATTCGCGACGATCGATATGACGAAGAAACCCAACGACGGAAAATACAGAAACAAAATCAACGACTTTCTAAACGTTGCAACGTTGTGAGAAACGACGTGTATAAATAACGTTATGACGAAACGAAAAATCGAAGACGAAAATCTTAAGCTTCGCAATTACCTCGCGAAACGCTTCAAAGGTTGGAAATCCGAGAATCGCGGATTCTACGAAGAGAAGAAACGTCAAGATCAACCTGTGATCGATGCCATCAGCGATCTAGGTAAAGAAATTAAAGGTGTCACGGAACAAAATAAAAATTTGATCAACGAACTCGTACCACTCGCAGCTAAAAGTTACACTGTACCCACGCCTATTTCGAGCATTCCTTCGACGCCGTTCGAACTGAAGGAAGTACCGGCACGACGTCGAGCCATAGGTAGCACGTCGTCGTCTTCGGATAAGATCGAGTTGGGACCTTTGGCACGAGACTACCTGAGCACGGGGAAATTCGACAAGGATGAAGTGTTCGGATTGTATCCGAGCATGGAGAGCAACGAAGGCGGCGGTGTGGTTTGGAAGATTGGAAAATCGAAGGTGACCTTCGAAGGCAACGACATTAAAGTTAATTTAGGCGATAAGGATAGTTGGACCAGGTATCCGGGTACGGTGGGACTGTGGGAACTCATTGCCAAAAAGCAGCCGAAAGATTACACCGACGAAGATTACCAAAGTTACAAGGAAATTTTGATCATGACGGATGCCTTGTACCAAAACAACGACGCTACGCAGAATCGCGTCAAATCCAGCAGCGGCGAAAAATACAAGAACCTCATCAAGCCGATATGGAACCAGGTCAAAACAGGCAGCGGCGTCAAACTCTACAACACCCTGCCCAAAGAGTTTGTGTGGGTGGACGACGTGCGCAAGCTCATAGACAGGTTGTGGGTTATTGCAGGAGAGGAGAATGCAGGCAATCGTAATTTCTACAACGAGAAGGTTGGCATCGTGGACATGATCAGCACGAAACTTTCCAACTTCATCGTGAACGACGACAAGGGCATAGGGTACCTCATCAAAATCATCAACACGATGCCTCCGAGATTCTGGAACGTGGCCGAAGGAAAGGGACTCGTGAACGACATCATCAACAAGTTACCTTTCGAGATGCATTTACCTGGCTACCAGTACTGCGGACCGGGTACCAAACTCGAGAAAAGATTGGAGAGAGGAGACAAGGGTGTGAATCCGTTGGACGCGGCATGCAAAGATCACGACATCGCTTACAACACCACGCAGACGGATCTGGACGCACGTCACGAAGCAGACAAGAAATTGGAACATGCCGCTTTCGAAAGGTTCGTCAGCAGAGACGCTTCTTTGGGTGAACGGGTCGTCGCATTAGGTACGACCATCGCCATGAACATGAAACAAAAATTTGGGAGGGGTATATAAATAACATACAGTAAAAAAAATAATAATAACAACATGTCTCGTATAACTGATTTGCCGCCCGAGCTACTATGTAAAATATTCAAACACGCAGTAAACGGAGATTGTGAGGATGTACATAAACTTGTAATCATAGCAGAAACGACGCCGGAATTTCGCATCCCTTGTGAAATGGTTCTCAAGGACCATCTTCGGGAGATCAGCGGCCTGAGGTGCGGTGATCTCGACACTCTTCCTTTAGCCGGAGGGAAAAAATTAAACGAGAGAATGGACACGGATGATTGGTGCAAGTCTGAACAGAAGATGGCAGATATTATAACGCACATCATCTCGTTTTCCGAAGCACAAGCTTTCTTCCTCTTACACACACTGTGAAAAAATAATAATATACGTGTCAAAAAAAAATGTACGTGTCAAAAAAAAAATAATCTTCGGTATATATATAAATAACACACATTGTGAAAAAAATTAAATTTCTCTAACACACACACACTGAAATTTTTCTCTTCGATATGAGTGAGAAAAAAATGAGTGATCTCCAAGCATTAAAACAAATGCTAAATTTGTCAGTCGAATATGTAAAAATTCAGGAATTGGAAGTCGACAAACCTTACACGATAAATTCCGGTTCAATCGTTTCTACCCAGTATGGTCCCAAGGTGCGTCTGTTGCTCAACGCACAATACAGTCTATTTTTACCAGATCGATACGCTAACATGTTATCCGACGAGAAGCTATCTATTTTAATCGAGAACAAAACTCGAATCGTGTACAAGGGGACAAAGGAACTTCTTGGTAAGAAAACAAAGCACGTAATAGAATTTGTTTAATCACGGACACCCAATCCCCCGGAATATATATATATATATATATATAAATAACATACCATGAAAAAAAAAATGTCAACTTGTATAAGTCAACTTCCTCCCGAAGTGTTGCACAAAATATTTACGTTCACGTTCGACGGGGATGTAACTAAACTCATAGACTTGTGTAAAGTAACGCCAGAATTTCGTTCACCGTGCAAAATGATTTTCATGGATCACCTCCGAGAAATAAGCGGAATGAAAAAAATGTTCCGATCCCCAGAGACTCTCTTTCGAGCCGCAAACAAAAAAAATTGACGATAGGTTAGACGAGCTGCACGAGTGGAGGCAGGGGAGAAGAAGATTTACCGAAGACTGGTACGCGTCGAACATTGAAACTGTCGATCTTGTAAACCACATGATAGCATTAGGCGAAGCAAAAACTTTTTTCTTTCCCAGAATACATATATATAAATAACACATCGCCACAGTTGTTTTGAGTGAGACGATATAAATAACACATACCTTGAAAAAAAAAATTACACGAAACAAAAAAAAATCTCAGAACATTTATATATATATAAATAACATACCGTGAAAAAAAATAGCATATAGAGCATCAACATGAAGCCCAAGGGTGTCGTGTACCAGATACCATATTCGAATTTAAAAAATCTAGGTGCCCTGGATGGGTTACTCACCAAGAAACAACGCGAGAAAAAACGTTCTTGCTTGACGAAAGGACACGGAATGAAATTACTTCTCAGCACACCTCAATTGAGACGCTTGCAGCGTTCGCGGAAACAGCAAAAGATCGGAGGATTCATATTCAGCATCCCTGCCATCCTGGCAGCATTGGGGGCCGTTGGAAGTTTGGCCGGCGGAAGCGCCGCCATCGCGAAAACCGTCATCGACTCGAAGAAGAACAAGGCGGAATTGGAAGAACAGAAACGTCATAATCTGGCCATGGAGAAGAAAGGGGGGAAGGGCGTGATGAAAAAGTTTAAAAAAAGAAACAGCAGCACTCACCAACCGAGACATTGAATCTCTGATCAAACCATTACAAATCAAAAACTTCAGAGGCGTTTTCATGTCCGACTCGTTACCTTCAACCGTTAGGAATAGAGAATGTGGAGTAGTCAACTTGGACAGTCAAGAAAATCCTGGCACGCATTGGATATGTTACCACAAAAATGATGCCAATAACAAAGCATCCGTTTTCGATTCTTTCGGAGGCGTTCCACCTACAAATTTAGTTCATTATCTGAAAACAAACAAAACCTCTATATACTACAACGACGAACGCATTCAAAATTTCGGAGACGAGAACTGCGGTCATCTCTGTCTCTCCATGCTCGCGTTTCTCTCTAAAATAAATAAGCCACAGGTGGAAGATTTCCAGAAAGCATTGTGGAATCTTAAACACGATGGGCGTGTTCCATCTCACGAGCGAATCTTCGATCTTGAAACTCACGCTGCACGACGACATCGTCTATCCTAAATCCGTAGCTCTGCGTGCATTCTACAGCATGTACCTCATACCTAACGTCACGCATCACAACAACAAAATTAGCGTCGGAAGCGAACATATCGTCGTCACGCCAGGCCAATACAATCTTTCCACTTTGCAAGCTCAGTTACCCAAAGGCACGTACCTTTCTCAAAATTCGGTCACGCACAGAGTGGAAATCGTGTCGGCGACGGAGACCGTGGACCTGGGCACCATGGGTGAACTTTTAGGTTTCGAGAACGACACAAAACTCGAAGCTGGCATCAAACACGTAGCAGTCAATATTCCTAAATTCTTGGCCATAGAGACTCTGAACGTACACTGCAACGTGGCGGAAGGCATGATCACGAAATCCTCGGACGGATTGTTAGGAAGTCACAAGCAGACGGGAATCATAGCCACGTTCAAACCAAGTTCCGAATTCATGGAACCGATCATCTACACACCCTCTTCGCCGATCTATTTTCCAGTATGTCGCAACCGCATAGACGACATAGAGTTGGTGGTGACGAACGAGAAAGGAGACGTGGTGGATTTCGCAGGTGCAACGACCACTGCCATCGTGGAGATCAACGTATAATAAATAACCACACATAGTGAAAATGGAGCAAATCGAAAGTTACGAATTGCAATCTTTTCCTCCGAACCGTCGCACGTTCGCCAATCTCAACGAAGCGAACAGGGAGATCGAATACGACGTGGACGTAGGGGATGGGTTCGTTCATCCTCACAGAGCGGACCTCTACCTTCAATTCGACGTGGTGAAGAAGGAAAGCGGAGAAGCGTTTCCCGCAGCAGCAAATTTGATTCTCGTGGACAACTTCGTGCCTCACCTGTTCTCGCAAGTGGAGGTGAGGAAACACAACACCGTCATCGACAGAATAGATTATCCAGGCATCACGTCGACGGCGGTGGGAACATTGAAATTATCCAAAACAGACGCAGCGTACTATCAGGCGGGAGGATTCGAAGCGGGAACGAAAATATCGACGAGAAGTCACACGCGTCTGCTGCCCGGTTTCTTCTCGGACTACAAGAAGATCATGTGGAAGGGAGGATTGCGCGTCACGTTTCGAAGAGCGGCCAACGACAACGACGCACTGATGCGATACACCAACTTAAACGCAGACGGCACGCTGATAGCCAACACTTTACCCGAAGCTGCCAAGTGCGTCATCCGGAGCATGGAATTGAGAATGCCGATCGTGGAATACGAAACGAACTACGCCCTCAAGTACAAAGCGGAGATCTTGAAAAGTCCACAGGTGCCGATTCACTTTCACGGTTACCAGTGCGTGCAGAAGATGGCGTCGGGAAGTCACATGGAATTCGACGTGACGACGCAGTTCAACAACATACAGTTCGACATGCCAGATTTCGTCGTAGTGCTCTTTCAGACCGGGCGCGATAAGAATCAGGAAAAAGATTCCAGCAAATTCGACGACTGCAAGATCAAGAACGTTTATCTCAAGAACGGTAGGAACGAAGTGTTCCCGCGCGAGAATTACAACCTCGACATGACCAAAGACGATTACCTCAAACTTTACGAAGCTTACACGGCTTACAAACGCGTGACCGAGGGAAGCGTGGACGTGTACTACGCGCCCAGCGAATTCAAAGCACGCAGACCTATGTTCGTCATCAATACCACAAAAAGAAAGCAGGTGGTGGTCAACGATCGCACCAACATCAAGGTCGTCTGCGAGTTCCACGATGCCTTGCCTGCCGATACTCTATGCAGCGTCATCCTGGTCGCCGAGAAGTCCTTCGTCCACGACGTGAAGAACGAGAGGGTCACGGAACAGTTTTAAAAAAAAATAATTCGTAAAAAAAAATAATTGCCACATACTAAAAAAAAATCAACAAGGTTATGTAAAATATAATGTAAGTTAGTTCGGTGCGCGAATTAAAAAAAAAAATAATAACTCGTGAAACTCTATACAAAAGGCGCGCATGGCTTTGATAGCCATGACCATTTTAGAACTGGTTTGTTGGGCACCACGCGCACCCACCCCATCTCTCTCTCTCTGGCGGGATATTTTTTTTGTTCTATTTTTTTTGATGGGGCCTTAACAAAAATAATTTTGATTATCACACACACACACACACACACACACACACACACACACACTGCAGAAGATCACACATGAGTTTACAAAAAAAAACATCGTAGCAGATTATTACGCTGAGAGCACACACAAGATCGTGGTAGATTACACTGAGGGACCTTACGGTAAGAGGAGACAGACTTATAGGAAAATATGTCGTAAGTCATTTAAAAAAAAAGTGTAGGTCAAAGGACGAGGTAGCATAATAGAGCAGGAGGTAAAAAAAAAAGTGATGCCAGAGCTTTTTTTTTCTGTCCACTTTTTCTTTGGGGGGGGGTTGGTAACACTGAACCTCACTTAAGGGGTGCAGAACTCTCTCTAAAGTCACATCGTTCCCGAGAGAGAGAGAGAGAGGTTTACAAAGGTCACGATATATAAACACGCTGTGAAACACATCGTCAGCGCAATAAATGAGAGAAGGTGAATTTTTTTTTTGAGGTTTTTGGTGAACGCCAAATGGTCAAAGTGAGTTTTTGATGTTTTGGTGCTGTTTTCTACGCTGGGAAACATCGTCAGCGCAATAAATGAGGCGCGGAACGTGGAGAGAAAGTGAGTTTTTGAGGTTTTTTTGATCGCCACTTGGTGACGTTCAACCCGGCCACTACCACTACTTTGTAGAGGCTCTCGTGTAGTTTAGCACGTAATAAAAAAGGATAGGTTAAGTTATATCACGTAAGATCGTGGCATTCGTACCAAGGATGAGAGGGAAAAAAAGGGAAAAAAGGGAAATTTTACTAAAACATCGCTAAACGCTAAAACACAGACAAAAAATTGTCAAAATATGTCAAAAACTGATATTCAATTGATAAAAAAGA
Source organism: Lepisma saccharinum (assembly GCF_977018435.1). Taxonomy (NCBI): domain Eukaryota; kingdom Metazoa; phylum Arthropoda; class Insecta; order Zygentoma; family Lepismatidae; genus Lepisma; species Lepisma saccharinum. Next base: position 56,954,371 of record NC_139251.1, on the reverse strand, counting down.
GGCTACAAATGCACTCGTACCAAGGATTGCGTTGAAACGATACGTATACACTACTCACAACCAAAAAATGTAAAATTATTTTTCAAACACAATTCCAACTCAAAATAAAAACAAAATAATAATTGAACCCCATCTTGACGTCATCACGCCATGTATGTACTCTTGTACCCAAACAGATTCGCGTGCGTTAGAGAAAGCCTTCTTGCAGCGAGAAAATTTGCATTTCACCACTTTACACACTTACTTCTCGGTTTCTGCTTCGGAAAAGGTAAAAAGTACACATTCCTCATATGATCGATCATCTTTTATTGATTCACTTCGACAAAGACCATCCGCATATTTTTTTAATAAGGATATGATCTGTTTGCTCGAAATATGGCGTAATGAATTGTGGGGGAAGTTGTTCGCTGAATACCATCCATTACGTCTGATCTAACTCGCGGATGGATTAAAATATTAGAAACAGGCTGCAAAATTGAACTAGTCCAAATACATCTCAACAGTAATTGAAATTTACAATTCTCTCTAAACGTACCTCATAATACGGCTTGAAGATCTTCCAATATATTTCACCACATGAGGTGAAGAGTATTCTAGGTATTCCTTGAGAGTTGTATTTAGAATGGTAAAGAGAGTTCGTGGTTTCTTGAGCTTCATATCTTTAGTGGGATGTCTACGAACCCTACGAGATATTAAATTTCTTTAATGAATAATTTTTCATGTTTATATTTCGATGCTGCATTATGTAAATATAATATCAACTTCAGATAGTAAAATATTATCTCAAATTGACATTTTGAAAATACTTTTTGTAAAGGCACTATAAAAAAACAATTTTGTCAAATATTTAATGTTGATAGAAAAAATACACTCTTTAAAAGCATTATATTGTAATTATTCACAAATCCTATGTGTGTATGTCTATGCGCTATCAAGTATTAAATGGTTAGGTAACTTATTTTCATCATTCTAGTACTGAATTTTAAGTGCTCTAATCATTCATGATTTTGACATTATAAACATCAAATGGTAACTACATCAAAAAATAAAATACAACAGTTATTAATATCTTAACTGTCACGTTTATGTGCAATTATACGAGGGCGATTCAATAATTATTGTCCCCGGCATACTTAGAGGATAAGAATTGCAATGAATGATGGGGATATTGTAGCCTAATGTCTTAGATGCCTATATGCAAAATTTCAGAACCGTAGGTGCTATATTAAATTTGTTTTTCTCTTTTTATGTGTAAGAGGTGGCACTTAGTTTGAAAAATGGAGAAAACCGAACAACGAGCTGTCATCAAGTACCTCCAGAAAAAGGGGCTAAGCCCAAAGGAGATTCATGAGGACATGGTCAGTGTGTTGGGTGATGGGGCTCCTACCTACCAGGTGGTAAAAAACTGGTGCCGCGATTTCCGTTGCGGCAGGGAAAGCTGTCAACAGGCCCCTGGTGCTGGTCCTCCAACAACAGCATCCACCCCAGAAAACATTGATGCTGTGCATGACATGATTATGGCTGACAGAAGAATCACGGTGCAACAGTTAGCAGACATCATGCACATCTCTGTAGGCTCAGTGGAAACCATTGTGCATGAACACTTGGGATTCAGAAATTGTCAGCGCGATGGGTCCCCAAAATGTTATCCCGTGAACAACAGAAAGACAGAGTTCAATGTTCAATGTTCAATGTTCAGCAATTCACCTCCCCCCCGCAAATTCAGGGTGCAAGCATCAGCACGCAAGGTTATGGCCACAATTTTTTGGGATGCAAAGGGTGTGCTACTTATTGACTACCTGGTGGGACACACTGTTACTGGGGACTATTATGCAGCCCTAATCCCTAAGTTACGCGAAGCAATCAAGGAGAAACGGCGTGGGATGTTGCGGCGAAAAGTGCTGTTTCACCACGATAATGCTCCAGCACACAGAAGCCATGTTACTGGTGCCGCAATCCATGCTGCTGGTTTCCATGTGTTGGAACACCCTCCCTACTCACCCGACCTCGCCCCTAGTGACTTTCATTTGTTCCCGAAGTTGAAGGAGCACCTCAAGGGGACGCATTTTCCCTCAAATGCTGCTGTTATGGACGCTGCGGAAGAATGGCTCACGGCTCAGCCACAGACATTCTTTGAAGCTGGCATAGTGGCTTTACAGCATAGGTGGAAGAAGTGCATTACTGTGAAGGGGGACTTTGTGGAAAAATAATACTGCTTATATGTCAGGGACAATAATTATTGAACCACCCTTGTACATTCAAATAAACAATATGTGAACATGTAAATTTCGCTGATATAGCTATTAACAATATGTTAAAAATTAGAAAACAATTTCAATTTTGAAAGTAATATATAAAGATAGGCAGGCCTATGTGAGTTCAAATATCGCATGAATCTAATCATTTGAACTTAATTCCATAACGTACTAAAACATGCTATTTTAAATATTTCTACTGACCAATTACTTACAGTAATATTATTGTTGCTCCAATATGAATTTCCATTTAGTACAAACAATTGGACTATAAAATATAACATGACGCATAGAACAAAAAAACTGAACACTCATTTTGAAAGTTCGTTTATTGATTGTATTGGTGGATTGATAGTTATTTTTACCTTCTTACATGGTGTGTATTTTGAATTTCCATTTGGCTCGGTAGTTTGTGGTTTTGATGCATTCGTGTTGTTACCAGAAATTTGGAATAATAATCATAATGCATCAATTTACGTTCTAGAATTACTAACAGCCTTCTTCTCCTTCTTTTGAGTGTCAATACATTATCTGTCACACTTTTTTTCTTGACAGAAGTTCTTTCTCTTGAATGTATCAGAGCTCCTACAGCAAATTGCACAACATGGTAAATTATCTCAACAACGGATAGGAAGCTCGCTCCAAAGAATAATGAAGTTAGTCCTCCAAATGACACTGTAAAGGAGAATTGATAGGAAGTTTAGACAGAATTTTGGAAGAGTGTGTACTACAGTCGGATTAAAAATTATAGATACTCGAGTTTGGACTCCAATTAAAAATTAACCTGTAGACTTACATAAACTCGAGTTACATCAACATTTACAATATTCAATTCACCGTTAATCCATGCTAACAATTTTTTTTCAAGTGTAACTTCAATTTTCATCGTCGTGAGAACAAAAAAGTGCAGTTCTTTCTTAGTTTTGAAAACTTTGAAATTCTATAAATATAAAGAAAAAAGTTTTCCGTTCGTGATGAAAATTTTAGCACGGAGCAAGGCGGAAAGGTTTTTAACACAATTCGTAATTTTTAGATTTTTAAAATTTGTCCAAAAACCGTTGTTGTCAATTTTAGTAAACAACTTTATCTTAGTATTGGGTAGTCGTGATAATAACACCATGAACTTGTTTTGAAGCTCCTTGCATCTGTTACTTAAAATCTATTATCATTGTCAATTCACATTGAGAAACCGATTTTATATAGATTTTTATTCAACGGAGTAAATATGTACGTGGAACATGGCAACACCGGATGCACTGATTCACAGTCATAGCACGCAGTTTTCACGGTTCAACGGACGTCGCTGTGTGCGTTGTGAGTAGTATAATTGATGCTATAACCAGGACGAGAAATGATGAACCCCCCTCAGGCAGATTTGGCTACACTTAAAACAAGCTCAACATGCCCTTATGAGTTTTTTGCTCAAGTGTAGAACTCTGTCTAATCCAAGATTTTTGTAAAAATGACCTCGGGAATTTCCTGTGAAATGATGAGCCCCCTCAGATTGATTTGGCTACACTTACAAAAGCCACATCTGTGAGATTTTTGTCCATAATCCTGTCAAAAATATGCCCCTTTTGATATTTTTTTTGGCTACACCTAAAACTAAGCCACCCTCACCCACACCCACCCATACACACACCCACACCTCACATACACACACACACACACACACACACACACATACACATACATATTTACTTCCGGTTTAAGTTTAATTATACACCAGGCCCAACTTGTGCAATATGCAGAGGCCCTCTAGAATTGCTCTGTGACTCTTTCATTTCTTACATCATAAACATATGATTTTTCACCTATGAGAATAACACTACATATGGTGTCATAAGGGAGTGTTTCGTGGAATTCACAGATAATTTTAATGTTTGTCCTGTCATTAACCACAACTTGTTTCCTTTTTGAAGTGTTGATGACAAACATGGGTCTCTGTGCTTTGAATTCATCTGGTGTGTAATACATGTCAGTATTGTCAGTATTGCCAGTAGTGACCCTTTTGTATGCTGTCATGCAAGCCTGAGTAAAATTCTAAAAGGCTCTGTTCTGTTAATATAAACACAAGTGAGACTTACAGAATATTTATTGCACAGTTCAAAATCCAATTTTGACTGTATTTAGTTGATATAGAGCTCATAGCTCCTGGGTTCTGAGACCCAGTAGAGTGTGGTGCATAGCCCCATGGCTTTTATTGCCTTGTAATCAAGAGGCTTCTGGGTTTGAGCCCCCCCCATGGAGAAGTGTTAATATTGTTGCCTTGTAAACAAGAGCTCTGGGTTTGAGTCCTGGTAAAATGTGAGGCCTCCCCTGATGGCAAAGTGTTAATATTGTTGCCTTGTAAACAAGAGCTCTGGGTTTGAGGCCTGATAAAATGTGTAAGATTGAAATACATGTGGCAAAATAATATCCCCACACGTGAGATTTTGAGAATATTCACTGCAGATTTAAAGTACAACTTTGAACCCCAAGAAATTTTATATAAATACCAAAGCCAAAAATATTAACACACACACACACACACAAAATATACAAAGCACACTGCTGAACCCAACTGATATTTTTTATTAAGTATAAAATTTTGATTTGAACCCCAAGAAATTTTATATTTTATATAATAAACCAATAATAAAAATGCCAAATCAAAAATATTGTAATCAATGCAATAAGAATATATCCAGCCCCAATTGGGCCAAGCACCAAAAGAATTGTAATCCAGACAAAAGCAGAATTCTCACAAAAATATGCCCAAAATGCCATAGAGAATATAGCATGGAATATTTCACTTATACTTGTTCTGCACAGTCATCAACATTTCCAAACAAAATTGATTGGAAATATTTGTGTGATTGCCCTGTATAACTTAGATTGCAAGGCCATATTTTGTAATTTTCTAGACCAGGAGCTAGACCCTGTGCACCAGAAACAGGCCATAAAGTGCCTCTCCACAAATTATGTAAGCATTATGGAGCACACAATACACTTTACAATTTTGAGAATCTCAATTTAAATTCAGGAACAAGAGATTTGGATTTGATGTATCTGGAAATATCCCTTCTTTCAAAAAATGTTTGCATCTTGAATCAACCTGCAAACAACATTACATGTTAGGCTGGGCTATCTCAACAGCAGAGGCATGCAGCTTAGTGGTTTCCCGCACTTACATTCTGTAAATATATTCTATGATTTTATTATCCTATTAAAGCACCCAATGCTGCAATTTTTAAATTTTTGCTGTGTATGCATCAAAAGATTGCAGGTGATGATTGAAATCTGCACCACTATACAACATCCCACTGTGTGTTGTAACAAATTCTGACCTATGGAACCTGTCCAGATATAGCTGCAAAGATCTGAAATATTTCTAATTTGAGCTCTGATTAAGAAGGATCTCAAAATCATAGAATCCTCTTAGCTTTGTATAATTTGTGAACCAGTGCCCATAATAGGAAAAATTGCTGTAATAATAGAAAACAACAAAAAATCCTACAATTCTTCTATAGGTATTATACACATTACACTCAAACCCCCTAATTATTCTTAGGTTAAGACATTGTGTGCTGTCAAGTGCCCACTGAAACTCTGTTTCATTGTTGATGGCAAACACATCATGCTCTGACAGTGTTGAGAATCTAATTCTGAAACCCTCAACAAGAGATTCAGATCTAATACATCTTGCAATGTCTCTTCTCTCAAAGAATGATATGGTGCATGCATAATATATTTAAGATCTATAAGCACGGTTGCAATCTTTACACACAACAGTTTTCATAGAATAATCAGCACTACAATTTTTAGATTTTTGATCCAACAGATACATCATAATCTTATTCAAATCAATAATACCTTTATTGTGGAAATTTCCTGTGCGGACAAAATCTGACCCTCTATACACCATGCCTGTGTTTGTAGTTATAAAATCAAATGCATTTCAAAATACATAAAATCCAAGTCACTTGTTGATGATTTCAAGCTTAGATTCTCTGGCCTATCTGAGTATGACCTGTTTGTTGTACAGAATGAAACTTAAATGCAGTGGGTGCTTATCAGTGACAGGATTTTCCTGTACTTGTGTCTTAAGATGCTTAGCAAGTTTGAAAGGCTTGCATACAACAGGTACAGGAGAATTGTCAGGTTTTTTGCTAATTTTTACACAGAAAAATGCCATTACTATTCCATGTTGAGATTGTATGACAATTATTGGTTCAACAATTGCTATGAATTGCATGCAGAGTATAAGATGTACATGATTGCAGATCAGAGTTCAAATTGGAAGCATTACAAATATTTAAATAAAATTAACAGGAAATTGATGGATAAGAGTGTTGAATTTGTCACCACAGATGATGGGAACTTGTACAGTGGTGAAGATTTTAATCCAGATCTTGTCAGGTGCCCAGAGCATACACACACAAGTGAGATTGTTATGTATTTTCTGAGACAAAAATTTAGGGATTGTAATTATAAGTGTGTTGTTGAATCACTAGATGAGATCAACTACACATGCAACTGTGGAAAAACAATTATACAGTCTGCCTGTGTGATAATACATACATTAAATTTTTAAAGCAAAATATGTATTTCAGATACAAGGATCTGGCAATAAGCAGTGAGCACCAATCTACAACAGCCCCGAGTGACAGAAAACATCAAGCAAGATAACTGAGATTATTTTTGTTGAAATAGAGCTCTGTAACTGTTAAATATTTGCTGCAAACAATCTCAAAAGATAGACAGGGGTGTTTAAATTACATGGAATTACCTGATACAGGATTTTATGAGAGAAGATGCATTTCAAAATATATAAAATCCAAGTCACTTGTTGATGATTTCAAGCTTAGGCTATCTGGCTTGTCTGAGTACAACCTGTTTGCTGTACGGAATAAATCTGAAATGCAGTGGGTGCTTATGAGTGACAGTATTTTTCAATACCTGTGCCTTAAGCTGCTTAGCAAGTTTGAAAGAATTGTCTACAACAGGTACAGGAGGATTGTTGGATTTTTTGTTAATTTTTACACAGACAGTTATCATCATTATTGAATGTTAAAATTGTATGATAATCACTGGTTCAACAATTGTTATGAGTGGTGTTTTGAGTATAGGATGCACATGATTGCATGTCAGAGTTCAAATTGTCAACCTGGAGGATAGTGAATTCATCACCACAGATGAGGGAAATTTGTATAGTAAGGTGGATTTTGATCCTGACAGGGTTGAGTACTCAAAGCACACATATTTGAATGAGCTTGTTATGTATTTCCTGAGGCAGAAATTTAGGAATGGTGACCATGATTGTGTTGCTCTGTCACTGGAGGAGAACAACCTGAGTGATACATGCAACTGTGGCAAACAATTATCCTGTCTGCCTGTGCAATAATACATACAGGGCAAAGATAATTAAATTTGAAAAGCCAAACAACATCATGTATTTCAGGCACAAACGTCTGGCAGTGGGCAGCAGGAGCATCATCAGCCTAGGGCTGAGGTGATCAAGCTAAATATTCAACATGTTCTTAAAAAATTGCAATATTGTATTTTTGAGTGTGTTGTTGTCTTGGAGGGCTAGGGCTTATCAACATGCCTGAAACACAGAACAATTGTGATCTAGTCATGCACATGTTCCTATTAGACAGATTTATTGCTAGTTAATTGTATATACAGCAAGGTTCACACTGCAGCAAGTTATGCAATTATGTTTATTGACAGAAGAAACCTCTCCAAATACATAAAATCTGAGTCACTTTTGGGATAATTTTAGACTTGTGTTCCATGGGTTGTCAAGAGTATGATTTGTTTGCTGTGAGAAATGAAACTGAGTTCAGATGGGTGCTCAACAGTGAGCACAGTTTTAGATACCTGAGCCTGGGATGTATCAGCCAGAGTGAAAAAAATGTGTATTTCATACAGAAAAGAATTGTTGGATTTTTTGTCAGTTTCTATGATTCCTACAGGAACAATTGTTGGTTTGCAAACACAAATATTGTAGTACTGTATAATTTTCATATGTCTTTTGATCAGACTGCAAACTGGAAACATTTTAATTATAACATGTACCTAAGCTATTTTGATGCATTTGATTTTATAACTACAAACACAGGCATGGTGTATAGAGGGTCAGATTTTGTCCGCACAGGAAATTTCCACAATAAAGGTATTATTGATTTGAATAAGATTATGATGTATCTGTTGGATCAAAAATCTAAAAATTGTAGTGCTGATTATTCTATGAAAACTGTTGTGTGTAAAGATTGCAACTGTGCTTATAGATCTTAAATATATTATGCATGCACCATATCATTCTTTGAGAGAAGAGACATTGCAAGATGTATTAGATCTGAATCTCTTGTTGAGGGTTTCAGAATTAGATTCTCAACACTGTCAGAGCATGATGTGTTTGCCATCAACAATGAAACAGAGTTTCAGTGGGCACTTGACAGCACACAATGTCTTAACCTAAGAATAATTAGGGGGTTTGAGTGTAATGTGTATAATACTTATAGAAGAATTGTAGGATTTTTTGTTGTTTTCTATTATTACAGCAATTTTTCCTATTATGGGCACTGGTTCACAAATTATACAAAGCTAAGAGGATTCTATGATTTTGAGATCCTTCTTAATCAGAGCTCAAATTAGAAATATTTCAGATCTTTGCAGCTATATCTGGACAGGTTCCATAGGTCAGAATTTGTTACAACACACAGTGGGATGTTGTATAGTGGTGCAGATTTCAATCATCACCTGCAATCTTTTGATGCATACACAGCAAAAATTTAAAAATTGCAGCATTGGGTGCTTTAATAGGATAATAAAATCATAGAATATATTTACAGAATGTAAGTGCGGGAAACCACTAAGCTGCATGCCTCTGCTGTTGAGATAGCCCAGCCTAACATGTAATGTTGTTTGCAGGTTGATTCAAGATGCAAACATTTTTTGAAAGAAGGGATATTTCCAGATACATCAAATCCAAATCTCTTGTTCCTGAATTTAAATTGAGATTCTCAAAATTGTAAAGTGTATTGTGTGCTCCATAATGCTTACATAATTTGTGGAGAGGCACTTTATGGCCTGTTTCTGGTGCACAGGGTCTAGCTCCTGGTCTAGAAAATTACAAAATATGGCCTTGCAATCTAAGTTATACAGGGCAATCACACAAATATTTCCAATCAATTTTGTTTGGAAATGTTGATGACTGTGCAGAACAAGTATAAGTGAAATATTCCATGCTATATTCTCTATGGCATTTTGGGCATATTTTTGTGAGAATTCTGCTTTTGTCTGGATTACAATTCTTTTGGTGCTTGGCCCAATTGGGGCTGGATATATTCTTATTGCATTGATTACAATATTTTTGATTTGGCATTTTTATTATTGGTTTATTATATAAAATATAAAATTTCTTGGGGTTCAAATCAAAATTTTATACTTAATAAAAAATATCAGTTGGGTTCAGCAGTGTGCTTTGTATATTTTGTGTGTGTGTGTGTGTGTTAATATTTTTGGCTTTGGTATTTATATAAAATTTCTTGGGGTTCAAAGTTGTACTTTAAATCTGCAGTGAATATTCTCAAAATCTCACGTGTGGGGATATTATTTTGCCACATGTATTTCAATCTTACACATTTTATCAGGCCTCAAACCCAGAGCTCTTGTTTACAAGGCAACAATATTAACACTTTGCCATCAGGGGAGGCCCCACATTTTACCAGGACTCAAACCCAGAGCTCTTGTTTACAAGGCAACAATATTAACACTTCTCCATGGGGGGGGGGCTCAAACCCAGAAGCCTCTTGATTACAAGGCAATAAAAGCCATGGGGCTATGCACCACACTCTACTGGGTCTCAGAACCCAGGAGCTATGAGCTCTATATCAACTAAATACAGTCAAAATTGGATTTTGAACTGTGCAATAAATATTCTGTAAGTCTCACTTGTGTTTATATTAACAGAACAGAGCCTTTTAGAATTTTACTCAGGCTTGCATGACAGCATACAAAAGGGTCACTACTGGCAATACTGACAATACTGACATGTATTACACACCAGATGAATTCAAAGCACAGAGACCCATGTTTGTCATCAACACTTCAAAAAGGAAACAAGTTGTGGTTAATGACAGGACAAACATTAAAATTATCTGTGAATTCCACGAAACACTCCCTGATGACACCATATGTAGTGTTATTCTCATAGGTGAAAAATCATATGTTTATGATGTAAGAAATGAAAGAGTCACAGAGCAATTCTAGAGGGCCTCTGCATATTGCACAAGTTGGGCCTGGTGTATAATTAAACTTAAACCGGAAGTAAATATGTATGTGTATGTGTGTGTGTGTGTGTGTGTGTGTGTGTGTGTATGTGAGGTGTGGGTGTGTGTATGGGTGGGTGTGGGTGAGGGTGGCTTAGTTTTAGGTGTAGCCAAAAAAAATATCAAAAGGGGCATATTTTTGACAGGATTATGGACAAAAATCTCACAGATGTGGCTTTTGTAAGTGTAGCCAAATCAATCTGAGGGGGCTCATCATTTCACAGGAAATTCCCGAGGGCATTTTTACAAAAATCTTGGATTAGACAGAGTTCTACACTTGAGCAAAAAACTCATAAGGGCATGTTGAGCTTGTTTTAAGTGTAGCCAAATCTGCCTGAGGGGGGTTCATCATTTCTCGTCCTGGTTATAGCATCAATTATACTACTGTTGTGTTCAAAGAGATCGATCATTTGCAAGAGAAAGAAAAAGAAAGACACATTTTTATTTGTTCTCACGGCGATAAAAATAGAAGACATTAAAAAAAAGTTGGTTAGCATAGATTAATGCAGAATTGAATATTCTAAATTTTGATGTAATTCGTTTTTATGGTTAATTTTAAATTGGAGTCCGAACTTGAGTACAGTGGAATCCATTAGTATTACCCTGCAAATTGTCCATCACCTTGTTCGTGCACATCATTTGATCCAATAAGAGCTTCAAGAATTAAAAGAAAACTCAAGACAGGCTCAAGACTTCTGCACCAGCATACATAAGAATCCATCGCTTAAAAACACACAGGATATAAGGGAAAAAATTAATGAAAATAGTCATGGACAATTTGCACGGTAATACTCATGGATCCCACTGTATGTATAATTTTTTATACGATAGTGAGGAAACCAGACGTCCTCCTTTTCACGGACATGTCCTACATTTTATACTTATCTCCGGTGTCCGGAAGGACTTGAAAAATATCATAAATGTCCTACATTTTGACTGTCAGATAATTTGAACCAAGAATATTCATGTTTCATTCGGAGAACAGGAAATCACTGGGAAATATCATCATACAAGTTACAAGTCTATGTACTGCAATCGAAAACTCAATGAGGAAATTGGATATGATTCGGATATTTGTAAAAAAAAAGTGTGTTGTGCTAGAACCATGACTGAAACTATCAATGTTTTTTTTTTCTGTTTCTTTTTGTTTCTAAGTTCAATTTATGCACATCAAGGATAATAGGGAGAGAACCCTACAGTTTAGAGCGGGATCCGAAACACTATATGCCTCCACCAGGTAAAATTGATGAATATTTTGTTTGTCATTCCAGGTCATAGGTAATATAAATGTTGAAAGAGACTTTTTATGTATGTCAATACAATGTACTGATGAGAGTAATACATTTCTTATAGTGTCTGTAAACGATTTAGTACTGGCTCAGAATAATTTCAGATTTTTACTGTTCAGATTTTCATAATATATTTTGACTAAATCTGGAATTTCGGAAAAATTGGCTCTTCTGAGAAGTACGACTGAACGCACGTGTTGTAAGAAGTGTGTTGTAAACTTAGTACCGATTACAAGTTTGGGAATTTTACATTTAAGAAATCATTAAAAATATATTTAAACAGAAAATGTGTCAATTGTAAATTATTTGCTAGTAATGTGTTTTATTTATTGAGAATGATTTGTGTCCTACGTTTTGACTAAAGGAACTGCATTTTGGGACGGCATGTCCAATTTTTCCCTTTACAGTGATCTTGTAACTGTAGAATGAACACTTACAGATTACGAAACGATAGGTTCTCGGTTTGGTTCATATGCTCTGTGCCATAAGTTCTATTTTTGTTGTTATTCTTTTCTATAAGATCAAAAATTCTAATACTTTAGTGCCTGGCTCAACATACGTCTCGCGGGAAATGTCCCACATAACGAACCGTTTCTACACTACGAACCACACGCGAATTATCAAACCTAAGTAGGTGCGCTTCGTTATCTTACAGGAGCATGTGTGCGGGGTACTGTACATTATACATAAGTAGCGACCTGGCTACAATTCATGTAAAAAAACGATTGCTGTAAACGCACTAACAGAAACACCGACAAGGTATTTAACGAGCGATCTTCTGGTTACTTAATAGTCAATCTCATGTTGTACACCCAGTTAACTGTTATTTGGAAGCCAACGAGACTCTGGAGCCTGAATCCACGACAAGGATAATCCTATGTGGGGTTGTGTTGTCCTATGTTTGTCCTTCTGTGTGATGAGTGCCCATTTACAGCCTGAGCTTTTAGATTTAGTCCGAAGTATAATTTTAGTTGTCTTTATGCAACGAATGAAGGAAAGTTTTAAAAAGTGAGTAAATAAGCTTTTAACACAGACATTTTCTTTTCTTGTTAGAGCCATGACATCAATTTTGTATTAATTAAGAGGCATATCGCCGTATTGCCCGATGGTAAAAATCGCTCTGGTAGTGCTAGCATGATCAATGCACAAGAATACTTTTTTCAGACTTCTTTAATACCTAAAAGGAGCCTACATGGAGAACAATAAAATTTGTCTTATAGTGCAGAAGTTTTATACTAGTACAATTCACACCACTAACTGGTCTGTGGACTGCACAGTTTTCTTTCCAAACTCATGTTTCATTCAAACATGACAACTGGTTATGCTGTTGCACGAGTACTTTGAAAGGGCAGCAGGTAGTATCAACGAACTATTGAAGGGCAACTTTTCTGCTGGACATCTGAAATACGTGCTCCATATGTGTCGGCTGCCGTCCCCTCCACCTTTCGCTGTGAATGCTGCAACCAAGTGTTCAAATTCCCCTCCCAAAGGCAATAGCGAACTTTCGTTGGCAGAGAATGAAGCACGTGCTGTCTCCAGCGCTCTTCTTAGTGGGGGAATGCAATCACGTGATGGTCTTCAGGCACACGATAGACCACAGAGTGGCGGGAGCGGTACCAGAATAAACCTTCTGTTCTAAGCAATGGAGTTTTGAATTCTTGCCCCGGGAAAGTGCGTTAACAGTACACTACGAATAGGAGCAGACATTCTTCATTCAGTGATCTTAAGAGTGGAATAGTGGGCATTGTCAACAAATGTGTTACAGTGAAATATACATTTATAAAATAATTTTCTTACCTATAATTTCCAATTTCCCAAATATAATGTCTCTAACGTATCTCACCCGCATGAAATCGAATGAATTGAATCCAACAATTTCTTTTGAACTTATCCTATGAAAGAAAAAAATCTATCATAAAGGAAATTAAGATGCACATAAACGATTCGAAATAGAGAAATGTTAGAACGATTGTGTCGGTTTAAACCCCGTAGTTGTAGCTATTTATCTCTCGTTTATAGGATGTTTAGTGTTTCTGTGTCATGGTACTCAATTTATGTTACGCTTTATACAGATATATTTCATAAGCTAAATTTATATGTACTAACACAATAATGTATGTAATTGTCATACAGCGCATAAGTACTCAAAGCACAGAAAATATACGTACACTAAAATTCAAAATTACAATTTCTACTTATATTCCCGCACGCACTGAATACTTTTTCCAATGACTCCTGTCGGAATATGAAAACATTGACTCCTCTTTCAGAGAGAGTATTATAGGCTTCACATATCATCTTACCTTCGCTTTTGTGTGCAACAGGAACATAGATCATATTTGGGATGGACTTGATTTTAATGTTACCTATTTCATGAAGGAAGAAGAACAATGCAATTAGTAGTATAATCAACCCGGTTATGAAACGTCAAGTGAGCCGCAGTGTTGCCAACGAAAATTTCACCATGTGATATTTTACATGCGAAGCTAACCTACAAATAGGAGATGGCAACACTGACTAGTTGCTTCTCAACGTCTTGGAAAACGTCTTAAGACAAATATCTTAATCTTTAAGAAAGTCCACTTACGGTATGTCAAGATATTACTTCCGGCCTGTCAAGAAAATTTTCTTAAGACAAATATCTTAAGACGTTTTTCCAAGATATTGATTTTCTTGGCTCCTAATTGAGCTAGGATGATGATTTTAGGTTTGTTGGATAGGATTCGACGAGAACTATTCGACTGGCAAATAAAATCGATTAAATCCCCCTCTGTATTTTCTAGCATAATGATCTATTGCATGCTAACCAAACCTCGTGGGAGGCAAGGGACTCTTGTAACACCACGGGTCCTCCACATGTATGTATGTAATGCGATTTGTGGGGGGAAAAGTGGGGGGCAAAATTTTGAACTTACAGCTAGAAATATTTCTATAAAATAACCATGCCTATGAACCTGTTTGGCTTCAGGAAGCAAGCTATGGAAGTGCCCGTCCAGCCTACGTCTTCGAGCTTCAACGAACTCCTGCCTTCCATGCTATCTAAACTTAACGGTCTGTTAATTATACACTTGAATAGCATTTTGACCCAGTACGACGAGGATGTGGGCAAAACTTTCTATGTATTCAACAACAACTTGAATTATTACCGGTTCCCCATCTCCGGCAAACTGCAGTTCAACATGAATCCCGAGAACAAAGGGGAGGCTAAGGTTTCCTCTGGCAAGAACATCTATCGCATCAAGCATGATAGGATGGATGCGACTACAACGTATGATGTGTCTGCTGGCGATCGCCTGTACGTGGAGCTCTTGGACGACTACGACAAACGCATCCCTCTTTTCATAGAAATGAAAATCACCTACCCAATAATAAATAACCACAGTGGTAACAATGCCTAACGATATTTTTGGTCACACGAAACGCGATGATCACGGCGACGAGCTTCTCATGCTCGACGTCAGGGTCAAAAAGTTGCGAAGCGACCTGCAGGCCCTGCAGTCCACGTTCAACTCCAGCCTCCAGTCAGAGATAGCCAGCCTGCAGTCTCAGTGCCTGGACCCCGTACTCAAAATTGACGCCGAGCTTAAATCGCTGCTGCAAAAGTACACCGACCTCGCGTCAATAGACAACTTCGACAACTTGGCGTAGCATTGGCAAGTTGCAGACGAATTTTTGAAGCTGCAGCAAACGCAGACCTCCGATGTGGAACAGCTGAAGCGACACTTGCAGGACCGAACGAGCACCATCCAAACTGAACTGCAAAACATTATCCAGAGCATCAAGACTCAAGATGACTACGATCGCGTGAATGCCAGTATTGCCAAATTGCACGAACAGTTTCAATCGTTCGAAATTCCTACGTTGGAAAGCATCAAGGCTGAGCTTCAAACGAACGCTTTGCATGCAGCCATCAACGAAGTCAAAACTAAACTCCAAACGCTACAGGACTTCATCGACAATCTACCTTCGTCCAGCGAGCTGAATGCTATTGCCCGTAGAGTGGTCAACATCAAACTCCAACTTGAGACCTACGAGAATTTCGGGAAGCTGCAAGGTACCATAGCCCATATTGGGGATGCTCTCGCCGTCATCAAAAATGATCTGGCAAACGTACACGAAGCACTGGAATCCAAACTGCCTGGCAACAGGGATACTCTGGCCAGCGTCCAACAGCAGATCACCAAGCTGGAAAATCTAAACACCGAATCAGAGTTGTCCCATTTTCATCACTTGATTGACGACATACAGGATAAGTTGGAAACTTTGCAACAAACCAACCCTACCCAGGACGATATAACACAATTACAAGAAGGCATACGCGCTGCTGCTGCTGCCTCAGAGTTGGACGCGATGAAAAAAGCTTTGGAGTCGCTCCAAAACACGGTGGCGACCCTGCCTACCTCGCAGGAACTGAAAAGCGTGAAGAGGGCTCTCAACCGAATACTCAAATCCGACGACATCAAAAACATCCAAACCGAAATTGAATTGCTTCGGGAGTCTGTTGCAACCTTACCCACCAACCAGAACATCAGCGAGCTACATGCCTTGTTTGCGGAAATTATAACTCAGGTCCACGACCTTGCAACCCAGAGATCCAAGTTGACACTCGTGCAAAGTCTGCAGCAGATTATCGCCAATGTGAAAAAGCAAATTGGCAGCATCGAGGCGAGCCAGGAATCGCCCATAACCAATTTCAGTACCCAACTACATGAGTTAAACGAAAAATTCAAGAGGCTAATTATCGATGTGAAGATCAAGCCCCATTACGACACTGTTGTCCGTGCTATCGAGGAACACCTGGAATCGGTGAACGGTAGATTGGAGGATGTGGAGAGCGAGGTTCGATCAAATGTAAACACACTTAACGCCAGCATCGACAATCTCAAGTCCTCCGTTGTCATCGAACTGTACAGGGAATTTTCCTCGCTCTTACATCCGGTGCCAAACTTTACATGCTGACTCCTGCCAAAGCCTATCACCAGTTTTTCATCGCTGGCAAACTTCAGTTCGTCAAGGTTTCATAGTGGTCTTTGCTTCATGCAACCCACTACCCAACCATGACCGTAACGAACATCAGTGACGAGCCTAAAATAAGAGGAGTGGAGTTGGTCGATTTTACCTACCCCGAAACTCGCGAGACTGCCTATGCCGAAGATGCTACTGAAATTATCGTCATAGAAATAGGTGATAAGCTGTACATAGAAAACCCGGCATTGTCTGCAGCCAGAAATCCCATCCAAGCTATATTCTTTTTTTCACGCAATGTCTAGGCAGGCTATTGTGAACGAGCTGCACAAACTTGCACGGCGAAACTACAAACGACTGGCGGTAGTGACCAAAGGCATAGACGACTTGTGGCAAACTGACCTTGTGGAAATAAGCAGTGGCAATTTAAAAAATTACAAAAAATCAACAAGGGATACAAGTATCTTCTCAACGTTATAGACACATTTTCAAAATTTGCGTGGGCTTTACCCCTCAAGGCAGAAACAGGAACCTGTGTAGTGGAAGCATTCAAAACTATTTTCGATGAAAGTAGCAGGCGACCTCGATTTCTTCAAACAGACAACGGAAAATAATTCTACAACTCTGTCTTTCGACAATTTATTCAAAAACAAAATATTCAACATTACTCCACCTTTAGTCACATCAAAGCCAGCATAGTGGAACGTTTCAACCGAACTCTCAAAACACGTATGTGGAAACAATTCACACTTCAGGGGAATTACAAGTGGCTCGACATGCTTCGGGAACTTGTTAACAGCTATAATCACAGTTTGCATCGCACGATAAACATGAAACCAGCTGACGTCAACAAATCTGACGAGCGACGTTTAATTACTACGGTTTATTGTCCAAAGTACAAATTTACAAGCAAGAAACCGAAATACAAAATTGGAGATAAGGTGAGAATCAGTAAAGTTAAGCGTGCGTTTGAAAAAGGCTTCACAAAAAATTGGAGTACGGAACTTTTCACCCTAGTTCGAGTCTTACCCGGAAACAGTCACACGTATATAATCGCGACGAAATTCTGAAAGGAAGATTTTACGAAGAGGAACTTTCTAAAACAAAATACCCCGACACGTATCTTATGGAAAAGTATTACGTTGAAAAGGTGACAAACTGTTGGTAAAATAGCTGGGACTCGAGGAAAAAAGTTGGATAGACACAAACGGCGAACGTCTACCCGACAACATTCGCTGTCTTATTGTTGGACCTTTTGGACGTGGAAAAACAACGTTGCTTATTGATAATTTTCTTCTTGCACCCAACTGGTTAAACTGGAAGAACAGGCACCTGTATGTTTTCTCCAAAAGTTTGGAGCAACTAAAGTATCGCCAGCTGTCGAAACTGTACGAGGGACTAGGCATAGCTATATTTGCTTCTGAAGTGATACCACTAGACTGCTGTCTAGATGTGAAGATGTGATCCTGGAAAACCAGAACGAAATTCGCAATTTTTTTACTCAGGGTCGGCACAGAGGCATGGACTGCTTCTACCTTGCTCAGACTTTTTCCAAAATCCCCAAGCAGCTACTCCGAGACAATGCTAATTTTATTTGTTTGTTTCGTCAAGACTACACCAATTTAAAACACGCATACGATGATTATGTAGGTGGGGACATAAACTACAATCAGTTTTCCAAATTTTGCTCTTCATGCTGGAACCAAGTTGGTTTCGGATTTGTCACAATAGACGTGACGAGGAAACCCAATAACGGAAAATACAGAAACAAAAGTAATAATTTTCTAAACGTTGCAACGTTACAAGAAACGTCTTGACCTATTATAAATAACTACATACAAAAAAATGAAACGCAAACTTGCAGACGACAACCTGAAACTACGTAGCTACCTGGCAAAACGGTTTAAGGGTTGGAAATCCGAGAATCGTGGAATTTACGAAGAGAAAAAGCGTCAGGACCAACCTATCATCGATGCCATCAGTGGACTTTGTAAAGAAATCAAAGATGTCACCGAGCAAAACAAAGAGTTAATCAACGAGCTTGTGCCACTTACTGCTCAAAATTATACCATACCCACACCGATATCCAGCATTCACACTACTCCGTTCGAACTTGCTCCGGCTCCGAGACGCCAGGCCCTAGGCAATACCTCTTCGGACAAGCTAGTCGAGTTGGGTCCGCTGGCGAGGGATTACCTAAGCACCGGGAAATTCGAAAAAGACGAGGTATTCGGATTGTACCCGACCATGGAACATAACGAGGGTCTGGTTTGGAAGATTGGAAAGTCAAAAGTCACGTTCGAGGGTGACGATGTAAAAATTAATTTGGGTGAGAAGTACAGCTGGACCAGGTATCCCGGTACCGTGGGACTGTGGAAGCTCATCACCAAAAAGCAACCTAAAGAATATACAGACGAGGATTACCAAAGTTACACAGAAATTTTAATCATGACGGACGCACTGTACCAAAACAACGATGCAACAGAGAATCGCGTGAAATCTAGCAGTGGAGAAAAGTACAGGAACCTCATCAAGCCAATATGGACCCAGCTCAAGACTGGCAGTGGTGTCAAACTCTACAATACCCTACCTAAAGAGTTTGTTTGGGTAGACGACGTAAGGAAGCTTGTAGATCGATTGCTGGTTATCGCAGGCGAAGAAAATGCAGGCAATCGCAACTTCCACAACGAGAAGGTGGGCATGATGGACATGATTATCACCAAGCTTGCCAACTTCATTGTCAACGACAACAAAGGTATAGGATACCTCATCAAAATCATCAACACCCTGCCTCCGAAATTTTGGAATGTAGCCGAGGGTCGAGGTCTCGTGAACGATATTATCAACAAGCTACCCTTCGAAATGCACCTGCCAGGTTACCAGTACTGCGGTCCGGGTACCAAACTCGAACAGCGACTGGAGAGAGGAGACAAGGGAGTGAACCCACTGGACGCAGGATGCCAGGATCACGACATTGCCTCTCGACGCACGTCATGATGCCGACAGGAAGTTGGAGCATGCAGCTCTCGGGAGACTCGTCAGCAGAGATGAACGGGTTGCTGCATTGGGTACGACCATCACTATGAACACAAAACAAAAATTAGGGTGGGGGCTGTAAATAAATAACACCCTGTAAAAAAAAGCAACTTGTATAACCAACCTATCATCACTTCATTGCATTAGGGGGCAAAGCCTTACCCTTTCACGATATATAAATAACATACTATCACCATGAAGCCCAAATGTTGTTGTTTACCAAATACCCTACGTAAACCTCAAGTCTCTCGGAGCTCTCGATGGAGAGCAAGAAAAAACATTCCTGCTTGGCAAAAGGTCATGGAATGAAATTGCTGCTTAGCATTCCTCAGTTGAGGAGGTTACAAGGTTCGCGAAAGCAGCAGAAGACTGGAGGTTTCATATTCAGCATCCCGCCTATCTTGGCAGCTTTGGGTGCTGTAGGCAGCTTGGCCGGAGGCTGTGCCGCCATTGCCAAGACCGTCATGCAAAAAAGAATAAGGCCGAGTTAGAAGAGAAGAAACACCACAACCTGGCTATGGAGAAGAAGGGGAAAGGTGTGACCAAAAAGCGAAAAAACAACCTCGAAGCTTTGAAAAAGTTTTAAAAAAAGATGAGCCCCTGTCCAACTTCGATATTGAATCTCTGATCGAATTGCTTGGGGCCAAGCACTTCAGGGGCGTTTTCATGTCTGATTCTCTACCTTCTGTTGTGAAGAAAAAAGAGTGTGGCGTGGTTGACCTGGACAGTTACGAAAATCCAGGTACACATTGGATATGCTACCTCAAATCCAACAACAACAAAGCATTTGTTTTCAATTCATTCGGAGGCATACCACCTGCTGGGTTGGTAAAGTATCTCAGTGTTGTCAACCTCTACTACAATGACGAACGCAATCAGGGTTTCAGCGATGTGAACTGTGGCCATCTCTGCGTTTCCATGCTTGTCTTCCTCTCGCAATTAAATAACCCAACAATCGAGGATTTCCAGAAAGCATTGTGGCACCTGAAGCACTATGGGAGTATTCCATCTCACAAGCGAGACTTCGCTTCTGAAAATCACATTGCATGACAATATCATCTATCATAAATCTATTGCTCTTCGTGCATTCTAGAGCATGTACCTGATACCTAATGTGACGGTACACAACAATACCATCAAAGTTGGCAGTGAAAAAAATTAGCATCACCCCTGGCCAGTACAACCTGTCTACCTTGCAGGCTCAATTGCCAAGAAGTGTATTGCTGTCGCAAAATTCTGTAACTCACAGGGTGGAACTGGAGTCTGTCACGGAGACCGTAGACCTGGGTACCATCGAAGAGCTTTTGGGATTCGACAACAACACAAAGCTCGAACCTGGCATCAAGCACATTGGTGCTAACATTCCTAAATTTCTAGCCATCAAGACTCTGAACATACATTGCAATTTGTATGCAAGGTATGATCACCAAATCCTCGGACGACATCCCAGGGAGTCTCAAGCAGACAGGTATTATCGCCAAGTTTAAACCAAACTCTGAGTTCACGGAGCCAATTATCTACACACCCTCCCCACCGATATACTTTCTTGTATCTCGTAATCGCATAGACAACATAGAATTGGCAATTACCAACGAGAAGGGAGAGGTGGTTGATTTTGCAGGAGCCACGACCACTGCCGTAGTGGAGATGAACATATAATAAATAACCATTATGGAGCAAATCGAAAGTTACGAGTTGCAATCCTTCCCTCCCAATCGTCGCACGTTTGCCAACCACAATGAAGCGAATCGAGAGATAGAATACGACGTGGACGTCGGGGACGGGTTCATTCACCCTCACAGAGCTGATATGTATATCAAGTTTGATGTTGTGAAGAGAGACAACGGCGAAGCATTTTTTGCCAATGCAAGATTTAAGACTTGTAGACAATTTTGTGCCGTACCTGTTCTCGCAGGTTGAAGTTAGAAAGCATGGCACCGTCATCGATAGGGTTAACTACCCTGGGATTACCTCTACAGCTTTGGGAACACTGAAACTCTCCAAGACCGATGCAGCATACTACCAGGCAGGGGGATTCGAAGCAGGTACAAAAATCAAAACTCAAAGTCACACAGTACTGTTTCCCATGCGCCTGCTTCCTGGCTTCTTCTCCGACTACGTGGAAGAGTGGTTTTTGCAGAAGCGCAAACGACAACAATGATGCGTTACAGCACCTTGAGTGCAGACGGTTCAGCACTTCCCAACACACTACCTGATCCTGTCAAGTGCATCATCCAGTCCATGGAGCTGCGCATGCCCGTAGTGGAATACGAAACTAACTATGCTCTCAAGTACAAAGCAGACATTTTGAAGAATCCCCAAGTACTAATCCAATATTACGGTTACCAGTGCGTGCAGAAACCTGCTTCCGGCAACCATTTTGAATTTGACGTGACCACATTGTTTAACAGCATCCGGTACGATATGCCAGAGTTTGTGTTCGTGCTCTTCCAGACGGGGGAGGACAACAACCAAGAAAAAGATTCGAGTCAGTTCAACAATTGCAAGATCAAGAACATCTACCTCAAAAATGGCAGGAACGGGATATTCCCGCGTGAGAACTACAACCTGAACATTGCAAACAACAACTACCTGAAACTGTACGGTCATACACATCTTACAAGAGAGTGACCTCCGGCAATGTGGACATGTACTACAACCCCAATGAATTCATAGCTCGCAGACCCATGTTCGTTATTAACACATCGAAGAGAAAGCAGGTCGTTGCTAAAGATCGCACCAACATAAAGATTGTCTATGAATTCCACGATGCCTTGCCCGCCAACATCCTGTGCAGCGTCATCCTTATTACAGAGAAAACTTTTGTGTATGATGTCAAGAATGAAAGAGTGACCGAACAGTTTTAAGTACAAGAAAAAAAATCGCATAATTCTATAAAAATTATACTGACCGTAGGTTCAAATATTAGATTTTTTGTTAACCTGCAACGCAGTGTCCAGGATGTACTGCGAACATCTTCTTACATTTGTGGAGAAAATTTTTTGAGGATAATCTGGAAAAAAATTATAAAATTTAATTCATGCATTTTAGATATTATCACACTTGAGCGCTCAAAAGAAACTTCCTCTTTTGGCCCTGCGTGTGTTCCTTTCTCACCCCGTAGGGCACGGCAGGGAGTTAGTTCCGTAAAAAAATCCCAAACCTCCACCTGTTTGTATTTGAAGATAAACACTATTGTTCTAGTATCTTGGCTATATTAAATTGGAACTTCTGTTACATGAGATTTTTTCATACATACTATTTACTACATTTGAGGCAAGTCTTTCTAGTTTTTAGACGATGGTGGCTCCACGGGAGCGTGTGAATCCCACATTTCAGAACACACCTCTTGTCGTCGCGTGCGTCCAGGGCAACCTTTCTCACCTCGTTGATTGTCAACACATGGTCGACACTCTGGATGCGCTGCTCCACTCTTAGAATTGGCGTCTTAGTTTGAAGAGTCTCGGCGTAATCCTCGAACTTAAGGTGCTCTTGGACGACCTGCCTGCCCACACCCTTAGCTATTTTTTGTGATGGTACCTTCTGCCCGAATAGCATAGGCTTTGGCGCGAAGACCGGCAAACTCAAGAATTACATCTCCGTCCTTCTCGTCTTTGAGTTTGCCAGGAACCTTCTTGTTGCGAGCCAGGATTTTGTATCGGTTCGGTTCGGAATAGCCTGACGTGTCAGGAAGGTTCACAAAAGTTGGTACCGTGGCTATATCCCTATATGCGTCGTCCGTGCGAACGTGGTGCACCAAACTATCTGTGTCCGTGTAGAGTAGGCTGATATTGTCGTTATAGTGCTGGCGTAGTATCTTATAATATATATAAAACATGTGCAGCTTGCTCAGGTCTAATACTGTGACACCAACATAGATTGGCTTGTTGAGCATCACTTCGCTCTTCCTCATATGCACCAGAGCAAGCTGCTCATTGTAAATAGCACGTGACTTGAATAACGGGCTTGCTACAAGCTTGCGACATTGTGCTTTGTTTGATATTAGCCTCACATCCACACGATTTCGCACATTCTTCATGGTTTTCCCAAACACTGCGTTGTTCATTAACTTGAAGAAATCGCTATTGAAATCAGAAGTAGCGACTGTGCGGTGTTTGGTGTTGAGCTCGATGTATGGTTTCAACCATAGACATAGCTCGAACATAAGAACTCGATGTACTGTGCGGACGGTAACACCTTGCTTCATCAACCACCAGAGGTTTTGGTAGTGCAGAACATAACGCTCTTTAGGCTTGAAGTCCAGGACGAGCTTTGGTTGGTTCGAGCCAGGAGGGCATTTGAATTCCGGGACTGGCGGAAGGTCGCAGAACAAATCCTGCAGCTTCTTGGAGAACTCAAGGTCCACCTCGGCAAAAAACCCGCATTCCACATCGTTGAAAACTTCAACGTCAAATTTGGAGGGATCAGTCCACCTGAATCCTCCGGAGGGGAGTGGCAGCATCATGGAGTGTCCGTAGAGGTTGTTGACATCTGTGTACATGATGTAGCTGGACGGTTGGGAGGGGTCGTAACTGGTGGCCATGTGGTGATTGTTGGCGTGCGAGTGTCGCTGCGACACCTGGACCATTCCACCCCGGACGGCACGTTCTACAAACAGCATCATGTCCACGTCAGAAAGAAGCTCAAACCTAACTTTTGTAACAAGGAGCATGGCC
The DNA here is from genome assembly GCF_977018435.1 of Lepisma saccharinum. Taxonomy (NCBI): domain Eukaryota; kingdom Metazoa; phylum Arthropoda; class Insecta; order Zygentoma; family Lepismatidae; genus Lepisma; species Lepisma saccharinum. The sequence continues at coordinate 56,929,832 of NC_139251.1, read as the reverse complement.
GACCATACCAGTCCAGGAAGACTGTAAAAGTATACAGAGTCCATCTTGTAGATGGTCTTCGCAGTTGCAGGAAACGCCTGGATCACATCAGCGAGGAGCGTCACATCGAGTTTTAGGTAGGCATCGTGGTAGTCTCCAAGATTTTGGCAATCCAGCTCGCGCCACATGGATTGAGCATGGTTTTAGTCATCCTCAGAGATGCCTGAGCCTCGCAGCTTGCTGTAGAACTTTGCTCGAGGAGGCAGCGACTTCTCCGCAAACTTGGTTGAGTCGGTGATGTATTCGTAGGGGTAGACCCCCTTACGCCTGAAGAGACCGGCGTCCAAGTTCGGAAAGTTGGCAGAGGTGATGAGCATTTTCGCTGAGCTTTTTCGCCAGGGCATCGAGGCTGGCCGGGAGGAACCTCAGGGAGTCGAGGAAACGAAGTTCGATGGAAGAGCCTGATTCTGGGATTCGCACCCACTTGCTCGAGCTAATATAACGCTCCTCGTTCTGCACCAGGACGTTGATTCGCATGTCGTCGTACCCAAGATGTGGCACCAGATGGTGGAAGTCGTACCCCGAGCCATTGTGGAAAAACACAGGGATGAAGCGCAGGCCCCGGGCCAACAAATTACACCGGTTGCATCAAGGACCAATGTATCTACCGTTGAAGTGATCATGGTGTTGAACTTTACGGTTGTTGGTGCTAAACTCCCTGGTGCACACAGGACAGGTAGTAGCCTCCTCGTGCCCGATTTCATCGTCAGGAGACAGCGATTCTATAGACTTGGGGGTCAACAGGAACTCCTCTATCTCGTTGACTTCCACAACCATCCTTTCTAGAAAATGTTTGACTGCGTCGGCACCGCGATACACATAGGGCTCGGGGTCAGCAAGTCGGTATCGCCACACCACAACATAAGCATAACTCGAGGCCTCGTTTAGTTGGTAAGGGGTAGTAGAGGAAACTTTGGGATTGGGATCGCATGTGGAGATAGGTTTGAGGAAGGCCTCGAAATCGGTGATGATGATAGCAGGGTGCTCTACCATGGCACTGTGCATGTGACATGTTTCTACAGTACCAGGTTTGGGCAAGACTGCCACCCCCAGCTTGTTGTTACTGCAGTAGAGCTTGTGACGAGCGAGCTTCTCGGCAGCGATGTTGGAGCCTCGAACATGTTGGTAACTGCGTTGATCCTGTCCGTCGAACATTGACAAGCACCTGCGACAAACTTCTATGTGGTGTTTTTGTTTGCTTGTTTGGCTAGAAACAAGCCGAGAGAGAGAGCGAATAAGAGTGTAGTGATGGCGAGTTTCATCCTTGATGAGTAAGAGATGGATTTCTCGAGCATCATTGTTGTCTACATCGCTCACCCGAATAGGGTACACCACATTTTTCTCAGTGAGGCCATAAACATTGATAGCCAACTGCGGGTTGTGTGTACGGGCCTCGAACGTGCGAATATCCGAGACCTCCACAGGGTAGTCGATCCCAACCATCGCATCTTCCAGTTCTGGCTCGTACTGCTTGTATTGGTTAACTCGGTGTGGTTGTTTTTCCCGTTGGACAGGGTGCAACGCTGCAAGCACCGACCAAAGAAAGCACTTGGCGTCACTGTTCTGAATATTCAGGACAGCCTTCTTTGTCGCAATAGTACGTGGTAAGGGGACGTAGCTAGACGGGGAGAGAGGCACAAACTTGTTAAGTTTGATACACAGTTCGTGAGGTTCACCACACAGCGAACCTCCTGAACCCACAGCTTGATGTTCCTCCTGCTTGGCCAGCAGCTCCTTGGCAAAATCGTTGTAGATGGCCTTTAGGTTGTCGACATCCGCCAGATGTAGCGTCTTCGCCTTGGTATTGTGGAAGAAGCTATACATTTTATCACACGGCTTCTTGTATTGGCAGCATAGCGATGCGTAGAATTTGGTGGAGTGCGTTGCAAGCGCATCGCTAAGAATGGAAATAATTTTGGCTTGCTCGTTCTCCAAAAAGCTACGCACGTCACATGAACCCTCCGAAGTGAGGACAAAGTCCTCTAACAAACCCTCGAAAGCAGACTGGTTCGCTTTCGCCACAGGCTTGACACGTTTGGCGGATGGCGGCGTGTCGGCTTTTGCTTTCCTCTTGGTCGACGGTTGTGGGACAGGTGCTCCGACGACTTTGCATGTTGTTATATGCTTTTTCAGATTACCAATAGTAATATGTTTATCGCACCTGGGACATGGTTCTGTAGCGGTCACATGCTTACCAGGTACACAGGTACGGCAGTGTTTTTTGAAATGTTTACTCGAAACACCAGTTTCAAACAGAGGGCAAATTTTTACCGATTGCATCTTCTTGAAAAAATATTTGTGGGGTATGTTATTTTTATATATGTAGTGGAGTGTCACAAAATAAATAATTTGCAATAAAAAAAGCCTTGGAAGGCTATTTCACGATGGTGCTGGTTTGGTGTGTGTTATTTATGTATATGCTATTCTCGCATTACATACATACATACATACATGTGGAGGACCCGTGGCGTTACAAGAGTTCCTTGCCTCCCACGAGGTTTGGTTAGCATGCAATAGATCAGTATGCTAGAAAATACAGAGGGGGTAGAATCGATTTTATTTGCCAGTTGAATAGTTCTCGTCGAATCCTATCCAACAAACCTAAAATCATCATCCTAGCTCAATTAGGAGCCAAGAAAATCAATATCTTGGAAAAACGTCTTAAGATATTTGTCTTAAGAAAATTTTCTTGACAGGCCGGAAGTAACATCTTGACATACCGTAAGTGGACTTTCTTAAAGATTAAGATATTTGTCTTAAGACGTTTTCCAAGACGTTGAGAAGCAACTAGTCAGTGTTGCCAACTCCTATTTGTAGGTTAGCTTCGCATGTAAAATATCACATGGTGAAATTTTCTTGGGGTGAGCTGGCAACACTGCGGCTCACTTAATGTTGCAGAAGCGGGTTTATCGTCCTGCAATTTTTAATTGGTGGCAGAAGGTAGGTTCTGGTATTTCCAGAGGGAAATGTATTATTCAGATCACCTACCTCTCAAATTTAGACCGCTCCATTTCTACTTTAAGTCATGAAGATATCATATTTCTGTTGTATATTTTATTTTTGTTCTGACTAATGAATCTAATGTTGCTTGTCCCTTCACCAATTTCATCATATCATCACTCATCACTCATCATCATAGTCGCGATTATCCAAAAGTGAAAGAAAAACGGTGCTAATCAACAAAGAAAAGATTAATGTAATAAAATACAGTAACTATATACTATTTGCAGATGACCTCAAATTTTATAATGAAATTAAAACAAATGATGAATTTAATATTCTGAAATTTAATATAAATGCATTTTAAAATACCGGTTACAGATAAATAGACCAACAACCAACAGAAATTGACAATAAATACAATTAAAATATGTAAGTACGATGGCAAGAGGTTCCTTCGAATTATGTTTAGATATTATAGAAAGTATAGAATATATAATATACTATGTATATTAAAAGTTATTGGGCAAATTATTTATTTCAATATATGATCTTTGTCTTATCCTAGGTATAACATTGATACTGTAAAGAGTTGAGAGCTCTCGATAAAACCCTTTAGAACTCATTCTTAATATTGTTCTGATTCATCTTTGATAGTTAGGTCTATATCTCTTGGAAATACAATGCTGTTCATTTGTATGTACTTGTACACGTTCATGAGTTTCATGGATACGGTACGGTACGATATGGACAGTGATAGATAGGACATTAAGTGGTTCCGCTTTCCCTTTGTCCACGTTGTGCCATACTAGGGTGTCTCACTAGCTTTCGAACCCGAAAAAAACGTTATAATTTCCGAACAAACATACATAAGAAAATGAAATTCACAATACACGTACCTTGTTTCATGCTGAATACATAATCGTCACAGCAGGTGCTGCAAGTGTCTTCCCTGGACGTCCAGACATGTTTGTACACGGCGTTCCATATTGTGAAGTCCGACGTAGAGTCTCCGGTGTGATCTCGTGAATCGCATTCTCGATGTTGTTTCGCAACTCTTGCAGTGATCGTGGTTTGTGTCTGTAGACACAACCTTTAAGGAAACATCATAAAAAGAGATAAGGAGGTGTCAAATGTGGGGATCTTGGCGGCCACAATCCTTTGGAGATGATTCTGTCACCAAGGAAGGACTCAATTTCTGCCATGGCCACGTTGAAAGTATGTTATGTCGCTCTGTCTTGTTGGAAATAACCGCGACACAGTTCTTCATCGTCCAGCTGATTCACAAATGCACTGAAGATATGTAAGAAGATGGGTCCAATGATACGCTGTCGGGAAATTGCACACCAAACTCCCACCTTCAAGGGATGAAGTGGAGTCTCGTGGTACACATGCGGATTTTCGGCGGCGCACACCCGGGTATACTGCGAGTTCACATACCCGGAGAGATGGAACCATACTTCATCGGTGAACCAAGTATAGTCTAGGATTCCTGGATTGTCATTCAGCAAAGCTTGCAACCAACGACAATACGTCACGTGCTTTTCCCAATCTGTAGCCTTCAACTCCTGGACGACTGTAACGCGATAGGGATATAGCTTGGCTCTTTTGGCGGCTCTTTGCACAGTTGACTTTGACATCCCTGCCTCCTGTGATAATCGACGCAGGCTCTTCTTAGGAGACTGGAAAAGACGTTGCCGCCCATTCTGTATTGTTTCCTCGGACATCCGTGGACGCGCGCCTCCATGTCCAGTAAGCAACGTTCCTGTTGTTTCGAACTTGTGCACCAAATGATGTATTGATGATTTCGATGGTCCTTTACGGCGTCCAAATTCACGGCAAAATTCACTTTGAACGGTCTGATACGATCCCGATATCCAATATTTCGTCACAATGAACAAGTGTTCTGGTACAATGTACCGATCCATCCTCAAGATGCAGGGACTCGCGTCACACTAACTCACACGCACCACGCCAAGCAGCACTTCCCCTGGCGCCACCTACCGTCTTTGTTTTGACGCGCGCGCTTATGTTCAACCCTTCCTGTGCATTGTGAATTTCATTTTCCTATGTATGTTTGTTCGGAAATTTAACGTTTTTTTTGGGATTCGAAAGATAGTGGGACACCCGTTATAAGCAAGGCATACAATATGACGACTATAGTAGTAGTCTACACGTGGAATACAATTTTATTGATTAAACCTTTGAAGTAGTTGACGACAGAGGTGGAAGGTCAGCAAGACAATGTTAGTTTGCTATACATAATATTTTCCTTGTGTAGCAGTGATCTTTGTATCGAATTTCTTGCACTGCTCTGAGATATAGTTTTCATCTATTTATATCTATTGAATCTCAATTCAAAAATAATATCAACGTGATGTTTTGCCTTTAGATTTTGACATAAGATTTAAGCAGCGTTTCCAAATTGTGGGTAAAACAAAATACTGAAAATCGCAGGTAAATAAATAAAGGTGTTGTTTCATGGACAAATTATTTATCTGTTACATTATAAGATACGGGGCCAAATACACAGAAATAACAGATCAATGGCAGCTCAAGGATGGTACAATTTAAAAATTGAGAATTTAATTCTTTCTATGAATTTAATATTAATTAATACTTTTTCGATTAAACAAATAAGATTGATCTCCAATCAATGTAGATCTAAATGTTGGCTTGTTATACATTAAATATATTACCCATAACAATATAACTTTAGTAATTTTATACTCCTGCTTTCTGTGAGTGTATGTCATATTAATTTTACGTTAACAGCCTTTTGAATCAATGCAGTGAATTGACCAATTTTGAGACAATGTTTCTTTGATTATACAATTAGTGCAAAATATTTACTCAACCAATGGAACGCCTTTGGACTCGTTAAACCCTCCCTTATACATAACCATTATAAGGTATGTATTACATCGATTATTTTAATTGAACTAAAATTACGCAGATAACATCCTTGTACACAATAAGTTATTTTAAGGTATTTGTTGCATAAATGTTACGATATTGATTATATTGTACATTGGGATCCATGAGTATTACCGTGAAAATTGTCCATCCATGTTTGTGCACTTTATTTGACCCAGTAAGAGCTTCAAGAACTAAAAGAAAACTCAAAAAAAGCTGTTGACAACTTCTGCACCAGGATAATTAAAAATACATCACATAAAAACATCTAGGAAGTAAGAGAAAAATTAATGATAATAGTCATGGACAATTTGCACGGTAATACTCATGGATCCCACTATACTAGGCGCAAATTTAAACTTAACGTATTTTTATTTATGTTCTACAACTTACTTTCCTTTGAAAATTAGATATGTTAAAGTGCTTATATCCTCACATTCTTGAAGGCATTTACATTTGTCTTGTGGTGGAGTCAAATTTCTAGCTGTGAAAAAAGAAGAAAATTGGGTTTAATGTTAACCATTGTTTCGAAGTTTCATGATTGAAATTCAAATTAAATATGGCGACTATACGAATGTACTGTATGTTTGTTTTATGTGTCATCGAAATGTGCACTGTTAACCTATCGGCACAGATCATGAGTGTCCCATTCTCACTCTATTCTTATGCAAGTATGCAACGTTTTTTATCGAATATACCATACAGTTTTTTTTATCCTTTTGTTCTATGTTTCTGTTTCGTTAACTCGGGAACTTCACTGATCCCGGCCTCCGTGGCGAAGTGGTTAGCACGGTATGATGCCAGGGGACCCTGGTTCGATTCCCGGCGTGGGCATGGATGTTTCTGTGAGCGTCACTTCATCAATTTAACCACATCATCACTCATCCTTATAGATCCGATTGTTCAAATGTGGAGGAAAAGCGACGTAAATTAACAAAAATAAAGAAGAAATGCGTCAGTGATAATTTTATCATAATATTGTTAGCGAGACAACATGCTTTTCGTGCTCGAGTCGTCAGTGGCTAGCTCGCCGGGCAATGAGATAGTGTGTGCCGGCATTTACACCTACGGCTGTACGCTGACTTTAGCACAGGAAGCGTCAGTGCTTCAGTATCCATACAGTTGATGTCAGTTTGTACGTGTTTCTCATGTGTTTTAGATTGTTTTGTTTTAGTTCATTTATTACTGGTATATTTCTGCAGTCTAATAATGTCACGTTAAACATATAATTTAAAAAAAACGAAATTTAATGTACAAGTATTACGTCATTACGAATTCTTGAAGGGAAGTTAGAAGGCGTTTTACAGGAAAAATTCCCATATGTTCCTGTTTCACACAGATACAGTGTTACAAAACGTGTGAACAAATTTAGTGAAACAAGGTCTGTTCTTGATAAGAAGCGAAGGGTGAAACAGCGTGTACTTACTGAGGAGAAAGTAGACGACATTGGACCACGATTGGAACATACTCCTCAAAAGTCCCTTGCACAAGAACAGACATTTCTATGACGTCTGCGTGGCGAGCTACCAAGCTTTTAAACCTGAAGCCACACAGTAGAATATTGGAAATTTCTTTCAAAAATGCACTAAATGTTTGGAAGCAGGAGGACAAGATTTCCAACACCTCTTGTAACAAGCTATGTGCACATTTTAATTGTAACTGTTAATGTAATTTTACGTGCTTATTTCATTACATAGCTAGCTGTTAAAGTTAAGCTGATGTTACATCCTGCTTGCCAGTAGATGCGCTCTCACAGACCGGCGGGCTAGCCGCCGCTACACGGACAAGTTGAATGTGAAGAGCAGTGTATTTTTTAAATGTGACGTAGTGCAGATATCAACCTTCTCTCACACAACGTATGTGAATCAATCTAATGTGAACATAGTAAGATGTTTTATTGAATATTGGGGGAAATGAGCCGAAAGTGGTATAAAAGCTAATTATAACATAATAATTAAAATAAAGCAATAAATCACAATAAAATTACCAATATCATTATTGAAAATTCGCTGATTTCTTACCAAAGTGTTGAGCAAAGCACACCAAACCTTCTGCTGAACATTCCATATACTTCCCTGAAATTAATGTAAATGGAATATTATTGAATTAGATTGTGTATTACAACATCACTTTTTTGTAGCAAAGTTAATAAAACACAATCTTATTGGACAAGCCATTGCAGAGAATCACATTTGAAAGAATAACAAACTTGATTTCCAAAATGTCTGTTCTTAATCTTACATTAGGCTAATTTATGTCAATTACACATTACTTATAAATCATCTGAGACTATTGGATTTTGTTGAAAATCTGCCTTCGTCTCAATTATTATTAATTCTTGATTGTGTGTGTTTCTTTCATACTAATTGATTGAGTTAAAAGTTTATGGTACTTCGGCACATATGTCCAATTTGCACCTTTCTAAGTATACGAAGAATATCCTCTCTAGCCTTTTTAAACCGCAAGGTTCATGGCTGCAGCAACACAGGTCTTCCATCTGTACTATCCTGAGCAAGATCTATATACACTTCTCCATCCCTACCAATTTCCTTTAGGTCCATCTCAACATTATCCCTCCATCTTCGTCTTGGTCGTCCTACTGGTCTCTTAGCATCAGGTTTCCCAACAACAATCCTGTAAACTCTTCTTTCCTCTCCCATTCGTGCCACATGGCCTGCCCACCTAAGTCTTCTTGGTTTAATCATTCTAGAAATATTTGGGCATGAATATAAATGATGTAGTTCCAAATAATGTAACCTTCTCCCCTCACCTGTCTTCTAAATAATTTTATGTCCAAATATTTTTCTAAGGATTTTTGTTACAAAGGGGTGCAAAGAGCAGGTTGTTTTAAAAGGACATCCACAGGACAAGCACAACACATTAAAAAGAGGTGAGGATACTAAAAACTTCCTCAGAAAAAATGTAAAAGATCCGTTCTTCTAAAAAAACTTAAGAAATGTTGGCTAAAACACTGTCATCGTCTCGCAACCGCTTAGAAGAATAGAACTCTGATGAAATGAAAATAGCCACATTGGAGATGAATGATATGATCTGAAATGTGCGTTTGTGATTGTCCTTTCATAAATTTCACCTTCTCACCTTTGATCCTCTCCTTGGCGATTAGCCAAACGTGGCAGAGAAACGAAGTGAAATAAATCGAATCAATCAATCAATCATCGCTAGTGTTATCTGGATTTCGACTCTACAGTTCTCTCTGCAAGATGGTTTACAAGATGGTGGGCCACAATTCGGAGAAGAATTTTCGTGCTCGGATTTCATGAAAGTCAGCTATTTACCATTATCCAATACACTTGTCAGAAAGTCTTTCTTCGATTAATATAGCGTCATTAGTCGCTTCCACAAAACAAGCCACCCTGCCCGTTGTGGTATCCCGAGTTCCATTTGATTTTCTCTATAGCTTTTGTCTGTACTTACGACGGGCGGCCTTGTTACGTGCCAGAAAGGGAAACACAATCAAGTCGCAAGATGAAGTAGTTCGCGGGAGCGACATTAGATGTCAGCGCGCTGCAGTACGAAGGCGGAAAGAGATTGTAGAGATAAGAAGAGAAGAAAGATGATTGTGTATATATAATAATAATTAGGAAACAAATGAATGAATAATACAAAATTATGTATCTTAAAGAATAGACAGATTGTAAATGATAAACTATTAAGATAAAGTAAATATTAACATGAATGAAATTGAGGAAAGGATTATGAAAATGTGTCCTTTTGTGATTTGAGAATCAGAATCGTTTTACTTACCTCTGACAAGGAGAAAGTTGTCTGTGTTTATTATTGGTTGTGTGTCCCCGGAGGCGCTATTATAAGTTAGTCGCCCCGAAGCACTTTCCAGCTAAATCCTAAAATTTTCTTTTTAGAGTATAGTTTTTTGACTAGGTTGTTATGCTAAAGAAAAGAGGGAAGAGAGCTGGCAAGAGAGTACGTGAATTCATCTTGGAATGCCGACGATAAGAAGGCGGAGAGATGATTCAACGTCCTCTTATTAGCCGAGATCCGCTAGGTCTCCAATATGACAAAACAAGGAGAGAGAAGGAGTTTAAGCTTGTAGCTATAGAATAATCGAACGTCAGCACAGGGCATTTATGACAATAGTAAAAGAAGCAATGATGAACACACAAGAAGAAAAGAAAGAAAAGAGACTCATCTTTAGGAGATAATATAAAGATAATATGATTGCAAGTTTAATTCCCAATAACACAAATTTTCCAATGGTTGATTGAAAGAAGAAGAAGCCTTTTAACATTATAAGAAGAAGTTTCCAATGATTGATTGAAATAAGAAGAAGCCTTTCAATGTTGTAAGAAGACGTTTACAATGATAGATTGAAAGAAGAGGTTTCCAATGTTTGGTTATAAGAAGAGGTTTCCAATGATTGATTGTAGATATAAATTAAGAAGAAGAAGTTTCCAATGATTGATTATAAGAAAAAGTTTCCAATGATTGATTGAAAGAAGAAAAAACCTTTCACAATAGAAGAAGAAGTTTCCAATGATTGATTGAAAGAAGAAGAAGCCTTTCAGAATCGTAAAAATCCTAAAGTAGAAGCCTGTGGAATGTTAGAAGAAGCAGCATAATACATAGAATCATTACAACGTAGAAGGAAGGATAAACTTATTAATAAAAATAATACTATTCAGCATATAAATTGTATAGATGTTTTTCCGGAATATATTTTCGGTTAAGACCTTCCGTACTGGGTAAATCTTGTGTTTTCCTTCAAGTATAAACGTTATTACTCAATCCTAATTGCCCTAGGTATCTTTTGTTTCTACCCTGAGCTAAGCTGCCTCGTGTCAAATAGAACGTGGCAGCCTACATGCTTGCATGGGAATTGAGGAGTGGGGGAGGGACCAATCCAGTGCGATGAGAAACACAGCAGCCTTTAGTACGAGATGTGCGTAGCACCTCCTCCCGGGGCGTCGTATCTCTCGGCGCCACCGCTGTTGTCTGGTTGGTCTGCGGCGTATTCCCCGCTCCCCAGTTCCCTTGCTAGCATGTAGGTCGCCCGCCGTAAGAGTAGACAAGAGCTATGGTACTTCGTTAGAAAGCTTCTCTAACCTGGTCCAGTTGTGCTTTTGTTTACCTTTGTGCAGGCTCACTGTTTTCGTAAATGTGCCTCCCACCAGTGAATGGAATTTGTCATTAAACAATGGTAACTGAGGATGATGACATTCAAGCACAGAAATGCCTTCTCACTCCCTTGAACTATCAGCTTCCTATACCTGTCTCCTAGTAGCGAAACGAATAACTACAGAATACTGCCTATTATGAAAGAAAACTTTCATAGTGTTTCCATCCTGTTGATCTGCTTATAAATCCCAAATGTTGCATGACCTGCATAGAAAAAAAGATTGAAAGCCGGACAATCGTTTTGAATAACCCTGTACATCATAACCAACAGTTTATATCATACTTTTACCTGAGTTGAACGAACCCGGTATGAAGCACCCACATGCTTTCATGATGTTCTCATATTTGCACTGAAGGTGACATCCGCCTGAAGAGTAGATGTTGCTCACGTCGAGCTTCACTTCATCACTGAAGACGCATCTTCGCTGGTTAATGGTCAGATCTCTCACTGCTTTAGTACTAACGGTTTGGGAAAGTTCTATCCCAGAAAAATGTTGAGTGTCATCATCATCACCATACATGTATGGTATGTGGACATCTCTTTGATTGGGAAATTCGAATGGAGATATCGCAAATACCTGTAAAGAGAATATCAAATCAAAGGGAGAACGGGCGGCACCCGGAGGGCGCGAAGGGGTGGTTGCGCACCTCATAACTTTCTTTCGCACCCCCTTCAGCACCCCGTATCGAAAATCCATACCCTAGGTAAAATATTACCTCTTACAGTGTCATAATATGGCATGTCGTTGTCATATTGAGGGCCGAATGTTAGGTACTGACGTGAGACTGCTGTTATTATTTACAACAGGCAAGCATTGGTCCTACTCTTAAAGAGATTCTGCATTTATTTTCCTGTACTGTCGGCAGTCTATAAAGATCAGCGGCCCTTGTCTTTATTTCTTCAGAATTGTTGTAAAAAATTGTTTCTTCTTGTGTTTCAAGTAGTTTGTTTTTCAGTTGATTTCCAGTATCATCAGGTCGTTGTTATTTAACGCGAGTTGTATCGTGACGGTAGTTTCCTTGTTAATTCATTTTATTTACTCCAGTAAACGTGCCATTTCAAAGTTTCTCAAAGACTGTTACGAAGAGGCCAGAAATTCGCGAGTAGATGTTAAAGTTTGTTATTGGGGACAGTGTGGCCCAAAGGAAAATGTTCCGTTGCTTTGTTATCCCTGTTTTCAAATGCGTTCGTTTTACATAATACACAGCCTACATTCCGTCTGCCCAGATGCTGTGGTGGGGTCATGACAAAACGCCAAGTGCACAGCAACTTCTTATAGCTCTTTTCAGTTCTTACGGCGGGCGCTCTAGAAGCTGGCAGAAAAAGTGGGGAGCGGGGATAACGCAACAGACCAACCAGACAACAGCAGTGACGCCGAGAGACACGACGCGGCCGGAAAAAGTACTACGTGAAACTCGTTCTACTGGCCGCTACGTTTCTTATCGTGGTGGATTGGTGCCTTCCCTGCTCCCCACTTCCCCTGCCAGCTTCTAGAGCGCCCGCCGTAAGAACTGTAAAGAGCTATAAGAAGTTTCTGTGCACTTGGCGTTTTGTCATGACCCCACCACAGCATCTGGGCAGACGGAATGTAGGCTGTGTATTATGTAAAACGAACTCATTTGAAAACAGGGGTAACAAAGCAACGGAATATTTTCAGAAAAGTGAAGCATTCGAAAATCAAAAAAGTGAATTTACAATTACATGACAGTGACTACATGATTTCATATTTATTGTGTTATTTTATTTTTCCAATTGCAGAACTTTAGGTTGCAAAGTAGCGATTTATTTATTTTACCCAACGTACACAATCTGAACATTCACCAGTTGTTGTCACCTATACAACCTATTTAACATTTGATTAATAACTCAATTTTGTACCTCAATTGATTGTGCCTTGTAATCAAGGGATCTTGGGTTCGATACCCGCTGGAGGCACATAGTGGTTCGGATCCATCTTTACACTGTAGCTCCAGTCCCCATTAGCTTATATATGCATAAAGTGAAATTAAAACGTCGAACGTAAATCTACAATTGTACCTTTCGGTCACGGTTGGTTCTGTTAATTAGAGGAAGAGTGTTGCAGGAACATGGTAACTTTAAACTGAAGGATTGTTTTAGGGAAGTGATCAACATTATTAGGGGTGATAGTATACCTCGACCCCTCTATGTGGAAAAATGCCTTGGCGTGATTGAATATCCATGGGGAAAAAATCCTCCAGTCGTCCATATATGTCATTGTCCTCATTTGAACAAGCTGTTCAATTCAAATTTCCAAGCGTCGCTGTGCTAAAATCAGGCAAAAATGAAGGAAGTCACTAGTATTCTTGAGTTTCATTGGCATATTATCATAGATGCCTACTAAAAGTTGATTGATATTAGATTTCGGGACTAAAACATGCATGCATATTTCATGCTTTCTTTATTATGAACGTCGCACCCCTAAATTTTATTCCGCACCCCCTCAGCACCCATAGAGGATTAATCCTAATTAAGGGGAGTGTCCGACAGTCTTGATCCAAATTTATAAACGCAACAAAAACAGAAATATACTTACTAGCTCTATTGGTATTTTGTGGACTATTTAAAAATTCATCGCAAATGGTGTACCAGTAGAGGAAATTGCTGGTTTCAACCCCAGAAAAAGGATGAGCCCTCTTTTTTTTTACGATTTAACTTCAGTGATAGCCTTTCATGACGAATTTTTTGTGGATTTTATAGCGTTCAACGACGTTTTAGTCCAATTTTCATGGCAACTAAATTTTCACAAAAGGAAAATTTGAGGCCTTTTTTTTACGATTTAGCCTCGTAGCCTTTCATGACGATTTTTTTTGTGCAACTAAATTTTCGTACCTCACGATCTTACCTGATATAACTTAACCTATTCACTGATTTTTTTTCTCAGTCTAAATACCTAAGTGTTGCCGGGTCATATGGTGCAAAAGAGAGATATCCCCCAAACCTTTTTTTTTTGACCCAGCACCTGTTGACAGAGAGGTAGGACTTGGAAAATTTTCAATTGATGAACATTTGGTTCTATGATGACCTATACTAATTTTGGTATGGGAGGACAGAGGACATCGAGACTCGACCAACACACTAAACCCGACCTCTCTACGATTACATGTACGGAAGTTACGAGTGATCAAAGTTTTGGAGGGTGTGCAAACACCCCATTGCCCTTGAACTCAGGATCACCAAACTTTGGCATACATACTCTACATCCCCAAAATCGACAAGGGGTAGTGTTTGGGGAGATTTTTCGATTTATTTTTTCTCTATCTCTCACCGTTTTCGAGATATTTGCAATTTTTAACGCTGGACTGGGAAAATTTTCGACAGAGGGGTCATCCATGATAACCTATGTTTATTTTGTTAGGAGAACACCGAGCCGATGCTAACGCATGTCTCTACAATGATCCTATCGAGCGATCGAAAAAAAAAATCGACAATTGGCCCACCCTGGACCACCAAACTTGGTACACGTACTCTACATCACCAAAATCGACAAGAGGCTTCACGGCGGAGATTTTTCGATTTATTTTTTCGCTATCTCTTACCGTTTTCGAGATATTCGCAACTTTAGCTCTGGACTTGGAAAATTTTCAGAGCCTACATCCTTTTTTTTTAAATTTCCAATCAGGGAGGACACGAACATGCAAATGCAACCTTCGAAGTTACGAACGATCGACCCACACTTGACCTCCAAATTTCGTACCCGCATCACCAAAATCGACAAGGGAGTTAACGGGGGAGATTTTTAGTTTTATTTTTGCTCTATCTCTCACCGTTTTCGAGATATTCGCTGGACCTGTAAAATTTTCAGAGCTTGTGCGTCCCCCTCACAACTTTTGATCCGTTAGAACTGTTCCGTCATCAGCCTTTCGTTCTTCACATCTTGGACGAAGGACTTCTCGGCGACAAGGATGACGCTGCACACTGTGTCGTCGGGCAGTGCATTGTGAAATTCGCACACGATCTTAATGTTGGTGCGATCGTTGCCCACCACCTGCTTCCTCTTCGACGTGTTGATGACGAACATGGGTCTGAGCGTCTTGAATTCGCTTGGATTGTAGTACACGTCCACGTCTCCCTCGGTCAGTCTCTTGTAAGCGGAGTACGCTTCGTACAATTTGAGAGAATCGTTGTCGAGGTTGTAATTTTCGCGCGGGAACACTTTGTTCCTGCTGTTCTTGAGATAAATGTTTTTGATCTTGCAGTCGTCGAACTTGCTGGTATTTTTTTCGCGTCCGGTCTGAAAGAGCACTACGACGAAATCTGGCATGTCGAACTGTATGTTGTTGAATTGCGTCCTGACGTCGAATTCGTAATGGTTGCCGGAAGCGAGTTTCTGCACGCACTGGTAAGTGTAAAATTGAATGTGTACTTGAGGATTTTTCAAAATGTTCGCTTTGTACTTGAGAGCGTAGTTGGTTTCGTATTCCACCACCGGAATTCTCAGCTCCATGCTTCGGATGATGAATTTTGCTGCTCCGGGCAGAGTGTTTGGTAATGGTGTGATCTCGTCCGGACCCAAGTTGCTGTATCGCATCAAAACGTTGTTGTCATTCGAGGCTCTGCGAAAGGTGATTCTCAGTCCTCCTTTCCACATGATCTAATTGTAGTCCGAGAAGAAACCCCGGAGTAGACGCATGGAAAAGAGCACCGTGTGACTTTTCGTCGATATTTTCGTTCCCGCTTCGAATCCTCCCACCTGGTAGTATGCTGCGTCCGTCTTCGATAATTTCAACGTTCCCGCTACCGTGGAAGTGATGCCTGGATAATCGATTCTGTCTATGACCGTTCCGTGTTTCCTGACTTCGACCTGCGAGAACAGGTGAGGCACGAAGTTGTCTACGAGTTTTAAGTTTGCTGCGGCTGGGAATGCGTCTCCGCTTTCTTTTTAAACCACGTCGAATTGAACGTAAATGTCCGCCTACGTCCACATCGTATTCGATTTCCGGGTTCGCTTCGTTGAGATTGGCGAACGTGTGACGGTTGGGAGGGAAAGATTGCAACTCGTAACTTTCAATCTGTTCCATGATGTATGGTTATTTATTATATGTTGATCTCGACGACGGCCGTAGTTGTGGCACCTGAAAAATCCACCACGTCTCCTTTCTCGTTCGTGATCACTAACTCTAATTGATCTATCCTGTGGCGACATACTGAAAAATAAATCGGCAAAGAGGGTGTGTAGATGATCGGTTCCATGAACTCGGAACTGGGTTTGAATGTGGCGATGATTCCCGTCTGCTTGTGACTTCCTAACCCTTCAGATTTCGTGATCATGCCTTCAGCCACGTTGCAGTGAATGTTTAACGTCTCGATGACTAGAAATTTAGGAATGTTTGCTTCTGTGTGCTTGATGCCAGCTTCGAGTTTGGTGTTGTTTTCGAAACGGAATCACGGACGAAGAATACGAACACGCGAAATTAATGTGGAACGAATTGAGATGCGATACTCTCGGGGATTACCATGACGCATATTTAAAACTAGATGTAACAATTCTCGCTGATGTTTTTCAAGCATTCAGGAAAACGTCGGTGAACATTTACAAGTTGGATCCTGCATATATTTACAACCTTCCTGGTTTGGCGTGGTCGGCCATGTTGCTCCAAACAAAAATCAAGCTGGAACTTATTTCGGATTGTGACATGCTTATCTTCATAGTAAGGGGGATACGGGGTGGAATGGTTCAATGTTCCCGTAGACATGCAAAAGCCAACAACATGCATATGTTTGAGAATCTATATAACTCGAATAAACCATCAAGTTACATCTTCTATGTTGATGTAAACAATCTCTATGGACATTCCATGATGCAGAAGCTTCCATACGAAGGGTTCGAGTGGGTTGATCCCACTTCGATAGATGTTTTTAATTTCAACGATAGCGAATGTGGTTTCTTTACAGAGGTAGACCTCGAATTCCCAAATAATTTGCACAACATGTTTTCGGATTTACCACTAGCACCCGAAATCAAATGTCCACCCAAATCAAAAGAAAAGAAGCTTCTGATGTCACTTGAATCTAAAGAGAGAAACGTCCTGCACTACAAGAATCTGCAATTGTTGATGGAGAAGGGAATTCGTATAGTGCAAATCCGAAGGATTCTTAAATTCACGCATTCGGAGTGGTTGAGACCATACATCCAGACCAATACAAAACATAGAACCGCTGCCACTTCTGACCTGGACAAAGATTTTTATAAATTGATGAATAACGCGGTCTATGGAAAAACAATAGAAATGTAAGAAAGCATGTGGATGTGAGGTTGATTTCAGATGCCAGGAAGTGCCGGAAGCTGATTGGAAAAACCAACATTCAAGTCGCGAAAGATCTACCACGAGCAGCTTGCCTTGTTTGTCACTGACAAGAAGATTATTCGATTCAACAAGCCCATATATGTAGGAGCAACTGTCTTGGATTTGTCCAAGCTCCACATGTTGGAGCTACACTATGATATTATGAAGCCCTTCTATGACGATCGTCTCTCTCTTCTATACATGGACACCGACAGCTTTGTGTACATCATAAAGACATCAGACCTCTATGAAGACGTAAAAGATCAATTCATGCTAGAGTATTTTGATACATCTGCATATTCTCAGCCAAACAGGTACAACATTCCATCTCGTAACAAAAAAGTACCTAAAATTAAAATATGAGAAAAATGGTAACATCATCCTCGAGTTCGTCGGTTTGAGATCAAAGATGTACGCGATTCGAGCCGAGGGTATCATCATCAAGAAGGTCAAGGGTGTGGGAAGAAACACTCTGGAGAACAAACTCAGCTTTCAAGATTACGTCGAGTGTCTTAATACATCGTCGCCGATAGTGAAAGGTGAGAAAAGGATCCAAAGCGTGGATCATATCATCACAACCAACGAGGTGCGTAAAGTAGCATTGGATCCACGCGACGACAAAAGATCCATCCTCGATTGTGGGATTCACACTCTCCCATGGGGACACCATCGTTTAAAAGATGGAAAGAATTGCACTCAATGCGCGTAAAAAAAAGTATGCATTCTTCTTCGCACCACCACACACTTCATATAAAATAACCATCATGTCAATGAATTTGTTTGGTTTCAAAAAACATATCATCATGGCATCCATACCAGATAATGAATTTTTACCTTCCATGTTATCCAAACTCAACGGTCTCTTGATCATTCACATGAACAGCATTTGGACAAAATTCGACGACGACGTCGGTAAAACGTTTTACATCTTCAAAAACAATTTAAATTTCTACGAAATTCCGATCGACGGGAAACTTCGGATCAGCGTGAATCCGGAGAACGCAGGCGAAATCAAAATTTCATCAGGGAGTAACATTTAACGAATCAAGCCCGACAAGATGGATTCCGCGACCACGTACGATGTTTCTGCAGTATATTATCTTTACGTTGAACTTCTGGGAGATTACGACAAACTCATTCCTCTCTTCGTGGAATTGAAAATCACGTATGCGATAATAAATAAACCATAAAAAAATGCCTAACCACATTTTCGGACACACGAAGCGAGTGGATCATGCAGACGAAATTCTCATGGTGGACGTTCGAGTTAAAAAGTTGAGAAGCGACCTGGTTGTTTTGTAAAATACATTCAACGCCAGTCCGCAGTCGGAAATTGCCAGTCTTCAGTCACAATGTTTGGATCCCATTCTCAAAATCGATTCCGAACTTAAATCTCTGTTGAAAAATTACGTCGACGTACCTTCATTTGATAACGTTCAAAATATACAGTTGAGCGTGGATTCGCTTCAGAACGATTTAGCTAAATTGCAACAGTTTCAAACTAAAGATTTGGAAAAATTAAAACTTGGAGAGCGAAATTCCAACATAGGAAAAAAATGTCCAAACTTTAAAACTCGGTCGATGCAGAACAGTTATACGATGCCATCTCTAAATTACCCGAGGCCGCGATCGAAAAGGAAGAAATTCACAAGACGCTCGAAGAAATTAAAATTAAATTGCAGATTTTGGAAGACACCATCACGAATTTACCCTCCTCCGAAGAATTGCAAGTGATCAGCAAGAGCGTAGCGAACATCGAGATTCAATTGGAAGCGTACCAAGATTTCGAATACATTCAAACTACGATCGCTACGCTCCACGCGTCTTTGGAGTTGATCAACGAAGCAAGCAATCAAGCAAGCGCGTTGACAAGCATTCAAGACACATTAACCACGGTTCAGCGTAAGATCGATTATTTAGAAAATGTGAACGTCGAATGGAATCTCAATCATTTTCATCACGTACTGGACAACATACAGCGTGATCTCGAAACTTTGCAGACGAGCCTGCCTTCGAACGAAGATTTGAAAAAATTGAAAACGGCGGTGTCCACGTTGTCCGAATATGCGACATAAAAGTTTCTTTGACAGCACTCGAAATCTTCCCACCTCGAAAGAACTTCACGCCGTTAAAAGAAGCATTTCTCACATACTGAAACGATTAGAGAGCGACGAGACGAACACGGAACAGATTCGAGATGAAATTGCTTCGCTTCGAGACATGGTGTCCACGTTGCCGACATCGCAGAGTGTGAACGATCTACACGCTCAGTTCACCGACATGAGAAGCATCATAAACGATCTTAGCGAGAAAAGTTCCAAATTGCATCTACTGGAAAATCTTCAGTAGATTGTCGTCGGCGCCAGAGAACAGGTTGGAGTTCTCGAAACCAATGCCGCCACTCAGGAATCGACGCTGGCCGCTCTCGGTGCCAAGTTGCAAGAACTGAACGAAAACTACAAACAGTTGAACGTCGTAGTAAAAATTAAACCGACGTTTTCTTCCTTAACGGATACCATCGTCTAACATTTGTTGCCCATACAAAATACACTGGGACAGCTTCACAGTAACCTCGTTAGTGTCGATACTAAATTTGCTAAACTGCATTCTCTGGATGCTATTGAAATCAACAGCGTACCGAATCAGCAGAGAATTTCCACGTTCGTTGAAGGTAACAAACTGTACATGTACATTTTACATCCTTATCATCAAGTTTCTCATCGATAGTACTACTCAGATACACGAATTTTCGTATTGGTCTCACGGCAGAAAAGCTAGTGTTCCCACCATGACCTTAATATCGAATCGTGGTGTCCAGAAAGTAGGAAACATTCCTTTGGCACATTGGAACGAAACACACAACATATATGAAATACCCCAAGACGAAGATCTTACTGTGTTTGATGTGAGTGCAGGTCATAAACTTATCATTAAAAACACAAGTGAGGTGTTCTGATCTGTTCGTGATCCCATCACGTTAGTTATTCTCTTCAAGCTGAATCTCGCACTCAATGTCTAGGCAAGCAATCGTTGAAGAGTTGCACAAACCTGCACGTCGCAACTACGAACGTTTAGCTGTAGTAACAAAGGGTATTGACGACCTATGGCAAGCGGACCTCGTCGAAATGAGCAGCGGTAATTTGTAAAATGTACATAAATTGAACAAGGGTTGCAAGTACCTCCTCACCGTCATAGACACGTTTTCAAAATCCGCATGGGCTCTGCCGTTGAAAGCCAAAACGGGAACATGCGTAGTGGAAGCATTCAAAACCATTTTCGATGAGAGACGTCCTCGATTTCTTCAAACGGACAACGGAAAAGAATTCTACAATTCGACGTTCAGGCAGTTCATTCAAAAACATGACATTCGACATTATTCGACCTTCAGTCACATCAAGGCCAGCATCGTGGAAAGATTTAATCGAACCTTGAAAACGCACATGTGGTAACGATTCACGCTTCGGGAAAATTACAAGTGGGTCGACATCCTGCCGGAACTCGTTGACGATTACAATCACACCGTGCACAGCACGATACGCATGTATCAGTGGACGTTAAACAATCCGACAAACAACGATTAATTTTTACGGTTTATTGTCCAAAATACAGTCCCACGACCAAGAAATCAAAATTCAAAGTTGGAGACCAGGTGAGGATCAGCAAATTCAAACGCACCTTCGAGAAAGGATTCACCAAAAATTGGAGCACGGAACTTTTTACCGTGGTTCGAGTTTTACCCGGAAACCGTCACACGTATATAATAAAAGATAGTAGCAGTGAAATTTTGAAAGTAAGGTTTTACGAAGAGCAACTCTCTAAAACGAAACACTCCAACACGTACCTCATCGAGAAAGCATTGCGTAGGAAAGGGAAATAAAACTACTCGGCGATTGTCACGAAAATTCTGTCGTGGTGTTCGACGACGTCATCCTAGAAAACCAGGATGCAATTAGCAACTTTTTCACTCAACGTCGTCACAAAGGAGTGGATTGCTTCTACCTAACTCAATCATTTTCCAAAATTCCAAAACAGTTACTACGCGACAACGCTAATTTGATTTCTTTGTTAAGTCAAGATCACACCAACCTCAAGCACGCGTACGATGACTACGTAGGCGGAGACATGAACTACAATCAATTTTCGGAATGCTGCTCTTCTTGCTGGAACAGTGACGATTTTGGATTCGCGACGATCGACATGATAAGGAATCCCAACGACGGAAAATACAGAAACAAAATCAGCTACTTTTTAAACGTATAAATAACGTGATGACGAAACGAAGAATCGAATACGACAATCTTAAGCTGCGTGATTATCTCGCAAAACGCTTCAAAGGATGGAAATCCGAGAATCGCGGATTCTACGAAGAGAACAAGCGCAAAGGTCAACCTATCATCGATGCCATCAGCGGTCTCTGAAAGGAAATTAAAAATGTCGCGGAACAGAACAAGGATCTGATCACGGAACTCGTACCTCTTGCTGCTCGATATTATGAAGATTTTCCTCCGACGACTCTCTCCAGCATTCACAGTACTCTCGAACTTAGACAACTGCCCGGACGTCAAGCCATAGGCAGCACTTCTTCGGAGAAGATCGGGTTGGGTCCATTGGCACAAAATTACCTGAGCACGGGGAAATTCGACAAGGACGAGGTGTTCGGATTGTACCCGAGCATGTAAACCAACGAAGGTGTCGTGTGGAAAGTTGGAAATTGGAAAAGTTACTTTCGAAGGCAACGACATTACAGTTAATTTAGGTGAGAAAAATAGTTGGTCCAGGTATCCAGGTACAGCGGGATTGTGGGAACTCGTTCCCAAAATATATCCGAGAGATTACACCGACGAAGATTACAAGAGTTACAGGGAAATTTTAATCATGACGGATGCCATGTACCAAAACAATAATGCCACACAGAATATGGTGAAATCTAGCAGCGGAGAGAAATACAGAAATCTCATCAAAAACATTTGGAACGATATCAAAAGTGGAAGTGGAGTCAAACGTCACAATACGTTACACAAAGAATTTGTTGGGTGGACGACGTTAGGAAACTCGTGGATCGTTTACTTGTCATCGCAGGCAAAGAGAATGCAGGCAATCGTATTTTTACAATGAGAAAATAGGAATCGTGGATATGATCAGCATCAAACTCTCCAACTTCATCGTGAACGACAGCAAAGGAATAGGTTACCTGATCAAAATCATCAACACGCTTCCGCCGAAATTTTGGAACGAGGCCAAGGTCAAGGGACTCGTGAACGACATCATCAAGTTACCTTTAGAAACATACCAGGTTACCAGTTAAAAAATGATATCGTCAAAAAGGAGTGAAAAAATTTGCATCGTCCAAAAAAAAAGTTGTCGTTGGAAAAATTTACGTCAGAAAAAGTTGCCTTATCGTAAAAATTTGCATCGTTAAAAAATGATGTATCGTCAAAAAAAAGTCGTAAAAAAATTTGCGTAAAAAAAGTCGGAAAAATTTACATCGTCAGAAAAAGTTACCTTATCATAAAAAAATTGCATCGTTAAAAATGATGTATCGTCAAGAAAGTGAAAAAATTGGCATTGTCAAAAAAAGTCGGAAAAATTTACATCGTCATAAAAAGTTGCCTTACCGTAGAAAATTTGCATCGTTAAAAAATGTGGAAAAATTTGCATCGTCAAAAAAAATCGTGGAAAAATTTACATCGTCAGAAAAAGTTGACTTATCGTAAAAAATTTGTATCGTTAAAAAATGATCTCAAGAAAAGTTGACGTGGAAAAATTTTCATCGTCAGATAAAAGTTGCCTTATCCTAAAAAAAATTGTATCGTTAAAAAAATTATGTCAAAAAATGTGAGACAAAAAATCTACGCGACAAAAAAATGTACCTGTCAGAAAATATGTACATGTCAAAAAAAATGTATCAGACAAAAAAACTTCTTCGATATATAAATAAAAACGCGTGGATCTAAACAAGATCTCTTTCGAAGCCTAAGATTATAAAAGGGAGCTCACTCCCCGAGCTCGGTCTCATTTGACTCTGATTGGATTTTGACTCTCATTCGACGCTCATTTGGATCATTTGTCTCTGATTACACTTTAATCTACAACACATTACAACTAGAGAACTACGATGACGGAACACGAAGTTACGGCTGCCTAGCATGCGGCGAGTCGCGCGGGATCGCTCGGTTTGGTGAGCCAAGAGTCGCAGGATAGAACCTTGGCATCAGTCACAATTCGGTCTGCAAGAAGCATCTGGACAAGAACATCACTCACCTACCAGGTATGAACAAGCGTGAATAACCCTTAAATTCAACTTTCCATATCTCTTCCCTCTTAATCGGAGCAGATTCAGCTAACAGATACAATTAAGCTCTACCTAAATGTATAATTGAAACATCCCTGTGACCTCAGATCCCAGGTAAGACGGGATTACAACAATAAATAACACACCCTGAATAATATCTACGAGACAAAAAATCTTGATATACAAATAACACACCCTGAAAAAGAAATCTACGACAAATAAAAATCTCGATATATATAAATAACTCACCGTGAAAAAAAATCTACGAGACAAATAAAGAATTTTCGATATATAAATAACACACCGTGAAAAAAAATGGATGAAGCACGAGCATTATAACAAATGCCAAATTTGTCAGTCGAGGATAAATCTTACACGATAACTTCCGGTCAAATTGTTACAACAGAGTATGGTTCCAAAGAGTAGTGTAATCAGGAGGGTTCAAATCAATACTTGGTACGAAGCCTATTACTTTTATTAATTTAAGCACAATGGAAAACCTATTTTGATGATGTTTTTGTCGATTTTATACTATTGCAAATCTGTGATTTTTCATCTCGTACTTCGTACGAGTGTCATAATTTCTTTCGAGTTAAAGTACGTAACACCCACACCCACCCACACCCACCTACACCCACGCACACCCACGCACCCACCCACACCCACGCACACCCATGCACACCTACACAAATTTACTTCCGGTCTACTTCCGGTCCACTTCCGGTCTACTTGACACACACCTGTGAGTTTTTCCAGTTTTTTTAAGTATACAAGTACATATATTTTGGGAGTTCAAACCAACACTTGGTACGAGGCCTATTATTTTTATTAATTTAACCACAAATGGAAAACCTATTTTGATGATGATTTTGTTGATTTTATACTATTGCAAATCTGTGTTTTTTTCACCACACACTTGGTACGAGTGTCAAAATTTCTTTCGAGTTAAAGTACGTACTGTTTGACCAGCGATCCCAGAGCTCCAGTTGGCAAAGTGCCAAGAAAAAGGGGAAGTTGGCGGTAGGAAGGCAGGCGGGAGAATGCCGCTCGCGGTTGCACGTTGAACAGTGTTACCAATCTGCGAGGATACTTATCCACCAGAACATAAGTAACGAAAACCAAGGGACATGCACAACCATGCCGTTTGTCCTTCTTACAATTTAAATAGAAGGATAGTAGGGTAAAGAATTGCAGTTTCACTTATAGGGGCATCGTTAGAATGGGGGTCGGGGGTCGCGCCCGCTCCAAGATTTTGGCAAAAAATAAAACAAAAAGAAGAAAATGTCATTTCAACAAAATAAACACATGACGCAAGTGAAATGTTCGTAAAGATGATGTGCAACACATAAGCATACAGAAAAACAGAAACATTTGAATGACGTTGTGCAGAAAATTATGTGAAAAAATATGAAATAGCATACCTTTTGTGAAAATAGTTCAATCGTCCAAATCATCCGAATCGGAAGCTGACTCATCACTGTCATTTAAATTGACCACCAGAGGCTCGCAGACTTCTTCTATTATTCCGTCTCTGTCCCAATAGATATTTTCCAATGAAGACACATGAGAGAAGTGTTTCTTCCACTTTTCGACTGTGACACTGTTAATCGCCTGTTCAGAGTATATCAACAGATTTGACATATTTGTGTCACCAGTTACGTTGCGATCGCGAATAAATCTTTTCACGTCTGCCCACACATATTCAATGGCATTAATATCGCAATGATAAGGAGGTAACCTTAAAGCAACGTATCCATGTTCTTGGAGTATCGTGTCGAATTTGAATATTTTCCTTGCAGGCGCGTTTCTTCTCACCAGATCTGATAGTTCAACTTTGCGCATTTGGGGACAATGCACGATCTTATTTGCAACGAGCCAATCTAAAATTGCTTGCTTAGTATTGGAAGCTGTTGGAACCTTGTTCACTACGATAGAGTGGTAAGGGGCATTGTCTATAACAACAACAGATTACGGGGAAGGTTTGGAATTAGTTTTTCCTTTGCCCACTTTTCGAAGATCGTAGAGTTCATCTGACCGTGATAATCCCCACTTGTTGTATTGGCTTTGTACAATAAATTTGAATTCGGTATGAAACCCATTTTTCCCCCCGCACACAAAACAATTATGCGCCGTGAGGCATTACCGGTTTGAACCACTCCACATTCGTCTTTACTTTGCCAGCATTTTCCAAATGTAAGGTTGCTGTCTATCCACGTTTCGTCCACAAACACAAGAGGCCTATTTTCTTCCCTGTAACATCGTACTGTTCTCAAATACAGGGTTCTAGCTAAAACTATATCGTTTCGTTCCATGATGAACTTTCTTTTGTCCTGTGACCCTTTGAAACAAAAACCGATCTCGTGGAGAATTTTCCTTAATGTTTCACGTTTCCTACGAAACCCAATGCGTTCGTTCAACACAGCAAGCAATTTACGAATGGTTGGCACAGTTTTCTCGACCACGTAAAATTCATGTATAGCTCTTCTTATTATACCAGTATCAAAATCGTCTAAAGCGACATTCTCAATAACGCTTTTTCTCTGGCGTTTTCGGGGTGATCGAAATTGCGGGTTATCTTCGCCCTTTGCTTCACTGCGAATTCTCTTCACTGTCGCCTCTGATACGCCCGCGATTGCACTCGCACGTTTTGTAGCCTGCGAAATTGGAATTAGAGGGTGGCATTCTAATGCTTCTTTGTCGCAGAATGCAAGCACATTGTGCACCATCTGTTTGCACACGCTACGTAGAGGTTTAACATTAGAACGTTGTGACGGTCCTGCCTCCATCATTACAAAAGCAGATACAGAACTTCGCACGAACACACTACAAACACACACACGAACAAACTTCGTCTTTCCGCGTTTTGTTTATACTCCTCGTCCGGATTCCAACCTCACTTTACACCAAAGAAAGTTCCGAAAGATCAGTTTTCCCCCTAACAACCAAGAAGGAAAGGCTGGGGCCAGACACGCCTCTTTTCGCGACTGCAGCGGGTGTGACTTCATCAGCGGACAAAACCCAGCTGAGACTTTACCCCATGCGGAAAGAAACGTGGAAAGGCTGATCTGTTTTGTTCTTTTCGCTCCTTTTTTTCTTGTATTTCTGGATTGTTGGGTTCAGGGTCCGAAATCCTGGGGGGGACGAGGGGGATTTCCCCCACCAACAATCTTGGCCTCAAAATTCCCCTCACCAAAAAATTTCCCGGGAGGGTGGTAGAGTTTTTGTTATAACAAAGCAATTACTTTCAATTTCAAATATACTTTACTAAGAATAATATCGAAAACACACACAAATTAGTGTGGTTGTGAGTGTTGAATGCTTTCTCTCTCAAGAGATCATTAACAAATCTGCATCAATACGCACAATAAAAGAAAAACAAGAATGCAAAACAATAATAACTATGAAATCTAATTGATTTATATTAACATAGTGCATAAACTAAACAAAAACTTACACATAATAAAACCACTTCAAATATGTTATAATTTATTAACGTCTTTAACCGGTTAGTAAAGGAATTAGTTAGCTGCTTTACACTATCTGATATGTATGAAAGTAACAAATTAATTTCTAATTAATAATCATCATAATTATTTTAATTTAGTAATTTATTTTTACGTTTAATAACATTAGAAATATGTACATCGCATAATTCACATATGTTTGTGGGGAGGGGGCTTTAGGTTAAGAACTTTCTCCCCCTCACCAGTTTTCAATGATTTCGCACCCTGGTGGGTTGTGAGGTGTTGCAGTTTACAATGCCTTTAGTGAGGTGTTGCGACGTGTCGTGATCTCAGATGAAAAAATAAAAACAGCGGGTGACAATATATACCTGAACACATCGCATCTAACGAGACTTGTTAGTGGCTTGTGATACCAGTAGTCTAATTACACATCAGGCTATCATACACTTCAATTGGGTTACAATTATTAGAATAAAAAATAATAATATTGTAATTTATAATAAAGGCTCTCACGAGTATAGTAAGATAAAAACTGCAAGCATACCCCTCAATTTAATATCCAGTCCCCCACTAAAATTCCTATGTCAATTTTAGGTTCACTGTTGGTATTGAAGAGTTGAATCTCGATTAGTGTTATTGTGTTTTGCTATTTTTTTATGCAATATAAAGACCATGGGAGTAAAACGTCACAGTGAATGAATGGATGTCTAAACACTGCAGGCAAAAGTGACAACAGCGCTTTGCCGGAAAACAGGTGGTGGCCATGGACGTCCGCATGATTTTTTCCAGGGAAGGGCAAGGAAGGTATTTTTTTTTCCAGGGGGTAAACAAGGCACATTTTCTCCAAAAATAGTGCTGTTCCCTAAAAACGCATTGCTTAAATTTGAATTTATGGTGATCATGCAATAATTAACACATATTATTGTGGCTAAAATGAAACTATATGTGCGAAATAAATATTTTTTTGTTGACTTTCATTTTTCAGGGGGGCGTCCCCCCTTGCCCCCCCACCTTCCGGGCGCCCATAGTGGTGGCTCGAAACCAGATACGGGTTCAGTCGGCTTCCTCTGGGGTTGGGTCAAAGATGCCGAACTGGCGCTACGTTCAAGACTTCAGCTTTTGCAAAGACTCCTCTCCACGGCCAGAGCACTTCCAATATCTTGTGTCAATATTCTCCGGTTGGCAACATTGCTCTCTTTCCCCACGTGACACTCGCGCTGCTCGCGTTTCAGAGAAGCGGTTCCGCAAACTCCCCCAATTTATGACTGGACTCTTCTACTTCGGGCATGCGCAGAAAACTCGAGAGCTCTCGGATCGCTGGTCAGACAGTAATACCCACGCACACCTACGCATACCCACACCTACACCTATGCATACCCACACGTACACCCATGCATAACCATACATACACCCACGTACACCTGTACCCACTCACGCACACCCACCCCCACCGACGCTATGCAACAAGTTATTACGCAAAGTTTACGCAACAAGTTATTACGCAGACCCGTATCTAGCGTGTTGTTGTTTATGACGAAATTCAGGCGTTCTTTTGCTTAAGTCGACGAGGCTCGCAACATCCTCACCTCCGTCGAATGTGTACGCAAAAATCTTGTGCAGAAGTTCGAGTGGTAAATCGGTTATACAAGTTGTCATTTTTACAAGGTGTTATTTAAATAGAAGTTTCTCGGTATTTATATATAAATTTTCTCCGGGAAAAATACAAAACGCAGAATCAAGTCAAAATTCAATAAGATTCAATTTACTAGAAAAGAAACACTTTTAAACTTACGATAATTCACATAATGTAACTTAAAAGACAATAGTTATAATTATAATATTTTTTCAGCTGTGGTATTTATATATAAATTTTCTCGGGAAAAAATACAAAATTCAATACAAATACAAATTCATACAAATTCAAGCTGTATGAAAAACGACTTGAACCACCTTCAAAATAAAATAATTTTAGCTATCAGGATAAAATTTTCAACTATGTTATTTATACATAATTTCCGGAGACCACAAGTAACATCTGATCACATCAAAACTTAATCTGATCGAAATTACAATGAGAAAAATCACTTGATACACTTTTTTAAACTTAAAAATAGTAAATAGTATGTAGCATTAAAATAAGTTAAGTGCCTAACTTTTAACACTGCAACAAAACATTCGAACTCTTTAAAACACTCTCACGATACTGACTGATCTGTAATGCGAAAACCCTTTAAGTAACCTAAGCGCGGATGAAAACATCCAAAACAGTAAGTCAATCAGAAGACACCCATTACGCCATAACCAACAACACGCTAGATACGGGTCTGCGTAATAACTTGTTGCGTAAACATTGCGTAATAACTTGTTGCATAGCGTGGGTGGGCGTGGGTGTGCGTGGGTGGGTATAGGTGTACGTGGGTGTAAGTATGGGTATGCGTGGGTGTAGGTGTGGGTATGCGTAGGTGTGCGTCGGTATTACGTGCTTTAACTCGAAAGAAATTATGACACTCGTACCAAGTGTGAGGTGAAAAAATCACAGATTTGCAATAGTATAAAATCGTCAAAAACATCATCAAAATAGGTTTTCCATTTGTGGTTAAATTAATAAAAATAATAGGCCTCGTACCAAGTGTTGGTTTGAACTCCCAAAATATATGTACTTGTATACTTAAAAAAACTGGAAAAACTCACAGGTGTGTGTCAAGTAGACCGGAAGTGGACCGGAAGTAGACCGGAAGTAAATTTGTGTATGTGTGCATGGGTGTGCGTGGGTGTGGGTGGGTTCTTTAACTCGAGAGAAAATATGACACTCGTACGAAGTACGAGATGGAAAATCACAGATTTGTAATAGTATAAAATCGACAAAAACATCATCAAAATAGGTTTTCCATTGTGCTTAAATTAATAAAAGTAATAGGCCTCGTACCAAGTATTGATTTGAACCCCCCTGATTACACTACTCAAAGTACGTCTGTCGGTCGACGGTCAATACAGCCTATTTTTACCACATCGATATGCTAACATGTTATCTGACCATAAGCTATCTATTTTAATCGAGAACAAAACCCGAATCGTGTACAAGGGGACAAAGGAACTTCCTGGTAATAAAACGAAGCACGTAATAGAATTTGTTTAACAGCTGCAGTAAAAAAATCATAGAGTATATATACCGTGAAAAAATATACGAGAGAAAAAAATCTCCGAACATATATATAAATAACATACCGTGAAACGAGAGACAATTTTTTTCCCCAGGATGAAGCCCAAGGGTTTAGTGTACCAAGTACCGTACTCGAATCTAAAAAATCTGGGTGCCCTCGATGGATTACTCACCAAGAAACACCGCGAGAAGAAACGTTCTTGCTTGACGAAATGTCACGGAATGAAATTGCTGCTCAGCACTCCACAATTGAAAAGATTGCAACAGTCGAGGAAAAAATCTCACCACGTTGGTGGTTTCATATTCAGCATTCCGGCAATCCTGGCAGCTTTGGGTGCAGTGGGAAGTTTGGCGGGTGGAAGTGCAGCCATCGCGAAAACCGTCATCGACTCGAAAAAGAACAAGGCGAAATTGGAAGAACAGAAACGTCACAACCTGGCCATGGAGAAAAAGGGAAGAGCGTCATGATCATGTTAAAAAAAAGAAGAAGCGCTCAGTAACCGCGACATCGAATCTTTAATCAAACCATTACAAATCAAACACTTCAGAGGCGTTTTCATGTCAGATTCTTTACACTCCACCGTAACGAAAAAAGTGTGTGGAGTCGTCAACTTGGACAATTACGAAAATCCAGGCATGCACTGGATATGCTATCTCAAAAATGCAAACAACACCGCTTTCGTTTTCGATTCATTCGGAGGCGTTCCACCGTCCACTTTATTCAAATATCTCAAAGCTTCCAACCCCTTCTGCAACGACGAGAGAATTCAAGGTTTCGACGAAGTGAACTGCGGTCATCTCTGTCTCTCCATGCTCATGTTTCTATCTAAAATAAATAACGCTACGATCGAAGATTTACAGAAAGCACTGTGGAACCTGAAACATGGGCGTGTTCCACCTCACGAGCGAGACTTCGGTCTTGAAACTCACTTTGCACGACGGCATCACCTATCCTAAATCCATAGCTTTATGTTCATTCTACAACATGTACTTCATACCTAACGTTACAGAGCACAATAACAAAATTAGCATCGGAAGTGAAAATATCATTATCACACCAGGTCAATACAATCTTTCTACTTTGCAAGCTCAGTTACCTAGAGGCACATTCCTTTCTCAAAATTCCGTCACGCGGAGAGTTGAAATTGTGTCCGCGATGGAGACGGTGGATCTGGGCATGATATGAGAACTATTTTCCTGTTCGTTGCGGTCGATGGTTTGCAAATTTTCAGATGTCTACTTAAATTAGGAACGCTAATCATCTTCCGCATCGAATACAAGGCTTAGAAGGTCACAAACGATTTTGAGTGAATTCCATTTTTTGTTTCTAGAGGACAACACGTAACACCCAATCAAGTCAAAATTCAAAACAAATAGTTACAAAATACAATAGAATTCTCAGGTATTATTTAAATACAGGTTTCTCGGGGACAATGTAGCGTTAAAACTATGGTTGTAAAAAATACTCGGGCGACAACAGATCAAAACAAACTTTGTTGAAACTATGGTTGTAAAAATACAGCACGTAAAACACTATCAAAATAAAAAAAAGTTCTTACCTGCACCAGGGGTCGAACCTAGGACCTTTGGAGTACGAACACTTTTTTTATTTACATTTCTTTTTACATTAAATTATCACAAACTATAATTCCTGTTACATTAAATTATCCAACTACAATTTGCAAATAATTTGCATACATATGTCTTTTTCTCCATTCACCACAAGAGTTTGTTTAAGCATTACAAAAGTCTCGAAAATTTCCTGAAACCGGATTTTCTATATTTTCATACATTACAAAAGTGGTTAAAAGCCACTGTAAAGATTGTTGTTTGAACTCCGGCTTTAGGATATAGTCTACTTTAACACTAGTGGGTGACAAACGACAAATTCTACTTATACGTTGTTGTAAAAATAACCATGCCTCTCATTTTTCCACACATAGTCAGGCGATGTTCGATTGTATCAGTTTCATTACACGTGGTACATAACGCTTCTATACTAAATCCTAATCGAGCTCTTTTTTCTTTACAATCTATTAACTCATTTATCGCTCTAAACCAACATGATCTTTGTTTTTTTTGTTTTTTTTGAGGTGGCGTGCATGTATATTTTTCCAATTATGGTCCATTTATAATTTGGATATTTTCCCATAATATGTGAAGCAGGAGTTTCCTTGGCAATATTTTGTTTATAGATTTGACGTACAGTTTGTTTTGGTGGATCGTCATTTCTCATCAAAGCGTATATTAAATCAATTATCACAGGAGAGTAATGACTGAGGAAAGTTGGCACCTTTGGTTTGTTTACCGGAGACACCAGTGGAATTTCAGTGAACAATTGTCGTAAGAAATCAGCATTTGGTTCATTTACGCTGAACACCCGAGCTACAAACCGCTGATAGAACAAGGTTCTCGCTTTCATTTGGAAGTCGATCAATTCAAGGCCACCCTGTACATAGGAACGTGTAAGACTAGATTGTCTAACTCTAAAAACCTTATTTTTCCACACAAATTTTCCAATCAGGCCCTTGATTGTGGCCGTATATTGAGGTGTTAATGGTAGTATCTGGCAAGTATACCATAAATTTGACAGGCCATATATATTTAAGAAAGTAATTCGTGAAATTAAACATAAGTCAATGATGATTATACATATATAAATAATACCTTAAATTTGTACATAATTTCTGGTAACTTAAGTTTATACTTTCTTTAATAGTAGAGCCAAACATTATTCCCAATATCTTCAGCGAATTTTGCATTGGGAACACTGTTGTAGCTGAAACAGGACACTGTAACCCTAAAGCCATACAACGTGTTTTCAAGGTGTTGACCTTGGCACCGGATACTCTCTCGTAATCGATAAGACATGTTTTTAAGGCCAAAGCATCTGCAGTGTGTTTACAAACAACCGTAACGTCATCCACAAAGGCGCTGACCTTCATGTGGAATCCGTTTGCAGAAAATCCTTGGACTTGTTCATTTACATGACATAGAAAGGGGGGCAAAGATAACGCAAATAGCGCCAGAGACAAGGGATTACCTCGAGGTAAGCCATTACTTACTACAAAGGGCTTAGAGAGAAATTCATTTACCCTTGTCTTGATGTGTATACCTTCCATTAAATTCCGAATTTGAGTAATAAGGAACGGTTGTATACCCATGTAATTTAACACCTGCCATAAATACTGGTGGTTTACACGATCAAATGCCTGAGAAAAGTCAACAGACACTAAGAAAGCATCTGTCTTAGTATTTTCACACAGTGAAATACAATCTCTTATGTTGGATAGCAGATGATATACTTTTTTATTACCTAGTACTCCATATTGAAAGGGGTGAACTAATGTTTCTATATTGTTTTTTAACCTATTTAAGATACATCTAGTTAATATTTTATAATCCGTATTAAACATTGTTATTGGTCTATAAGCAACTGTCTTCCGTGGATTCTCTTTTTTTGCTATGAAAATTGCAACCCCCGTTTTACATAAGGTACTCAGTTGCCCTGTCGTAAAGACTGCATTTACCCATTCTGTTACCGTAGGTCCTATAAGGAGCCAAAATTGATAATAAAAAGTACCAGAAATTGCATCTAGGCCTGGGGAGGATTTCGATTTTGCCGCACACACTGCATGATAAACTTCGTCTATCGTAAATTCTGTTCCATTTTGTGTGTCATTTTCAAACTCAGCATGAGGACAATATTGTTGGATATATTCTGTGGAATCAGACAGGGAATTACTTGGGACATTATATACAGGGTATCCGGCTTAAAAGTATAATAAAAGAAAAATTAATAACTTGAGAAGTAATGGAGATTTCATTGGTGGTTTGCTTCTACAAGTATGTTAACTCAAAATGTTTTTTTACATACCTAATACACCTCGATATGTGCACCATTAGTGGCGCGGCAGACATCTAATCTGTATACCACTTCTCTCCAAGTGTTTTGCAGCATTGCAGGCGTAACATTAGCGATAGCTGCACGAATGCGGTGGTGTAGATCAGGTAGATCACGAACTAGTGTCTGGTACACTTGATTCTTGATAAACCCCCACAGAAAAAATCAAGTGGCGTAATGTCTGGGCTTCTAGGGGGCCAAGCAATCCATGGACGACTACCTGTCCCAATCCAGCGATCTGGGAACTCATGATCCAAGAACTTCCTCACAATATTCGCAAAATGGCATGGTGCGCCATCTTGTTGAAAGGTCACTTCACGAGGAAGTTGTGGCACAACATACAGCTCCAACATGTCGATGTACGTTCTTGCATTAACTGTAGGCTCCGTGAAGAAGAATTGGCCTATAACCCTGTCCTTCAACAATCCACACCACACAGTCACTTTCGGAGAGTCACGTTCCCACTCCATCACTACGTGGGGGGTTTACTTCCCCATATGCGGCAATTGTGCGTGTTTACCTTGCCGGAAGTGTGAAATGTAGCGTCGTCCGAGAAACAGATGAAATCGAGGAATGCCTCGTTTTCATCAATTTTTGCCAGGATTCTCTCCGCGAAGTTCTTCCGTCGTGGCCTGTTCTTGGGCTTGATTTTGTGACGAAGCTGCATTTTGTACTCTCGTAGGCGCAACCTTTTATGGACGACATCGTGTACTGTCGAACGAGGTAACTGTAACTGCCTACTTGCTTGTCGGATTGACTTACGAGGGCTCGCTGGAAGCAATTAATTCAACAGTAGCCTCTGGAACTGCGTGCTTGGCATGGTGGCTCCACATCGAAAGCAAACTTCCAGTTTCCCGAAGCTGCTTGTCCCACTTCTTGATTGAAATGGAACTAGGAACATCGTCGGTTGGTCGCAGTCCATATTCAAGCCGAAAATGATATTGTACCAGTGTAACAGACTTTAGTTCCGCGAGAAAAAAGCACACAGAACACCTTCTGCTGTGGAGTCCACATGGCTACTGACGAGCGCGTTTACGTGAAGAAAGCAGTTACGTGCAGTTACGCTCATAAGCATGCGGTACCAACTGCCGCAAGCATACGAAAAGAACATTTTGAGTTAACATACTTGTAGAAGCAAACCGCCAATAAATATCTCAATTACTTCTCAAGTTATTAATTTTTCTTTTATTATACTTTTAAGCCGGACACACTGTATTTCACAAAGGTTCTCCCGTAATAAATTACGTACAGTTTCTTCGTTTTGACACCATTCTCCATTATTTTGGAGGTTGGTAATTAAATTTTTTGATTTTCTTTTATGTATTTGAACTACATGATTTAAAGATACATTTTCATCGGGGTCAATATTTAATAATTTACTTCTTGCCTTTATGCTATTTACCTTTTTGGCATATAACTGAAGTAAATGCGCCTTGGCCTGTTTTATACGACTTTGTGTCGACCTATCCATTTGTGCCTTATTATGAAGTTCTCGTAACACACAAAAATGAAAATTTACTAAATTTTTCCAATTTCTCGTCTTTTCTATGCAATACGTGCGACAAAGTCTTTGTAGGGATGGTTTGAAAACTTGATCCCACCATCGTATAATATCGGTATTTCTCAGGGTTCGTCTTTGCCAACCTTCCCATGCCGTTTGAAAGGCTTGAATAAATTGATCCTCCTTCAGTACTATGGTATTCATAATCCAATATCCCCTTCCCAGATGTATATATAAATGGGGATCTCATTTTCATTACTACTGCATCATGATCGCTAAAAATTACTGGAATTACCTCAATGTCTGACACCAATTGTTGTAAACTATTATGAACATACATACGATCTAAACGCGATGCCCCAGTTTGTGTTTTATAAGTAAAGCCTAATTTTCCTGGTTGTAATTTTTTCCATACATCAACGAGGTTTAGACCAGTTACTAAAGAGTTGAGTTCTGGGGAATATCTGAAGGTGGAAGTTTTGTCTTCTTTATATAACGTACAATTCCAATCTCCAGTAACACAAAGTCGATCTGTGTGACCATCTAAACAAGTGGCTAATTCCTGTGTTATAAAATTTCTACGTCTATTTCTATTTTGAGTACCAAAAGGAACATACACATTACAAATACTTAAGTTACCCAATTTACCAATTATAATCCTCCCACCGGGGTGAAGCTGAACATTTAACATATTTTAACCATCACGTACCAAAATGGATGTTCCCGTATAATTTTGAACACAATTATTATATTCTTCATAATATTGATGACACTTCAAGGAAGGAACCCCCACCTCTTAAATACATGTAACATCTACATTATTATTAATTAAAAATTCACGTAAGGCCACAAGTTTAGTGTCACTACTTAACTTATTTACATTTATGGTCGGAGATGGCCAATCGGAGAACCGGATTGGCCATTTTACTTTCCAAGAGGAAATAAAGGGGACATATTAGTTTAAATAATAACATTGCGCAAACATTTTTGGTCATTATACACTCCAATTTTTTTAACCTGTCCTTTTGCAATGTCATGGCTTATCAACCATTGGCTGTTCATTACTATCGAATTTGGGGTCATTTGTTTTCAAACTTTTCGTCGTAGGATAAGCAAATGAAGCATTTTTTGTTTATTTTTACGTTTCTGTATTGTTTTACTTACAGTTCCAGGCGATAATTTCTGTGAGGAGGATCGTAGTTCTCTCTTTCGCACACATCTATTTGGAAGTAAGGAATCCTTTTCAACATCCGTTGATTCGTCATCCTCTTCATGTTCCATTAGATTTGTGTGATCCATTTCTCGGTCTTCCACCTCTTGGGTTGGTGTGACGTCGATTTTTGGTTCCACTTGTTGTTCAGGGAAAGAGTCTGGTTGCTTCCTTGTAAGGGTGGACACGTTTTCTTCAACTGGAACGGTCTGAATCAATGGGGGTAAGGGGTGTCTCTTGGTCGCTATTGTTGTCATTCACTTTTTGGTCACAGGTCTGCTGGGGAATTCCATTTTCCATTCCGTCATCTTTGTCTTCCATGGATAACTGCACTACCGCTCCACTATAAGATCTAATGGGACGAGTTGGAACACGTAATACCGTTGTTTTCCGGCGAGGACAGTCCTGCTTTTTGTGAAGGTCACTAGCACAAATGTCACACGTGGGTATCTTTTCAGTATATATTATGTTCACCATAAATTTATCGACCTCAAGAATGGACGGTATGGGTTCTCTCAATGACATTTTCACTACTCGCACTTCGTTTTGTACTTGATATATAAACTTCGTGCTCCATGTTTCACGTGTGATGTTATCTACTACACCGAAATCACTTAATTTGGCACTTATATGTATATCTAATTCAAGCGGGAGATTGAACACTCGAATATATTTCACTTCTCGGCCAGAATCATTGAGTTTCACTTTTGTCATCTGTCCATTTTCATAATGGAAGTTTACCTCACCAGAATATTTTTCTAGGATTTTATTCATTGTTGCTCGTCTTACTAATTTTACATATACACCGCGAACAGTTGTCGGTATCTGTATGGCATATATTTCATCTAATGCCAATTTAAAAGTTCCGTATATAAATTCATGTATTTCACTAGCACTCGGTTTAGTTGTTCCATTATCAAAGCTTACCTGAATGGTGTTTTCACGCTGCATGATGATCGTATGTTGTCGTTACAAGTCTATTCACAAATTCAGTGGGAAAAGATCCCAATTGGATCGCGAAACAGTTCACCACGGGACTCGGTTAACTCGTTTGCTCACAGCAGCTCGCAACACGTCTGTACTCTACCGTGCCGTTGCACTGACTGGCCCTAACACTACCACTGCACTATCGGATGCTCTCCTCGCTGATTTTCACGGTGCTCGCCGCTTTATATAGTTTTTTCAACCAATCAGAAAAGACCACATCATCACATTACGTCATTTTCAACCAATCACGTTATCGCAATTGCGCAATACACTACGCTAGAATTAGGTCAACGTATTACATAACAATATTGCGTGAGTCATCGCATTACGTAACATTGTGCAAGGCATCACATTACATGCGATAGACGTTCCAATATTTTGCTCCTAGATGACTCTGTCATCCCTGACCGGAAAAGGGGTGGGGGTAACATAACACACGCACAACTGAAAATTTTACAAGTCCAGCGAATATCTCGAAAACGTAGAGCAAAAATAAAACTAAAAATCTGCCCCGTTGACTCCCTTGTCGATTTTGGTGATGCGGGTACGAAATTTGGAGGTCAAGGATGGGCCGATCGTTCGTAACTTCGAAGGTTGCATTGGCATGTTTGTGTCCTCCCTGATTGGAAATACAAAAAAAAAAAAGAAAAAAAAAAAAGAGGATGTAGGCTCTGAAAATTTTCCAAGTCCAGAGCTAAAATGGCGAATGTCTCGAAAACGGTAAGAGATAGCGAAAAAATAAATCGAAAAATCCCCGCCGTGCAGCTTGTCGATTTTGGTGATGTACAGTACGTGTACCAAGTTTGGTGGTCCAGGGTGGGCCAATTGCCGATTTTCTTTCGATCGCTCAATAGGATCATTGTAGAGACATGCGTTAGCATCGGCTCAGTGTTCTTCTAACAAAATAATTTTCCAAGTCCAGCGTTAAAAATTGCAAATATCTCGAAAACGGTGAGAGATAGAGAAAAAATAAATCGAAAAATCTCCCCAAGCACTACCGCTTGTCGATTTTGGGGATGTAGAGTATGTATGCCAAGTTCTGGTGGTCCTGAGTTCAAGGGTAAGGGGTGTTTGCACAACCCCCAAAACTTTGATCACTCATAACTTCCGAACAAGTAGTCGTAGAGAGGTCGGGTTTAGTGTGTTGGTCGAGTCTCGATGTCCTCTGTCCTCCCATACCAAAATTAGTATAGGTCATCATAGAACCAAATTTTCATCAATCGAAAATTTTCCAAGTCCTACATCTCTGTCAACAGGTGCTGGGTCAAAAAAAAGGTTTGGGGGATACCTCTCTTTTGCACCATATGACCCGGTAACACTTAGGTTAATTTAGACTGAGAAAAAAAAATCAGTGAATAGGTTAAGTTATATCAGGTAAGATCGTGAGGTACGAAAATTTAGCTGCACAAAAAAAATCGTCATGAAAGGCTACGAGGCTAAATCGTAAAAAAAAGGCCTCAAATTTTCCTTTTGTGAAAATTTAGTTGCCATGAAAATTGCATTAAAATGTCGTTGAATGCTATAACATCCACAAACAAATTGTCATGAGAGGCTATCACTGAAGTTAAATCGTAAAACAAAGAGAGCTCATCCTTTTTCTGGGGTTGAAACCAGCAATTTCCTCTACTTGTACCTTTTACCAGAGTTTGAAGCGAAACCTTCCGGAAACACACTACATATTTTGAGAAGGTGTAATATGTTGTTCTGTTCCACGATTATTGATGATTTTGAAGACATAAGTGAACTTATCTGAGGAATCTTCATTCCAATTGTGTTAAAATGCATTGCTTCCTCAAACACAGAAATGTTTGAAAGACCTAAATACTTAATTCACAAAACCCTCAGTCGTAAGTTTCACCTGCTTTAGAGGCGTCTTGTAGAAACAGATAGGTTAGAATCCTTCGATAATGACGGGTCGGGCATCAGCGACATTAAATGAGTAGCGACAGAAATTATAAATATCTGAAGTAACACATACACTGGCCGAATGCCCGAACTGGAAGCATTGATTGGACAATGCTAGTTCTCGCTTCCGATGCTAAACTCCGTACCAGCTAACTACATACCAGGCGAATGAGAACAAGTGTCTGCGCAAGTATAGCAAATATTATCGTCGTCTTGTTCCTAAACATCATAGTTTCTTTTGTTCTGAAATTGATTTCATTTCTGCCTCTCTCGGAATGGCTTAGGATTAATGAATATAAATAGGAGTAGGAATATCCAATTCACAACAGAAAAGTTGTTAGAAATTTCTGTCAAAAAATTATATTGTACCTGAAATATTTTTAAGAGGTACATTTGTTATATTAAATATGAAAATAAGAAAACAAGTATGGTATAATTTTAGAGGTTTTTATAAATGGAAATATGTTTTACTGCAAGTTTTGCTGCTTGTAATTACCTTCAACATAAACTTACAGGGTGTTCCCATAGAGAACCGACAAACCTTCACACTCTACAGCTAGAGGATATCAAAGCGTGTAGCTTGTCACTTCGGTCACTTTTTTTGTCAAATTACGAGGGTCATTATTTATATTTTAAGCCTTGGCAACAGTGATTGAAGTTAGGCGCGATTTGACGTTTGCACGGAATCGTCTGGCATTATTGACCATAACGTACTTCAAATGTTTTGTCAATAGCTTCATTTGTGTTGTTTACGTTGCCTTGGAGATTGCGCGACAACAATAAAATGGAATTAACTCGTAAACATTTTCGTGCGATGATTGTTTACGATTTTCGACGTGGATTATCAAGACAAGAGTGCATCGATCAACTTACTTCCACATTTGGCGATGAAGCCCCATCCTTTGCCACTGTGAAACGCTGGTATAACGAATTTAATCGTGGCCGCCATTCGCTCACCGACGAGATTCGCGAAGGTCGTCCAAAATCAGTTGTTGTTCAAGAAAACATTGATGCTGTGCAAAACCTAATACTGCAAGATCGTCATGTGACATACTGTGAGATTGAGGCAACCATAGGCATTAGTTCCACCAGCATATATAAAATATTGCATGATCATTTAGCTGTGAGAAAGGTATGTTCTCGTTGGATCCAACACAATTTGACAAAAACTCAAAAAGACGCTCGCGTAAATTGGTGCAAACAAATAGTCAATAAACACAATCGTGGTGCTTCAAAAGACGTATATAAGATTGTAACAGGTGACGAATCATGGATATATGCACATGAGCCGGAACGTAAACAGCAGTCGACTGTATGGCTGTTTCAAGATGAACCCAATCCAACAAAATTTGTTCGCGCTCGAAGTACATCGAAACAAATGGTCGCCTGTTTTTTCGGGAAAACTGGTCATGTGGCAACTGTGGAACGTAGAACGGTCAACTCTGAATGGTACACAACAATTTGTTTGCCAGAGGTCTTCGGTCAAATACGGAAAACAAACAAACGCCGTCGGATCATTCTTCATCAAGACAATGCCAGCTGTCACACATCTCGTCTAACAACCGACTTTGTGAACAGTCAAAAAATCGAATTGATGGGTCATCCGCCGTAGAGTCCTGATTTGGCACCCAATGCCTTCTTATTGTTCTCGAATGACAAGAATAAATTGCGTGGACAACGATTTTCGTCGGTGAAAGACGCCGTTGATGCGTTCAAAAACCATATTATGGAGGTGTCTCAAGAAGATTGGAAAAACTGCTTTGATAAATGGTTCGAACGAATGCAAAAGTGTATTGACCATAAAGGAGAATACTTCGAAAAACAATAAAGCAGTTTTCAATGCCAAATTCCTGTTTTTTCATTGTTAGGCTCAAAATATAAATAGTGACCCTCGTAGTACATGTTTAATAAATATTTGTAGTGGCCTGTTATGTATATAAACCTATGTATGAGTGTGTGTGTGTGTGTACATGTATATATATGTTTTATGTATTTCTTTGAATTACATATTTCTACCGCTGTTGATTTGACATGAAATGTATATGTGATCGGTATTTGCAATGTTTATATATGAATCAATTTATGAATATGTTCTATATTATGAAATTTTGTATGTGGTTGTGTGTAAGAAAAGGCATGAGCCTTAATCTCCGTCACAAATAAGTAAGAGACAAATAAATAAATAAATAAATACATATCGCTTGTCACTTGAAAACAAGGCTTCAGAGGAAATGCAACCCTTTTTTACCAAAGCAACACGACAAGCAGCAAATGTTGCTGAAAGCTCCCTAAATTTCATCCTTGTCTCTTCTTGCTAAAGGGTTTTGTTCCTTGCTCTGCCCATTCAATCTTCACCATGTCTATTTTATTACTATCTCCTATGCAGTACAATAAAAAGCTTTGAAAGTTAGGTGGAATTTTATTCACATGGTTTTAATGTGCGTCCTTTTCATAAAACTCTCAATTTTTTTTAATTTTGAAAACTGTGAAAACATTTATTCTTTGTTTCAAATTGTAGATTGTGTATTTTATACTCATTTTTTTTTATTTAACGCTTTTTTACTTCGTTATTCTGTTTGAAAAATTATAACTGAACTTTATTTCAGTTATTCACAATAAACATAACAAGCTTTCTTATTGTTTGTAACTTGAAATGAACAATTCAAGGTGGTCGGAAGGACCTGCTCGATCCCCCCTCCCGGAACTTATGGGATGGAAAAATGGGTAGATATGCACACCGTCATATAGGTGTTATTCCATCATCATTTGTGAATTAGTACCCTGAATCAGGTTATAATAGGTAAATCACAAAAAATTACATAATGTTCTTTCAGGTTGAGCGAACTTCCAGAATTTCTTACAACTATTTTAGCTACAAATCATAGAAAGGAGTTGTACTAACTAAAGTGAAGTTGATCTACTAGTAAATAGGTAGAGACCATGATTTTTCGCAAATTCGATAACTCCAAAAAAATATTAATTGCTGCAAAAAATGTTTATGAATGTGCAGAAAATATTCTGAACACATTTTCCATCCATTCGAAATCACGAAATAAGGCAAATTTGGCATAAAATTGATTGTGTTTTTTCCCGCGAATTCCAACACATTTTGTGCTTAAACAATGAAAAACATCGCTAATATCCAACTTTCTTATGTTTTAAGCTTTAAAAAAAATGTACCATGTATAACGCACACGTTTTCCATCAATTTTTTCAAGGGAAAACTTAATGCGTGTTTTACATGGAATAATTTCGAACTCTACATGAAACCACGTGTAAATGGATGATTCACAGAGCAAGGTGACAATGATCTTGCAAGAGATCGAGTACACACCTACCGCCACACGGTAGCGTAATATAGGTACTTGTTACGGGAGAAACATTTTTCGTTACCGAGGAAAGTGGTGCGATTTTGGCGGGAATCGAGATCACACCTGCCGTCAAACGAGAGTCGTAACATCGCGCTAAAAGTAATCCAAAATAACTTCATCAAAATCTTTTCCAATTTAGTAGAAAAGTGTGCTAAAATAAAAACGCGAATTTTAACAAAAGAAACATAAATTATGGGAAAACATAACACAGATTTTGAGAAAAATAACGCAAGAATCAACAAATAGGAAATGGTATTACGATGTATAAAGAGTATATCCAAATATCAGAGGTTAAGTATTTAAGTATAGGCTATACCGTGATAGCAATTACACCTACCTTAGAGGCTTTAGGCACAGAATACACATTAAACCCCTTCCGTATTTCATTAAAATCTCCGTAGTTTAAACCCTTCTCAACTTCCTGTTGTGTTTTCACATCACTGAAAAAAAACAACAACATGTAATTAGTGTTTAATTATGTAGTCTTAGTTGAACTATTCATTTCGACTCACCAGCAATTTTCTTCTCTACTGAACGGAGACAAAACCATAGTAATGAATTTAGAAAATATTTATATTTATAAGCGTATAGTAAAACTTAGGTAAAATGCTTCCCGAAATATGTCACATCAGAGCAGTCCCGAAGGAAGGGCAATTCGTAGATTCGACCAAATTTCCGCTCTTCAGGGGTCCCGCAAGAAAAAATAAGTGCTATAAAAAACATGCTTAAAAATATTCCAAATTAATGAAATAATGTTTTAAGAAAAGTACTACATAAAAATTGTGTTCTAATATAGTTATTTATAGAAATTTTGTTTTAATTCCACATTAATTATAGAAAGTGAGATAATTATTTTTACATGAAGCAATGTATATTCGATACAGCATCAAAATCCAATGCAAAAGATAATTGTGATAGAGTATATGACTAAAAATTGCCACTTTGATAGAAAAAATAATAGTTTGGTATTGAACAAATCCAGTTTTGTAATTAAATAAGTGTAATGGTGCTTCATCCGAAATGGAAAGAAAGAATAGCTTAAAAACGTTTATAGCCTGAATTAATTCAGGGTTTTAAACTTTAACACGTTTTGTTTATTGCTCTTAAATACAAATACGAAATTCAATCGTCATAATGTTTATATTGTACAGGGTTTCTATAAATTAGT
The DNA here is from genome assembly GCF_977018435.1 of Lepisma saccharinum. Taxonomy (NCBI): domain Eukaryota; kingdom Metazoa; phylum Arthropoda; class Insecta; order Zygentoma; family Lepismatidae; genus Lepisma; species Lepisma saccharinum. The sequence goes on along the minus strand of NC_139251.1, from coordinate 56,885,515 downwards.
TATACAAAAGTAACCGTTATTTGTGAGGAAAGTGTATGTGTAACAGAAATGGTTTATACATCAATGAATACAGCATATCTTCAAGTTTATTGTCGCACGTCATTTGCTTCCAATTGTTAGTTTCAGACGCCGCCACTGGAGGCGTAAGCGTTTGCTTATCTTCTCTAGTATTGAGCCAGTCATCACGGACTGTCAGAGGAATATCATACCTGGACTAGGGATGACCAAATCCGGAATCCGGATAGTAAAAACGGAGAATCCGGATTTCAGAGGAATCCGGATATCGGAGGGAATTGTGATCAGTTTTTTTGCAGTTGTATTGTACAACAGTTCTTTGTTTCGGCCAAACATGCCCACATTACTCGATGGCTTCGTCGTAGCAGTTGCATAAGGGCGATATTTTGATAGATTGGACAAGTTCACGCTTCAGTTTAATGCTCAAGCACTTCCTGACGCCGAAAGAATATAATCCTTGAGATTACATGCTTCGGAGCTCAAACAATGAAATCTATACAACACAAAATGTCATATATATTTCTTTCTGCTTTCGACCAAAGCCAAGAGGGTTTACAACAGGTGACGACATCGGATACATTCGCTGTTTTCTTATAGGCTGGAGGGGATAGAGAGAATTTTAATCAGAATATTTGGTGAACGGATCACCCGTCGTGCACGCAGATGTGTCGTTTAAAACACAGAGAGACGTACAATAGCATTGAGAAAAGGTGAAAGAAATACAAAGGAATTCGGGAGAGGGCAAGGGAAAGAGAAACAGAGTGGCGCGTGGAGAAAGGTGCGAAGGTGTTTTTCAGCACCCCTTAATTTTCGTACGCATGTGCCATGTTACGTTATGTATGGCTTACTAGAACTTTGTCGTCACATTGGAGTAACACCGCTCTCATTGTAGACAACAGACATTGATCGTTATCTGAAAGAGAACCCGCATTTGCTTTCCTCTATTGGGGGGGGAGTCTCTACCATTATTATTAGTGGCTGTCTTTCTTCCACCATAACAATTTTTGTTCTTAAACATTTCTCTCTCTTTTCTAAGACACAGTATATGGTCATTGGCCTGCATAAACAAGATATGTTCGTTTAAAATTACAAGACATGCGCTTGTAGTGGCCAAAATAAACAAAACTGAAACAAGTGACTAGTAGTCTTCAGTTTCATTGGCATATTTTCATAAAAGCCTATTAAATGTTCATTGGTATTTGATGTAATGGCTAAAGAATGCATGTTTTCTTTATTTTCAACATCACACCCCCCAAATTTCATTCCACGACCCCTCAGCACAGCTACATGATTAATACTGGCGCCGTCGCTACCCTCGTATCATACGTACAAGAAAATATTGAGATTGCATCTGATTGTTGCGGAACTGATCTCATGTACCAACTTTTTCTTAACCTGTACCAATTATTTTATGGTCAAAAATGAAAACATGAAGTAGTGCAAATCATTTCATAAAAGAAGGGAAATCTACTATATTACTAAGCGCAGTCGGCTTCTTTCATGCGCGGCGCCAGAAAAATTTGACCGGCTGGGCAGGAGCCAAATAATGGGTTGACAGATATAAAGTTTGAGTTTCACGCACGGGTATTCCCTTGCCCTCTCCCGAATTCCTTTGTATTTCTTTCACCTTTTCTCATTGCTATTGTACGTCTTATTTTTCCCTCCCACCATTTTTATCTGCTTGTATTACCCCCGTCTCCCCTCTCTCTGTGTTTTAAACGACACATCTGCGTGCACGGGTGATCTGTTCACCAAATATTCTGATTAAAATTCTCTCCATCCCCTCCAGCCTATAAGAAAACAGCGAATGTAACCGATGTCGTCACCTGGTGTAAAGCCTCTTGGCTATTATTTATATCTTTCGATCACACTTTAAACTGTAGGTCCAGTCCCGATTAGCCTTACTGTGCATAAAGTGGACTTAAAACACCAACCCAATCAATCTATCTTTCTTGTGTGAATCTGATATGGTCTCAATACTTCCCTCATTGCTCGTATGTACTTCGCTTTGTACTGTACAGGGGATATTTTATCTCATCCCTTTAAATTAAGAAGAAATTTATCATAGCCTATACTTTATTAGTTGAACGACATATTACATTAATTGATTTGTATTATTTGTTGTTTTTGACTTCTGTTTTCTTCCACTTCTGGCTAATCGCGAAATAGGGGATGAATTGTGATAAGATGAAGCAGACGTAGGGACAATCACAAACACACATGGGCAGATCACAAAACCACAAAGAGCTCCATGTATGATTGTACTGGCTGTGAGTTCAAACGCCATAGTCTCGTTAGTGTGCTAAATGCAGTCCAGGGCAGAGGCGCAACCACGAATTTTTGTCTGCGGGGGAAGTATCAGAATGAACGTAATAATAGTAATAATAATAATATAATTTTAATAATAATAATGTTAACAATAATAATGTTATAATAACATTATTATTATTATTATTATTATTATTGATTTCTGTTATTTTGCTTCGCTTATTGGGCCAATTTTGGATAATTTGCAAAGATGGGGATGAGTGATGATATGATGAAATTGATGAATGGACACTCTCAAACATCCATGTCCAAGCCAGGATTCGAACCAGGGACCAAAATTATTATAATTATTAGTAATAGTAGTAGTATCAAAGACGTTATTCTTATTACCCTCGTAGATTATGCAAAAGGGGGTAGAAGTTGGTGCTAAAGGATTTGTGTTCGAACAAACTATATGAATTATTTTTCCAATACGTTCAATTTCACATTAATAATGGAAAACAAGCACACAATCTATTTTTCAATGACACAAAATGCTTGATAAATGCATTCCAAATGTAATTCTTTTTTTACATTATTAATTTCATGCATTTCACATTGTGCAACATGGAGCGATGTGGACACTAAATTGTGTGCGCATCCAAAGTTTCATTGATATATAACATATAGATATTATTTAAATACATTACACAATAAATTCATGAAAAACTCAATATGCTGACCAAGGCAGACATTTATTTTATTAAAAAACATAAACTAAACGTAACGTTTCAACCTTCTAGCAAGGTCTTCTTCAGACTCTGCACCAAGTACAAATGTAACAAGGTTCAAGAACAGGACGAAATATATACACAAAAATACTCCCCTCCAGACTATTAGAAAGTTGTTCTGGTCAGTTCTGTACACTTGTAGAGAAAACTTGAAGATATGCTGTATTCATTGATGTATAAAACTTTTATATTATTATACACTTTCTTCACAATTAACGGTTACTTATGTATAACAAATTTATAGAAACCCTGTATATGTATGCGTACAGGACACTATTCTTCAGACTAAGGAACAAAAATCTACGATTTTTTTTCAAAATATGAAAAACTTTGGTTATGGGCCCCGCATATATTGAGGCCCCAGACCTCGCACTCACTTGGGACGGCCCTGTTTAACATGCGTAGCCACAGAATAGTGCATAGCTACAGACACAATACAAACGCTGCATAACAATTGAAAATCGACTGTATGTTAATAACAAAAAGTGACTGCACATGTCGCTATCACATTCTGTAGAGAAAACATCTACATTCCATCTATATTACATGCAATGTAACAGCTGACGTATTTACTGTGGTGTCTCTTTGGAAACCAGTCAGATAAAAAAATCAGGAATGCCCACAGCAGGGGGAAGGTAATGGGGACCTAGGTATTTTTGAAAAACATGCACCATGCTACAACATGTGCAATCAGGTGCGGTGGGGGATCAGAATATACTTCATTAGTAAAACATTTACTTTAGCTGGTCCCAAGAAACATTTTCTAGCTAGAGTTCGTCTGGTCTTACGGCGCGCGGCTTACATGCTGGCAAGGGAAGTGGAGAACGGGGGATACGAAGCAGACCAACCAGACAGCAGCGGTGGCGCCGAGAGTTATTACGTCGCGGGACGAGGTTCTGCACGCGCCTCGTTCAAGAAGCTGCTGTTCTTCTCATCGCGCTGGATTGGTCGCTTCCACGATCCTCACTTCCATTGCCAGCATGTAGAGCGCACGCCGTAAGACCATACAAAAGGGCTAGAAAAGGACAACTGCCATAACCATAAATTTATCAAGAAAAGAAAATTTGTTAGCCGGCCAAAAGTAATGGAATTACGTACATAGCTAAACAAACAATATATATATATATATATATATATATATATATATATATAATTATATAATTATATATTGTGTGTTTTGCTATATATATGTGTGTGTGTGTGTGTGTGTGTGTGTGTGTGTGTGTGTGTGTGTGAATTACTCACTACCAAGAAAATAAAACACAATAATTCGTAATAAACAGAGGCGTGACCAAGATTTTCGAAAGGAAGGATACGTATATATTTTATTTCAGTAAGAGACAAGGCTTACACTTCACCTTACGTGATCTTTGTAATCTCCGCGGGAGAATTGAAAATAGCATAAACTCCATCACTTCTGACATGCTAGTGCAGATATGGATCGAGATTGAGTATTGGCTATAAAAATTGAGCCCAGGTAGATGTGCACTCATTTTGCGAACTTTTCTCTACTTCGACGTTTTTTAGGAATACTGGACCAGCAGGTGTTATGAGTAATAACCCCCTACTGGTCCAGTATGATCTCCACCAACGCCCCCTTGGGCACGCCACTGATAATAAATGTAATATTATGGATATCATACCTGTAGGAACCATACAGTGCTGTATTAAATGCCATGCATAATCCGTATTCTGTCTGTATCAATGATCTTCTTATCTGTTTCCTTGTATTGTGTTCTGACATAGTTGCTTTGGGGTCAAATACCTGTTGAATTGTATATAAATATGACATCAACATAATTCATTGACAGTTACACTTTATCTTCATGTGGAATATTTAGTAAAATTTTATAATTTATATATTTATAATATGTTTACTTATTTTACTTTATTTTGTATTTTGTATTAAGTTCAATATAATGGCAAATTATTATAATTAACTTTTATATGAAGGATAATTTATGATATTGATTACATACTTACGTTACAATGACATTACTTTGATACTAGAATCTATAGTTAACGTTTACATTCATCTTTACATCAAGAAGAATCAAAATCGTTTTACATTTGAGGAAAATTCATTCTGAATTCCAGCATAGCCAGTATTTCAAGGCTTTCAGTTAATTTGTAAATAATATTATGACGAAAGTTTCCTCTTTTTACAACTGTAACCTTTTAATACTTTTGATTTACGAAGTGATTTGTCTCAAGTTTTTGACAGAGGAGAAAACATTTATAGGTCGTCGTTTTTCTCATAAATTATTGACAAACACCAATGAAATGGTTTACAATGCTTACGGTTTTTACGTAATGTTGGAGTTTTCGTTATTAATTTTGTGAAAACAAATAATATTACAAATTGAGAGTAGAGAATTACTTCCTTGTACACTATATATTTTCGCACCAACACCTTTTGTAGCCAGCAACAGCTGACAATATTGCGGATTTACTTTTGGTACCATGACTTAGCTCGTAATGTACTTTTAATTAACAGAACACTTAAGACCAAACATCACACGAACCAATTCCACTGATCCTCTTCTCTTATAATTGTTTCGCGATTAGCCAAAAGTGGCAGAAAAGATAGTAAGTAAAATATCATATCAAATACACTACTTAACACTAAATCAACAAAATAGACGAGTTGATGTTGCACTGTGTAACCGTTCATCTGTGGTGTAAAAAACTAAACGAACATAAGTAGTAAGAATATATTATATTTATAACCTCAATTTACTAATCGGGGAAATTCCCCTTAGCCAACCAATCCGCACAAGGCACATGACTTCGTCATAGGGGGAGGGGTCATGACATTCCTGAGCTAGTATTATTGATGTGACATTCTTAACAGGTTAATGCCCACACATAGCTGTAAGTATATCAATCTCTACACTTAGGAATGTTTAGAATGCAAAGAATTCTCGTGACAAAACTAGTAATAGGGAAATTCCCCTTAGCCAACCAATCAGACCAAATCTCTCTTTTTATAGAGAACGAAGAAGGACATAACATTCCTGAGACAGTATTATTGATGTAACATTCTTAACAAGTCAATGCCTTAATGTTTACACACATACATAAGCGCATCAATCTCTACACACACACACACACTCACACACAGGAATGTTTAGAATGGAGAGAATTCTCAGGAAATTCCTCTTAGCCAAGCAAGTTACATGACCCTCTCTCTCTCTCTCTCTCTCTTTTATAGAGAAAAGAGAAGGTGATGACATTCCCAAGCAAGTACGTATTATCGACGTGACATTCTTAACAAGTCAACGTCAGATCTACACACACGCACACACACTCAGGGAATGTTTGGAATGCAAAACTATTGATTTGTCTGAGTAAAAACAACTAGGTCACATGAGAATTCTTGCCAACATTCAATTTGGTTAAAGTTACTGGTTAAGGAAAAGTTTGTTTTTAAAAAATTAGAAAAAGAAACACTACGGAAACCTATGACCTTACTTAGATTCAATTCATTCTTAACAGATCAATGTCTCAATATTCACACGCTCCCGTAAGTACGTCAATCTTCACACATACACTCAGGAATGTTTGAAATGCAAAGAATTCTCGTGACAAAACTATTGATTTTGTCAGAGCAAAAAAAAAAACCTAGGTTACATGAGAATTCCTGCAACATTTCTACACGTTTCAGACGTAAAATTAATCAGAATACACACATTTCAGAAATAATTATATACAGCACTGTACAGCATTGTAAAACAACTCAAAATGACTATCAATATATTTATTTCTCTTAAAAAATGTAATAATTGTAAATATATGCTTAAAATATACTAATATAAGATCAAAAGTAATTTTGTCCCCTATGAGTTGAGCTTTGATAAAAAAAAAGATAATTATTTTTTATACTATAAAAATAGTAAAAATTGAATTTTTTGGATATTTCCCCCCTTAGAAAATTAGCTGAAATCAGGGTAAAATAAATTAATAGCAAATAAATGGCCGGAAACGAATCATTATATCTACTACGAGGTTTTACTGTAATACTGAAATGCTCCGTTCAAACCATGCCCACAACTTTCTTTTGCTTTAGTAAGCAACTCGACATTTCTGCAGGATAACAATGTCTCTTCGATAGACCTAGCGGAGGGTCTGCTTTGAGATACTTTGAGATGGGAGAACTTACCATTGGAAATTAGGTATTAAAATCCACTTTTCGCCACATAGTTAGGCGACAATTATTATTTTTCATATTATCCACTGTCAAATTCCGAAATTTTGTCTGTGAGGATCATCTTATATGACGAAAACAATATTTTAACAAAAACATAATCAGTGGTGCAAACTTCAATGCTGAAATGTTAGTTTGCAAGGCGTAAATTCCACAAAGCACCAAAGTGACGCGAAAGTGAGACCACACAGACCAGACCACTTTGGATTGTACAGGTAACAGTGGCACCAGACATTTTGCTTTGTTCAGTGCTCTGAAAAATCGCCATGAACTTGGAGGAAGGGAAAACGACACAGAGTATGTTTCAAACACGTTTGTCATTGAATTTCGTCGTGACCAAACAAAGCAAATGCCTCTGTGTGAAATAAAAATCCTTTAAAACCTTCAAAAATATATAAAACACCTAAAAAAGAGGCTTGATTTAGGCCCATAAACCTAAAATAGATTCTAACATGCAAAATATTTCTATAGACACTATAAAAGTTCATCAGTTGTTGCGTTTTTTATCGAAATGCTGACATAACTTATTATTTCTTTATTGTATATTTTTCATAGAAATGTTTATTTCAATAATACATTAAATAGTTTACTTTGTTGCTATAGCTATAGCTCTTGTCTGGTCTTACGGCGGGAACCCTACATGCTGGCACGCGATAAGAAACGCAGCAGCCTGTAGAACGAGATGCGATTAGTACTTCCTCCCACCACGGCGTAACTCTCGGCACCACCGCTATTGTCTCGTTGGTCTGCTGCGCATTACCCGCTCCCCACTTCCCTTGCCAGCACGTAGACCGCCTGCCGTAAGACTAGACAAAGTTGAACTTTGTTTGGTAGTTCTGAACATGAAAGCTTACCCATTTCTCAAAATTCAAACAGTAGATTAACTACAGTTTTTGAGAAAATAGTAACTGTTAAGATAGTTAAGTAAGATAGTGTACGGATGTTACAATAATTCCTTACTTGCAAAAGATTGGGTTACAATATAAATTAAGGAACAGCGATCATAGCAATATGCCATGAAAAACGCCACAGTAAATTTTAAAATTTAAGAATATTAACTTCCCTTGAATCTTTAATGTCTTAATAATTTAATATGAATATAGATTTTCACAATTTATTTTATGCCCCCAGGACTATTAACATTGGCAATAATGTCATATACGTTTTATTTGTAAAATATATTTATAATCCTTATTGTTATGGTGTATTGCTACAATACAGCAAGATGACTGTAGTCAGCATCAAATTAATAAATATAAATAAAATTACCAATTTCCGTATTTCGCCCAATGATACATTAGTTATGTGTTCTGCATTTTCATACATTGAAATTTTGTACATATTTCTATCATTTATATTTGCCATATCATGGAAATATTCCTTATAATAATAATCGTACTTCTGCCTGTCCCTTTCTTTAAGGTTGACGAAATTTCTGAGGAAACAAAAATATTTTTTAACAATTTGCTTTCACATTATAACATTATAATAAAACATTACATTGTGCACATTATGCCATTTCTTTTACAGTAATTAGAATGGTTTAGGCTTATAAAAATGACGTTTTTCGATAAAGTAACGGTGATACAAAATCTCAAAGATAAAAACTATTAAGGAAATGACTTTCTGCCTTGATGTAAATTATAAACTGTGAAAGTGGGTCACCTGCTTCTGAATCACCCTATCCCTTCATACAAGTAATTCAGAAGTGATGGAATAAATTGCAAGACTTATAAGTATGCACTAGCAAAAGAAAAAGGGTGCAGTCAATGTGGCTGCACACAAATCATCTGAGAAAAAAATATGTCTTGATTTCGTTATTTCTTTCTCTATAGTGCTAAAGCGGACTGCACGAAATTAGACCAGTGAAGGTCACGCGCCTTCACAGCTTCCTCCTGTTTCCTCCACACCACTATCCTAGCAGAGTTGTCTCACTCGTTATCCGTTCCTCAGTCGACACTTCGCGCCTTGCATTCAGCTTTCGCTGCTGTACTGTGCAAGTCTTTTTTGATTTGTACATCCAATGGCAAAAGAAATAGTAGGCGAATTGTCCACCATCATTTTCATTCGGTCTGTTGTTCACAATGTGTTGACCATGAATTAAAATAGAAACGTCAATAGGCAAAGGACAACATCTGCTTTCCATCAACAAAATTCCATTCCTTATAACAACACAGGATGTGAAATAAAAACTAATGACAATAGTAATGTACAATTTGTGTACTACAGTATCTTTGCCTTTGAATGTAGTTGAAAATGGCCAAAAATTTCGATTTTTTAAAAAATACTGGGTGGACTAAAAGCTTGGAACCATCCCTAGAAAAGCAAAGTGACGGACACAAACCAATCCAATATCCCAACACATGACGTGGGTAAGAGAGGAAAAACGTCTATGCCATACTACCAAGAATGCAGCCATGCATATCACAGTTTGTTTTAAGGTGACTTTATGGCTTGGCCCACAATTTGATTCATTGTTTGATTTGTTGTTTTAAGCCCACTTTATGCACAAGAAGGCTAATCTGGATTGGGCCTGCAGTTTAAAGTGGAATCAGAGCCACTGTTTGACTTCAATGAGTTCAAATCGGGGACCCTTTGATTACAATGTGAAAATTAAAACTATGTCATCGGGGAGTCCCAGTTTTTTGAGAGCCAAGGACTGCTAAGTAACTTTTTTCTGAGTGGCGCATTGTCTCCACATGAGCTTCCTTTGTCGCAATTTTCTGGCTTTCAAGGCCTAAGTCCAGAAATGTTCCTTTTAAGAAATTCCCAAATCATCCTCACCATGCTGTGTAAAAACAGATTTTTTTTTTTTAGTTTCTGTCGGGGATAGAATCTTACAGTATATTGTAAACGTAATTCACAATTACTAGGGCTAAGCCGATACCGATAATTGAAAATTGCAATAATTAAAATGTGTTCAAAATATTGATCAATATTGGTGTGTAAATAGTCTCCAATTACATGCATCAATCTACCAAGAAATTACTTTAGAATATTCAAGAATTATCACTAGGGTACAAATGAAATATATTTTTTTTTGCCTCCAGAGCGAAATAACTTGCCTCTTATGGAAACAAGTGTGCTGAATTCAAAAATAACGAAAAAAGTGCTCTAACACGCAAGATTTTATTTTTACAGGTAGATTTCAGTACACATGGAAATATGCGTAACAAATGTACAGAGCCATGAATTGCACATCATGTAACTACATGTAAATAATATAAAGTATCATTTTATAAGGAAATTAGTAATCAGCCACTAGTCAAAAGTAATTAGCTTGCTACAGATAAGGAAATTTGAACAATACAAAAGCATACGTTTACTTGAGAATAGGTAAAAAATGTGGACCTTTCAATAAACGTCTCTTATATTCAGTGCTAATTTCTCGTTTCGTATTCCAACAGTAATCCCCTAACATGGCTGGGTCCCATCATCCTTGGTAACGACTTTCCATGTCGGAAATGTCCTGATGGAACCTTACGTCACTTACGTCACCTAAATTCTGTGGAAAATATTCAAGATATTAAAGATATTCAAGATGAGAATGTAGAAGATGAATTTTTAAAGACATTCGGCAACCCATTTCTTTGTAGCACCTCAGTAGTTCTGAAACTAGAAATTCATAGTTCTCTTCTTTTTTGTTTCCCAGGGATCCATTCACCACAGCTTTGAAGAAACGCCACGCTGCCAGCTCGACGTCTTGGAGCTTTGATTAAAAAAAAATTGTCTATCAGGAGTTTTGTAATTTGTGGTCCCACAAAAATACTATCCTTCAATTTTGCTTGTTGTCTAGTTCGACAAAAGGTCTTGGAGGTAACGAAATCCAGTGCCATATTTATTCAAGGCTTTCACGAAGTTCTTCATCAATCCTAATTTAATATGTAGTGGTGGGAGAAGACTCTTCTTTGGATCAACAAGCGCCACATATTTCATATTTTTTCTCCAATTTCGTATTAATCCCTCATTCCCCAATCTTTAACTACAAAATGACGACTTGCGTCGCGACTGTCCCACAGGCACAAAAAGCAGCAATGTTTCGTAAAACCTCCCTGTAATCCTGTGATCAAGGCAATAACCTTGAAATCAGCACAGATTTCCCATTCATATTTATTATAATTTACAGCTTCTAACAAAGCAAACATTGTATCGTATGTTTCCTTCGTATTTAGAGCATGGAATAAAGGAATTGATGGTAAAACATTGCCATTATGCAGCCATACAGCTTTCATACTTAATTTTGAGGTGTCTATGAACAGTCTCCAATCGGGTCCTGAATGTCGAACACCTAACTCATTCATTAAGGAAACGATATCTACACAGAAGCACATATTTTCTTTCATTGGGAAATACTTGGAAAACTGTTCGTGACGGTTTCGATAAAATTAAAATTTTTGTGTCTCTCGCAAGGAGTTTCCACTACTGAAGCCTTGAACCAAGAATCTCTGCTTCTTTTTTTCCCAAATATAAATCGTATATAAGATCACTTAGCTCATCATGCATAATGAGGTGCACACCATCATCTTGTTCGTCACAATGGTATTCTACGGTGATTGATGTTGACGGCTCGTCTGCGGTATCTTCATCTGGTGCTTGCACAACCTATGTGCGTGGGGGTTTTGGAACTGGTAGTTCCTCGCTGTGGTGTACCGGTCTCTTATATATAAATTTACATAACTTTTCGAATGAAGTAATTCTTTCCCTTTCTTTTCCAGGTAAATACCTAGCCTTATTTTCCAATGTCCGTTTACCTTATACCTTAAATTTTATTTTATTAAAAATTGACATTAGAAAAAAATTTACGTGTAGAAGAATTTTGAGGATTAGTTTCGCTTACTACACTACAAAACACATTAGAAACAGTCATTACTTTCACGGAGGCAAAAATCATGTTCCCTAGTGTTATAATTAAAATATTAAAATAGATATCACGTAATCACAAAATACAGTCTTTTGTGCTATTGGTGTAAAATAAAAAGGTTGATTGATTAATTGGTTGGTTAGTTGGTTGGTTGATTGGTTAGATGGTTGGTTGGTTGATTGATTAGTCGGTTGTTTGGTTAGTCGATTGTTTGGTTGATTGATTGGTTGATTGGTTGAATGGGTGGTTGATTAGTTGGTTGATTGGTTGGTTGATTGATTGGTTGATTGGTTGGTTGATTTGGTGTGTTAAATCCACTTTATGCACAGTAAGGCTAATCGGTGCTGGACCTACAGTTTAAAGTGGAATACGAACCACTCTGTGCCTCGACCGGGTATCGAACCCGAAACTCCTTGATTACATGGCGACGACGACCACTGCGCCATACGGGAGACCTAAAATGAAAACTGAATTCGACTTTTGCATAATTTCCAGGATAATTATACTCCGCGAAAGCGTCGCATGACATTTTTGCGTACTCCGTGGAAGACCAATATGCCGGGAAAATATCGGCTGAGATGAATTCCAACCGATACTTTCCCGATATCACTAATATCGGCCGGTATCGGTATCAGCTCAACCCTAATAATTCCCTTTACTTCAGCCCTTAGAAGCATCCATATGTACAGAGGCAAGGCAAGATTTATTGATGAACAAATTATATTGAAAATTACACACAACGTGATGTTAACTCTAAACTTACTCCCTCATGAACCTTCCCAGGTTTCTTTTTTCTATAACTGTGTCTTCAGGACATATGAATACTGCAAAGTATGGTATTAGCCAGTCCATGTAATTCCTTTGAATGGTCACAGTCGTTGGATTTTCCTGGAACTTTCTCCAGTTTTCTAATATCATCAAAAGGGTCACAAACACAGCTGCAAGGATCACCGTTGTCCAAAATAATCTGTAAATAAAATCCACTTTCACATTGTGTTCTGTCATTCTCAGAATCATGTATGATTAGAAGTTAAATCTAATAAATGAGAGTAAAAGAAATACTAGGGTTCTCAAGGAAATATTATACACTTACTGATTTTCTGTTTGAATGTATTTAATTATATAAAAATAAGTTCAAATTGCATTGCACACACAGTGGTCCAAAATATACCAATTTAGAGATCACACCACAACTAGTTAAAACAATTAAAGAAAGATAGAGAAAATGGTATATGAGTATACGGCTGGTATATGAAAGAAAATGATACCGACCCTTTGAATGTAAACGTGTAAATTAATGAAGGTTAGAGCACATTTAGAATACAATTTATATTAATCTCCATTACTGAATTGTACAGAACTATTCACGTTCCCTATGGGACACCACACTTAATACAAATTGGGTACTCATATCCATGCATTATATCCTCTTCATGTTTACAGATTAGTGATAAAAACCTGCAAGAGAGCTTTCAGACCGAAGCGACAAGTTACAGGGTTACGCAGAGTTCACACCGAAGCGACAAGCAACACGAGCCCTTCAGTGTAACACATTACAATCGCCACGCCTAGGCAAACAACAGACCCAAGCTACAGTTTTGCAAAGACAACCCAGTCGGAGTGACACAAGTTTTGCCGTGGATTTTCTGTTCGAAAGTTACATTAATTACTAACAGTTGGCTCCCAACGTGTCGCAACTCTTCGTAAGACTGATTCAAGATGGAGGCTTAACTATTAGAAACAACTAACATGAATGAGGACTCTGGCAATGAATGATCAACAGAGAGCAACATACATTAACGTTTATCTATATCTCAAGATCGTTGTAGATTTCAGTCATTAAAAGAATGATTAATTAAGAATTTTATTAATTAAGACTTTCCGTTCATATCCCGACCTGGGAAGGTTCAGAGTTGCCAACTTAGAGTCTTAATACTCTCTGCCAATAGAGAGTGAGTAAATATGTAGTAACATGGTAAATAAAGGTTAATTAATTGATTATTTTAAATAAGAGTGATTTATTTGATACTCTGTCTCGGCTCAAATTAATACATTTCCACACATCTTATTGGTTAACATATTACATTTAATTCTAAATATTCGTAGAATTCTTTGGGCAAAAATTATAATGAACGAGTGGCAAATGATCCGGGGATTGAGGTAAATAGTGTGTAAAGAGTCCTGCTGGAGTAGTGGGAACACGAGTGATGAGTTCGTCTGTACAGTGAATTAGCGGCTTCAAAGTAACTTATGTATATGGTAATATTTCTGTAATGCACAAATAGTATACATGTATGACTCAATGGAACGTTTTCTGTGGCATCATGTATCCAATAAAAAAATATGATATATTATGAGTAATTAAAATACTTGTAGAGCATAACACTTTTTTGTACGCAGGGCCAAAAAGGGCCAAAATTTGTTTTATATACTGAGAAAATCTGTAAAAAGTAAATTGTAAGTACACTATGTCCCAGATATCTCTGGAGAAGGCTAATGGAAATAAGTCTCTGCGCAGAACGGCTTCACCAGTGAACACGTAAGAGGAACGGGATTGCGTGGAGGGGGGAGCAAGCGACCGAAGTTACCAGCGTGTACGGCTTCGCTCTGGCCAATCGATTAGAGGAGACCAGTTTTTTTTCTTTCGCTTAACATTTCCTTTTCCACTTTTTTTCGTCTTAAATGTAAGTGTATACATTTAGCTATTACCATGATATTTTATATTTGTTCAAGTTAAAGCAAGAGGACAGTATTTGCAAGAAGTAAAGGAGAAGTGTTTTGTCACAACATGCACATGCACCGATGTGGGCCTAGTTATGTCAAGCCGAGAGCATGTTGTGACAGTATCTAGCATTTCTGAATTACATAATGTAGACAAATTGAATATCAGTAAAAATAATTTAAATGGTTAGAAACATCATTAATTACAGAAGTAGGATGAAAAAGTTGCCTCGCCATCTGATTTTTATTTACTAATCAAGTGATATCTCTGACACCATGTCAGGAAAATTATGGTGTTGGTCTAGCCTAATATAAAAATGTAATAATCATTAACAATATAATACGAGGCGTATTTTTTAAGTAAGTGCCGTTTTGATATGTACAAAAAACAAGTAAACTTCTTGTAACAATTTTATTGTTACATGAAAGACCACACTTTTATCTACTTTTCCACATAATTGTCACCAATATTAAGGCATTTATCATATCGAACAAGAAGCTTTTGTATTCCGTCATCATAGAAGTTTGCCGCCTGAGTTGACAGCCACTGCAACACGGCCGTTTTGAGGCTATCGTCTGCTTAAACTTCACTTTCTTGGGCGATGTTGAATGCCGCCATTCCATGGATTGTTGTTTTGTATCGGGTGTAACGTAGGCCACACATGTTTCATCGCCTGTGACAATTTGGCTTAAGTACGCGTCACCTTCAGCTTCATAACGCACAAGAAAAGTCAAGGCGCTACCTAAACGTTTGCTTTTGTGCTCCTCAGTTAACATTTTTGGTACCCATCGTGAGCACAATTTTCGATAGTTTAAGCGTTCGGTAACAGTTTCGTAGATAACACTTCTTGAAACTTCAGGGAACTCCTCTGATGACGAAGAAATCGTGAAGCGTCTGTTTTCTTTCACTTTTTCGTCGACTTTCTGCACCAAATCGACAGTGATCACTGAGGGTCGCCCACTCCGTTCCTCGTCATGAACTTCCTTTCGGCCATCTTTGAAAGCTCTTACACATTTGCGTAGCATTCCATCACTCATGATGTTTTGTCCGTACACTTCACAAATCTGACGGTGAATTTCAACTGCTTTCACGCCTTTAGCACTAAGAAAACGAATAACAGCGCATATTTCACAGTCGGCAGGATTCTCAATCGGCAGAGGCATTTTAAATACGCAAAAGCAAATGTATACAGGATCGATTGTTGCCACAATGGTGTCTGTGGCTTGCCAACAGATGTAGGTACACAGTGCGCATGCACGGGACACCGACCGCAGCGCTGCAGCGGCGGAATTTCAAAACGGTACTTACTTTAAAAATACGCCTCGTAATACAATGAAATAAATAATTGTGTAATTCAAGATGCTTTAAATGCGATCATCCAAGTCACAATTTTGACTGATATAAACAGGGTTTCCCTTAGTACAAGCATCACGCACCAACTGTTTACACTCAAGGCACCGGCCTCACTTCTCCCGAGATTTAGAATTGGAAAATGGTTCCGTACACACAAGTCAAAAACAACATCATTGCTCTGCTCATTTTCAGTACAATTCCCCTTTTCACATAAATATCTGTAATTTGACAGCTGTCACAACCAACCCCTTATGTTTGCCAGAACTAGCCCCATGTGTCCTTTTTTACTTCTAACCCTTCAATCTCAACTTTAAATTTAAATATACTTGAATGAAAACCTCTCACATACTGACTATAAACAATAGAATTCTCAGGATACTGCTGTTTGAGGCTATATTGACAACTGTAGAGAAGAAATAATATTTACCATATATATTATGTAAAAAAACACGAAAAGAAAACACCTAGCTAACTATTCTCTGGGGAGAAGCACACAACTGCGCGTGCTAATGAGCCACCACTGTCAGCAACAAACGAATATCACGAATAGTTTCGACGGAACAGTGCTTGTCACAACCAGCCCCCGTCAAAACCAACCCCCGGTCTCCTCTTCCCATTCACCCTTCTCGGCCTTGCTCCAGAGAAATATGGGGCAGGGTATAAGGTGTGACCCCTACCTGACGGTATGCAATGCGTCTGCAGTAAGTGCAAATGAAGTGGTGATTTTTCCTGCTGTAACCTAGGGTGTAATTGTCTAATATTAGTTGCGCGTAATATCTAAGATTACTAAAATGCCTGGGAAAGTGATTGAATAGAACAATACCAAAAGTTTATCTTACACGTCTTCTAAGAACTAAAGTTTATTAAAATGCTTCGGTGTACTACAGATGAGAAGGAAAGGCAAACATTGTGGAGAACAGTGTCTACCCTGTTCTTCGCTTTTCTGTTTATTTTGGAAACGCTGAGAATTTTTTTGTCATATATTTGTACATCTTTCAAAACAATCTTACTTTTCAAGAGGTGATCTTCCTTTCAGTGCAAGATGAATCAGGCCGCTGAACGAAGAGTCTTTGAAATAATTTCTGATGCGGTCCATTTCTATCTATTCTCCTTGCGCTATCCCAGTAGTTTCTGCATAATTAAATTTGTTCTGTAAATAAAGAATACTGTGTATATATACTAGAGCACATGCAACATGACCAATCTATACTTTACGAATAATTGGAAAAATAATGAGTTGTTTACGAAACAAATAAATATATGATATACATAATAATTTTATCACATCAAACTCTATTTGCATATTTAGTTAATTTTGAAATTCAACACCAAACAAAAATCTCTATTCTTCTCTATATTAAAGAAATTGAAAATATTTCTTCGTGAAATTTTCTGAAACATTGATTGAAATAAAAATAAGTGCTTCAGCATTTACAGCCGTCACATTAAACGGGGTCCAGCCACTTATCATGGCTAAAATCAATACGTGTCTTGTAACAGTTCTTTAATTCAAAGACATTTTACAATTATATTTTGTTATTTAGTTTTGAGCATAATCTGAAAAGAATGAAGAAACTTCTGTTTTGGTACTCTGTTCAATTTTGATGTTATTTTGTTTGTTACTCGTTACTATAGTGACTGTAGAAATTGGTTAATATACTAATGTGATAAGTAACATTTGAAAAGTTAATTTTATTTAAAATATTGCAACAAATTGCTCCACACTGGGGACAGTTGCAATAAATTGGCGACCTAGAGCCAGGATTCGAAAACTGTGAGTTGATAAGAACTGAACTGATAATGCAATAATAAAGAAAAGAGAAGTGCCTTACGTCCTTCGAAGTAGCGTGTGTCTTCAACCGGATCTTAGTGATGATGTTGAAGTAAGCAACGAAGAGGACATTTCTGGTAAGCAAATGGAGGATTTAATCTGTTGTAAGGACAGATTTTCTGACACTCGCATGATTGATTGCACGTCATGCAAGAAATGGGAACATGTAAATTGTAGAGGTCTTACAGTTATTCACTGGGTGATATTCAGCTCTATGAAAGAAGACTATTACTGTAAGACATGCAATCCAGAATTCAATCCATTCACTTTAAAATCATACTTGGATAAGGTAAATCCCAATATTGACCAAATTTTATCTGCTTTTCACTTGAGTTTGGCCCAACATGAGAATAGGTTGCAAGACAAGTTGCTCCAGAATACCGAAACGCTGGAGAATAGGTTGCAAGACAAGTTGCTCCAGAATACCAAAACGCTGGAGAATAGGTTACTTCAGAACACTGAAGCTTTGGAGAATAGGTTACAAGATAGACTTGATCAGAACACTGAAACGCTGCGCGAAAGTTTACAAACAAACTGTGAAGTTTGGGGCACAAAATTGGTTAGCTTGCAGCAAAGTACTGAAAAACTGAACGAAGGACTCCAACATGTAGAAAATAAGTTGCAGCAGGTTTCTGATTCTTGTCAATCAGCTAATAGGTTGCTAAATGAACGTATAAATGATGAAGTAACTTTATTAAATTCGAAAGTCAGTGATCTTGAATCAAAACTAGACCATCATGGTGATGAGTTAAAACAACACGTATCAAACCAGTTGTGCCAACATGAAACTTCTATAAGTACACTACAAACAAATATGAATACTACGCAGGTAAAGTTGCAAGAATTTGATTCTATGCTTAAGGATTTAAATGAGAAATACATTAACTTAGGGCAAAGCGATGTTATTTGTACTAGTATGGTTAGAGACGTTCTACAACCAGATAAAGAACTAAGTAATGTTGATGCACTTATTAATGAACATAGGCACATAGCATGCCAAACTGATACAAGATTAAATTCTAAATTAAAGCATGTTGTTTTTAGTGAACACAATAAATGCGAAACATTTCATACAGGTTCTTCTGGCTATGATACATCTGATGCTGAAGTGAATTCTGTAAAGGAAAATGTAACCAAATTGTGCAAGGGCAAATCTGCTCACAATAAAAGTAGAAATAAATTTGCTAAAGCTTCCACTTCACAAGGCAAGAATACATATGCATTGCGGCATTGTGTTTTAGATAATACTGAATTTAGTAATAGCAATCCTACTGTTGACAAAATCCATTGTACATGTTCACTAAATAACCATTCATGTCTTTCTTCGTTGAACAACTCTTTACTGTATGATAATAAGCACGTACATACTTGTGATACTGAAAATAATGCACCTAGTTCTTTATGTGCTACAGACACATCTAAGCAAATTTGTTCTACATCTAACAGAAATTCCATACCTTCTAGAACTTATGTTGCTTGTGATAATGAAGACAATTTCACAGGTCTTGAAACTTCAGTATGTGGTTGCCAACGTCAAAGTACATGTCATTCCTTAATCCATGATCAGTTTCCTGATGACTTAAATGTAAATCATAGTCCTTGTACTAGAACAAACTGTACTTATAACCCGATGTGGCTGAATAATGATTCTACATGGAATTCTTATAATCAGTCCGATACATGCTGTAATAGATTTTCACGAGTTAGTGAACTCAGTCAATTGCCACGTTTTGGAGGAGATGTTTCAAAACAGTCTGCTAGAGAATTTATCGAACAACTACAATGTTAAACATAATTGGTGTTCCTCCCAAGTATAAATTATGTATAATTCGTAAGTGTTTTTATAATGTAGGCGCTTACTGGTTCAACAGTGAAAAGAAGAGTTTCATTTCTTATGAGGACTTTGTACATAAATTTCTTGATCAGTTTGCATCTAATGAGTTATTAGAAAGTCAGTTGACATTGTTACGATCTAGAAAATACAACCCAGCTTCAGGTTTGTCATTGGAAGCATACGCTTTAAAAACGTACTCTGCTTATTGTAGCCTTGTGGAAACTCCAAACAAAGTTGAAGTAATACGGATGATTTTGAAACAGCTACCTGAGTCAATTTCAAAGAATGTGGGCTGCCATAACATTACAGATCTTAAGCAACTGACGCAGAAATTAAGGACTATTGATTTGTATTCGAGTGATAAGAATAAAAGTTTATCTTTGCCCGGTGATAATACAGATTCTGATGACAGGGCTAATAAGAAGAGAAGTTTCGACAGACCAAAATACTTCGTCAGGCAAGTAAATGTTGAGCGGAATTCTTATGATTCTACAACACAGACTGAAAATGCAGGAATCAATGTAAATAATCGCCCATTTCCCAGAAGATTTGAACGCAATCCCTCAAGAAGGCAGTTTGTAAGGTCTGAAAGAACTAATAATAGGGTGAATAATTCTAACTTCAGACGTGAAGATTATCCATCCAGATCTAATAACAATGGAAATGCTGGTGTTAGAAGAAATGCAAATGTTGATGAACAATCATCTTATATTAGTGGTCAGTATTCACTTAATTGTAATACTAATCAGAATAGTGACAGTGTTTGTAATAATTCTCGTAATTCGATAAATTACTCGGATGCTAGAACGGATAATCCTGTTTCATCTGAAAGGTTAGGTGAGTTTATTTGAACAGTGAATTGATCATCGCTGTTACAAGAAAGTTCATTGTTTCTTATTATCGTGTGTAAAACAGCATGAATTTATTGTATTTGTCCTGTTTATTTATGTTCTGCTGATCATCATATTGTCTTTTATGGAAGAACGTATCTTTGGCTTCTCCTCTCACAACTGTCTGACTTATTTCAATGTATCAAAGACAAGTGTTTGACGTGAATAAAAGCAGAAAGCGCCAAGAAAAAATATACAAAGTGTCTCGCTGGAAGAACGATAAGAAGGAATATATGTAATGTAGGATAAAATGAATGTAATATGGTATACCATTATAATGAAGGACTTCATTTGCACATATAGCTTCAAAGGGAAGAAGTGCACTCATGAAGAATATAACCCTTTAAATGGATATAAGATGGTTATGAAATAGTAATGGTAATGAGATTGCAGTAAAGAAGAAATCTACTGAAGATGGCTGTAAAGAAGATGTGAAAAAGAATGAGATTGCTGCCAAAGAAGTAGTAGAAGAAGAAGTGAAGATGATATATTGAAGATGTTACGTTTGAAAAATATACGTATTTCTACATCAAAGTATGATGTCAAGGTTTTCAACCGGAGGAGGAGGCTATTGTAACAGTTCTTTAATTCAAAGACATTTTACAATTATATTTTGTTATTTAGTTTTGAGCATAATCTGAAAAGAATGAAGAAAATTCTGTTTTGGTACTCTGTTCAATTTTGATGTTATTTTGTTTGTTACTCGTAGTACTGTTAGTGACTGTAGAAAATGGTTAATATACTAATGTGATAAGTAACATTTGAAAAGTTAATTTTATTTAAAATATTGCAACAAATTGCTCCACACTGGGGACAGTTGCAGTCTCCTGAGGACTAAAAGCTCTCTACCTAGGTTAAAACCTGATGATGTGAAGAAGCACTCAGCACATGTAAGGGCAGAACACAGGACAACACACTCACAGCCCTACAGATTCTACTGGTTGTAGGTCCAGACGCCAAAGCCTCGTTTGCCTGCAAGACTGGAGTTACTAATTGGATGCCTCCTCAGATTACCCCTTACGCCCCATTGCACGATATTTATCTGACATAGAAGTTTCTTAATATTGTATAATTGTCGAAGAAGTCATTGTTGTCTAACAATAACTTGCGTAGTGGTAACGTCGTCGCCTTTGTAATCAAGGGGTCCCGAGTTCGAAACCCGGTGGAGGCACATGGCACAGTGGTTCGGATTCCACTTTAAACTGTGGGTCCAGTCCCGATTAGCCTTCCTGTGCATAAAGTGAACTTAAAACAACAAACCAATCAATCAATCAAATCTAACAATACGTTAAGCATAATCAATACGTTTCGTACCTAGTTTCCTTTCTACTGGCAGTGTGTAAAAATATGCATTCCTGTGTATGGCATACAGAGAATTTATTTCTCCAAAATGCTGATTAGTCTAGATAATCTGGTCAGAAATGAACCTACAGTATAAACTGAAATGTGAACCAGCGTGCGAATCTTCCTCCACCAGAAATCGAACCATGAACTCTTTCAGTACAAGCCCACAACCTTACCCACTACGCTATGTAGATGCAAAAATTTAATTCTCGACACCAAGATATGTTGACATCCTGGTAGTGTTATAATTGTGTGAAAAATAAGATATTTAGAAATTATGTCTCTCTTAGCTTAACAGCAGTCACGTAATGATATGATATTTTGTGTATAATTATAATAATGCCTTGAAGTAATACAGTCCAATCCCAGGACTGCATCTCCATTTTGCTTGCCAACTTTTGGCTCTTGCGCGTGTGTTGTGTGTGTGTGTGTGTGTGTGTGTGTACTATTCCGAGCTTACTGTAGGTCTTGTTTAGTCTTACGGCGGGCGCTCTACATGCTGGCATGGGAAGTGGTGAGAGGGAATTCGCAACCGACCTACCAGACAACAGCGGTTGTGACGATAAAAATAACGTGGCGGGAGTAAGTATACTACGTGCTGCTACAGTCTTGTGCAAATTAATGTGAACAAGAAACAAATTTTGGTCTGTACACTTTATTACAAAAGAAATACAGTTCTGTTTTTTAAAAATGATTTTCATTTACATGTTACAGGGTTTTAGTATTTGAAATGCTCTCCCTTAGCTATTGCAACCCTTTTCGGTATTGTATTTACTAGTTTAGAACATATTTCTTTGATTTCTGGATCATGATACCAAAAACAAATCACTGAACAAATCGTCCAAGAAGGTCAAGGGATTCATGAACGAAAAGAAAATAAAGTTCTTGGACTGGCCTGGAAATTCTCCAGATGTTAATCCTATTGAGAATTTTTGGGCAATAATCAAGAAAAGAGTGATAAAAACAGACTGCAACACGAAAGAGAAGTTGATTTGTTCAGTGATTTGTTTTTGATATCATGATCCAGAAATCAAAGAAGTATGTTCTAAACTAGTAAATTCAATGCCGAAAACGGTTGCAATGCTTTTTGAAGCTAAGTGAGGGCATATCAAATACTAAAAACCTGTAACGTAAATGAAGCTCATTATTAAAAAGGAGAACTGTATATTCTTTGTGATAAAGTTTACAGACAAAAATTTGCATCTTGTTCACATTAATTTGCACAAGACTGTACAGGCTGCTACGTTTCTTATTGCGCTGGATTGGTCGCTTCCCGATTCCCCGCTTCCCTTGCCAGCATGTAGGCCGCCCGCCGTTAGACCAGACAAAAACTATAGTATACCCTGTTTCGTTTATCTCTGGAGCAAGGCCACGCATAGTTGCAGAGAAGGGGGGAGATTGAGTTGGCAGAGCGACGCTGTACGCACTGCTGCAAATGCTGGTAACTGCAGTTGCTTCCAACTCCACTCAATCCCGTTCCCTCTCACGTGTTCATTGGTGGAGGCCGCTTCGAATCACTACTTGCGCAGAGACTTGTTTTCGTTCGCTTGCTCCTGAGATACACTGGACAGAGTATACTTACTCGAATTTCCCCAACTGGATATTTTAATACACCACACCGATCCTACTTACAGAATATTAAACTTGAAGCTCTATTTGCTGTTTTTAGAAATACTATTTAGGATGTTATAAATTTTATAACAATTATAGGACCTACTCGGCCTACTCGGTGTGGTAGTGGTAACATCGTCGCTTTAAAATCAAAAGATTCCGGATTCAATATCCGGTGAATGCCCATGGTGATTTTGATTCAACTCCAGTATCAATTTGCCTATCTGTGCACTTATCTGCACTTAAAGCAACAACTTAAGTTATAACAATTATAACATTTACGCTTGATTGAGTATGCTTACAAAAAGCTTCAATTTAGGGCATAATATTTTGAAGATAATGGAAACAATTTTAAATAATATTATTATAATGGTGATAGGAAATTAAAACCTCAAAATATAATGCACTAAAGGTAGTTACTAATTTTTCTTCAGTAGATTAAGACGTAATTCCAAGATTCTAATTTTGTAATGGACAATCACACGCTCTGCTCGTACAATGGTTGGTATTGGCACAGGAAACTTCGCTACTGATCGCTATCTTCTTTCGCAATCAATTTGTCAATACGTGAAAGCACACGAATACTAAGACTGTAATTTCCGTGTGTTGTGTATAATGTACACAGTTGCGACGCCAAAAGGACTGAGGCAAAGAAAAATAAGTTTGAGTTTTGGTTCAACTCAACAATATGCACAGATGGGCTAATCGAGACTGGGTCTACAGATTAAAGTGGGATTTGAACCACTATGTACCTTTAGCGGGTATCGAACCCGAAAGCACTTGATGACAAAGCGACGATGTAACTACTGTCCCATCGGGTAAGCCCAAAAGGAGAAAGGAAAACATGATTATGTAAGAAACTGTTATCCCGAATAAAGATTTCACATGTAATATTTCGACTTGTAATATAATACGCACGCGCTGAGTGGAAACCAGAGTGCTCTAAGACGCCAGTGGTTCCCCGATAGAATCCTGGCCTGGAAATGGAATATGCCCTTTCCCATTAATCTCTGGAACAAGGCCGCGCATAGCGGCAAATAGGGGTGGAAATCGAGTGGGCAGAGAGAAGCAGTACACGATGCTGCAAAGGCTGGTTACCCTCTCCACGCAACCCCGTTCCTCTCACGTGTTCATTGGTGGAGCAGTCTCGCGTCACTACTTTCTTTTCTCCTGCTCCTAATGTAGCTGAGACAGAGTGTAGATGTTCTTTGTGGGTGTCCCTCCACCAATTTCATCATATCATCACTCATACTCATCGTCGAGGTTTGGCAAAAGTGGCGAGAAAAAGCAACGTCCGAGTAAAGTATGAAAAACTCAATATGCTGACCAAGGCAGAAATTCATTTTATTATAGCCCGACCCTGTGGCCGAGTGGTTATCACATCGCGCTGCGACGCCAAGGGTCCCGGGTTCGAATCTCGGTCGGGCTTGCTTGTTTGTGAATGTCCATTCATCAATTTCATCATTTCATCACTCATCCCCATCTTCGCAAATTAGCCAAGAGGCACAAAACGCGAAGGAAAATAAACTAAATCAATCAATCAATCAATCATTTTATTATAATACATAAACTAAACGTATCGTTTCAACCTTCTAGCAAGGTCTTCTTTAGACTCTGCACCAAGTACAAATGTAACAAGGTACAAAACAGGACGATATAGCTATACAGGGTGATTGGTAATTCGAATTATTCCTGGAAAGAGGTGGTTAGCACATCGCGCTGCGACGCCAAGGGTCCCGGGTTCGAATCCCGGTCGGGCTTGGTTATTTGTGAATGTCCATTCATCAATTTCATCATTTCATCACTCATCCCCATCTTCGCAAATTAGCCAAGAGGCACAAAACGCGAAGTAAAATAAAGTAAATCAATCAATCAATCAATCCTGGAAAGGGATAATACTTGAGCACATAAAAAGGTAGAGTGCTCCCCTGTGCATAGCACCACGCCATGAAGGCGTATAGGGGGTGTAGGGGTAACGCCCCACACTTTCTTGATCCGGTCGTGAGTGGGGGTGATGTGATCAGCATCACGCCCCTGACAACTTTTACACCCCAGGGTTTCCCCCAGGTACCCATGTTATTCGACGCTACTTGAGCACATTTGCAACAAATTTGACCCTATGCACCGGGGGTCGGAAATCAATGGGTTTCGAGTTATTGCAGTTTGTAGATTTTCGTGACATATTCCGAATTCCGACCAAAAAACTACTAATTATGAAAAAAATACTATACATTGGACACTTAATAGACACGTTGCAAATAGCTGACGAATGAGTGACTACTGGGAAAAAATTTCATGCCCAAAATTTCCATAGACACAGAAAGACAATGTTGTCAACTGGCACACGGGTTGGGGGAAAATCTGAATAAAAAGCGAAGAAGGCGCGTCGTAGACCTCTTTGTAAAGTGAAAAGACGTTATCTGTAGTGAGAAATAAAGGAACGAAAATGAGTGAAATAATAATATTATTTACCATTCTCATGATTCCAGGTTGTCAGAATTAACTGTTACAAAAACTACAAATCCTGTTAAAATTGCCTCCCCCGGTTACGTATGCAAGCACGCAGCCTGCGGCGTACTTCAGACACAGTCACTCGAGTTGACACTCTGTCTCCTATGTATTGGGCGGCTGTCACAATTCTCTCTCTCAACTCTTCTTGGGAATCCACTGGTGTACTGTAGACGAACTCTTTCATGTGACCCCAAATGCCAAAGTCGCATGGCGTCAAATCCGGACTCCTCGCCGGCCAAGGGTTTCGGGCTGCCTCAACCAATCCATTGCATGGGATAATTGTCGTCCAGTCACTGTCGCACACCCCGGAAATAGTGGGCTGGGCAGCCGTCATGTTGGTAAATCATACCCCATCTTGTGGCGAGCGGCACATCCTCCAGCAGCGTCGTCAATTCTTCCCTTAGGAAGTTTTCGAGGTAATGCCGTTTAGGTTTTGTGGCAGAAAGAATGGCCCGATCACATGTTTGTGGATGATTCCCATCCACACATTTAGTGAGAATTTTCTCTTGTGAGCATTTTCTTGGGTTTTGACCCTTAGGGGCCCAAAAATGCGCATTATGAAAATTCGTAATTCCATCGCAGTCGTCTACAGAATTCTTGTCAGGTGATGGGGGTCTTCAGTGTCGGTATGTAGTAAAAATCGACAAAAATCCATCCTTCTGATAGGATCTCCCTCCTCAATAGCATGCGACTTTTACATTTGGGGTCACATGAAAGAGTTCGTCTACAGTACACCAGTGGATTCCCAAGAAGAGTTGAGAGAGAGAATTGTGACAGCCGCCCAATACATAGGAGACAGAGTGTCAACTCGAGTGACTGTGTCTGAAGTTCGCCGCAGGCTGCGTGCTTGCATACGTAACCGGGGGAGGCAATTTTAACAGGATTTGTAGTTTTTGTAACAGTTAATTCTGACAACCTGGAATCATGAGAATGGTAAATAACATTATTATTTCACTCATTTTCGTCCCTTTATTTCTCACAACCGACAACTTCTTTTCACTTTACAAAGAGGTCTACGACGCGCCTTCTCCGCTTTTTATTCAGATTTTTCCCCCAACCCGTGTGCCAGTTGACAACATTTGTATCTTTTTGGAGAGCTTATGAAACGAGGAAGTTTTTTCCGTGATTTTTACGCTAAGTGTGTTACCAATTTTTTGAGTAATCCTCTTCGATTTAAACGATAATTTCCAAATTTCTTCATGACGTGTGCTCCAATGACTGTTTCTTTCTGTGGGTATGGAAATTTTGGGCATGATTTTTTCCCCCAGTAGTCACTCATTCGTCAGCTATTTGCAACGTGTCTATTAAGTGTCTAGTGTATAGTAGTTTTTTCACAATTAGTAGTTTTTTGGTCGCAAGTCGGAATATGTCACGAAAATCTATAAACTGCAATAACTCGGAACCCATTGATTTCCGACCCCCGGTGCATAGGGTCAAATTTGTTGCAAATGTGCTCAAGTATTACCCCTTTCCAGGAATAGGTCGAATTACCAATCACCCTGTATACACAATCATTACTCCCCTCCAGACTATTAGAAAGTTGTTCTGGAACATTGTAGCAGGTGGAACATTCTAGAATGTTCCAGAACAACTTTCTAATAGTCTAGAGGGGAGTATTTTTGTGTGTATATATATATCGTCCTGTTTTGTACCTTGTTACATTTGTACTTGGTGCAGAGTCTAAAGAAGACCTTGCTAGAAGGTTGAAAAGTTACTTTTAGTTTATGTTTTATAATAAAATGAATTTCTGCCTTGGTCAGCATATTGAGTTTTTCATATCATGGAAACAAGGCTTAATGGTGTTATAACGTAAAGTAACGTTATTTAAATGCGTACGGGCGCTAACCCCCACACAAACAGAGAGATTCGTCCTCACTGTTCCGATTTTTGTAAAACGAGAGGAATGAGAACTTAAATAAAATATATAGATAATCCCTATACTCTTTCTCCCCCTAATGATTCTTTTCGTAGCATTACTACATGAACATGTAATATACAAGGTGATTCATAAGTCCCTTAACATCCCCTATAAAAATGTAAAGGGGTTAGGCTGGGTACAAATGGTCATGATAGAATCAGGTTAGGCCTAGAGAGAACCATATTTGTATGTTCCAAGAGAAAGTCCGCCATACTTGTGGCATATTAAATTCAACTCAAATTTTTTAAATGGAAAAGGGTGATGTGATATATCAAATCAGGCTGGAATTTCACGGAAAATGCAATGCTGAAGGTTTCTCAAGCTACAAAAATTTTATTTTTAATAAGGAAAAAGTTATGATTGATTGACTGTAACAAATGTCTCAATTTCCATCCTGTCTCCAACATTTGGAGTAATTGTGGAGCTGTCACATTCGACACTGGATCTCGTTGATTAAAATCACTTGCAATGGCGTACGTAAACTCCTTTCCCCAGACAGCAGCACGATATCGTTGCGTTCCTCACTCGTTAGGGGTATTCTCATACCTTTTAGTTTTTCCATGTGAGCTTTTTACACACTTTCTTTCAAAATTTTCAGGAAGAATTTTAGATAATGGGATATTTCCCCGTATACATTGAAGGGTGTAATATGGCCTACTGTGCCGACGAACCCAAACATTTTAATTCAATCAATCAATAACCTGCTCAATTAAGAAAAGAAAGATGCAAATCTGGTAGCTAGCTTTGATGAAACCAATAAAATTCAGGCAGACATCAAATGCGTTCTGTAATTGAGGACTTTTTTGGAGGGAGGTTCAAGATAGTGCTGTTAAAACCATCTTTTAATGCAGTATTTCATTAAATGGTTTTTAGTTTTCAGTATCATTTTTGTTTCGATTTCAAAACCAGTTGTCTGTTTCAGTTTGTTGTCATCACTGTATACATATACTCACCAAAGCTAAACCCCAATAGTCTTATGCATGATTGATTGATTGATTTACTTTATTTTCCTTCGCTTTTTGTGCCACTTTTGGCTAATTTGCGAAGATGGGGATGAAGGATAATATGATGAAATTGATGAATGGACACTCACAAATATCCATGCCCAGGTCAGGATTCGAACCCAGGTTCGCTGACGTCATAGCGCGATGTGCAAACCACTCCACCACGGGGACCGGCTTTTTATGCATGATCATGTCTGTCTGTTCGTCCGTGTTAATTTGACCACGTCAATCACGGTTATCTCGGATGTCACTCTGTCAAAAATCTACAGGAAACGGAAGCTTCCATATCTCACAAAATAGTAGAAGTATAGTCACGAACAAAAGTGTGTCCTTCCTGTAGTGCTTTACGCTTTCGGCTTGTACTCAACGGAATTCGGATTCAATTACTGATGGAGACACATTGAACGATGTTTCGCCATCCACTTTAAAATCCTATGTCCAGACCCCAAAAGTACAGTGGGCTTTCGAAACCCCTACAAATTGGTGCTACATTACAGGGTGATTCAAAAGTATCTTGACATTTTAGTCAAAAAGCATTTCATTGAAAAAATTGACTACTACTGAAAAGTACTCTGGAATAGAAGACAAGCTCACAACATTTCAATGTGGTGGCCCTGTAGGTCTAGGCATAGCGCCCAGCTCTCTTGCGAAACGCATGCTCTAACATAGCCGGCGTGATCTTCCCTGTTGTTGCAGATATTCGCTGTCCCAGTTGCGCATGGTGTTGATCTTTACTTGGTACAGCCTAGACTTAATGAAACCTCAGAGAAAAAGCCTAGAGGAGTCAGGTCTGGAGAGCAAGCCGCCTTAAGCCTTGGTGAGCTACAGCCGATCGACCTATTGGCGAATACACTAAAGTTGCTGACCAAGGGAGTTTTTAAAGAATTAAAAGCACTTTACATGCACCTTTCTACCCTCTATCAGGGTCTTCCTAAACTAAAAGATGTTAGTTCTTTGTTTGAGGAAGACCCAGGTAAAGGGTAGAAACGTTACATGTAAAGTACTTTTAATTCTGAATAAACTCTCTTGGTCAGCAACTTCGGTGTATTTAATATAGAAACAAGGCTTAATTATGATAATTCTGGCAAAATGGGGCGATGCACCATCTTCCTGGAAAGCAAGAGTAGTACAGGTGGCCCGGTTCTAAATCCTCATTTGGGGCTCGAATCATCATGTGGGGCTCGCAGTGGTGCCAACTCACCCCCCGAAAATTTCACCAACTGATATTTTGAAGCCTTTCACGGTGTATGTTAACCTCACAAGCAGTGTTGCTAACTCGGCGTAGCCTTTTATGGTGTATGTTAACCTCACCAGCAGTATTTCCAACTCGGCGTAGCCTTTCACGGTGTATAATTTTTTTAGCTTTTTTTTTGTGTGTGAGTGTACATGTGTTTGGGCGAGGCGTAGCCTTTTATGGTGTATGTTAACCTCACCAGCAGTATTTCCAACTCGGCGTAGCCTTTTATGGTGTATGTTAACCTCACAAGCAGTGTTGCCAACTCGGCGTAGCCTTTTATGGTGTATGTTAACCTCACAAGCAGTGTTTCCAACTCGGCGTAGCCTTTCACGGTGTATAATTTTTTTAGCTTTTTTTTGTGTGTGAGTGTACATGTGTTCGGGCGAGGCGTAGCCTTTCACGGTGTATGTTAACCTCACAAGCAGTGTTGCCAACTCGCTTTACAAAAACACTCGCTGAAATGGCGCTCGCTGAAATAGCGCTCGCTAAAAATGGGCGCTCGGGGTCAGTTCTCGGAGAGAGGTTAATTTAACCTAATTTTTTTTTACCTCTGTCTTCCACATGTATGTAATGCGATTTGAGGAGAAGAGGGTGAATTAACCTTATGGCTGACAATGTTCTATAAAATAACAATTCCTATGAACTCTGTAAATTTCCGAACATATGTTGTATTCACACTTTTACATATCTTCGAGTGTACATTACAAATCTGCAAACAGATTGTGGCTAACTCGTACTGTTTAAGAGATGAACCTACTTCCGGTTGCTATTTTGGATTTCCGAGCATAGGTTGTATTCATACTTTTACTTATTTTCGAGTGTACATTACAAATCTGCAAACAGATTTTGGCTATCTCGTACCGTTTAAGAGATAAACCTACTTCCGGTCGCCATTTTGGATTTCCGAGCATAGGTTGTATTCACACTTTTACTTATTTTCAAGTGTACATTACAAATCTGCAAACAGATTTTGGCTATCTCGTACCGTTTAAGAGATAAACCTACTTCCGGTCGCCATTTTGGATTTCCGAGCATAGGTTGTATTCACACTTTTACTTATCTTCGAGTGTACATTACAAATCTGCAAACAGATTTTGGCTATCTCGTACCGTTTAAGAGATGAACCTACTTCCGGTCGCCATTTTGGATTTCCGAGCATAGGTTGTATTCACACTTTTACTTATCTTCGAGTGTACATTACAAATCTGCAAACAGATTTTGGCTATCTCGTACCGTTTAAGAGATGAACCTACTTCCGGTCGCCATTTTGGATTTCCGAGCATAGGTTGTATTCACACTTTTACTTATTTTCGAGTGTACATTACAAATCTGCAAACAGATTTTGGCTATCTCGTACCGTTTAAGAGATAAACCTACTTCCGGTCGCCATTTTGGATTTCCGAGCATAGGTTGTATTCACACTTTTACTTATCTTCGAGTGTACATTACAAATCTGCAAACAGATTTTGGCTATCTCGTACCGTTTAAGAGATGAACCTACTTCCGGTCGCCATTTTGGATTTCCGAGCATAGGTTGTATTCACACTTTTACTTATCTTCGAGTGTACATTACAAATCTGCAAACAGATTTTGGCTATCTCGTACCGTTTAAGAGATGAACCTACTTCCGGTCGCCATTTTGGATTTCCGAGCATAGGTTGTATTCACACTTTTACTTATCTTCGAGTGTACATTACAAATCTGCAAACAGATTTTGGCTATCTCGTACCGTTTAAGAGATGAACCTACTTCCGGTCGCCATTTTGGATTTTCGAGCATAGGTTGTATTCACACTTTTACTTATCTTCGAGTGTACATTACAAATCTGCAAACAGATTTTGGCTATCTCGTACCGTTTAAGAGATATTCCAAAATTATATATATATTTGATAAGCGACAACAACAGAGCCATCTCTGTACAAATGTTGGAACTCGATGAATGCTTGAGTGGGACAAGTTATTTTTTTTCAGTACGTCAACATTTTTAATTTTTTTTGCCAGTGAATGGGTTAGGTGACTTGCAACGACGAAGGCCTTCTAGCAATACGAACTTAGCTTATGCCGGCGTAATTCGCTAAAATATCTTTAAATTTGCATATTTCTCATACCGCCGTATCTTGTTCTATTAGACCTCTTCAAGAAAATCGCCAATTAGTGAAAACTAATTGAGCACAACAGCAAAAGAGGTGCTAATAGGGCAAGCATACAATGATATGGGGATATGTGAATTGTCGGTTTCTTCGATTCAGATAAATGGATCGAATTGAAACTGGGATATTTTGCATTTTTTTTATATGATAGCTAAAATAACAGAGATTTTGATTGGCTAATAATTTATACGTGGTGTTTTCTGATTGGTTTAAGTAAGCAAAATTTCTATTGGCTGTCTAAAGCCGGAGCACAGCGCTGATTTCTCACCTTTGCTGGATTGGCAGAGGAACCCACATGGCGGGGGATAGAACCTGAACGGGCTCCACCAAAGTATAGGAGACTAGAAGCATATAATTTGGCGAAAAAACCTAAGTAAGGTCATAGAGAATATTTCAAAAAAAGATTTTTTTTAAAAAAAAAAGTTAACAATTATATTTTGCATTGCACAGCATTGGATATTAAATAACATACCCCCAAAAAATCTCTGCATTATGCGTTCTGTAAAAAATTGCCCTACGTGCCAAACTGCTGTGTCAAGTAAACATTTTCAAAGGCACTGTCGTACTTGTGTGCCGGGAAAACAAATATGTGCGACCAAACTGTGCTCTAAGTGTGGAAAAAATATTTCTATTCCCAACTTCAAGCGACACCAGCTTACTTGCAAGAGCACTGGAACATCTCTACCGCAACCTTCCAAGCGAAAGGTAGAAGTAACCTCTCTCGATGCATCGCCACCTGCCAAACGCGTCAAGCTGGCGAAGAAAGCAGACCGGTTTGCGTTTGAGCATTTATTAGAAGACTTTGACATAACATCAGACAGCTTCTGCGATGTGCGTAGTTTTCTGGGGAGCGAGCGAGCTAAGATAATATCCATCCTCAACGATGCATTGGCCACACACTCCACTAAATTCTATGCTGTGCTATGCTGCAAGTATAAGAAACCGTCTGATAAAATATATAAATTCTTCCATGCCACAAAAGCAAAAACACTGCATCAGGCAGATGTCACTGACCTCGACAGCATCTACGACAAGTTTGTCGAGGAGCTTGTGGCAAAGCACGAGGAGCATCAGGCTGAAGGCTCGGGCGGTTCGCTGTGTGGCGACCCCCACAAACTTTGTTTGAAACTTAACAAATTCCTGCCACTGGCAGGGTCTAGCTATATTGCCCTGCCACCCGAGGTTAAAGCAAAAAAAGCTATTCTCAATATTCAGAACAAAGACACCAAATGCTTCCTCTGGTCGGTGCTGGCAGCATTGCACCCTATACCTTGGGAAAAGAGTCCACGCCGTGTTGCACACTACAAGCAGTATGAGTTGGAACTGGAGGATGCAATGGCGGGGATTGCCTACCCTGTAGAAGTCTCGCATATTCGCAAGTTTGAGGTTCGTGCTCGTGACTTGTTGGGCCTGCAATTAGCCATCAATGTTTACGGTCTCGAGAACAAACATGAGGTCTACCCCATCCGCGTGAGCAACGTGAGCAACAACAACGAGGCACGAGAAATCAACCTCCTGCTCATCAAGGACGAAACCCATCACCATTACACCCTCATTCGCTCGCTCTCTCGGCTTGTTTCGAGCCAACGGAGCAGTGATAGTCACCACGTCGAGGTGTGTCGCAGGTGCTTGTCTACATTTCGCAATCGAGAACAGCAGGATTACCGGCGCATCAGAGGTCCCAACATTGCTGCTGAGAAGCTAGCTCGCCACATGCTCTACTGTGGTACCAACAAGCCTGCACGAACTATCCTGCCCGAACCTGGTGCAGTAGAGTGCTTTCGCAGGCACAGTGCTATGGTGAAGCATCCTGCCTATATTGTAGCAGACTTCGAGGCCTTTCTTCAACCTCTGTCTAACTGCGAGCCCAACCCCGAAACATCCTCTACCATTCCTTTCCAAATCCACGAGGCCTCGAGTTACTCCTATGTTGTGGTGTGGCGAGACCAACATATTGCCTCCGAGCCCTATGTGTATCGCGGTTCCGACCCGGTCAAACACTTCCTGGAGAGAATGCAACAGGAAGCCATCAAGATAGGGAAGGTGCTGTTGGCCCCCAAGCCCATGCTGCCTCTGTCTCCCAAAGACAAGCATCAGCACGAAATAGCTCTAAATTGTCCTGTTTGCAACTCGGTCTTCACTGACGATAACAAAAAGGTCCACCACCATGACCATTATGGGACCGGAAGCTACATTGGCCCGTGGTGCAGCAGGTGTAACTTGAGAGCCAGGGACCCGCGCTTCATACCGGTCTTTTTTCACAATGGCTCGGGATATGATTTCCATCACTTGGTCACACATCTAGGGTACGACAATGCAAGAATCAATGTCCTGGCACAAAACGAGGAGCGTTATATTAGCGTCAGCAAGTGGGTGCCGATCCCCGGCGACTCAAAAAACAGGAGCATCGAGCTTCGGTTCCTCGACTCTCTGAGGTTCCTCCAGGCAAGCCTGGATGCTCTTGCTGGGAAGCTCAGAGACGACCAACTAGCCATTACCACATCAAGTTTCCCGAACTTAGATGTCGCACTCATCAGACGTAAAGGGGTCTACCCCTACGAATACGTCACCGACCCTTCCAAGTTCGAAGAAGAGTTGCTGCCTCCCCAGGATAAATTCTACAGCCAGCTGAGAGGTTCAGGTATTACCGACGAGGAGTACAAGCATGCTCAGTCTATGTGGGTCAAGTTGGGTTGCCGAACTTTTGGTGATTACCACGATGCATACCTGAAGCTTGATGTGACGCTTCTTGGCGATGTGTTCCAGGCGTTCCGGGCGACTGCGATAAACATTTACAACCTGGACCCTGTATATTTTTACAGCCTTCCTGGACTGGCATGGTCGGCCATGCTCCTGCTGACTAAAGTTAAACTTTCCCTTATCTCCGATATTGATATCATGCTTTTCATCGAGAGAGCTATCCGGGGCGGCATGGTCCAAGTGTCGCAACGCTTCGCACACGCCAACAATCAGCACATGGCCACTGGTTACGACCGCTCCCAACCATCAAGCTACATCATGTACACTGATGTGAATAATCTTTACGGGCACTCCATGATGCAGCCACTCCCAACAGGACAGTTTGAGTGGGTTGATCCTTTATACCACGACATCGAAAAAGAGTGCGACGAGTTTGGGTTTTTTGCCGAGGTGGACCTTGACTTCCCCGAGAAGCTGCAGGATACATTCTGTGACCTTTCGCCTGCTCCGGAATTCAAGTGTCCACCTGGCTCAGATCAACCAAAGCTCGTCATGGACTTGGAGCCCAAAAAGCGTTATGTGCTACACTACCGGAACCTCCAGTGGTTAATGCAGCAAGGGGTCTCGGTCAAAGCAGTTCACCGCGTGCTCTTGTTCAGGCAGTCTCCATGGTTGAAGCCGTACATCGAACTGAACACCGAACATCGCACTGCTGCCACTTCGGAACTTGATCGCGATTTTTTCAAATTAATGAACAATGCGGTATTTGGGAAGACCATGGAGAATGTGCGAAATCGCGTTGATGTGAGGTTGGTGACGAAGAAAACACAGTGTCGTCGACTTGTTGCAAGCTCGCTGTTCAGATCTCGAACAATTTACAACGAACAGATGTCTCTGATTCACATGAACCGGGGCGAGGTGCTACTCAACAAGCCCATCTATGTGGGAGCTGCAGTTTTGGATCTGAGCAAGTTGTGCATGTTCGAGACATATTACGACATACTACGTGCACACTACAACCACAATATCTCACTCCTCTACACAGACACAGACAGCTTGGTGTACCATGTTTTCACGGCCGATGCGTATGGTGATATAGCCAAAGTTCCAGCTCTTGTCAAGCTCTTCGACACATCGGGCTATCCCCAGCCAAACCGGTATGGAATTCTGCCCCGAAACAAAAAAATACCCGGCAAACTCAAGGACGAGAAAGACGGGGATGTGATTGTGGACTTTGCTGGACTTCGTGCCAAAGCCTATGCGATCCGGGCTGAGGGTTCTGTAACAAAAAAGGCAAAGGGTGTAAGCAGGCAAGTGGTTCGGGAGCACCTCAAGTTTGAGGATTACCTCGAGTGCCTCAGAACAAAATCGCCCATTCTACAAAAAGAGCATCGTATCCAAAGCGTCGATCATGTGCTTACAACTAATATTGTCAGGAAAGTTGCTCTGGATGCACACGACGACAAGAGGTGTATTCTTGAATGTGGGGTCCATACACTTCCGTGGGGCCACTATCGCCTCCAAACTAGTAAGGCCTGCCCAGAGTGCAACAAAAAGTAATAGGCAATGCAAAATGAAAAAAAAAACTTCCACTTCCTCGA
Source organism: Lepisma saccharinum (assembly GCF_977018435.1). Lineage (NCBI taxonomy): Eukaryota > Metazoa > Arthropoda > Insecta > Zygentoma > Lepismatidae > Lepisma > Lepisma saccharinum. The sequence continues at coordinate 56,848,688 of NC_139251.1, read as the reverse complement.
TTACATGCATGGCACAGCAAAATTAAACTTCTGGGAAACTGCTTATTGTAGTTTGTACTTGTGTATATAAAATTCCACATTTCTTATTGTGTGCTATTTTTTTAATTTTTTTTTTTGTATCTAAAACTGTTCAGTTACTCTTTCATTCTTGACGTCATACACAAATGTTTTCTCTGCAATAAGAATGACACTGCACAGAGTATCTGCAGGCAAGGCGTCGTGGAACTCGCATACGATCTTGATGTTGGTACGATCGTTAACAACCACCTGTTTTCTTTTAGATGTGTTGATGACAAACATGGGTCTGCGAGCTATGAACTCGTCGGGGTTGTAGTACACGTCCACATTGCCGGAGGTCACTCTCTTGTAAGCTGTGTACGCCTCGTAAAGTTTCAGGTAATCATCGTTTGTAATGTTTAAGTTATAATTCTCGCGTGGAAAAACTTCATTCCTTCCATTTTTGAGGTAAACATTCTTAATTTTGCAATTATCGAACTGGCTAGAATCTTTCTCTTGGTTATTATCTTTCCCCGTCTGGAAGAGCACGACGGTAAACTCTGGCATATCGTACCGGATGCTGTTGAACTGCGTAGTAACATCAAATTCAAAATGGCTGCCAGAAGCAGGTTTCTGCACGCACTGGTAGCCGTAAAATTGGATGGGTACTTGGGGGTTCTTCAAAATATCGGCTTTGTACTTGAGACCGTAGTTAGATTCGTATTCTACCACAGGCATGCGCAGCTCCATGAACTGGATGACGCACTTGGCTGCGTCGGGTAGTGTGTTGGCAAGTGCTGCACCGTCTGCACCCAAGGTGCTGTAACGCATCAGCACATCGTTGTCATTGGCGCTTCTGCGAAAAGTGACGCGCAAGCCACCCTTCCACATAATCTCCGTGTAGTCGGAGAAGAAGCCTGGAAGCAAGCGCATGGGAAACAGTACTGTGTGGCTTCGAGTTTTGATTTTTGTATCTGCTTCGAATCCCCCTGCCTGGTAATATGCCGCATCGCTCTTGGAGAGTTTCAGTGTTCCCACAGCTGTAGAAGTAATCCCGGGGTAGTCAACCCTATCGATGACGGTGCCATGCTTTCTAACTTCCACTTGCGAGAACAGATGCGGCACAAAATTGTCCACAAGTTTTAAATTTGCATTGGCGTTAAATGCTTCCCCGTTGTCTCTCTTCACCACATCAAACTTGATATACAAATCAGCTCTGTGAGGGTGAATGAACCCATCCCCGACGTCCACATCGTATTCGATCTCCCTGTTCGGTTCGTTCAAATTGGCGAACGTGCGACGATTGGGTGGGAAAGATTGCAACTCGTAACTTTCGATTTGCTCCATGATTGTTATTTATTATACGTTAATCTCCACGACGGCGGTGGTAGTAGCTCCGGCAAAATTCACCACCTCATCTTTTTCGTTTGTCACTGCCAATTCTATGTTGTCTATGCGATTACGAGATATAGGGAAGTATATCGGTGGTGAGGGTGTGTATATAATCGGTTCCATGAATTCAGAGTTTGGTTTGAACGTAGCGATGATACCTGTCTGCTTGTGGCTGCCTGGGATGCCATCCGAGGATTTGGTGATCATGCCTTCTGCCACGTTGCAATGTATGTTCAGAGTTTCGATGGCTAGAAATTTAGGAATGTTGGCACCGATGTGCTTGATGCCAGGTTCGAGCTTTGTGTTGTTCTCGAATCCCAGAAGCTCTCCAACAGTGCCTAGGTCTACTGTTTCCGTAGCAGACACAATTTCAACTCTGTGAGTTACAGAATTTTGAGATAGCAGTATATTTCTTGGCAATTGGGCTTGCAAGGTAGACAGATTGTACTGTCCTGGCGTGATAACTATTTTTTCATTTCCAACAGTAATTTTGTTATTGTGCTCCGTGACATTGGGTATCAGGTACATGCTGTAGAATGCACGAAGAGCAATAGATTTAGGATAAATGATGTCGTCATGCAACGCGAGTTTCAAGACCGAAGTCTCGCTGGTGAGATGGAACACTCCCATGGTGTTTTAGGTACCACAATGCTTTCTGAAAATGCTCCACTGAGGGGTTATTTATTTTAGACATGTATGCGAGAACGGAAAGGCATAGGTGGCCGCAGTTAACATCGGTGAAACCCTGGATGCGTTTGTCATTGTAGTAGAGGTTGGCAACACTGAGATACTTCACCAACCTGGCAGGCGGTGTGCCACCGAACGAATCGAAAACAAATGCATTGTTATCGTCAATTTTGAGGTAGCATATCCAATGTGTACCAGGATTTTTGTAACTGTCCAGGTTGACCACGCCATACTCCTTTTTCTTCACAGCAGAGGGTAGAGAATCGGACATGAAAACACCCCTGAAGTTCCTTATTCCCAACAGTTCGATCAGAGATTCAATATCGAAGTTGGACAGGGCTTCTTCTTTTTTTTATATTTCTTCAAAGCATCGAGGTTGCTTTTTCGCTTTTTGGTCACACCTTTCCCCTTCTTTTCCATAGCCAGGTTGTGACGTTTCTGTTCTTCCAGCTCGGCCTTGTTCTTTTTTGCATCGATGACGGTTTTGGCAATGGCAGCACTGCCTCCTGCCAAGCTGCCCACTGCACCCAAAGCTGCCAAGATGGCCGGAATGCTGAATATGAAACCTCCAATCTTCTGCTGCTTCCGCGAATGTTGCAACTTTTTCAATTGTGGAGTGCTGAGCAGCAATTTCATTCCGTGTCCTTTAGACAAGCATGAACGTTTCTTCTCGCGTTGTTTCTTGGTGAGTAACCCATCGAGGGCACCCAGCGTTTTCAGATTCGAATATGGTATCTGGTACACGACGCCCTTGGGCTTCATGATGTAATTTTTTTTTTACGGTATGTTATTTTATATATGTTCAGAGATTTTTTGTTTTCCCTCCCGTGTAATTTTTTTTACGGTATGTTATTTATATATACTTTGCAGCTATTAAACAAATTCTATTATGTGCTTTGTTTTCTTACCAAGAAGTTCTTTTGTCCCCTTGTACACGATTCGAGTTGTACTCTCGATTAAAATAGATAGCTTCTCGTCGGATAACATGCTAGCGTATCGATCTGGTAAAAATAGACTGTATTGTCCGTTGAGCAACAGACGTACTTTGGGACCATACTGGGTTGCAACAATTGAACCGGAAGTTATTGCGTAAGGTTTGTCCACTTCCAATTCCTGAATTTTTACATACTCGACTGACAAATTTAGCATTTGTTTTAATGCCTGGACGTCACTAATTTTTTCACCCATATCGAAGAAATATTTTTTTGGTCTCGTAGATTTTTTACAGTGTGTTATTTATAGAAAAAAGTTTTGGCATTGCCTAATGCGATGAGGTGATCGATGATCCTACTGGTTTCAGCATTTGAAGCATACCAGTCGTCTGTATATCATGTCCTCCCCTGTCTCCACTCGTGAAGTTCGTCCATCTTATCAGCCAATTTTTCATCAGCAGCCCGAAAAAGAGCATAGGGAGAAGAAGAAGATTTTACATCGCTTATTTTTCTCAGATGATCCAGAAGTAGCATTTCACAGGGCAAGCGAAATTGTGGTGTTATTTTAACTAAATCAATAAGCTTTTTAACATCCTCGTGACTATCGTCGAAAGTAAATGTAAATATTTTGTATAACACTTCTGTTGGTAAGTCTGTTATATGCGTAGACATTTTTTACTGTATGTTATTTAATTACAGCCCCCACCCCAATTTTCGTTTTGTATTCATGGCAATGGTCGTGCCCAATGCTGCAACCCGTTCACCCAGCGAGGCGTCTCTGCTGACGAGTCTCCCGAACGCGGCATGCTCCAATTTTTTATCAGCATCGTGACGCGCATCTAAATTCGTATATGTGTTGTAAGCAATGTCGTGATCCTTGCATGCAGCATCCAGCAGATTTACCCCCTTGTCACCTCTCTCCAGTCGCCGTTCCAGTTTAGTACCCGGTCCGCAGTATTGGTAACCTGGTAGGTGCATCTCGAAGGGTAGCTTGTTGATGATGTCGTTCACGAGACCTCGACCCTCGGCCACATTCCAGAATTTGGGAGGCAGGGTGTTGATGATTTTGATAAGGTAACCTATACCTTTGTTGTCGTTGACAATAAAGTTGCTAAGCTTGGTGCTAATCATGTCCATGATGCCCACTTTCTCGTTGTGGAAGTTGCGATTGCCTGCATTTTCCTCGCCTGCGATAACCAGCAATCGATCTACAAGCTTCCTTACGTCGTCTACCCAAACAAACTCTTTAGGTAGGGTATTGTAGAGTTTGACACCGCTGCCAGTCTTGAGCTGGTTCCATATTGGCTTGATGAGGTTCCTGTATTTTTCTCCACTGCTTGATTTTACGCGATTCTGTGTTGCATCGTTGTTTTGGTACAGGGCATCCGTCATGATTAAAATTTCTGTGTAACTTTGGTAATCCTCGTCTGTGTAATCTTTAGGTTGCTTTTTGGTGATAAGTTCCCACAGGCCCACAGTGCCAGGATACCTAGTCCAGCTGTTCTTCTCGCCCAAATTAATTTTCACGTCGTCACCTTCGAACGTAACTTTTGACTTTCCAATTTTCCAAACCACACCCTCGTTAAGTTCCACAGAGGGGTACAATCCAAACACCTCGTCCTTTTCAAATTTCCCAGTGCTCAGGTAATCTCTCGCCAACGGACCTAATTCAACTACCTTGTCCGAAGAGGTACTGCCTAGAACCTGACGTCTCAGAGGTGCAGCTCCAAGTTCGAACGGGGTAGTGTGAATACTGGATATCGGTGTAGGCACAGCATAATTTCGAGCAGCAAGTGGCACGAGCTCGTTGATTAAATCTTTATTTTGCTCGGTAACATCTTTGATGTCTTTACCTAGTCCACTTATAGCATCAATAATAGGTTGGTCCTGTCGCTTTTTCTCTTCGTAAATTCCGCGATTCTCTGATTTCCAACCCCTGAAGCGTTTGGCCAGGTAGTCGCGCAGCTTCAAGTTGTCGTCTGCGAGTTTGCGTTTCATCATTTGTTATTTATAATACGTCAAGACGTTTCTTGTAACGTCGCAACGTTTAGAAAGTTGTTTATTTTGTTTCTGTATTTTCCGTCATTGGGTTTCCTCGTCATGTCTATCGTGGCGAATCCGAAATCATCTTGATTCCAGCATGAAGAGCAAAATTTGGAAAACTGATTGTAGTTCATGTCCCCGCCTACATAATCATCGTAAGCATGTTTTAAATTGGTGTGGTCTTGACGAAACAAGCAAATAAAATTAGCGTTGTCTCGGAGAAGCTGCTTGGGAATTTTAGAAAAAGTCTGAGCAAGGTAGAAGCAGTCCATGCCTCTGTGCCGCCCCTGTGTAAAAAAATTGCGAATTTCGTTATGGTTCTCCAGGATGACATCGTCGAAGACCACCACCGAATTTTCATGGCAGCAGTCTAGTGGCATTACTTCGGAGGCAAAAGTAGCTATGCTCAGCCCTTCGTACAGTTTTGTCAGCTGTTGATATTTTGCTTGCTCCAAACTTTTGGAAAAAACATACAAGTGCCTGTTCTTCCAATCTAACCAGTCGGGAGCAAGAAGAAAATTATCAATAAGTAAAGTTGTTTTCCCACACCCTGAAGGTCCGACAATAAGGCAGCGAATGTTGTCCGGCAACAGTTCGCCGTTTTTCCTAGCCTGACGCTCCGGGGGAAAATCTGGTAGTCGCCTCACCACATCCCAAGCACCCGTTACACAATCACCTCGTTTGCATCGATCCAACTTTTTTCCTCGCGTCCCAGCCATTTCACCAACAGTTTGTCACCTTTTCTACGTAATACTTTTTCGATAAGATACGTATTGGGGTATTTTGTTTTAGAGAGTTCCTCCTCGTAGAATCGCCCTTTCAAAATTTCGTCGCGATTATCTTTTATTATATACGTGTGACGGTTACCGGGTAACAATCGAGCAACAGTGAAAAGTTCCGTACTCCAGTTTTTGGTAAAGCCTTTTTCAAACATGCGCTTAAATTTACTAATTCTTACTTGGTCTCCAATTTTGAATTTCGGTTTTTTGTTAGTGGGCCGGTACTTGGGGCAATAAACAGTAGAGATCAGTCGTGCCTCATCAGACTTGCTGACATCGGCAGGCTTCATGCGTATCGTGCTATGCAAACTGTGATTATAGTCGTTTACGAGTTCCGGAAGCACATTGACCCACTTGTGGTTACCTTGAAGCGTGAATCGTTTCCACATGCGTGTTTTGAGAGTACGGTTAAAACGTTCCACTACGCTGGCTTTGATGTGACTGAAAGTCGAGTAATGTTGAATATTTTGTTTCTGAACAAACTGTTGAAATATCGAGTTGTAAAATTCCTTTCCGTTATCCGTTTGAAGAAATCGAGGTCGCCTGCCACTTTCATTGAAAATAGTTTTGAATGCTTCCATTACGCACACACCTGTTTTAGCCTTGAGGGGCAAAGCCCACGCAAATTTTGAAAATGTATCTATAACAGTAAGAAGATACTTGTATCCTTTGTTGATTTTATGTAAATTTTTCAGGTTGCCGCTACTCATTTCCACAAGGTCAGCCTGCCAAAGGTCATCCACGCCTTTGGTCACCACCGCCAGTCGTTTGTAGTTTCGTCGTGCAGGTTTATGCAGCTCGTTCACGATACCCTGCCTAGACATGGCGCGAAAATAAGAATATAGCCTGGATGGGATTTCTGGCTGCAGACAATGCTGGGTTTTCTATATACAGCTTGTCACCTATTTCTATGTCGATAATTTGAGTGGCATCTTCGGCATAGGCAGTCTCGCGACTTTCGGGGTGTGTGAAATCGACCAGCTCAACTCCTCTTATTTTAGGCTCATCGCCAATGTTCGTCACGGTCATGATTGGGTAGTGGGTTGCGTGAGGCAAAGACCAGTAGGAAACCTTGACGAACTGAAGTGTGCCAGCGAGGAAAAATTGATGATAAGCTTTTGCAGGAGTCAACATGTAGAGTTTGTAACCTGGATTGAAAGGGGAGGAGAACTCTCTGTTTGGTATGCTGTACAGTTCGATGACAATCGTAGACTTGAGATTGTCGATGCTGGCATTTAAAGTGTTTACGTTGGTTCGAACCTCGGTCTCTATATCCTCCAATCTGCCATTCACCGATTCCAGGTGTTCCTCGATAGCGTGAACAACAGTGTCGTAGTTTGGTTTGATCTTTACATCGACAATAAGGCTCTTGAATTTTTCATTTAAGTCATGTAGTTGGGTGCTGAAATTAGCTATAGTCGATTCCTGACTTGCCTCGATACTCCCAATTTGCTCTTTCACGCTGGCAATAATCTGCTGCAGGCTTTCTACAAGCGTCAACTTGGAGCTCTGTATTACAAGGTCGTGGACCTGGGTTCTAATTTCCGCAAACAATTCATGCAGCTCGGTGATGTTCTGGTTGGTAGGTAAAGTCGCGACAGACCCCCGTATCGATTCAATTTCGGATTGGATGTTTTTGATGTCGTCGGATTTGAGTATTCGGTTGAGAGTTCTCTTCACGCTTTTCAATTCCTGAGAGGTAGGCAGGGTGGCCACCGTGTTTTGGAGCGATTCCAAAGCTTTTTTCACCGCGTCCAACTCGGAGGCATCGGCAGCAGCACGTATGCCTTCTTGCAGTTGTGTTATGTCATCCTGGGTGGGAGTAGATTGTTGCAGGGTTTCCAACTTAGTCTGTATGTCGTCGATCAAGTGATGGAAATGAGACAACTCGGATTCTGCATTCAGATTTTCCAGTTTGGCGATTTGCTGTTGAACGTTGGCCAGTGTATCCCTGATGCCCGGCAGTTTGGTTTCCAGCTCATCGTGAACGTTCGCCAGATCATTTCTAATGACAGCAAGTGCATCCTCAATATGGGTTATGGTGCCTTGCAGCTTCCCGAAATCCTCGTAGGTCTCAAGTTGGACTTTGATGTTGGCCACGCTACGGGCAATGGCGTTCAGTTCGCTAGACGACGGTAGATTGTTGATAAAATCCTCCAGTGTTTGGAGTTTAGTTTTTACTTCGTTGATGGCCGCATGCAAAGCGTCCGTTTGTAGCTCAGCCTTGATGCTTTCCAACGTAGGGATTTTGAAAGATTGAAACTGTTCGCGCAATTTAGCAATACTAGCGTTCACGCGATCGTAGTCGTCTTGTGTTTTAATGCTCTGGATGATAGTTTGCAGTTCGGTCTGGATGTTGCTTGTTTGGTCCTGCAAGCGTTGTTTCAGCTGTTCAACGTCTGAGGTTTGCGTTTGTTGCAGCTTCAGAAGTTCGTTCTGCAGATTGCCCACACTCAGTGCCAGCTTGTCGAGATTGTCTATCGACGCAAGGTCGGTGTATTTTTGCAGCAGCGATTTTAGCTCTGCATCAATCTTGAGTACAGGGTCCAAGCACTGAGACTGCAAGCTAGCTATCTCGGACTGGAGGCTGGAGTTGAGCGTGGACTGGAGGGCCTGCAGATCGCTTCGCAACTTCTTGACCCTGACGTCGAGCATGAGAAGCTCGTCGCCATGGTCGTCGCGTTTCGTATGGCCAAAAATATCGTTAGGCATTATTGTTATTTATTATAGGATAGCTAATTTTCATTTCTATGAAAAAAGGGATGAGTTTGTCGTAGTCGTCCAAGAGCTCTATGTACAGGCGATCGCCAGCAGATACATCGTACGTGGTGGTACTGTTCATCCTATCGTGTTTGATGCGATAGATGTTCTTGCCGGAGGAAATTTTGGCCTCTCCTTTATTCTCGGGATTCATGTCAAACTGCAGTTTGCCGGAGATGGGGAATTGGTAATAATTCAAGTTGTTGTTGAATATGTAGAAAGTTTTGCCCACATCCTCGTCGTACTGGGTCAGGATGCTATTCAAGTGTATAATCAACAAACCGTTGAGTTTAGATAATAGGGAGGGTAACAGGTCCAAGCTCGCAGGTGGCGACGGTGCACTTTGGGCGAATGCCTCCATAGCCTGCTTCCTGAAGCCAAACAGGTTCATAGGCATTGTTATTTTATTTTATATTTAGCGATTTGTTTCAAGCGTCAAATAATAATTCGAGCCTCGTCAGTGCTGCCAATTCCTATTTGTAGGTTAGCTTAGCCAGTAAAAAATTATATAGTAGAATTTTCTTTAAATAAATTGGCAAAAAAAACCCAAGCCTCAAAGAAGGCTACGCCGAGTTGGAAATACTGCTGGTGAGGTTAACATACACCGTGAAAGGCTACGCCGAGTTGGCAACACTGCTGGTGAGGTTAACATACACCATAAAAGGCTACGCCGAGTTGGAAACACTGCTTGTGAGGTTAACATACACCATAAAAGGCTACGCCGAGTTGGCAACACTGCTTGTGAGGTTAACATACACCATAAAAGGCTACGCCGAGTTGGAAATACTGCTGGTGAGGTTAACATACACCATAAAAGGCTACGCCTCGCCCAAACACATGTACACTCACACACAAAAAAAAAGCTAAAAAAATTATACACCGTGAAAGGCTACGCCGAGTTGGAAATACTGCTGGTGAGGTTAACATACACCATAAAAGGCTACGCCGAGTTGGCAACACTGCTTGTGAGGTTAACATACACCGTGAAAGGCTTCAAAATATCAGTTGGTGAAATTTTCGGGGGGGTGAGTTGGCACCACTGCGAGCCCCACATGATGATTCGAGCCCCAAATGAGGATTTAGAACCGGGCCACCTGTACTACTAGCAAGAGTGTCTTTTATCCCATCCTGAACACCATTCATTAGTGATCTGTGGAAAATGCCAAAATACTTTTGAATAACCCTGTATGTAACACACAATGATGAATAAAAATAACACTTTACTTACATTGAAAACACTAAGTTGCTGACCAAGGCAGATTTATTAAGAAATATAAACACTTAACAAGTAACGTTTCAACCCTGTATCAGGGTCTTCCTCAGACGAAGAACTAAACTAAAAAAATAGTTTAGTTCTTCGTCTGAGGAAGACCCTGATACAGCGTTGAAACGTTACTTGTTAAGTGTTTATATTTCTTAATAAATCTGCCTTGGTCAGCAACCTAGTGTTTTTAATATGGAAACAAGGCTGAATTATATTACTATTTACTTACATGTATACGTTCACATGTACTATATCACATTCGTATCAAAATTGGCAAGATATGCCATAACCAAATGCATGATTTTGCATCACTTGTGTAGGTGTTACTTTTCAGAGAAATGCATGTAATATTTACCTTTACTGTACCTCGTGTAAAACAACATTCTACAGTCGTTTTCATGTTGAACACGGAATAGTGATTGTAATCAAAATGCCATTATGCGAGTGTGACAAGTATTCACTCCGAAAGATTTACACATGAATCAATAAGGTAAATAATTGAACGTTATTGAACAAACAAACTGTAATAATTTGTAGCTGCGTTCACTCTACAGCCAAAGTACACTGCATTGGTGCAAATCAGAAACTAGTAAAATTATATTTCATTGGCTACATATTCTCAAATCAACAGGCCAATCAGATTAACGTATATCATGTAGCGAAGGGTAGGCTATGTGGCGTCTTTCAAAACTTCTTCTTTTTAATAAAGAATCTTTTTAGAAGGCAACAAAATCAGAATTTGGCAAAGGTTAGGGGAGAAGTTAAACACATAAGTTGTTACTCCACCCTTGTTTCCATTGACTGAAAATTTTCAAGTGATGATATGACCAATACATATTTCCTTTGGGGTCACCAAGTGAAAATAGATGCCACAATTAAACTCGGTACATGACGTTCCTTGTTCGATCATGTCAGAAAAAATGATCTCTATCATAAACCCCTTTCGTTTTATGAGATTGACACGAAATCGCAGACTTACCGTGTATAAAGATATATACGAGGTCCAGCCAAGTTCCATCGCCCTCGCAGGAGGTTGCTCCATCTCTCCGTGACTCGCAAGCGGACCCAACTTGCTCCATCGCGCTGTGGTCGAAACGTACTCCACAGGCCACGCTCGAGTGCATGCTATGTTAAACATGCACTAGAGCCACCTACTCCCCCAAAAGTCTTTCTGAATTGTTTCGCTCTGTCTAAACCATGGAGCTTTCCACCTCTCCTCTTAAATTCGCACCAGCACTCTGTTGGCCCATTGCCGCCATTATATCCTAAAGCCGTATGACTTGTGTCAAGTCATCCATTTAAACACTAACCCCCCCAAAGATCTTTTCTGCGAAGTCGCTATTTCTACATCGGTGGTTCTTATCCGTGCCTAACTTCTTTCTCGGGCACCCCTACGTCCTTTGCCGTCATTATACCCAAACGCCGTATGACTTGAGTCAAGTCACCCAGATACTTCCCACCCCCAAAGAGAAAACGGCCAATTTAGACTCACTATTCACCTTAAAATCTTCAAAACTCATTTTTTTATAAATGAATCGAATATGCATGTAGATAATGAAAAAAATCGCTGTTTTCTATATGTTTTTGGACTTAGAAATTTTTTTTCAAGAATTTTCAACTTCGAGCTAGGGAATCAAAATTCGGCACGAAGGTAGCCCACGTCAAGGGAATAAAAGTTTCGAATGCGATTTTGAGATTTCTCAAAAAACGCGGCGGCCATCTTGGAAAATGGCGGATTTTGTCCCCAGCGACCTGCACCTCCGCCCCTAAACACCCGGTGAAACTGGCTCCAGCCGGTGGATCGCGTTAACCCTAACGCAGGGTGGTAGGGGAAGGACGCGGGAAGATAACGTGACGGTAAAGTAAGCAGTGGGTGGAGGGTTCGAGTCACGGGAAAAGTTTGATTCACCATTTGAAATTCATGAAAAATGCTAAATTTTTTAAGTTTGAATAGAAAATTCAGTTTTTGGCGCGAAACTCACAATATCTCGTAGCAAGGAAGCTGCATCATTCCTCTACACGAAAACATGCAAGGAAAGCTGAAAGTGACGCTTAGAATACGTTTTGGGAAGCAAAATTCCCAAGTCTGCAGGATCGTGTGCTGTTTTGGCTACGTAAGGTGGACCTTTTTCAAAATTGAACAGAAAATTCAATTTCTGGGCGAAAATGACATTTGGGTGGAAGCAGGCTAGGTCCTTGCCCTAAAAGAATTTGTACGAGGGAGGTTAATCACGAAGGCCAGAGTAGGTTTTTGGAAGCAAAGATCCCAAGCCTGCAGGATCGTGTGCTGTTTTGACAGGATCGTGTGCTATTTTGACTGAAATATTTTGACCGTTTTTTTCAACTTTGAGCCAGCGAGTTCAAATTCGGCACGTGGGTCGGTCACGTCAAGAAAATAAAAAAGTGTGAATGCGATTTTGAGATATCTCAAGAAACGCGGCGTCCATCTTGGAAAATGGCGGATTTTGTCCCCAGCGACCTGCACCTCCGCTCCTAAACACCCGGTGAAACTGGCTCCAGCCGGTGGATCGCCCTAACCCCTAACGCAGGGTGGTAGGGGAAGGACGCGGGAAGATAACGTGACGGTAAAGTAAGCAGTGGGTGGAGGGTTCGAGTCACGGGAAAGGTTTGATTCTCCATTTGAAATTCATGAAAAATGCTAAATTTACGCGTTTTTTAAGTTTGAATAGAAAATTTAGTTTTTGGCGCGAAACTCACAATATCTCGTAGCAAGGAAGCTGCATCATTCCTCTACACGAAAACATGCAAGGAATGCTGAAAGTGACGCTTAGAATACGTTTTGGGAAGCAAAATTCCCAAGTCTGCAGGATCGTGTGCTGTTTTGGCTACGTAAGGTGGACCTTTTTCAAAATTGAACTGAAAATTCAATTTCTGGGCGAAAATGACATTTGGGTGGAAGCAGGCTAGGTCCTTGCCCTAAAAGAATTTGTACGAGGGAGGTTAATCACGAAGGCCAGAGTAGGTTTTTGGAAGCAAAGATCCCAAGCCTGCAGGATCGTGTGCTGTTTTGACAGGATCGTGTGCTATTTTGACTGAAATATTTTGACCGTTTTTTTTTCAACTTTGAGCCAGCGAGTACAAATTCGGCACGTGGGTCGGTCACGTCAAGAAAATAAAAAAGTGTGAATGCGATTTTGAGATATCTCAAGAAACGCGGCGTCCATCTTGGAATATGGCGGATTTTGTCCCCAGCGACCTGCACCTCCGCCCCTAAACACCCGGTGAAACTGGCTCCAGCCGGTGGATCGCGCTAACCCCTAACGCAGGGTGGTAGGGGAAGGACGCGGGAAGATAACGTGACGGTAAAGTAAGCAGTGGGTGGAGGGTTCGAGTCACGGGAAAGGTTTGATTCTCCATTTGAAATTCTTGAAAAATGTTAAATTTACGCGGTTTTTTAAGTTTGAATAGAAAATTCAGTTTTTGGCGCGAAACTCACAATATCTCGTAGCAAGGAAGCTGCATCATTCCTCTACACGAAAACATGCAAGGAAAGCTGAAAGTGACGCTTAGAATACGTTTTGGGAAGCAAAATTCCCAAGTCTGCAGGATCGTGTGCTGTTTTGGCTACTTAAGGTGGACCTTTTTCAAAATTGAACAGAAAATTCAATTTCTGGGCGAAAATGACAACATTTGGGTGGAAGCAGGCTAGGTTCTTGCCCTAACAGAATTTGTACGAGGGAGGTTAATCACGAAGGCCAGAGTAGGTTTTTGGAAGCAAAGATCCCAAGCCTGCAGGATCGTGTGATGTTTTGACAGGATCGTGTGCTGTTTTGACTGAAATATTTTGACCTTTTTTTTTTCAACTTGGAGCCAGCGAGTTCAAATTCGGCACGTAGGTCGGTCACGTCAAGAGAATAAAAAAGTGTGAATGCGATTTTGAGATATCTCAAGAAACGCGGCGTCCATCTTGGAAAATGGCGGATTTTGTCCCCAGCGACCTGCACCTCCGCTCCTAAACACCCGGTGAAACTGGCTCCAGCCGGTGGATCGCCCTAACCCCTAACGCAGGGTGGTAGGGGAAGGACGCGGGAAGATAACGTGACGGTAAAGTAAGCAGTGGGTGGAGGATTCGAGTCACGGGAAAGGTTTGATTCTCCATTTGAAATTCATGAAAAATGCTAAATTTACGCGTTTTTTAAGTTTGAATAGAAAATTCAGTTTTTTGCGCGAAACTCACAATATCTCGTAGCAAGGAAGCTGCATCATTCCTCTACACGAAAACATGCAAGGAAAGCTGAAAGTGACGCTTAGAATACGTTTTGGGAAGCAAAATTCCCAAGTCTGCAGGATCGTGTGCTGTTTTGGCTACGTAAGGTGGACCTTTTTCAAAATTGAACAGAAAATTCAATTTCTGGGCGAAAATGACATTTGGGTGGAAGCAGGCTAGGTCCTTGCCCTAAAAGAATTTGTACGAGGGAGGTTAATCACGAAGGCCAGAGTAGGTTTTTGGAAGCAAAGATCCCAAGCCTGCAGGATCGTGTGCTGTTTTGACAGGATCGTGTGCTATTTTGACTGAAATATTTTGACCGTTTTTTTTCAACTTTGAGCCAGCGAGTTCAAATTCGGCACGTGGGTCGGTCACGTCAAGAAAATAAAAAAGTGTGAATGCGATTTTGAGATATCTCAAGAAACGCGGCGTCCATCTTGGAAAATGGCGGATTTTGTCCCCAGCGACCTGCACCTCCGCTCCTAAACACCCGGTGAAACTGGCTCCAGCCGGTGGATCGCCCTAACCCCTAACGCAGGGTGGTAGGGGAAGGACGCGGGAAGATAACGTGACGGTAAAGTAAGCAGTGGGTGGAGGATTCGAGTCACGGGAAAGGTTTGATTCTCCATTTGAAATTCATGAAAAATGCTAAATTTACGCGTTTTTTAAGTTTGAATAGAAAATTCAGTTTTTTGCGCGAAACTCACAATATCTCGTAGCAAGGAAGCTGCATCATTCCTCTACACGAAAACATGCAAGGAAAGCTGAAAGTGACGCTTAGAATACGTTTTGGGAAGCAAAATTCCCAAGTCTGCAGGATCGTGTGCTGTTTTGGCTACGTAAGGTGGACCTTTTTCAAAATTGAACAGAAAATTCAATTTCTGGGCGAAAATGACATTTGGGTGGAAGCAGGCTAGGTCCTTGCCCTAAAAGAATTTGTACGAGGGAGGTTAATCACGAAGGCCAGAGTAGGTTTTTGGAAGCAAAGATCCCAAGCCTGCAGGATCGTGTGCTGTTTTGACAGGATCGTGTGCTATTTTGACTGAAATATTTTGACCGTTTTTTTTCAACTTTGAGCCAGCGAGTTCAAATTCGGCACGTGGGTCGGTCACGTCAAGAAAATAAAAAAGTGTGAATGCGATTTTGAGATATCTCAAGAAACGCGGCGTCCATCTTGGAAAATGGCGGATTTTGTCCCCAGCGACCTGCACCTCCGCTCCTAAACACCCGGTGAAACTGGCTCCAGCCGGTGGATCGCCCTAACCCCTAACGCAGGGTGGTAGGGGAAGGACGCGGGAAGATAACGTGACGGTAAAGTAAGCAGTGGGTGGAGGGTTCGAGTCACGGGAAAGGTTTGATTCTCCATTTGAAATTCATGAAAAATGCTAAATTTACGCGTTTTTTAAGTTTGAATAGAAAATTTAGTTTTTGGCGCGAAACTCACAATATCTCGTAGCAAGGAAGCTGCATCATTCCTCTACACGAAAACATGCAAGGAATGCTGAAAGTGACGCTTAGAATACGTTTTGGGAAGCAAAATTCCCAAGTCTGCAGGATCGTGTGCTGTTTTGGCTACGTAAGGTGGACCTTTTTCAAAATTGAACTGAAAATTCAATTTCTGGGCGAAAATGACATTTGGGTGGAAGCAGGCTAGGTCCTTGCCCTAAAAGAATTTGTACGAGGGAGGTTAATCACGAAGGCCAGAGTAGGTTTTTGGAAGCAAAGATCCCAAGCCTGCAGGATCGTGTGCTGTTTTGACAGGATCGTGTGCTATTTTGACTGAAATATTTTGACCGTTTTTTTTTCAACTTTGAGCCAGCGAGTACAAATTCGGCACGTGGGTCGGTCACGTCAAGAAAATAAAAAAGTGTGAATGCGATTTTGAGATATCTCAAGAAACGCGGCGTCCATCTTGGAATATGGCGGATTTTGTCCCCAGCGACCTGCACCTCCGCCTATAAACACCCGGTGAAACTGGCTCCAGCCGGTGGATCGCGCTAACCCCTAACGCAGGGTGGTAGGGGAAGGACGCGGGAAGATAACGTGACGGTAAAGTAAGCAGTGGGTGGAGGGTTCGAGTCACGGGAAAGGTTTGATTCTCCATTTGAAATTCTTGAAAAATGTTAAATTTACGCGGTTTTTTAAGTTTGAATAGAAAATTCAGTTTTTGGCGCGAAACTCACAATATCTCGTAGCAAGGAAGCTGCATCATTCCTCTACACGAAAACATGCAAGGAAAGCTGAAAGTGACGCTTAGAATACGTTTTGGGAAGCAAAATTCCCAAGTCTGCAGGATCGTGTGCTGTTTTGGCTACTTAAGGTGGACCTTTTTCAAAATTGAACAGACAATTCAATTTCTGGGCGAAAATGACAACATTTGGGTGGAAGCAAGCTAGGTTCTTGCCCTAACAGAATTTGTACCAGGGAGGTTAATCACGAAGGCCAGAGTAGGTTTTTGGAAGCAAAGATCCCAAGCCTGCAGGATCGTGTGATGTTTTGACAGGATCGTGTGCTGTTTTGACTGAAATATTTTGACCTTTTTTTTTCAACTTGGAGCCAGCGAGTTCAAATTCGGCACGTAGGTCGGTCACGTCAAGAGAATAAAAAAGTGTGAATGCGATTTTGAGATATCTCAAGAAACGCGGCGTCCATCTTGGAAAATGGCGGATTTTGTCCCCAGCGACCTGCACCACCGCTCCTAAACACCCGGTGAAACTGGCTCCAGCCGGTGGATCGCGTTAACCCCTAACGCAGGGTGGTAGGGGAAGGACGCGGGAAGATAACGTGACGGTAAAGTAAGCTGTGGGTGGAGGGTTCGAGTCACGGGAAAGGTTTGATTCTCCATTTGAAATTCATGAAAAATGCTAAATTTACGCGTTTTTTAAGTTTGAATAGAAAATTTAGTTTTTGGCGCGAAACTCACAATATCTCGTAGCAAGAAAGCTGCATCATTCCTCTACACGAAAACATGCAAGGAATGCTGAAAGTGACGCTTAGAATACGTTTTGGGAAGCAAAATTCCCAAGTCTGCAGGATCGTGTGCTGTTTTGGCTACGTAAGGTGGACCTTTTTCAAAATTGAACTGAAAATTCAATTTCTGGGCGAAAATGACATTTGGGTGGAAGCAGGCTAGGTCCTTGCCCTAAAAGAATTTGTACGAGGGAGGTTAATCACGAAGGCCAGAGTAGGTTTTTGGAAGCAAAGATCCCAAGCCTGCAGGATCGTGTGCTGTTTTGACAGGATCGTGTGCTATTTTGACTGAAATATTTTGACCGTTTTTTTTTCAACTTTGAGCCAGCGAGTACAAATTCGGCACGTGGGTCGGTCACGTCAAGAAAATAAAAAAGTGTGAATGCGATTTTGAGATATCTCAAGAAACGCGGCGTCCATCTTGGAATATGGCGGATTTTGTCCCCAGCGACCTGCACCTCCGCCCCTAAACACCCGGTGAAACTGGCTCCAGCCGGTGGATCGCGCTAACCCCTAACGCAGGGTGGTAGGGGAAGAACGCGGGAAGATAACGTGACGGTAAAGTAAGCAGTGGGTGGAGGGTTCGAGTCACGGGAAAGGTTTGATTCTCCATTTGAAATTCTTGAAAAATGTTAAATTTACGCGGTTTTTTAAGTTTGAATAGAAAATTCAGTTTTTGGCGCGAAACTCACAATATCTCGTAGCAAGGAAGCTGCATCATTCCTCTACACGAAAACATGCAAGGAAAGCTGAAAGTGACGCTTAGAATACGTTTTGGGAAGCAAAATTCCCAAGTCTGCAGGATCGTGTGCTGTTTTGGCTACTTAAGGTGGACCTTTTTCAAAATTGAACAGACAATTCAATTTCTGGGCGAAAATGACAACATTTGGGTGGAAGCAAGCTAGGTTCTTGCCCTAACAGAATTTGTACCAGGGAGGTTAATCACGAAGGCCAGAGTAGGTTTTTGGAAGCAAAGATCCCAAGCCTGCAGGATCGTGTGCTGTTTTGACAGGATCGTGTGCTGTTTTGACTGAAATATTTTGACCTTTTTTTTTCAACTTGGAGCCAGCGAGTTCAAATTCGGCACGTAGGTCGGTCACGTCAAGAGAATAAAAGAGTGTGAATGCGATTTTGAGATATCTCAAGAAACGCGGCGTCCATCTTGGAAAATGGCGGATTTTGTCCCCAGCGACCTGCACCTCCGCCCCTAAACACCCGGTGAAACTGGCTCCAGCCGGTGGATCGCGCTAACCCCTAACGCAGGGTGGTAGGGGAAGGACGCGGGAAGATAACGTGACGGTAAAGTAAGCAGTGGGTGGAGGGTTCGAGTCACGGGAAAGGTTTGATTCTCCATTTGAAATTCATGAAAAATGTTAAATTTACGCGTTTTTAAGTTTGAATAGAAAATTCAGTTTTTGGCGCGAAACTCACAATATCTCGTAGCAAGGAAGCTGCATCATTCCTCTACACGAAAACATGCAAGGAAAGCTGAAAGTGACGCTTAGAATACGTTTTGGGAAGCAAAATTCCCAAGTCTGCAGGATCGTGTGCTGTTTTGGCTACTTAAGGTGGACCTTTTTCAAAATTGAACAGAAAATTCAATTTCTGGGCGAAAATGACAACATTTGGATGGAAGCAGGCTAGGTTCTTGCCCTAACAGAATTTGTACCAGGGAGGTTAATCACGAAGGCCAGAGTAGGTTTTTGGAAGCAAAGATCCCAAGCCTGCAGGATCGTGTGCTGTTTTGACAGGATCGTGTGCTGTTTTGACTGAAATATTTTGACCTTTTTTTTCAACTTGGAGCCAGCGAGTTCAAATTCGGCACGTAGGTCGGTCACGTCAAGAGAATAAAAAAGTGTGAATGCGATTTTGAGATATCTCAAGAAACGCGGCGTCCATCTTGGAAAATGGCGGATTTTGTCCCCAGCGACCTGCACCTCCGCTCCTAAAGACCCGGTGAAACTGGCTCCAGCCGGTGGATCGCCCTAACCCCTAACGCAGGGTGGTAGGGGAAGGACGCGGGAAGATAACGTGACGGTAAAGTAAGCAGTGGGTGGAGGGTTCGAGTCACGGGAAAGGTTTGATTCTCCATTTGAAATTCATGAAAAATGCTAAATTTACGCGTTTTTCAAGTTTGAATAGAAAATTCAGTTTTTACCTCATGCTTACTAACATTCTCAACTTGCTCGGAAATTGTATTTTTTGTTTTAATTAGTATTCTTAACCTTTTTTCTTCATTAACTTAGAGTCCCTTGATGTATGACTGAGACAACGTCACAGTCATACATCTAGAGACTCTACTTTAACTTGCAGGCTCATATTCTTGAAGCACACTGTAATAGTACGTTTTTAACATGTTCTTCAGACGCAGAAATATTACTAAATATGCTAAACTTTTAAAAATCAGAAATGCAAACTACGAATCTTTAAATATAACTTATATCCAAAATTTGTAGGATGTAAATACTTACGAAATACATTTGGACCTAAAATACATGAGATAGCTAATAAGTGGAGAAGATCACATAATATAGTACTCCTTGATATTTTTAGAATGATTAAATCAAGAAGACATCGGTGGACAGGCAGAAGATTGATCTTGTCCAAGATAATGACAGATGAAATACGTAATTATGTTGCCGTGGCAATTAAACTTAAGGTTTAAAAATATCACAAAGTAATATAGTTTTAAAATATATAACAGCATACAATTAATATATCTGAAATATAATGCATCATACAAAATAAAATTACGATGCATGAAAAGAAGGAAAAAAGGACACACTAACAAGCTGCAAAATAACATCACGTTTTCCACCACCACCTGGCGTATGCAGAGGGTGGGGCTGAGGGGACTCTAGCCCCTCCCGAAATTTTGATAATATCAAACTTTTCAATTTAAAGCATTAAAGCATTAAAGAAATCAGAAAAACCAACGCGGTAACTGAAATCCCTCTTAAATCAACCCCCATTTATTCTTCTTGTCTTTAAACAACTTTTAACCAGCGGTATCGCTATCGGAATGTATCGGTTGGACACCAGCCGATACTTTTACAGTATTTTAGTATTTTTCGGTGTTTGCAAAATGGTAGCAGCTTGTCGTCACTTTCGCGATGTCTAATTATCTTGTAAAGTATGCAAAATTGCAAATTTCCATTAATTTTGCACCAATATTGTGTTGAAAAACTGTGTTTTGTGATAAATTACAGTAAGAGGTATTTTAATACTCTGATGTAATTCTTGAATATTTTAAAGGGGAACTCGAATAAGTTGGTGCACATAATTGGAAGTACTTACTTAGATTTACCAAGATTTTGAATATCTCTAACTTTTACAATCTTCAAGTATCGCATGGTGAGAATCGGCAAGAATATCGGTATCGACTCAGCCTTAATAATAATGAATTATTTTATTATGTATTCCGCCCCTTCCCCAAGAATGTAGATGCAACATCTACCTTCACAATTCCCCTCCGAAGTAAAATCCAGTATCCACCACAATAGAAATAAAACGTACATACCATGTCTCAGCCATTGCCAAAGTCAGTATACTTCTCGCTACAATTCTTCTCTGTTAATGGTCTCTAGCTTCTAAGAAATAAATGCAACGAACAAACAATAATAATATTATCTTGTTTCACTTTGCTCAAGAAGTTTCCTTATATTTCTTCCATTGATATAATCAATTTTACCAGTACCACTGATGCCAATCACTGATTTTATGTGTATTATGTAAACCGTTTCTGAATGTTGTTTTAAGATACACAAATATTCCATGTTTCTCCAAACAATATATCATATATAATTGATCCAATACGTGGGGCTAGTCAAATGTTTGATCTTCAGTGTCTGTAGTTAATGTATACGGGGTACTTTGAGTAAAATATGACAATGTTTTTACTATTTATGTTAGAACGTGTTTGTGAATGAGGGTTTTCAAACAAGCTGTCGTTGCTGGAATTATGAAAATGATTAGCAGAATTATCAATACACCTACAAACAAACAGGCTTGAAAATAGGAAATCATAGATAGAACATACTAGGCCAGTTGGAGTTATATTTATAGCATATAATTCCCTCTTTACCAAAGTTATCTTTGGGTAGTTCATTTAGTATATTTTCCTCTCACTAACAATTCTGTTCAGTGTAATTTTCTGAATCTGTTCCTATTGCGGATACATCCGGGCTACATCAAAATACACGTTCAGAACATAGGCGTGCGCAGACCCTCTGATTAGGGAGGGCAAAATATTGCTGAAAGTTCAGTTGGGAAAGAGAAACATAACTTCTCTCCCTAGTAATTTACAATGCGAAGCGAGTAAGACAATTTTCAGATTTTTGCAAAATGAAAACAATATTGATTAAATATATTTCTCTTTTACATTTCTTTTTCATTTAGATCGTTCGGCGTCCAGGGCCAACTCCCAAAAACCCGCTATGGCTCTGGATTTGACAAGACTGCAAGAGAAGCACATATAGTGAGCGAAGCGAGCTTAAAAAAATTACGAAATGTATTTTTATTTGTATAAATTTTAAGTCAAGGTGCCAATTGTAGCTCTGTGCCTCCATGAATGTGCTCTTGGCCGTCTGGAAGAAATAATGCAAGAAAGACGTGAAAACTAATTTCATCTTGAGTGTCCTTTTGTTCTGCTACTGTTAGATTCTGCTAGTCTTGCGTTCCTTTACTTCCATGTTTGCCCTCTTAAATTGATTTCCATCGAAGGTTGGGGAGCAATGCCGCCTTTTCCCCTGTGGTTGCGCCACTGCACCCCCTTCCCTCGTAGTTACTTTGAACTTTCATCGGCTTGAAAGTACTTCATTTTCTTTAAGATTTGATTTCATTTTTCTTTTAAGTCCACTTTAAAACACAGTAAGGCTAATCGGTACTGGACCTACAGTTTAAAGTGGGATCCGAACCACTTGTACCTCCACCGGGTATCGAAGCCTGGGCCCCTTGATTACAAGGCGACGACACTACCACTGCGACATCGGAGAGGCCTCATTTTCTTTAAGAATATGATATAATTTAATAACAGCGATAAGATTACTCTACACTACATTTATTTATACATACTCCCCATAACAGAGCTATTGCTCCACTTACAACGGGGGCTTACAAGTAAATAAACTATGGTACATAATATCCATATACATAAACATATATTAACATATACATAAACATAAATATTAACATATACAAACACATAAACCAATTGCATATACACAAATAATTAAATGATATTAATGCCTATTTTCAGTTTGTGTTATATTATATTATATTATAAAATTATATTTAGCATTGATAAAATAACTTGAAATATAGAATTACAATTTTTTAAACAAAATACTAATTAAGAATAAAATTGTTTAATGACAGATAAATATTTCTTGTAGGACATAGCAAAATCAATATTAACATTATTTTGTATTAGTACATTATGAGCTTTACATATTTGAACCATTACTGAATTCTGATGTACAATATTTTTAGAATTAACGAAAGAAAATGGCAAATAAGAACGAAGCGTTCTAGGTTTAATTGTGAATCCTATCAACTGAAGACAATCTTGAGCATCAATTAAGTTATTTATAAATTTATAAAGTAAAATATGTTTGGCTAGTTCTCTTCTTGATTGTAATGAAGAGAACCCAAATTCAGATAAAATAGTATTATAGGATATTCTTTCTAAATATGAAGATCTTTTAAATTTTTTGTAATATAAATATCTTACGAACTTATTCTGAACATTTTCAATTAAATCACGGTAGCATTGAAAATAAGGATCCCAGATGACACTAACATACTCTAACTTACTTCTTAATATCGAATTGTATATTGAAGCAATAGCTTGAATATTATTAATTTCTCTGGTAGTTCTAAATATAAAGCCTAAAATTCTAAATGCATCCGATACTAATGTTTGTACGTGCTCTCTGTAAGTAAGCCTTGAGTCGAGTAAAAGTCCCAAATCCTTTATAAGTTTAACTCTATTTAAAACTATTCCATTCATAGTATAGTTATGAGTATAAGATAAGTTATGTCTGCTAAACGTAATAGTTCTGCATTTACTTATATTAAAATCTAACTTATTGGTGACACTCCACTGAAAGCAGTTGTTTATATCTTTCTGTAATTGCGCTAAATCACTTATATTTGTAATGGATTTAAATATTTTTAGGTCATCAGCATAAAGCAGATAATTAGAATTTTTTATAACAGAGGATAAATCATTAATAAATATTATAAAAAGTAAGGGACCCAAGTTTGAGCCTTGCGGAACACCAGATGTAACACAATATAAAGGGGATGATTCAAAATTGTAGGTGACATAAAATTTCCTATTTTTTAAATACGATGCTATTAATTTTAACAGTGGAAACGAAAAACCGAAATTTGCTAACTTATATATTAATATATCATGATCCAACTTATCAAAAGCTTTAGCAAAATCTGTATAAATAGTATCAACAGAGTAACCATTGTTAAATGAGTCTGCCAAAAATTGGGTAAATGAGATAAGATTAGTTAAGGTTGATCTTTTGGATATAAAACCATGCTGATGGTGAGTTATATACGGTTTAACATGATAACAAATTCTATTATATAAAATGTGTTCAAAAATTTTT
This sequence comes from Lepisma saccharinum, assembly GCF_977018435.1. Lineage (NCBI taxonomy): Eukaryota > Metazoa > Arthropoda > Insecta > Zygentoma > Lepismatidae > Lepisma > Lepisma saccharinum. Next base: position 56,825,010 of record NC_139251.1, on the reverse strand, counting down.
GCTGGTGTTGAAATTAAAGATATAGGCCTATAATTGATGATTTCATTGGCGTTACCAGATTTTGGTATAGGAGTTACTTTACTTATTTTCCACCTATCGGGGAAAATTTGGGTGGTTATAATCAAATTAAATATGGTGCATAGAGGAAACAATAAGCAATCAGTACATCCTTTAAATATGTAAACTGGTATACTATCTGGACCACTAGCTTTCCTCGATTTCAGTTTTCTAATAGAAGTTTCACATTCAGATTCAGTAATACTATCTAATACTAATGGTTGATTTACTATCATAGGTACTTCACTAGGAATTGAGTAAGTTGGAACAGAATCATTAAAAACGCTCTTAAAGAATTGCGCAAAACCATTAGCTATATCTTTGTTATTGTCAAGTAATACTCCATTATAGGTTAAACTACACTGATTATTAGTTGATTTCTTTTTACCCTTAATATAACTCCAAAAAGACCTAGGATTATTTTTTATGGATTCTTCAGAATTCTTTATGTAAATCTTGTAAGCTTTAGTTATCATAGATTTTGATTTTCTGCGTAATTCAACAAATTTCTTCTGGTTATATTCTGACAATTTACGTCTATGTCTATAATATTCTTTATATTTAAGTAATCTTATAATATCCAGTGTAAACCAAGGCGGGTAAGATTTTCTCTTATTACGCTTCCTTATGGGTACATTATTACGAATAATTTTATCTAAAATTTCATAAAAGTAGTCCAATGCTACGTTGGGATTCTTAAATAATGTTAAAGGATTCCAATCAGTTTGATTAAGATTTCTATATATATTGAAAAAATCGGCATTACGGTAATCATATGTATAAATAGAACGTGACTTAACATTATGAATAGTTTTGTCATAAAAGCGGTGGACTTGAAGTAATAAGGGAGGATGATGAGCATCAGGGCTTAGAAGAGGGAAGGAGTTATGATTAACCACGACATTGTTAGACAAGTTGGTCAGTACCAAATCCAACGTTTTTCCGTTGTTATTTTTTACATTATTTATGCTTTGTAATTCCAGTAAACTTAAAAATCTAAATAATGTTAAGGAAAGAGGACAACCATTTTCTAAGTCGTAATTAGAATCTACAATTTCTGGAATATTAAAATCTCCTACAATAATCAGACCACAAGAATGTATATTACATAGCTCTTCCATTCTGGCAAAAAACATATTGTAAATTTGTAATTTAGTATTAGGTGGGAAATAAACTGTAACCACTATAATGGAAGAAACACTAGTTATTATCTTAACACAAACAATCTGAATATTTTCTATAGTTATTTCAATGTTCTTGGTCCTCAAAGTACTCTTTACTGCAATTAATGCGCCACCACCTCTTCTATGTAACCGATCTTGCCTAAATACAGCATAGCGAGTATCAATAAATTCACAGTTGTTAATAACATTGGAAAGCCAAGTTTCTGTAAAAACAATTACATCATACAATTACACCATTTCTAGGTGAATGTGTGATAATGAAGCATGGTTCCACTTAAATGGATATGTCAACAGTCAAAATTCACGACACTGGTCAAGTAACAATCCCCATTTATTACATGAACAATCACTTCATTTACAAAAGATCGGTGTGTGGTGCGCGATATCGCGGAGAAAAATAATCGGTCCATTCTTTTTCAACACAACAGTTGATGGGATAGTTTATCGTGACCTTATGACACAGTTTATTTCTCTGTTGGAACGCGATGAACGTGATTGTTGGTTTCAACAAGACTACGCAACATGTCACATGTCTAATGAAACTTTAAACATGTTGGCAGAGTTTTTTGGCGATCACATTATAAGCAAAAACTTATGGCCCAGTCGCTCCCCGGATCTGACGTCTCCAGATTTTTTCTGTGGGGTTATTTGAAACAAACAGTTTACATTAATAACCCAAGAACACTTGATGATCTAAAAATAAACATTTGCACAGCCATTAACAATATAAACCAATCAACCTTGCATAAAGTTGCTTCCAACATGATAAAACGTGTTGATGAATGCCTCAGGGAAAATGGTTGTCATTTTCAACATCTTTTGTAAAGCTACACTGCCTGTTCCGCGCATTGCATGGTTGCCAGGAGTAGGTAAGTAACACTTTTTTCACCATAATTTTCATTTTCTTTTTTTCCTGTTTCCAGTATTTCCATGTCATAGACCATCACTAAACACACCTTTTGTTGCCTTCAAACATCAACAGTGTTGCCACTGTATCTCATATTTTTTTTAAAACACCCATTTGGACCGGTACGCCTTTACGAGGCGTTTCAGGATTGGCTATACGCGAAAACGATCGGTTTTCTTCTCTGAACTATAGATGGCGAAATAGTCCACCTACCCAAGGTGGAAATTGACGTCCAAATTTCCGTACGAATGTTTCACATGCAATTTTCCATGCTTTGTGGAAAAATAAATTTACACTTTCACTTCCATTTGGCACCACTGCATGAACAACACTGCACCCCGTTTGTTGATTCTATGTTTAAAAATATCTACTTGGACAGGGCTAACATTTGGTGTATGACTTATGTATGTACAGGTTTAGTTTACAAAGTAACGCCACTCTTAATTCCCAGTTGCGCCGTTCGTGGGACACCCTGTATAAGTGGCATCTGGAAGGAGGACAAGAATAGCCACACATCCCCCTTAGAAAACCAATATCAACCTAAAAGTACATATTACACACGTATAATTTGATTTTAGTCACAGTAACTTACATAATTATTGTAACATGAATGCTATAATTTCAAATTCAAGTGGTGTTTTTGAGAGGAACCATATTATCGGGGTAATATGCCCCATGGTAAAATACCTTGCTTGTCATTCCGTGGAAAAAATCTGCAGACGTCCATCATTAGGGGTGCCCCCCCCCCTCGTGCGCACGCCTATGGTTCAGAAAGCTACATGTTTACAAGATATGTTTTTTATTACAATTTCATTACATTTTGTCGTGCTCTAAAATGGAGAATATGAAAGAAGGAGTGAATTCGTCATCTTGATTTGTAATACAGAGTATAGTTCTACCATAAAATACGGTAAAGATTACTTTTGAATTTGTTTTTAAGTTCAGTTTATGAACAAAAAGACTAATGAGGACTGGATTGACAGTTGAAATGGGAATTAGAAACTGCTAGCCCCTTCTAGTTCGCTGTACTATTTTGACTCTGTGCAATCGCACGTCTAGATTGTTAGACAGTGCAACACGACTCGTCAACTTCGTTGATTTTGTGTCAAGTAGTGTATTTGGTGTCTGTACCGTTTGCACTACATTCTGGAGCGGTGTAATGTGTGGTGTATGGTCACTAATGAAAAAACCGTTTATAGCAGCAGACATGCATTTGTTGAATATTCTGAACTTGAACACAGCTTATCGTCTACTTTGTTGAACTTAATTTCCTTGTACCAGCCTGACAACTAGTGTCAAAAAGTGCAGCGAACTAGACGATGTTACTGTGTGCCTCCAGCTATACTCTGTCCCAGCTAACTGTAGAGCAGGCAAACGAAATCAAGTCTTTTCGCAAGTAGTGACGGGAGACTCTAGATATAGCTGGTAGGGTTATAGTTATCAAATTAAAATTACTGGTTTTGATTATTTCCTAAGGTATGTGGATTCCTTGAATATTTTGTGTGGTATTTTCTACGCTTCGCGAGATACGCACATAAAGGAAAAGTACTCGTTGGTATCGCTAATCTTCAATCTATACCCTGTCCCAACTATCTCTGAAGCAAGGACGCGCATAGTGGCAGAGAAAGGGAGGAAATCGAGTGGGCAGAGCGAAGCAGTACACGCTGCTGCCAAGTCTGGTAAATGCAGTCGCTCACCCCCTCCATGCAATCCCGTTCCCTCTAACGGGTTCACTGCTGGAGCCGTCTCGCGTCACTACTTGCGCAGAGACTTGCTTTCGTTCGTCGTATATACACTCTGATACCTATATATCGCTATTTAATCAGTCCGACTAAATCCATCTTGTAATGTACTTAATTTGGTAATTTTGAATTTGTTATCAAAACTTTATCCTTTACGTATCTGTCGGTGATGTCCTTGGACTTTCATCGGAGCAAGCATCATCAGTGTGACGCAGATTCCATACTTCATACTTCATACTTCCTTTACAGAAGAAAGGCTAATGGAAATTATAAATGAGCAGAGATCGTGTAACAGGTGGTAAGTAAAAGAAGAATGAAAATAGACAATTGAAAATGCCATCGAGAATACAAATATTGGTGATTTATGTAGCTTACGAAGAAAAAAATATGTCTGCTAAGTAGTAAACTACAAACAAGTGCATCTCTTCACAAAGAGTGAACACAGATTCTGACCTTGAACTTGTAACAAGGATAAATTGTTATTATTTGGATTTGTTTCAGTTCCAGACAGAGAACTAAAACCAAGAAAGCAAGGTTAAACGTGCAATTTTGGCTTCTTTGATGTGGACCTGTCTGATCATTACATAACAGCGAATAGCAGCTTATAAAAATACATTTTGATGTATTTCTGTATTTTCATGTAACATAGGTGCATTATTAGAAGTTTATGCACTTAAATGTGTTAGTGGAGTCAACATATGTGTGTCCATTGACTCAGTTTGGGGATCTGGGTGTAGCTTAATATTAACAAAAATTGTTTCATCTAATGTACTGAGGGTAAAAATAAATATTTTTGGACACGAATGTAGTTTCATGGTTATTGCAAAATGTAATGTAAGCTTTCATGAAAAGATTCCATAACAATTCTTCATCTTGTGCTATATCTGGGCAACTTTTCAATACGTTGTTCTTAAAAAATATGTATATAGTAATGTTAATTAAACAAAGTGCTATCTTAAATTCTTTTTTTCAGTATTCACTTCACTACTGAAGTCAGCTCCTGCTGCAAACACTGCCTTATAAAGGGCCGGAAAAACATAGAAGCGGTCGATTCATATGTAAGGACCTAGAATACATTTTGTCTGTGGTGGAAGTAACATGATCAGCATCATCCTCCAACCGTTCTTACCTTCACAGAGGGTTACCTAATAACGACAGTCCGTGTGAAAACTCAGGATAACATTTACTGTGATATCTGAGAACCCAGGGAATCGAAGGCATGCCTCCCGAGTGGCGTGTGTATGCTCTGCTGACTTGATTGTGTGTTTTAAGTGTTTTATAGAGTGCAGACACAGCAGGATATGTTATGATTCGACATAAAACTGTGTAGCTACCTCCACAACCATTATTTTTTTTGTATCAATATAACTTAACATCCAACTTTCAGTACATAAACCTGTTCTTATATTTGTATTTTTTTTTATTTAGCGTTATTTTTCTATCACTTTTGGCCAGTCGCGACGATGAGGATGAGTTATGATTAAAGTAAATTGATGAAGGGACCCTCACAAAAAGCACCCATGCCCGGTATGGATTTGAACCCGGGATTCCATCCTAAAAGCCTAGTCGAGGTTAACCAAGTGGTGTAAATTAAATCAACTTGTGAAGTAATACAAGGAATATCGCAGATAAGTTGTGGAAATGAAATTACTACACAAGATCATTAATGAAATGTTAAGCTGTAGCATCCCACTCCACGGACTTTTCCTCAGAGTGCATAGACATATAAAAATACGGAGCAAGGAAACTTTCCACACTGCAACTCCAAAACTTTCATTCGTACAACATTCCCTATTCCGTACGCTACCGAATCACCTTAAACGAAATCGAAAATGTGTACATGGAAAGAACATAACATTATAATTTCCCTGAGCTACAACAAAGTACGTACATGAAATGCGAAAGTAATTCCTTGTCGAGAACTCAGCTCAAAATAGTAAGCAAAATAAAAATAATATATTGAGGATAGTCATTAATACTATTCACAGCTAAGTTAATGGTTAACAAAGACTAGAATTTAATTTGCAATTATATCACTTACCTTTGCCTTTCGCAACTTCGGTTTATTTAACATGATCCTATGTCAGAAGAGAGAATTGGGACAGTAACAACTTCATAGATGTCACTAGCGCAACTGAAGCGTACTTCAGTTGTTCATAATAAAGGCTTCGATCAGCAATTGCATTTTTTTTGCCAACATTCACTTTCTAGTATAATATAATGTATTAAGTAATTTTTAATAACGCAATATACCTTTCCTATCAATATGCCATGTTAAGACATTTCGCCAGAACTCCTTAAATATGGTATATTTTCATGTCAAGCGATACTCTTTTTTGGAAGAAGTTCTGTGAACTTGTTATCACAGTCTGCCAACACTGCATGGAATTTTCCACTCCGTTTTGAAGAAGAAGGGACACAAAGAAGCTGTTAAGCTGTCATAATTAAAAACTTTATGGAATTTACTTGATGGTAGGCATATTTCAATTGTTATATGTGATTATAATAAATAATTATTTAATATGATTATGTTTTCTGCTATTCTTGTAAAATAAATGATTGAATCTGTTTCGGTTTCCTGATTGATGACAAACTTAAACTTCATTCTCAACTCAAACACAGAATTTATTCTTAAATATAATGTTAAAAAGATTTCATTGCTGAAAACAAGTTGACGTTTTGTGTCAAATTAATGCTATTACATGAAAATATTCATAAATTTGATAATTCTTGAATATTTTAAAAAAATTATAAATAATGACTCTCCAATATTTCGTATTAGGTTGAAGATGGATTTGGATTAATATTTAATATCGATTTCGCCGACATCTTAAGTTCCTTATATTGTCGATCAACAACAACATTAGGAACAAAGATTTTAAGAACAAAGTTTACACAAGTCTAATGGCAATAATATTACGAAAGAATAAATAAGATTCGAGTTTTTTTTTCTAAGAAAGACTTATTTTATCTCAAAGATCATTACATCAAGAATTAACTACAATATCATGAAAAAATGTACATGAATATCAACGAATATGCTGAGTTAAAGATAATGGATTTTATTGTGCAACGAAAGTATTATTCTGTTTCTTAGATTACAATTTGGGTGCATAGCTGTATTATATTTTTTATCTTTTCACGGTTTCTGACAGGTTTACTTACTCCATTATACGTATTTATGCATAGGAATATAGCCTTGCATTTACCAGCTTATTGCGATTAGAAACAGCAACATTTCCCCCTTTGTTCGTGTAAATGTGGCGATCTATATAATCGCAGTATCATTTTTAACTGGTGAAGATCGAGAATTGCCCTTTCACACAATTGCCAATTGAATAGGAATATTTAACAGGTTATTGCAACAAATAACAGAGTAAATGTGGTGATCTATATAATCACAGCTGAATGTTTTTGTGAAGGTTTTGTATTTAAGCATGTTCTTTTGTTTATGTAGCGAAAGATAAAGAGCTGTATTGAAATATTGCAACATTGTATTGCAATATTCGAACCGTGCGGTGACCATGCTAGCTGATAAAGGTTAAACTTAATGCTTACAGGTTTTTAAATAAAAAGACAAAGAGAAAGTTTGCACAGACCAACTAAACTGTAAATGTGTCATATCACTCGTACGAAAAATCGGGACAGGATTATTGTAGCAAATAACATGACTCAAACTTTCGTATATAATTATAGATTCACTACTCCGTAACTTTTGTATTATTTGCTATTAAGATAACTTAGATGAACACAGGTAAAGGAATCAATGGCGGCCGATGAGTGGGGGTGGGAGCCTGCAGGACTGCAGCCCCCCAAACAAATATAATTTGTTGCCAGTAGCGCAAAAATTAACAAACATAATAATTGGCCTTGTATTGGCGGGAATGGGGAGGGCGGGAATAATGTTGCAAAATTAAACAATCATCATGTAATATAATAATAATACGTACACTTTTGTGGGAAATTTGAAAGTTTGAGAAGTAATTGAGAATCTAAATTTTTTCAATAAACTTCCACTGTAACTGATTGATTTGTTGCTTAAGTCCACTTTATGCACAGTAAGGCTAATCGGGACTGGACCACTGTTTAAAGTGAGATCCGAACCAGCCTCCACCGGGTATCGAACCCGGGACCCCTTGATTACAAGGCGACGACACTACCACTGCGCCATCGGGAAGGCCCTGCTTATTGGAGTATCATTGTTCATATCTAACTGTGATTCCACAACTACACATTACTGAAGAAACAAAATATATTTAAATTTAATATTGAACAGCAATGCTTTATTTTATATCCATCTTCTATAATCTAAATAGTTTTAATAAGTTATTAGTGGCAAATATTTATTGATAGCATTGTTGTACCTGGAACAACTTGAGAGCATAAATAGACTACGTCAATTAACTACATAGCTCTTCAAATCTGTCTCTTTTTCACTAGTATCACTGATATATTAAGCAATTTAAATTAGGTAATAATAGCTTCAAATTAGTCCTAACAACAAAAAATGTTAACTTTGAACGTATTCTAAAGACCAGAAATATTTTCTCTTGCCATTTTTGTAAATCTCCTAGAATATGACACATTATAATTGTAACTTATCTATTTTAGTTCCTACAACACTGCTGTTTCCTTCCAGTTTGACAATGGCCAGTTCAGAACCGTTTGCTGATTTGAGGAAATATTTCCAGCAGCGAGAATGGGAAGAAATGTCTGATTATGAGAAGGAGCGCTGTCGCAATGTTCTCCTGAACTACAAAATGATGATTCAGCTAGGTGAGTTGTTGTTCTCCCAGAACTTTAGAGAGTGTATACCTGTATTTTTACTACTTGAATATTTTGGAATTATTTTTCCTGTCTTGAAGCAATGGTGAGTTCCAGTTTTGTAACATTATCGGATGTGGGAGGTCGTAGCTGTTAAAATTCCCTTAGTTTCAGAGACGGTGTTTGCGAGGGTAGCTGAATTATCTTTTTTGTCAAAGTTAGCTTTTAAGTTCATTTTATGCGCGATTAGGCTAATCGGAACTGGACCTCAATTTATAATGTATTCCGAACCACTTTACAAAGTGCCTCCACCAGTGATCAAACCCACAATCATTTGAATGCAAGGTGAGTGTTACCATAGCGCCATAAGGGTGGGGACTCTCCTAATTTATCATACTATTTGGTTTATTGATTTTCATCTTAAAATATTACAACTAGATTATGTAAATTCTATAATTACTTATTCTGGAAATTATACATACATTTCATTTTATCTTCATTGTTTATGTCACCGCTTGTAATTGAATTGCTTTCATCTCCTATGTACAGTGGCGGCGATTGGGTTCCGAAACTGGAGGGGGGGGGGCAAAGTGCCAAAACTGAGGGCGTTGGCAAAGACAGTATATTTCCCTTTGTAGATAAGGTTTAGCATAGTGAAGGGGGCAAAAGTGGCGAAAAGTGGGGAGCAACTGCCCCCTGGCCCCCGTAATCGTCGCCACTGCCTATGTAACTTAATTTTTATAATCTACAAATTTGATTGATTGGTTGAGTTGGTGTTTTAAGTCCACTTTATGCACAGCAAGGCTAATCGGGACTGGACCTACAGTTTAAAGTGGGATCCGAACCACTATGTGCCTCCACCGGGTATCGAAGCGGGGACCCCTTGATTCCAAGGCGACGACGCTAGCATTGCGCCATCGAAGAAGCACTCTGCAAATTTGAAAACCGTTATATAGGAATATAAATTAGTCCCATATGCTTTCTCAACGCATATTCAGAAGTTTCATGATATGTATTTTTCTTGTTCTACATAATTATAATATGAAAATGGTCGTTGTTAATATCAGTTCTCTATCTTGCGATTTTTTCTGCATTTATTATATTTTTCAACATTTTTCTGATCGACTAATCTTAGGCATGTCATCGTTTATATCGTGTGAAAGATGATTTTTAACAGGCGAAAACAGCAATATTTTAACATTATCTCAGCGGTTCTTCCAAAAACAAAAGCAGTTTAGACACCTACGGTCACAGTAAGTCTTGTAAACATCTATAGTAGCGTATCACTTAATTTTGCAGTAGTTTAAGAGTCTTCTTTGCTTATCAATAGTTAATCGTTAAGTGCTGGCAACGTTTAGCAATGTTTTTTTTCCTGTGAGTAATCAATATAACCTGTATTGATCAGTTCGAGTCTTCGAGTACTTCTTACCGATCTATGATGGGAATTACGTAATTACAATTGCTGAGACGACTACTATGCTTATGTAGGAAATTCATTTTAGGCCTACAGTATTGTGAAAGACGAACAATTGCAGCTACAATGTAGGTCATTGTTATTTAAATGTTGTATTTCTTCATGTTGATAATTCATTATAGAATTAGTTCTGATACGATCCTTTGTAGGTATAACGGTATAGTGTGTATGTAGGCGAAAATCAATGTGTCGCTAAATTAAAGGAGCACTAAGCTATCAATATAAAAAGAATAATCGTCACAAATTTGATTTCGTACTTATATTTTAAACGGAATGCAGTTCATGCTTGCTCTGCTTCAGATCGGTAAATTTTATGGTCTACACCTACCTCTCAACTCTACCCCAGAATATGAGATCTTGGCAAAACTTTTATGATTACTTTATGTTGAACTGCTACATACTTGACGTAATTAAATTACAATTCACACCCTCAAAGTCACCCATACAACAAACGGTTCTCTATTAATTTCATATATGTCTTTTTTTATTATTAATTTTACTTAAAGATTAAGTTAATACTTCGTGTAAAACACAAATTATTTCACAAAAGAAGCTTATCAGTATTTTTATTAATGTTCTTAATTTAAAACGTCAATGTTTAAAATTATTATTTAAGAATAATGATGGAAGGATTGGAAAACACGATTTTTCATAGAAAGGAGAATTACCTTTTATTTTTTATTAAATTAAATAAAATATTATACATAACAATAATTTCAATACACCCGTTTCTTAAAGTATAGTCTAGGACTTAATTTTTAATTATTTTTTATTTATTGTACATTTTTAAAACTAGTCTTTGGTATAGAAATGCAACACTAAAGTTATTTCTAAAAAGTAACTGTCTACTTGTGGTTTATTTTACTTCGCTTTTCTACCACTTTTGGCTAATCGCGAAGATGATAGTGATGATTATGATGAATTTATGAAAGGGCAGTCAAAATGAACACCCACGACCAGGACAGGATTTGAATCCGGGACCTCTGGCGTCGTATCGGGCTGTGATAAGCACTCTGTTGTAGAGATGATATGACCAGCACCAGGCTCAGGCCGCCTTTACTTCACCGGGTACTTATTGATTAGAGGCTGGGTGATCCCCAGAGCAGCTCAATGCTGGGATACTGTTGGAAAATTCACACCTGAAATAACTCATTTCGGGAAATAAACCGAGTGTTCTCGCGTGGCATTCAGACCATATAACGACTGGGCCAGCAGTCCGTTGTCAGTCCAAAGTCAGTCTACAAAAGGTGTTTGTTTCTTATATCCAGGTCTGAATCCAAAGAAACCTGACTACATGGATCCTAAGAAAAGGTTCGCACCTTCTGTGAGCTGAGGACGAGGAATGGACGCCTAAGAAGGAGAAGCCACAGAAGAAACCGAGATTTTGTGCACCGCTAGCACCACGACAAAGGGCAGAATCCACTATTGTGAAATCTACGCAGAAACAACCAGTAAAGGCCACGAAAACAGATAACTCCATGCAGCCAAGATATAAGGTAAGATTAATTATTCTCAAACATTAATTCATCCTTTAATGTTATTCCAATTCTTAGCATAAGAAAGGACATTGAAGTGTGAATGAACATCATGAGCTTCCTATGATTAGTTCTTTTTGCCAATTTTCGATGAAATTATTAATCACTCTTTCAAAATTGGAAAATTGAAATAAGAGTACAAACAATATTGTTAAGATTTAGAAACATTCATAATATACTTTACAATTTAAAATATTATCTATAAATAAAAAAATACCACTATTTGGTGAATGTACGAATGTCGCCACAGAATGTGGTTTTTTGTTAAGTGGGCGATCTCTGTCTTTTTCTCTCTTTCCCAGTCTTTCTCTCTCTCTCGCTCCTTCCTTTTCTTTCTATCTTTATTATTTCATTGTAGCTTTCTATTTTCCTTTACACTTTCTTTCTCTCTTCCTTTTCCTTATTGGTCTTTCTTTATTGCCTTTCTTTATGATTTCTTTCCTTCTCTCTCTCTTCGTACTTTCAATCTATATTTTTTCTCTTTCTTCGTCTCTTCTTGCTTACTTCTCCCTCTTCTTTTTCGCATTATTCTCTCTCTTTATTTCCTAACTTTGTTCATGTTTTCTTCAGATGTTCTCTACATTTTATTTATTCTCTCTTTCTCTCTCTTCTCTCTCTCTCTCTCTCTCTCCCCCTCAATCTTTTTGTTTTTCATATCTTCACTTGTTCTTCCCAAATTGTTTTAATTCATTGTCTTATGTTTTCCTTTTCCTGTATGTATTCATTTCATTCTCTCTCTTTCTCTCTCCCTGTTAGTCTCTCTCTCCCTCTCCTTCTCTCTCTCTCTTTCTCTCCTTGTGTGGCCGATGAAAAATACATATTGTATAATTGTATATTTTATTGAAACATCACCGTAGATATTACATGTATCAGAAAGTATGATAATCAAATTTCACATAATATTGTACAGAGTTCTTAAATGTCGTCTTTTATTCCGTCACTTACGTATTTTCTCTTTCTAAAGGCAGCATTCAAAACCTCCATTATGGACGGTATCGAGTCGAGGCAAAACTAGACTTGGTGCATTGACCTCGTCTCCGGTTGTAAATGTGCTGTCTCGTTCTCCATTTATAAATACCAGTCCTGTATGTACTCTTCTCAGTCTAATAGGGTAAGTCTCATCGTCTCGAGTCTGGAAATAAATAGTAAAAACAACATAGCTGTAACACGTTACGGCACAAAATTTCATAGCACAAAGCTGACATTATAGCGATTAAATTTTCTAGTGACGATTTTCATGTTGGACGCAACGTTTCGAATCTACGAGGCCTCCAAAAACGTGTTTTTATCCTGAATATATGTGCAACTATGGAGCGTAGATTCATAATTGACACTAATAGATAGGCAGTGTACAGACAGGATCAAATGAAATGTACTTCCCTTTTCCTACAAACTCAGAAGCGAGTTGGAAACTCTTCATTGATCCTGTGTAGAAAAGAAAGTGGGGGAGGGCAGTAGCAGACAAGGTCATCACGCAAACTTGTTTCCGGCAAGCTTTCTGTTGGAGTCGTGGCAGTTTGTGGAAGGATTTTGTGTTCCTAACCCCTCCGCCTCTCTCTCTCTCTCTCTCTCCTTGTGTTTGTGTGTATGTGTGTGTGTGTGCGCGTGTGTGAAGGATCAAAAATACAAAAATTCCTTGCATGAATAGTTAGTAGTAAAGACAAAGTTCGCCGTGCGTACAGCACCGTGCCATAAAGGCACATTTAGGGGATGTGGCAGTAGGGCGCCACATATTCTCGAGTTCGGCCATTTTGGAGGTCATATGATCAGCACCACGCTCCAGCCGTCTTTACTCCCCAGGGATGTAGTAGAAACGAGAAAATAAAAATGTTTCACATTCTTCGTATGTGGCAGTATTCGTTGGATATTGTCTTGGAAGTATGTTAACATCCTAACCCGCAATTTTGTTAAAGGATAAAACTGGTTGAATGCCGCGAGTGTTCCTGAGAAGTAATGAGCATATCACATAATGCGCAATAGTTCAGACCATCGAATGCATTTTGCACACTAACGAGGATCTGGCGTCGAAACACAAGGTCAGTATAATGGACTATGGGGTTTGGACTGTGTCCTATCCATCTATGTTTGTAATTGTCCTTTCACAAATTTCATCTTAACACACCTTTCATCCTTATCTTTGTGATTACCCAAAAGTGGAAGAAAAATGAAATGAAATAAATCAATCAATCGGTTATTGTATCCCTGCGTTTTTCAATTTATCATCATCACCAAAAATTAATGTTTCACTGATGTAATACATCAATATAATCATGTAATCATAATCAACTCTAACGCTGTTGTCCTTAGTGTAATTTATCTTATTGTGTGGAAGTTTTGATGTAGACAAAAGAATGGTTAAGAATAAATCTCAATTGATTGTTCGAAATTTAAAATATAATAACTCCGAGGTGACGCATATTAACTGTTCTTAGTTCGATGTCAAAGAACGATTCCTCCTATACATTAAAAATGATTCCGGCCTCCGTGGTAGAATGGTTAGCACAGCGTGCTGAAACACCGGCTTTCGCATTGTGTTCATTCGGTGTTCATTGTGAGTGTCCCTTCATCAATTTTATCATTTCATCGACCATCATCGTCGCGTTTAGCCAAACGTGGCATAAGAAGCGAATTAAAATAAAGCAAATCAATCAATCAATAGAACATAGGGTCTCCGGTTTCATAGAGCAGTATGCAAAGCACTCGGTCATGGAGGCCCTCAAAATTGAAATAATAATTGCAACAGAAAACCTGACATTAGAGTATTTTAAGAGTTTAGGCGTATTAACAATTCACGTCAACCAACAACAATTTGTCCTGTATGAGTGTGTGATATATGGTCTGCCCTAACAATTGATTGATTGATTTGCTTTTATTTTACTTCGCTTTTTGTGCCACGTTTGGCTAATTTGCGAAGATGGGGATGAGTGATGATATGGTGAAATTGATGAATGGACACTCACAAACATCCATGCCCAGGCCGGGATTCGAACCCGGAACACCTGGTCCTGAGATTTCGGCCTGTGTATGGGACCGGTGGCCATCCACCGTCGTGAGGAAATTGGGGAGCTACAAATGTGTAGCGTGACGCGGTCTCGGAAACCTACAACGACTGAAGGCTTGTCTTGCTGACCACACGTCACCCCATAATTCCCACCTCGGAAGATGGAAGTCAGGTCAGCAGTCGGTAGTAGGACCTGGCCCTCACCGACTATTGCACCACGGGTTATTATTATTATTATTATTATTATTATTATTATTATTATTATTATCATCATCATCTTCAAATAAAGTTTTGTCGTTATATGGTACCGTATTTCATCGCATAATCGTCGCACCTTTTTTTCAATCCAAAGAGTGAGATCACCCAATCCTTTCACAAACTGCCAAGACTCCAGCAGAAAGCTTGCCGGAAACAAGTTTGCGTGATGGCCTTGTCTGCTACTGCTCTCCCCCACTTTCTTATCTACACAGGAGTAATGAAAAGTTTCCAACTCCCTTCTCAGTTGGTAGGAAAAGGAAAGTTCATTTCATTTGATCCCGTCTATACTTACTGCATACAAATTATAATAATTTACGTAACAATAATCGGGTATACCAACATGTCACATACATTTCAACTTCTGTTATAATACTAACAATGCCGGGGTGATGGGGTTCTACACTGCAGCGCAATCATCTGATTTGCCATTACACCATCACACTAGCGTATGCAGGACTTTTTTCAGACGTGTCTGAAATCGTAAAGGTGAATATTACATAGCTGCGTTATGGGATCAGGGCCGGAGTACACAATAAAACATTTCTCAATTATAAATTTTCATCTTCGCTTTAAAAACTGTTCAAAGTCAAAAATGGTCATCCGGATTCTTTTTAAGGGGAGCTTGGATTTGCTACTTTGGTTTCTGCCAAGTTCTTTACTGCTTACATTTGAAAATTTTCATTTTCTCAAAATTTCTGGAGGGGCATCAACTGTCCCTTCCTGCGTACGCCAGTTCACCATCATGCAGCAAAAGTAGCTGAAGCAAGACATTCTCAATTCTCAGACAATACAGAATCACAGCTTACTCTAACTAACCCTGTATAAATGAATGAATGGATTTATTTTACTTCTTGTTTCTTCCGCTTTGAGAATATGAGGATGAATGGCACAAGAAACAAGACCTAAACTTGTCATGGGTCCAGACGTCAGAGCCTCGTTAGTCTGCAAAATGCAATCTAGAGTGTACTACGTGGAAGTGAGATTGACATTTGGGTATCTTGATACAGGATCAGCCCCAACACTCCTGTCTAAGAGAAGATTATCGCATCTAAGTTAAGAGTGCTATGACGTCAAATAAGGTCGTTGGTCATTGGTAGACGTCGCATTTTAGGTTTTTAACCTCTTATTTCCTTTACAGCTATGTAAAAAATAATAAGTTATGTCAGCGTTGAAGTTTTATAGTGCCTGAAGAAACTATTTCGCTTTTTAGAAACTATTTTCGGTTTATGCGCCTAAATCAAGTCTTTTTTAGGTTTTTATATATTTTTAAAGATTTTACAGGATTTTTATGTCACACAGAGGCATTTGCTTTGTTTGGTCACGAAAAAAATCAATGACGAACGTGTTTGAAACGTACTCTCTGTCGATTTCCCTTCCTCCAAGTCCATGGTGATTTTTCAAAGCTCTAAACAAAGCAAAATGTCTGACGCCACTGTTACCTGTACAATCCAAAGTGGTCTGATCTGTGTTGTCCTGCTAATTTTCACATCACTTCGGTGCTTCGTGGCATTCAAGCCTTGCAAACTAACATTTCAGCATTGAAGTTTGCACCACTGACTATGTTCTTGTTGAGAGATTATTTTCAGCATATAATATGATCCTCACAGACAAAATTGCGGAGTTTGACTGTGGATAACATGAAAAGAGATTGTTGCCTAACTATAAGCCGAAGAGTGGATTTTAATATAAAATTTCTAATGATAAGTTCTGCCATGGCCGTAGGGTTAGGCAACACCCAACGTTATGCAATATATTTCAGTATATAGGTGTCCCATTTTCATTGCCGGTGACCATACTTTATCAGCATTTTTCATGAATTTTGATTTTAGGACCTGTTCTAGCATTTTTAGAACCTATTGTATGATTTTTAGAGCCTATTTTAGGAACTTAAAATTCCGAGGTCTAGTCATTAGCAACCTTTCCGTGGAATGTTCTTTGTAAAGGGTAATACGTATATTCTACGCAGAGAACGTTCAATATATTCCTGGAAATGTGGACTGAATTACCTTATTCTGTTGCACCCATTCGTGTCCTCGACCCACACACACATATATATGATTCAAACTTCCGCTGTTACTGGTACACATATCATTATATCGATCCGCGAACTATAAATAATTCATTGTCCTTAGTCTCACTTAGGAACCTATAATTGATTGATTGATTTAGTTTATTTTACTTCGCATTTTGTGCCTCTTGGCTAATTTGCGAAGATGGGGATGAGCCTAGTAACAACCAACGCACCAACGGAGGATAGAACGGAGGATGAAAAGGATGCCTACTATGATAATTGGAGAGAGCTTATGATTCCTGTTCTCGATATGATATTAAAATAAATCTCGGATATATTAATGCAAAGATAGGCCAGGAAATCTGTGCTAGACCAGTGATTGGAACGCAAAGCCTACACCACGAGAGTAATGATAACGGAATAAAACTGATTGATTTCGCAAATAGACATCAAATGATCATAGCAGGCACCTTTTATCCTCATAAAGATATACATAAAGCATCATGGAGAACTCCGGATGGGGATAAAGTAATCAGATAGACCATGTAACTTTAGATAGTAAACACAAATCTAACATTTTAGATGTACGTAGTTTTAGAGGAGCTAATGTGGATACAGACCACTACCTGGTTATTGCTAAGGTTAAGAACCGAGAATATCTTGTATAAAAGGGAGACAACGAAGTTAAATTACAAGATATGACATAAATAAATTAAAGGGAAAAGACGGAAGGAAAGGGTATGCGCAAAAGATTGCTGACAGGTTGAGGAAATTGGAAGGTGGTATGAATAGTAGTGGTAGTGGGGGATAGACCAACATAAGAGACATAATAATAAAAGTAGCTGATGAAGAAATAGGGAAAATGAAGAAACAACACCGTAGTGAATGGTTTGACGAGAAGTGTACGGAGATAACCAAGCAGAAAAAAGATGCTTATCGAAATATGATAAATAGCTACTTTACAAGAACAAAGTTAGAACTATATAGGGAATTGAGGAAGAAAGTAAAGAAAATACATAAAAGGAAGAATAGGGAGCATGAAGAAAATAAGATGAGGCAACTGGAGGGATTTAATGCAAAACGAGAAAGTAGACGATTCTATAGAAATGTCAATGAAATGAGAGTAGGATTCCAAACAGGAGCATATATATGTAAGGATAAGGATGGGCGACTGCTAAGAAATCACCAGGATATTTTAACCAGATGGCAGGAACATTTTAATGAACTATTGAATGGCCAGAAACAGAATGAAAGGGAGCAAGGTCAGAATCAGAATAGTGAAGAAAATCAGAATGCCATGAACCTCGAAATGAATGAACGGGAAAAAGATGGGCCTAGCCTTGAAGACGTTAGCGGTGCCATTGCATAGCTGAACAACAACAGAGCACCAGGATCTGACAAAATAACAGCTGAGATGATGAAACTTTATGAAAGGGATTTCTTGGGAAGCGCGCAAAAGTTACTAGATAGAATATGGAAGGATAAAGAAAATCCATCACAATGGGAGGAAGGTATCATATACCCCATAAAGGGGATCGTCTACAAACAGGAGGTATTATATATTATATAGAGGTATTAGTAAACTTAACACTGGATACAATGTTTTTCTAATATACTGTTCCGAAGGCTTTCCCCATATGTAAATAAAATAATAGGTGATTATCAATGTGGCTTTAGAGAGGGAAAGTAAACCTCAGATCAAATACACACAATCAGAAAAATATGTGCCAAGACAAAGGCAATTGGAATAAACACCTTTACATAGACTTTAAATCTGCATATGATACCATAAAAAGGAAAGAGTTAATCGAAGCCATGAGGGAATTTGACATCCCACAGAAGCTAACAACTTAGTAGAAGAGACCCTTAAAAAAGTATGTTGTAGAGTACAAATAAGAAACCAGCTGACAGAAGAATTTGAAACCAAACAAGGATTGCATCAAGGGGATGCCTTGTCATTCATGCTATTCAATGTTGCATTAGAAAAGGCTGTTAGGGAAGCAGGCATAGAAAAAAACTAGTGGAACCATAATAAACAAATCAGTGCAAATTATGGCATATGCAGATGATACAGTAATAATAGCCAGAACAACAAGAGCATTACGTCAAGCTTTAGCTAACCTTCTCACTGCAGCACAAAAAATGGGGCTCACAGTCAATGCAGCTAAAACAAAATATATGGAAATAACTAAAGTGCCTACTAATGCTGCAACCTTTGAAGTTAACGGACTCTCTTTTAAGAGAGTTCAGGAATTTAAATATCTTGGCGCATATATAACTGAAAAGGGAGATTCTCTGACAGAGATTAAACACAGGACAAGTATGGCAAATAGAAGCTATTTTGGACTCGGAAAACATATGAAGTCTCAGTACATCAGAAGGAAAACAGTAGTTAAACTATACAAAACGTTAATAAAATCTATTTTAATGTATGGATGTGAATCATGGATAATAACCAAGAAGGCTGAGTCAATGCTCGGAAGCTTTGAAGGAAGATTCTGAGGAGGATTTATGGGTCGATATATGAGAATGAATTATGGAGAAGAAGATATAGTATGGAACTATATCAGCTTTATCAGGATATAGAAATTGTGAAGGAAATTAATCTAACACGGCTAAGGTGGTTGGGGCATATATACACCGAATGCCAGACAACATGGTGTGTAAGAAGATCACATTTACGAATATGGATGGGAGAAGAAAAGTAGGAAGACCACCTTTAGGTGGGTTGATTCGGTGGAAGAGGACATGAGTGTGCTTGGAATTAGGAGTTGAAAAAGAAAGGTTGTGAATAGAGTTGGATGGCGGAATATTCTGAAGGTGGCCAGGGTCTGTGATAGACTGTAGTGCCAGGAAAGAAGAAGAAGAAGGGGATGAAATGATGAAATTGATGAATGGACATTCACAAACCACCAAGCCCGAGCGGGATTCGAACCCGGGACCCTTGGCGTAACAGCGCGATTTTGTAATCACTCGGCAACAGGGTCCGGCTTAGGAACCTATAAACAATACGTGGTATAGATTGGCAGGATCTAGGTAAAGGTAAACTGTACCGCTGTGCGTGTGCCATGCCTTGAAGGCATATGGGGGTGATGTGATCAGCATCAGGCTCGGCCGCCTTTACCCCCCAGGGTTTCCCCCAGGTACCCATTTACGAGGTACGAGGTTTCAGAGCCGCGCAGAAACATGACCAGGGAAATAGCTGGGGATCTTTCTAGTCCAGATCTGCCCGGGATTCGAACCCAGGTCTTCAGTGTGGTAGCCAGATGCTATCACGGCTCATCAATGGTAGGATCTATTAATAGTAAATTACTGACAGCCAGTAGAGGCGATAGGTGCCTAATAAGAGCCC
Source organism: Lepisma saccharinum (assembly GCF_977018435.1). NCBI lineage: Eukaryota > Metazoa > Arthropoda > Insecta > Zygentoma > Lepismatidae > Lepisma > Lepisma saccharinum. The sequence goes on along the minus strand of NC_139251.1, from coordinate 56,804,725 downwards.
ATGGTATGGGGACAAATTATGCTAAAATGTGGGGGGCAACTAATCCCTAATCGCCGCCACTGCTGACAGCATATTCAGTACTTGAACAATGGTAGTATGTTAGCTTGAAATAATAGACAGCATAGTACAACATATGCAAGGCATTGAAGTGTTTTGATGGGAATGGTAGCACACGTTGTGTCATCGTACGATGAGCTATGATAAATTCTGTTCTCATGCAGGAGGTGTTAATATGTAGCTTCATGAAATGTCCCCATACTTAAATATACAAGAAGGCATGACCGTATTTGAAGGGAGGAGTTTCAGGTTTCACCCCCCTTCCTCCTCCAGTCCCAAACCTTTTGGAGTGTTTGATTATTGCAAGTTCAGAAACTAAATTAAGCACTGCTAATTTCTTGAGGCTTTCGAGCCAGAGTTTTAACAATATTGAATTCTTGATACTAATTCCAAACAGGCAAGCCCACCCGCAGGATTTTTCTTTCTCGGGGGCCGCCAGAAATACTCAAGGGGGGGAGTGTGATGTGATTATGCTCCCCTCCAGATAAGAAAGTTCTCATAAATTTTCCCAACTAGGATAACTTACATATGCATCCCCCACCTATTGCACTCTCCCAATGCTGATTTCCTCCACGTTTTCCCAAACGCATCCCCTTCAGCTCGGAATTTCCACTTCGAGCACGGGGGGGGGGGGGGGAGGCAGCGTAAGATTTCATATCTTACTCTTCAGTCTTATGACTGAAACTTACGTTTTACATTTTATTAAGAAGAAGAAAAGACAAAAAATTGAGAGATGTTTTACGAAATGAAGCAAGTTAAATCCAGTTTGTATTTAAATAGAACAATTAAGTCTGAACTTGACCACAACGCTATGTTATTTACAATTAAATTTCAATTTTATTATTTGTAAAACAATATTATTATTATTATTATTATTATTATTATTATATTATTTAACGAACCACAGATAACACAGACCACGAAATTTTCTCTTTTCATGTCACACTACAATTTCACCATTCGAATTATTGTTGTCTTTAGTTCACTTTATGCACAGTTAGGCTAATCGAGTTACTTCTCTCTTCATAAACTTTTGACTTCTCGTTTAATATCTAAGAAAATAAAAGTTAAAATATACAAAACAGTAATTTTACCTGTATTATTATATGGGTGTGAAACTTGGTCCCTTACATTGAAAGATTAACATAAATTGAGAGTATTTGAAAATAAGATCCTTAGGAAAATATTTGGACCTAAAAGGGATAAGGAGACAGGTGAGTGGAGAACGTTACATAATTTAGAACTACATAATTTGTATTCATGTCCAGATATTATTAGAATAATTAAATCAAGAAGACTTAGGTGGGCAGGCCATGTGGCACGAATGGGAGAAGAAAGAGAAGTTCACAGGATTCTTGTTGGGAAACCTGATGGTAAGAGACCTGTAGGAAGGCCAAGACGAAGATGGAGGGACAATGTTGAGATGGACCTAAAGGAAATCGGTAGAGATGAAAAAGAGTATATAGATCTTGCTCAAGATAGGGACAGATGGAACACCTGTGTTGCTGCAGCCATGAACCTTCGGATTTAAGAAGGCTAGAGAGTTAGTTAGTTAGTTAGGCTAATCGGCAACGGTGCAATGTGCCTCAATCGAGTACCGAATCCTGGACTCCTTTGACTAAAGGAGACGATATTACCACTACACCTTAGGGGAGGCCCCAGAATCATTATGTCCCCCTAACTGGTGTCGAACTCGGGTTGAATTGTTGATTTAAGTTCACTTTATGCACAGAAAGGCTAATTCGGGACTCAACCTACAGTTTAAAGTGGGATCCGAACAACTTTGTGCATCCACCTGGTATAGAACCGGTGACCCCTTGATTACAAGCGATGACGCTACCACGACCAATGAAGGCGTGAGCAGGAACGGGATTGCATGGAGGGGGATGTGACTGCATCTGCTGTGCACTGCTGCGATCTGCCTACTCGCTTTCTTCCCTTCCCTACCGTTGTGCGCGACCTTGCAAAAAAAAGCAAAAAAAAGCAAAAAAAAAAAGCATTAGCATTAGATGTCTTTAACAAACATGTTCTTGCAGGATACAGAGTCGAACTTGGAAAGAAAGGATAGTTAATAGACACAGATCACCAGGAAAAATCATTAAGGTACGCCAGTGGTTCATTAGTAGTGGTTGACTAGATCGATACGCTTTATGTATCCACGCAGGAAAGTGGCAGCACTCATGAAACCGTATGAAACTTGAATAATTAATGCTGTTGTTAAATGCGATACGGTGAAGAGACATTCATTTGACTTTGCGTGTGTACAATTCGACATGTAATATGTATTTTCGTTTCTGTGAATGTGATGCAATGTAGGGCATAGCTTTACGTATATAACACGGTACTCCTTTATGGTATGGTGGTGATATGTTCTTCTTTAACTTATCGTGAGTATATAGAATTCTTCATCGTTTAATAAGACCTTGGCAAGAAGTAACAACTCAGTATTTTCTTAATAATATTCTTACAGAAATAATTGATTTTTTTTACTGAGGTGTAGGGCGATCCTTTCCGAAGACACCCAGTGTCGACCTTTCTTCCACGTGGTAGAAACTACAGCCTTTACAATAAATCTTAGTATTGTATTACCATATTAAAACACAAAACGTGAGAAAGTTTTTAAAATACCTATTCATTGTAAGTTTAATTAATATTTTCATTTTTTTAATAGTTTGTTTGAAAAGTCGCCCAACCCTACGTTGAGCTGCTCGTAACACGAATATTATATTCACACTAGGATTTCAGCAATGAAGTAAATTTGTTACCATTTACTTCATATGGGAAATTGTAGAAATTATTTAATTACTTAAGCCCCAAAGAATTGCAGTTTACGGATGGAAAATGGTCAAGAAATTATGGTGCCATCCTAATGGGTGGTTTGCGATAAATATAAGTCATATGCAACGGTTAATGAGTTTAGGAATAGGTATATTTTAGTGGGATATAATCTGGGTCTGCAACACTAGTTGGCCAGAATTTTGTCACCACACGCAAGCAACATTTACCAAATAACATTTAACCACATTTCTGTATTCCATTTCTATTTTAATTTAAGGTTAACAATAGTAAAGTATTTGTATTATAAAATATATTCTACTGGCTGTAATCTTTATTTTCAATACAATACACGTCATGGTTGAACCAATTTGGTTACTGAGCACATTGAGTGATTGACTCACAATCTTGCTTAGGCCTTGTTTTGAGCAGGAGCGCTCCTTTATGAGTTTCTATTAATTTAATCATCATTCATCTCAAGTGGCAGAGAAAATGACAGAAAAGCGACGCGAATAATAATAAAATTAATTATAGAGTACATGGCTTGGGCTTTCCAAAAATATATAATTAAAGTATATATCTTACGTAACCTATTACACACATGTGTACATTTATAAAAATATATTGTGCAGTTGATGTAAATAGCCATTTTATGTTATGTTTAGTGTACATTTTGCAGGCTTTATGATTTGTTCCTATCTGACTATCCTTAAGCTTACAGATTGTCTATGGATAGGTGTTGGCATTATTCAAAATAATCGGTTTTCCAATCAGATATTCTTATCAGGATCTGGCAGTGGAATCTGATATTCTTATCCGGATCGGGCATTCAAATCGGATATTCCTAACCGGAACAAACATTCGAATTCGATATTCTAATCCGGATTAGACATTCTAATCAGATATTCTGATGTGGACCAGACAATCGAATTGGATATTCATTTTCAAATGAGACATGAAATCGGATATTCTTAACCGGATCAGACATTCGAATTGTATATTTTCATCTGGATCAGGTATCAGAATCGGATATTCTTATCCGGATCAGACATTTGAATCGGATGTTCTCCGGATCAGATATTCGAATCAGGCATCGGGAGGAACGTAGGAAATATTTTCTCCCTAGTTTAGAAGTGGACGGGAAAGTAAGTTATTTTGTGGATGTCGAAGAAATTAGAGACTCTCCCACATAAATAGGAACGTGAATCCGCCACTGGTTCACATGCATTTTATTAGTATAGGAATAACAGAGTTTGTTCGATATACTTTATGCCTTCTACCAAGAGAGCTGACTGCACTAATGTGACGAATACATGCAAAATTAATATATTTAGGTAAAACTAAACATGGGAAACAATATTGATTGAGCTTATCGTGTATATAGAATGACGTGTTATTGCCTCTTACTAAATAGCAGTAACGCACGGTACCAATGTTTGAATATAACTTTCCAGTTATCTACTCAAGTATCCACCAGGCTGACACAAGGGCAACATGTGCCTCTTCATCTTATCCTCACTATAGAGAGTGTGTTACGTCAACATATTTTTTCAACATGTAATGCAGGTAAGGTAAGAAAAATAATCAGTATTTTTGTGTATTCTTTCAGATTTCTTTATCGGAAAAATATATTGTGCCGCGAACCTTTGATTCATGATTATTATTAGTTATTGTATATTTTGTAGAGCCATATGTATACCACTTTCGCCGCAGTAGGGATAAACCCCTCCTAGGTAACGAGGGGCAGGGGTCCCGTGTTCAAATCCCGACCTGGCATGGGTGTTTGTGAGTGTTCATTCATCAATTTCATCATGTCATAACTCATCCTCATTTTCGCAAATTAGCCAAAAGTGGCACAAAAGCGAAGTAAAATAAAGCAAATAATAATAAAAAAAGATCCCGAGGGATACCATTTCTGTAGCAATGGAGCGTTGGACACCTCAACACCCTGATTTTTGTGGGAGATGCATATTTTAAAAGTAATGTATGGTACGTTGTATAGTAGCTTCACAGCACACACTGACTGCTTGCGTTTTGTTTCTCTGGGGTTACCCCAAGAGCTGAGTTTTTGAACGCGTATCCTTAACTTAGGGACCCTGAAGAGAAGAATTAGAGAAGATGTCCAGCCAATTCCACCCGCAATGCTGGTGTCTGTAATGGGTAATTTTGTCCGTCGACTCCGTTAGTGTACAACACGGAATGGTGACTATCTACCTGATGTGATTTAAAAATAATAATATTAATTCAAAGTAAACAAACAAACCGTATTGTGATATTGTTTTACAAATGTCATTATGTTATCTATCAATTACCACTAACTTGCTTTTACCTTAGCTACAGAAATACATGCAAACAGTGGATATATATTTATATTGCCTGACCCTACATATTTTCTTCTCCCGTTAGCAAGCAAATCATTCTTTTCAAAATCGCTCGGCCGTTTCTTGAATTCTTGCGCACCAGAAGATTCCCCAACTCTTGTACGTATACCAGCGACATATCCAATGTTATCGAACCCCCAAAACACTTTATAGGTTAAGACTAACCTAATTTGACCCTTATCATAGTATAAATCATTCATCCTTTGCATATTGAAGGTACGATAGAACGGTATGAACATTAAAGCAGGGCATCAGAATTCTAAGATAAATAAAAAATGCAAGTTTATTAATTTATTTGAAAAACTCTGAATACAAAACAAAAAGTAATGATTGTAGGAATCACCATCAGCTTGAGATGCTTATGCTCGACATTTCTTAACAGTGTCCACGGAAGAGAGAAAATATTTGTGAATCATTTTTTAATACTTGTTGTGTAATACCAATTTTAAACACCATACGATATGATGAAATGTAAAATTCAAGGTCGCGAATATAATATGCATCTTAACTCTTCACAGTTGATATTTGGATAAAGAGCACGACTTATTTTGGGGGCCCGTATAGTAGAACTACAATTTTGTATTCCACTACTGAATCATTTTATGCTGTCTCAACTGCTAGTATGTACAGGGTGATCTAAAAGTGCGGAACGGACCGAATAAAACCAAAATGCATGCGGTTATTGAAATGTTATATGTGTATATGTAGTTTGGGGATGGGGGAAACCTACCAAACCGCTTTTCATCTTGGATCGAAATCATTTTTTTTAAATGGGAACCTAGGCTTGTGACATGAAATTACACTGGAAAAAGCTCACAAACACGATGGTAGCATTCTTGCAAAACTTTATTCATGTTCAAGCTACAGGGTGTTAAAAAGTGTTTTCAACGGTTTCTCTCATTGTTGTAGGATGTTAGAGGATATGCTCAATGTGTCCACCATTGTTGGCCAGTGTTATATTGAGTCGATTCACCCATTCCTGATAAACTTTAGATAAGATGTCGGGTGTGATACTTGCACAACAATCGACAATTCTGTATTTCAAATGTACCATATCACGAATTTTTTTGGAATAGACCAGTGATTTCATGTGGCCCCACAGATAAAAATCGTGGGGTCAGGTCCAGCAAGCGTGGTGGCAATTCCACAGGCCCCTGCGACCTATCCACCGATTGGGAAACTGGATGTTCAGATAGTCCCTAACATTGTGACCAAAATTCGGGGGAGCGCCGTCATGTTGAAAGAACTCAGGGAAACTGCCATTCTCGATCATGAGAGATGGAAACACTTGTCTATCCAGTAAGTTCAAATAATCCTTGGCATTGAGGGTACCGTCAATGAAGAATGGTCCTACCACACGGGTTCCCCATATGCCACACCATACCATCACTTTTGAACGGAGGACTGTCCTAGATGTATCCACCCAATGAGGATTCGATTCAGACCAGTATCTCATGTTTTGTCTGCTCACATTGAGATAAAAGTTTGTTTCATCACTGAACAACACCTTGTGAGGAAAGGTAGGGTCTTGAAACACCTTACGGGACATTTCTTCTGCAAATTCAACCCTGCGGTCAGTGTCGCAGTTACTCAGGGTTGAAGCAACTGGATCTTGTATGGATGCCATTTGTGCCTTTTCAGAATCCTCATAATGGAAGCACGACTTACACCAGTAACAGCAGCATGACTACTGGTATTACGGTGCGGACTCGACGTAACTGCTGCCAACACAGCTGTTGATGTCGCTTCATCTGTGGCTACCTTAGGCCTACCTGATTTGGGCCTGTTTGCAACAGATCCAGTCTCTCTGAACTTAGCTATCAGTTTCCGCACAGTACTGTCAACAATGGGAGCTCGTTCTGGATGGCGCTGTATGAACTCATAGGCGATGACTTTCGAGCTTCTTTCCCCCATACATCAGGATGATTTCCAAGCGTTCTGCTTGTGTGAGGTCCGTTTTCTTAGTGCACCTGCAACAATGAGAGAAACCGTTGAAAACACTTCTTTAACATCCTGTATCATGAACATGATAAAAGTCTTGCAAAAATGAATGCTATCATTGTGTTTGTGAGCTTCTTTCAGTGTACTTTCATGTGTCACATGACTAGGTTCACATTTAAAAAAAAAAGTATCTCAATCCAAGATGGCGGCTTTCTAGATGGCGATCATATTCCAAAGCGGTTCGGTAGGTTTTCCACCATCCCAAACTACATGTACACATATACAATTTCAATAACCGCATGCATGCATTTGTAACGGTCCGCCCTGGATCGTACTTGGTTCGATGGGTCTATTGAGCCTCGGCTTCACGCTCAGTATCTCTTCGGGGCTTGAGTCTCCTCGGCTCAAGGTTCGGGTTATTCCGGCTGCTTCAATCCTCGATGTAAGGTCCCTCGTAATTCTAGGTCAAAGGTTCTCAATGTACTTATAGATCTTGACCAAGATTCTATAAGCAATCAACAATCCTTTTCCCACTAGGTTCTGTCGATATTCAGTAAAGTATCCAACTTCCTTTGTCTCTTTTCAGCCTCTGACCAGAGAACTGAAAATTAATCCGTGACCACAGAATAAGAAAAAGGTGTTCCCTGACCAGGGACACAAACGTTGACTACTAACAGTCTATCGACCGATCCCGAATTCCGGTATATCCTAAGACAATCGCAATCCTCTCAATTATATCTCCTGACCAGGAGCATAGAACTGAGAGAACATAAGCCTTCTGACCAGAAGAGCTAAGTAATTGTCCTAAGGTAATCCAGAATAATCTAACTCCTAGTAACGACGTGGAAGTAAGCGCAGAAATACGGGTGTGAAAAGAAAAGACGGTAATACGAGTTCCGTATTTATCTGGAGTTCGAATACAAAAGGCCACGGGCCACCGAGCTTCGTTGCTTATATAGGATTTCTCGGTGCCGTGAAGGATTTACCAACTTTTATCTTAACTTCAATTTTACATTACAATAAAATACATATTAATAACATATCAAAGAGGAACATAATTAGCTACATACAGAAATTACTATTTTTAACCTTTTGTGAATATTAAATATGCAAAATAATTTTAATTGTTACACTCAGCATTTAATTTGACTAGGGAGTATTGCTTCTTCCAACTCCCCTCTCTCCCTGCAACGGCCACGCGAAAAGACAACAAAGAAAAGAAAGAATGTTTACAACGTTAAAATGTTAAGCAAAATTTCTTTAAATACAGGTTTTGTCTTGCGCGGGCATAACTTTCGTTTACCTTAACATAACTAAATTCTGATTACACCGTCTTGCAGTAAAAGAATCAGGGATTAATATGATATTAGTTAAATTATTGTCCGCCAAGGGCCACGACAGATATAGCGTGGGGAAGACAGCCTAATCTTTCGTCTTTTCCCCGGTTTCAACGTTTACATAAAGTTGAGTCTGCCTGGCTTCTACACAATAGCGATTGCTTTCTCGCATTGTTGTCACCGATAAAGAAATTCCAGTTCAGCTTGCTGGCAGAAAGAAACAAACTCTTTGAACTTATATTTAACATCTGGATGTATACTCTATATACGAGGTGTGTTTCACTTTTCTTGGTAATTAACCATTAACACCCAAAAATTATAAATACCAAACAAAGGAAAATATTAAATTTATATATATATTTGTAACGTGGACACTGCTACACGTTACAATTGCCCCGCTTCCTACGAGAAAATTTGAACAATTTTGTCTTTCACAGAAAAATTGTGAAAATTTTCAAAACTTCACTTAATGTTCATAAACAATTCACTGACAACTCTTGACGTTCCACACTAGTCACAAGAAATCTGGCTTTCTCCGAGTATTTCTCTTCGTCGTTCCTGGGAACAGGTGAACTTCTTTAGGTTCTGGTAGTTAACTCGATCTACAGGCTCCTTTTCTAAAGCTTCTAGCTAGGCCACTGGGATCGCATATGGATTACTAAACACTGGTTCAAAATCCTTCATCCATATCTCACAATAAACATCTTTACCACAGGCAGGTCTTTGTGGAAATACGTGGTGATATTTCATAAGCAAATGGAACAAACTATCCTGTTCACTCGTGGACAAGAATTAACTTTCTTCAACTTTTTCCATAATTTTATCTTCACTGGCACTCCACTTATCCAACACAGCGATATTTACCCTGGCTTCCTTTTCTAAGCGGAACGGAACTTAAGCAAGATTCCTATTTGAACCTTGGTTAGTGGGAACTACTGGAGCACTCCAATAGTACTGACGAGTCTGCTCAAGCGCTTGTTGTTGTTCAAAGGTCCTCGGTAACTCGGATTCATATGTCTGAGATCCTGAAGTCACGAATTGCCGGTTAGGAGAATTATAGACTCTTCTTCGAGGAGGAGATGCTGAGTTTCTTCTTCTCTCGACGTAACTTCCTTCTGGTGCTCTCGTCTCGGGATCAGATCTTGGTTCTTGTCTATTAGGACGACTTCTATACCATGTCCTTCCTCTAAACTCCCTAGTTTGACGGTAACCATTATTACCTGTCATTGGTTCCTCATGGTTACGGACGTTGTTGTTAATATTTCTTCCCGCAGGTCCGTGGTTTTCTCGGATGACTTGTCTCACTGCTGTATTTCTCTGTATTGGTTGCTGATTTCTAAACCTTCCATTATTACTGTTCCCAGCTTCATTTCTCTTGAACCAATCTGCTCTCTAGCTTTCGGCCTCCTCATTCACTTCATATCTCTTCAGGAATGCCGCTAACTCTTCCACTGTCTTTGGTGGGTTAACGAGGCAAAGTTGTCTGACTTTATAAGACATCTGTTTAATTATCAAATTCAAGACCTCACTTTCTATGAGTACTTGAGAAAGATTCTTAAAACCAGCATAGATTCCCCACGCATACTCTTCCATGGTTTGACCCTGGCCTTTATAGTACTTTCTATTTCTCAAGACGTCCAGTTGTCTTTGTTTTGCTTCCTCTGAAGCAAATGTAGCAGTAAACTTTTTACAAAACCCATTGTAGTCCTTAAACTCTTCGTAATGGGCCTGGAACCAATGCTCGGCTTGTCCGGTAAACAATCTGGATAGTAACTGGAGACGATATTTCTGTGGAACTTGCATAAGCTCAAAGTTAACATTTAGTTCCTTCAAATACTTCTGTGCACTCTGAGCTTCAATGTTACCACTGAACTTAGGGAGTTGATTTAAGTCAGATATCCGAGGTAATTTTCCATATCGTCCTTCGATCCTTTTATCAAATTCCGAATCTGAAGAAGATGGAGTTGAGTACCTTCCGCGTCTTCGCCTCTTATGATGAATCCTTCCCGGTGGTCTTTCATCCTCGGAGGAGGAATCACAAGAAGTTCTCTTCCGATTTTTTTCTCTCTTCGACGTTTTTCTAAACCTACCAGCATCAGTGTTACCAATGGAGGTCACAATTTTACTGTGATTAATTATTTCTTCCAAACCATGAACATTTGGATCTTCCACTGTGGGCCTAACATTATTCTTCCTTGAGATCTTTCTCTTACTCGGAGGTCCGCGTGCACCCTCACACCCGACGTAATCTGACGTCTCTTCAGCTGACTGATGGTTATCAAAGCCATAAGGTGACTTAACAGCGGTTTCTCGTTGAGATGGATCTACGTTAAGTCCTTGAAGTCTGTCTCTCAAGGAGCTTATGTTTTGTTGCATGTTTAATTTCAGCTGACGTAACTCGGTGGCCACACAAATGTTATTCCTTTTAATGTTATTAACTTCTTCACGAACGCTGGTTATATTGTGGGTTACTTCTTCACGGAAGCTGGAAATACTAGTATTTATCTCTTCACAAAAAGAGGAAACCTTACTCTCTCCTTGACGTAGTTCTTCACCAAAATTCTCTAACCTCTCGAAGCACTCAGCAACCTTAGAACTTACTTCCTCATTTTTCCCTAGATAAGCAGTCATCTGTTCCTTAATCTCGGTTACACTCACTCCCAGAGTGTCCATGGAACGAGTAATTTCTTCCATTTCACGCTCTCGCTCAACTGTAAGCGTTGTGTGGAGTACCTCCCACTTCTCATTATTTTGGGACTGTTCCTTGCTTAGAGTTTCATACAGCTGTTTCCACCGTTCTTCATTTTCCGATCTATCAGCATGTTGCTGTTTTTCCTCTTTTGCTTTCTCTTCTTGTCGCTTTCTTTCTTCTTCTACTTTCTCTTCTTGTCGTTTTCTTTCTTCTTCTGCTTTCTCTTCTTGTCGTTTTCTTTCTTCTTCTGCTTTCTCTTCTTGTCGTTTTCTTTCTTCTTCTGCTTTCTCTTCTTGTCGTTTTCTTTCTTCTTCTGCTTTCTCTTCTTGCCGCTTTCTTTTTTCTTCTGCTTTCTCTTCTTGACGTTTTCTTTCTTCTTCTGCTTTCTCTTCTCTCAATATACTCCAGAACTGTTGCCACCTATTCTCTTCAGCAATTTTTTTAGCTTTCTCTTCCGCCTTCCGAGCTTTCACCTCTGCAGTCTTCTCGATTTGACGTTTTCTTTCTTCTTCTGCTTTCTCTTCTTGTCGTTTTCTTTCTTCTTCTGCTTTCTCTTTTCTTCTTTCTTTTTTTTCCATTTCGGACCAAACTATCAACCACGGAGGAAGTTCAATAGCAGGTTCCTTATTCTCATCTTCATTGCCTTGGCAACCTTTACACCGGACGACATCTAAATTTTGCCATTCCACGGTTTCAGACTCAAATTCGCAAACGAAATGCTTCCACTGGCTGCAGGAAATGCACCTAAATGCCCCCTTATCTTCATCTTGATCGGAGCAACAATCAAAGTGCAAAATCCCGTGTTCCTCTACAATCGTCGGCAATGAATTGCGTTTGGACATTCTTGTTGCCATCTCGATGTTTCGTAATTTCTGAACAACCACCGGATATATACTTCGAGCCCCAAACGTTGCAGCGCCACTTGTAACGGTCCGCCCTGGATCGTACTTGGTTCGATGGGTCTATTGAGCCTCGGCTTCACGCTCAGTATCTCTTCGGGGCTTGAGTCTCCTCGGCTCAAGGTTCGGGTTATTCCGGCTGCTTCAATCCTCGATGTAAGGTCCCTCGTAATTCTAGGTCAAAGGTTCTCAATGTACTTATAGATCTTGACCAAGATTCTATAAGCAATCAACAATCCTTTTCCCACTAGGTTCTGTCGATATTCAGTTAAGTATCCAACTTCCTTTGTCTCTTTTCAGCCTCTGACCAGAGAACTGAAAATTAATCCGTGACCACAGAATAAGAAAAAGGTGTTCCCTGACCAGGGACACAAACGTTGACTACTAACAGTCTATCGACCGATCCCGAATTCCGGTATATCCTAAGACAATCGCAATCCTCTCAATTATATCTCCTGACCAGGAGCATAGAACTGAGAGAACATAAGCCTTCTGACCAGAAGAGCTAAGTAATTGTCCTAAGGTAATCCAGAATAATCTAACTCCTAGTAACGACGTGGAAGTAAGCGCAGAAATACGGGTGTGAAAAGAAAAGACGGTAATACGAGTTCCGTATTTATCTGGAGTTCGAATACAAAAGGCCACGGGCCTTTTTTTTTTTTTTTTTTTTTTTTTTTTTTTTTTTTTTTTTGGCTCTAAGTGGGTCCGGAAGTCTGCAGTTGAAGTAACCTGCATCTTGTACATGTGACTCATTAACAGGTGACGCTAGTATTTTATTAACAACAATAAGGGGGGTTACAATCATAATTTACATTTTTCCCTCTGCAACTGTCGCAAGAGGTAACATGTGCTAATGTTCCCAAAAATTTCCCAAACATACATACAAAAGGACGTCACAGGACATTACGTGGAGCCTTACGGCACCAAAGTGTCGACTAATTGGGAGATAACCCGATGTCGAGACGAACGATCCGGCGTTTGCCGAATCTGCTGAAGGCCTTGAAGTAGGGTAATCAGCCCTGTCAGGATGTCCGGTTGAGCTAATTGCTGAAGCAGGTCCAGGAGGGTCGCTTGAGGACTTGTCGAACTTTTTGGGGCAGCTGTGCTGGTAGCAAGTCGAGGTGCCGGAGTGCTGGGGCCTCTCCTGCTTGGTGGCAGCCGCTGATTGGCCGGTCTCGGCAATGGTGCTGGTCTTGGAGCCGTGGCGACTGACGTCACTGGGACTTCCTGTCGAATTGGCCGGGTTGGAGCTCGGCGTCTATGGTCAGATTGGGTTTTCCTCTCTGCTTTTATCTTTTTGAACAGCGGGCAGCCTCTGTAGCTGGCGTAGTGCTGTTGATTGCAGTTTACGCATCTAGGTGGTGTGTCCCAGTCCTTTTCCGGGCAGTCAGCAAAGCGGTGGGCCCTCGCGCACTTAACACAGCGGGGCGGGGCGAAGCAATGCCGCTGGCCGTGCCCGACCCTCTGGCACGCGTGGCATTGTAGTATTAGTGTGGAGCGATATTTTTCAACCCCTATCGTATATGGTCCCAATCTTTCAATCTTGAAGATTTCGTGTGACTTCGGGACATTCGGCAAGACGAGCATTATTAATGGTAATGATCGCCGGGACGGAATGGGACTAGAAGGAGCTTGATCCTCGTCAGTAATGAGCTGGGAGCGTCGAAGGGGGCCCTTAAGGCGACTGGCGCTGTGGATCGAGATTCCATGGTGCTTGGTCAAGGTGAATGCCACGTCCGCGGGGTCCACATCCTCGGGGAGGTGTGGAATGATGACTTTTAGTTTCGCAGCGGCTGAAGAGCCGTATGCGAATCCTATCTTTTTGCTTTTAAGGAGATCACAAACTGTTGTGAAGTCCTTGTCGTCTCTCGTTGTTACCCTGCAACATCCTCTAGTGTAGATGAAACGAGCTCGATTGTTAACAGCAACGGATATTTGGATGGCTATGTCCTTCCCAGTCGTGCTGAAAATAGATATGCAGGGAGGCCTGCGTGTCGAAGTTGGAGCTGAGGAAACTGGCTTGTTTCCTCGTGTCGAATTACTTGGCTGCGACTCGGGCTGACGGTCGCTGTCGAATTCGCTACTAGTAGAGTTCTCATCATCTTCTGCTTCGTCTTCTGGTCGTTTCTTACGGGGTCTCTTCTTTTGGTTCCCCCTATCCATTCCGGGGGAAACCAGAAACGAACGTGTCTCCTCGCTACCTCTGCTGGGCTGTGCGGACGAGGTACTACGGCCTTGTGCCTGTCATTTCTGCAGTGCACGTACGTGGATTCGAAAGATGAGGAGGCCACGGGCCACCGAGCTTCGTTGCTTATATAGGATTTCTCGGTGCCGTGAAGGATTTACCAACTTTTATCTTAACTTCAATTTTACATTACAATAAAATACATATTAATAACATATCAAAGAGGAACATAATTAGCTACATACAGAAATTACTATTTTTAACCTTTTGTGAATATTAAATATGCAAAATAATTTTAATTGTTACACTCAGCATTTAATTTGACTAGGGAGTATTGCTTCTTCCAACTCCCCTCTCTCCCTGCAACGGCCACGCGAAAAGACAACAAAGAAAAGAAAGAATGTTTACAACGTTAAAATGTTAAGCAAAATTTCTTTAAATACAGGTTTTGTCTTGCGCGGGCATAACTTTCGTTTACCTTAACATAACTAAATTCTGATTACACCGTCTTGCAGTAAAAGAATCAGGGATTAATATGATATTAGTTAAATTATTGTCCGCCAAGGGACACGACAGATATAGCGTGGGGAAGACAGCCTAATCTCTCGTCTTTTCCCCGGTTTCAACGTTTACATAAAGTTGAGTCTGCCTGGCTTCTACACAATAGCGATTGCTTTCTCGCATTGTTGTCACCGATAAAGAAATTCCAGTTCAGCTTGCTGGCAGAAAGAAACAAACTCTTTGAACTTATATTTAACATCTGGATGTATACTCTATATACGAGGTGTGTTTCACTTTTCTTGGTAATTAACCATTAACACCCAAAAATTATAAATACCAAACAAAGGAAAATATTAAGTTTATATATATATTTGTAACGTGGACACTGCTACACGTTACACATTTTAGTTTTATTTGGCTCGTTCTGCACTTTTGGACCACCCTGTATATTAGTAAACGAAGAATGGAATACGTTTTAAAAAGGTTTGATAGCCGGTTGAGGCACATAGTGGTTCGGATCCCATTTTAAAATGGATGTGAGTCGCGTCCCAATTAGGGTGTCTGTCCATAAAATGGACTTATAACAAAAATTCAAAGATAATTAACGTTTTGAAAAGCCAAAATGAAATTTTAAATGTGGTCTTAGCTTCTGGTTCTTTGGTGAGAAATCCTGGGGGGGACGGACGGGGGATTTCCCCTCACCAACAATCTTGGCATCAAAAATCCACCACCAAAAAATTGCGTGGGGGAGAGTTTTTGTTATAACAAGCAAAATAAAAGCAATTATTTTTAGTTTTGAATATACTTTACTAAGAATAATATCGAAAACACACACAAAGTAGTATGCTTGTGAGTGTTGAATGCTCATTCTCTATCTCAAGGGATCATTAAGAAATCTACATCAATACACACAACAAAAGTAAAACAAGAATTCAAAACAATAATGACTATGAAATCTAATTGATTTATATTAACATAAAGGAATAACTAAATGAAAACATTAATTAATAAAACCATTTAAGCTATTTCATAATCTATTAACATCTTTAACCAGCAAGTAAAGGATTTAATTTGCTACTTCATGATATCTGATATACATACATAAAAGTTACAGATTATTTTCTTTCTATGTAATTATTATTAATAATATTATTTTAATTTAGTAATTTATTTTCACTTTTAATAACATTATAAATGTGTATATCATGTAATTTATGAATATGTTTGTGAGGGGAGCTTTGTGACAGTCAGATTTACCGTCATTATTATTATCATTATTATTCATGTATGTAGCGGTAAAAAGACGTGTTGATTCAAAGTGTTAAGTGTTTTAATTTGTAAGATTACATATTTGATTTTTGCCAAGCCGACGGGAGGAACGAGACATTCGCTTGTGTTAAGGGTGAGCTCCTGAAGGGTCACGCTATGCGTGTAAAGCTTAGGAAAGTCGACCGTAATGACAAACATTTAAATATCTCGGTTTCCAACGGTCAGATTCGTGTGAAACTTATACCAGCGCAGCGGCATATGTGCAAGGACAGATGTGTGGAGTTTCGTCACGATCAAGCGACAATTACGGACGCCAGATCAAATCGGTTCTAATTGATCAGTTTCTGGACAGCGATTGCAATTGAGCTATGGGCGACAGCCAGGCGGAAGCTTAATCCGTCTGAGTAAACTTCGGACACGGTCCGTCCTAGTTTGGAGACAATAGAGCGTGGTGGAATAACCTCTGCGGAAGCGTCTCTCCAACGTGCGCCTAGCGTCCTTTTTCGAAATCCAAATAAAACGAAGGACATGGTTTTTCGATACACAGTCTTACCGCGATCCTTGTAGTGAGAGCAGCTCCGTGCTAACTCTCCATATACAGTTTTGCCGCGATTCTTGGAACGAGAGCACCTTCGCGCTGCCTTCGTGTACAGTGGACTTGGTTGTGTTGTGCGAACACCAGTGTGTGTGATAGGCAGTAAGTCTACACGAGTGCGCCTACCTCAACCGCTGGGGGAAGTTGAAGCGAAACCGTGTTTCCGTGATTACCTTACGCTATTTATAATTTTTGAGAAACGAGGAACACCGGAAACTATGGCGGGCTAGAAGAAGAAAGGAGATGAGGGCGTTACCTCGATTCGCCAGATGTCAGAAGAAACTACGCCGATGATGCCTATCCGCCGCCATGGAGAGAGAGAGAACGTCGAACGCCGCCCTATTGATACGCCGATGATGTCTACCATCCGCCACGTTGACGCCCCGACGACGCCTACCATCCGCCACGTTGACGCCCCGACGACGCCGACGACGCCTACCAGCCGCGACAGAGAGACGTAGAGAGAGATGTTGACGCCCCGACGATGCCGACGACGCCTACCAGCCGCGTCAGAGAGATGTAGAGAGAGATGTTGACGCCCCGACGACGCCGACGACGCCTACAACGACCGCTCAGATGCGACGTCCGAACCGCGCCATACCACGGAGATCCACCGATCCCGAGAGGAAGAGGAGCCGGAGAACTAGGTGTTTGAACCCTTTTTGCATCTCCATCGTCGCGACCAAGGAAACCTTTCGCGCGGATACTATGTGTTTTTCAATCGCCCATAACGACGCCAGGATGCACCTCGGAAGCTGAGAGTTGGTAATGTATTCACCTGTGTGATTGTCAGCACGCGACGGCCCGATTGATTTAGAGAACGCCCTTGAAATTCGTCGACATTTTGAAAACGCCCACTCAACTCGAAATTTTATATCAAACTCCCGTCGCGCTTGTCATTTGTAATCTATTCGTCTCAGGTCAATTTTTCTTATTCCTTGTGATATTTTTTTATGGTCTTAAATTTATTGTCGTTTGTGCTCCTTTGTATTTGTTTAAAGTGCGTACTATTAGAGTAAAGCGCCGCCCGCTTAATTGCATAAACTACTTGAGGTTTGTTCATTTTTATGTGTCAATGCTAGCTATGTCAGGCCGCATGTATGATTATTTAGTAAAAGTATTTGCCTGGTAATGTGAATTGCTCGTCGCGGCGAAGTGTTTAAGTCCCGCCTGCTAGCGAGTATAGGTTTGCGTCACTCAACGGAGGTTATTTGTTATGTTTGAACCACGTGAGGTCTTGTAAAAGGAAAACGTCCGCCCACGTGAATGTAATTGCCGTTGAGACGCCTTTGTTTATACTGGTCAAGTAATGTATTGTCACCGCGCCGACTAGTTTCTTTTTTAAAAACAAAAGGTGAACTTAAGTAAGGGCTGGCTAGGATTTAAGTAGCACTGGAGCAAAATCACAAATGACCTGATTAGACAAAAAGTAAGATAAAATTAATTGAGAATGCAATAATTAGGGCTTGTCGTGATAAAACCTGTACATGTCTTGTATAATTTCTTGTGTCGATGACCCCATGAGGATTGAATCTGAGAGAGAATGTGAGAGTGCAAGTGTGGGGACCTGTAATAATTCCATTTTTTGTTGGTGATGAATATAATATACTTTTTATTTTCATGTTAATTTTGGGCTATATCATTTTCGTATGCATGTCGCTACCCGTGATTTTCAGGTAGGCAGCTAGCCGCTTCCCGGCTACAGGTAAAGAGGTGGTAATCTGAAAGTACATATGTCTTTGTGTTTATTCGATATGGCTTATCACTATGCACTGTCGGTCACCGGTTCCTACACACGAACTTAACCTGGACCGTAACGCTATTCCGCTTGTCCGAGGGAGATTTTGCCGCCTCTATCTAGGTAGTGGTTGCATTTGTTTTCCCGGGCAAGGGAGGGCGTAGCATACATTTTTGGCGCCGCGAACACAGGGACCGGTATATTTTAAATCGAAAGCACCCTCAGTGCAGGTGCATATGTCGTTTTTGTAAGGGCTACGTCAGGCGTATTTTGGTGTCATGTAACTGTGTTTCATTGTGAGATTTTATTGTGTTATTTTTGACGTGAGGTGGTAATTGAGAGCTTGTAGATTACGATCTTTCTCCCCCCACCAGTCTTCAGTGATATCGTACCCTGGTCTTCAATCCCTAGATTCACAAATGTCTGTGACCGTACGTCCAGTTTGAGATTCTTTATTATTTCACTCACTCATATTTCTTAATATAAATTTTCTGAAAACATATAACTAAATAAGAATTATTTATTAACGAACAAGATAGTTTCATTCTTCATTAATTATTATAATCTCTGTTTAGGTATCTTGAACGATGAAACAGTTTTTGGAAGAAGTATGTTTGGAGACATCCTTTCACGGATTGGGGGAAATTGCAAAGAAGAAGAGATGGTTTGTGGAAAGGTTAGTGAAATGTTTCATCAATCAGTATTTTTTTTAATGCTAGGTTTACAACGATTATACGTAATATGGAATTCAGGGCTGCAAGGAAGCAATATAGTACTCCGAAAGGTGATGCAATTATGAAAGTAACCCCCACACCCCCTATACGCCTTCATGGCGTGGTGCTATGCACAGGGGAACACTTTACTTTTTTTTTTTTTACTTTACTTTGAAAGGTGATGCAATTATGAAAGTAAATAGAAATCTACCATTACATAATTCTAGGTAATTACATATTATTTTCTTTGTATGTAGGAAAATGTCGGCAAATTACGTTGTTAGGAACCATATATGTGAATTTTGCGTAACATATTTTTATGTGTTTTGAGGTTTTGTATGTATTTCGGGTCTACATTTCATTTTTACATAATTTGTGCATCTTTGTGTTTTTTTATTGAGTTAAGAATTATTATTATGGTACAAATTTTGATTTCTTCAATAATAGAAAATAAAATTAAAGAAGGATCTATCAGTATGTATTTAGTAGATCGCAGTGCATCACATTAACAGGGTAAGTTATTTATTTTTTTACGAAATAATGTATTGTGCTTTTTATGTTTTGCCTGACAAACCATTTTCATCACTCAATGAGAATATTCTTCAATATTGTAGAAATTTGAATGCATCTCTTGCGGTGGGAAATACTGTACTGAGAACTTTTGTCATTGACGCTATCAGTTTAGCAAATTACGAATTTTCCAATGTAATTTAGCACATTTCCATTTTATTACTTCAAGAAAACTTCTTAAAATATTCGTATAATAATTTTGAGAAATTAATTTAGTTACTTTTTTTCTGCAAGGAAGCTAAGAAACAGCATAGAAATGAGAGAGATATTAGATATTTTAATATTACGTCGTTCCATGTGAAGTGGTTTAAGGGTCTCTGCTAGACTCTCTACAATTTAGCGAAACTTCTACAGGTTGTGTATATGTATCCCACATGAAGACATGCAAAGTTGCAGATTCAGAAGTAATTTGGTTTGGGCGCCAGAGCTGCTTGTGTGAAGGTTACGTTTTCAATACCGTGTGAAATACAAACGTCGCAATGAATTCCGCTCAAATTTTAGCAAGCTGTAACTACTAAATAAATTACTTTGAGAGACTGACATTTCTCCAGTTCATTGGCCATGGACATATCATTAAGCTGCGTACATTGTGTTCTGCATACTCAAATACTTAGTGAGTCATCCATCATTAACCCCATTCCCTCCAAATTTGGTTCATAAATTTGAATCCATTTTCATAAGTCTATATCTCAAAACTGACACTTCTAATTTGTCGAGAGCACATCCACGTTGTGTAGAAATCCTCGAGTTTCATTTTGGAGCTTAGCCGCCAAATTGGATTCAAACTGGCGAAATTCATACTTTTATTAATTTTTTGTGTTTCTCGGCTATTTATCAACCGATTTTAAATTTCTCTTTAAATTTGAATACTCTAAATATGATCTTCAATTGCTGTAAATATAATTTTTTGGCTAATGTCAACAGTACTGCTAGAAATTTATAGTAACATGACCAATTTATGCTTTATGGGAGAATTTCACCTGTAATGTAGGGTTATCTGTTTTCTTAGATCAGGTAAATCGTATTTGTACGACTTTACGCTTGGGAGGCCATTTATGGTGCAGGGTGTTCAGAAAGTAGCGCGTCCTGATTCCGGATCTTAGCCGTCTCGGTGCTAAAGATGACGATATCGGCTGCTTTGAGTTTGTACCGAACGGATGTATAGTTGGAACATATACGCTACGGCAGGGCCGTACACAAAGTGCCATAACTTAAGAAGCAACGGTGTGCCCGATATGATAGAATTATCCTAGTAATGGATGCGGATGTCAGAGTTTAGATATCCTGCAAAAATTCAGTCTCACTCAGATTTTATTCTGAAGACACGCCATGCACAAAACTACAGGGATTATTGCGTTATTTGCCGAAGAGAATGATCTGAAGTATGAGGTAAGGTATGGGAGGTCACTGATTTCAGTTAACCTACGAAATAATGTATTTTTTACACTTATCGGAGACCCAACTGGCATCTGTCCACTAATCGTATTCGGGTGTGTGTGGTTTGATGAGTGTCAACAACCTCAGTTGCGAAGGAAAAATTGTAGGGGTAACATAGCTCTCTCGCTGCAACGTTTCCAAGCTTACGCGTATTTTTTTAAAGTTGTTTTTATTAGCTTGTTTGTATAGTCACGGACACTTCTGGGTTGTAGCGATAGCATTCAAAGCCCATGTGATCATTACAAGCCAGAAGTGTCCATGACTGTACAGTGTTTGAATGTTTTGTGTACTAATTCTCCGTGCATCGTGTACTATTGTACAAATTTTATCCCGTAACAGCGCTAATTAACGCCCCCCCCCCCCCGACGCACGCTTGTTTCGTCTGTCAACATGCTGTGTATCGGACGCTCATTTGTTTCGTCTGTCAACATGCTGTGTATCGGACGCTCATTTGTTTCGTCTGTCAACATGCTGTGTATCGGACGCTCATTTGTTTCGTCTGTCAACATGCTGTGTATCCGACGCTCATTTGTTTCGTCTGTTAACATGCTGTGTATCCGACGCTCATTTGTTTCGTCTGTCAACATGCTGTGTATCCGACGCTCATTTGTTTCGTCTGGCAACATGCTGTGTATCCGACATTCATTTGTTTCGTCTGTTAACATGCTGTGTATCCGACGCTCATTTGTTTCGTCTGGCAACAGGCTGTGTAACCGATGCTCGTTTGTTTCGTACAGCCAGCAACTTTCGTTGCCTTGTGACACGAAAATGCCCGATGTCATTAGAAGAGAATTCAACTGATCGCTGGTTCGTTGTTTCCCAGCCGCCAGCTTGAAATGCGACTAGTTGTATAACACCTCTTAACTTTCTAGAAAATGCTAAAGCAAACCTCTCTGAAGTTAAAAATATACTCGTTGATGCCGGCTATACAGGAGAAAATTTTGCAACACAAATAAAAGCTATCATTGGTACCATTTTGAAACAAGACTTGATGAAAAAAAAAACGTTATGTGATGGGACAGGCGATGTCGTCAAAGTGATGCAAAGTGATGCTTTCATCATTAAAACGAGATGAAAGTAGAATGTGCTAAGGAACGGCTGCAGCTCATGTCTGGTCTTACGGCTGGCGGCCTACATGCTGGCAAGGGAAGTGGGGAGCAACCAATCCAGTCCGATGAGAAATGCAGCACATTGTAGAACGAGGTGCGTGCTGTTGTCTTAACTCTCGGTGCCACCGCTGTTATCTGGTTGGTCTCCGGCGTATTCCCAGCTCCTCACTTCTCTTGCCAGCATATAGGCCGCCCGCTATAGTGACTTGTGTGTGGCTGCATGAACGACAACGCGTGGATGAAATGGTGTAAAATAAATAATGCAAAGTTCCCAAATGTCTGATAATGTAAAATAAGTAGGTATCTATGATAAGAAAATATGTCATATATGTATATAGTATATATATGGGTAAAATGTACCACGTAATATAATGCAGGGGTTAGGGTACTTCTTGGACACTCTATGTATACGAACATATGTTCTTTTCCAGGTTGCTATGGAGTACTGTGGTAGTTTCTTTTCTTCTCATAACAATCTACCTTATTTTGGAGTCCTGGCAGAAGTTTCAGGAGAACCCTGTTGTCATGGTGATAGAAAAGAATTTCAACGAATGGAAAATCCCGTTACCAAGCGTAACTGTTTGTCCCAAGAAAGCAACACGTAGATTACAGAAGACATTTTACACGAAGTAAGTGATGGAAATAGAAATGCTGCGATATGGTATAATAACAATCAATCTTGGTAAAATATCTAGCAAAACAATATAATAAAATATTTTTCCCTGCAACAAAAAGGATAAAAGAAAATAATCTTATAGAGGAGAACATACTACCAGTGGTCTATAAAGATTGAAACATCCATTTAAAACAGATACCGAAGATGAAACACGAATAAAACATACCCATTCATGATACAGTAAGGAGTGGAAGGGTAGTGGGGAGAGGGGGAAGTTTGCGAAGATCGGAGAGGGCCGAAGAAGGAGCAAGAGTTTCCTCAATCAGCTATGCCAACCCCAGCAAAATGCTAGTAAACCATGCACAGTTCGATCTTTGTTGGCACTTAGCACCCTGCTTTTGGCATAATGGTAAAATCTAGCATAATCTGCAAAAGCCAGTCCCTAGGAGAGGGAAATGGAATTCAAAAGAATATACAGGGTGGTCCAAAAGTGTGGAGATACCCGAATAGAAGTTGAATGAAATACTTTTCTGTAAACATAACACTGCAGGTTTGTAATAAGAGTGGGGCGAAATGTTATAGGGCATATGATAATGACGGCCACCATCTTGTAACCCGCCATCTTGAATTCAACATCAAAATTTTAAATTTAAATGAGATGATATATCAAATCAGGCTAGAATTTAACGTGAAACGCAGTGGTGAAGGTTATGTCGACGTATCTTTGACCAGTACGAAGTTATGAATGAGTTATTGTACTAATTTTCTCCTTTTCGAAGTGTCAGATAAAAGATAAAATGCTATTACACATGATTGTGATCACGGATATTCCCGAAGGGATTGAATTTTGTAACTGGTTATTTTCAACAATTACAGTGTGATGCTTTCACTGGAATGAAAAGTCCTTCACATTAACAAGGATATTTTTTACGTTCACGAGGAAGTTAATAAACGGAATATTCCATGATAACCAAATGTGGAGAATTCACAGCCGAATGGTTAGTTGGTTGATTGATTGATTTAAGTTTTTTTTCCTTCGCGTTTTGTGCCTCTTGGCTAATTTGCAAAGATGGGTATAAGTGATGAAATGATGAAATTGATGAATGGAAATTCACAAACAACCAAGCCCGAACGGGATTCGAACCCGGGACCCTTGGCGTCGTAGTGTGAGAATGCTATGTGAACGTTGTGAGAAAGTTATTGTCCAAAGTGGGTTTCAGACAAAAAGAACCGAAAATTTTGATTATTAACTTCCAAACTTCCATATGAACATAAAACAGTGATCAGAACGCTACATTTTAAAAGTAGCTTCGCTACAGCTACAACTACTCTTCCAAGAATGTAGCTTAGCTACAGCTACAACTACATTTTCCAAAAGGTAGCTCGCTACGCTAAACCTGTTCGCTACTCGCTACTTCACTACTTTTCCGCTACTTTTGCATAAAAAAATTAACAACCACATGGATATTCCAAAGAAGACCTTAGTATGATAGTTGTACTTACTGGAAAAAATATTATGTTATTGAAGACTAAAATTGGTAAAGGCTGTAAGTGCCACAATAATTCAAACACCGTTTTCCACGTTAAACTGTGAAATGTGCCATGCTTTATAATGTGGTAAACGTGAAATGTGGCTGGTAACCCTCCAAGTAGTTCAAAGGGCGTGTAAAGAGGTCACGAGTGTTAACGTTCTTACGGGCTGATGTGCGGAACGATACATTTTCCCAACACTTTCGCTTTTGACACTTACAACGTTTACCACTTTTAGTCCTCTATTTATTATCATAATTCCCGCCTTTCGGTAATTTTTATAGCAGTGTTACTTCAGTTATTTATTTTCAATATAGTGTTTGAGAATAACGTACCTATGTAAGCGGCAGATCAATTCAAATTCGATATACGAGTAGTGCAATTAGGATGACACAAAATAATGATTACAACTATACACAAACAAAATTGGGTAGAATTATTTACATATATATATCAACATATTTTCCTTGAGAATAAATATTGAGTTAAGTCACATAGTGTATCGAAACCAGTCTCGATTTCCTTATCTGTGCATAAAGTGGACTCCAAATAAAAACTAGGAAAGACGCCTGGATGATGGGATCC
Source organism: Lepisma saccharinum (assembly GCF_977018435.1). Classification (NCBI taxonomy): domain Eukaryota; kingdom Metazoa; phylum Arthropoda; class Insecta; order Zygentoma; family Lepismatidae; genus Lepisma; species Lepisma saccharinum. The sequence continues at coordinate 56,779,795 of NC_139251.1, read as the reverse complement.
TCCTGCTCCTCCATTCCCCACACTGCTCATCATCATTCATCATTCTTCCTCATTCTCACAATCAGCCAAAAGTGGCAGAAAGCAACTCTAGATAAGATTGATTGATTGACATTTTGTTTAAATTCCACTTTATGCACAGTAAGGCTAATTGGGACTGGACCTACAGTTTAAAGTGGGATCCGAACCAATATGTGTCTCCACCGGGTATCGAACCCGGCACCCCTTGACTTTAGATAAGATAATTACTAAATAAAAGATTGATCTTCATTGTCATGATTAGCAAAAGTAACAGAAAAGCTAAAGGGAAATATATTGAGAAAACTGATGTGTAAATCCGACAGTACTGTTAACATACTGAGCCATTGCTGGCATTATTGCTGTCATTCTAGTGGAAAATGGATCACTCCTTTTTCAACTGCAAGTTGTGTTTTGCACATTAATTAATGACATTTTGCTGCCTCTTATACTTGAGATATCCGCAATATATGTTCCGGGGTGGCGCAAATGAGGTATTTGTTTTGAGGGGTGCCGCAAATGACGCTTTTTCCCAAAATATAAAAAAAGTAGCTTTTAGCTGGAATATATTCATATATATATATATATATATATATATATATATATATATATATATATATCAGTTAGTTATCTGGATATTAGAATTATTAAGATACTAATGAAATAAATTACGCGGATACCTATATTGTGACATCAAAATATTTATAATCTACATTATCCGTATTTCCATGTAATAGACATTGTCTTTATGAATCTCCTGCAAAAGTAAGCGTTATTGTCGATTCATTTAAAGCTGTTGCCACATTCAAAATTACCTCAAAATGCTGAGAAGAAATGTAGCTGTAGCGAAATTTTCGCTACAACCATAGGAATTTTGTAGCTTCGCTATCGCTACAACTACAATTTTCAAAATGTACCGCCGCTACAGCTACAGCTACAAATTTTGTAGGTAGCTACAGTAGCGCCGCTACAATTAGCGCGCTACTTTCGACCACTGCATACAAATTAGCCTCGTCACAGTGAAGGAGTTTTCATTCCAGTGGAAGGAACACACTGTAATTGTTCCAAACAACCAGTCACAAAATTCAACCGTTCGGGAATATCCGTAATCAAAATCATGTGTAATAACATGCGAACTTCTCTCCCTAGACGTCAGTTTAATCTCGATGCGTTACTGATGCGTCAGAGCAGTGGTTCCCAACCTTTTAAAGTCCGGGATCCACCTTGAAGGATATTACACTTCATGGGACCCATAAGCATGGGGCGCAGGCAGAATTACATGTAAGGTTGTGCACCCAGTTTATAATCATATTTTTGCTAACATGCGAATAACAGAAATGTAGAGTTTAGACTTTGTACGACACTGGTTTAATTTCAAATGTTGAAACAACATATCATAGTGATTTAAATGTAATAGGTTTTTAAATCACAGTAAATATATTTTCGAGCCCAACTTCGTGACCCAACCAATGCCCCCTCTGGACCGAGCAGTGGGTCGCGCCACATAGGTTGAGAAACGATGCATTAGAGCCATTTTAATGCTTTTTTCTGACACCTCGAAAAAAAGCAAATTGGTACAATGATTCCTTCATAACGTTTCATTGGTTAAAAATACGTCGAAATAACCTTCACCACTGCATTTCTCGTGAAATTCTAGCCTGATTTGATATATCACATCACCCCATTCCCATTTTGAACTCAATTCAAGCTCAAGGTTCCACAGTAAAATCTATTGAATATTGCAAATAAGCTCCCATTATATCATGCGATATTGAACGAAGTTAAGGTCAATCCAAATCTGCCATTACAACAGGAGGAGATTCGCGTTTCAGTGCTTCAAATAATGATTGGTAATCCATGGTTTTCTTAAAAAGTAAAACACATTTTCTATTTGAATTTCCATTGATTCTACTAGTTTGGTAATCTATTGTTTTGGTAACAGAAAACAAAACCAATTTTATATATCAATTTTGAATTACAATTAATGTCATATAAGCCCAATTCATTTTATTTAACTACGTCAGCCACTAGCTTCATGAAAATTGCATGTTTTAGTCCATATTTTGATTAAAATAACTATATATATAAATATTTACATATCTAACACTTATTTGGTACACATTAATTAGTTCCCAGCTTATCACTATGAACGTACCTAAAGCGTAAACTTTCTCTTTATAGGATATTTGGAGACTTATATAAGAACAATCAGAAGTATTACAAAGAGTTTATGTCTGATTTAGCACACATGAATGTTTCTACAATCCAGAACCTCAACAAATACGAAGCAGATGAATCTATTAGCAGACTTAACTTAAGTGAAATTTACAACCAGGTATGTGTCAATGCTTCTTACTGTGTATTATAAATTTTAGTATTGCTGTTCAAGAAGAATTATCAGCAATGAATTATATGCCATCACACATCCATTCTGTTAGCCCACTAAGCCGGTCCCCGTGGCAGAGTGGTTAGCACATCGCGCTACGATGCCAGGGGTCCCGGGTTCGAATCCTGGCCTGGGCATGGGTCTTTCTGAGTGTCCATTCATGAGTTTCATCACATCATCACTCATCCCTATCTTCGCAAATTAGCCAAAAGTGGCACAAAAGCGAAGTGAAATCAAGCAAATCAATCAATCAATCAATCTTAGCCCAATCAATATCTGAGAAACCGAAACATTGCGTGTTTGCGTAACGGATACATTTAGTGGCAATGGAGCAGTGGACTGCTGAACATCGCGCGTTCGTGTGGAATCGTGTTTAAAAAAAAGTGACACGATAATGATAACGCAGCGTTTGTTCTGACTACACGTCAACAATCGACGACACTATGCCATTCCCAGAGTGAATACAATAACGTTATGGGTGTATAGTAGAGTGCTACACAGTGCCGTATGCTGGTTCTAACGAGTGGGTAATCTCCGACCCTTGATCATCAAACTCCAAAAGTTTCCGTGCATTTTACATCAGGATCCATATGGGATTTAGGAATATTTTGTGAGAATGTTTGTCTTATTGTGGCGACCACAATCAATTAATTCTCATTATTGCAGTTTAATATACGTGTAGAATTTCAAATAATAAAACAAGACAGCATTATAAAGCAAAATAAAAAAAACCTGTGAAATATAAAGTGAAAGACATGCACTAGTGAAATAGAAACCCTCATTATTAATTTAAGTGCAAAATTCAACTTACCCCAGGACCCGATTACTTGTAGTTGAACTCCAGTCTTCTTATTTGAGAGGTGAACTTCCCAATAACAACTTCATGAAATGGAAAGGTGGGGTTGTTCCGAAGATTACGTAGCAACTCCTTTTCAATTGATAGCAGAGCAAGTCCACTCAACCTGTCCTGTCCTTGGGTTGATCTGCAGAATGATTTTATTCTTTTGAGTGCCGAAAAAGAACGTTCAACAGAAGCTGTAGTGAATGGTATAGTGAGAATGAGTGTTGCCAACTTATATACTTCTGGCAAGGCAACAGTTAGTTTGTTCTTTACCATATTAGAAACTATCTCGTAAATTGGCTTCCCAGTAAAATTGAGATCTTTAGATGCATAGAGAATGGTGAGTTCATTTTTCAGCCTCACAGAATCAAAGTGTGCACCATATTTTTCCAATAGAGACATGAAAGCTCTTTCTGGAAAGTTACTCTTAAACACTGGGAACTGAAATGAATCCAAGAGGGAAACAAAGTGCAATGTATGAAAATCGCCAAATCTATCATAAAGTTGACCATGTAATGTGTCGATCACTTCATTAAACAATCTTCTGTAACTAGTTTCTGGGTCTTCATTTTTTCGTTTCCTTTCCAGGTCTGCAACTTCACTCTTAGTCGAGTACCATACTTGCGCAAAACCATCAACTCTCATTTCTTTAAGTATTTGCATCACGTCATGAATATTTTGTGAACAATAGGCTATGTCCAAACTCTTAGTTTGTAATGTGTTGTATAACACATCAGTGTAGGAAAAAGTTTTGGAAAATAGTTCGAGCAAGAAACAAGTTTGGAACTTGTTTAAGAAAGAAATGCACCCCTTCGCCTGTAGCATAGTCTCGGAATCCCATTCCCCAGCATTTTCGGCAATATTCTCAAAGAACTCTATTAGTTCACTTCTGCTTTCCTTTATTGTGTTGACAAGACGCGAAGAGAAGTTCCACCTGGTAGGTGCAACTTTTGGCAACTTTTTCGCGACAAATTCTTTTAATGCTTGGGTTCTTTTCGTCGATTTAGAGAAAAACGAACCCAATCCAGATAATGTTGTAAAAAAGATGCTACATTCTTTGATTGTGCAGACCGATTGCTGAAGCACAAGATTCAGTACGTGGCTCTGACAATGGACAAACAGCGCCTGAGGATAGACTTCCCTAACTTTCGCTTGCAGTCCACTAGTGCTTCCAGACATTACTGATGCCCCGTCATAAGTCTGACTGCAGAGTTTATTACTAATGCGGTAGTCTCGTATCACATCTTGGACAAGCGTGAACAAACCATTGGCTGTTCGGTCAGCACTAACGTCAGCGAAAAACAAAAATCTTTCTTGTGCATGGCCATTTTCGTCAACATAACGAATGCATGCTGACAATTGGGATTTATTAGTAATGTCAGTTGTTTCATCTAATAATATAGCTACAAAATTAGGTTTGTCTACTTCGCCTTTTATAGCTTCACTGACCACGCTACAAACTGCCTTAATAAGGTCATTTTGAATTAGAGGAGACGTGCCTTTAAAGACCGTTGGAGTTTGCAAGTGATCGGCAAGTTGCGAGTCATCTCGGCTGTATACTGCAACAATTCTACAAAGTTTCCTTTGTTCAAGGAGTGACTTTCTTCACCATGGCCTCGAAAAGGAAGTTCTTGCTTTGCGAGGAAACACACTGCATTTATTAAGCGCACTAGTATATCTCTATTTCTCTTCACCATTTCATTGTGCCGTACCACATCCAAAGCACGCTGTTTGTCCAGTTGCACGTCAATACGTGTCTGCGCGAAAGATTGCAGCTTAACAAAGGAAGTTATATGACTTCTTGATTTATCATGTTTGGCACAAGCGTTGCAAATATTGTTTGGATTACAGTATCCGCCACGCGTCCAAACATTCTTTTCAGCCCCGAAAAGTAAGCACGGCCAACAAAAAAGCTTATTAACACTTGTACTTCCTGTCAACCATGGTGTTTTGTCATAATTTGCTTGCGAGAAATGTCTCACATATTCCCGATTTTTGTCTTTGTATATAGAAGTAAGTTCAAGCGATGGCACTGGCCTACCTGTATTAACAATTTGCAACTTCTCCTGAAAAGATCTTGTTCCAAAAGGTTTCACCAGCAAATCTTTTATCACATCCATTATCCTTTAACACAGCACTATCATGATAAACACTAACACCTAAATAAATAATAAACACCAAGCACAGCACAAAGCCAACGACAACACACGCATTCAGTTTCACGCGCCAAACTTCTGTTGTATTCCTGGCTCAGAATGAAATTCCCTATGAATGATAAAAAAATTCCCTTTCCGAGTTCCAAATCCCCTGCGATGACAGGTTTTAAAAGTTCGAATCAGTGCGGCCTGAGCCAGAATTTTTTTTCGGGGTGGGGGTGGAGAGGAGGGTACTCATCCCTTATTATAGATCCACCAAGCTTTCTGAAACCTCGGAAAATATGCGAACTAACCGGCCTCCCCCACCCCCTTCTTTCACCCCCGGTGTTTGCTCTGGCGCTGGTCAGGCAAGGACCTTCCCACTTCCGCTGACACAGTGTTGCTAATTTTACTCTCTTTAATAATTCGAGGAGTGTTGTTGATGTGCGTAGACGTGTTTTTGAGTAGGCTAAGTGTAAAGTGTCGAAAGTTGTGCACAGCAGTGAGCGAAATTTGCTACTACGAATCATCGAGAAGGGTGGAATTATCCTCGCGATCAATCCCTAAAGAGAGCAGTATATCTAACGGGCGCTACGACGCCAAGGGTCCCGGGTTCGAATCCCGGTCGGGCTTGGTTGTTTGTGAATGTCCTTTCATCAATTTCATCATTTCATCACTCATTCCCATCTTCGCAAATTAGCCAAGAGGCACAAAACGTGAAGTAAAATAAACTAAATCAAATCAAATCAAATCAAAATATCTAACGGGACGGTTGGAGTCATTGCTTAAAAAACTGAAAAGAGAGAAAAAAGATTTACAAACCCCTGACCAGAAATTGTCCATGAAATGTACGTAGTGAAAAGAGAAGTTCCTACAATATTGAAACTTTTAGCTATTGCTAAGGAAGAAATTAATTATCAGGGGAGGGGGCGAGAAACATTACGGAAAATTATGAAACAAATCGGCTTTAAATTTAAAAAAATGTAGAAACTCTCGGTTAGCTCTGGTTGAACGAAGCAACATTGTGGTTTGGAAAGCAAGATATGTTCGTGCGATCAACAGATTCCGCAACGAAGGGAGGCCTGTTGTTTACATTGATGAAACTTGGATTCAAGCTTTTTTCTTTTTTTTTACATATTTTTTTTTTTATAGTTTACATAATTTAGAATATTAATCTTATGTGTTTAAATTGTTGATATCCTTCTGCGAGACAGCAGGCGTTTTTAACTTTAGTGTCCCCCTCCCTCCTCTCTCTTATGCTATATTATTTGAATTACCACGTCTAGAAACGAAACTTAATATTCGGCCTGCATATTTGTTTACTTGCAAACCTTTCACGGCACACGCCCACTTCTAGATTTGGCAACACAGGGGGAAAACACGTGTTTCTGCCATCCCTTCCCTTGCCCCAGAGTTCCCGAGCTCCCCTCCTAAACATTCGACACTAGCGCCACTTGTTTCTGGCCAGGGTTTCAAATAAGTTGGTGGATCTATAGCAGCCGCCACATAAAGTTGAAAAAGTGGGGGTAGAAGTTCTGAAGATAAATCTCAGATAATTACAACGTTTTATGCAAGGTGTTTAATCCTGCAAATGAAGTAAAATTAATTACCACTATACACTTTTTAAATTAGATATATGTAGGATTTCGGGGAGGGGATTTCAGCTCCCTAGTGTTGCCCACGGGACGAGACGGGACAAGCTTTTAAAAATTCGAGACGAGACGAGATTGACCATGTGTCATAAGACAAACGAATATTTTCGAGACGAGACAGCATTTCCACAAGACTCCACGAGACGAGACAGGCCCATGTCTCGTCTCGTGGGCAACACTACAGCTCCCCGAGTCCTCCACCTGGCTACGTGCCTGATGTGTTTGTTCCTTATATGTTTTAGTCGTTCATCTTCATCACTATTAATCTAAAAAAGTGGAATAATAACTTAAATTAACTAAAATATATATAATTTATTTATATCTTTTCCTTTAAAAAATATTCAGTTCCGTGAAGGAAGTACTCTCGCTGCTTTTGAAGATTAGAGAGAAGAAACAATCACTATTTTTGCAAATACAAGAATGGGGGGAGTCAGCTTATAGGTGCATTAATTCCTTAAGTTTTGAATTTTAATTTAGTTTGCTTGATCTTCAATATTTAAGCTTTTTCCTTTTGATAAATTTCTATGTAACAGACATCAGCAAGACAGAAGTAAATGCATAGTGAAAATTAGCGTAGCATTGGTTTGCCTATGTTATTCATATTTTCCTGTTCTTCGCACTTTACCGGGTATGTTTTCCCTATTTCCCTTACAGAAGGCAATTTGTGAACCCAAAATTCCCGTTCCTGAGAAATGTCCCTCCCATAAAAAACACAGTTTCTATGTTTAGCGACGACATAGCCTTCGGAGGACAATTGTGGAGGAGGGTTGTAGGAGCTCAATGGTCGCCAGCAGAGGGAAAGGCAAACTCTAGGGGTTGAAACCGGTGGACTCTCACCAGAAGGAGCTTACCCTGGCCAAGGAATCGCCGCGCCTGAGAAGCTGTTTCCTCCCCCCTCTTTTCTTTCTCTTCCCTCCTCGCCAAGGGTTGTAAAGGTAGCGGGAGGAATGACGTCAGGGTGAGATTCCCTGAAGTCATTCCACCGGCTGGAGAAAGGTTCCCGGACATTCAGCGGCAAACGGTTGGAAGCATTCGCGCGCTGGAAGCAGAGAAATGTATGCATCTAAATTGGTTTGGAAGAATATTGCGAAGAAATGTATACATTTTTTTTTTTTTTTTTTTAAAAAGAAAGAAATACAGCCGGGTCATCTGCGATTACCTAGATGACCCAGAGTATACGCCGCTGGTGCTACATGAAGAGGATTTCGCTCGAGCTGCCAAATAGTTTGCACGAAAGACACTAGATAGCGTACGGAATAGTGAGCTCCTTTGCTCGAGCAAGTAATGCTCGAACAGGCAAGACAAGCTGTTTATATACACTACTATCACAATATTTTGGATCAATATTATCGCAAAAGTGTTTTTATAATAGACTATTAAAATTCATTCACAACTCAATGGCGAAAACACCTTCTAGAGTATAACGCACTTAAATTAAACAAATATTTAGATGCCACTAACTCGCAGTATTATCATTAAGCACTGCTAGGCTTCTTATTATTATTATTTTAATCTGGTATTCCATTGCATATGCTATTCTGTTATCACTCGCTTATATTATCCTAGACTGCAAAATGTTGGTATATGTTCAATGCGCATACTGCAATGTCACAGCATAGCCCTATTCGATTCTTTCATCCTGACTAGCTTGTTATTTAAAAAAAAAAATACAATTTTTGCAGCTACTCATTTAACGGCGCTGATAGCCGACCCCCGTCCACTCTTACCTGCAGCAGGTGAACTTACGATTCAGAGGCTTGTGATTTAAGTATTTAGTATTCAGCGAGGTTACCAGAAAATTTTAGCCGGGTGGGCAGGAGCAAATACGAGGGGTTGCTAAAAAGTCGTGGTCCGACCATGTTTCTAAACGATTTGAAGGAAAGGCATATTGTTTCTTGAAAGTGTATATCCTTGTTTCTTGATGTACCAGAGGCCATAGCATTTACCCAAGCCTTTCCTTTTTTAAGGCCCCGTGAAGTGATCATATCTGCCTAGCAAGCGAGATGTACGAACACAATACCAGCGCTGTAGTAAATTATTTGTTACTCCAGGGCAAGTCTCCGAAGGAGATCCATGGGGAATTGGTCAACATCCTACTGGTCCTTGCTTCATAATGCGCAGATACAAGGAATTGGGCTCAAATGTGATGATACCGCCCGCACGGGAAGACCAAAATCAGATACCGTTTACCAAATCATGGATCAAATTCATGACCCAATTCTCGCGGTCCGCCACATATCAGCAAAACGTGTGGCAGAGCTTCTGGGTGTTATAATTCACTATGATCTGCGCATGCGCAAACTCTCAGTGAAATGGGTGCCAAAAATATTCTCTGCGAACTAAAAGCCCGATCGGGTGGAAGCATGCCGGAAAATCATGACTCATTTTGAACACGCCGAATAATTTCTATCAAGATTGCTTACCATGGAACCAGGTACAAAGATCCGTAGACAAAACAACAGTCGATGGAATGTGGGAACTCCGGTTCACCTCGCCCCAAGAAGTTCAAAGCACAAAATTCTGTAGAGAAGGTATTTGCTGCACTTTTCTGGAATAAGGACGCCGTGTTTTTTATAGATTACTTTCCCAAGATCCAAACAGTTAATGTAGAGTATTGCACATAATTACTCACCCGCTAGAAGCAGACTGTGAAGCAGCAACGCTGGAGAACTAATGTTTCTCCATGACAATGCTCCTGCTCATCGAGCATTACAAACACACTGAAACTGCGAGACTTGGCTTCCAGTATCTTGGCCATTTCTCCTATTCACCCCATCTGGCTGGTTTAGTGACAAGAGTAAAAAGTGGTGGATGTTGAACTCCAACTTCCCTCGAGAATATATCTTTACGCCAGTGAAGTTAAAACAGTCAGGAAATGCATAAACTTAACGAATTGTCAGAAGTGAGGTGCTCGCACCAAAGTTACGAGAAGCTTAAATTGATTCGAACCAAATACTTTTCACTCTCCAAATCACCCACACGAGCAAGGGCTTATTGTGTTTTCGCTACCATCCCTCCCTGGTGTAAACACGAAGCCACGGGGTTGGACCAATAAGGAAGAAGGAGAATTCCTCCCCGTGGCCGCAAGATTCAGGAAACTCGGAGGGTGAAAACGGTGCTAAAAGACAGTTCCCGTGCATTGCTTGGACCCTCTAGAAAGGGAAAGTTTTCTTTCCCAAGACACTCCCGCAGAAACATTCTTACCTATCCGAGGGGAAAAGATTTTTCTTTTCCTTTGTGTACTGTGCCAAGACTCAGATTTTTAAAGACAGTTAACGTGCATTGGTAAAGACAATACTAAAATTTGATACGAACTAGTGTTTGAGTGTATACGACGATGGTCATTTGCGGCCTGCGATCTTCATGTGTTTCCATCCGGTGTTGACTTTGTAAAAGAGCGCGATGCACTATTCTTCTATTTTGTTATGGGTGTATGTGATAGGAGGTGAGCTGTTGTAAGTATGTGGTGATATATTAAATGTTTTCTTCTACCATTACAAAGTGTCCTGATTGCTTTCATTTGTGGAAATAGAGATTAATTACAGCTGGCTTGAGTCTCAAGACCAAAAATCATAGAATTTAATCGTCTGTGATTTTTGGCCGGATCTGGACCTTTCACATATGGGAACTACATTGACATGTTTTGATAACTTTTTGGTACACATGTTATATGTTGTGTTTTCTTTTTAATGTTCTTTTCTGGTAAATAACATCCATGCCTGGTAAGCGTATTGATTTCAACCACATATTTTTTTGTTTATACGATCCTCTCGTATAACTTTTAGAATGCAGATTTTTAAAAGAATATGTATAATTTTTGAGAGCTGTGATTTGGGATTATCTGAAGAAATGCACTAATATTAATGCCGCCAAATAAGTTTTATTATATAGTGTATGACGTATTCAACAAATGTGTGCCCGCAACTAAAATTCAACCAAAGAAATTTCCAAGTTTTTTTTTCACGGGAAATTTATCATGCGAAACTCATATCACAGGATAAAATGGATAAATAACGCTTCCCACCCTGAATAGCATTATGAGAAATTCAAAGAACTTCGGAATCTTGTTAAATGAGGGATACAAAAAGCATATACGCATTATATTTCAAGTTCAGAATGTAACATATTTGATATCCCCAATCTCATTTTCAGCTTTGGAGAAATATGAAAAAACAAAAAAGAGCAGAATCCATTAAATATCAAGGTAAACACTTTCTGACACTCCAGAAGTACCTAACTACAGCGCTTGCTAAGTATTTGAATCGGTGTACCGGCAAGATGATGGAAAAAAATAAGACGTTGATTATGCAATCTTACAGTGAAATCGATAAGCTAAACGTATCAGTTATTAGTCTTAAAGAAATCGAAGATGACATAAAAAATCTAAAGCCAAAAAATCTACTGATTCCGATAAAATTCGGCCTTACATACTTAAAGGATGTGGTGAGACACTCAAATACCCCCTGCAATCGCTGTTCAACTTTGTGCTCTTGACCTCAACATTTTCAGATATTTGGAAATTAGCAAAAATTACACCGATACCAAAAACAAATAAGCAAAATGATGTAGGGCAGAGAATTATAGGACGATAGCAGTCCTGGCAGCACCTGCCACGCTCTTAGAGCAAATTCTTTACATGCATATTCTTATCACATACGAGCAGTGATCTCTCCTTATCTGCATGGTTTCTTAAGTAAAAAGTCTATCTGTACCAACCTATCAGAAATCACTCACTTCATCGCAACCGCAATGGATAGCGGAGCCCAAGTAGATGTAATATACACAGATTTTTTGAAAGCGTTTGATACCGTAAACGATAGAATCTTAATAGAAAAACTAAAATCATACAATCTATCGAATTCAGCAATCCTACTTAACAAACAGCAAACAGTACATCATGTTTCATGAAAATTCTTCCGATGAATTTGAGTCTATATCCGGAGTTCCCCAAGGTTCTAACCTTGGTCCCTTATTCTTTCTCATGAATGTAAACGATCTTCATGAATATTTGAATCAATCGGGTAATCTACTTTCTGCGGACGACCTAAAAGTATACAAAAGAATATGCAGTTACAGTGACTGCAGCGAGTTAAAAGCGGACATAAACAGTCTTGTAGGATGGTGCGAGAGCAACATACTAATGTTAAATAGCCAAAACTGTTACCAAATGTCATATACTCGAAAAACTATATCAATAAAATACGAATATTGCATAAAAGCACATTAAACAGGTAGAAACAATCAAAGATCTAGGGGTTCTGTTTCATTCCTACATTTCACGCGCACGTTAACTTCATAACAAAGGAAACTTACAGACTGCTGGGATTTATAATGCGTACATGCAAGGAGTTTAAAAGTATCGGAAGCTTAATGATGCTCAATAATGCTTACGTTAGAGCAAATATTGAATACGCAAGCATAGTGCGGCACCCTCAAACCCAGCAAGACATATACAAAATAGAACAAATTCAAATTAAATTCTTAAGACACGTAAAAGTACAAACTAGATAGTATTTACCCTCAAGTAGAATCCCGTGAGAGCCTTTTCAGATATTTCAACCTAACAACTCTTGACAACAGACGCATCTTGCACAAGCTCACTTTCCTCCAGAAAATCTTAAATAATCACATTGTAGCTCCCTTCGTCCTGTCACAGCTCAATTTCTACGTCCCCTCAACCAAGATACGACCAAGAGAGCAACTCTTCAGCCTCCAACGAAGTAGAACCAACGCACTGACTATATCCCCAATTTGGAACATGTGCAAAACATTTAACGATATCATTAAAAGTGAAAGCAGTGTGGATCTTTTTTGCCCAACCCCAATATTGAAAAGGAAAATATTAATATTACGTAAATTACGATAGAACCTAAGACCTGTATGTTTTTTAAATGCTTTTTCTGTCTATATATTATATTATATTACATTGATCTGTGAAATTAATCAATAATGTTATCTCAACTATTGTATAATGAATGCTATAACTGGGTAATATACCTGTTGCGTTCAATTTCTGAAAAAATAAAAAAACTTTTCTTTTGGGTCGCTCCACTTTACATCACCCGCTCTTATTGATAAATGAGAATTGGCAGGTATAGCAATGATTACATGGGTTGTTTCATTAGTTATTATAATAAACATACTTATTCTCTCTGTATCTTTCTCAGTCACGATTTATTCGTATTTTTATTTCTCTTTTATTTTTCTCTGTATTCTTTTCCGTTTACATCTCATTATTTATTTACTTCTGGTATGCTTTCTTCAACGTTACTCTCATCCCTCACCCCCGTTCCATTTCTGTAAATATTCTATTCTATCCATTTATTTTCTAATTATATGGCGCTGCGACGGCAGAGGTCCCGGGTTTTAATCCCACTCGGGCTTGGTTGTTTGTGAATATCCATTCATCAATTTCATCATTTCATCAGTCATCCCCATCTTCGCAAATTAGCCAAGAGGCACAAAACGCGAAGTAAAATAAACTAAATCAATCAATCAATCAATTTTTAATTTTCATTCTCTCTGCTTATCGACTTGCATCTTTCCTCTTGACAGGTTCGAGATCATTCTCCGATGACAGTCAAAGTTGACAGAGAAACTCTTATACTTCCGGAATTCATAAAATCTCAATATGGACCTTGCACAGTGTATATGTCAGCGATAAATGATATCATCAAGTAAGTGTTGTTTAACTATTCACAAAAATGTTTTGATGTTATTCATTATTCTTCTTCAAGTAGATCATCCAAATGAATAACTAACCTAAGTGAACCTATTGTTTGTATATCTCTTTCATTAGGATTCAATGCTTATCTGGGTGTCCCAGAAGTCTTTCCCTGATTACAAACTTTATTCATATCCACTATATGCAAGGTGAAAGTGCTGCCAAAATGTTGGAAAACTAACCAAGTTTTTTTGTTGCAGGTTTGAATTACGTGGCTGTAGTGTCAGTGCCCAGAAAACCGGAAATGTTCACAAATCAGGAAAAAGCTCAGCATGTCCTCTGGTATCAAGAGACCCGGTCACCAATAACAGTGCAGCGGAACTTTCAAATGTACAGAATTCTTTCGTCTAGAATATCTGCCATCAATAAGTTGGTATTTAAAAAGTGGAATTTATCTTCATTCCCAAATCCTGTCAAGTCCAAGAAACATTGTATGGAAAGATGCCACCCGATGTCAAGAGCATTAATTCCGGATTCCTTGGCACTGACACTGCTACACTGCAGCCACATTACTGAAACATGGAACAAATAAACTTGGTTAGTTTTCCAACATTTTGGCAGCACTTTCACATCTCTACATTGCATATAGCGGATATGAATAAAGTTTGTAATCAGGGAAGGACTTCTGGGACACCCGGTATTTTACTATGTTTATGCTATTTTACATCGTCTATGATTTTAATTGTCTCTCATCGATTTATATACAGTTTCCCCCAGATATTACGCAACTTGAAATTTGTAATAATGATATGAATAGTAACTGAGACAAATTCATGTGAACATTACAACACCCTCACACAAATATGGATACATTAAGATTGCGTTCTGATTTTATATAAATAAATATCATGCAGAATATGCTGTACGTACATAGCCTACAGTCACAGACACTTCTGGGTTGTAGCGATATCATTCAAAGGAAATGGGATCATTATAAGCCAGAAGTGTCCATGGCTATACATAGATGTTGGGAAAAGGGGGGGGGGTCGAACCAGTCCTTCGACTTCCCATAGAATTTCGTTCATTTCAATTTAAAAGAAGCAGAAACCTTATTATTTTCATTAATAACAACAGAAATAATGTTCAGTTAGTATTCGAACAGAATAACCAGTGTAAAATAGAGGAACCATGCTGCTTTCATGTCGAGCAAAATGCCGGAACGCCTTCAAGTCTTGGCGCCCTCCCGGAAACACACGTTCGGCGCCTCTTCTCCTACTCCTCACAATCGGTCAAAGATAAAGCAGGCTTGAATAAACTTTCTCTTTACTGACGTGTTAATTACTGATGTTCTGTTCCATATTTATTCGGCATGATTCTCATAGGCGCCTTCTTTAGGGGGTAAGGCACTTTCTCACCCAAAACAATTCCTTAAGAAGTATAAAAAATATTATTGTAGTCAATCTTGCCCCTAACCCCACCCCAATATTTACGTGAAGTCGGCACTTGTGATGACCCTACTTAGTGCTTGGTACTGTCTACGCTGTTTGCCGGTATTGCATTTCTTGGCCGTGAGTAACATCTTGACAGACCGGAAGTAACATCTTGACAGACCGCAAGTCGACTTTCTTAAAGACTAAGATATTTGTCTTAAGACATTTTATAAGACTTGAGTATCTCGACTCCTATAGGAGCTAGAACCATGTAACTTTGGTCTATGTATATACTAGTGCTTTTCCAACATGTTCACCCACCTTAGAACCTTCACAGATAAAAAAGTAAAGTTTCCCCTGTGCACATGTATAAATTTAAACTCCAACCCACCAACATTCCCATTATCATACTGATTTTTTACCTTCCCAAAGCTTTTTTTAGCACTCCATTCACACACCTCCACTGTAGACCTCATGGTAAGTGAATTGGGCAATAAAATTCAGTCAGTTATTTCATTTGCACATAGCTGGTTTTTTTGCTTATTTTTCTCCGTTTTTAGATTTATTCGATATTTCAAGTGACCAAAAAAAACAAATCAATAACAGAGCCATCTATGTGCAAATGTTGGAACTCGATGAATGCATGAGGGGGAAAAGTCATTGCTTTCAGTACGTCAACATTTTTAACTTTTTTGCCAGTGAATGGGTTAGGTGACTTGCAACGACGAAGGCCTTCTGGCAATACGAACTTAGCTTATGCCGGCGTAATTCGTTAAAATATCTTTAAATTTGCATATTTCTCATACCGCCGTATCTTGATCTATTAGACCTCTTCAAGAAAATTGCCAATTAGTGAAAATTAATTGACCAACAACAGCAAAAGAATTGCTAATAGGGGCAAGCTTACAGTGATATGAGAACATACGAATTGTTGGTTTCTTCGATTCAGACAGATGGATCGAATTGAAACTGGGATATTTTGCATTTTTTTATATGATAGCTAAAATAACAGAGATTTTGATTGGCTAATAATTTATACGTGGTGTTTTCTGATTGGTTTAAGTAAGCAAGATTAGACTAGAGCATATAATTTGGCTTAAAAACCCAAGTAAGGTCATAGAGTTTCATAAGGAATAGTATTATCAGGTTGAATTTTAAGTTGGTGATATCCTATTAAATTTTATATAAAAATGTTAAATTTTATATAAATAACATATCTGAAATTTCTATCGTTTGTTTGCTCATATTTTAAAGCATATAAAAAAATGGAATCACCTACCTGTTTTATTCGTTAGAATGATAAGATCGAATGTGTCACTTGTGGGAAACTAATTTAAAAGAATAATTTATCGATACATAAGACAAGGTGTAACGGAGCAAATCGTTTGTTACCTTCTAAAGCCTGTGCTCAATGTGGAAAAGAAATTAGCAATCCACATCTAAGTAGACATTTGAAAATTTGCAAACCATCGACAGTAGACACAATAAGAGAGTTCTAAATAATCTTTTGAGGCTCGAATCATCATTTGAGGCTCGTCGTAGCCTTTTATGATGTATATTTTGAGGGCACAGAGTTGGCAACACTGTGGGCCCTTACTGTAGCCTTTTATGAGGGGGGTCCATTGCCCCCTGTTTACATCTGGCAACACTGCCGTAGATCCTTTGACAGTGTTGTTAACCTACTGGGTTTTTCACTGTAAACTTTCATCAAAGGGCCTGAGGGGTCCATGTACTCTTTATGTCTGCCAACACTGTTGGGGGCCTAGTGTTGGCGACCTGTGGGCCCTTACTGTAGCTTTTTATGAGGGGGACCTATTGTCCCCTTTTTACATTTGGCAACTCTATTGGATGTTCCTTCTTTGAGGCTTGGGTTTTGCCAACCCATCCGAAGAAAATTCCACTATATGATTTTTCACTGGCTAAGCTAACCTACAAATAGGAATTGGCAACACTGACGAGGCTCGAATTATCATTTGAGGCTCGAATCATCATTTGAGGCTCGAATTATAATTTGAGGCTCGAAATCATCATTTGATGCTCGTCGGTGTTGCCAACCCACTCTACAAAAATTCCACTATATGATTTTTCACAGGCTAAGCTAACCTACAAATAGGAGTTGGCAGCACTGACTTATAAACCCACTGGGTCCTCTTGGCATGTTTTTTCATGATGTGTTGCTAGGCTATTGGGCATCTTGGCGTATACAATGTATATATTTTGAGGGGGGGCGGGTTATGGCTTTTTATACTGTACGAATACTGGGAGCTTGACAGTGACAACCAACAGAGTAGGTAAACCTACATCCAGGAACTGGCAACACTAGTTTCTGACAGTGAATTTGAAATAAAATATTAAACAAAATACATGAGTAAGCACTGTGGGTACAAATAGTACCAGTGTTGTGCCCCCAACTCCAACTGGGCAACTGGGGGAAATAATTGTACAACAATTTGTACCTAATTGTACAATACTTGTACCTAATTGTACAACATACATATACACAGACATAAAAGAGAGAGCCTTCCCGCAACTTACTTCATGTACAATTTATATGATTTTACAACTGTGAAAAGAAAGCATATGTGTTCTGTATGCGCACATTTATTCTTATTTTTCGAAGTGGAATGAAAGCACATGTTTTTACGTTCTCGTAATACTAACCTTGCTCCACTGATTTTAAATTGCTTCCATCCGCTTTTTTTTTCTGTGTTATATCCGTATGCACGCAACATTCGCTTTCAATAGTATAATGAAACACAGAAGGAATGTTAGTATAGCAGGCTCCGAGTTTACAATTTATTAAATTAAACAATAATTTATGTAAAAATATACTTGTACTTACCGAACACAAAATAATAAAAGCACATGTGAATGTTTGCGTGTGTTCATGTTATATGACGACTGAGTAAAAAAATAATGTTGACTCCCCGAAAGATAAAGTTCCTAGTTCGACATCAGATGCATGCAAATTTTATGTTTTGCTCTCCAAAACTATCAGCGCCATCTATTAGCAAACAATAGAAATAAAAAGTAGGTCAAACTTTTTCAACACCCAAACATTTTGAATGTCTTCGCTTAGTAATACGATCTAGCTGAAGACGTTTAAAAGAGTACTCTTAGTCGACGAAGCTAATTGCTAGGGCCCTTATATTACTAAAATATTCTTTAATTTGCATATTTCTCATACCGCCATATGTTGTTCTAGTTGACTTCTTCCAAAAAAATGCTAATTAGCGAGAGTTAATTAAGCAAGGCAAGTAAAAGAAGCAAAATAGAACAACATATGTGCCGGCGTGAGAATATGTAAAAAAATTGATTCAGAGGTGGATCGAATTAAAATTGGGGGATATTTTGCATTTTTTCCCTATAATGTACAAAACATTTACCGTACATAATCCTTTCCATTTACAACAGTATAAAATAAGAGGAATGTGTGACAATATCCATATTAATTAGGAAGGTATGTTGTATGCTAGGTTAGCTAATTGTGTCTTCTACAGCTTCACTGTATAGAGGGAAGATGGAAAAAGAGAGCTCTACGGAAACTGACGCTCTTAACAATATTGTACGCCCGTGAAAATTATATATAAATAAGACTTAAGCGTATTATCTGCTTTCATATCAGATTTTGCCAACCTGTAAGCTGTAGTGTTTAGGTGACAAGCGACCTGCTCAAATATGATACTGTTGACAATATTGTACGCCCGTGAAAATTATATATAAATAAGACTTAAGCGTATTATCTGCTTTCATATCAGATTTTGCCAACCTGTAAGCTGTAGTGTTTAGGTGACAAGCGACCTGCTCAAATATGATACTGTTGACAATATTGTACGCCCGTGAAAATTATATATAAATAAGACTTAAGCGTATTATCTGCTTTCATATCAGATTTTGCCAACCTGTAAGCTGTAGTGTTTAGGTGACAAGCGACCTGCTCAAATATGATACTGTTGACAATATTGTACGCCTGTGAAAATTATATATAAATAAGACTTAAGCGTATTATCTGCTTTCATATCAGATTTTGCCAACCTGTAAGCTGTAGTGTATAGCAACAAGTTATTACGTAATATAATGATGTCATATCAGTCGTGTTGTTTTCTGATTGGCTTAGTGTCTCGAGTAAAAAACAGAGATTTTGATTGGCTAATAATTTATACGTGGTGTTTTCTGATTGGTTTAAGTAAGCAAGATTTCTATTGACTGTCTAAATCTATATAAGCCGGAGCACAGCGCTGATTTCTCACCTTTGCTGGATTGGCAGAGGAACCCACATGGCGGGGGATAGAACCTGAACGGGCTCCACCAAAGTATAGGAGACTAGAAGCATATAATTTGGCGGAAAAACCCAAGTAAGGTCATAGAGAATATTTCAAAAATAGATTTTTTTTTTAAAAAAAGTTAACAATTATATTTTGTATTACACAGCATTGGGTATTAAATAACATACCCCCAAAAAATCTCTGCATTATGCGTTCTGTAAAAAATTGCCCTACGTGCCAAACTGCTGTGTCAAGTAAAAATTTTCAAAGGCACTGTCGTACTTGTGTGCCGGGAAAGCGAATATGTGCGACCAAACTGTGCTCTAAGTGTGGAAAAAATATTACTATTGCCAACTTCAAGCGACACCAGCTTACTTGCAAGAGCACTGGAACATCTCTACCGCAACCTTCCAAGCGAAAGGTAGAAGTAACCTCCCTCGATGCATCGCTACCTGCCAAACGCGTCAAGCTGGCGAAGAAAGCAGACCGGTTTGCGTTTGAGCATTTATTAGAAGACTTTGACATAACATCAGACAGCTTCTGCGATGTGCGTAGTTTTCTGAAGAGCGAGCGAGCTAAGATAATATCCATCCTCAACGATGCATTGGCCATACACTCCACTAAATTCTATGCTGTGCTATGCTGCAAGTATAAGAAACCGTCTGATGAAATATATAAATTCTTCCATGCCACAAAAGCAAAAACACTGCATCAGGCAGATGTCACTGACCTCGACAGCATCTACGACAAGTTTGTCGAGGAGCTTGTGGCAAAGCACGAGGAGCATCAGGCTGAAGGCTCGGGCGGTTCGCTGTGTGGCGACCCCCACGAACTTTGTCTGACACTTAACAAGTTCCTGCCACTGGCAGGGTCTAGCTATATTGCCCTGCCACCCGAGGTTGAAGCAAGGAAAGCTGTTCTCAATATTCAGAACAAAGACACCAAATGCTTCCTCTGGTCGGTGCTGGCAGCATTGCACCCTATACCTTGGGAAAACAGTCCACGCTATGTTGCACACTACAAGCAGTATGAGTCGGAACTGGAGGATGCAATGGCCGGGATTGCCTACCCTGTAGAAGTCTCGCATATTCGCAAGTTTGAGGTTCGTGCTCGTGACTTGTTGGGCCTGCAATTAGCCATCAATGTTTACGGTCTCACCGAGGCAAACATCGTCTACCCTATTCGGGTAAGTGATGTAGATGATGATAGTGCACAGCAAATTGACCTTCTTCTTATCAAGAATAACACCTGCCACCATTATACGCTTATTCGCTCTTTTTCCAGACTTGTTTCAAATCAGAAAAATAGACATAATGGTCACATCGTGGTGTGTTGCAGGTGCCTGTCCACTTTCGACAACCAAAACTATTATAAATTCAAACACTCTCGAGGACCCAACATTGCTGCTGAGAAGCTAGCTCGCCACATGCTCTACTGTGGTACCAACAAGCCTGCACGAACTATCCTGCCCGAACCTGGTGCAGTAGAGTGTTTTCGCATGCACAGTGCTATGGTGAAGCATCCTGCCTATATTGTAGCAGACTTCGAGGCCTTTCTTCAACCTCTGGCTAACTACCATCCCAACCCCGAAACATCCTCTACTATTCCTTTCCAAATCCACGAGGCCTCGAGTTACTCCTATGTTGTGGTGTGGCGAGACCAACATATTGCCTCCGAGCCCTATGTGTATCGCGGTCCCGACCCGGTCAAACACTTCCTGGAGAGAATGCAACAGGAAGGCATCAAGATAGGGAAGGTGCTGTTGGCCCCCAAGCCCATGCTGCCTCTGTCTCCGGAAGACAAGCATCAGCACGAAATGGCTCTAAATTGTCCTGTTTGCAACTCAGTCTTCAATGACGATAACAAAAAGGTCCACCACCATGACCATTATGGGACCGGAAGCTACATTGGCCCGTGGTGCAACAGGTGTAACTTGAGAGCCAGGGACCCGCGCTTCATACCGGTCTTTTTTCACAATGGCTCGGGATATGATTTCCATCACTTGGTCACACATCTAGGGTACGACAATGCAAGAATCAATGTCCTGGCACAAAACGAGGAGCGTTATATTAGCGTCAGCAAGTGGGTGCCGATCCCCGACTCAAAAAGCAGGAGCATCGAGCTTCGGTTCCTCGACTCTCTGAGGTTCCTCCAGGCAAGCCTGGATGCTCTTGCTGGGAAGCTCAGAGACGACCAACTAGCCATTACCACATCAAGTTTCCCGAACTTAGATGTCGCACTCATCAGACGTAAAGGGGTCTACCCCTACGAATACGTCACCGACCCTTCCAAGTTCGAAGAAGAGTTGCTGCCTCCCCAGGATAAGTTCTACAGCCAGCTGAGAGGTTCAGGTATTACCGACGAGGAGTACAAGCATGCTCAGTCTATGTGGGTCAAGTTGGGTTGCCGAACTTTTGGTGATTACCACGATGCATACCTGAAGCTTGATGTGACGCTTCTTGCCGATGTGTTCCAGGCGTTTCGGGCGACTGCGATAAACATTTACAACCTGGACCCTGTATATTTTTACAGCCTTCCTGGACTGGCATGGTCGGCCATGCTCCTGCTGACTAAAATTAAACTTTCACTTATCTCCGATATTGATATCATGCTTTTCATCGAGAGAGCTATCCGGGGCGGCATGGTCCAAGTGTCGCAACGCTTCGCACACGCCAACAATCACCACATGGCCACTGGTTACGACCCCTCCCAACCATCAAGCTACATCATGTACACTGATGTGAATAATCTTTACGGGCACTCCATGATGCAGCCACTCCCAACAGGACAGTTTGAGTGGGTTGATCCTTTATACCACGACATCGAAAAAGAGTGCGACGAGTTTGGGTTTTTTGCCGAGGTGGACCTTGACTTCCCCGAGAAGCTGCAGGATACATTCTGTGACCTTTCGCCTGCTCCGGAATTCAAGTGTCCACCTGGCTCGGATCAACCGAAGCTCGTCATGGACTTGGAGCCCAAAAAGCGTTATGTGCTACACTACCGGAACCTCCAGTGGTTAATGCAGCAAGGGGTCTCGGTCAAAGCAGTTTACCGCGTGCTCTTGTTCAGGCAGTCTCCATGGTTGAAGCCGTACATCGAACTGAACACCAAACATCGCACTGCTGCCACTTCGGAACTTGATCGCGATTTTTTCAAATTAATGAACAATGCGGTATTTGGGAAGACCATGGAGAATGTGCGAAATCTCGTTGATGTGAGGTTGGTGACGAAGAAAACACAGTGTCGTCGACTTGTTGCAAGCCCGCTGTTCAGGTTTCGAACAATTTACAACGAACAGATGTCTCTGATTCACATGAACCGGGGAGAGGTGCTACTCAACAAGCCCATCTATGTGGGAGCTGCAGTTTTGGATCTGAGCAAGTTGTGCATGTTCGAGACATATTACGACATACTACGTGCACACTACAACCACAATATCTCGCTCCTCTACACAGACACAGACAGCTTGGTGTACCATGTTCGCACGGCCGATGCATATGGTGATATAGCCAAAGTTCCAGCTCTTGTCAAGCTCTTCGACACATCGGGCTATCCCCAGCTAAACCGGTATGGAATTCTGCCCCGGTACGAAAAAATACCCGGCAAACTCAAGGACGAGAAAGACGGGGATGTGATTGTGGACTTTGCTGGACTTCGTGCCAAAGCCTATGCGATCCGGGCTGAGGGTTCTGTAACAAAAAAGGCAAAGGGTGTAAGCAGGCAAGTGGTTCGGGAGCACCTCAAGTTTGAGGATTACCTCGAGTGCCTCAGAACAAAATCGCCCATTCTACAAAAAGAGCATCGTATCCAAAGCGTCGATCATGTGCTTACAACTAATATTGTCAGGAAAGTTGCTCTGGATGCACACGACGACAAGAGGTGTATTCTTGAATGTGGGGTCCATACACTTCCGTGGGGCCACTATCGCCTCCAAACTAGTAAGGCCTGCCCAGAGTGTAACAAAAAGTAATAGGCAATGCGAAAAGAAAAAAAAAACAATTTTAATTTACTTCCACTTCCTCGATTACATGCATGCATGGCACAGCAAAATTAAACTTCTGGAAACTGCTAATTGCAATTTGTACTTATATATATAAAATTCCACATTTCTTATTGTGTGCTATTTTTTTTTTATTTATTTAAAACTGTTCAGTCACTCTTTCATTCTTGACGTCATACACAAATGTTTTCTCTGCAATAAGAATGACACTGCACAGAGTATCTGCAGGCAAGGCGTCGTGGAACTCGCATACAATCTTGATGTTGGTACGATCGTTAACAACCACCTGTTTTCTTTTAGATGTGTTGATGACAAACATGGGTCTGCGAGCTATGAACTCGTTGGGGTTGTAGTACACGTCCATATTGCCGGAGGTCACTCTCTTGTAAGCTGTGTACGCCTCGTAAAGTTTCAGGTAATCGTTGTTCGTAATGTTTAAGTTATAATTCTCGCGTGGAAAAACTTCATTCCTTCCATTTTTGAGGTAAACATTCTTAATTTTGCAATTATCAAACTGGCTAGAATCTTTCTCTTGGTTATTATCTTTCCCCGTCTGGAAGAGCACGACCGCAAACTCAGGCATATCGTACCGGATGCTGTTGAACTGCGTAGTAACATCAAATCCAAAATGGCTGCCGGAAGCAGGTTTCTGCACACACTGGTAACCGTAAAATTGGATGGGTACTTGGGGGTTCTTCAAAATGTCGGCTTTGTACTTGAGACCGTAGTTAGATTCGTATTCCACCACAGGCATGCGCAGCTCCATGAACTGGATGACGCACTTGGCTGCGTCGGGTAGTGTGTTGGCAAGTTCTGCACCGTCTGCACCCAAGGTGCTGTAACGCATCAGCACATCGTTGTCGTTGGCGCTTCTGCGAAAAGTGACGCGCAAGCCACCCTTCCACATAATCTCCGTGTAGTCGGAGAAGAAGCCTGGAAGCAAGCGCATGGGAAACAGTACTGTGTGGCTTCGAGTTTTGATTTTTGTATCTGCTTCGAATCCCCCTGCCTGGTAGTATGCTGCATCGGTCTTGGAGAGTTTCAGTGTTCCCACAGCTGTAGAAGTAATCCCAGGGTAGTCAACCCTATCGATGACGGTGCCATGCTTTCTAACTTCCACTTGCGAGAACAGATGCGGCACAAAATTGTCCACAAGTCTTAAATTTGCATTGGCGTGGAATGCTTCGCCGTTGTCTCTCTTCACCACATCAAACTTGATATACAAATCAGCTCTGTGAGGGTGAATGAACCCATCCCCAACGTCCACATCGTATTCGATCTCCCTGTTCGGCTCGTTCAAATTGGCGAACGTGCGGCGATTGGGTGGGAAAGATTGCAACTTGTAACTTTCGATTTGCTCCATGATTGTTATTTATTATACGTTAATCTCCACGACGGCGGTGGTAGTAGCTCCGGCAAAATTCACCACCTCATCTTTTTCGTTTGTCACTGCCAATTCTATGTTGTCTATGCGATTACGAGATATAGGGAAGTATATCGGTGGTGAGGGTGTGTAGATAATCGGTTCCATGAATTCAGAGTTTGGTTTGAACGTAGCGATGATACCTGTTTGCTTGTGGCTGCCTAGGATACCATCCGAGGATTTGGTGATCATGCCTTCTGCCACATTGCAATGTATGTTCAGAGTCTCGATGGCTAGAAATTTAGGAATGTTGGCACCGATGTGCTTGATGCCAGGTTCGAGCTTTCTGTTGTTCTCGAATCCCAGAAGCTCTCCAACAGTGCCTAGGTCTACTGTTTCCGTAGCAGACACAATTTCAACTCTGTGAGTTACAGAATTTTGAGATAGCAGTACATTTCTTGGCAATTGGGCTTGCAAGGTAGACAGATTGTACTGTTCTGGCGTGATAACTATTTTTTCATTTCCAACAGTAATTTTGTTATTGTGCTCCGTGACATTGGGTATTAGGTACATGCTGTAGAATGCACGAACAGCAATAGATTTAGGATAGATGATGTCGTCATGCAACGCGAGTTTCAAGACCGAAGTCTCGCTGGTGAGATGGAACACTCCCATGGTGTTTTAGGTACCACAATGCTTTCTGAAAATGTTCCACCGACGGGTTATTTATTTTAGACATGTATGCGAGATCGGAAAGGCATAGGTGGCCGCAGTTAACATCGGTGAAACCCTGGATGCGTTTGTCATTGTAGTAGAGGTTGGCAACACTGAGATACTTCACCAACCTGGCAGGCGGTGTGCCACCGAACGAATCGAAAACAAATGCATTGTTATCGTTAATTTTGAGGTAGCATATCCAATGTGTACCAGGATTTTTGTAACTGTCCAGGTTGACCACGCCATACTCCTTTTTCTTCACAGCAGAGGGTAGAGAATCGGACATGAAAACACCCCTGAAGTTCCTTATTCCCAACGGTTCGATCAGAGATTCAATATCGAAGTTGGACAGGGCTTTTTCTTTTTTTTATATTTCTTCAAAGCATCGAGGTTGCTTTTTTGCTTTTTGGTCACACCTTTCCCCTTCTTCTCCATAGCCAGGTTGTGACGTTTCTGTTCTTCCAGCTCGGCCTTGTTCTTCTTTGCATCGATGACGGTTTTGGCGATAGCGACACTGCCTCCAGCCAAGCTGCCCACTGCACCCAAAGCTGCCAAGATGGCCGGAATGCTGAATATGAAACCTCCAATCTTCTGCTGCTTCCGCGAATGCTGCAACTTTTTCAATTGTGGAGTGCTGAGCAGCAATTTCATTCCGTGTCCTTTGGACAAGCATGAACGTTTCTTCTCGAGTTGTTTTTTGGTGAGTAACCCATCGAGGGCACCCAGCGTTTTCAGATTCGAATATGGTATCTGGTACACGACGCCCTTGGGCTTCATGATGTATTTTTTTTTTTACGATATGTTATTTTATATATGTCCCGAGAATTTTTGTTTCCCTCTCGTATAATTTTGTTACGGCATATTATTTATATATACTACGCAACCGTTAAACAAATTCTATTATGTGCTTTGTTTTCTTACCAAGAAGTTCTTTTGTCCCCTTGTACACGATTCGAGTTTTACTCTCGATTAAAATAGATAGCTTCTCGTCGGATAACATGCTAGCGTATCGATCTGGTAAAAATAGACTGTATTGTTCGTTGAGCAACAGACGTACTTTGGGACCATACTGGGTTGCAACAATTGAACCGGAAGTTATTGCGTAAGATTTGTCCACTTCCAATTCCTGAATTTTTATATATTCGACTGACAAATTTAGCATTTGTTTTAATGCCTGGACGTCACTAATTTTTTCACTCATATCGAAGAAATATTTTTTTTGGTCTCGTAGATTTTTTTACAGTGTGTTATTTATAGAAAAAAGTTTCGGCATTGCCTAATGCGATGAGGTGATCGATGATCCTACTGGTTTCTGCATTTGAAGCGTACCAGTCGTCTGTATATCGTCTCCTCCCCTGTCTCCACTCGTGAAGTTCGTCCATCTTATCAGCCAATTTTTCATCAGCAGCCCGAAAAAGAGCATAGGGAGAAGAAGAAGATTTCACACCGCTTATTTTTCTCAGATGATCCAGAAGTAGCATTTCACAGGGCAAGCGAAATTGTGGTGTTATTTTAACTAAATCAATAAGCTTTTTAACATCCTCGTGACTATCGTCGAAGGTAAATATAAATATTTTGCATAACACTTCAGTTGGTAAGTCTGTTATATGCGTAGACATTTTTTTTGCTAAATTTTTCTCTCTGTAATCCGTGTGTTATTTAATTACAGCACCCACCCCAATTTTCGTTTTGTGTTCATGGCAATAGTCGTACCCAATGCTGCAACCCGTTCACCCAGCGAGGCGTCTCTGCTAACAAGTCTCCCGAACGCGGCATGCTCCAACATTCTGTCTGCATCGTGACGCGCGTCGAGATCAGTGTGAGTATTGTAAGCAATGTCGTGATCCTTGCATGCTGCGTCAAATGGGTTCACTCCCTTGTCTCCTCTCTCCAGTCGTCGTTCGAGTTTGGTACCCGGTCCGCAGTACTGGTAACCTGGCAGGTGCATCTCGAAGGGTAGCTTGTTGATGATGTCGTTCACGAGACCTCGACCCTCGGCCACATTCCAGAATTTGGGAGGCAGGGTGTTGATGATTTTGATAAGGTAACCTATACCTTTGTTGTCGTTGACAATGAAGTTGCTAAGCTTGGTGCTAATCATGTCCATGATGCCCACCTTCTCGTTGTGAAAGTTGCGATTACCTGCATTCTCTTCACCTGCGATAACCAGCAATCGATCTACAAGCTTTCTTACGTCGTCTACCCAAACAAACTCTTTAGGTAGGGTATTGTAGAGTTTGACACCGTTGCCAGTTTTAATTTGGTTCCATATTGGCTTGATGAGGTTCCTGTATTTTTCTCCACTGCTTGATTTTACGCGATTCTGTGTTGCATCGTTGTTTTGGTACAGGGCATCCGTCATGATTAAAATTTCTGTGTAACTTTGGTAATCCTCGTCTGTATAATCTTTAGGTTGCTTTTTGGTGATAAGTTCCCACAGGCCCACAGTGCCAGGATACCTAGTCCAGCTGTTCTTCTCGCCCAAATTAATTTTCACGTCGTCACCTTCGAACGTGACTTTCGATTTCCCAATTTTCCAAACCACACCCTCGTTAGGTTCCACAGAGGGGTACAATCCAAACACCTCGTCCTTTTCAAATTTCCCGGTGCTCAGGTAATCTCTCGCCAACGGACCTAATTCAACTACCTTGTCCGAAGAGGTACTGCCTAGAACCTGACGTCTCAGAGGTGCAGCTCCAAGTTCGAACGGGGTAGTGTGAATACTGGATATCGGTGTAGGCACAGCATAATTTCGAGCAGCAAGTGGCACGAGCTCGTTGATTAAATCTTTGTTTTGCTCGGTAACATCTTTGATGTCTTTACCTAGTCCACTTATAGCATCGATGATAGGTTGGTCCTGTCGCTTTTTCTCTTCGTAAATTCCGCGATTCTCTGATTTCCAACCCCTGAAGCGTTTGGCCAGGTTGTCGCGCAGCTTCAGGTTGTCGTCTGCGAGTTTGCGTTTCATCATTTGTTATTTATAATACGTCAAGACGTTTCTTGTAACGTCGCAACGTTTAGAAAATTGTTAATTTTCTTTCTGTACTTTCCGTCATTAGGTTTCCTCGTCATGTCTATCGTGGCAAATCCGAAATCATCTTGGTTCCAGCATGTTTTAAATTGGTGTGGTCTTGACGAAACAAGCAAATAAAATTAGCATTGTCTCGGAGAAGCTGCTTGGGAATTTTGGAGAAGGTCTGAGCAAGGTAGAAGCAGTCTATGCCTCTGTGCCGCCCCTGAGTAAAAAAATTGCGAATCTCGTTCTGGTTCTCCAAAATCACATCGTCGAAGACCACCACCGAATTTTCATGGCAGCAGTCTAGTGGCATTACTTCGGAGGCAAAGGTAGCTATGCTCAGCCCTTCGTACAGTTTTGTCAGCTGTTGATATTTTGCTTGCTCCAAACTTTTGGAAAAAACATACAAGTGCCTGTTCTTCCAATCTAACCAGTCGGGAGCAAGAAGAAAATTATCAATAAGTAAAGTTGTTTTCCCACACCCTGAAGGTCCGACAATAAGGCTGCGAATGTTGTCCGGCAACAATTCGCCGTTTTTCCTAGCCTGACACTCCGAGGGAAAATCTGGCAGTCGTCTCACCACATCCCAAGCACCTGTTACACAATCACTTCGTTTGCGTCGATCCAACTTTTTTCCTCGAGTCCCAACCATTTCACCAACAGTTTGTTACCTTTTCTACGTAATACTTTTTCGATAAGATACGTATTGGGGTATTTTGTTTTGGAGAGTTCCTCCTCGTAGAATCGCCCTTTCAAAATTTCGTCGGGATTATCTTTTATTATATACGTGTGACGGTTACCGGGTAACAATCGAGCAACGGTGAAAAGTTCTGTACTCCAGTTTTTGGTAAAGCCTTTTTCAAACATGCGCTTAAGACCACTTTGTTATGTAAACGGGTCTTTCAAGAGGTTGTGTACACTAACGAACTCTAGGGTTAAATATAAGAAGTAGAGATGACGTCAGGCGTGATCTGATTGGTGCTGCACAAGACGAGCTCGAGTGTTCAAGAGCTACCAGGAAGGCTGAAGCACTCGAGTTCTGGGTAGCACGCCGATCAGATACACTGCACGTACACTAGCGTTATTCATGTAAGCTAGAGTTCGTTAGTTCTAATTGGTATTTGGTATGTGTCTTTAATTTAACTTAGATGAAGTAATGGAACGATAGAATGGTTCCAAAAGATTTTTGTTAACATTATATTTTTCAATTTGTTTTCAATACCGTGCAATAAAACTCATGTTAATATATAACTTTATCTGGTTTCTTTGAAACATGCTGGTTGTAATTGTAACATCTGTATTTTTCAATGAACATTCTCGAGACGCATAGGACTCTCTATAGCATGTTCCACTGCGCGGTCACATCAGCCTCGTTTCCTCACGGGAGTTTGGTTTTCTCGAAGGAACCGAGGGTGGTGATAAGAGAGAGCATGGTTGATCGTGTGTTTTCAGAGACATGTTCATTTGACCGTACATACCAGCTGTCTGTTTGCTCTGCTCGTTACATTGAAAAATGCCAGTATTCAATCTGTTCATCGTAAAAGAAAAGGAAAATTTAATTGGTTATGGAACAGAAGGGGGGAGATATGAAAATTAGTATTTAGTATTAACGTATGTTTCTAATTACAGATACACTATTTGCAATATAAAGAAAATGGATGGTGTGAATTCTTTATTAACCTTAGATCAGGTGGGAGACTCGGATCTCACGCAATATCGTGAGCCCTTTTCTTCAACTCGTAACAGAGACCAGCGATCTGAAGGTAATGAGAATAATCCTATTAATGTACTCGACCAAAGAAATGTAGAGGTACAACCTAGTTATAGGGTTCCTATCAGGACTTCGTGGGTAAATAGACGCCCTCGTGGTGATACGCTTAAATTTACTAATTCTTACTTGGTCTCCAATTTTGAATTTCGGTTTTCTGTTAGTGGGCCGGTACTTGGGGCAATAAACAGTAGAGATCAGTCGTGCCTCATCAGACTTGCTGACATCGGCAGGCTTCATGCGTATCGTGCTATGCAAACTGTGATTATAGTCGTTTACGAGTTCCGGAAGTACGTCTACCCACTTGTGGTTACCTTGAAGCGTAAATCGTTTCCACATGCGTGTTTTGAGAGTACGGTTAAAACGTTCTACTACGCTGGCTTTGATGTGACTGAAAGTCGAGTAATGTTGAATATTTTGCTTCTGAACAAACTGTTGAAATATCGAGTTGTAAAATTCTTTTCCGTTATCCGTTTGAAGAAATCGAGGTCGCCTGCCACTTTCATTGAAAATAGTTTTGAATGCTTCCATTACGCACACACCTGTTTTAGCCTTGAGGGGCAAAGCCCACGCAAATTTTGAAAATGTATCTATAACAGTAAGAAGATACTTGTATCCTTTATTGATTTTATGTAAATTTTTTAGGTTGCCGCTACTCATTTCCACAAGGTCAGCCTGCCAAAGGTCATCCACGCCTTTGGTCACCACCGCCAGTCGTTTGTAGTTTCGTCGTGCAGGTTTATGAAGCTCGTTCACGATACCCTGCCTAGACATGGCGCGAAAATAAGAATATAGCCTGGATGGGATTTCTGGCTGCAGACAATGCTGGGTTTTCTATGTACAGCTTGTCACCTATTTCTATGTCGATAATTTGAGTGGCATCTTCGGCATAGGCAGTCTCGCGACTTTCGGGGTGTGTGAAATCGACCAGCTCAACTCCTCTTATTTTAGGCTCATCGCCAATGTTCGTCACGGTCATGGTTGGGTAGTGGGTTGCGTGAGGCAAAGACCAGTAGGAAACCTTGACGAACTGAAGTGTGCCAGCGAGGAAAAATTGATGATAGGCTTTTGCAGGAGTCAACATGTAGAGTTTGTAACCTGGATTGAAAGGGGAGGAGAACTCTCTGTTTGGTATGCTGTACAGTTCGATGACAATCGTAGACTTGAGATTGTCGATGCTGGCATTTAGAGTGTTTACGTTGGTTCGAACCTCAGTCTCCACATCCTCCAATCTGCAATTCACCGATTCCAGGTGTTCCTCGATAGCATGAACAACAGTGTCGTAGTTTGGTTTGATTTTTACATCGACAATAAGGCTCTTGAATTTTTCATTTAAGTCATGTAGTTGGGTGCTGAAATTAGCTATAGTCGATTCCTGACTTGCCTCGATACTCCCAATTTGCTCTTTCACGCTGGAAATAATCTGCTGCAGGCTTTCTACAAGCGTCAACTTGGAGCTCCGCAGCTTCTGGTTGGTAGGTAAAGTCGCGACAGACCCCCGTATCGATTCAATTTCGGATTGGATGTTTTTGATGTCGTCGGATTTGAGTATTCGGTTGAGAGTTCTCTTCACGCTTTTCAGTTCCTGAGAGGTAGGCAGGGTGGCCACCGTGTTTTGGAGCGATTCCAAAGCTTTTTTCACCGCGTCCAACTCGGAGGCATCGGCAGCAGCACGTATGCCTTCTTGCAGTTGCGTTATGTCATCCTGGGTGGGGGTAGATTGTTGCAGGGTTTCCAACTTAGTCTGTATGTTGTCGATTAAGTGATGGAAATGAGACAACTCGGATTCTGCATTCAGATTTTCCAGTTTGGCGATTTGCTGTTGGACGTTGGCCAGTGTATCCCTGATGCCCGGCAGTTTGGTTTCCAGCTCATCGTGAACGTTCGCCAGATCATTTCTAATGGCAGCAAGAGCATACTCAATATGGGTTATGGTGCCTTGCAGCTTCCCGAAATCCTCGTAGGTCTCAAGTTGGAGTTTGATGTTGGCCACGCTACGGGCAATGGCGTTCAGTTCGCTGGACGACGGTAGATTGTTGATAAAATCCTCCAGCGTTTGGAGTTTAGTTTTTACTTCGTTGATGGCCGCATGCAAAGCATCCGTTTGAAGCTCAGCCTTGATGCTTTCCAACGTAGGGATTTCGAAAGATTGAAACTGTTCGCGCAATTTAGCAATACTAGCGTTCACGCGATCGTAGTCGCCTTGTGTTTTAATGCTTTGGATGATAGTTTGCAGTTCGGTCTGGATGTTGCTTGTTTGATCCTGCAAGCGTTGTTTCAGCTGTTCAACGTCTGAGGTTTGCGTTTGTTGCAGCTTCAGAAGTTCGTTCTGCAGATTGCCCACACTCAGTGCCAGCTTGTCGAGATTGTCTATCGACGCGAGGTCGGTGTATTTTTGCAGCAGCGATTTTAGCTCTGCATCAATCTTGAGTACAGGGTCCAAGCACTGAGACTGCAAGCTGGCTATCTCGGACTGGAGGCTGGAGTTGAGCGTGGACTGGAGGGCCTGCAGATCGCTTCGCAGCTTCTTGACCCTGACGTCGAGCATGAGAAGCTCGTCGCCATGGTCGTCGCGTTTCGTATGGCCAAAAATATCGTTAGGCATTATTGTTATTTATTATAGGATAGCTAATTTTCATTTCTATGAAAAGAGGGATGAGTTTGTCGTAGTCGTCCAAGAGCTCTATGTACAGGCGATCGCCAGCAGATACATCGTACGTGGTGGTACTGTTCATCCTATCGTGTTTGATGCGATAGATGTTCTTGCCGGAGGAAATTTTGGCCTCTCCTTTATTCTCGGGATTCATGTCAAACTGCAGTTTGCCGGAGATGGGGAATTGGTAATAATTCAAGTTGTTGTTGAATATGTAGAAAGTCTTGCCCACATCCTCGTCGTACTGGGTCAGGATGCTATTCAAGTGTATAATCAACAAACCGTTGAGTTTAGATAATAGGGAGGGTAACAGGTCCCAGCTTGCAGGTGGCGACGGTGCGCTTTGGGCGGATGCCTCCATAGCCTGCTTCCTGAAGCCAAACAGGTTCATAGGCATTGTTATTTTATTTTATATTTAGCGATTTGTTTCGAGCAAGCCAATTTCAGCGTTGGTAAAGCAAAGCCCTTTTTCTTTACCCCCTACGCAAACATAAAGCATGCCGGGGAAGAAGGGAGTGGGATATGTTTGCTTCGTACAAAAAAAAAATTAGGTTAAATTAACCTCTCTCCGAGAACTGACCCCGAGCGCCCATTTTCAGCGAGCGCCATTTCAGCGAGCGCCATTTCAGCGAGTTTAGTGTTTTGTAGAGCGAGTTGGCAACACTGCCAGTGAGGTTAACATACATTATCAAAGGCACATCGTGAAAAGCTACGTTTTGTTCGGGCACACGTACACTCACACACACACAAAAAGCTAAAAAAATTATACACCGTGAAAGACTACAACGAGTTGGAAACACTGCTAGTAGGAAACACTGCTAGTGAGGTTAACATACACCGTGAAAGGCTACGCCTCGCCCGGGCACATGTACACACACACACACACACACACACACACACACACACACACACACACACACACAAAAAAAAACTAAAAATTATACACCATAAAAAACTACGACGAGTTGGAAACACTGCTGGTGGGGTTAACATACACCATAAAAGGCTACGCCTCGCCCCGAGTTGGCAACACTGCTTGTGAGGTTAACATACACCGTGAAAGGCTTCAAAATATCATATAGTGGAATTTTTGTAGAGTGGGTTGGCAACACCAACGAGCATCAAATGATGATTTCGAGCCTCAAATGATGATTCGAGCCTCAAATGATGATTCGAGCCTCAAATGATAATTCGAGCCTCGTCAGTGTTGCCAATTCCTATTTGTAGGTTAGCTTAGCCAGTGAAAAATCATATAGTGGAATTTTCTTCGGATGGGTTGGCAAAACCCAAGCCTCAAAGAAGGAACATCCAATAGAGTTGCCAAATGTAAAAAGGGGACAATAGGTCCCCCTCATAAAAAGCTACAGTAAGGGCCCACAGGTCGCCAACACTAGGCCCCCCAACAGTGTTGGCAGACATAAAGAGTACATGGACCCCTCAGGCCCTTTGATGAAAGTTTACAGTGAAAAACCCAGTAGGTTAACAACACTGTCAAAGGATCTACGGCAGTGTTGCCAGATGTAAACAGGGGGCAATGGACCCCCCTCATAAAAGGCTACAGTAAGGGCCCACAGTGTTGCCAACTCTGTGCCCTCAAAATATACATCATAAAAGGCTACAACGAGCCTCAAATGATGATTCGAGCCTCAAAAGATTATTTAGAACTCTCTTATTGTGTCTACATTGAACATTGAAAAGAAAAATTGATTATTCTGAAGCTGAAGCATCTGCTCCAAAACAAATTAAATTAAATAATAAATATAAACCAGTTAGGTCTGCATTTAATGGTCGACTTCAGGATTTATCATTTACGTCGGAAGCAGGCCGTGACATTCCTAGTTTCTTGCGTGAAGTGAAAACTTTTGTACTGAATACTTTGAAAAGTAATCTTGAAAATAATTCCATAAAAGTATACGTTGATTTATGTTCCGATATGAGAGAGTCGATGGTACAACAAAAGTTTTTTATCATCGTACCAAAAACCAGGCTCTTTATTTGGCAGATGTTGAAAATTTGGACGAGTTTTACTCTAATCTGTGAAATGAGTTGATTATGAAACATGACACTTTCGAGGCTAAGGGGTCGGGATGGTCTTTATGTGGTAGTCCTCATACATTAACAGTTTACATGAACAAATTCATGCCTTTTTCTGCATCGAGTTACGTCCCTCTACCACCGAACATTCAAAGCAAGAAAGCAGTGTTAAATATTCAAAATAATGACTCAAAATGCTTTCTTTGGTGCATCTTGGCAGCTCTGTATCCTGTTCATTGGAAAAATCATCCAGAGCGAGTTTATCATTGCAAGCAGTACCAGACAGAGTTTGAAAATGTAATGTCTAGCATTGAAAACGCCGTGGCATTGTCAGACATATCAAAGTTCGAGTCGCGCGCACGAGATTCTGATGGAAAACGCATTGCTATTAATGTATATTCTTATACGTCAGAAAAACATCTTGTGCATCCCATCAGGATAAATGATATCAACGATAATAATGCTCATATAATTAATGTTCTTTTAATTTCAAACAACAATATTCACCATTACTGCCTTATTCGTTCAGTATCACGACTAATCAGAAGTCAAGGAACGAAGTATGCAAATCACTTCGAGGTTTGTCCAAGGTGTTTGACCACGTTTAATGATCGAGGAAAATTCAATCACCAAATATATACCGCACAGCAAATTGCTATTGAAAAACGTGTCGAACATGAAATATATTGCGGTGACAACAAACCAGCTCGAATGTTGATGCCCAAAAAGAACGAAGTCGAAGAATTCAAAATGTACAAGGCTTTGTTTGAACATCCAGCCATTATCGTCGCAGATTTTGAATCATTTCTGAAGCCTTATGCAAACCAAATCCAAAAATTTCCTCCACAACGCCATACCAGCTTCATGAACCAAATAGTTTTGGTTACATTGTCGTACAACAAGATGAAATAAATGAACCATATGTATACCGTGGACCGAATGTTATCGAACACTTTTTTGAAAAGATGGAAGAGGATGTTGGGAAAATTGGCAGCTTCTTGCAAATATCCAAACAGATGAATTCGTTGACATCAGAGGAACAAAAAATATTTGATGAAACTGTCGAGTGTCCAGTGTGCAATCAATACTTCACAAACGAGAATCGTAAAGTGTTTCACCATTCGCACACAGACGGTCGTTTCATCATCGGAATCTGCAATGCTTGCAACCTCAAAATTCAAAGGCCCAAATTTGTCCCCATATTTTTTCATAATGGATCGAATTACGATTATCATCTCTTAATTCGGAAACTTGGATATGACACGCAAAAAAAAGATATTGTTGCTCAAAATAAAGAACGATACATTTCTATAAGTAAGAAAGTTAAGATTTCGGGGACAAATGAAACCATAGAAATGAGGTTTCTTGACTCGTAAGGTTTCTTCTCTCTGTAAGTTTGGACGCTCTAGCAAGTAAACTTTGTGAAGAACAATTCAAAATTACGAAAGCAAGTTTTTTCAACATAGATATAAAACTGATTAGAAGTAAAGGGAATATGTAAACAATGAATCTAAATTTAATGACGACACTCTCCCTCCTCAAAAAGAATTCTTTAGTCAACTGAGAAAATCAGGAATTACGGACAGAGAATACCAACATGCAAAACTGATGTGGGATAAACTAGAATGTAAAACATTCGGTGATTATCACAACGCATACTTGAAATTAGACGTAACAATACTTGCGGATGTTTTTCAAGCATTCAGGAAAACGTCAATATCTATTTACAAGTTGGACCCTGCGCATTTCTTCAGCCTCCCGGGATTAACGTGTCCTGCCATGTTGTTGCAAACTAAAATTAAGTTAGAATTATTAACAGATGTAGACATGTTACTTTTCATCGAGAGAGGGATTCACATATGCACAGAGACATGCAGAAGCCAACAACATGCACATGGAAGAAAAATCTGATGCAAATAAACCATCGAATTACATTTTTTACATCGAAGTTAATAATCTCTATTAAGAGGCTATGGTACAGAAACTTCCTTATGGAGGTTTTGAATGGATAAAAAAATTCCATAAATATTATTGATTTTGACGATTGTGAATTTGGTTCTTTTGCAGACGTGGATATTGAATTTTCAGACAATTTGCATGATATTTTTTCCGATTTACCACCGGCACCCGAACTTAAATGTCCACCTAATTCTAATCAACGGAAGCTTTTATTAACTTTGGAGAAAAAAGAGAAAGATACGTTCTTCATTACAAAAGTCTACAGTTTTTGATTGCGATGGGTGTTAAGGTATTGGATATTAGAAGAGTCCTGAGGTTTAAACATTCCGAGTGGCTCAAACCATACATTGAAACAAACACACAACATAGAACAGTTGCCACTTCCGATTTAGACAAAGATTTTTTCAAATTTATGAACAATGCTGTATATGGCAAGACAATGGAGAACGTGAGAAATCACGTGGAAGTGAGATTTGTTTCAGATGAAAATAAATGCAGTAAGTGGGTGGCTGATCCTAGATTTAAATCACGAAAAATTTACAAGAATCTGTCACTTTTCAATCTAGATATAAAAGTAATAAAATTCCGAAAACCAATTTATGTGGGAGCAACAGTTTTAGATTTATCGAAACTTCACATGTTTCAATTTCACTACAATGTTATGCATCCTTTCTACAACGATAGCATTTCATTACTTTACATGGACACCGACAGTTTTATTTATAGGATTAAAACATCCAATCTATATGAAGATGTAAAAAATCCGTCCTTGCTTGATTATTATGATACTTCTTCCTACCCTCAACCGAACAGATTTGGAATTCCATCTATTAACAAAAAAGTTCTAGGTAAATTAAAAGACGAGTGTAACGGTGACATCATTCTCGAATTTGCCGGTTTGCGTTCCAAAATGTATACATTTAGAACTGAGAGCAGCATCACAAAGAAAGCTAAAGGTGTTGGTAAAAATACTGTACAAAACAAACTTTCATTTCAAGACTATATTGATTGTGTGAAGGAATTGAAGCAGCAGCTACGATTGGAAAAAAGAATCCAAAGTGTAGACCATTTGATTACATCAAACAAAGTTAGGAAATTAGCATTAGATCCACATGATGATAAAAGATGTATTTTGTCTTGTGGGATCCAAACGTTGCCTTGGGGGCACTATCGTTTAGATAGTAGTAAGAAATGCATACAATGCACTTAAAAAAACCTTACGGCTGGCAATATTTCTATCAACACAAGCATATAAAATAACCATGCATATGAACCTGCTTGGCTTCAGGAAGTAAGCTATGGAAGTGCCCGTCCAGCCTACGTCGTCGTCGAGCTTCAACGAGCTCCTGCCTTCCATGCTATCTAAACTTAACGGTCTGTTAATTATACACTTGAATGGCATTCTGACCCAGTACGACGAAGTTGTGGGCAAAACTTTCTATGTATTCAACAACAACTTGAATTATTACCGGTTCCCCATCTCTGGCAAACTTAAGTTCAACATGAACCCTGAGAAGAAAGGGGAGGTCAAGGTTTCCTCTGGCAAGAACATCTATCGCATCAAGCATGATAGGATGGATACGACTACAACGTACGATGTGTCTGCTGGCGATCGCCTGTACGTGGAGCTCTTGGACGTCTACGACAAACTCATCCCTCTTTTTGTGGAGATGCGAATCACCTACCCTATAATAAATAATGATAGCAACAATGCCTAACGATATTTTTGGTCACACAAAACGCGACGACCACGGCAACGAGCTTCTCATGCTCGACGTCAGGGTCAGAAAGTTGCGAAGCGACCTGCAGGCACTGCAGTCCACGCTCAACTCCAGCCTCCAGTCAGAGATAGCCAGCCTGCAGTCTCAGTGCCTGGACCCCGTACTCAAAATTGACGCCGAGCTTAAATCGCTGCTGCAAAAGTACACCGACCTCGCGTCAATAGACAAATTCGACAACTCTGCGCTGAGCATAGGCAAGCTGCAGAACGAATTTTTGAAGCTGCAGCAAGCGCAGACCTCCGATGTGGAACAGCTGAAGCGACACTTGCAGGACCAAACGAGCACCATCCAGACTGAACTGCAAAATATTATCCAGAGTATAAAAACTCAAGATGACTACGATCGCGTGAATGCCAGTATTGCCAAATTGCACGAACAGTTTCAATCGTTCGAAATTCCTACGTTGGAAAGCATCAAGGCTGAGCTTCAAACAGACGCTTTGCATGCAGCCATCAACGAAGTCAAAACTAAACTCCAAACGCTACAGGACTTCATCGACAATCTACCTTCGTCCATCGAGCTGAATGCTATTGTCCGTAGCGTGGCCAACATCAAACTCCAACTTGAGACCTACGAGGATTTCGGGAAGCTGCAAGGTACGATAGCCCATATTGAGGATGCTCTCGCCGTCATCAAAAATGATCTGGCAAACGTACACGAAGCACTGGAATACAAACTGCCTGGCATCAGGGATACTCTGGCCAGCGTCCAACAGCAGATCACCAAGTTGGAAAATCTAAACACCGAATCAGAGTTGTCGCATTTTCATCACTTGATCGACGACATACAGGCTAAGTTGGAAACTTTGCAACAATCCACCCCCACCCAGGACGACATAACACAATTTCAAGAAGGCATACGCGCTGCTGCTGCTGCCTCAGAGTTGGACGCGATGAAAAAAGCTTTGTAGTCGCTTCAAAACACGGTTGCCACCCTACCTACCTCGCAGGAACTGAAAAGCGTGAAGAGGGCTCTCAACCGAATACTCAAATCCGACGACATCAAAAACAACCAAACCGAAATTGAATTGCTTCGGAAGTCTGTTGCAACCTTGCCTACCAACCAGAACATAAGCGAGCTAAATTAGAACCCAGGTCCACGACCTTACAACTCAGAGCTCCAAGTTGACACTCGTGGAAAGTCTACAGCAGATTATCGCCAATGTGAAAGAGCAAATTGGCAGCATCGAGGCGAGCCAGGAATCTTCCATAACCAATTTCAGTACCCAACTACATGAGTTAAACGAAAAATTCAAGAGGCTAATTGTCGATGTGAAGATCAAGCCCAATTACGACACTGTTGACCGTGCTATCGAGGAACACCTGGAATCGGTGAACTGCAGATTGGAGGACGTAGAGAGTGAGGTTCGAACCAACATGAACACTCTGGACGCCAGCATCGACAATCTCAAGTCCACAAATGTCATCGAACTGTACAGCATTCCAAACAGAGAGTTTTCATCGCCCTTCAATCCAGGTTCCAAACTCTACATGTTGACTCCTGCAAAAGTCTATCACCAATTTTTTCTCGCTGGCACACATCAGTTCGTCAAGATTTCCTACTGGTCTTTGCCTCACGCAACCCACTACCCAACCATGACCGTGACGAACATCGGTGACGAGCCTAATATAAGAGGAGTGGAGTTGGTCGATTTCACCCACCCCGAAACTCGCGAGACTGCCTATACCGAAGATGTCACTCAAATTATTGACATAGAAATAGGAGACAAACTGTACATAGAAAACCCGGCATTCTCTGCAGCCAGAAATCCCATCCAAGCTATATTTTTATTTTCGCGCAATGTCTAGGCAGGCTATTGTGAACGAGCTGCACAAATCTGCACGACGAAATTATAAACGATTGGCGGTAGTAACCAAAAGCATAGACGACCTGTGGCAAGCTGACCTTGTGGAAATGAGCAGAGGCAACTTAAAAAATTTACATAAAATCAACAAGGGATACAAGTATCTTCTCACCGTTATAGACACATTTTCAAAATTTGCGTGGGCTTTACCCCTCAAGGCAAAAACAGGAACCTGTGTAGTGGAAGCATTCAAAACTATTTTCGATAAAAGTGGCAGGCGACCTCGATTTCTTCAAACAAGCAACGGAAAGTAATTCTACAACTCTGTCTTTCGTTATTCAAAATCAAAATATTCAACATTACTCCACCTTTAGTCACATCAAAGCCAGCATAGTGGAACGTTTCAACCGAACTCTCAAAACACGCATGTGGAAACAATTCACACTTCAGGGGAATTACAAGTGGGTCGATATGCTTCCGGAACTTGTTAACAGCTATAATCACAGTTTGCATCGCACGATAAACATGAAACCAGCTGACGTCAACAAATCATACGAGCGGCGTTTAATGTCTACGGTTTATTGTCCAAAGTACAAATTTACAAGCAAGAAACCGAAATACAAAATTTTAGATCAGGTGAGAATCAGTAAATTTAAGCGTGCGTTTGAAAATTGGAGTACGGAACTTTTCACCGTAGTTCGAGTCTTACACGGAAACCGTCACACGCATATAATAAAAGATAATCGCACCGAAATTCTGAAAGGAAGATTTTACGAAGAGGAACTTTCTAAAACAAAATACCCCGACACATATCTTATTAAAAAAGTATTACGTAGAAAAGGTGACAAACTGTTGGTGAAATGGCTGGGACTCGAGGAAAAAAGTTGGATAGACGCAAACGAGGTAATTGTGTAACGTGCGTGTGCTGACAGATTTTCCATCGGAACGGCAGGATAGGAAAAATGGCGAGCTTCTACCCGACAACATTCGCTGCCTCATTGTTTACCTTCTGTACGTGGAAAAACAACGTTACTTATTGATAATTTTCTTCTTGCACCCAACTGGTTAAACTGGAAGAACAGGCAACTGTATGTTTTCTCCAAAAGTTTGGAGCAACCGAAGTATCGCCAGCTGTCGAAACTGTACGAGGGACTAGGCATAGCTATATTTGCTTCTGAAGTGATATCACTAGACATGCCTCGTTTACCCCACCTGGAAAAATATACCTTGCTTGCACTTCACTGGAAAAATTTCTGCGGACGTCCATGTTTACAACCTTTGAGGAGGTGCAGCAATAAGTCATGAAAAAGCAATTATTCTTTTTCGTGAATTAAAAGGCTTAACTAACTCTCTAGTCTTTTTAAACCCGAACGTTTGTGGTTGTAGCAACACAAGCCTTCCATTGGTCCCTATCCCGGGCAAGATTAATAAAATCTTTTCCATTCTTAAACTTACTGAAATTAAATTATTACATCCTTTCTTTGTTAACGTGCCATTACAGAATTTGAAAACTTACTGATATTATTACAAAACACATCCACACTTGGTGCTTTTCTCGTGTACTCAATTTAAATAGTTCTTACAGAAACATCAGAGTGTCTGAATGTAAGCCTGTTGCAAAAAACTCAAGTGTTTCTGAATCTCACAAATGCCTGGAAGTTTATTTGTTGCAAATCCCAGCGTTCGACTTGCTGCAATAGGAACAACATGACGGAGAAGCAGAAGTGATGCCACAATAAAAATATTTGATCGTCTTCATTACTGGACTTAAAATCACGAAATTCTGTCAGCTTTTGACAACTGTTTTTCTCATTGCCCATTGGGATGAATTTAACACAAAGTGCAAAATGATGTCACCGCACTTCACACAATTTAGTTACTTTCGAGACAATCATGGAAATTGAGAAGGAATTTTAATAAATGGATCGGGTAGAAGTTACAAGTGAAAATGATTAAAAAATAAACTGTTTCTATAGTTGAACGGACTTTATTTATTTTAACGGAAATTATTATACCATAAAATTATTTTGTATGTTATGATGTATATTGCTAATTTCTACAGTACAATACGGTCATGTGTCGATGTATACAGTTGTCTCTTTTTAATCCGAACTCCAAGGGGATACGAAAAAAATTGAATTGTCCATAATTTGAAATAACAAAAGCGTGAATTTTTAAAGAGGATTTCAAGGACAATGAACATCTGTTTGAATTGTCACTTGATTCGAATTATCAAAGTTCGTTCTATAAATTCTCCACTGTATATTGAGATTTTTCTATTGAGGTTAAATTGATGTAAGTTTAAACTTTAGTGAAAGAACCTAACACTTGTTAATTTGTTTTCTACATTGCTAATAAATATTACTTGAATTTTTACACCTACTTATAATAGATCCTATATAAAAGATGTGTATGTCAATTCAGTCTTTACTTATGTCATTACAATTAACGATTTTTGAAGGGTGTACTTTAAAAGAAAATTATTGGCGGACACAGTGATTTGTGTGATTCGAACCAAAGAATAAATGGTGCCACAGTATTCAAAATTCCAAAAATTACAGATTCATGTGAGAGGTCAAACAACACACATAAACTTAATGACTAACATTTCCCCTCCTATATATTAAAGCTTGTTCTGAAACAAGGTGCATAAAAGTTAATAACAAATAGAATAACAATATATTTCAGTACACTGTACAAACTATAAAAAAATAATGGAAAATAATTTTGATGGATCTAGTAACTAAGTGTTTCCAGGAATAAATTTTGAATGAAATTGTTTTGTTTTAATTAGTTTATTATTCATAATATTATTATTTTAACATAATAATCATAAAAAATATTATTGTTATTATTTCTACCATTTAAGTGCAATCAATGGTCTGACACCCTTACAAAATGGCCTCGCCGATGGCGCAGTGGAAGCGTCGTCGCCTTGAAATCAAGGGGTCCCGGGTTTGATACCCGGTGGAGGCACATAGTGGTTCGGATTCCACTTTGTACTGTAGGTCCTGTCCTGATTAGCTTTTCTGTGCATAAAGTGGACTTCAAACAACGATTCAATCAATCAATCAAAAACCCTTACAAAATATTCTGGTGACGCCCATGTTTAGGTAGACTGATCTAATCGAAAACCGATTCCGGGAAGATATAAACAAAACTACTTTAATTTTTTCCAGAGACGATTCTCCTGCCCGTTCCTGGTGCATTAATTTCTGTTCCGCTAATCCACTCGCGGATCCACAGGGAGAGCGATGGGGGCCATTGCCTCACCCCCCAAATGCATACGCT
Source organism: Lepisma saccharinum (assembly GCF_977018435.1). Lineage (NCBI taxonomy): Eukaryota > Metazoa > Arthropoda > Insecta > Zygentoma > Lepismatidae > Lepisma > Lepisma saccharinum. Next base: position 56,736,021 of record NC_139251.1, on the reverse strand, counting down.
AGGTTTTAGCGAGCATAATATACTCTTTCCGAGGAATCTATGGAGGAAGGCCGCGCATAAAAGAGAGGAAGGGGAGAAACCGAGTGGAAGGATGTGCAAACGACTGGTAGCTGCAGTCGCGTTTCACCTTCATGCCTCAGCTTTCCCTTTCACGCGTTTATTGGTTGAAACCTCTCGAGTCACTATTTCCGCAGATACTTAATTTTGTATCCCTGGACCGAGTATATTTAATCTATATTTTATTTGTATCTCAGTATTATATACGTAAACTATCCTTTATTTCATAGCTGTAAAACAATATGATTGGTTATTATGAATATTTTGAAAAATATTCTAGAACCAAAAGTCATCATCATCATTATAATAATAATACTATTATTATTATTATTTGTTCCTGATTCTGTATTGAGGACTTCTGGTAATAAACTGTATTTCAAATCAAAATTTAATAAGAAAATGAAAAACAACCCTAATGATATACAGTAGAACCTCGTTAATCCGAACTAATAAGGGGGGGATAAGTTGACCGGTTTAACGAAAGTCCGGATTAACTTAAATGACCTTAAAGAACAATAGAAAGTGCATTAAAACTCCGTTTATAGAAGCAAAACACTTTCATTATGATGTATTTAAAGGATATTCCTGTGTCAATGCGGCTTTTTTCAGAATCTGCGGAAAACAGAATTTTATCAGTGGTTGACTGCCATTTATTTGGGAAGTTCTACCATGAACGTTGGATGTATGTAGGTCTTATCCGTTACGGAGCAATATGACGAATGCGATTGTAAACTTCTAGCCACATTTAGAATCTTGCACTCTGCCTTTTTTTTTTGAACCTTTTGTCTGTCCGGATTAAGCGAAGTCCGACTTATCGGGTCCGGATTAATGAGGTTTTACTGTATGTATATTTTGACATAGTCCTCGCTCAACACGGGTGGTATGAGGGAAAAGTTCCTTCTTTCTTCGTTAGTTTTCCCACTTTCGTCGTAATGTCAGTTCGTTAAATTTCCAATCTTCAGGAGGGACAATTTCCTTAGTTGGGTGGTTTCTTCAGAAAGCCCAGCTTCTTATAAGTAGAAAGTCTACGAAATGTCTACGGTTGTCCAAGGAGACATGGTTGAACGAGTACCAGACATCACGGTTAAACGAAGCGATTTTCACAACTCTCTTCCTTATTGATAAGGGCAACAGAGGTGGAAACATGCTTGCTTGAATTAAATATGGTTAACACTATTACCAGTATTAAGTTCTAAGAAAAAACGTAACAATTTCTCCACTAAATACGTATCAGAAAATAGCAGGGTGATTTTACTTTATAATCTCGTACAGTTTAACAGCATGTTAAATTAAGTATTAAGCTACATAAGTATATAGGTTGTGTAGCCATCTCGTTAGAATCAAAACAAATTATTGCCTTAGTAAGAGAACTGTACTCATGGGAAAATTGATCGAAGTTGTTTCATTTTGTTTTTCTTCTCAGAGAAGGGTATGAACATGCAAGGGAAATGGTACTGAACCGATCTATTGATAGCAGTGACCTTGGCATGGAGTATGCAGTAGTTTTTGCACTTAACGGAATGAGGGTAAGTTTAGTATGACATGTAATATGAGGTTGAAACCAATGAATACTTTAAACTTTCCTTAAATAATGTAAGACAATCTGCACACTTCAAATTTTGCGTGATGAACCAGCTCTTTCTTTATTAAAACTCCTGAACGGTTGAGAGCTGAACAAGGTACAGTAACTCCAATATTACCAAGGTATTTCAAGTATTATGTAGGTCACTCTCGACAACCTGTGAAATTATCGCGCATAGCGCATCGTGACGTCACGTGGTGGACAGAAAGAATTTGGGTGCTTTGTTCTTGTATGAGATTGTCATTAACAGAGTATAGTTTTTCATAAAATAATAGTTGGCAGTACCTTCTTTGGAACGAACAATAATAACAGTAGAGTATATGCTACGTTCTGGGCCACCACCCCCAAAATTTAACAATTTCATAGTGATCTCTTCATGTGTAATTTAATCAAAAATAAAAAAAAATAGCTGTTTTTCTAAGTGTAGTGAAAATTTGATTGATGCAAAAGTTCAACATTCAATTTTTATAGAGTAAAATTGTAAGATTTAGATAATTTCCTCTTATTTTTTTTAAAATTTCACTGTTTTTAAAATTCTAAGTGTAAATAAATAACTATTTTTTTTTAAAAAAAATGTTATTTATTTGTTTTGAATAGGGTTGAATTTCAAAATCCCTTTCTATTACAGATTGTTCTAAGCAAATTAAATATTAACAGAAATGTGCAGGAATTCTCATGTAACCTAGTTTTTTACTGAGACAAATCAATAGTCTTGTCTCGAGAATTCTTTGCATTCCAAACATTCCCGAGTGTGCGTGTGTGGACATGGATGCACTTATGCGAGCGTGTGGACATTGAGGCATTGGCCTGTTAAGAATGTCATATTAATAATACTGGCTCGGGAATGTCATGACCACCCTACAGGGGGAGTCATGTGACTTATGCTGATTGGTAGGCTAAGGGGAATTTCCTATTAATAGTCTTGTCACTAGAATTCTTTGCATTCCAAAAATTCCCGTGTGTGGGGGGGAGGGGGTGTGCGTGTGCGTGTGTGTGGAGATTGATGCACTTACAGCTGTGTATGAACATTGAGACATTGACCTGTTAAGAATGTCACAAGGTCATGTGACCCCTGCTGACTACTTGCCTAAGAGTATAAATAGAAGGTTGCTGTCTATTATTCTCACCTTGGCTGGATTGGGAAGGGAATGCACTTGTAGGCGATAGAACCTGAACAGACTTCACCAGAGCATCGGAATCTCAAAGCAGATGATTTTGTGAATAAATGTAAGTAAGGTCATAGGTTTTCGTAGTCTTTCTTTTTCTAATTTTTAAAAAAATATTTTTCCTTAAGCGTTAACTTTAAGCAAATTAAATATTAACACAAATGTTGCAGGAATTCTCGTGTAACCTAGTTCTTATTCAGACAAATCAATAGTTTTGTTACGAGAATTTTTTGCATTCCAATATTTCTGAGTGTGCGTGTGTGGAGATTGATGCACTTACAGCTGCGTGTGAACATTGGCCTGTTAAGAATGGTACATCAATAATACTGGTTCTTGAATGTCATGCCCCATACAGGGAGTCATGTGACTTGTGCTGATTGGTTGGCTAAGGGGAATTTAACGATTAGTAAATTGAGGTTATAAATATAAAGGTTTTGCTAATATGGAATGCAAAAGCTCAGTCCTTGGCCCCCTCTCGGATTCGAATCCTGTTACGTTAAACAGCATAAAAATTTCACAGTAAGCATTGTCATATGGACTAACGATTTTTTTAACAGAATTAATAATGAGTTATTACCTGTGCTGTCTTGCAAGTCCCTCGAGTTTGATATCTGGTGAAGGAATATGATGCCACTATAAACTGTATACAAAAATATTTAGTCCCTGGAATGAGATGGACGAGGCTTATGAACCTCCAACTATACAGTTGTACAATCTGGCAATGAATGGATGTCCCTTTTTATTAAGTATAGCAGTGTGTTTTTGCTTATTTTAATATCAGGCAACAATGTTAGAAAGTGTGTGCATGGCCCCAAGAATACAATTTTAAATCACTAATGTGATATGAACTCCCTTCACTTGTGTGTATTTGAATATGCGAAAAATGAGGCACTTTGAATAATCGAGGAGAACAATCACAAAAAAGCTTGCAACGGTATAGAGAGGGGTCTGCAAAGGCCCAGGGCGTACGCGTGTTTCCTAAGTGCCCCGCGGCAATTTCATCAAAATAACCATTATTCATCCTCATCGTTGCCATTAGCCAAAATAGCCTCTTCTTTTTTTACAAATTTTCGTACTGATATCCGTACGCCCTGGGCCTTTGCAGATTAACAGAAATCGTCTAAAATATGAACTCGTGACCCCTCTCTATACCGTTGCAAGCTTTTTTGTGATTGCTCTCCTCGATTATTCAAAGTACCTCATTTTTCGCATATTCAAATACACACAAGTGAAGGGAGTTCATATCACATTAGTGATTTTAAATTGTATTCTTGGGGCCATGCACACACTTTCTAACATTGTTGCCTGATATTGAAATAAGCGAAAACAGACTGCTAGGCATAATAAAAGGAAACATCCATTCATTGCCAGATTTTACAACTGTAGAGTTGGAGGTTCATAAGCCTCGTCCATCTCATTTCAGGGACTACATATTTTGTATACAGTTTATAGTAGCATCATATTCCTTCACCAGATATCAAACTCGAGAGACTTGCAAGACAGCACAGCTAATAACTCATTATTAGGTCTGTTTAAAAAAAATCGTCAGTCCATATGATAATGCTTACTGTGAAATTTTTATGCTGTTTAACCTAACAGGTTTTGAATCCCAGAGGGGGCCAAGGACTGAGATTTTGCATTCCATATTAGCAAAACCTTTATATTTATAACCTCAATTTACTAATCGGGAAATTCCCCTTAGCCAACCAATCAGCACAAGTCACATGACTCCCTGTATGGGGCATGACATTCCAGAACCAGTATTATTGATGTGACAGTCTTAACATGTCAATGTTCACGCGCATAAGTGCATCAATCTCTACACACACGCACACACACTTGATAATGTTGGAATAAAACTCACCCATACCTTTATATAGAGTTTCGCCATCCTATCCCTTGTGCATGACCACTCAGATCCTCTGGCACTAATTTCCATACACAAACGTCACTTCCGGTAGGTCAGTGAGACATGCTGACCTTTAATAAAAGCTACGAGAACCTATGACCTTACTTAGATGTATTCATCAAATCATCTGCTTTAAGTCTCCGATGCTCTAGTGAAGTCTGTTCAGTTTCTATCGCCCACAAGTGCGTTCCCTTACCAATCACCATGCTCGTGGGATGTTAGCAGTGGATTTATCTTCGTCGAGCATCGCAAGGGCTGCTTGGCAGTCTGGCGAGATCAAGGACAGACTAGGGACATCCAGGATACGAGACCAAGAAGACGATGCACCTGGACAACGAGACGCTGTAGAAGTAGTTGATTCCTTCTGCCGACGATCTTGACCAAGGTCATTTTATACCATGGCCTATTTTGACCCAATTAAGGTATATTTTTATATCTTTTGGTGGATTTGGCTAATTTCTATGTGTAGCAAATTGTCTCATCATGCTACGCATTCTAAATCCTCGTACGAAGATGATTAACAAGAGTTTAATTCTTGAATGTCTGGTTTGGGAATATTCTACTCTCAGGGTCACGTGACTCTGTTAATTAGTTGGGTGTGTGTATATATATATATTAGTATGCTTCTTCCTTCTCCTCTCATCTACACTTGCAGATTTTGAGTATTGGAACTTAAACTTGTAAGTGAAATTACAGAATGTCCCGAACTAAGCTAGCTCAGAAATATTCTACCCCCAGGATCATGTGACACTCTTTTGATTGGTTGAGAGTGTGCTTGGGGTTATGCTCCAAGCAGGTGGTTATTCTTGTTTGAGAATGGTGTCAAGGTAGTTTCTCAGATATAAAAAAAACTACTGACTACTTGATTACTAGTTATTTTTGAGACACTCTTATCTGATTATAAATTTTATATGTATTTTTGACTATTTAGTATGAAGAAAAGTGGATATAATTTTTAAATGTATCCTGTAGTATTGTTGAAACTGAGTTAAAAGTTCAGATCAGACAGTAGTATTGTGGTCTAGAAAATGAAAAGACTTTTTAGTAACTAAAATTGTTCTGTAACTCTCTCATTCTTTACATCATAAACAAAAGTTTTCTCTGCAAATAAAAATAACACTACATAAAGTGTTGTCATGCAGAGGCTCATGGAATTCACACACAAGTTTGATATTTGTTCTGTCATTAACTACTACTTGTTTTCTTTTTGATGTGTTGATGACAAACATAGGTCTGTGTGTCTTACAACCTTAGTGACAATGAAGTTCGACCAGTCACAAATACAGGAGTGTGGTGTGAAAGAAGGAGAACACATGCATATGCTGAACATATGTTATTCAGCAGGCTACATGGAACAAAGGAAAACATAAATTTCCGCTGCAACGCAGCAATGTATGGTGTCCACACAAAATAAAACATTTTCGTCCATCTACACGTGACATTGAAGTTCGACCCCTGTTAGAGGGGATCCTGTTTACCATGGTGTGACGCCGCCCCGTCGGTGAATAACTGTGGCAATGCGTCGGGGCATGCTGCGGACGAGTCGTTCAAGGTATTCCACATCGATGCGGTGCCATTCCTCCTGCAGGCAGGCGATAAGAGCAGCCACTGTCGTGGGTCCCCTCTGTTGCACACGTCGCTTAAGAACACGCCACACATTCTCAATGGGTGAGAGGTCGGGACTCGATGGTGGCCATGGCAGAGTTTGCAGGTGATGGCGAGTCAACCATTCTCTTGTCAGCCGCGCTGTATGAGGCCTGGCATTGTCGTGTTGAAAGATGAGACGCCGCCTGTGGAACAGGTGCCTTCGTACTGTGGGAAGATGGCGCTCCAGTATGCGTGTATAGGCGTGTGCATTCACAATGCCCTCACAGACGTGTAGTGGGCCAAACCCAGATGCCGTCATGCATCCCCATACCATCACTGACGCAGGTTTCTGTACCCGACGTGCATAACATTTTGCTTCATTCTGTTCCTCCTTCCGACAAATGACTGTTTTCCGTATTTTCCCGTACACAACATTAGAAATGGATTCGTTCGTCCACAAAACCCTGTTCCACTGCCGAAATGTCCATCCCCGGTACATTCGTGCCCACCGTAGTCGATTGCCTTTGTTCAACATGGAAAGGAAGGGTTTACGTTTCGCCTTGTACACTCGGTAACCGCATCGCTGTAGGTAACGGCGAATGGTTCTGGTTGACAATTCAATGTGAAAGCGTTCTCGAGTCCACAGTCGTAATTCGGCCACAGAAACATGATTGTTGGTCTGGATATAGCGCCTAAATATCCGTAGGTCACGCACGCTCAGCAGGCGTTTTCGACCGGGGGCCTTACCTGGCTCTGTAGTACCCGTATTTTGGTGGTGCTTGATGATGCAGTGGACGGTTGACTTGGGTAAGTTCAGTTGGCGCCCTATTTCCCGTTCACTGAGTCCATCCCGTTGCAACTCCACCACTCTTCTCCTCACGGTGTTGTCAATAGGTTTGCCCCTGGCCATGGTGATGATGCACTGCGGTTCCTCGGTGCACAGCACGCGCTTATATACGGCGGACTCCCTTATCGTGTCCGTGACGTCATGCTTCCGTCGAATGCGCCACTATGTGGAATTTTTCGTATGGGCCTGGTGCCTAGTCGAAGTTCAATGTCACGCGTATTGTTCCCCGTTTTCGTTCTTTACGTGACCTTGGGTGCAACATGCTGGGATCACGATTCTTGCCTGCTCAAACGCCTCCTCTTACACACATGCGTCACTTCTGCGGGTCACCCATTCCACCGGCTATGCCTCTGTGTATTTAATCAGGTATTCCTTTCTGGTAGAACTTCATTGTCACCAAGGTTGTAAATTCACTAGTAGTGTAGTATACCTCTATGCTTCCCTCAGTTACTCTTTTGTATGGAGTGTATGCTTCATATAATTTGAGATTGTCATCTTGTGCTATATCAATATTAGAGTTTTCACGGGGGAAAATCTCATTGCGTCCATTTTTAAGATAAATATTTTTAATTTTAAAATTGTCAAATTTGGTAGAATCTTTTTCCTGTGTGTTTTCTCTCCCAGTCTGAAACAACACAATTACAAAATCTGGCATAACATACTCTATACTACTGAATTGATTAGTGGCGTCGAATTCGTAATGCCTAACAGAGGGTGGTTTTTGGACACACTGTTAAGTGTAAAATTCAATAGGAACTTGTGGATTTTTCAGATTATTTGTTTTGTATTTGAGAGCATAATTAGTTCCGTATTCTACTACTGGTATCCTCAGCTCCATGGTCTTGATGATACACTTGACTGCTTCAGGTAAGGTATTGGGGAGTGTTGTACCATCTCCATTTAAGGTACTGTAACGCATCAGAGCATCATTATCATTAGCTACCCTGCGAGAAGTGCACCTCAAACCACCTTTCCATATGATGCCCTTGTAGTCCGAGAAGAAACCTGGCAGCAAATGTTTAGGGAACAGCACTGTGTGATTCTTGGTCAGGATTTTGGTTCCTGATTCAAATTCCCCTGCCTGGTAATAGGTTGCATCTACTTTGGAAAAATTCAGTGTTCCTATGGCAGTAGAAGTAATTCCTGGATAGTCTACACTATCTATCACAGTACCATGTATTCTGATTTCCACTTGAGAGAACAAGTGTGGCACAAAAGTATCTACTAGTTTTATATTTGCACCAGAGGGAATGCCTCACCATTCTCATTTTCTACTACTTCAAATTTAATATACAAATCAGCCCTGTTAGGGTGTACAAAACTGTCAACAAGGTCCAAATCTATCTCAATCTCACGATTTGGCACCTTGAGATTAGCAAAAGTACGACGATTGGGAGGGAAAGACTGTAATTCGTAACTCTCAATATACTCCATGTTAATGGTTGTTTTATATACTAATTTCCACGATTGCTGTTGTGGAGGCACCCGCAAAATCTACTACTTCATCTTTTTCATAGGTTACTACCAACTCTATGTGGTCTATACGATTGTGGGATACTGGAAAATAGATTGGTGAGGAGGGTGTGTAGATGAATTGGCTCCATAAACTCAGAATTTGGTTTGAAAGTTGCTATGATTCCAGTTTGTTTGTGACTGCCTATGTTGCCATCAGAATTAGTAATCATTCCTTCTGCTACATTACAATGGATATTCAGAGTCTCTATTGCCAAGAATTTAAGAATATTGCCACCTATGTGTTTGAAGGCAGGTTCAAGTTTTGTGTTATTTTCAAAACCCAGTAGTTTACTAAGTGAACCCAGATCAATTGTTTCAGTTGCAGAAACTAATTCCACCCTGTGTGTAACAGCGTTTTGTGATAGTAACACACCTCTAGGCAGATGAGCTTGTAATGTTGATAGAATATACTGACCGGGAGTGATAATAGTTTTTTCATTTCCTACTGCAACCCTATTATTTTGTTCTGTGATATTGGGAATAAGATTCATACTGTAGAAAGCAAGAAGAGCTATAGATTTAGGATAGATAATATCATTGTGTAAGCTGAGTTTCAATACTGAAGTCTCACTCGTAAGATGAAATACTCCCATGATGATTTAGATGCCACAGTGCTCTCTGGAAATCTTCAATGGATGGTATATTTATTCCAGATAGGAAGGCCAGGATTGAAACATAGAAACACACAGGTGGCAACAATTGACATCCTCAAAACCCTGGATACGCTCGTCACTATAGTACAGATTAGGAGTACTGACTAAATCCAATGGAGATATTTCACCAAAAGAATCAAAAACAAAAGCAATATTAGCTTGTTTGTAATAACATATCCAGTGAGTGCCTTGATTTTGGAAACTATTCAAATTGACTACACCACTATCTTTTTTATATGGTCCCTTGATGGGTAGGGAATCTGACATGAAAACATCTCTAAAGTGTTTAAGTCTCAGTAAGTTAATCAAATTTTCAATATCATAGTTGCATAATGGTTCTTTTTTTATATTTTCTCAAAGCATTAATGCCTTTGCCCTTTTTCCCTATTGTCAGATTATGACGTTTTTGCTCTTCTAGTTCAGCTTTGTTCTTTTTTGCATTAAGAACTGTTTTTGATATAGCAGCACTACCCCTGCTAGACTGCGCACAGCTCCCAGAGCTGCTAGGAAGGCTGGAATACTAAATATTAAACCACCAGTGTGTGTCTTTTTTCTGGGACACTGCAATTTTTTTAACTGAGGTGTAATCAGAGTTAATTTCATTCCATGACCTCTACTCAAACAAGATTTCCTCTTCTGCTGTTGTTTTTTGGTAAGAAGACTGTCTAAGGATCCCAGAGATTTCAGATCTGAATAAGGTACTTGGTATACAATACCTTTAGGTTCCATGATGATAGGGATATATATATATATTTAACAGATATTATAGTCCCCACCCCAATTTTTGTTTTGTATTCATAGCAATGGTTGTACCTATTGCTGCTATTTTTTCACCTAATGAGGCATGTTTGCTGATTAGTCTTTCAAATCCTACTTGCTCTAATTTTTGATCAGCTTCTTGAATATCACCAAGATTAGCGTGAGTATTGTAGGCAATATCATGGTTTTTACAAGCTGTATCCAATGGATTGACACCTCTGTCTCCTCTCTCCAGTCGTTGTTCCAGTTTGGTTAATGGACCACAGTATTGGTAACCAGTAAGTTCAGCTCAAAAGGAAGTCTGTTGATGATGTCACTTACTAAACCCTTACCCTTCCTGAATTTAGGGAAGAGTATTAATCATTTTAATTAAGTATCCTATGCTTTTACTATTATTTACAATAAAATTGGTTAGTTTAGTACTAATCATATCCACAATGCCTATTTTTTATTATGAAAATTATTGTTGCCAGCATTATCCTCTCCTGCTATAACGAACAATCTATCTATGAGTTTTCTCACATCATCCACACACACAAACTCTTTGGGTAGAGTATTGTGGTGTTTGATGCCACTAACAGTTTTGAGTTGGTTCCATATAGGTTTGATCAGATTCTTGTGTTTGTCCCCACTGCTAGATTTGACTCTGTTCTGACTAGGATCATTGCTTTAGTACAAAGCATCAGACAGTATCAATATTTCTGAGTAACTCTGGTAATCTTCAACTGTATAATCTCTGGGCTGTTTCTTGGTGATGAGTTCCCACAGTTCCACAGTGCCAGGATATCTAGACCATCTATTTGCACCACCCAAATTGATTTTCACATCATCCCCTTGAAATGTGACTCTAGATTTTCCAATTTTCCAAACTACTCCCTCGTTATAGCTCTTTTCAGTTCGTACGGCGGGCTCTCTAGAAGCATATACATATTTAAGATTAGTATGGTCCTGACGAAACAAACAAACTAGATATTTTATTATCACGAAGTAACTGTTAGGGAATCTTGGAATAAGTGTGAGCCAGATAGAAACAGTATATTCTCCTGTGAGGGCCCTGAGTGATAAAATTACAAATTTCATTTTGATTTTCCAAAATTACATTATCAAAGACTACAACTGAGTTTTAAGACAGTGATCAAGTGGCTATATGTTTGATCCAAAAGTAGCTATGCCCAGTCCTTCATACAGTTTTATCAGCTGCTGGCATTTTCGTTGCTCCAAAGTTTTTGAGAAAGCATACAAATGTCTGTTCTTCCAATCTAACCAATTGGGAGCTAGAAGAAAATTGTCTACAATAAGTTTAGTGTAGTTCTTAAACAACCAGATGGGCCAAAAATAAGACATCTAATATTGTCAGGTAGCAACTCACCATTTTCCCCCTAGTTTTTTAGTAAATCAGGCAAACGTCTTATCACATTTCATGTTGCTGTCATAGAATTACCTGGTTTGTATTGATCCAACTTTTTCTACGTAATACTTTCTACGTAATACTTTCTCAATAAGATATGTATCTGGGTATTTAGTTTTGCTGAGCCCGTCTTCATAAAATCTTCCTTTCAATATTTCATTGCAATTGTGTTTTATTATATATGTATGATTGTTGCATGGTAAAACTTGAACCACAGTGAACAACTCTGTGCTTCAATTTTTAGTAAAACCCTTTCAGAATAGTGTTTGAATTTACTAACTCTCACTTGATCTCCTATTTTGTACTTAGGTTTCTTGGTTGTGTGTTGATATTTAGGACAGTAAACAGTAGAAATTAATTGTAATTCGTCAGATTTAGTCACTTCAGCAGGCTTCATACGTATGGTTTTATGTATAGAGGTATTTTAATTATGAACAAGATCAGATAAAATTGTTACCCACCCATAGTTACCCTGCAAACTGAACTACTTCCACATATATTTTTTTAGTATTCTGTTGAAACGTTGAACTATGCTAGCTTCCACATCACTGTATGTGGAATAATGTTGAATATTATGCTGATTCATTAATTTGGTAAACATAGAATTGTAATATTCTTTTCCTCTGTCTGTCTGTAAGTAATGGGGTATTCTGCCTTGCTCGAAAATAGATATAAAGTCCTCAGTGACACAAGTTCCTGTTTTAGTTTTCAGAGGAACAGCCCAAGCATATTTACTAAAAAGTGTCTATTACAGTAAGCAAATACTTAAAACCATGATTTATTTTATGTAGTTTTTTCAAATCTCCTGTGTTCATTTCAACCAGATCTGCTTGCCACAGATCATTAATTCCTTTTGTTACCACAGATAGTCGTTTGTAGTTACGACGAGCTGGTCTGTAGTTCATTGACTATATCTTGTCTACACATTGAGTCTGGTGATAGAAGATTATATAAAAGGGATTATCCTCAGGATAGAATTGTTTGACTTCAAATAATAATTGGTCACCAGTTTCCACATTAAAAAGAGAAAATTGTTCATCCTCATGTATTTTATATTTGTTGGTGGTATTATAACAATATGCTATTCGTATTTGAAGTGCTCTGAACACACCATCTTTTCTTTGTATGGTGATGAGTGGGACCTCAGATGGTTTTATCGTTTTCAAATATCCGAACTTCAGAAACGTAACAGCGCCACTAAGAAAAACTCATGAGTCTCTAAATAGGAATATAATTTGTAAGTATTACCAGCCTTAACATTTGTCCAGTGCCAACGAGTATTTGGAACACTATGAAGTCCAAGAATCTCAACAGAAAAGAATTGACGAGATTCTGCTTCATCCAATCTGCTCAGCACTAGTTCTAGGTGTTCCCCTATAGTACGAACAACCTCATCTTAGCTGATTTTGATATTCACATCAAGATACAGTTGTTTAAATTGTTCTTTCAAATCATGGAGCTGTGTGGTGAAACTTGATAAAGCTGATTTGTCATTTGTTTCTATGGTCCCAATATGAAGCTTAATATTTGAGAAAATCTGCTGTAAGCTCTCCACAAGCCTCAATTTGGAGCTCTGGCTAGAAAGATCACGTACTTGGCTTTTAATTTCCATGAACAATGAGTGAAGTTTACTAACAATCTGGTTGGTAGGCATAGTGGTAATAGTCTCTTGAATTTGCGCAATTTCCACTTGAATATTTTGGATATCCTCATATTTGAGTATTCGATTTAATGCTCTTTTCACAGCTTTTAGTTCCTGAGAAGTAGGTAAGGTAGCTACAGTATTCTTGAGTGTCGTCAGAGCTTCTTTCACAGCATCTAATTCAGTGCCATCAGCTACAGTACTCAGATCATCTTGGAGTTGTATTATGTCATTTTGTGTAGCTGTTGATTGATCCAATTATGTATGTATATCATCTATCAGATGATGGAAATTAGATAATTCAGATTCAGATTTTGTAGCTTAGTAATTTGTTGCTGGATTGTATTCAAAGTTTCATTGATGCCAGGTAATTTTGATTTCGCGGTGGCTCAGTCGGTAACGCGTCTGACTACCATGCTAAAGGTCCCGGGTTCGATCCCCGGCCGGTTCAAATCCGGGAACTTTTCTAACGTTGGAAGCGGCCCCGGTGCCCACGCAGCGTCGAATAACATGGGTACCTGGGGGAAACCCTGGGGGGTAAAAGCGGTCAGGGACGTGGTACTGATCACATCACCCCCACTCACGACCGGATCAAGAAAGTGTATGGCGTTACCACCAAATCCCCTATACGCCTTCATGGCTTTTGCTAAGCACAGGGGAAAACTTTACCTTTACCTTTTACCTTTATGTTTCCTGGACACATGATAGTTCATTTCTCATAGCTGCTAGAGTTTCCGCAATGTGGCCTATGGTACTTTGAATTTTCCCAAAATCCTCGTAAGTCTCTAGCTGGAGTTTGTTGTTAGTAACATTGCGAGCAATGGCATTGAGTTCACTGAAGGAGGGTAGTGTTTATAAAATTTTCAAATATTTGAAGTTTGGCTTGGACTTCAATTATGGCAGTGTGCAGCTCATCTGTTTGTAGTTCAATTTTTATACTTTCCAATGTAGGAATCTCAAAAGGTTGAAACTGCTCTCGCAAATCAGCAATTGCACTATCATAATCCCCTAGAGTTTTGATACTCTGGATAATAGTTTGTAGTTCTGTACGAATACTGTTTGTTTGATCATTCAATTTGTTGTTTCAGTTGTTCTGCAGTAGTAGTTTTGGCTTGTCCAAATCTCTTAAGCTCATTTTTTAATTTGCCTACACCCTCCTCTAAGTTTTGAAGATTGTCCATTGAGGCCAAATTAGTATATTTTTGCAGAAGAGATTTGAGTTCAGCATCAATTTTGAGAATAAGATTCAGACACTGAGACTGGAGGCTAGCTATCTCAGATTGGAGACTAATGTTAAGAGTTTCCTGTAATGTTCGTAGATCGGTACGTAATTTTTTAACTCTAATATCAAGCACAAGAATCTCATCACTGTGAACATTGTGTTTTGTATGACCAAAAATTTCATTAGGCATTTTGGTAATGGTTACTTATTATATGATAAGTGATTTTCAACTCCAAAAACAAAGGTATAAGTTTATCATAATCTCGTAGCAACTCTACATACAGACAATCATTTACAGATATATCATATCTTCTGGCGGTATCCATCTTATCATATTTGATAAGATAGATATTTCTCCCAGAAAACATTTTTATCTCACCCTTTTCTCAGGATTTATAGTAAATTGTATTTTCCCACCAAAGGGGAATTTATAATAATTTAGATTGTTATTAAAGATATAAAATATTTTACCAGTCTCATCATTATGATCTGTTAGGATACTGTTCAAGTAAATAATTAGCAGTCCATTTAGTTTAGACAAGAGATTAGTGAGATTTGGTGAGGCCATCTGCACTGGCACTTCCATGGCTTGTTTTTCAACCGAAACAGATTCATGGTTATTTGTATTGGCAAATATCACATTGGGGGTTATTTCCCAGGCAAAAGTGACCCCATGGTAATGTGTGTAGCTCACATGAGAGAATCTGTCTCTTGTCATCCTCTGAATCCAGGGCAATTTTTCTCACTTTATTTGTAGTCAATATGCGATCAACACTTTGAATTCTTCTTTCCTCCCTACGTTTGGGAGACTTAGTTGTGAGGCAGTGATAATAATCATCAAAGGAGAGTGTGTTCTCTACTATAGTTTTACTTACTCCCTTCGCCTTTTTGATAGTGTCTCTCTCTGATCTAATTGCATACATCTTTGCTCGTAATCCAATAAAATCTTTAATAATATCATCACTTTTCTCATCAGTTAGTTTGCCTGGCACCTTTTAGTTGTGGGAATCAATACCAAAACTATGGGGGTATGAAGATGTGTCAAAATAATAAAGCAACTAAGGGTATTTCATGTCTTCATAGAGATTAAGTGTTTTGATATGATATATGAAACTATCTGTATCCATATACAGAAGATATAGATTGGGCCTCCCCGATGGCGCAGTGGTAGCGTCGTTGCCTTGTAATCAAGGGGTGTCGGGTTCGATACCCGGTGGAGGAGGTACATAGTGGTTCGGATCCCATTATAAACTGTAGGTCCAATCACGATTAGCCTTACTGTACACAAAGTGGACTTGAAACACCAAATCAAGCAAACCAAGAAGAGATAGATCATCTTTATAAAAAGGTTTCATTGCATCATAGTGATGGTGCAGCATGTGTAGCTTATATATCCAGAACTGTAGCTCCCACATAGATAGGTTTGTTAAATTTGATACATGGCTTTTCCATTTGGGAGAATGACAAATCTTCATGATATTGTTCTTAATTTAAATTTTGGATTTGTCAAAAATATATTACACTTTTTTGGATCAGAGACTATCCCCACATTTACATGCTTCCTAATATTCTCCATGGTCTTACCATACACTGCATTATTCATTAATTTGTAGAAATCCTTATCCAAATCTGAAGTACCAAGTATTCTATGTCTTGTGTTGATTTCAATATAAGGCTTTATCCACTCTGAATACCTGAATCTAAGAACTCTTCGAATTTGCACTATAGGAACCCTCTTTTCTATCAAAAATTTGAGATTCTTATAGTGGATGACATATCTCTCTTTAGATTCAAGAGTCATTAGAAGCTTCTTTTGTTTTGATTCAGGTGGACACTTGAAATCAGGAGCTGGTCGCAAATCAGGAAATACAGATTGTGCAACTCATGAGGGAAAACAAGATCCACCTCAGCAAAGAAATCATACTCAGTGTCACCAACATTTTGTGTATATATTGATCTAGGAACTATCCACTCAAAACCACCATAGGGGACTTTCTGCATCATTGAATAACCATACAAATTATTCACATCAACATTATATATGTAGCTGGAGGATTCATTTGGATTATATTCTTCTGCTATATGTATGTTGTTGGCTCTTGCATATCTCTCTGTGCATTGTACCATGCCACCGCGTATAGCTTTTTCTATGAAGAGAAGCATTTCTATGTCTGTAATCAGCTCCAATTGGATTTTTGTTTTCAACAACATAGTTGACCAAGCCAACCCTGGGAGGCTGTAAAAATGTGCTGAATCCAATTTATAGATATCCATGGTTAATTTTCTAAAGGCCTGAAATACGTTAGCAAGAGTTGTTATATCCAATTTTAGATAGACATAATGTTAGTCTCCCAGGGTCCTACATCCTAATTCCTCCCACATCTGATGTGCATGATGGTAATCCTGATCTGCGATATTCCCATTTCTGAGTTGGCTGTATAACTCCTTGAGAAGAGGAAGAGACTCATCATCAAATTTAGTATGGTCAGTTACATATTCTAATGGATAGGCCAATTTCTTTCTAATATGTTCTATGTCTAAGTCAGGAAAACTATTAGTTGTAATTTGGAACTGGTCATCAGATAGTTTCGTGACAAGAACAACCAATCCAGCAGAGAGAAATCTCATGGAGTCTAGGAATCTCATCTTAATAAGGCCACCACCAGGAATATTTACTGTTTTGCTGACACTAATGTATCTCTCTTGATTCTCTGCTAGGAGTGTCCAGGTTTTACCCCTTCTTCGGTTTTCTTACTGGAATAAATAATATAAAAGTATACCCCGCAAAAGGAATGTTGCGATTAGTTAAACCTGGAGGTTTTTACTGCCAATTTTTGCATGCGGCAGGTTTTTCCTCCGCAAAAAGCTTCTTGCATCTTTTCTCTCTTCTATCTTTGCCTTCACATTCGCCGTCTAATTATACTTAAGGTAAGTGCCACATAGGCAGACACCGTCTGACGCATACACAAGTAGGTGTGCTTTATAGGTATTCCCTAACAAGCATTCTATGGAGGGTCCTGAGGGGGAAGGAGAGAGGAGAGAACCACAAACCTAATGGGGACTCTTACAAGACGAGGAGTTGCCGCAGACCTGTGCTGGGCCCCACTCATCAGGCGGGCTCTTTGAGCGCCGTGATTTATTACCATCTCTGATTCTGATTCTCTTCACTTGGGATGAGGAGGAGAAAGGCGAAGGGTAGCTGAAGTTAATTGAATCGGATCGGGTTGGTGGCCCTCAAAAGGGCCGACACAACCAAGTCTGTAGGGGGAGTGGTGACCCCCAACAGCAACGCACTCCTACGCGCCTAGCTAGAAGGCACCGGGGACCATGTGTGTGTCGCGTCATCCTCGGATGATATTTACCCCGACTTGGAAGTTGACCAAGGGGGTATAGGCAGGCACATGGGCATCAAGTATGGTTCCGCTGGGTAGGAGTGCTAAATTCTGATGGGCTTCGGCCCGTTCGAGTTGGTTTCTGGCGAGAAGTCGCTGACCACTAGGCTAAGAGAAGCCAATGGTGACCAACGCCCGGACCCGAAACGGAAGCGTCAATACCCGGAGAAGCAGACGAGATGTCTCCCAACGGACTTGACCTGACAAACACTTCTCCTCCTTTTACACATACGTCTTTTTAACCTTTGATCCGGCTAACTTTTAGGCCTGTAAATCAAAATTAATCTTTGTTCAGCTCTTTTTTCCAAATTACGGTTGTCAGTCGGAATGTGTTGCTCCTACTAACACTTAGAAATTCCTGATGGCCTTCAGCCTGAACCTGCACCTTTTCCTAAAATCCCGATATCATCCCTTCCCCTAGGATTGAACCAATAGGGTGTGCAAAGTTCCCCCTTCTAACGTGGGGGTTCCTAGCGCACTAGAATTCAGATGAAACTCATGCTAATTCAAGATGCGGCCGAGGTTTTTCCCAGCTTGCTGGGTTTTACTCGGGAGTTTCACTTCACTCTCTTGTAGTCTTTTCAACTCTTTCTAATTTCGACACTTGGTAAAAGTCTTATTTATCAAGACCATAATCCAGGAAGCATGATACCAGATATTCCTGTAGGTAGTTTGTTACTAGAGCATGCCTGCATGAAATGGAGGCTTCCCCAAGGGAGAAATCCGGCTTGTCTGGATGAGGGGAAGATTACGCCTAGGCAAAGACCGGACATGGGGCTATAATGTGCTTGGGTGTCGTAGGCGAGGTCTGCGCCTTTTGGAGTGGTTGCCCGTCGACTGAGGTCGGGCGCCACTCACCACTGCGAGATCCTTTGGGGCGGGGCTTTTCTCTCTCTATTTTTTCTCTCTGCACTTCAATCCCTTAAGATGAGAGCGACGTTAGCTCTTGAAAGCTTGCCTATCCAGAAAACACCTGGCTGATATCTCGAGATAACTTCTTCATCATACGCAGCCAGGAAAGCTTCAAGAATTACATTATCAATTATAACCTTACTGAATGAACTTTTATAGGGCTATTATTAGTTCTTACGCCCTTTTGGTTAATACAGACACGAACTTCCTTCATATGCAGGGTGATTCAAAAGTCGCGCGACATAGGACAACTCCCGATATTTGTGCAGTTACCCAAAAAACGATAGAGGGCATAAGTGTAGGAAATACATTGTTGGAAATCATGAGCGTAATTGTTGCGACAGCAGATGGACCATTGATTAGTCTTCTTGAAATCACAAACAAAACAAAACAAAATGACTGTCAAAATGGCAAACGGAAAGAAACACAAACAAATCAATGTCATAGCCTTACTCCATTTACGACCGAACAACAAAATTTACAATAGCAATAGCAATAGCAACCGCACGGAGTGGCAAACTGATACAAAGGAACGACCTGAACTGACATGTCCAGCAGCTGCACCGCTGGGACAGTGCCAGAGGAATTGTTCAAAATGATTGCCTTCCTGTTGACGGTACATCCGAATACGGTTCACAGAACCCTTGCGCACATGACGTAACACCATAGCTGTCATTGCTTCATAGGCTCCTCTGATGTTTTCCTGAAGTTCCTGCAGTGTTCGGGGTGGCAGTGTCAAGTGGTTCAAATCTGGCGACCTAGGCGGCTATTCCACGGGGAACCTTGCGACCTATCCAACGCCCAGGTAAAACTTCATTCAGCAATTCGCGAGTTGGACAATGGGGACAAACTTCAAGAAGTGATTTCTGACAGGACAGGGGACTAAAGTCCGTGTGAACTAACGTATACCCTGAGGTGCAAGTGTTCCAAGATAGATGACTTTACCCGTCGTCATGCTTGAAGTCCCTCGTAAGTGAGGTAGTTGCCTAACATGAGAAAGAAATGCATGCGATGGAGTATTTTCGCAAAGTGACCAATATACACGTGTCCACATCTAATGCTCTTACGAAGGTGATTCAAAAGTCGCGCGACATAGGACAACTCCGTTATTTGTGCAAACGGAAAGAAACACAAACAAATCATTTACGACCGAACAACAAAATTGACAATCGCAATACAAAGGATACAAAACTGATACAAAGGAACGACCTGAACTGACATGTCCGCTGGGACACTACCGGAGGAATTGTTCAAAATGATTGCCATCCTGTTGACGGCATATCCGAATACGGTTCACAGAACTCTTGCGCACATGACGTAACACCATAGCTGTTATTACTTCATAGGCTCCTCTGATATTTTCCTGAAGTTCCTGCAGTGTTCGGGGCCTGTTTCTGTACACGACAGATTTGAGATGGCACCAGAGGAAAAAGTCAAGTGGTGAAAAATCTGGCGACCTAGGCGGCCATTCCACGGGAACCTTGCGACCTATCCAACGCCCAGGTAAAACTTCATTCAGCAATTTGCGAGTTGTTAGTCCGAAATGCGGCGGTGCTCCATCTTGCAGAAAGAAAACCCCCGTCGTTTTGCTAGGGGTAGATTATCGAAATAGGGCAGGAGTGTCATCTCGAGATGCTCTCTGTACAGTTAAGCAGTGAGCTTGTTGTTAAGAAATACGGGAACGATGAGAACATCCCCGTGTATGCCACACCACACTTTAACCTTGGGTCAGTCTGATGATGAGCATCTACAGCAATGTATGGGTTCTCTGTTGCCCAATACACAGCATCTTGTTGTTCTATTCACTGTTCCGTTCAGATGGAAACATGCCTCATCGCTGAAAAGAATATCAGCTTCAAGGTGTGGCTGCTGCGTTCGTCTTGCAGTAAACCACTCACAGAACTGCACAAGTCTATCTGTGTCATCTCCATGCAGTTTCTGTTCAAAATGCACACGATATGGATGGAATTGATTTCTGGATAGTATTTTGGACACGGATGCTTGATTGATGCAACATTCTTGAGCCACTTTTCGTGTTGACCGTGTTGGACTGACTGTCAGCTTAGCTAGTACGCTTGCTGAGGTTGTATGATCTGTTGCTGTACTTGGCCGCCAAGACCGTCGTTTGTCATGGATACTGCCTGTTGCCTTGAACCACTCCAGTAAAGGACCAATGGTTTTATGATGTGGCGGTGGTTGATCTAGATGACGTCTGTGATATTCCTCCTCAGGACTCATCCCTGCAATATGGGTAAGAACCATTTCCACCCTTTCTTGAATTGTGTACTGGGACATTGTTGTTGATTACTGGAAAAAAATAAAAATTCAACATTACGGTCATGATTTAAAACGTATTTTCCAACAATTTTGTTCTTGTTTCCTGCACACAATGAAAATAATAAAAATTCAACATCACGGTCATGATTTCAAACATATGTCCAACAATTTTGCCCTCTATCGTTTTTTCGGTATCTGCACAAATAACGGAGTTGTTAAATGTCGCGCGACTTTTGAATCACCCTGTATAACCAAATAACATCAAATAATGTCATTCCATCTCAAACCATCCAATAAAGATTATTTTTGAACCTTTAGGATTCAGATTTAAAGTTTTTTAATAATTGTTCCTATCAAGAGTACAAAAACTGCCAAATTTCAGATTTTTCTTCTCATAGATTTGACTTATATTATTGACTTTCAAAGAAGCAAAAATCCCAAAATTTGACGACATTTTGAAATATTTAAACAGCTGTACATTAAAATCTATTTGACGTAGAGAGCTCAAATTGGTGTCATTCTATTCTGGTTGTAATGAGCTCTAATTTGAAATGCAACATGACTGACTGTGGTTTTGAATTTTGTAATTCTTAAGAAACTGTAATCAAAGTTTTTTTTAGAAATTCTCAAAAATACAATTTTTATTGTTTTGAAAGAAATATATGTTTCGGAGACATGAATTGACTATTTAAGTGCAAAATTTCCTAATGGGACGGCAAAGGTACAGCGCCTTTAATAACGTAGTGTGGAAAACGGCACAGTTCTGCGCGCTCTGGCTGGTTCCACTCGAAAATGATCCGCTAGAGGCGCTGGTGTTGAACCCGGTGCTTGGTATTCGTCTACTTATAATGGAAGTAAATGGAGTTTTCGCTGCAACGTCTGATTCTTTTACATGAAGCATTTCTATGAATGTGATATTTGCTATGATATTTGGTACAGTGGTCACGAAGATATTAACGAACATTCTAGACAGTCGACCACGTCCTGTTATCGTAATACGTTCGTTAATAATACGGGAGAAAAAATATGCGTGGAATGCTCTTGGCAACTAAATTTTTGTGTATGAATTAGGTTCATTATTATTATCATCATCATCATCATCATCATTTCTTTTAAAGATATACACACTGAAGCATTTGTATTTTGGATATTTACTGTATCTTTTCTTCCGCTTTAAATTAATCGCGGCGATGATGATAATCATGATTCCATGAAACGACAAGGGGAACCCCACAAAACTTTCTTAGTGTCATCGACATGAGTGTAAGGAAACTTTCAAACCAATGTGACAAGCGACACAGGATGTTCACCCTGTCACACTAGTGACGCACACTTCCAGACTGTAAAATAGAATTCATTGCACATGAGGGTCCAAACAGCAAACGACACGTTCATATGGCGTATTCGCGTGCTACTTGTTACTTTGGTCGGAAAGCTTAAAGGAAGGGAGCTCAGACCGAAGCGACGCGCTACGGAGTTCCCAACTAAGTGACAAGCAATATAGTGCCTTCAGTCTATTGGCAAGCGTTCGCTGCTAATTGTGCGAACAACAGATAGGCGACACGAAAAACCGCACATTACAACAACAGATCTAGGCGACACGATAAGTCACACGTGTCGCTTTGTCGCTTGTGCGTCGCTCAAACTGGGCCATTCCCTCAATAGCTTGCAACATGTTGCAGTGGTTTGTTGTTCGTGCATGCGCGATGCAATGAGTATCTCGCTTTAGGGAGATTGCGCACCAAAGCGACAAGGGGCACGCTACACTTGTCACTTGAGGATTTCACCAACTGAACGCTGGCCTGTTCTTCCCGTCATGCCGCTACGATGTGAAATGTTGCTCTTGATTGGCTCGTTTCCAAGCATCATGTGTTGCTTCGGTGTGAAAGTTGCCTTGGTCCGAAGGACCCGTGTCGCTTTGGTGTGAAATCCTCGTATCGTTTGTCGCCGCTTTGGTGTAAAATCTCATTGAGGAAACGGTGCAGTCAGAGCTTGTGTCCCTACGGTTCGAAAGGCTGCCTTGATTACGGACTGCTCGCTTCCAAGCGACACTTGTGGTTTGTCGCCTCGGTATGAAACATCTCTCAGGATACTATTTATATTCTAATAACATAGAAAAATGAAACTCTAGTACACAATCCAACACCTGACGTCCGGAATCACTTTGCGATGTTTCTTCTTGTGTTACGCATGCTATTTATTTATTTATTTTATTTTACTTTTCTTTCCAAATTAATATCATTTCGTGACTGCAAATCACTCCACAAATATAACTGTTTCCATCTATTCACGTACCGCCTTTCAAGGCAAACAAATCTACATAATATATTCCAAAAACTAACAAAGCCGCATTACTTTCATAAGAAAATTAGAACCGACATTGATCGCACTGCCATCTATGTTTCTCATCCGTCTGGGCAACCAGTTTCTTAGGTCGTTTTCCACACTACGTTATTCAAGGCGCTGTAGCAAAGGGTTCCTAATTTATTGTATTGTAATGTGTGCGAAATTTGATGAATTTGTTGACTTCCATGCATAAACCATAACTTAAGTTGATTGGTTGGTGTTGAGGTTCTTTGTATTAGTCTATTTTATAATTTGACATGAACATGGAACGACCCAGCTACATGAAGAATTTAAAACAAAATTATCATATTTAATCACATATTATCTTGTTTGTTTTCGTAGTCTGATACCAAATATTTATCTATTCACAGACGTTCCTAAACTCTCCCTATGAGTTCCCTAGCGTGATTAAGAACTATTTTGTTTTTACAACTAATGAAGGGAACAATTTCTATTACACTACCATCACAGTTGTTCCCACAGTGAGCACTCCGAGTGTTCGGGGCTTGTCGGTGCGACAAAGAAGATGCATTTTCAGAGATGAACAGAAATTGGAAATTAGCCCAATCTACACTCCGATTGCATGCAAAATGCAGTGCATGTTGCAGGAGGCAATGGATATATGCAAGTGTTCTCCGATTATACTCTACAACTTAGGTGAGTTTTTGTATACTTGTTTCATTGATCTATGCATTCGGTTCGTATAACGTCGCATTTCTTCCACTTTTGGCTAATCGAGACGACGAGGACGGATGGTGATAAGGTGAAACGGATGGAAGGACAAGCTCATATGAACAGGACACAACCCAAGCTTCACAGAGGATTATACTATCTGTGTGTCAAGACGCCACATCCTCATTGCTCTGCCAAATGCAGTCGAGAATTTTTTTAAACCCTTAAACGCAGAATCCCGTTTTATGCAATGAAGCCTGAACGCTAGGGCATTTTCAGACGGAAGTTTAAAATTGTGCAAAATGCTCAATAGAAATGTAGTTACGAATGATAGTGACAAATTATAACTATAATTATAGTTCGCTTTGTCAGCATAGATTAGGATACAAGCCTGTGATAAAACAAGTCCAAATAGAAGAAGAGGAATGTATGTTTTTTCATGAAATCTCAACTTCGTCAGGCCCCACGTAGGCAACGGCAGAACGTGAGGGTTCAAAATAGTACCTGAGTACTGTCCGATATGTATCCATTCTTGTGGCAAGGATTGTGAACTTACTGCTGATATTCTCTGAAAAAAATGTAATAATATACAAGCCGTGATTTTTTTCTCATTTGGACATCTCTGGTGTTCAAAAATGGCAATGAAACATTGACACCAAGGTGAAACTAGTCAAGGTAAATGTATGTGAACACACACTATCGCACACACACAAACGCATATATGAGTATGTGTAATATTACTATTAAACTTTTCACTTTACTTGTTTGCAGGTACTTACAAAGCATGTGATTTGAAGGGATTGGTTTGCGTTGCTAGAGTACAAGGTAAGAAAACAAACACCACACACACACACACACATATATATCTTTACTCTTACTATACTCCCATTGCGAAATGTGATATTTATGCAACATATTTAGAAAATGATGTAGAGCCAAAAGCTTTCTTTTTAATGCTTAAGCGATGGCAAAAATAAGTCCGCATAATTTTAAAATTGCACAAAATCTAGCACACATGCTGCACAAATAGATGTAAATTGAAACAAAAACAATTTGATACAACAAGAATAACATTTGTAATAGAATTAAGCCTTGTTTCCATATTAAAAACAATAAGTTGCTGACCAAGTCAGTTTATTAAGATAAAAACACTTAACACGTAACGTTTCAACCCTGTATCAGGGTCTTCCTCAGACGAAGAACATAACTAAAATGATGAAATAAACTACACACAGAAAGATTACATACACATAGCAGGGTCACTAGCCACACAACAACAAATCAAGAATAACATTATCTGTTCACACGGTTATACTTTCAATAAACTTTAATACCTCTCAGACTTGTAAAATCCACAGTACAAAAAAATTCATAATTATCACATTTATATATGAAGATCAAATAATATATTCCTACTTTAATGATTATTATATCAATATTTAATACTTAAAACGAGCTTCCTTGTAGCTGAATGGCTAGTAGAATTGCCGTCTATGGTAAATGGTCTGATTCCCTGTGATAGCATCAACATTTCGGAGAAGTTTTATTTCCTTGCATATTTAAAAATAGCCTTCAGTGGCAGATGTTCACAAATGTTAAGAGTGAGAAAAAAATTTGGAGATGGATGTCATTTAACGTATTGGTTCTCCATTATATCAATCTTAAACACTCTGAACAACTGGAATTATGTTCTTCACATCGTATCTTCAGCTAAAATGAGTAGTGTGTCCAATATTAACGTATCCTTAGAGATAAGTTTGTTAAGATAAGATAAGTTTCAAGGTATTGATCATGGTATTACCTGAATTGAGTCAAATTTACGTCATGCTTCATCTCATTCAGACCGTACCTTCTAGGAACAAAGTGAAACTTCAAGAATGTCGACAATGATGACTGGGGCCCGAATTTTTATGAAATATCGAAGTACAAAAGATGTACAAATATGTATGAATAGTTGACAAAATATGTATCTAAATATGTATTATCAAAAGAATATGCAGATAATTATGTAGTATTATAATATGTAATATTAATAACAACTGAGTATCCAAGTAATTTTAAGAATTCTGCTAGATATGTATTTTATTTGAACATATTCAACGTAATTTCTAACACACAAGTTGTTCAAATTAAAATTTAAATCAAATTTATACTAAAAAAAGCATAGCAACGTGCACATATTTAAGAAACCAATTGTGTCAACGATTAATCACTTTTCACATCGCAAATTATTGTAGAATACGTAAATATGTAGGAGAGCTCTTCGTAACTTTCGAAACAATTGTAAAGGAAAAGAGTCTACAGAAAGAACATTCGAATGAAAATACATGCTACTTTTGTACCTTTTGTACAAGGGAACATACTGAGTAATACAGGAAAGTAGCTTCCTTGTCCAGCGATGCAAAGTTTCTATGTGTTTTGTCTATACCTAAAAGCGATACGAGAATATGTAAACAGAAAAGGGAGGGAGAGGAACTCCAGCATCTTACGATAAATAACAGTCTCAGTATTTTATTCTTTCTTTGTCTTCAGCCTGTCTTTCGACTTGACAGTAAATTTTAGGAGACCGTAAGCACAAGATTATTATTCATTAGAAAATATGACATCACATGAGATACAAATTTTCTTCATGATGTTTCAGAGATCGGAAATACAGGTAAAAGGATGAATGTAGGAGAAAAATTGCCGAAATATGTTGTCTTACCTAAAGTAAATTAGCAAATATGTAAAATATATAATATCCTGGCAAATATACCGGGTGGTCCAAAAGTACCTGAACGGACACATATCGTGAGAAATACACATCGAATCGGGAAACGAAAAAATACATGTTTAATAAGTGAAAGAAAGCTATTCAATGATATCACACTTGATTCCCAACCCCCGCCCCCTGGGGGTGGGATGGGGGCAACTGCGAAATTTTAAATGGAAACCCCAATTTTGTATTGTAGAATCGGAAAGAGGACTTCATTCCGAGTCCAACGAGCTATCAACCATCCTCCTAGCTCAATTAGGAACGGAGATATGGCGATTTTAAATTTGCGCAAGGGGGAAGGGGTCTACCATATACTCTATTGAAAGGTCTTGACGTGCAGATTCCGAAAATTTAAAATCGCTATATCTCCGTTCCTAATTTTTCGTTTTCCGAATCGATGTGTATTTCTCACGATGTGTGACCGTTCCGGGACTTTTGGACCACCCGGTATAAAAATATGTAAGATAAAATGATATTAGTAACATAATGCGTTGACATTTTCGTGTTCAATGTATGTGTCTAGAAGGGAAGAGAATATGTAATTACATACAAGTACCAGCTCTAATGATAACTTATCATCGTCAGTACTGAAGTCATTCGTACCTACAGCCGGATTAAAAATTATGAATACCTGATTCTGGACGCCTATTAAAAATCAACCAATAGACCTACATAAAATCGAGTTACATCAAAATTTAGCTCATTCAGTTCTGAGTCAATCTAAGTTGACCAGAGTGAGCTTTTTGGTAAGCGCCCGTTCTCTTTGAAATTTTATAAATGAAAAACGTGTGATCTGATGGTGAGGAAATTTAATTACGATACAGGTAGAAAGCTTTTAAATACAATTCTTAATTTTCAGATTTTTTTAATCGGTACATTTTTTTCAACGTAGTAGAGCAGATTCCACGTGCGTTGAACCGTGGAATCTGCCAAAGTAGTGCGAGTGGGGTAGAGATAGCGCGTGCGGTGTTGCCACACTCAACGCAGTTATTCCTTAAGTCATGGTATAATATTTTCGGATTTATGTATTTTCCCCATTTTCGTTCATATTATTCACCCGTACCTTGAATCAACATTGCAAGAGGGCTGGGTTCACAGAGCTACGCTACACCATGCCCTTGCGACCTAATAAGTTCACCAGATCTCATTCCATTGAACTTTTTCACCTGTGAATACATAAGGATTAAGGTGTAACGCGAGTATTCGTAACATTAAGTAATTGCATTCAAGGCTATCCAGTCGGTAGGACGTCTGACTGCAACGTGGAGAACCCAGAATCGATGATCTATGTTGGGGATTTTAAGATCATATTCATAAAGAAGTTTTATCGCAGAACTTCCGAATCCATCAGGAAATTGCAGACATTTGATTTGTACTCCCATCTGGAGTGTGGAATTACGTAATTTTCTTCCCATCCATATCCCGTCCTATACGTCTCTAAATTAGGAGAATAAAATAAATCCAAAGATATTTTTATGAACAAGTCGATGGAACAGGTAATCTGGTAATTTTACTGAACCAGAAGGGGGGTTTGGACACTTTGAACCTTCCTCTTAAATACGCCCATGGTTGTATCTATTACGTGTGAGACTTATATTTTTTAATACATAAGAAATTAAATCTTTTTTCTAACCAAAGGATAGTTTATATTACATGCTATCTTAAGGGTTTTAGACTTCAAATGAAATTTAAATTAAATCATAAGCTCTCTTTATAACATAGAAATTGACCGAAGTTTCTCAAATATAATTTTACCAAATATCTTATACTACAAGAAAGGTACGTACCATTATACTTTACTTTGTCTCGTGTAAGAGACCTTAATCAATAGAAAGGAGACAGATTCAGCTATGCAAGTGACATTAAGGAACTCACCCATGTTCGCGTAAAGGAAGGGAAAAAGGAAACTAGAAAACTCGAAATTCTTTACACAAACTTCACTCCACAATACAACCATAATGAAGTGGCCTTGAGTCTGCATTGGAGGAAAATTACCAGAACAGCGGTAGCCTTATGCAATTGCTTATTAGTTACTGGTGGTGATAATAGTAATAGAACTGCAGTAATAATTACGGATCATACGAATAAAGATGCTCGTTCTAGGTACCTCTGTAGCTACCAGTCCCGTAACGTCACTCCCATCCTGTTCTCCTGGAAAAAGGAAAATTTTGTTTTGTCTCTCAAGGAACTGACTTTCGTGACGCACAAGTGGCTACAGTTGCAAGACTTTATAATCATCCTGTATTTTACATAAAATTAGGACAACCGCTCTTTCAAGGCTAGGCACGGGCAAAATAGGTATATTTTTATATTTGTTCAACTAGTAACCCAATAATTAAACAAGTAGACAATACTATTTCCGTCTTTTTTCTCTATACCCTGTCCCAGATAACTGTAGAGCAGGGCTGCGCATATGAGCAGAGGAGGAGGAGGAAAATCGAGTGGTGAAAGCGCAGTGTTGCCAACCGTACGGTCCAGACCTTCGTCCGTATGCTGAATGCACGGCTTGTCAAAATTTGCTCTTGCTGTTTTATCCCTAATATTTCCATAAGAAAGTCTTAAACCAATCGTACGGACCTGGAGACAAAAATACTGTCCGTTTGTCATGTGCGTTCGGAATTATCCTTTCCAAAAGTTTGCAACGCATACAATGCGAAGGATGAAATCGGGTAACTCCCGTCGCCCATTACATAATCCCGCTTCTCTCACTGTTCATTGGTGGAGCCGTCTCACATCACTACTTGCGCAGAAGTAGTACAGGTGGCCCGGTTCTAAATCCTCATTTGGGGCTCGAATCATCATGTGGGGCTCGCAGTGGTGCCAACTCACCCCCCCGAAAATTTCACCAACTGATATTTTGAAGCCTTTTATGGTGTATGTTAACCTCACAAGCAGTGTTGCCAACTCGGCGTAGCCTTTTATGGTGTATGTTAACCTCACCAGCAGTATTTCCAACTCGGCGTAGCCTTTCACGGTGTATAATTTTTTTAGCTTTTTTTTTTGTGTGTGAGTGTACATGTGTTTGGGCGAGGCGTAGCCTTTTACGGTGTATGTTAACCTCACCAGCAGTATTTCCAACTCGGCGTAGCCTTTTATGGTGTATGTTAACCTCACAAGCAGTGTTGCCAACTCGGCGTAGCCTTTTATGGTGTATGTTAACCTCACAAGCAGTGTTTCCAACTCGGCGTAGCCTTTCACGGTGTATAATTTTTTTAGCTTTTTTTTGTGTGTGAGTGTACATGTGTTCGGGCGAGGCGTAGCCTTTCACGGTGTATGTTAACCTCACAAGCAGTGTTGCCAACTCGCTTTACAAAAACACTCGCTGAAATGGCGCTCGCTGAAATAGCGCTCGCTAAAAATGGGCGCTCGGGGTCAGTTCTCGGAGAGAGGTTAATTTAACCTAATTTTTTTTTACCTCTGTCTTCCACATGTATGTAATGCGATTTGAGGAGAAGAGGGTGAATTAACCTTATGGCTGACAATGTTCTATAAAATAACAATTCCTATGAACTCTGTAAATTTCCGAACATATGTTGTATTCACACTTTTACATATCTTCGAGTGTACATTACAAATCTGCAAACAGATTGTGGCTAACTCGTACTGTTTAAGAGATGAACCTACTTCCGGTTGCTATTTTGGATTTCCGAGCATAGGTTGTATTCATACTTTTACTTATTTTCGAGTGTACATTACAAATCTGCAAACAGATTTTGGCTATCTCGTACCGTTTAAGAGATAAACCTACTTCCGGTCGCCATTTTGGATTTCCGAGCATAGGTTGTATTCACACTTTTACTTATTTTCAAGTGTACATTACAAATCTGCAAACAGATTTTGGCTATCTCGTACCGTTTAAGAGATAAACCTACTTCCGGTCGCCATTTTGGATTTCCGAGCATAGGTTGTATTCACACTTTTACTTATCTTCGAGTGTACATTACAAATCTGCAAACAGATTTTGGCTATCTCGTACCGTTTAAGAGATGAACCTACTTCCGGTCGCCATTTTGGATTTCCGAGCATAGGTTGTATTCACACTTTTACTTATTTTCAAGTGTACATTACAAATCTGCAAACAGATTTTGGCTATCTCGTACCGTTTAAGAGATAAACCTACTTCCGGTCGCCATTTTGGATTTCCGAGCATAGGTTGTATTCACACTTTTACTTATCTTCGAGTGTACATTACAAATCTGCAAACAGATTTTGGCTATCTCGTACCGTTTAAGAGATATTCCAAAATTATATATATATTTGATAAGCGACAACAACAGAGCCATCTCTGTACAAATGTTGGAACTCGATGAATGCTTGAGTGGGACAAGTTATTTTTTTTTTCAGTACGTCAACATTTTTAATTTTTTTTGCCAGTGAATGGGTTAGGTGACTTGCAACGACGAAGGCCTTCTAGCAATACGAACTTAGCTTATGCCGGCGTAATTCGCTAAAATATCTTTAAATTTGCATATTTCTCATACCGCCGTATCTTGTTCTATTAGACCTCTTCAAGAAAATCGCCAATTAGTGAAAACTAATTGAGCACAACAGCAAAAGAGGTGCTAATAGGGCAAGCATACAATGATATGGGGATATGTGAATTGTCGGTTTCTTCGATTCAGATAAATGGATCGAATTGAAACTGGGATATTTTGCATTTTTTTTATATGATAGCTAAAATAACAGAGATTTTGATTGGCTAATAATTTATACGTGGTGTTTTCTGATTGGTTTAAGTAAGCAAAATTTCTATTGGCTGTCTAAAGCCGGAGCACAGCGCTGATTTCTCACCTTTGCTGGATTGGCAGAGGAACCCACATGGCGGGGGATAGAACCTGAACGGGCTCCACCAAAGTATAGGAGACTAGAAGCATATAATTTGGCGAAAAAACCTAAGTAAGGTCATAGAGAATATTTCAAAAAAAGATTTTTTTTTAAAAAAAAAGTTAACAATTATATTTTGCATTGCACAGCATTGGATATTAAATAACATACCCCCAAAAAATCTCTGCATTATGCGTTCTGTAAAAAATTGCCCTACGTGCCAAACTGCTGTGTCAAGTAAACATTTTCAAAGGCACTGTCGTACTTGTGTGCCGGGAAAACAAATATGTGCGACCAAACTGTGCTCTAAGTGTGGAAAAAATATTTCTATTCCCAACTTCAAGCGACACCAGCTTACTTGCAAGAGCACTGGAACATCTCTACCGCAACCTTCCAAGCGAAAGGTAGAAGTAACCTCTCTCGATGCATCGCCACCTGCCAAACGCGTCAAGCTGGCGAAGAAAGCAGACCGGTTTGCGTTTGAGCATTTATTAGAAGACTTTGACATAACATCAGACAGCTTCTGCGATGTGCGTAGTTTTCTGGGGAGCGAGCGAGCTAAGATAATATCCATCCTCAACGATGCATTGGCCACACACTCCACTAAATTCTATGCTGTGCTATGCTGCAAGTATAAGAAACCGTCTGATAAAATATATAAATTCTTCCATGCCACAAAAGCAAAAACACTGCATCAGGCAGATGTCACTGACCTCGACAGCATCTACGACAAGTTTGTCGAGGAGCTTGTGGCAAAGCACGAGGAGCATCAGGCTGAAGGCTCGGGCGGTTCGCTGTGTGGCGACCCCCACAAACTTTGTTTGAAACTTAACAAATTCCTGCCACTGGCAGGGTCTAGCTATATTGCCCTGCCACCCGAGGTTAAAGCAAAAAAAGCTATTCTCAATATTCAGAACAAAGACACCAAATGCTTCCTCTGGTCGGTGCTGGCAGCATTGCACCCTATACCTTGGGAAAAGAGTCCACGCCGTGTTGCACACTACAAGCAGTATGAGTTGGAACTGGAGGATGCAATGGCGGGGATTGCCTACCCTGTAGAAGTCTCGCATATTCGCAAGTTTGAGGTTCGTGCTCGTGACTTGTTGGGCCTGCAATTAGCCATCAATGTTTACGGTCTCGAGAACAAACATGAGGTCTACCCCATCCGCGTGAGCAACGTGAGCAACAACAACGAGGCACGAGAAATCAACCTCCTGCTCATCAAGGACGAAACCCATCACCATTACACCCTCATTCGCTCGCTCTCTCGGCTTGTTTCGAGCCAACGGAGCAGTGATAGTCACCACGTCGAGGTGTGTCGCAGGTGCTTGTCTACATTTCGCAATCGAGAACAGCAGGATTACCGGCGCATCAGAGGTCCCAACATTGCTGCTGAGAAGCTAGCTCGCCACATGCTCTACTGTGGTACCAACAAGCCTGCACGAACTATCCTGCCCGAACCTGGTGCAGTAGAGTGCTTTCGCAGGCACAGTGCTATGGTGAAGCATCCTGCCTATATTGTAGCAGACTTCGAGGCCTTTCTTCAACCTCTGTCTAACTGCGAGCCCAACCCCGAAACATCCTCTACCATTCCTTTCCAAATCCACGAGGCCTCGAGTTACTCCTATGTTGTGGTGTGGCGAGACCAACATATTGCCTCCGAGCCCTATGTGTATCGCGGTCCCGACCCGGTCAAACACTTCCTGGAGAGAATGCAACAGGAAGCCATCAAGATAGGGAAGGTGCTGTTGGCCCCCAAGCCCATGCTGCCTCTGTCTCCCAAAGACAAGCATCAGCACGAAATAGCTCTAAATTGTCCTGTTTGCAACTCGGTCTTCACTGACGATAACAAAAAGGTCCACCACCATGACCATTATGGGACCGGAAGCTACATTGGCCCGTGGTGCAGCAGGTGTAACTTGAGAGCCAGGGACTCGCGCTTCATACCGGTCTTTTTTCACAATGGCTCGGGATATGATTTCCATCACTTGGTCACACATCTAGGGTACGACAATGCAAGAATCAATGTCCTGGCACAAAACGAGGAGCGTTATATTAGCGTCAGCAAGTGGGTGCCGATCCCCGGCGACTCAAAAAACAGGAGCATCGAGCTTCGGTTCCTCGACTCTCTGAGGTTCCTCCAGGCAAGCCTGGATGCTCTTGCTGGGAAGCTCAGAGACGACCAACTAGCCATTACCACATCAAGTTTCCCGAACTTAGATGTCGCACTCATCAGACGTAAAGGGGTCTACCCCTACGAATACGTCACCGACCCTTCCAAGTTCGAAGAAGAGTTGCTGCCTCCCCAGGATAAATTCTACAGCCAGCTGAGAGGTTCAGGTATTACCGACGAGGAGTACAAGCATGCTCAGTCTATGTGGGTCAAGTTGGGTTGCCGAACTTTTGGTGATTACCACGATGCATACCTGAAGCTTGATGTGACGCTTCTTGGCGATGTGTTCCAGGCGTTCCGGGCGACTGCGATAAACATTTACAACCTGGACCCTGTATATTTTTACAGCCTTCCTGGACTGGCATGGTCGGCCATGCTCCTGCTGACTAAAGTTAAACTTTCCCTTATCTCCGATATTGATATCATGCTTTTCATCGAGAGAGCTATCCGGGGCGGCATGGTCCAAGTGTCGCAACGCTTCGCACACGCCAACAATCAGCACATGGCCACTGGTTACGACCGCTCCCAACCATCAAGCTACATCATGTACACTGATGTGAATAATCTTTACGGGCACTCCATGATGCAGCCACTCCCAACAGGACAGTTTGAGTGGGTTGATCCTTTATACCACGACATCGAAAAAGAGTGCGACGAGTTTGGGTTTTTTGCCGAGGTGGACCTTGACTTCCCCGAGAAGCTGCAGGATACATTCTGTGACCTTTCGCCTGCTCCGGAATTCAAGTGTCCACCTGGCTCAGATCAACCAAAGCTCGTCATGGACTTGGAGCCCAAAAAGCGTTATGTGCTACACTACCGGAACCTCCAGTGGTTAATGCAGCAAGGGGTCTCGGTCAAAGCAGTTCACCGCGTGCTCTTGTTCAGGCAGTCTCCATGGTTGAAGCCGTACATCGAACTGAACACCGAACATCGCACTGCTGCCACTTCGGAACTTGATCGCGATTTTTTCAAATTAATGAACAATGCGGTATTTGGGAAGACCATGGAGAATGTGCGAAATCGCGTTGATGTGAGGTTGGTGACGAAGAAAACACAGTGTCGTCGACTTGTTGCAAGCTCGCTGTTCAGATCTCGAACAATTTACAACGAACAGATGTCTCTGATTCACATGAACCGGGGCGAGGTGCTACTCAACAAGCCCATCTATGTGGGAGCTGCAGTTTTGGATCTGAGCAAGTTGTGCATGTTCGAGACATATTACGACATACTACGTGCACACTACAACCACAATATCTCACTCCTCTACACAGACACAGACAGCTTGGTGTACCATGTTCGCACGGCCGATGCGTATGGTGATATAGCCAAAGTTCCAGCTCTTGTCAAGCTCTTCGACACATCGGGCTATCCCCAGCCAAACCGGTATGGAATTCTGCCCCGAAACAAAAAAATACCCGGCAAACTCAAGGACGAGAAAGACGGGGATGTGATTGTGGACTTTGCTGGACTTCGTGCCAAAGCCTATGCGATCCGGGCTGAGGGTTCTGTAACAAAAAAGGCAAAGGGTGTAAGCAGGCAAGTGGTTCGGGAGCACCTCAAGTTTGAGGATTACCTCGAGTGCCTCAGAACAAAATCGCCCATTCTACAAAAAGAGCATCGTATCCAAAGCGTCGATCATGTGCTTACAACTAATATTGTCAGGAAAGTTGCTCTGGATGCACACGACGACAAGAGGTGTATTCTTGAATGTGGGGTCCATACACTTCCGTGGGGCCACTATCGCCTGCAAACTAGTAAGGCCTGCCCAGAGTGCAACAAAAAGTAATAGGCAATGCAAAATGAAAAAAAAATCAATTTTAATTTACTTCAACTTCCTCGATTACATGCATGGCACAGCAAAATTAAACTTCTGGGAAACTGCTTATTGTAGTTTGTACTTGTGTATATAAAATTCCACATTTCTTATTGTGTGCTATTTTTTTAATTTTTTTTTTTTTTGTATCTAAAACTGTTCAGTTACTCTTTCATTCTTGACGTCATACACAAATGTTTTCTCTGCAATAAGAATGACACTGCACAGAGTATCTGCAGGCAAGGCGTCGTGGAACTCGCATACAATCTTGATGTTGGTACGATCGTTAACAACCACCTGTTTTCTTTTAGATGTGTTGATGACAAACATGGGTCTGCGAGCTATGAACTCGTCGGGGTTGTAGTACACGTCCACATTGCCGGAGGTCACTCTCTTGTAAGCTGTGTACGCCTCGTAAAGTTTCAGGTAATCATCGTTTGTAATGTTTAAGTTATAATTCTCGCGTGGAAAAACTTCATTCCTTCCATTTTTGAGGTAAACATTCTTAATTTTGCAATTATCGAACTGGCTAGAATCTTTCTCTTGGTTATTATCTTTCCCCGTCTGGAAGAGCACGACGGTAAACTCTGGCATATCGTACCGGATGCTGTTGAACTGCGTAGTAACATCAAATTCAAAATGGCTGCCAGAAGCAGGTTTCTGCACGCACTGGTAGCCGTAAAATTGGATGGGTACTTGGGGGTTCTTCAAAATATCGGCTTTGTACTTGAGACCGTAGTTAGATTCGTATTCTACCACAGGCATGCGCAGCTCCATGAACTGGATGACGCACTTGGCTGCGTCGGGTAGTGTGTTGGCAAGTGCTGCACCGTCTGCACCCAA
This sequence comes from Lepisma saccharinum, assembly GCF_977018435.1. Classification (NCBI taxonomy): domain Eukaryota; kingdom Metazoa; phylum Arthropoda; class Insecta; order Zygentoma; family Lepismatidae; genus Lepisma; species Lepisma saccharinum. The sequence goes on along the minus strand of NC_139251.1, from coordinate 56,699,667 downwards.
GGTGCTGTAACGCATCAGCACATCGTTGTCATTGGCGCTTCTGCGAAAAGTGACGCGCAAGCCACCCTTCCACATAATCTCCGTGTAGTCGGAGAAGAAGCCTGGAAGCAAGCGCATGGGAAACAGTACTGTGTGGCTTCGAGTTTTGATTTTTGTATCTGCTTCGAATCCCCCTGCCTGGTAATATGCCGCATCGCTCTTGGAGAGTTTCAGTGTTCCCACAGCTGTAGAAGTAATCCCGGGGTAGTCAACCCTATCGATGACGGTGCCATGCTTTCTAACTTCCACTTGCGAGAACAGATGCGGCACAAAATTGTCCACAAGTTTTAAATTTGCATTGGCGTTAAATGCTTCCCCGTTGTCTCTCTTCACCACATCAAACTTGATATACAAATCAGCTCTGTGAGGGTGAATGAACCCATCCCCGACGTCCACATCGTATTCGATCTCCCTGTTCGGTTCGTTCAAATTGGCGAACGTGCGACGATTGGGTGGGAAAGATTGCAACTCGTAACTTTCGATTTGCTCCATGATTGTTATTTATTATACGTTAATCTCCACGACGGCGGTGGTAGTAGCTCCGGCAAAATTCACCACCTCATCTTTTTCGTTTGTCACTGCCAATTCTATGTTGTCTATGCGATTACGAGATATAGGGAAGTATATCGGTGGTGAGGGTGTGTATATAATCGGTTCCATGAATTCAGAGTTTGGTTTGAACGTAGCGATGATACCTGTCTGCTTGTGGCTGCCTGGGATGCCATCCGAGGATTTGGTGATCATGCCTTCTGCCACGTTGCAATGTATGTTCAGAGTTTCGATGGCTAGAAATTTAGGAATGTTGGCACCGATGTGCTTGATGCCAGGTTCGAGCTTTGTGTTGTTCTCGAATCTCAGAAGCTCTCCAACAGTGCCTAGGTCTACTGTTTCCGTAGCAGACACAATTTCAACTCTGTGAGTTACAGAATTTTGAGATAGCAGTATATTTCTTGGCAATTGGGCTTGCAAGGTAGACAGATTGTACTGTCCTGGCGTGATAACTATTTTTTCATTTCCAACAGTAATTTTGTTATTGCGCTCCGTGACATTGGGTATCAGGTACATGCTGTAGAATGCACGAAGAGCAATAGATTTAGGATAAATGATGTCGTCATGCAACGCGAGTTTCAAGACCGAAGTCTCGCTGGTGAGATGGAACACTCCCATGGTGTTTTAGGTACCACAATGCTTTCTGAAAATGCTACACTGAGGGGTTATTTATTTTAGACATGTATGCGAGAACGGAAAGGCATAGGTGGCCGCAGTTAACATCGGTGAAACCCTGGATGCGTTTGTCATTGTAGTAGAGGTTGGCAACACTGAGATACTTCACCAACCTGGCAGGCGGTGTGCCACCGAACGAATCGAAAACAAATGCATTGTTATCGTCAATTTTGAGGTAGCATATCCAATGTGTACCAGGATTTTTGTAACTGTCCAGGTTGACCACGCCATACTCCTTTTTCTTCACAGCAGAGGGTAGAGAATCGGACATGAAAACACCCCTGAAGTTCCTTATTCCCAACAGTTCGATCAGAGATTCAATATCGAAGTTGGACAGGGCTTCTTCTTTTTTTTATATTTCTTCAAAGCATCGAGGTTGCTTTTTCGCTTTTTGGTCACACCTTTCCCCTTCTTTTCCATAGCCAGGTTGTGACGTTTCTGTTCTTCCAGCTCGGCCTTGTTCTTTTTTGCATCGATGACGGTTTTGGCAATGGCAGCACTGCCTCCTGCCAAGCTGCCCACTGCACCCAAAGCTGCCAAGATGGCCGGAATGCTGAATATGAAACCTCCAATCTTCTGCTGCTTCCGCGAATGTTGCAACTTTTTCAATTGTGGAGTGCTGAGCAGCAGTTTCATTCCGTGTCCTTTAGACAAGCATGAACGTTTCTTCTCGCGTTGTTTCTTGGTGAGTAACCCATCGAGGGCACCCAGCGTTTTCAGATTCGAATATGGTATCTGGTACACGACGCCCTTGGGCTTCATGATGTAATTTTTTTTTTACGGTATGTTATTTTATATATGTTCAGAGATTTTTTGTTTTCCCTCCCGTGTAATTTTTTTTACGGTATGTTATTTATATATACTTTGCAGCTATTAAACAAATTCTATTATGTGCTTTGTTTTCTTACCAAGAAGTTCTTTTGTCCCCTTGTACACGATTCGAGTTGTACTCTCGATTAAAATAGATAGCTTCTCGTCGGATAACATGCTAGCGTATCGATCTGGTAAAAATAGACTGTATTGTCCGTTGAGCAACAGACGTACTTTGGGACCATACTGGGTTGCAACAATTGAACCGGAAGTTATTGCGTAAGGTTTGTCCACTTCCAATTCCTGAATTTTTACATACTCGACTGACAAATTTAGCATTTGTTTTAATGCCTGGACGTCACTAATTTTTTCACCCATATCGAAGAAATATTTTTTTGGTCTCGTAGATTTTTTACAGTGTGTTATTTATAGAAAAAAGTTTTGGCATTGCCTAATGCGATGAGGTGATCGATGATCCTACTGGTTTCAGCATTTGAAGCATACCAGTCGTCTGTATATCATGTCCTCCCCTGTCTCCACTCGTGAAGTTCGTCCATCTTATCAGCCAATTTTTCATCAGCAGCCCGAAAAAGAGCATAGGGAGAAGAAGAAGATTTTACATCGCTTATTTTTCTCAGATGATCCAGAAGTAGCATTTCACAGGGCAAGCGAAATTGTGGTGTTATTTTAACTAAATCAATAAGCTTTTTAACATCCTCGTGACTATCGTCGAAAGTAAATGTAAATATTTTGTATAACACTTCTGTTGGTAAGTCTGTTATATGCGTAGACATTTTTTACTGTATGTTATTTAATTACAGCCCCCACCCCAATTTTCGTTTTGTATTCATGGCAATGGTCGTGCCCAATGCTGCAACCCGTTCACCCAGCGAGGCGTCTCTGCTGACGAGTCTCCCGAACGCGGCATGCTCCAATTTTTTATCAGCATCGTGACGCGCATCTAAATTCGTATATGTGTTGTAAGCAATGTCGTGATCCTTGCATGCAGCATCCAGCAGATTTACCCCCTTGTCACCTCTCTCCAGTCGCCGTTCCAGTTTAGTACCCGGTCCGCAGTATTGGTAACCTGGTAGGTGCATCTCGAAGGGTAGCTTGTTGATGATGTCGTTCACGAGACCTCGACCCTCGGCCACATTCCAGAATTTGGGAGGCAGGGTGTTGATGATTTTGATAAGGTAACCTATACCTTTGTTGTCGTTGACAATAAAGTTGCTAAGCTTGGTGCTAATCATGTCCATGATGCCCACTTTCTCGTTGTGGAAGTTGCGATTGCCTGCATTTTCCTCGCCTGCGATAACCAGCAATCGATCTACAAGCTTCCTTACGTCGTCTACCCAAACAAACTCTTTAGGTAGGGTATTGTAGAGTTTGACACCGCTGCCAGTCTTGAGCTGGTTCCATATTGGCTTGATGAGGTTCCTGTATTTTTCTCCACTGCTTGATTTTACGCGATTCTGTGTTGCATCGTTGTTTTGGTACAGGGCATCCGTCATGATTAAAATTTCTGTGTAACTTTGGTAATCCTCGTCTGTGTAATCTTTAGGTTGCTTTTTGGTGATAAGTTCCCACAGGCCCACAGTGCCAGGATACCTAGTCCAGCTGTTCTTCTCGCCCAAATTAATTTTCACGTCGTCACCTTCGAACGTAACTTTTGACTTTCCAATTTTCCAAACCACACCCTCGTTAAGTTCCACAGAGGGGTACAATCCAAACACCTCGTCCTTTTCAAATTTCCCAGTGCTCAGGTAATCTCTCGCCAACGGACCTAATTCAACTACCTTGTCCGAAGAGGTACTGCCTAGAACCTGACGTCTCAGAGGTGCAGCTCCAAGTTCGAACGGGGTAGTGTGAATACTGGATATCGGTGTAGGCACAGCATAATTTCGAGCAGCAAGTGGCACGAGCTCGTTGATTAAATCTTTATTTTGCTCGGTAACATCTTTGATGTCTTTACCTAGTCCACTTATAGCATCAATAATAGGTTGGTCCTGTCGCTTTTTCTCTTCGTAAATTCCGCGATTCTCTGATTTCCAACCCCTGAAGCGTTTGGCCAGGTAGTCGCGCAGCTTCAAGTTGTCGTCTGCGAGTTTGCGTTTCATCATTTGTTATTTATAATACGTCAAGACGTTTCTTGTAACGTCGCAACGTTTAGAAAGTTGTTTATTTTGTTTCTGTATTTTCCGTCATTGGGTTTCCTCGTCATGTCTATCGTGGCGAATCCGAAATCATCTTGATTCCAGCATGAAGAGCAAAATTTGGAAAACTGATTGTAGTTCATGTCCCCGCCTACATAATCATCGTAAGCATGTTTTAAATTGGTGTGGTCTTGACGAAACAAGCAAATAAAATTAGCGTTGTCTCGGAGAAGCTGCTTGGGAATTTTAGAAAAAGTCTGAGCAAGGTAGAAGCAGTCCATGCCTCTGTGCCGCCCCTGTGTAAAAAAATTGCGAATTTCGTTATGGTTCTCCAGGATGACATCGTCGAAGACCACCACCGAATTTTCATGGCAGCAGTCTAGTGGCATTACTTCGGAGGCAAAAGTAGCTATGCTCAGCCCTTCGTACAGTTTTGTCAGCTGTTGATATTTTGCTTGCTCCAAACTTTTGGAAAAAACATACAAGTGCCTGTTCTTCCAATCTAACCAGTCGGGAGCAAGAAGAAAATTATCAATAAGTAAAGTTGTTTTCCCACACCCTGAAGGTCCGACAATAAGGCAGCGAATGTTGTCCGGCAACAGTTCGCCGTTTTTCCTAGCCTGACGCTCCGGGGGAAAATCTGGTAGTCGCCTCACCACATCCCAAGCACCCGTTACACAATCACCTCGTTTGCATCGATCCAACTTTTTTCCTCGAGTCCCAGCCATTTCACCAACAGTTTGTCACCTTTTCTACGTAATACTTTTTCGATAAGATACGTATTGGGGTATTTTGTTTTAGAGAGTTCCTCCTCGTAGAATCGCCCTTTCAAAATTTCGTCGCGATTATCTTTTATTATATACGTGTGACGGTTACCGGGTAACAATCGAGCAACAGTGAAAAGTTCCGTACTCCAGTTTTTGGTAAAGCCTTTTTCAAACATGCGCTTAAATTTACTAATTCTTACTTGGTCTCCAATTTTGAATTTCGGTTTTTTGTTAGTGGGCCGGTACTTGGGGCAATAAACAGTAGAGATCAGTCGTGCCTCATCAGACTTGCTGACATCGGCAGGCTTCATGCGTATCGTGCTATGCAAACTGTGATTATAGTCGTTTACGAGTTCCGGAAGCACATTGACCCACTTGTGGTTACCTTGAAGCGTGAATCGTTTCCACATGCGTGTTTTGAGAGTACGGTTAAAACGTTCCACTACGCTGGCTTTGATGTGACTGAAAGTCGAGTAATGTTGAATATTTTGTTTCTGAACAAACTGTTGAAATATCGAGTTGTAAAATTCCTTTCCGTTATCCGTTTGAAGAAATCGAGGTCGCCTGCCACTTTCATTGAAAATAGTTTTGAATGCTTCCATTACGCACACACCTGTTTTAGCCTTGAGGGGCAAAGCCCACGCAAATTTTGAAAATGTATCTATAACAGTAAGAAGATACTTGTATCCTTTGTTGATTTTATGTAAATTTTTCAGGTTGCCGCTACTCATTTCCACAAGGTCAGCCTGCCAAAGGTCATCCACGCCTTTGGTCACCACCGCCAGTCGTTTGTAGTTTCGTCGTGCAGGTTTATGCAGCTCGTTCACGATACCCTGCCTAGACATGGCGCGAAAATAAGAATATAGCCTGGATGGGATTTCTGGCTGCAGACAATGCTGGGTTTTCTATATACAGCTTGTCACCTATTTCTATGTCGATAATTTGAGTGGCATCTTCGGCATAGGCAGTCTCGCGACTTTCGGGGTGTGTGAAATCGACCAGCTCAACTCCTCTTATTTTAGGCTCATCGCCAATGTTCGTCACGGTCATGATTGGGTAGTGGGTTGCGTGAGGCAAAGACCAGTAGGAAACCTTGACGAACTGAAGTGTGCCAGCGAGGAAAAATTGATGATAAGCTTTTGCAGGAGTCAACATGTAGAGTTTGTAACCTGGATTGAAAGGGGAGGAGAACTCTCTGTTTGGTATGCTGTACAGTTCGATGACAATCGTAGACTTGAGATTGTCGATGCTGGCATTTAAAGTGTTTACGTTGGTTCGAACCTCGGTCTCTATATCCTCCAATCTGCCATTCACCGATTCCAGGTGTTCCTCGATAGCGTGAACAACAGTGTCGTAGTTTGGTTTGATCTTTACATCGACAATAAGGCTCTTGAATTTTTCATTTAAGTCATGTAGTTGGGTGCTGAAATTAGCTATAGTCGATTCCTGACTTGCCTCGATACTCCCAATTTGCTCTTTCACGCTGGCAATAATCTGCTGCAGGCTTTCTACAAGCGTCAACTTGGAGCTCTGTATTACAAGGTCGTGGACCTGGGTTCTAATTTCCGCAAACAATTCATGCAGCTCGGTGATGTTCTGGTTGGTAGGTAAAGTCGCGACAGACCCCCGTATCGATTCAATTTCGGATTGGATGTTTTTGATGTCGTCGGATTTGAGTATTCGGTTGAGAGTTCTCTTCACGCTTTTCAATTCCTGAGAGGTAGGCAGGGTGGCCACCGTGTTTTGGAGCGATTCCAAAGCTTTTTTCACCGCGTCCAACTCGGAGGCATCGGCAGCAGCACGTATGCCTTCTTGCAGTTGTGTTATGTCATCCTGGGTGGGAGTAGATTGTTGCAGGGTTTCCAACTTAGTCTGTATGTCGTCGATCAAGTGATGGAAATGAGACAACTCGGATTCTGCATTCAGATTTTCCAGTTTGGCGATTTGCTGTTGAACGTTGGCCAGTGTATCCCTGATGCCCGGCAGTTTGGTTTCCAGCTCATCGTGAACGTTCGCCAGATCATTTCTAATGACAGCAAGTGCATCCTCAATATGGGTTATGGTGCCTTGCAGCTTCCCGAAATCCTCGTAGGTCTCAAGTTGGACTTTGATGTTGGCCACGCTACGGGCAATGGCGTTCAGTTCGCTAGACGACGGTAGATTGTTGATAAAATCCTCCAGTGTTTGGAGTTTAGTTTTTACTTCGTTGATGGCCGCATGCAAAGCGTCCGTTTGTAGCTCAGCCTTGATGCTTTCCAACGTAGGGATTTTGAAAGATTGAAACTGTTCGCGCAATTTAGCAATACTAGCGTTCACGCGATCGTAGTCGTCTTGTGTTTTAATGCTCTGGATGATAGTTTGCAGTTCGGTCTGGATGTTGCTTGTTTGGTCCTGCAAGCGTTGTTTCAGCTGTTCAACGTCTGAGGTTTGCGTTTGTTGCAGCTTCAGAAGTTCGTTCTGCAGATTGCCCACACTCAGTGCCAGCTTGTCGAGATTGTCTATCGACGCAAGGTCGGTGTATTTTTGCAGCAGCGATTTTAGCTCTGCATCAATCTTGAGTACAGGGTCCAAGCACTGAGACTGCAAGCTAGCTATCTCGGACTGGAGGCTGGAGTTGAGCGTGGACTGGAGGGCCTGCAGATCGCTTCGCAACTTCTTGACCCTGACGTCGAGCATGAGAAGCTCGTCGCCATGGTCGTCGCGTTTCGTATGGCCAAAAATATCGTTAGGCATTATTGTTATTTATTATAGGATAGCTAATTTTCATTTCTATGAAAAAAGGGATGAGTTTGTCGTAGTCGTCCAAGAGCTCTATGTACAGGCGATCGCCAGCAGATACATCGTACGTGGTGGTACTGTTCATCCTATCGTGTTTGATGCGATAGATGTTCTTGCCGGAGGAAATTTTGGCCTCTCCTTTATTCTCGGGATTCATGTCAAACTGCAGTTTGCCGGAGATGGGGAATTGGTAATAATTCAAGTTGTTGTTGAATATGTAGAAAGTTTTGCCCACATCCTCGTCGTACTGGGTCAGGATGCTATTCAAGTGTATAATCAACAAACCGTTGAGTTTAGATAATAGGGAGGGTAACAGGTCCAAGCTCGCAGGTGGCGACGGTGCACTTTGGGCGAATGCCTCCATAGCCTGCTTCCTAAAGCCAAACAGGTTCATAGGCATTGTTATTTTATTTTATATTTAGCGATTTGTTTCAAGCGTCAAATAATAATTCGAGCCTCGTCAGTGCTGCCAATTCCTATTTGTAGGTTAGCTTAGCCAGTAAAAAATTATATAGTAGAATTTTCTTTAAATAAATTGGCAAAAAAACCCAAGCCTCAAAGAAGGCTACGCCGAGTTAGAAATACTGCTGGTGAGGTTAACATACACCGTGAAAGGCTACGCCGAGTTGGCAACACTGCTGGTGAGGTTAACATACACCATAAAAAGCTACGCCGAGTTGGAAACACTGCTTGTGAGGTTAACATACACCATAAAAGGCTACGCCGAGTTGGCAACACTGCTTGTGAGGTTAACATACACCATAAAAGGCTACGCCGAGTTGGAAATACTGCTGGTGAGGTTAACATACACCGTAAAAGGCTACGCCTCGCCCAAACACATGTACACTCACACACAAAAAAAAAGCTAAAAAAATTATACACCGTGAAAGGCTACGCCGAGTTGGAAATACTGCTGGTGAGGTTAACATACACCATAAAAGGCTACGCCGAGTTGGCAACACTGCTTGTGAGGTTAACATACACCGTGAAAGGCTTCAAAATATCAGTTGGTGAAATTTTCGGGGGGGTGAGTTGGCACCACTGCGAGCCCCACATGATGATTCGAGCCCCAAATGAGGATTTAGAACCGGGCCACCTGTACTACTACAGAGACTTGTTCTCGTTCGCCTGGTCTACAGTTAGCTGGCACGGAGTGTGGGTCCCGGGTTGGGTCCACGATGAAGGCAAATTGCACAGTAGAACGGATCCTGCGCTAAACTGTTGATCCAGTCTCGATTAGCCTAACCGAACATAAACTGGACTAAAAAGAACGCTTTGTGATCTGTCGCCACAGTGAATTTATTTTGTTCAGTTTTTTCAATCAATGAGACTTAGGTGTAATATTATCATGGCTGATATATAATTGACTCATATTGTAATAGGAAATCATGCATATTTAAAAAGTTATTTACTTGCAGCTCTGAACTCGAAACCAAAACGTTGCAATTGCTTACCTGGCTGCGAGGATGAGAACTTTAACAGCCATACTCCAGTTCCAAACAGGTAAGTAACATTGGAACACATTTGTCTTGATTTCTGGAGTGGGGAGGGTGAGGGGATGTTGAGCAAGGCAAGCACTAACTTAAACCAGTGGTTCTCAAACCGTGGTACGCGTACCTCTAGGGGTACATGAACGACTTGAAGGGGGTACGCGATCAGCTCGGAAGGAGAAATGTCGAGAATACCAATACGACAATATTTCTTGCCGCAGGCGTGTAGAGCAGACTTCATTGTTTCAAACTTCATAGCTTTAAAACTCAACAAGAAAAAAAGGCTGTTTTTGTCACTGACAGTCTTCGTTTCATATGTTTTGAAATAACATACTCCTTCCAAATCTCTACCATTTTCATTCTTCAACTCAAAAACCCACAAACATTTCTTAAAGTTATGACGACGGGAAGTAATAAAATTCAGCTATCCTGATGTACTATCTATTACACGAAAAACGAGTAATTCCAAATGTTTTGCAGCTCTCTACACGTATATACTTCCACACTCGGCATAAACCTTGAGCCACTCCCCGATACACAGTCTGACGCATGGTTATAAGTGTATTCTTAGTATCATGGTCTTACGCCTAGCGATCAGCTGTTCCAACTGCCAGCACTTCCTCCTTCTTATCTCGCTCGAGCCGCGACGCGTTGTAGAGCTCTGAGGTCAGTCACTTGCCTACTATGTCACAGCGACGCTTCTACGTCAAGGCTCTTCTCTTTACGCACAACTGTACACTCGATTACAAAAATATTCAAAGATACAACTAACAATTACAACTGTAATAACTCCCCTCTCTTGGGAGCAAAAATTTCAGCAAGTGAATTTTTTATGAGATACCCATTTATAATTTACTACAAGTTATGAACTGAATTGATTAACTTTTACACATGTTTATAAATACCTATATGTCTTTTGCAGTTACAGTTAAACTGCTATAATACATCATGGTCAATTACACTGGTTCTAATCAATATTACAACATCTAGTTTAAAGAAAATATAGAAATAACAAATAAATATAAATAATTTTAAACAGAATCTTTCCTTTATCTATCCAATGTTTGTACAATTTTGGATTCAGCCTTTCCAATTGGGTTAATAACAACTTATTTTTTCAGTAGAACAATCCCAGATTTTTAGATTATCATTGTGATTGTTACCACTGATATTGCCAGTTTCCAGATCTCTCAGTATGTATACATTAGTTGCTTGTTTCTCAATTCCCATATACGGTCCTTCATAGAACTCACAAAACTTTTTATTGCGTTTTCTAAGAGACAGCTAATATAATTGGTTTTTACAAATACCAGGTGTTTTATTTTAACTTCAGGTCTATTTTCCTGTTGCAAGTTGTACCTGTCATTTCTTTTCTTCCTTGCTTGGAAACTCTTTACAGAAGCCATGTATAGCTTATCTTACCACCAAGAAACTTCATTAGGAGGCAAATTAAAATTATTCAAAATGCACGAGTTAGGATGTCTATTTAGTTGTAACTCGGATGGAGCAAATCCTATCTGGATGTGTACACTATCATTTAATAAGCTTACAACTACATCTATATAGGTACCGGGTGTTCCAGAAGCATTTCCCTGATTACAAACTTTATTCATATCCACTGTATGCAAGGTAGAGATGTGAAAGTGGTGCCAAAATGTTGGAAAACTAACCAAGTTTTTTGTTGCAGGTTTGAGTAACGTGGCTGTAGTGTAGCAGTGTCAGTGCCCACAAAACCGGAAATGTTCACAAATCAGGAAAAAGCTCAGCATGTCCTCTGGTATCAAGAGACCCGGTCACCAATGACAGTGCAGAGGAACTTTCAAATTTACAGAATTCTTTCGTCTAGAATATCTGCCATCAATAAGTTGGTATTTAAAATATGGAATTTATCTTCATTCCCACATCCTGTCAATTCCAAGAAACATTGTATGGAAAGATGCCACCCGATGTCAAGAGCATTAATTCCGGATTCCTTGGCACTGACACTGCTACACTACAGCCACATTACTGAAACCTGCAACAAATAAACTTGGTTAATTTTCCAACATTTTGGCACCACTTTCACATCTCTACATTGCATACAGCGGATATGAATAAAGTTTGTAAATAGGGAAAGACTTCTGGAACACCCGGTACTTCGGCCAATCTTTGTGGTTGTTATACAAAACACACGCATGAGCCGGTTGACTTCAGAATGACTTCTTTCAACTAAATTAGAACTAGGGTGATATATTGGGGTATACGTCAATTTTATACCTAAGCTTGTTAAAGTGTTTACATACATATTTGTTAGAATGAAACATTGTGGCGTTATAACTGATCAACCTGTGTGGAATGCCAAATTGCGTGACATATTCTTCTAGCAAAGCTTTTACAATGCTGTTGGCCGTACCTGACCTCATTGGATAAGCGAACAGATATTTAGTGTTAGCATCTTGTAAGGTTAGAAGAAACCTTTCTTCTTGTGAGCCTTTAATTAAAGGTCCTTTTATATCCAAAAACAAAATAGTTTCACCATTGTTACAATGTTGTTGGAATATGCTTTCGGACGGATGTCTACTCGACTCGTCCTCATACATAGTTGACAATCTTTGATATAGCTCAGAACATCTTTTCTCATACCAGGCCAAAAGTACAGTTTCGTAACCCTTCTGAGTACTTTTTCACAACCAAAGTAGCCCATGTTGTCACGATAATACCTCAGTATTACAGAATTTGAAGATTGTAGTATACATATTTTTGAAGTTGAAGGGACCAACGCATAAGCAAGGATTCCAATTCTTCGAATGGTTCAGCCACGGAAGACACTTATGATCACATACTAACGTAAACTCTTTACCCAAAAGACACTGACTACATTTCTCAATACAAAATGGAAGACAAACATTCTAGTTTATTTATATATTTAATTGAACACAACAGGCTCATGCCCAATTACAGTGTTCAATGTGGGATAAGACCATTACCTAAACAAGGTCATGACTAAGAAAATTAGCAACAAATGTGAATGACGTAATATACATTTTACATTTAATAACAATCGTGAAAATAATTTAATTATTAGATTATTGAGACATAGGAAACACAGAGGCAATACCATATAAATGACGCTAAACTGTTGGATATAACCTTACAAGCTGAATGAAAACAAATATTCTAAGAACAAAACATACAAAAGTTCAGTGAGTAGATCTAAGTCAATGCTTGCGTTAGTCTTAGAAACTGAATTAAATAACTTGCACATTCCCCTCTTGGGTCCAGCTTCGGTCATCTTGGTTCTTCCAAGGGGGGTTTGAAAGAAGTCAGTTCTGGACCTTAACATACTGTTTGGTACGTAAAATTTTAAATTCGACAGCAGATGAGAAGAATCTATTTTACCGTTAATAAGTTTGGAGAGAAAAGTTAATTGACTTATTTGCCTCCTTTCGTCGAGTGACGAAATATTAAAGACTTCGCGAAATATGTTGCTAGGAGTGAGTTTTGGATATGTACCGTCAAGTTTAAATAGTAGATATCTGAGAACTTTATTTTGAAGTTTCTCTAATTTTTCGATATCTTTCTTGAATTATGAGTTCCAAAGAAGAGAGGCATATTCGAGTTTATATCTGACGAGCGTATAATATAGCAACATAAATGTTTCCTGTTTTCTAAATTTTTTACCCATTCTCATTATAAATCAAAAAATTCTCTGAATTTCACTTAGAATGCGGGCAATGTGTGGTTGGAATGTTAACTTGTGGTCAAAAATGACCCCTAGGCCAGAAACGATATTCTCACTTTGTACTAACATATTAAAAATAGTGTATGAGTGTTGTGGGTGAATGATACGTGTGTATATTTCTTTACGTTCAGGCTGACTTTATTAATTTCACACCACTGAAGCAAGTTATCCAGCTCATCTTGTAATATTGTACAGTCACCTGCGTTTACGATATTTTTATATATATTTTAACATCGTCAGGAAAGGTTAATGTTTCAGATTTCGTGAGTAGCTTTGGCAAATCATTTATAAGAAATAAGTGTAGCAAGGGACCAAGGTTCGACCCCTGTGGGACTCCTGAACTGACCATGGGTTTAATATGGGAAGATATATGCTTATATATTATCTACTGGAAGAGTTTTGCTGTCACTGACAATTTGGAATAGGCCTGTAGTTCCATATATGGGCCTTATCACCGGCTTTGTGAATCCGACAGATTTCGGTTGTGTATTGCTGGAAATTTCGAAGTTCTAATTGCCAAATTGAAAAGCGTGTGAAGAGGATACTTAAAAATTTCCGAACATTTTTAATTACATAAGGGGGAATTGAGTCAGGACCGGCCGATTTTTTAGGTTTAAGTTTTTTTTATTGATTGCTTCCTCAATTTCATTTAGTGATATTTCAGAGATTTTAAAGATACTAGGAAGTGAGTTCAAGTTTACATTAGGATGTTGATATTTGTAGGATGATGGTTCTTTGAAGTATACGGATTCAAAATACTTTGCAAAGAGATATTGTATACTTTCATTATCGTCAGTTGACTGCAGATGTGGATTTTTCTTTTTCTTTCATTTTTAATGAAAATCCAAAACTGATTAGTAAAGTGAGCAAGATCAATTTCTGAAATTTCAAGATAGTTTTGGTAAGCTTCACTGATCTCCCAGTTTAATTTCGTTCTTCAAGTTTTATACTTAATTTCGTGATATATTACATTGCCCATTCTTTGATTCCATATTTTGTGTTCGGTTATGGTGTATTGTTTCTCATAAGCTTTCAGTGTATGACTCATATGACTTACCATTCTCTTTTCACCATCAATTGTTTGATACAATTATCCTCCAATGCCAAGTATCCTCCTTGGACATAGAACCTTTGATTAATATCAGGATGGAATAGTTTAGCATCATTAGAAAGTTCTTGCTTGAGCACATCAAAACTCTCTTGATCCTTCTTAGTCCACATCTATTTTACCCTTTCCTTAACAACTCATATAAAGGCGCACATATGGTAGCAAAATTTGGAATGAACATTCTCATCCAAGGGAAACAACCTATTATTTTCTTGAAGTGTCATTACATCTTTGATCTGTGTTGTAAATAATATGACCGAAGTACAATAACTTTTCTTTACAGAATAATGTCTTCTTGAGACGTACAGTCATACCAGACTACTTTCATTTATAAAATACACTTCATAAATGTTCTATGTGACTTTCTAAAAATTCACTTCTAATGCATAAATCATCAACATAAATGATAGCATTATTTGACAGAATGTCGCCCTAATACCTTGGTCATTGCCATCATAAATGCTTGTACTCAGTTATATGTACCAAATACTAAACGTTTGTATTGGTCTATCTTCAAACACAAATACAGTCAGACAATAAAATCTGGTGAAATCCAGAGGAGATATCGACCAGTGATACATATGGTCTGCCAATAAATCCATATAATGCCTCTTCAATATCTATTCGTCTAATTTGACTAACTTTTTAGTGTTGATTAATATTCCTGAAAGCAGTACATACCCTTACACTTCTATCAGAATTACGGACTATTACTTGTGTATTTAAATAAGGTGAATCACAAAGTTCTATAATATCCCATTCAAGTAATTTTTGAATATGATCTCTTACATTTTGTCTGTAATGATACGGTATTTGATATCGCTTAAAAACTAAAGGTTCTGTTGCATCTAATATAATATGATTATCATATTTAGTACATAAACCAGGTCTTTCGTCAAACAATATTCTAAATTCAAGTAACAAATCAAACAATTGATTCTTTTAATCTTCATCCAGTATTTCAGCTTGCATAGCTTTTATTTTAAGATCGTCTACACTAGCAACATTTATGTCCTGTTTTGACTTTTGTGTTACATTAAGACAACTAGTCTCTGCCTCTTTACTCACATCAAAAGTTGGAAAAATATAGGTAATAATTTAACTAACCTTTCACCCTCTTTCATGTGTAACAATAGAGAATTTTCTTTGAAGTTTACAAGAGCCTCTACATTATACGAAAATTCCAAACCTAAAAGAATTTCTACTTTCAAATCTTTGATGAGACAAACTGAACAAAACATATAGTATCTTCAACTTCTATATTCACACAAAATTTGCAAAGTACTTTCTGTTTTCTTTTCCAGAATAGTCAACTAAATAATAATATCTTCTATTGGTCTGGTGACTTCGCTAGTAATACTTTTTCATTTGTTCTCTGACATCAAAGAAATTTCGCTCCCAGTATTCACTATGCATTTACTCTCTATCTCATTAATATTTGCAGAGATAGAAGTTGTATTCTTGACCTTGTTTCTGAGGTTTACAGGTAACATTAACTTATTGGAACTATATTTTGCTTCATTTTCTACCAAGTCTTCATAAGATTTAATATCTACTCTACATACATTTTGAACACATGTTTCACAATCTGCTATACTAGGATGTTCATTACATAGTTTGTTTCTTAAAGCTTCAGTATTTGAATTGATTACTGACACAAAATTCTCATCTTCGTCTACGTTATTCTGTGTCGCAATAGCAGTAGACTCACTATTTAGTTTCAAGGTTGTTCAGGTACAAACCAGGGCGCATTCCCTAGTGAAGACCCAGCATTAACCTTTTCTATTTCTTCCCTAGTATTAGATCCAGGCTCAATTCTTTGAGGAGTGTTTTGAAGATCATCGTGTGGTACGGTGTTAGTATTAGTATTTCTATACCTAGGCCTACCATTATCTGCATTTATACGATTCTGTTTTTTATAATTGTATCTACTTCTGAAGTTAATACTCCTATAGTTATTGCCATAATATGGAAAACGGTTTCCTCTCCAAGACCTTTGGCCAGATCTACTATCATTGCTACTATTATTATCATTGTCATATCTCCTGGAATTACATTAGTCTCAATTCTTGTATTAGAATTTTGCCTATTGCTTACTCTAGATTGATTATTTCTTTTAGTTTCATTATCAACTTGTACTTGTCTAATACCAACAGGCCTTCCATCTCTGTTACCCCCACACCCCCTATACGCCTTCATTGCGTGGTGCTAAGCACAGGGGAACACTTTACTTTTTACTTTTTTACTTCCATCTCTCATACTTTGACCTTCAGCACTTGCATACAAAGCTTTATGACGCGCAACCAATTCCGCAGCAGTACCAAGATTAATATTAGGATGATTTAAGATTGCTTGTCTAACTCTATTTGGTAACTGTTGGGCTACTAAAATAGTTTCTTGCTGTTCTGGCATGTCTGGCTGAATGGAATTGAGCAAATTAATCTGTAACCTCAAATAATTTAAAGTTTGCCTTCTTTCTTTGCTGTATCTCTTGCACAAAACATTTGCAAGACATGTTGATTTCCACGATGCACTTTCAAAGGCATTAAGGATCCATCCTAGTTGCAGCAAATGTAGGTAACCTATCTAGATCAGAGTACTTAAGTGTACTAGGCACAAACCTCTTTCTGTAACTACTACTTTTGTGATCAGTTCCACTTTCTGAATTGCTATCATGAAATTTATCTCTTGACATACATTTTGCAACTCTATCTCTCTTACAGCTACTTACAGACTAACGTTTAAGTCCCTTTAATTAAACTTTAGTTCCAGAGCTAGACGATGTTACATCTAAATCCAATTGTCCTTTACGTAGTGGTTCTTGCTTTCCAAACGGTATATTCAGTTTTTCAATGGGTAAAGAAGCTTTCTTTTCTTCCCATTGCAGTTCTGATAATGTAGAAGTATTAGGACAAACTAAGCCTTGTACTATAGTTCCCAATTCTAAGGACGATTGTACTGGATCAGCACATAATCTTATCATGGAAACGTCTTTCGTTAAATAGCTAACATATCATCTAGAATAGTAATCTCTGTAAGCTATTGTAAGCAACCTTTAACAGAAATGTCATTACTAGATATTTTTTTTGTTGAACAGTGTGAACGCTTAAGTTTATATCTTTAATAGCTTGACCAGACTTAACACTCATTTCGTTAAATTCACAGCGACCACCAGTAGTCAGAGAGGGGGCACGAGCAAACACCCCCCCCAAAATCTAACAATTTCATAGTGCGCTCTCTTAGTGTAATTTAACTGAAAATCATGATTTTAGCTGATTTTCCAAGTGTAAAAAACTGTTTTACGCAAGAGCTTAAATTCCAATTTTATTGTATAATAATTCTAAGATTTAGATAATTTCCCCCTATGACACCCAATTTTTAAAATTTCACTTTTTCAAATAACTAAAGCGAAATCCATTACTTTTTTTAACTGTAAAAAATAATTGACTGTCATGAGCCAATTTTAAAAATTTTTGCAAAATACCCTAGTATACACTCGGTCCATTTATATCTGAACCGAAGATACCGTACTTGCATATTCTCATATCCTCCAGTGTTATGACTGACTTTAAAACAGATTTTTGATCAAAGTAAACAGAGAAGAGGTTTGTTAATTACCAAAAAATATATAGTTTTGTATACTAACATATAAAAAAACAAATATTTATTATAGTATATAGTATATTTTATGAACTAACTAACTAACTCCCTAGCCTTCTTAAACCCGAAGGTTCATGGCTGCAGCAACACAGGCCTTCCATCTTTCCCTATCTTGAGCAAGTTCTATATTTTATGTCTTTTATGTCTTTTGTTTTTTAAATAACATAATTTTTTTTATTATTTTAATTAAAAATATGTCATCTTAAAATGAAGTTTTTTGTATATATAAAACCAATCTCAAATTTTATATTTTTTTAAAATTAATTTAAGAAATCAGAAATAACATTTTTTGTATATTTAAAACTAATTCCAAAACTTAATTATAATAAATGAATAATCAAAACTTTTTAGATCATATTATATATGATGCAACTGATATAAATAATGAAGATATTTCCCATTTTCTAACTAAACATAAACCCAAAATTATAAATAAAATAAATAGTCAACGTACAATATGTTCTCTCAAAATAAATTTTATTTTATCATCAAACTATAGAAATTCTTCTAATAATCAAGAAGATATGTTTTATCATTATACTCTTACAAAAATTCTACACTATAATAACAAACATCAATTAGATGATATTTATGATAGCTTTTGTAAAGAACTTAAGTTAAAACATGAAAATTTTGAAAAAAGAAATACAGGATGGTCACTTTGTGATACAAACCATGAACTTGAATTGAAAATAGCAAAATATCACCCTCTTGGAGGGGGAAGTGGATCTAGTTATTTTAGTTTACCAGAACAAATCAGGAACAAAAAAGGTGTATTGAATATTCAAAATGATGACAATAAATGTTTTCTTTGGTGCATCATAGCACATTTTCATCCAGCTAAAGATAATAAATATCGTGTTTCCCAATATAAAAAATTTGAGATAGAATTTAAAAAAGTTATGAAAGGAATGAAATATCCAGTAGACATCTTAGCTATCGAGCAATTTGAAAAACAATACAAAACACAATAACCGATCGATAGCTGTTCATGTTTATGGTTATAATGAAAAAATGATGATATTTATGTACTCAAACAGTATCATTCATCACCACACGATATACACACTATTAAATTTATTATATGTTAAAAAATAACAAAAACACTACTGTCTCATACAGGATCTCCAAAAATTGACAAAAAGTCAAGTAACATCACATCATGTTAAAAGTACTATATGTGATAGATGTCTTAAAACATTTTATGGAAGGGGTAAAATATCAAGCGAACAACAATTAAAGCAACATATTAGAAATTGTAATACTCATCCTCATGTAACTTACAAATTTCCAAAGAAAAGTATAAAATTTTCTATGTTTAAGGCACTGCTAAAACATCCATTTATAATCTCTGCTGATTTGGAAACAATACAAAAACTAATAGCAAACAACTTTAACCAAGATTCAAGTACATCATATACAAGACATATAGCTAGGCATGAAGCTTGTAGATTTGGACTAAAATTAATAAATTCATATGTGATCCAGATCCCAGATAACTTAAGAGAACCGTTTATATATCGAGGTGAAGATGCAGCCAAAAAATTACTGAAACACTTCGAGAGTGGGTAAAAATTCTTGCTCCATTCTTACATACAGAAAAACCAATGAAGAAACTTACACCAGAACAACAACAGGAATATAATAATGCCATACAATGTGTGTACTGTAAAAGTAATTTTGATTTAGAAAATGAAAAAATTCTACACCACAACCATTTTAATGGAGAATATATCCATACGATTTGTAATTCATGTAACTTGAAAATACAAAAACCACTTTTTATTCCAGTAATAAAAATTTTGATACACATTTATTTATTAAAGAAGTAGATTATGATGCAGGGAATATTAAAGACTAAAGAAAATATATTATTGTAGAGAAAACTATCAGATTAGAAAATAAAAGAACAGTTGTTCTTAAATTTTTGGATTCATATCAGTTTCTTTCCAGCAGTTTAGCTACTCTGATCAAACAATTAACCAAAGACAAATTTATTTATACAAAAAAATAATTTGGGCAATATGATATAAATTTGCTAATGAGAAAAGGAGTCTACCCTTATCAATACATGGATGATTTTGAAAAATTTGAAGAGACACAGTTACCACCGAGAGAAGCATTTTATAACCATCTTCAAGATAAATAATGTAGCGAGGAAGATTATGAACTTGCACACACAATTTGGAACATGCTAGGTTGTGAAACAATGGGAGATTATCATGATTATTATTTGAAATTAGATGTTCTCTTGTTGGCTGATGTGTTCGACACTTTTCGAAAAAAATTGTTTTGAAAAATATAATATGGATCCTGTTTTTATGTGTACAACACCTGGTTTATCTTGGCAAGCTATGCTTTTAAATACTGAAGTTGAAATTGGTCTTCTCGAAGATGCTGAACAGTTTACATTTGTTGAATCTGCTATATGTGGTGGTATAGTACAGTGTCCTTTGAGATATATAAAAGCAAACAATAAATATTTATCTCAATATGATGCTAATAAAAAATCTAAATATATTTACTATATTAATATGAACAATTTATATGGGTATGTTATGACTCAATCACTCTCAATTGGTAATTACGAATGGATGACCCAGGAAGAACTTGAAGACAGGGATTTTTTTAAATGGCCTGAAGATCATCCAAAAGGTTGTCTATTGGAAGTTGATATGCTATACCCACCACGGATTAGCTATGGCACCACTATCTCAAAAGGTTCCAGGTATAGAAGAAAGAAAATTAATGTTAACATTCAAAAACAAAAATAATTATGTACTTCATTATCGACTGTTACAGTATTACGAAAAGCCAGGTATAATATTTACAAAAATCCATAGGGGTTTAAAATTTGATCAAACAAAATGGTTAGCTTAATATATTGTGAAAAATACAAACAATCGAATACAAACAAATTCTAAAGTTTTGAAAGATCTTTATAAATTTAAATTAATGCCATATATGGAAAATTTTTAGAGAACAAAAAAATCGATTAAGGTGTAGTTTGGTGACCAATTGGAAAAAAACTTTTGAAACTTATTGCTGATCCTACGTACAAAAGTTTAATAGAAACTACTGAAAATATGACTCTTATTGAAAGAAGTAACACCGATGTAGTGTGTGATGTGCCAATAGCTGTGGGTGTTACAATTCTTGAATTATCTAAATTAGAAATGTATAAATTTCATTATGATGTGATGCAAGCTAGATACGAAAACATAAAAGTAGCATACATGGATATTTATAGTTTTACATATGAAATAGAAACAGAGGATTTGTACAAAGATTTACTAGATATGAAAGAATATTTTGATTTTAGTAACTATCCAAAAGATTGTCCATTATATAATTTATTATACAATGTTGATAACAAGATGATCCCTGGGAAAATGAAAGATGAAGCAGCAGGATATATAATATCAGAATTTGCTGGACTCAGAGCAAAAATGTTTTGTGTCAAAATAGATGAAAAAGAAGAAGAAATTAAAAAAGGTAAGGGTATGAAACGACCAAATATAGTAAGACTGGCAATGGATGATTTTAAAAATTGTTTATTTGAAAATAAAAATGAAAAAAATTAATGTCTGCATATTATCTTACCAACAAAAATCATGATGTTTATACTACAATAAAAAATAAAATAGCCCTCGATGGTGATGACAATAAATTAGAAATATTAGATTGTAACATCCATACTAGAGAATATGGACACTATGAAAATGTTGACACAAAATATTGTTATAAATGTAAATTAAAAAGTTGATAAAGATATTTATATTTAATTTTTTAATGTTATATATAATTATTCATATATTTTTATCGAGCCCAAGGCTATGAAGTAAATAATAAAATAATAAAATTCTATATTCTATTCTATTCTATTTAAAATTGTTCTATCACTCTCTCATTCTTTACATCATATACATATGACTTTTCTACTATTAATATAGCACTACATGTAGTATTTTCTGGTAGAGTTTCATGAAATTCACATATCAATTTTATATTAGTTCGATCATTTATAACTACCAATTTTCATTTTGACGGATTTATTAAAGACATTGGTCTGTGAATTATGAACTCATCTGGATTAGAATACATGTCTATGTTTCCTTCAGTTACTCGTTTAAAAGCACTAAATGCTTCATATAACTTCTAATAATCTTGTTCTGCAATGTTTAATTTATAATTTTCACGAGAGAACACCTCATTTCTGCCATTCTTCAGATACACATATTTAATTTTACAATTATCATACTGGCTGCTATCGTTTTCCTGATTGTCATCTCTCCCTGTCTGAAACAACACAGCTACGAACTCTGGCATATCGTATTGTAGAGATTGGAACTGATTAGTAATGTCAAATTCTAAAAAATTACCCTTCCACAGGCTTCTGAATGCATTGATAAGTATAAAATTGAATCGGAATTTGAGGATTTTTCTAAATATTGGCTTTGTATTTGAGAGCATAATTGGACTCATATTCAACTATAGGCATTCGTAACTCCATAGATTGGATCACACATTTCGCAGCTTCGGGTAAACTAGCCTCATTAGCTGTTCCATCTGCATTTAAAGTTTTGTATCTCATGATGGCATTATGATCATTAGGTGCTCTGTGCGAAATATGACACTCAAACCACCTTTCCACATAATTTCTTTATAATCAGAGAAAAATTAAAATAGCAATCTCATGGGGAACAGTACTGTGTAACTTTTTGCTTGCATTTTTGTTCCAGCTTCGAACCCACCAACTTTATAATATGCACTCTCTGATTTGGACAGTTTCAATGTCCCCACTGTAGTGGATGTAATTCCAGGCCAATCAATCCTGTCTATGACTGTGCCATGCTTCCTAATTTCAATTTGAGAGAATAAAAATGGAACAAAATTATCTACAAATTTTATATTAGCCCCGGGGAGGGGATATTCTTCACCATTACTTTGTTTTACAATATCAAATTTTATATACAGATCAGATCTATGTGGATGAATGAACCCATCCCCCACCATGATGTCATACTGTATCTCTTTGTTGGGCTGATTCAAATTTGCAAATGTCCTCCTGTTTGGTGGGAAAGACTGTAATTCATAACTCTCGATATTTTCCATTTGGTATTTATTTATATATTTTAAATATTAATTTCTATTATTGCAGTGCTATTAGCACCAGCAAAATGGATGATCTCATTTTTCTCATTTCTAATTGTTATCTCTATGTAAGTAACTTTATCAATAGAAACAGGGAAATAGACTGGTGGGATTGGGGAATAGAAGATGGGTTCCATAAATTCTGAATTTGTTTTAAATGTAGCAAAGAAACCTGTTTCTTTGTGGCTACCAATCGAATTTTATTCTGCTTTGATAATCATATCTTTGTCAATGTTGCAGTGAATATTTAATGTCTCTATAGCTAAGAACTTTGGTATAAATTTACCTACGTGCCTAACACCTGGTTCTAATTTGCTATTGTTCTCGAATCCTAGAAGTTCATCTATGGTAGATATGTCCACTGTTTCATTGGTAGATACAATCTCCACTCTGTGTGTTACAGAATTTTGAGAAAGTAATACGGTGTCTGGAAGTTCAGATTGTAAAGTAGATAAGTTATACTGTCCGGGAGAAATAATATTTTTTTTCATTACCTACTAATATAGTATTGCTGTAGGAAGTTACATTCGGAATCAGATACATGCTGTAGAATGCTCTCAGAGCTATGGATTTTGAATAGATAATATCATCGTAAAGATGTAGTTTCAAAACCGAAATCTCGCTGGAGAGATGAGAAATTCCCATAATCAATATATAATAGAGCTCTTTGAAAATCTTTTAATTTGATGTTTGGTATTTTATTTAATATTCTGAGCATTGTAATGCAAACATGGCCACATATAATTTGATCGAAATCTTGAATACGATCATCGTTGTAATAAACCTTAACATGTTGTAAGTAACGAATTAATTTGGATGGGGGTACCACTCCGAGAGAATCGAAAATAAAAGCATTGTTATTTTGTTTATAATAGCATATCCAGTGGGTTACAATGTTTTCGGACTTATCCACACCGGGGAACACTTTACATGCCACAACGACACCCATCGACATTGAAGAAGACTCTCAATATCTCATCGACACCCATCGACACTGAGGAAGACTCTAAATATCTCATCGTCACCTTGGACACCGAGAGAGACTCTACATGCCTCATCAACACCCATCGACACCGAGAAGACTCTAGATATCTCATCGACACCCATCGACATCGGGGAAGACTCTAAATATTTAATCGACACTCATCGACAGCGAGGAAGACATTACATGCTTCATCGACACCCATCGACACCTAGGAAGACTTTAAATGTCTCATCGACACCCATCAACACCGGTGAAGACTCTAAATGTCTCATCCACACCAATTGACTCCGAGGAAGATTCTACATGCCCCATCGACACCCACCAACGCCGAGGAAGACTCTACATATTTCATCGACACCCACCGACATCGAGGAAGACTTTAAATGTCTCATCGACACCCATCAACACCGATGAAGATTCTAAATGTCTCATCCACACCAATTGACACCGAGGAAGACTCTACATGCCCCATTGATACCCACAGGCACCAAGGAAGACTCTACATATATCATGGACACCCACCGACATCGAGGAAGACTCTAAATGTCTCATCGACACCGATCGACACCGAGCAATACTCTAGATATCTCATCGACACCCATCAACACCGAAGAGGACTCTAAATGTCTCATCGACACTCATCGACACCGTGGAAGACTCTACATGCCTCATCGACACCGTGGAAGACTCTACATGCCTCATCGACACCGAGGAAGACTCTGGACATCTCATCGACATCCATCGACACCACGGAAGACTATAAATACCAAATCGACATCCATCGATACCGAAGAAGACTATACATGCCTCATCAACACTCAGTGATACCGAGAAAAGCTTCAAATGTCTCGTTGACAACCCATCGACACAGAGGAAGACTCTAAATATCTCATCAACACGCATCGACACCGAGGAAGACACTAAATATCCCATCGACACCGAGAAGGACTCTACATGTTCGATCGACACCCATCCACACGGAGAAAAACTCTAAATGTCTCATCGACACCCATCGACAGCAAAGGAGACTCTGCATGCCTCATCGACACCCATCGACACCCACCGACGAAGACTTTAAATGTCTCATCAACACCCATCGACACTGAGGAAGACAATACATTCTTCATCGACACCCATCCACACTGTGGAAGACTAGATATCTCATCGGCACCTATCGACATGGAGGAAGACTCTAAATATTTAATCGACTTACATCAGCACCAACACCGAGGAATCCATTACATGCTTCATCGACAGCCATCGACACGGAGGAGGACTCTACTTACTTCATCGAAACCCATCCGCACTGAGGAAGACGATAAATGTCTCATCTACACTCATCGACACCGAGGAAGACTCTAGATATCTCATCGACACCCATCGACACCGAAGAGAACACTAAATATCTCACCGATACGCTTCGACACCTTGGGGGACTCTACATGCCTCATCGACGCCGACGAATACTCTAGATATCTCATCGACACCCATCAACAACACGGAACACTGTAAATATCTCATGGACATCGAGCAAAACTCTACATGCCACAACGACACCCATCGACATCGAGGAAGACTCTGAATATCTCGTCGACACCCATCGACACCGAGGAAGACTAAATATCTCATCGACACCCATCGACATCGAGGAACACTCTACATGCTTCATCGACACCCATCGACACCGAGGAACACTCCAAAAATTTCATCCACACCCATCGACACCGAGGAACACTGTAAATACCTCATCGACACCCATCGACACCGAGAAAGACTCTACATGCGTCATCGACACCCATCGACACCGAAGAAGACTCTACATGCCTCATCGACACCCATCCACACTCATGTAAGACACAAAATGCGTCAACGACGCCCATCAACACCGAGGAACACTCCAAAAATCTCATCCACACACATCGACACCGAGGAACACTGTAAATACCTCATCGACACCCATCGACACCGAGGAAGACTCTTCATGCCACATCGAAATCCATCGACACCGAGGAAGACTCTACATACCTCATCGACACCCATCCACACTGAGTAAGACACTAAATGCCTCAACGACACCCATCAACACGGAGGAAGACTCTAGATATCTCATCGGCACCCATCGACATCGAGGAAGACTAAATATTTAATCGACACTCATCGACAGCGAGGAAGACATTACATGCTTCATCGACACCCATCGACACCTAGGAAGACTTTAAATGTGTCATCGACTTCCTTCGACACCGGTGAAGACTCTAAATGTCTCATCCACACTAAGTGACACCGAAGATGACTCAACATGCCCCATCGACACCCACCGACATCGAGGAAGACTCTAAATGTCTCACCGACACCGAGCAATGCTCTAGATTGCTCATCGACACTCATGGACACCGAAGAGGGCTCTAAATTTCTCATCGACACCGATGAAGACTCCAAATGTCTCATCGACACCCATCGACACCGATGAAGACTCCAAATGTCTCATTCACACCCATTGACACCGAGAAGGACTGTACGTGCCCCATCGACACCCACCGACACCGAGAAATACTCTACATACTTCATCGACACCCATCGACACCGAGGAGGACACCAAATGTCTCATCGATTCCGAGAAATACTCTAGATATCTCATCGACACCTATCAACACCACGAAAGACTCTAAATGTCTCATCGACACCCGTCGACACCGTGGAAGACTCTTCATGCCTCATCAACACCAAGGAATACTCTAGATATCTCATCGACACCCATCGGCACCACCGAAGACTGTAAATATCTAATCGACATCCATCGATACCGTGGAAGACTCTACATGCCTCATCGACACAGAGGAAGACTCTAGATATCCCATCGACACCCATCGGCACTGAGGTAGATTCTACATGCCTCATCGACACCCATCGACACCGAGGAACACTCCAAAAATCTGATCCACACCCACCGACACCGAGGAAAACTCTAAATATCTCATCGACACCCATCGACACCGAGGAAGACTCTACATGCCTCATCGACACTCATCGACACCGAGTAAGACTTTAAATGTCTCATGAACACCCATCGACACTGAGGAAGACAATACATTCTTCATCGACACCCATCGACACCGAGGAAGACGCTAGATATCTCATCGGCACCCATCGACATCGATGAAGACTCTAAATTTTTAATCGACACCCAACAGCACCGAGGAAGACATTACATTCTTCATGGACACTCAACGACACCGAGGAGAACTCTACATACTTTATCGACACCCGTCGACACTGACGAAGATTCCAAATGTCTCATCGACACTCATCGACACCGAGGAATACTCTAGATATCTCAACGACACCCATCGACACCGAGGAACACTGTAAATACCTCATCGACACCCATCGACACCGAGAAAGACTCTACATGCCTCATCGACACCCATCGAGAACGAGGAAGACTCTACATGCCCCATCGACACCCATCTACACCGAGGAAGACTCTTCATGCCTCACCGAAATCCATCGACACCGAGAAAGACTCTACATACCTCATCGACACCCATCCACACTGAGTAAGACACTAAATGCTCAACGACACACATCAACACCGAGAAAAACTCTACATGCCTCATCGACACCCATCGACACGGAGGAAGATTCTACATGCCTCATCCACACTCATCAATACCGAGAAACACTCTAAATGTCTCATCGACACCCATCGACACCGAGGGAGGCTCTAGATATCTCATCGGCACCCATCGACATCGAGGAAGACTCTAAATTTTTAATCGACACCCATCAGCACCGAGGAAGACATTACATGCTTTATCGACACTCATCGACACCGAGGAGGACTCTACATACTTCATCGACACCCGTGGACTCTGACGAAGATTCTAAATGTCTCATCGACACTCATCGACACCGAGGAATACTCTAGATATCTCATCGACACCCATCGACACCGAAGAGGACTCTAAATGTCTCAGCGACACCCATCGACACCGTGGGGGACTCTACATGCCTCATCGACGCCGACGAATACTCTAGATATCTCATCGACACCACGGAACACTGTAATTATCTCATCGACATCCATCGACACCGAGGAACACTCTACATGCCACAACGACACCCATCGACATCGAGGAAGACTCTCAATATCTCATCTGTTTAGCGTGTCATGTCACGAACTGTCATCGATCCCGCACACTACATATGTCAATGTTCCATGCTAACATTGATTTCTCTTCGCAGAACTTGACCTCGCTATTCATTCATTTATTCAGCTTTTGTGTCTGTGGTTTTTAGGAGGAGAAAAAAAGAGAAGGAGAGAGAGGGGTTAACATTCCCCCAAAGACTGTATTTATTAACATAACTTTCCCTAACTCACCAATATCTCCACCTTGCAATAAATCATGTAACCTTAAACGACCTGCACAAACGAAAAACATGCTGCACTCGGGAACCTTTGGCTTTTCCGAACAACATTGTTTTGCAAATCAATAATATTTCTAACAGGGCATTGCCTTGTTGTTCCTACATACACCTGCATATTACAGAGCCTCCGAAGAGAGAAAGTTTTTTTTACACAGTATTGCCATCTAGTAGCAAATAACTGTACTTTGAGAAACATGAAAGCAGAATAGAAGCATGCGTGTGTGTGTGTGTGTGTGTATATATGTAAGTGCTCGCCATCTAGTTGCAATAGATAGTACTAATATAGCTTTCATAACTGAGCATGCGTAACTTTCTCTGAGCTAGTAACATTTAGCAATGCCTCAATGTTTGTACATACACTTGCATATTACACTTTTCCAGAAGAGGGAGGGGAGGTTACTAACAAATAGAAGTATGTGTGTGTACGTGCTCGCCATCTAGTTGCAAAAAAGTACTTGTCAGACACAAGTTTCATTATCTAATATTTTATAACATGTTCAAGCAGTGACGGGATTTAGCTGAAAACCATAATAGAGCGCTCTTAAGTTGACGTAGCTAAGTTTTGGTACCCCCAATGTTACTAGAATATCTTCAACTTGTATATTTCTTGTACCACCATGATGTTGCTGATTAGTTATAAGCACAAACAGTGTAAAAAACAATGTCATAACACTGGAGGCTATGAGAATAAGCAATTACGGTATCTTCGGTTCAGATATAAATGGACCGAATATAAGCTCTTGCGTAAAATAAATTTTCAGTTTTTTACACTTGGAAAATCAGCTAAAATCATGAATTTCAGTTTAATTACACTAAGATAGCTCACTATGAAATTGTTAGATTTTGGAGTGGTGTTTGCTCTTGCCCCTTCTCTGACTACTACCACCCTCACCCGCGTCTTTGTAACTCCTGTTGTTTGACTCCAAGGGCGCGGGCAACATCGCTGTAAATCTCAACTATTCGCGGAATGTCATCTTGATAGAGTGTCTTGACGCAGGTTTGGTGTTGTTATTTTCTACTTCTTCGTGCGGGTTTGAATAGAGTGCCGATAGAATGAAGTAGATATTGATAGAGTGTAGCAGAAGGATACTACGCATGCAATCTGTGGCCTTCTGTCCCAGGCTGTCGACGAAATGAGGGACATCAGATATCGGATTCGATGTATCCGAAGAGTAGAAGGTGCGATCCACAACATCTTATGCTCAATACGAGGTGTCTCGTGGTTGGTGGGGATGTACTCTTTTTGATGAGTTTTAAGTATACAGCTGTCACAAGAGGTGGGAAATGGCGTTGCGTATTTATATACACACTCGCAGGAATCTTCTGGGGAATACCACACTAAGCTGACGGATTTCTTACCTCGAAAGACTCTGATGATTCAATTTCGTTAGTCGTACAGCTGTGTGTATCTGAGTGTGTACTCTTTCGACAGCCCGGTGTAAAAAAGAGAGGGGGAGTCATTATATACGCAGCGGGCACCTGCCACATCTCCTGAAACCTCCAGCAGATGAATAGCCGACCCGATGATGTCAAGCACAACACAGTGACGAGAAAAGGCACACTAAGTGAGAGAAGTCGGAGACCGCCAACAGCGGCCATCGACACTCATCGACACCGAGGAAGACTCTAAATATCTCATCGACACCCATCGACATCAAGGAAAACTAAATATTTAATCGACTCCCATTGACACTTAGGAAGTCACTAAACGACTCAACGACACCCATCAACACCGAGAAAAACTCTACATGCCTCATCGACACCTATCAACACGGAGGAAGACTCTACTTGCCTCATCCACACTCACCAAAACCGAGAAACACTTTAAATGTCTCATCGACACCTATCGACCACGAGGAAGACTCTAGATATCTCCTCGGCACCCATCGACATCGAGGAAGACTCTAAATATTTAATCGACACCCATCAACACCAAGGAAGACTCTACATATTTCATCGACACACACCGATATCGAAGAAGACTGTAAATGTCTGATCGACACCGATCGACTCCGAGCAACACTCTAGATATATCATCGATACCCATGGACACCAAAGAGGACTCTAAATGTCTCATCGACACCCATCGACACCGATGGAGACTCCAAATGTCTGATCCGCACCCATTGACACCGAGGAAGACTCTACGTGCCCCATCGACACCCACCGACACAGAGGAAGACTCTACATACTTCATCGACACCCATCGACACTGAGGAAGACTCCAATTGTTTCATCGACACCGACGAATACTCTTTATATCTCTTCGACACCCATCAACACCGAAGAGGACTCTAAATGTCTCATCGACACCCATCGACACCGTCGAAGGCTCTACATGCCTCATCGAAACCGAGGAAGACTCTATATATCTCATCGACACCCATCGACACCACGGAAGGCTGTAAATATATCATTGACATCCATCGATACCGAGGAAGACTATACATGCCTCATCAACACCCATCGACATCGAGGAAGACTCTGCTTGTCTCATCGACACCCATCGACACTGAGGAACACTCTAAATATCTCATCGGCACCCATCGACACCAAGCAAGACTCCCAATATCTCATCGACACTCATCGACACCGAGGAAGACTCTAAAGCCTCATCGACACCCATCGACACCGAGGAAGACTCTACATATCTCATCGACACCCATCGACACCTAGGAAGACTCTAGATATCTCATCGACACCTATCGACACCGAGGAAGACTCTAAATATCTCTTCGACACTCATCGACACAGAGGAAAATTCTACATGCCTCATCGACACCGAGGAAGATTCTAAATATCTCATCGAAATTCATCGACACCGAGGAAGACTCCAAATAAATCATCGACACCCATCGACACCGAGGAATACTCTAGATATCTCATCGACACCCATCGACACCGAGGTAGACTCTACATGCCTCACCGACATCCATCCACACCGAGAAAGACCTTCAATGTCTCTTCGACACCCATCGACACCGATGAATACTCTACATGCCTCTACGACACTTATTGACACCGAGGAAGACTCTAGATATCTCATCGACACCCCTCGACACCGAGGATTACTCTACATGACTCTTCGACACTCATCGACACCGAGGAAGACTGTAGATATCTCATCGACACGCATCGACATCGAGGAAGACTTTAAATGTCTCATCAACACCGATCAATGCCAATGAATGCTCTACATGCCTCTCCGACAGGCATCGACATCGAGGAAGACTATAATTTTTCACCGACACCCATCGACATCGAGGAAGACTCTAAATGTCTCATCGACACCGATCGATATCAAGGAAGACTCTAAATGTCACATCGACACAGATCGACACCGAGGAATGCTCTACATGCCTCTCCGGCACCCATCGACATCGAAAAAGACTCTAAATGTCTCATCAACACCGATCAACACCAATGAATGCTCTACATGCCTCTCCGACACCGATCGACACCGAGGAATACTCTACATGACTCTTCGACAATCATCGACACAGAGGAATACTCTAGATATCTCATCGACACCCATCGACACCGAGGAACACTCTAGAAATCTCATCGACATCCATCCACACCGAGGAAGACTCTAAATGTCTCATCGAGACCCATCGACACCGATGAATACTCTACAAGCTTCTTGGACACTTATCGACACCGAGGAAGACTCTAAATGTCTCATCGACACCGATCGACACCGAGGAATGCTCTACATGCCTCTTCGCCACTCATCGACACCGAGGAATCCTCTAGATATCTCATCGACAACAATCGACACCGAGGAATACTCTATATATCTCAACGACACGCATCGACATCGAGGAAGACTCTAAGTGTCTCATCGACGCCGATCAACACCGAGGAATGCTCTACATGCATCTCCGACACTCATTGACACCGAGGAATACTCTAGATATCTCATCTAAACACATCGACAACGAGGAATACTCTGCATGACTCTTCGACACTCATCGACACCGAGGAAGACTTTAAATGTCTCATCGACACCCATCGACACCCATCGACACCGAGGAATGATCTACATGCCTCTCCGACACTCATCAACACCGAGGAATCCTCTAGATATCTCATCGAAACACATCGACACCGAGGAATACTCTACATGACTCTTCGACATTCATCGACACAGAGGAATACTCTAGATATCTCATCGACACCCATCGACACCGAGGAATGCTCTACATGCCTCTCCGACACTCATCGACAACGAGGAATACTCTAGATATCTCATCGACACTCATCGACATCGAGGAAGACTCTTCATGCCTATTCAACACTCATCGACACCAAGGAATCCTCTAGAGAACTCATCGACGCCCTTCGACACCGAGAAATACTCTAGATATCTCTTCGACACGCATCGATATCGAGGAAGACTCTAAATGTCTCATCAACACCGATCAACACCAAGGAATGCTATACATGCCTCTCCGACACTCATCGACACCGAGGAATACTCTAGACATCTCATCGACACCCATCGATACCGAGGAATACTCTAGATATCTCATCGACATCCATCCACACCAAGGAAGACTTTAAATGTCTCATCGACACTCATCGACACCGAGGAATGATCTACATGCCTCTCCGACACTCATCGACACCGAGGAATCCTCTAGATATCTCATCGAAACACATCGACACCGAGGAATACTCTACATGACTTTTCGACATTCATCGACACAAAGGAATACTCTAGATATCTCATCGACACCCATCGACACCGAGGAATGCTCAACATGCCTCTCCGACACTCATCGACA
The DNA here is from genome assembly GCF_977018435.1 of Lepisma saccharinum. Classification (NCBI taxonomy): domain Eukaryota; kingdom Metazoa; phylum Arthropoda; class Insecta; order Zygentoma; family Lepismatidae; genus Lepisma; species Lepisma saccharinum. Next base: position 56,666,557 of record NC_139251.1, on the reverse strand, counting down.
CCGAGGAATACTCTAGATATCTCATCGACACTCATCGACATCGAGGAAGACTCTAAATGTCTCATCGACACCGATCAATACCGAGGAATGCTCTACATGTCTCTCCGACACTCATCGACAGCGAGGAATACTCTAGATATCTCATCGACATCCATCCACACGGAGGAATACTCTAGATATCTCTTCGACACGCATCGACATCGAGGAATGCTCTACATGCCTCTCCGACACTCATCGACACCGAGGAATACTTTAGATATATCATCGACACCCATCGACACTGAGGAAGACTCTAGATATCTCATCGACATCCATCCAGCCTCTCAGAACTCGCCACGTTACCTGTGGTGCGTGACGCCTGACGCCTGAGCGGACGGGGAAAGTCCGGAATGTGAAAGTCAAAGGCAATCACAAAATCTAAATTCACAGCTGGAAAGGGCTTCTATGTATTTAAAATCGGTCTTTAGAACCTCGAAATGTTTCAAAAATGGGTTTTTGTGATTTTAAGCATGCCGAAAGTATTACATTTTTGGTTCAAGGTATGAAAAAATAGATATTTTATGCTGTAAACTGACAATTTAAAGTTTCGTTTTCGGGGGGTGATCCAGAATGCCCCTACTTACCTGCTTAAAATAATAATGGATGTTCTTTATAATTTCATTTGTAATCTGAAGTGAATACATTTTAAGGGATATAAAATAAACTACGATCATATATAACAGTTCTTAATTCTCATTGATCATAATTGATCGATATAAATAAGCTTCAATTGCCTGAAGTGTACTTCTCGTAAGATAAAATTTAAAATTTTCAAAATTCAATTGTGCATGGACCTGTTTTTGAATTTGGAAATTTATTTGGCTAATACACCTTAGTGTTGTATTGAAAATGAACTTCAATATCATTATGTTTGTAGTAGACAGACCTGTGTGTGTTAAAGTTACATTAAAATATTTATTTGTATTACTATCTCAAATTGTTAAATGTATAGCATTTTGCAACGTGTAATATTTGGTTATTTATACAATGTTATACGCATTCAACATGCAAATGTATTTCCTATCATTACTCACATATACTATAAATTATATATAAATATTTTAAAATTATAATGAATTTATATTCTTACACATTTCAGGCATACCATTTCAATAATTGCATACATGATGATATACTTTCCGTCTTATAGATTTACCAGAGACATCATGTTCGGAAACTTAGAGATTCTAGGTTGGTTAAATATATATATTTTATAAAATATCTTGAAACAAAGCATTTACTAATATGTTATAAAACTGCAAAATTTAAGTAACTTAAAGAAATTGAGATGAGATTTTGTTGGATTATAATATTTAATAATCTACATGTGTAAGCAATTTTTAATGAAAATTTAGAAAGAGTTCCTTATTTAAAAATTATATATATATATATATATATATATATATTCTTATCTTCATAAACAAGTGAAATCTGTAGAAAAGGTTCGGTATGGAGCATTTATTTACGTCAATACTAAGAACCATTTTTGAGTTGGGTGGACATCCCCATCTGGTACGTTTTCACGGTATGACGTCATCAAAGATGGCGGCCACCTTATTACAACACTGTTTATATCTTTGTTAATAGTTGGCCGATTTTGATGGAAATTGAGTCAGCATGCTGTACTTTCTATTTAGAAGGTGAATGAAAATAACATTAAAAACGTTTTTTGTTTTGTTAATTTTTTCTAGTTTACCTTCGCGCAACAAGATCCATATGTACTTCCACTTAATATATATCGCAATAAATTCAATATTACTGTTATGAAGTCCACTTTATGCACAGAATCTCTCATTTGGACTGGACCTACAGGTTAAAGTGGGATCCGAAGTATAATGTGGCTCCACTGGGATCGAACTTGGGACCCCTTGATTAAAAGGCGACGATTTTATGATTTGGTTTATTTTACTTAGATTTCCTGCCACTTTTAGCTAATCACGAAGATGATGATGAATGACAATATCGTAATATTGATGAAGGGAACCCACAAAGAGCACCAATGCCCTGTTCGGGATTTGAACCCGGGACTCCTAGGCAGCGGCGGCTGGAGGTCTGACTTTATGGGTGTGCACTTCAGACACGTGTCCAGACGAAGTGTTATCAACCGTCTCAAACACTCGCACCCGTTTTTGCGTGCATAATGACGCTAAATGTATTGGCACTCCAAGTTATCACCAACTTTCACTTAAAATGAGGCTATGAGAAAAATATAAAAAAATATGAATTTATATAAATTTTAAATACTTCGGTGAATTTTCCATCGATCAAGAGAACAGAATATAGATCTTGCTCAAGATAGGGAAACATGGAAGGCCTGTGTTGCTGCAGCCATGAACCTTCGGGTTTAAGAAGGCTAGAGAGTTAGTTAGTTAGTCAAGAGAACAGCAATTTAATGGGTATAGATAATTCAACATTAACCTGACAAAATCACTAAAAACGTAGGAATACCGATGTACAATATTTATTATTGTTGATTTGCAAAATATTTAGTTTGCTAACATCAAACAAGCAGGGTCAGGCGATTTTCTTTGGCACCGACCTCGTAGGGGCGCCAAACCGAGGAAGCTCCTTCATTAGATGTTAATTCTAGCCATGGCTATTTCTTTCTTTGTTAGAGTTTATTTTTTATATCCACTTTATGCACAGAAAAGCAGATAGAGACAACCTACAATTTAAGGTAGGATTCCAACCACTATGTGGTTCCACCGTAATCGTGGCTATTTGTTTTAAAAACAGTTGGATTATTGTTGACAAGAATTAATTGAAGTTACTGCTGAATAACTTAATAAGTATATTGCAAAATCATCTAGCAATTTAAGCTAAGAGATTGTTGTTGATTTGATGTTATTATGTAGGTATTAAATAAACACATGCCTAGAATAAACGTTTTCATGAACGGTATTAAAATATTTTTAAAATGTGGTTATTATTTTCGATGGTTATGATTTATATTGGAGGAAGATTCAAAGTAGGAGGATCAGGGTAGAAATTAGGGGGTGCCAAAATTCAACCTCGCCCGGATGAAAATTTTATATTGAGCCACTCCTGCAAACAAGGGAGCAGATCCAACGACCAATTGCAGAAAATCAGTTGTAATCTATCTAGGAGTTGTTTACTTCTAATGACCGACAGAAGCAAGCGAAATAAAGAGAATAATAAATATTAAAGAAAATAACAGTACTCACTCAGTCGACTCCACAGTGCCCTTTTCGTACTTCAAACGTTTCCTTTCCCTTCTGCTGTATCTGTATTATTACTGCAGTCGCTGTACGCTTTGTAGCTAACTTCCCTCCAACAACAACCTTAAATATTACATCTCCCTTTACATTCCCCCTTATTTCCGTTGTTTCGCCGGAATTTCATAGTGCCGACAGATCTTAGAACCTTCAAAATATCAAAACCTAACTCACCCGCATTACATAAGTAATTTCGATTAATTATACATAATTAAAAAATATTGAACAGGGGTTTACACTTCCAACGATTACCGGGACAATATACCATGGCATCTGAAATGCCATAATATTTCTCACTTTACACAGTAGCATTTGGGTCATGGCAAAAATGTTAAGGAAAATGCTTTCGTCTAAACCGGGCCTAATCGAGACTGGACCTACAGTTTAAAGTGGGATCCGACCCCTTGATTACAAGGCGACGACGCTACTACTGCGCCATCGGAGAGACCCTGAAGAGCACTGTTATTTTAATATGTATTTATTAATATCAGTATTAGTTGTTGTAATAGTAATAGTACTAGTAATGCACCTGTCTATTCATTTGTGGTTGGCGTACCGACTATTGACTGAAACCAGTTCAAGCACTTCAGTACCTTAAATCTTCAAATCGCTGTAAGGACACGTTCCGTTTTCTAATCTTCTATGTTGTAGTTAATTTTGGTGGAATTGGAGCTCTGTTTCTTGGTGGTAGTCTCATCGCTTGCATTGAACTCCTTTACCTCATCCTTCTGGGAGCTGTTCGCATTTTGAAACGCAGACTTGTTCCACGTAGAAGTAATCTGGGAATTGGAGGAAGAGGTGCCCAAGAGTTTATTACGAGGACTAGAAGAGTCGAACAAAGACAGAACATGGAATTTCTGACAACGGGATACGTCTACCACTGCAATACGAGGATCACGTTACTTGGCATTAGGTAAAACAAGAAATTCATATATATACACACACATACACACACACACACACACACACACACACACACACACACACACACACACACACACACACACACACACACACACACACACACACACGAGGGTCAAAGCAAAAGTTATAGCAACCATTTTCTCTCCAGATAATGCGGGTCAGGCAAGAAATTTTAAAATATACAGTGGACGCCACTAAATGGCAGTGGCTCCGAAAACATCGAACAGAGGGAAGTGGAAAGTCAGTGCGTATTTAACAGTCGTGCAGGATGAATGTGACCAGGCATGAACAGGTTTCTAATGTGAAAATGTCAGTTCTCCGTGGAAGGAATGCGAGAGAATGTTACACTGAGCTTGTGGAAGCTTTAGGAAATGATACTCTACTATACCAAACTGTTGCGAGGTGGGCAGCAGCATTCGGGCGTGGAAGAGAAGAAACTGGCGACATGCAACGTTCAGGACGACCTGTGACTGCGCGTATTTTATATGTTTCTCCATCCTGATACAGATCTGTATGTTGTTTAGAATTCACACATTAAACGTTAGCATATATTGTGACCTTCCAATTGTATATTTTACAATTTCTTGACTAACCTGCATAATCCTGAAAAAAAAATAGTTGCAATACTTATTTATAATATTTAATATAAAGGAATTAACTTTTTACTTGTTACTTTTATATGCATATATCAGACACTTGTAATGAACTAATTCCTTTACTAACAGGTTCAAGATGTTAATTTCTGCTTTAGGTTTCATAGTTATATTTGAATTTGATTCTTGTCTTATGTTTATTGTATTATTGGTGTAGAATTGTAAACGATATCATGAAAGAGAGCATGGGAGAGAGAGAGGGAGACAGAGAGAGAGAGAGAGAAAGCACGAAACACACACAACCACATTACTTTGTGTTTGTTTTCTATATTATCCTTAGTATAGTATATTTGAGGTCAAAATTAATTGCTTATATTTTGTTGTAACAAAAACTTTCCTACGCAAATTTTTAGTGGGCTGATTTTTTAGATCAAGATTATTGGTCGGGGAAAAATCCCTCCCTGTCAAGGATTTCGCATGTTGGTCTTATTTCTCGTACCAGTACAAATATTAACGATGAAATTTCAAACGACCTACAGGAAGATTCGCTCACTTGTACTGAGTTTTCATTCATCAAGGTATATATAATTTTGTATAGAATATATTAATAATTAAATAATTATTTATTAATAAAGTAATTCAATCTAACACATTATGTTTATTTCTGTACTTGAACATCAAATTTATAAATCGACTTAGATTACTAAATCCAATTTTCGAGGTCTGAATATAAAATCTACCATTGGGGGTTCAAGCATCCAATTTAAAATTCTGTGTTTAAAAAAAAATCCCTGATTCAGATTTGGGCACGTTGATTAAGTTTTATAGCTTTCGGTGGGCACATCAGCACATAGGCAATTTTTGCTCGTTCCTTAATATGGGGAACAAACTAATCAAAATAGCGGAGAAACCCCTAACTAGAAAATAAAGTATGCATGTTAAAGACTTCCTTACTCAAATTTAGAACTAACTCATCCAAACATTACTTAACAAGAACTAAAATTATACCTGTGGGGACTAAATCTCCTTAGGCTAGCTACCTAATTTACTTGAGGCTGTAAAGGGGCACTTAGCACACGCAGATCAACACAAGCCCATAAAGGACTATCCTGACCGTAAGTCCAGGCGCCAGAACCTCGTTGGCCTGCACGAAGCAGTTACCGAGGTGAACTACATGGAAGTGAGGTTGACTTAATCATCTTAATCGGCTTAATACGCACAAAACTCTCAATAAGGCAAGACAGAAGAGGGAATGGAACCATTTGCAGCGTTCTATGTGACTGCGAAGCTTAAAGCCAGGAGTGCAACGCACGCATGCTCTACCTCAAATGCCACTAACCTCTACTTGACAATCTTCGCTTACTTACATGATATACCTACGATCTGGAACGCACTCCCGAACGAAGTAAAACAACAAAAGCATAAACACTTTCGTAAGCATGCGCGTGCACTTCAGTACAGCAAGGCCAGCAGTGCTGGCCCACAATATTTCAGTTGCAAAATACTTTATTTTTACCTTTCTTATTTTACTTTTCTACCATGTTAAAGGAATGAATCTCTAGTCTTCCCAGTCAGTTCTTTTTCGAGATGGCAACCCTTAGCACCATCTTGTGGCGATTTGACAAAATATCTGTGTATTTCGCCCAAACTCTTGACTCAGGAGAAGCAAGAAATGAAAACGAGACTCTGTGACCTTGAACTATCTAATAACAACATCCTTCTACTCATGCACGATATCTTTACCCCCATTCAGCAGGGGGTGATATGCTATCGCAGTAACATCAGTAAGGTCTGCTGCTGTAGCTACCGTAGTGTTGCAAACTTTACAGTTAAAGATCTACGTACTTTTTTTTTTACCAATGCCATTGCCAGCGTTGAGGCAGATCAGTGGAACATTTTTTCAAAAATTATAATTAAAAGCTTTGAAGCACAGTAGAGACTCAAAAATTATGATTTTTGACAAAAGATTAATATTATGCATATTATGCACGAGCGTGATCATTTGAAAAAAAATCTTTTGTACACACTGAAAGCAACTGACATTTTTATCAAGAAATGATATGTTTCCAAAGAAGATGGTTACCTTTTACCTTCAAATAGCCACTTATTAAATATCGATTTGAAGATAGAAGGACCTTAAATGTTCTTGAGTTTCTTCATTTTTCTCGGGCTGCTTACCATTGTTCGTAAGGCAGTATATGATTCACTGACTGATGACCAGAAGCAAAGTAAGACCACATACGATTAAAAACTTACATTTCCTGTGTATTATTGGAATATCCAATATATATAAAGACCCAATCCCACTCACTGACTGACATAAATGTTCTCTATGAAGGAAGCCCGTGAGGAAGAAAATGCTTGGTTACGACCCCCCCCCCCCCCCCGCCCATGAAATTGTCCCAAAAGACCGAGATAGTTCAAAAATCGCTCAAATAGCGCTACTTTAAGGGCGAAAATGCCAATTTTTCACATCCTTAGCAACCGCTTCCATGGCTTTCATTTTGCTCACATTGTTTCCTTCCTTCAATTCTTAATTGTCTAGCAACGTTATATTTCTCACAGATCACACACAGATGAATGAACTCCTGGTTTTGAAAAGGTGTCTCAAACAAGGGTGACATCTACATAAAAAGAAGATTCAGTCCAGATACAATTACATATATATTGTTATACTCAATGCGAAAATATCTACATCGCGCTTGTCTTAACTAAATGTTTAGGGGTATAATAACAAACAATTCTTTTGAGGTTGCCGTGCTTGTTGTTGTCCATGGAAACGCAAGTTACTAGGGAACTTAAAGAAAAAGTTTATTTTCACACCGGAAACTACCTGTAAGTGAATAATGATAGACTTTTTAATAATGTAAAAATTACAAGAGACTTAAATTATAACACCATTAAGCCTTGTTTCCATGATATGAAAAACTAAATATGCTGACCAAGACAGTAATTTATTTTATTCAAAACATAAACTAAACGTAACGTTTCAACCTTCTAGCAAGATACTTGATACAGAGTATGAAGAAGACCTTGCTAGAAGGTTGAAACGTTCGTTTAGTTTATGTTTCTAATAAAATAAATGACTGCCTTGGTAAGCATATTTAGTTATTCAAGAGACTTAAGTATTGCATTTTCAATTTAGTGTCGTTATTGAATTCGTTTATGCAGAACATCTAACCAATTATCTTCAAACCGTTATTACTAACTCAGTTTATTATTAAGAAATTAGACAATACTATTTTGAATATTTGTACTGTACTAGAGCCCATACACACATAAAGTTTTTTTTCTAAACTTTTCAAATTAGCGAACTTTCACACTTGTTCACCTTTACCCGATACAACATACAGACATTTTACCCCATCTATAACATAATTACGCCCACAACGTGGCCGAAGGTCACGCATGTGCGCGCACAAGACGTTGCTAAAGGCCATGTCCAAAGTACACGGGTCCAGTATATATGTAGTCCCAATCCCACCACTCACTGACATAAATGTTCTCCATGAAAAAAGCCTCGGAGCCAAAAAAAAGCCCCATTACGACCCTCCACAAAATTGTCCCAAAAGGCAGAGAAAATTTTAAAAATCGCTCACTTGACCCATTAGCAACAGTTTCCAGCAACATTTTTTGCAGCACAATATTGTCTAGCTAAATTATATTTCTCACAGATCACACACACAGATGAATGAACTCCTGGTTTTGAAAAGGTGTCTCAAACAAGGGTGACATCTACATAAGAAGAAGAAGATTAAGTCCAGATACAATTACGTATATATTGTTATACTCAATGCGAAAATATCTACATCGTGCTTGTCATAACTTAATGTTTAGGGGTATAATGACAAACAATTCTTTAGAGCTTGCCGTGCTTGTTGTTGTCCATGGAAACGGACGATGCTAGGGAACTTGAAGAAAGTTTAAATTCACCCCTAGAACTTCTGTAAGTGAATTATGACAGACTTTTCGAATTTCAAAATATGAGCGTCAGAATTAATTACAGAGGAGGGGTAGGAATTTAATGGGAATGACGGAAAACAATTATTTTTCAATTACGTTTAAAAATGTCAACAGATATAAACGTTGCTCTTCCAATTTAGTGTCACTATTGAATTCGTAAGTATAAAACATCTAATTAACTATTTTGAAACGGATATTACTTACCCAATTTATTATTAAGGTAATAGACAATAATATTTTTAATATTTGTACAATATTAGAGCCAGTACACACTTAATGTTACGTTCAAAACTTGTCAAATAAGCAAACGCCCTACTCGTTTCCTTTCCTCCAATGATACAGTCAGATATTTGAAATGTATTTTAGAATATTGAAGAACACATATGACCGAAGGTGCCACGTTCTATTTGACACGAGACAGCTTAGCTCAGGGTAGAAACAAAAGATACCTAGGGCTATTTGGATTGAGTAATAACGTTTGTACTTGAAAGAAAACACAAGGTTTACTAACTACGGAAGGTCTAAACCGAAAATATATTCTGAAAAAACATCTATACAATTTATAAGCTGAATAGTATTCGTTTTAGTATACAATTTCCTTTAATTGTTGATAAATTTATCTTTCCTTCTACGTTGTAATGATTTTATATATTATGCTGCTTCTTCTCACATTCCACAGGCTTCTACTTTAGGATCTTTACGATTCTGAAAAGCTTCTTCTTCTTTCAATCAATATTTGGAAACTTCTTCTTCTATTGTGAAAGACTTCTTCTTCTTTCAATCAATAATTGGAATCTTCTTCTATTGTGGAAGGCTTCTTCTTCTTTCAATTAATCATTGGAAACTTCTTCTTCTATTGTAAAATGCTTCTTCTTCTTTCAATCAATCATTGAAAACTTCTTCTTACAACATTGAAAGGCTTCTTCTTCTTTCAATCAATCATTGAAAACTTCTTCTTATAATGTTGAAAGGCTTCTTCTTCATCCAATCATTGGAAACTTCGTCTTATAATGTTGAAAGGCTTCTTCTTCTTTCAATCAATCATTGGAAACTTCTTCTTATAATCAATCATTGGAAACATCTTCTGCTTAATTTATATTTACAATCAATCATTAGAACTTTCTTCTTTCTATTTACAATCAATCATTGGAAAATTTATCTTATGGGCATATAACTTGCAATCATATCATCTTTATATTATCTCCTAAAGATTAGTCTCTTTTCTTTCTTTTCTTCTTGGGTCTTCATCATTGCTTCCTTTACTATATATTAAATTAATTAAGTTATAATAAATATTAATTAAAATATGTACATTTATTAATATTGCATTTTTATACATACGTTGAGAGATGCTATAAGATTATAGATATAACGTCATATATTTATTATCGAGCTTGCGTGTAATTAAGATCGCCAATATTTGTATGAAATCAAGGAAATTAATGTAAATAGGTAAAGAATTGAAAATTTATCGAATAGTTAAAAAAGGATGTCAGATCCAGTTGACGAAAAGTAAAGTAAGTGAGTAGTAGTGTGCATAAATCTTCCTTGGCACTGTCCTTCACAGTAGTGCGATCCAAATTAATAATAATAATAATGAATATAATAATAACCCTTGACTTCCAAGTTCATAGTAATTAAATAACCATCATTTTTTGTACAATCGAGTACAGTGCTGAAAAGTACATTTTCATTATTTTATTTTAGTATTTAATAAGTTTTTCGGGGGTAGGGGGTCCGGACCCCTGGACCCACCCCTAAATGTGTCCTTGTACTGCTACATCTTTCTTTGTCGGGTTAAGAGGTAGATTAGCACTTTCTGAATCTCGCCCAAGAGTAAGGACTATTGAATTGAATTTACTTTTGGGTTCCAATTCAAAAGGTCGCCCCTTGCACCCCAAATATGGGATATCGTATGCAGAAAACTGTAGTAATTCGTAATTTTTGTGTGTGTATAATTTATGTAATAAGGTGGGCTCACATCAATTTCGACCTATATCTATCATTACAGGCACCATCCTAAGAGAATTGTGAGAGACCGTCTTTGTGGGATGTATTTCTTCGTTCAGAGCCTCTTTAAGGACTATGTTAAACATTCTTCCTTGCATGGGGTGAAGCATTTTCTAGCTGCCAGCAACACTACAGTGAGGTATGGACATATGATTTATACAGTGTGTGGCAGAATTATTAAAGCACTTATGGGATGCACCCTGTTTGTTTAATAATAAATAGGGTCCGCATAGTTATGTATTTTGCATACTGCATATGCAAATGTATATTTTAAATGATTTTTTATAATTACATGGAAACTTCCAGCATATTTTAGAGCCAACAATAACCACTAAAATTACTTCGGTCACATTTCCCGTGAATTCCCTTCTGGAAGTACATCTGAAGAGGAACATGTGTGTTACAGGTAGGCAGGAGTCGTTCCAAGAGCAATGTGATGCAATTTGTTCGCAGTTGATGTTCGGGATAAAACCAGATGCACATTGCAGATACAAAGTTTTCTCACATTTTTTTAAAAATTTTTCCTTCTTTTATTTAGAAAAAGGTTTATTCGATATTGAAGCTTGTCAATCCATTTTTTTCCATTCAGTCAAATGCTACCTGTCATATATGTAAAGTGTGTTAATGTATATGGTGTTTTTCACAAACTCCTTATTGAATTTGAGAAAGTGAAATTTTAATTTATTCTTTTAAAAAGTAAACGAAAGTGAAATTTGAATTATTTTTTGGTATGGATATACAAATACACATAGTTGTCATGAATTGCAGTGTAAGAATTTTTTTGTAAACAAATGAATTGTTATTGAAAATTAAATTTTAGTTTTTTATTAATATAAGCATTGTGGATTGATTTGATATCAAGTTTCTTTTGGGGAGATAAATTAGAAAGTTTGTCAAATGTTATTGGTTTTTATTGTCTCAAATATTTGCAAAATTAAGTCTTCACAAGGAGATAAGAAGTACTTCGACGTCCTGGCTTGAACACTCAACAACTACTCTTGTTTAGGGATTGATTGATTTAGTTTATTTTACTTCGAGTTTTGTGCCTCTTGGCTAATTTGCGAAGATGGGGATGAGTGATGAAATAATGAAATTGATGAATGGACATTCATAAACTACCAAGCCGGAGCGGGATTCGAACCCGGAACCCTTGGCGTCGTAGCGCGATATGCTAACCACTTTTTTTTTATTTACAATTTTTCTTTCATACAGTAATTTTACAGGTTTTGGATAACAATAGTTCTTTTAACATTCCATCAGCACCTTTAAAAAATGTGCAAATAATATTTTTCTTTCATCTTGAGACACTTTATGATATTCCTGTTTAACATATATTAAAAATTGATCATGAAAATCTATACCTTTATATATGCAGACAAACAATATATAATGTCCAACCAATCATTGTACGCTACGCAATTTAGTACATGGAAAATACGAAAACGTAGGTAACATTATGTTATGCACAGTAAACGCATTGGGATGGGTGCGACAAATTTTTCCTAATAACACACATAGATATTTCCATGTTTCACGTGTCCGTATGCATTTACTTAGCCAGTGTGAAATCGAACCATTTTGCTTACACCTACCACATAGTGGATCTTGTAACAGTTTTAATTTATGTAATTTCTCTTCCGTCACCACTATACCCTGTACCACACAGTACCACGCAGATTTTACCAAGGGCGATAAATGTGGTGCTTTAACATTGTTCCATATTTTGTGCCAGGGATGGGTTGGTTGATTAATCATTATCTTGCAGCTAGGCAGTGTTGCCAAACAACGTGACTTGTATAATTGAGATACTTTTGGTATTTCAAGAGATTTCGCTGAAAGTAGTATATAACAAATTTCTTACACTGATTCTTGTAAATATTTGTAATGCGGTGGCACCGTTGCTATAGCGATCGGAGATTGCAATGGTATGGTGTCCAAAATCTGCTTAAGTATCACACCCGTTAAACTGTCTGGGAAGTTTACTAACATTGACATATCTGCTTGTACGCCGAGAGCTTGGCTTTTTAACTCCACGTAAGTCAAGCCAAGTCCCCCGCACCGTACCGGCAGACATACATTCTCGTGACTCACCCGCAGCATTTGGTGTGCCCAAACAAACCAGTTTATCGCACTCCTTATCTGTACAAAATCCAATTTCCTCATCGGAAGCACTCGTGCCACAAACCAGAGCTTTGAATTCGCATAAATATTTACAAAGGCTACCATGGCAACCAAGCTAAGGGCACGAAGTTTGTTTTGTTTAAGCACACTTTTCAGGCCAGCAATACATGTTGATTAATTTTGAGCAATCATTTCTTGAAAAGAGTGGGTAAAAATTATTCCAAGTATTTTCAGTGCATTTACTTTTTGAATTTTATCGTTTTGATACGAGTGGTTTGTAGCATCTAAGTGCATCCAATGAGTTTTATTATAGTTAAGCTTTAGGCCAGCCACCGAGCTGTACTTTTCTATCACATTTTCAAGTTTTTCCATATCTGTCGGCAATTTCACAAACACCTTGACATCATGAGCATAACGTAATACTTTTATCGTTGTTGAGTGAATATTTAACCCCTGCAATTGCATTTCAAGTACCTTTAAAAATGGCATTAACGCTACACAAAAACTTATCATAGACATGGGATCACCTTGTCTGACACCCCTTTGTATAGGAAATGTCTTAGTTAAAAAACCATTGATTTTTACACACTATTTAGAATCAGTATATAAACTCTTAATCGCATTTACAAATTTTGGACTACAACCCATCCTTAAAAATACAGCATATAAAAATTCGTGCTGTACAGTATCAAAAGCATTTTCAAAATCCAATGCCACTATACCATGGTGACCTTGTATGGTAGTATGTCTATAACTAGTTATGACATCACGAATTGTCTGTAAAACATTAAAGATCGATCTATTATTACCATAACAGTATTGATGGACACCGATCATTCTTTCCATATAAGGCAAAAGACGACGAAGTAAACTTCGTGCAAAAATTTTATAATCCGTGCACAACAAAGATATAGGTCTGTAGTGTTTTACTGTCGTAGGGTTTAGGGGCCTCTCCATGGCGCAGTGGTAGCGTCGTTGCCTTGTTATCAAGGGGTCCCGGGTTCGATACCCGGTGGAGGCACAAGTGGTTCGGATCCCACTTTAAACTGTAGGTCCAGTCCCGATTAGCCTTACTGTGCATAAAGTGGACTTAAAACACCAACTCAAACCAAACTCGTAGGGTTAGGAACATTGGGAACCAGGATGATTACACCTGTATTGCTCGTCTTTCCCAAGCAGTGTTGATTATATACTGCATTTATCCAGTCTGTCACAATATTACCTACAAGTGACCAAAATCTTTTATAAAATTCTATGGGCATACCATCTATTCCTGGCGATGAGTTATTCTTCATTCCTAGAATCGCTTCGTACACCTCAGCAGCTGTAAAGGTCTTCTCAATCCGCAAGTTGTCATTAACAGAAAAAAATTCCGGAACTTGATGTAAAAATATTTGTTCCTGAGCTGGATCATAACTTGTTCCTTGAAATCTAGAGTGATAAGCGCGGTAAAAGATTTCCTTTATTCCAGTCACATTACTATGTTCAGAATTATCTTCGTCTATTATCTTATGAATCGCTTGGCTTTTCCACGATTACGTTCATGTAGAACATGACTAATATTGGCCATTTCAAGAGGGTCAAAAGGCAAAAGTTTACTACGTATTTTACACCCACTTCTTTTTTGCGCGTGTAATTGCAACAATATTGCCTGTACTTGTTTAATGTTCTGTTGCACTTTTCCCCCTCTTACCCCTTCATCAGTTAGCTCTCTCAACACTTTATAATAAAAATTGTATTTATTATTCCAATCCTGGTTCCGTTCCCTACTATATTGTCTACACAATCGTTTGATAGCTGGCTTTAGATATTCATCCCACCACTTAATTATATTTATTTGTTTCGCTCTTAATCGTTCCCAATACTTCCATTTCTTTTGGAATTTTTCAGCAAAAAGTGGATCATCAAATAAAGATATATTCATTTTCCAATATCCATACCCATATTGTATATTTGGCAGTTGCATATTTACCGCCATTATAATTGCACTATGATCTGAGAAGCAAGTTGGCACCATATTAATATTAGTGATATTAGGGATAATTGATGGCGAAACATAAAATCTATCTAACCGTGAATCACCCCCATCTTTTACAAATGTGAAGCCTGCACTTGTTGGGTGCAAAGTGTCCCATGCATTTTTCCATTGAAACCCAGTTACCAACTGTTGCAGCGCATTGGATGTATTAAATCCTGGGCGCTGGTCTTTTGGCAACAAAACACAATTAAAATCGCCTCCACAAATAATATGTTGCTTATTACCTTGAAGTTCCGTCGCTACTTCAGTTGCGAAAAATTCATTGCGTTGCTGCCTTTGATTACTACCAGAAGGCGCATACAGATTACATATCCACAGGTTTTCCACTTGTACAGTTGTAATTCTACCACTCGGATGGTATTCTACATTTATTACAGGTATATTGTCTCGAACTAATACAGCTGTTCCTTGCGCTGAATATGTGGAATTATTATAGACAATATAACTAGAGGGTAACTCATAATTAGTTATTGCTACTTTTTGAATGAGAGCAATATCTATAGCGGACTGAATTAGAAAGTCCCCCAATGCACTTTGTTTTGTTTTGTAGTTTGTTTATGTTTATACTAGCAAGTCTAATGGTGGTAAGCATCACTATGGATATGTAAACACTTGCTTTTACAATACTGTTAAATATATACATTGTTTTACTGTTTTTAGGTCTACCTTACACACCAAGATTCTTAATTTGTCCTTTACTATTATGGCTGTTCCTTTTGCCTGGTAAGTAGCATTATTATATACACGAATATGGTAAGTCAAATTGGAGAACCGACACTTCTTGAACGAATGCAGTATCAATAGATGATTGCAAGATAAAATCACCCAGGGCATGTTGCTTACCTTGGTTCTGCATTTTATTGATATTAATGGTTGCCATTTTAATGTGGGTGTTCATCACAACAAAATTAATATTATAACTTACCAAGAATACAGCATGTCGCACATCATCCTGGAAAAACCTATCGCACCACACAAAAACACACCATATACTAACGCGAAAAACTAACCAGCACAAATTTATCATATTGAAAAAAATTAATTTTTCTCACTTTCAGTTGCGAAAACATTAGTATTTGGATTACTCTGGGATCTGGTGATACGTGCCGGTGATGGATACGGAGAAGGTCGATCTTCAGTTGTTTTTTTTTTTTTTTCAGAAAGTGAAGTCACCTCATTCTTTGCCTGGTCTTTCTTCCATTTGTGTTTGCCCACCTGTTTCTTACTTATGTTTGAATTGGAACAATCGGGGATGTTTTCAGGCAACGGGTTTTGTAATTGCTCTGTACTGGATAATTTCATAACACCAGTCGGATCAACCACCATACAAGAACTATCACTTCCATTCAGCTGCAACGAGGAGGGAACCTTCTCCGCGTTTGTCTCGGTATTATCAGACATCAGACTTGAACCCATTTCACTATCTTCAACTTCCTTTATCCACGAAGAACTACTCGTCGTGAATCTCATCCTGCCGGATTTCGGAGATATTTTCCTCTTGTAGCGAATTTGTTTGTACACACACTGGTTCATCCTTATGCATCACTGGCTCTTTCGGCACGTCTCCTATCGTGGTGAACTGAAGATTGTAATTCAGTCGGTAGAAATTCCATTGTGTCCTCCGCAAGCGGCAGCTGGATCGGAGAGTGAAGCACACTTTGTGCATAAGTCGCTGTTGAATGGGAAACACTGCCAGAAATCGTTGCGGGAGGGCGAGCTCTCCCAACTACCGAACGGGTATATGAAAGTATTTTAGGGCACATTATAGCTGGGACACTTCCCCACACAGTCGACAAGTAGGCTGTTGACCAGGATAAGTTGTCCAATAACGAATACCTAGAATTGTCACATAAGACGGTATTGGTTTCTGGAGTGACATTTCAACTATCTTCCTCCCAGTACCAACAGGGTATATATGTTCACTTGAATAAACTTCATCATCGATAGATTTGATTCCACCATAGGATGTCAACACAGCCCGAATCGCATCGTCCGAAAGTTCCATAGGCACTACATGTAATCAAACCAGCACAGTGGTTTTATCCACCCAGTCAATTTTCACGTCATGAGCACCCTCTTCGTCACTATATTTTAGAGTGGCACCGCATTTAGCTATTAACTGTTCACCCAGAACTCGCGAAATCAGTTTAACATACACACTTTTCCGAAAGTAATCAATCTCAATACTTAGCACTTAATCAGGAGTCAATAACAGCTTGTCACTAATGATACGATGAATGTTCATAGATGCCGGTATTCGAGATACAGTCGCAAAACACAATTTCAAAGTATTCACTCGCTTAGTTTCCATGGTGCGACACTATCTATTCAATTTCTCTCGTAAAGCTACCGTGGTCAAGCACCAGTCCACGCAACACATAGGAGCTCACAAGCGATGTTGCTCCTTCGAAGGCTGACCTTCGACTCTACCACTCGAGCACAGGGCCCGGCTCTTATTTAAAGAGAAACAACAACAATGCAATGGATAGTCTAGAGATGACATTAAACTTGACATGTCAGATACAGTTACCTTAAAATATTGTTCAATTTTATCTTGTAAAGTAAAGCGAGAGATTTTTCTGAGTAAAGAAAAATTATTGCCAAAATCCGAAGGAGTCCCAAGATTGAAAATTTGAAATATGAAGTTTTAATCAAGTACAATCAAGATCTGCCAAAAAATCATCTAAAAAACAGAAGTGTAAAGTAAAGGTGTGTGTGTGTGGAAATATTCAGAACTCAAATTTTGTATTTATTTCATTCCAAATAGTATGAGTTGCATGGATAGCCGTCGGGTAGATAGATCTTTCAGAGCTCTGTACCACACTCCGTTTCACTCGCTGCACATCTTCACCCGTTACCAAGTTTCTTGGGGCACTGCGTTTCTAGTGGCGTAGCGTGGAGTAAATCCTTGGGGGCTCACAGCCAGTCTAAAATCAGAGAAAACATCCCCCTCCTCCATATAGAGTGGGCTACGAACACACATAGAAATCAATTATTATTTACCATGGCAGAGAAGAGAACAGTGAACTTAACTGACATTGGTTAATCGAGCATTGAGAAGACGAAATTTCAGCCAAGAATCGAACCTAAGAATTATTTCCTTGATTCTTCGAATGCCTTTGCCAAATGTCGAAGAAAAGTAACATAAAAGTACGAATATAACAGTGCACATGGACCTTGTATTTGTAGTGCATTTGTGTAGACACTCTGCCGAGTGCTTAGCGAAGACCCATTTACAAAATACAAGCCAATTTTAATTTAGTGCTAATTATCGTGTCTGCTTAACAGCCCTCTTGCACATATGACACACGTGGGTGCAAAATAGAAAAATCTCTGCCCATGGCCAAAGTTTTGACAGTGATGGCATTGTAGATGTTGTTGTGGCCGCAGTTTTCCCACCTGGATGTTGAATCCAGTAATGGAGGCGAGATCATAAATGTCCGAGGAGGGTCGTGCCCCCTCGTGCGTCAATTCCGCGCGTTGTAGTGTAACAACGACGAGTGGTAGTGAAACCTTCGTAGAATCCAGAGAAATCATAAGTCGAACTTGAAGTTGATGGTCGCTCAGAGAGACGTCGAACGGTGTCTACGTAAAAGCCAAGTGCCTGTAAGGCATGATAGATTTGGTCCTCGGTAAACTCCAGGGGAACATGTCGAATGATTACCTTGCGTAACACTTGGATGCTGAACCTACGGCCATAAAGGCAGGACGATCTTCTTTCCAGGATTTCAGACAAGACCAAACTTTGTTGAAGTCTGAGACAGTCGCACACTGTATCTTAAGTTGATTCCTCAAACTGACAAACGTGGGCGATGAGTAAGTTTCCTTCCTCAACATTTCTGCCAGATCAGAGTGTTGAGTAGTACTTACGAAAATGGACCGAATATGTTTTTCGGTGCAGATCGCAATTGGATCAGCTCGTTGGAAACCATATGGGGTTTCAAGGCGACAGCGCTACCACTGCGCCATCAGGGAGGCCAAGATCTGTTCTCGTAGAACATCAGCCGAACATAATATCCGCACGAAACACAATATAAAAATCCCCAAACATAAAATCGCCACCTATAACAAGTCCTTCATTGTTATAGGGATAAGGGAATGGAACAAACTGCCTGCACCATTGACTAACATTATTTGTCATCAAAGTTTTAAGAAACAACTAAAGAACTTACTATTGTCCCAATAACTACATTAACCTTCATATGTAAACAATTGCACCTGCACTTACACATCACACAATGCATACCTAACACCCCCAACACACACAATGAACAACTGAAGACGTATTACTTATCTTTTATACTTATCAATTCAATGTATCAGTTTATTATTGTAAAATCTTTATATTATATTTATTGTATTATCATGATCAATGTGTTTTTTCTTTGTTTTGTATTCATTTATTGTATCTTTGACAAGGGTTGGTTGCAAGAACGGCCCACGAGGCGGAAACGCGCCTGCTTAAATAAAGACCATTCTATTCTATTCATTACTAAAGTGTAAATCACCAACCCTGAGACCTTCTGTAAACAAACAGTCTCACCGATTCGTTGTATCACTGCGCGTCAGATGATTCATGACCGCCGACTACCGCAATCATCTGCTGTTACACTCATAGTTCGACGCACCTATTCATTTTATATAAGAACCAAAATGGATGCCTAACAGAAATGTTGTTGAATTAAAATCTTATTTTCTACACTTTTATAATAACCTTCTGTATTTTTATCTCTTTCATAACCCTAAAAACTGCAGACACTGACATACCACTGCACTGGGATACCAACTTAATCACTTTTACTGGTTTCTCAGGATACCACTGACAGAACGTTACATAAATATTGAGTAGAATCTGTTTCTCGCCCCTTTTCAAGTTCAAGTCACCAACCCTGACACCTTCTTAAAGGCTGTCCTTGCTGGTGCTTTGAACAGAAGCTCTGAGAACACGGAGACCTTCCCGCACGCATATAACTCGAAATGTTGAAAGTGGCACTACTTCCTTGCTGTTCACATAATTATTTTAAAAAAATAACCAATGTTATAAAATATCATGATGTACACAAATCTCTAATCTCATTGAAAGTTACAATGTAAATTCCTACAAAATGTTCACACTTATCTTGCCTTGCCATGTCACCAAGTTATTTTACAAAGTGCATTATATTTGGCGGAACAAAAATTGTTATTACGATGCTTGTCAAAGTTTCCAACCGCAAAAAAATTACGAACTTTCTTTGTCTTGTTTTCATCATCATCATCAATATATTTATTGGACTTACAGCATTGCATATGGCTGTTTATTTTCAGTATATAAATATATATATACATACATACATATATATATATATATACAAACAAATTTCAAATACACTCCTATCTATATCAAACCTTAGAACTATACATTACCATGTCATATGATTTTGTCAAAAAAAAAAAAATGCAAGTAAAATATATTCAATTCGCATGAAAGAAAGAAACCAAATTTATGGGAAATGATTACTGGTACAAAGAGTTAACCATAAAGGTGAAGCAATAACTACAACAGAAAGAGCATTGGGTTTAAAGTGAGACGTCATTTGCGGCAGCGTATCTCATACTACAAATTGGCCGTTGTTTTACCTTACGTAATGGATCTTGTAAGAACGCTGGATTTTCGTGTGGATTATTTTACTTGTATGAGTTTGCAATGCTTTCTGCATGCACGTGGTTTTGTTTACAGAAGGTGTCAGGGTTGGTGATTTGAACTTTAGAGTGCTACAGGGAGAAGATTTCGCTCGAGCGCCAAATAGTTCGTACGGTCAACGATAGATAGCGTACGGAATTGAGTGCATCTTCGATCGAGCGAATAACTCTCGAACAGGCAATACAAGCCGTATGATCTCGAAGCCTAATAGTACACGTATAACCGTAATTTGTCAGTGATAGTGTACCCTCAAATATGGATCGTGAAGTAAGAAACTCCGTGAAATTTGAAACTTAAGTGAACATATCCACCATCTACATGTTAAAATGTAGTTCCGTCTATCTTACCACAATACAATGGTAAGATATATAAACATGAAATAGATGATTGTGGGCTGAAACTACCAAGACTGATTTTTTACACATATGTGTCTACCATTATTGTCATATTAAAATTATATTCTATTGTATACGCTGGAGGGTGGGAGACACCTACGAATACCGGCGAGCAAAAGTGGTCCCATGCAGGACTCTATCCTACACTTTAGCCTTTTCTTTATACTATATTGTGTTTTTCAGACTTCTTTGGCTCGCCATTTTCTGCATATTTTTTGCTGCATCTGTGTCTGTAGGGAATTCCCTATGGAAGAAATTCTACTACAATTCTGTGGTCATCGAGGAGTTTGTGAGCGGTGAACGATTTAATGTGTCCACGCCCACCATTGCGCTGTGCAGTGATACCTTCCAGAATGTGTAAGTACATGACATGTAACGTGAATATGTACCATAGAATTATCACCTAGCCAATTATTGAAATATCGCACACAACTCAAAAGTCTTATTGGTCTTTGCATACAAAATCAGGAAAAGGTGAGGTTTATCTTGCATCTCTAAGGAGAAATTGGAAAATTGAATTTGGGTTGAGACTTTGTAGGTATCCCATAGGTATTGATATGCCGAAGTACTATAGCTCTTGTCTGGGCTTATGGCGGACGGCCTGCACGCTGCTAAGGGAAGTGGGGAGCAGGGAAGCGACCAATTCAGTGAGACGATAAACTACAGCTCGTAGAACGGTGTGCACGCAGCACCTCCTCCCGCAACGTCGTAACTCTCGACGCCACCGCTATTGTCTGGTTGGTCTGCGGCGTATTCTCCGCTACCACTTCCCCTGCCAGCATGTATGTCGCCCGCCGTAAGGCCAGACAAGAACTATAGCGCCAACAAGAAGAAGCGTTTCAAAATTTCGAAGCTTTCCATGAGGCGAAGATGCTATTTTAATATATTTATAGCGATCATGTATACTATTTATGCATTACATATTTTATTATTATTTATTTCCTTTCGATAGTGAATATTGTTACATCCAACCCATAATATTATGTCTCTACGCTTTGATTAATTGATTTAGTATATTTTACTTCGCGTTTTGTGCCTCTTGGCTAATTTGCGAAGATGGGGATGAGTGATGAAATTATGAAATTGATGAATGGACATGCACAAACAACCCGGACCCTTGGCGTCGCAGCGCGATGTGCTAACCACTCGGCCACAGGGTCCGGCGATATGTTTCTACGCTTGTGGTTGATGGTGTTTATATGGCAGGTTTAGGCTATGTTGTAGGAATTATTAAACGATGTATGGGCATATGGATGGATATGTTCCAAGGGTGTATCAAAAAGAATCATCCTATTTCAGACGGCTATATTTAGGAAAGGAAGGAACATTTAACCTTGCAGTATGTTGTAAAATACATGTTGGAGTATGAAGTTTTACTACAATACATTTTACTTTGTTGCATAGGTAGGTGGCTTCCTGGTGCAGCACAGTCTTTAGTCTGGATGAGCTCAACATCTTCGTCGGAAACGCTGAGACCATCCGTGTGTTTCCCTTTACATAAAAAGAAATTCCTGCAAAGTGTTGGTACACTGGCGAACTTTAAAAAAAAGGTCTCCCTCCTCTTAGTTAGACTGGAAGGTAGTTGGAAACACTTCATTACTCCTGTACTAGATTAGAAGTGGGGGAAGGCAGTTGCAGACAAGGCCATCACTACCCTATGCGCACGTAAACTTGTTTCCGGAAAGCTTTCTGTTGGAGTCTTGTCAGGCATGATCTGGGCAGTTAGTAGAAGATTTTTCTGCTCCTACCCCCGCCCCTTTGTGTGTGTGTGTGGGTGTGTGTGTGTGTGTGTGTGTGTGTGTGTGTGTGTGTGTGTGTGCGTGCGCGACGCCGACACCTGTTTCTTTTAAGTTTGGCGTATTTCTATTGCATCGACTAATTGCTGCTATGGCTGGAAATGAACCAGGTTAGCAATGGGCAAATAAAAAGTATAAATAATACCAAAATTCCTGGCATGAGTAGTTAGTAGTAGTAAATGTTAGGTAAAGTTCCTCGTGCGTATAGCAACGTGCCATGAAGGCACATTTAGGGGATGTGGTAGTAGGGGACCGCATATTCTCGAGCCCGGCGATTTTGGAAGTGATACGATCAGCACCACGCTCCCGCCGCCTTTTTTCGCCAGGGTTGTAGTAGAAATGAGAAAATATAAATGTTTTGCATTCTACGTATGTGACAGTATTCTTTGGACATTGTCCCTCAAGTATCTGTTAACATCCTAACCCGCAGGGTTTTTTTTTCAGGATAAACTAGTTGAAGCTCGCGAATGGTTCCTGAGAAGTAATGAACATATCACAGAATGCACACTAGGTTACCTCACATTTCTTAAGGGGAAGGGGGGTGGGAGAATGATATACAAATTTATTCTACGAATGCTTACGTCATTGTGACAATGGAGTATACAGAAGGTCGTTTCACGTCCATGGTAACAAAGTTAGAACCCACCTCACCTTAAGAAAAACCGTGACGCCACGACCGGTGGCGCTCCATGTGACACCCCTGTCTTGCAGCAATGGCCCTGCAGCAGAGTTTCCATTGGAGGAGGCTGCGTTGAAGAACACATTGGTCCAAACAATCATATTCCTCCTGACAAGCTTTCAAAAGACCCTCAATTGTGCGGGGCCATCTGCTTCCCAAGGCTCGTTTCAACAACGGAAACCCACAAAAATCCATGGAAGAGGCATCGGGGGATTTCACAGGAATGTCTGTAAAGAGGATTGCATGAATGCCCGTTTCACGTGCCATCCGATCCATATGCCTGCGTGAACTTTGCCGTATGACTGGAAGCCTTGTCCTGGTGGATGACAACACGAGATGTGTCGCTGCCATAGAGAGAAGGAATATCATGTCTGTAAAGTGGCTCCAAAATATTCGTCTGGTAATAGGCTGCATTTATTTTAGCCTTTTTGTCCACTCTGCGCAGTGGAAGTTTGCCGTTATGGCAGTAACCACCAACAACCATGAACCCGCGTGGAAAACTTTCAGCACATTCACGTACCCACTCAGATCGACCTCTTGCTTCACGTGGACGATAGTAGATGGCCCTTTGTTTTACCACATCCCAACAGATACACCCATGCTTCATCCATGAACACCACATACTTCCAGCGGTCCCCTGCCAGATGGCGTTCGTAGAGCTTCCGACTGTTGGTCTTCCTCTCCTGGACATGTGAGGCACGCAACTTATGAACTTGAGCATTGTGCTTCCGCACAAGTTGTAAATCTTGGGCTATGATGCGATTCACAGTTGCAGGGAAACATTGAACTGCCTGTGCAATCACTCTTTGCGTTGCAGGGTTTTCACATCGCACCAAATATCTCACTTTCCTCACAACATCGGAGGAACGCTTGGGCTTCCGATATGTCCCAAGGCCCACTTTGACTGGTTCCAGCAACAGGTACGGTGCAAGCTTTATGGCGATTCAACACTGCATTGATACCCTTCTTTGACACATGGAATGCTTTCATGTGGCACTGTTTAATTATCTGGCTATAACTATAACCAACGTCGGAAAGGGCACAGATGTACCCCTCCCATAAGACTGGAAGTTTTGGTGCCATATAGACACTCACTCACACACCAACCATCGTCTTTGCAAGTCAACACACAGTACTTTCGTCCTACTGGCTCTCGCTGCTCTGTGCTGTGCCTACGTGCTGCTCCCTGGTGATCGAAATCGTTACCATCAACGTGAAACAACCTTCTGTATTTTGCAGACTAACGACAATCTGGCGTCTAGACACAAGGCCAGTATAATGATGTGTGAAGTTTGGGCTGTGTCCTACGTTTGTGATTGCCTTTCACAAATTTCATCTTAACACACCTTTCATCTTTATCTATGTGATTACTCAAAAGTGGAAGAAAAGCGAAGTAAAATAAATAAATCAATTGGTCATTGTGTCCCTGCGTTTTTCAATATTTCTTCCTGAACAAAAATTAATGTTTCACTGATGTAATGCATCATTATAGTCATGTGAATTATTAATTTCCGTCATCATTCCTTAAAGCATAGACTTAAACGCTGTTGTCCTTAGTGTAAACAATCTTAAGTCTGTGGAGGTTTTTATGTAGCAAAAAAATGGTTAAGAGTAAATCCCAATTGAATGTTAGAAATTTAAAGTATTATAACTCTGACGTGACGCATATTAACTGTTCTTAGTTCGCTGTTAAGGAACGATTTCTCCTAACTAAAAAGGATTCCAGCGTCCATGGTAGAATGGTTAACACAGCTTGCTTAAACGCCGCCTTGGCATTGTGTTCGTTCGGTGTTTATTGTGACTGTCCCTTCATCAATTTCATCTTTTCATCGCTCATCCTCATCGTCGCGTTTAGCCAAAAGTGGCAGAAAAGCGAAGTAAAATAAACCAAATCGAACATATATAAGAAGCTGAAGGGAAAAATATGCCATTACCAAAAATAAAATATATAAATATACAGTAATTACTTTGTTGACGCTGAAGTTCTTTTGGCAGTATGTATCTGTCTTAGGGTCGTATTTTCGAATTGGCTGACCTCAAAATATACGAAGAGTGAACGATTAATGGAAATGGGGATGAACATTTCTATTACTTTAGTAAGCGTTCAGTCGTAAATCCTGTGGACACAGTGTGATTTCCGTGCAAGGAAGGGTTCCTGGGACATCAACTAGGTCGACGTTTACTTATAACATTACGAGGGTATGGATTTCTCAACAAATGTTTATGGTCATGGAAATTATTTATACAATTCGTTTAAGTAACGTCGTTTTCTACCTCTTGAAATTAATGCTGACTGGAGATGAAAAGACACACGTGGCAGATTGTAATGTGCTTTGAAGACAGAGGTCTTAAGATCGAACCATGATTAAGGCATGTTTGCCCCATGCCCCCATCACATCCATGTTATCAATTGGTCAATTATTCTCATCGCCACGGATTAACCAAGAGGCAAAAAGGCAACGTAATATATCCTAAATAGAAAAGAATACAGAAAAGGGGCAAGGAAATGCACATATCGTGCCGAGTCGAGGTTGTGTGTTGCAAGACGGAAATGTGTAAGTATTATCGCAAGAGCACGTTCAATTATATTAGGGCAGAACGACATATCACACAATACAGGTGAAATTGTTGTAGGTTGACGTGAATTGTTAATCTGTCTAAACTCTTAAAATACTCTAATATCAGGTTTTTTGTTCCACTTATTATTTCAATTTTGAGGGTCTTCATGACCGAGTGCTTTGCATACTGCTGTATGAAACCGGAGACCCTATGTTCGATTGATTGATTTGCTTTATTTTACTTCGCTTCTTGTGCCACTTTTGGCTAAGTTGCAAATATGGGGGAGGCTTCCCCGATGGCACAGTGGTAGCATCGTCGCTTTGTGATCAAGGGTTCCCGGGTTCGATACCCGGTGAAGGCACGTAGTGGTTCGGATCCTACTTCAAACACAAACTCAATCAAATATGGGGATGAGTGACGATATGATGAAATTGATGAATGGACACTTACAAATCCATGCCCTGGCCAGGATTCGAAGGCTGGACAGTAGTTGTATTGATACTATTATAAGGACAACAAATGATGATCCCCTCTCAGGCAGATTTGGCTACACTTAAAACTAGCTCAACATGCCCATATGAGCTTTTTGCTCAAGTGTGGAACCCTGTCTAATCCAAGATTTTTGTAAAAATGCCCTCGGGAATTTCCCGAAGCTACAGTGTACAAATGATGACCCCCCTCAGATTGATTTGCCCACACTTACAAAAGTTTCATCAGCCAGATTGTTGTCCATAAGCTTGTTAAAAATATGCCCCTCTTGATATTGTTTTGGATACACCTGAAATTAAGCCAAGATCCTCATAAAACCCACACCCACCCACACATATTTACTTCCGGTTTAAGTTCAATTGGATACCAGGTTCAATTTGTTTATCTAATATTAAAACAATGTAATATGCAGAGATTTTCTAGAATTGCTCTGTAACTCTCTCATTTCTTACACCATAAACATATGATTTTTCACCTATCAGAATAACACTACATATGGTGTCATCGGGGAGTGTATCGTGGAATTCACAGATAATTTTAATGTTTGTCCTGTCATTAACCACAACCTGTTTCCTTTTTGAAGTGTTGATGACAAACATGGGTCTCTGCACTTTGAATTCATCTGGTGTGTAATACATGTCAGTATTGCCAGTAGTGGCCCTTTTGTATGCTGTAAATGCCTCATATAATTTGAGGAAATCATCCTTGGACATGTCTAAATTATAATTTTCTCTGGGGAACACCTCATTTCTGCCATTTTTAAGATATATGTTCTTGATGTTGCAGTTATCAAATTTACTTGAATTTTTTTCCTGATTATTGTGTCTTCCAGTCTGAAACAGTACCACCACAAAATCTGGCATGTCATATTGTATACTGGAGAATGAATTTGTAGCATCAAACTCATAATAGGTACCAGTGGCAGGCTTCTGTACACATTGATATGTATAAAATTGTAAAGGAACCTGTGGATTTTTTATTATATCAACTTTGTATTTAAGAGCATAACTGGCCTCATATTCAACAACCGGGATTCTTAGCTCCATAGTCTGAATAATGCATTTGCCTTCATCAGGTAGGGTATTAGGCAGAGCTTCCCCTGTAGAGTTTAATGTACTGTACCTCATCAAAGCATTATTATCATTGGCAGTTCTTCTAAATGTGATTCTTAAACCACCCTTCCACATAATATCTTTGTAATCTGAGAAGAATCCTGGCAACAGGCGCATGGGGAACAGCACTGTGTGGCTTTTAGATATAATTTTATCACAAGCCTCAAATCCACCTATTTTGTAGTAAGAAGCCTCGGTTTTGGATAATTTTAATGTGGCCAAAGCTGTGGAGGTAATACCCGGATAATCCACTCTGTTTATAACAACACCATGTTTTCTGATCTCAATTTCAGAGAACAGATGTGGCACAAAATTATCCACCAATCTTATATTTGAATTTGCCGGATAATCTGTACCATCGAGCTTTACAACATCAAATTTGATGTATAGATCTGCTCTGTGGGGGTGTATAAAGCCATCCCCTACATCAAGATCAACCTCAATCTCTGTGTTGGGTTGATTTAAATTTGCAAATGTCCTCCTGTTTGGAGGGAATGATTGTAGCTCATAACTCTCAATATTTTCCATTTTTTTGTATGTATTTTTATTTAAATATTAATCTCTATGATTGCAGTTGTTGTGGCTCCAGCAAAATCAACTAATTCTTCTTTTTCATTAGTGACCATCAACTCAATGTAATCTATTCTATTATGGCACACAGGAAAATATAATGTTGGTGATGGGGTGTAGATGATTGGCTCCATGAATTCAGAATTAGGCTTGAATGTTGCAATGATGCCAGTTTGTTTGTGAGTGCCTATGCCATTTGATTTGGTGATCATACCCTCGGCCACATTACAGTGAATATTCAGAGTCTCTATGGCTAAGAATTTAGGTATATTAATAGCAGTGTGTTTGATGGCCGCTTCAAGTTTTGTGTTGTTCTCAAAGCCTAACAGCTCTCCTATAGTACCCAGATCCACTGTCTCTGTAGCAGATACAATCTCTACTCTGTGAGTGACAGAATTTTGACTTAACACTACACCTCTGGGTAATTGAGCATTTAAAGTGGACAGATTATACTGCCCTGGAGTGATGACAATTTTTTTGATCCCGTACTGCAATTGTGTTGTTGTGGTGTGTAATATTAGGGATCAAGTACATGCCATAAAATGCTCTGAGAGATATTGTTTTGGGATACACTATATCATCATGTAATCTAAGTTTCAATATTGAATTTTGGCTGGTGAAATGGAATACCCCCATGATGTTTTAAATACCACAGGGCTTTTTGTAAATCTTCAATTGATGGTTTATTTATTTGAGACATATATCTAAGAACAGATAAACACAAATGTCCACAATTAACATCTTTGAAGTTTTGAACACGGGCATTATTGTAATAAAAATTAGCTGATTTTAGATATTTTACTAAATTTTCAGGTGGAACACCTCCAAATGAATCAAACACAAATGCCTCATTTTTTAAATATTTAAGATAACAGATCCAGTGAGTGCCCTGAGTTTTGTACTTATCCAAATTAACTATGCCACACTCTTTGTTGAGTGGTTGTTCTGGCAAAGAATCAGACATGTACACACCTCTAAAATTTTTGATGCCCAGTGGCTTGATTAAAGCTTCAATATCTTGGTTTGTAAGCGGCTCTTGTTTTTTTTAAACTTAGTCATGGCTCTCTTAACACCTTTGCCTTGTTTCTCCATGGCAAGGTTATGGCGCCTCTGCTCATCTAATTCTGCCTTATTCTTTTTGGCATCTATTACTGTTTTTGCTATGGCAGCTGATCCCCCAGCCAAGCTCCCAACAGCCCCAAGTGCTGCTACGATGGCAGGGATAGTAAATATAAATCCCCCCACATGTGATTTTTTTCTTGATTGCTGTAATTTTTTTAATTGGGGGTGCTAAGCAACAATTTCATACCATGGCCTTTGGCAAGACAAGAATTTTTTTCTTGCGCTGCTTTTTGGTTAAAAGACTATCAATAGTTTTAAGAGATTTCAGACCTGCATAAGGTATCTGATACATAACACCCTTGGCCTTCATCCTAGGTTTATTATATACATATTCACAACCCCCACCCCAGTTTTTGTTTGGTGTTCATAGTTATGGTGGTTCCCAATGCTGCTATTTTTTCACTTAAAGAAGCATCTTTGCTTACAAATCTACCAAATGCAGCCTCTTCTAATTTTTTGTCTGCAACATGTCTCTTGTCAAGATCAGAATGTGTGTTGTATGCTATGTCATGGTCTCTACAAGCAGCATCTAGGGGATTAACACCAGGATCACATCTGTTTAATCTATGGTCCAATTTTGTACCGGGACCACAATACTGATAGCCTGGAATGTGTAGTTCAAATGGCAGCTTGTTTATAATGTCATTAACCAGCCCCCGACCCTCAGAGATATTCCAAAATTTAGGTGGTAGAGTATTAATAATTTTTATAAGATATCCAATCCCCTTAGTGTCATTCACTATAAAATTAGACAATTTGGTGCTTATCATGTCCATAATTCCAACCTTTTCATTGTAAAAATTGTGGTTGCCAGCATTTTCCTCCCCAGCTATCACCAGCAACCTATCTACAAGTTTCCTGACATCATCAACCCACACAAATTCTTTAGGCAGGGTGTTGTATTGTTTGATACCACTACCTGTCTTGATCTGTGACCATATGTGCTTGATTAAATTGTTGTATTTTGCTCCACTGCTAGACTTGACTCTTTTTTGTGTGGGATCATTGTTCTGGTATAGAGCATCTGATTTTATTAATATTTCTTTGTAATACTCATAATCTTGATCTGTATAGCTGCCAGGTCTCTTCCTAGTCATCAGTTCCCACAATCCAGGTGTGCCGGGATACTTAACTAAAGCACCTTTTTTCTCCAAGACGAGATTCTGAATATACAATTATATCATCTCCCATAAATGTTACTCTGAAATTGCCAATTCTATGTATGATGCTACCATCACGCTCTGTGTCGGCATATAAGCCAAAAACCTCATCTTTGTTGTCTTTAGGTGTGCTTAAATATTTTTGAGCAAGAAGACCCAATTCAATAGGATCCTGAGTAGCTTCAATTCTTCGAGGACCAACAGGACTAGGTGTATGAATACTAGAAAGTGGGGTGAATGTATAATCTAATATGTTTCTTGCAGCTACAGGTACAAGCTCTGTGATTAAATTTTGATTTTGCTCTGTAACAGTTTTGATATTTTTACCTAATTCACCAATAGCATCAATAATAGGCTGTTCTGTGCGCTTGTGTTGCTCATAAAAACCTCGGTTCTCTGATTTCCATCCCTTAAATCTTTTTACAAGATAATCTTTTAATTTAAGATCATCAATGATTGGCCTTTTCATGTTTATTTATATATGTTTCAATGTCTAGAAAATTGTTGATTTTATTTCTGTATTTGCCACTATTGGGTTTTCTTGTCATATCAATTGTGACAAACCCATAACTGTCTTGATTCCAGCACCCACTGCAAAACTTAGAAAAATCATTGTAGCTCAAGTCCCCACCCACATATTCATCATGTATGTGTTTGAGGTTGGTATGGTCTTGATGAAACACACATATAAAATTGCTGTTGTCTCGGATCAGTTGCTTCGGTATTTTTGAAAAAGTCTGTGCCAGGTAGAAACAATCTATGTTTTTGTGCCGCCCCTGTGTAAAAAAGTTTCTAACCTTGTTTTGATTATCCAGTATAATGTCATCAAACACAACAACAGAATTATCGAGACATTCATGAAGTGGCTTAACATCTGGTTCAAAAGTGGCTATATCCAATCCATCATATAGCTTCATCAGCTGCTGATATTTTAATTGTTCCAAGCTCTTAGAGAAGACATACAAGTGCCTGTTTTTCCAGTCTAACCAGTTGGGTGCCAATAAAAAATTATCAATCATTAGTGTAGTTTTACCACAAGCCGATGGCCCAACAATAAGACACCTAATATTATCAGGCAGCAACTTGCCATTTCTCTTAATCTGCTGTTCAGGTTCTGGCAGCCTTTTTATAACATCCCAGGTGTTCATATTATCACTTTGTTTGCCTCGATCCAGCTGTGTTCTGGAAGTCCTAGCCATTTGACAAATAACTTGTTGCCTTTTCTGCGGATGATTTTTTCTATGAGATATGTGTCAGGCTGCTTAGTTTTGCTGAGTTCTTCTTCATAGAATCGGCCTTTGAGAATTTCTCCTCGGTGATCTTTTATTATATATGTGTTAAGGGTCCCAGGTTTAACTTGAACCACTGTAAATAATTCAGTGCTCCAGTTTCTTGTAAAGCCTCTTTTGAATAAGTGCTTATATTTGCTGATTCTTACTTGATCACCCACCTTGTATTTGGCTTTTCTTGTTGTTGGCTGGTATCTAGGATAATAAACAGTGCTGATCAATTTTTGCTCATCAGATGAAGTTACCTGAGAGGGTTTCATGTTGATTGTGGAATGGACCGAGTTGTTATATTTTTGTAGAAGTTCTGGAAGAATATTAAGCCATTTATAATTACCTTGAAGTGTAAATTGTTTATACATATGATTTTTTAGGGTTTTGTTGAATCTCTCTACAATTGAGGCCTTGAGATCACTGTAACTCGAGTAATGTTGTATTGACTGGCTTTTAATAAATAGTTGGAACACAGAATTATAAAATTCTTTGGCATTATCTGTTTGCAAATAGCGCGGTGACCTTCCACTCTGATTGATGATTGTTCTAAAAGCTTCTGTAACACATTTTCCAGTTTTGGATTTGAGTGGCACAGCCCAGGCAAATTTTGAAAATGTATCTATGACAGTGAGTAGATACTTGTAGCCCTTGTTAATTTTGTCTAAATTTTTCAGGTGTCCACTTGCTATTTCCACCAAGTCACCCTGCCATAAATCATCTATGCCCTTTGTGACCACTGGCAGTCTCTTATAATTATGTCTGGCTTGTCTGTGTAATTCATCAACAATAATTTGTCTAGACATAATATGTAAACAAGAATATTGCAACTATAGGGTGTTCAGCAGCTGATACTACAGGATTTTCTAAATACAGTTTGTCTCCTATTTGTATATAAAATTCCAGAGAGCCATCATCTTCAGCATAAGATGTTTCTAATGTATTGGGATCTGTAAAATCCTCTAACTCTACACTGGTGATTTTTGCTTTGTTATCAGCATTTGTTATTGATAAGGTAGGGTAGTGGTGTGCCTGTGGTTGAAGCCAATATTTGATCTTGATTGGTCTAAGTGTGCCCCCAACAAAAAACTGGTAATAAAATTGTGCAGGGGACAACATATATATTTTGCCACCTGGTCTAAATGGTGAATCATATTCTTTGTTGGGGATACTGTACAATTCAAGAATTACTGTATGTTTAGGATTCTCAATTATGCCAGTTATTTCTTTTTCTGCTGTAAGCAATCTACTTGTTACAGATTCAAGGTGCTCATTGATAGTCCTAACAACATCATCATGGCCTGGCTTGATCTTTATGTCCACAACAAGTTTCTTGTATTGTTGCACAATCTCTTGAAGTTGGGTGGCAAAAACAGACAAAGCATTTGCTTGATTGGATTCCATGGTCCCTAGCTGTTGCTTGATATTAGCTACAATTTGCTGTAAATTTTCAACAACTGCCAATTTTGAATTTTGAGCAGTAAGATCATGGACCTGTCTTCTGATATCCTCAAACAGGGCATGCAGTTCATTAATATGTTGATTAGTTGGTAGAGGGCCACTGTCTGAGTAAGTTGTTTGATCTCTGTCTGGATATCCTTGATATCTTCTGATTTCAAGATGCGATTCACAGCTCTCTTAATATATTTAAGTTCCTGTGATGTAGGCAGATTTGATACAGTATTTTGCAAAGATTCAAGTGCCAATTTCACATCATTTAATTCAGAAGCATCAACCACACCACGCATAGCATCTTGGAGCAGGGCTATATCTGCCTGAGTAGGTGTTGATTGTTGTAAAATTTCAAGTTTTGTTTGGATATCATCGATGAAATGATGAAAATGAGATAGCTCAGATTCAGTGTTGAGGTTTTCAAGCTTTGTGATCTGTTGCTGGACACTGGCAAGGGTGTCTACAATACCAGGCAGGTGAGATTCTAGAGATTCTTGTACATTTGTCAAATCACTTTGCACTGCTGCTATTGTACCCTCAAGATGGGTTATGGTACTTTGAATTTTTCCAAAATCTTCATATGTTTCAAGTTGCAGCTTGATGTTGGCAACACTCCGAGTTATAGCACTCAAAGCATCAGAAGATGGCAAGTTGTTCATAAAATTTTCAAGTGTCTCAATTTTTTCTTTAACCTCGGCTATGGCATTGTTCAGAGGGTCCAGATTAGATATCTGGAGTGACTAAATCTGTTCCTTTAGAGTGGAAATCACTAGATCAAATTCTTCTTGTGATTTTATGCTTTTGACAATTGTTTGGAGCTGTGCCTGGACATTATTAATCTGCTCTTCCAATTGTTGTTTCAATTGCTCAGAGTTGGTGGCCTGGGTCTTAAATTTGGCTTGAAGAGCTGCTACAGCTTCTTCTAAAATTTGAAAATTATCCAATGTGGCCAAATCAGTATATTTCTGAAGCAATAATTTAAGTTCAGAATCAATTTTAAGAATAGGGTCCATGCATTGTGATTGTAAATTTGTAATTTCTAATTGAAGACTGGCATTGAGTGTGGTTTGTAAAGTTTGTAAATCACTTCTTAATTTCTTGACTCTGACATCAAGCATCAGAATCTCATCACTGTGATCTTCATGTCTTGTATGGCCAAATATATCATTAGGCATTTTGTTTTAGTGGTTATTTATTATTGAATACCTGATTCTTAATTCTATAAAAAAAGGTATAAGCTTGTCATAGGATCCAGGGACCTCAATATATAAGCAGTCACCAGCAGAAACAGTATAAACAGTGCCAGAAATCATGTTTGAGTGCTTAATTCTATAAATATTTTTCTCTATTGAAACCTTGACATCACCCTCAGGGGTTGTAATAAATTGTAATTGACCACCTACAGGTAATTGGTAATGATTTAAATTATTGTTAAATATGTACAATGTTTTACCTGTCTCATCATCAACATCTGTAAGTATGCTGTTCAGATGAATAATTAACAAAGCACTTAGTTTCGATATTATTTCAGGAGAGGGTTGTGGTGTCGGCAGGTCCATAATACCTTGTTTTTTGAACCCAAATAAGTTCATAGGCATGTTTATTTATTTCAAATCATGCTCTGTAATTGGGCATTGATTACCACTTCTCAAGTCACAATGACCCCATGGTAGAGTATGTATGCCACATGACAAAATGCATCTCTTATCATCATGTGGGTCCAGAGCCACTTTTCTTACAATATTGCTAGTCAACAAGTGATCCTCACTCTGAATTCTAGATTCTGATTTTCTGATTGTGCTACATGATTTGAGGCAATTTTTGTAATCTTCAAATTCAAGCTCTTTGTCTACAGTCACTCTGCCAATGCCCTTGGCTTTTTTGGCAACAACACCACTACATGTTTCAAAACTGTACATCTTGGCCCTTAACCCAGCAAATGCCACAATAACATCACCAAGTGTCTCATCTTTTAACTTGCCAGGCACCTTTTTGTTGTGGTGTTGAATTTTTGAATGTTCACTGGTATCAAAGTATTTAAACAATTCAGGCTGGGACATATCTTGATAAACATCTTCTGTCTGAATATCAAGAACAAAACTATCTGTGTCCATGTACATCAGTTTTACACGATCCTTATAAAAAGGCTTCAACACATCATAATACAATTTTAACATGTGTAATTTGGCCAATTCCAATATCACAGCCCCTACATAAATAGGCTTATCAAACTTAATCTTTGTTTTTTTTCATATTAAAAAGTGCCATATGCTCATCATAAATTCTTCTGTAATTGAAGTTGGGCTTTGCTATCAATTTTTTGCTCCGGCTGGGGTCAGTAATTATTTTAACATCAGTATGTTTTCTGACATTTTCTATTGTTTTGCCATACACAGAATTGACCATCAATTTAAACAAGGTCTTATCAAATTGGCTCATTGCAGATGTTCGAAGCTCCGTGTTTGTATCAATATATGGCTTCAACCATCTTGAGTGCCTGAACCTCAAAACTTTGCCAATTTTGGTCACTTGAACACCATGATGCATCAGGAAGTGGAGGTTTTTGTAATATATGACATAACCCTGTTTTGGCTCCAGTGTCATCATGAGCTTCTTCTGTTTAGAGCCAGGTGAGCACTCAACCTCAGGAATTGGGGGCAGATCAGAAAATGTGTTGTGTAAATTATCAGGAATTGTCAGATCAACCTCTAAGAACAGGCCATAGTTACTGTCTTCAAAATCCTTAAGATCTTCAATATTGAAATCTTCAACCCACTCAAGCCCTGCATATGGCAGTTTATCCATCATAGCATAACCATAGAGGCTGTTGGCATCTACATACAGTATATAATTTGATGGCAGTGCTGGATCATAATCAGGAATATATTTGTTATTTGCTCTGGCATATCTCTGAGAGCATTGCACCATGCCTCCTCTTATACATTGCTCCATAAACAGATACATATCTTGATCCTGGATCAGATCCAATTGCATTTTAGTGTTCAAAAACATTGCAGACCATGCTATGCCTGGTGCACTGTAAAAATACATTGAATCCAGTTTATAATTTTGCATGGAAGATTTTCTGAATGCCTGAAGTATATCAGCTAAGAGAGCCACATCAAGTTTCAAATATGCCTTGTGATAATCACCAAATGTCTGGCATTTTAAATTGTTCCACATAAACTGGGCATGGTGATAATCTTCATCAGTGATTCCAGATCCTCAGATTTTGCTGTAAAACTCTTGTTGTGGTGGCAGAGAACACTCATTAAATTTAGAAAAACCTGTAACATAGTCATATGGATATACACCCTTCCGCCTAATTAATTTCAGGTCCTGATTTGGAAACAAAGCACATGTGATTTTGAATTGATCATCAGATAATTGAGTGGCCAGTGTAGCCAGGCTAGCAGACAGAATTCTGTATGAATCAAGAAATCTTAAGTGAATAGGAACACCATTAACTTTAATTATTTTGCTAATAGATATATATTTCTCATCATTTTCAGCTAAAATATTTAAATTCTGCTTGTCAAACCCCTCGTACCTGATCAAATGATGGAAATCATAATTGGATGCACCATGGCAAAATATAGGGACAAATTTTGGTCTCTGGATCTTAATATTACAGCTATTACACAGGGCCATTAAGAATTTACCTACTGTATGAGAATGGTGTTTCACCTTGATATTTGTATCTGAAAATTGAGAATCACATACCGGGCATTTTTCTGCATTGTTGAAATCTTCAATCTGTTTCTCTGTTAAAGGCAACATGGGTTTTGATTTTAATAAGATATTAGATGCTATGTTATGGCACTCATTTTCTATTCTATGTGCAAATTTTTTGATGGCATCTGGTCCCATGTATAAGTGTGGTTCACTAGCTACACCATCCCGTATAATTATATAACAAAAGCTAGAAGGTTCATGTAACTGGTATGGTGTAATTGAAGATTCATCAGGATCTTGATTGCAGAATGCAAGGGGTTTGAGGTTTGATTCAAAATCACAGACTATATATGCTGGGTGTTCCAACAAGGCTTCAAATTTTTTGAATTTGTCATTTTCACTTGGATTAGGCATTACCATATAAACAGGTTTATGATTGCCACAGTATTTCAGATGCTCAAGTAACTTGTTTTTAGCAATTTCTGAATTTTTTTCACGAACCCCATTCACCATTTTTTGACCATCAAATACAGTCAAACATCTTCTGCACAACTTGAATATTGTATTGGATTTGCCTTGTTGTTTTCTGACTAAAGCTTCAAGATTATGTATTAAGGTGTAATGGTGTGTGTCATCCCCTTCAATTAAGAGCAGATCAATCGGAACAGCAGAATCATCATCAAGTGTACTGATTCTGAGAGGTGCTATCAAGCAATTGCCACGGCCAGTAGAACAAGTAAATACATTAATAGATAATTGTTTACCATTGATATTTCTGGCCCTTTTTTCAAATTTATCAATATTCTGAACAGACATTGGATATTCTAAGCCCTTCATTGCTTCATCAAATATGTGTTCATGCTGTTTATAATAACTTATTCTCTCAGGATGCCTTAAAACTGGAAACAAAGCAGCTAAAATACACCACAAAAAGCATTTATGATCATTATTTTCTATGTTAACCACGGCTCTTTTGTTTTTAATATTGGCTGGTAATGGCAGATATGTAGAACCTTGTAATGGGCTGAATTCAGAAATATTAATATATAACTTGTGTGGAGATCCGCATAGGCTCCATCCTGACTCTTTTCCAGCAAATTCAGAGTGTTTAATATTCAATTGATCTATCAAACTGCTTATTATTTTGTCTGAATTTGCATTTGAATATACAGGTACAGTTTCTGTTATGTGGGGCTGTGTAAATTTTGTACCATTTGGCTTCTTATATTGTGTAAACAATTTGAGGGACAGCTTATAAGAGCCATTTTGTGCATTTAGAATTGCCTGCACATCAGGATTTATACTGTTCAAAAAATTCTTAATATCACATCTTGGCTCTGATTTAAAACAGTGATCCCTAAGTTGGCCAGCAAAACTGCTATGGATGGGTGGTGCAATGCGCGGCTGTTTTGCCGGTCTAGCATTGACAAGTGGTTCAAGCTTCCTTTTCAGACCAGATGTAGATGGTTGTGGGGGCAATGTTGATGACTGTACAGAACAAGAGCCTACATGTCTATTGAAATATGCCTTGCTAAATATTTTATAGCATTTGGAGCATATTTTTGTGGGAGTTCTGCATTTGTCTGGGTTACAATTCTTTTCGTGCCTAGCCCAATTGGGGCTGGATATATTTTATTACACTGATTGCAATATTTTTGATTTGGCATTTTTGTTGTTGGTTTATTATATAAAATTTCCTGGGGTTCAATTCAAAACTTTATACTTAATAAAAATATCAGTTGGGTTCAGCAATATGCTTTATATATTTTATATATGTGTGTATGTATATGTGTGTTAATATTTTTGGCTTTGGTATTTATATAAAATTTCTTGGGGTTCAAATCAAAACTCTATACTTAATAAAAAATATAAATTGGGTTCAGCAATATGCTTTATATTCTGTATATATATATATATGTGTGTGTGTGTGTGTGTGTGTGTGTGTGTGTGTGTGTGTGTGTGTGTGTGTATGTGTGTGTGTGTGTATGTGTGTAGGTGTATATGTGGGTGGGTGTGGGTTTTATGAGGATTTTGGCTTAATTTCAGGTGTATCCAAAACAATATCAAAAGGGGCATATTTTTTAACAAGCTTATGGACAACAATCTGGCTGATGCAACTTTTGTAAGTGTGGGCAAATCAATCTGAGGGGGCTCATCATTTGTACACTGTAGTTTCGGGAAATTCCCGAGGGTATTTTTACAAAAATCTTGGATTAGACAGGGTTCCACACTTGAGCAAAAAGCTCATATGGGCATGTTGAGCTAGTTTTAAGTGTAGCCAAATCTGCCTGAGAGGGGCTCATCATTTGTTGTCCTTATAATAGTATCAATTACACTGGCGTCGTAGCGTGATGTGATAACCACTCTACCACTGAGACCGGCATCTATTTAATATTTAAAAGCTTATTGTGTTCGTTCATTTTTTCTGGTCACTCCAACATTCGTCCTTATCGTTGAAAGTAAACAAGAGGGATATAATATGGTCGTGAAAATAGCAGCAAAGTTACCACATGCCTGTCACGTGCCGAAAGAAACAACCTTCTTTGCTAGTTTTCTTTTTATATTTGTTTCAAAGCTAATGACAAAAGAGAGAAAAGAAACGAAAAAATGAACAACCTATTGTAATGTACAGCTTTTTTCTGCTATATTTAAATATAAATTTTTCGTGTATGTGTATAGATATGTTTTTACATTGGCCTGCCTCGTTGCCCGCTCCCTCTGCCGATTGAGGAACGCGTTCTTCGGCACCCTTGTTCGGCTACAGGAATGCTTTTTATTGCGAAATCCACTTTTCCCAATTTCACGGGTACGGGGGGAATTCTTCCTAAATATCGGCATGCACCGATATTCCACCCCAATCATGATCTAGCCTCTCCCGGTCTTCAACCAAATTCTGTTTTTTTGTATTAAAAAAGGAGGCTAAGTCCTTCGTTACTGACGACATGTCGCAACGTAGGACCGAGGCCTGATCTCTCCTCGAACCTAAGCGCCGGTGGGCATCGTTTTGCCGCTTCTACTGTCCAGAAATGTATAGGGAAGCCTTGATTCATTGCTTTCCGCACTTGCGTCCAAGGAGGGGTCTGTTTTTTGCCGAAAGGTGCCATGCCAGTGTTGCCAGCAGCGGTCGCAAACCCCCTTAGAAATTCACCATCTACATTCTAAATTATACTTATATTCCGTGTTGAAAACGTTCCTTCAATCACAATCGGCATAAGTTCAGTGTAAGAATATTAATATTGTGTTTAGGGGTAGTTCAGCTTGTCAATAAGAACCATGTATTTACTATTAAAGGGGGGGGACTTTGATATTGTATTAGGATGTGTGTGTTATTTTATTGATAAAGGGGGAACATTTATGTTCAATGAAACAGTGCATTTGGGGGTGATGTTTAATTAATATAACTGCCCAGGACATGCAAATGTAATAGTGGGGATGAAGATTTTGTTCATCGGTGTGTGCGTGTTTGCGTGGAAGAGTCCCTAGATGGCAGCGCCGGACGGTAATGACATCTTTGGGGCCCCGACGAGCAACAGCCCCTGGGCCGCTTCCAGCAGTACCACGGATCCAAGTGTGTCTATTGGTCCCCATTTAGATTCGGTGGTCATTCCAAAGGAGGGGATGACGCCAAAATATGTGGCAACCCTGGAATCGAAGGGGACCGGAGGAGGACAATTTTTGAGAGAGAGGAGACAGTTGACTTAGAACCGCGGTGATCTACAGAACGGAGTTTCTGGACGCTTGTACCACCGCGAAGATATACCGAAGTAGTTCCGGTGATATCACTTTGGTGATATAAAGAAGTACGGTTCCGAGTTGGCCAGGAACTGTCGGTCACGTATGTGTTTGAGTGACCGTGGACCGTGACACCGTACGGAAGTGTAACCTCGCGCACTAACCGCAGTCGTAGTGTCGTTGCCCGAGCTTCCGTTCCCATGTTGTCGGGACTCGACCCGAGGACCTCACCGTGACCCCGTGACCCTGCACACGGACCAGCGCTGGACGGAGGACGACGTACATACATCGGCCGGACCAAGGTAGGATTGTGCCCACCACCCCCACAACAGTGATTTGTGAGTGATAGCGCGCAAGACTATAAAAGGGCCCAGGGGGGAATGTGTTGGGGTACGTTGGCCAACGTAGATGGTTGCTTTATGTGTGCATGTATATCTTGTAATAGGGTCTGTACAGTATTTTCGTGTGTGTATATAATATATGTATAAAGTCGATGATTTGCTTTTCTCTAATGCATCACCCTCTTCTAATGCAGAGCTCGCGGGCATTGGCTGGCGACTTGGTGAGGTAGACGAGCATATCAAAAATTTATTTCGACTCCACCGACGTTTTGCTTAGAATCCATGCTCTACCGGCGCGTCTACCGAGCTACAGCCACAGCCGTGCATCACACTATTTTCATTCATGAAGGAAATAAATCGCCAGTTCAGAACCTGATTTCTTGAGAGCTCAAAATGGACAACAAATATTTCTTCCGAGGCAGAATGACCACAGAAAGAAACGCTGTGCTAATTCCTTGATGACTCATGGTTAACATTGCGCTTCTGACAGCTGTGCAGCTCTTCCTTATCTTGCATAGAGTTTCGGCATTGACGCTGGAGTGTTTCCAATTCAATATCGGTTTTTGTTTGTTGCTTTCAATCTAAGAGGAGGGAGACCTTTTTTTAATGTTCGCCAGTGTACAAACGTCGAATACTGACGAAACTCACGCTGCAAAGTTGTAACGGATTCACGTGTGTTGAAGCAAAGCACGCAGAATGCTTTCTGTTGCTGGGTTGCCATCTTGACGCGGACTAATGAGTGAGCAGTACCTGGAAAGCACCTACCTGCAACAAAGTAAAACCTATTGTAACTAAAACTTTATATTCCAACATGTATTTTATAACATACTGCAAGGTTCTATGTTCGTTGGTTTCCTAAATA
This sequence comes from Lepisma saccharinum, assembly GCF_977018435.1. Classification (NCBI taxonomy): domain Eukaryota; kingdom Metazoa; phylum Arthropoda; class Insecta; order Zygentoma; family Lepismatidae; genus Lepisma; species Lepisma saccharinum. Next base: position 56,624,729 of record NC_139251.1, on the reverse strand, counting down.
TAGACTTTTGAAATCGTATGATTCTTATGGATACACGGTGCACTTACTTTATTATACAGGGTAATTCAAAATGAAAGGTGCAAGTTTACACAGTTATTATGACGTTACTATATATGATAGAAAATCAGACAAGGCATCAACATAAAGAAGAACTCTTTTATTCCCACTTAGCGGGCTTATTCTGCTTAGCCGATGCTCCACCAGGATCGCCAGTGTCTCAAAATGGCTAATGACCAGTAGAAGCCGTATTGTTTGCTGGAGCTATCGATAACTGATTCAGTCACAATGGTGCAAAGACATCCACATGCGTTTCGACAGTAATGCATATGTTTCACCATTCGGAAAGATTTGCCAACTGCGAAATGGTAGTGCCTTCGAAACCGTTAACAATGACTTGCTGTCTCGTGCACAGCAAGCACTTTCTTATCGTTTGGACATTGTCCACGTTACACGTGGATCTCATGTTGGATCTTTATAATGTGAGCCATGTGAGTAAAACTTCCAGAGTTCTTCTTTATATTGATGAATTGTCTGATTTTATATCACAAATAGTAACGTCATAATACAGTTTCACCATTCATTTCGAATTACCCTGGATTATGTAGATACATGTATTTGTTGATGTGTGTGCGTGTGTGTGACTGTATGTTTGTATGTTGTTATATGTTCATTATTTAAGAACAAAAGTGTAAGCTTTCCTGTGTAACGTTCTGCGCGCTACATTCAAATTTATAGGAAGCTACCATAAATGGGGGGAGAGGCTGGGATAAGAATAAATTATAAAGTAACAGAACGTACAAATTACTTGGTTTTGAGGTTATTGCCACGTTGTTCGCAGAGCCTCAAAATTCACCAGGAACTTCACTGTGTGTGGGCCTAAAAATTCCTACAATGATGCAAACTCAGGATTTAAATGCACAATCAGTAACACAATCTGCACAACACGTGAACCGTCACGATAACGTGCGAATCATTACGAAATTAGAATCGTGTAGCAATATTCCAGCATTCATTGCACAACACTAACTACTCTTATGTGCTATTCTATTCTGCCATCACCAACAATATTATGTTAACCAACAAAATGTACCTTCTGAATGTTGTGAAAAAATCAAGATTGCGAATGAATGTCCACAATTTAAAGTTACATCAACGAATACATTTTATTTATGCCTTTTTTTGCATATAATTGCACAGTTTGAGTCATGAATGCCTTCTGATTATATAATTGATTGAACATGTAAATATAATAACATTTACACAAATAATCTAGCGTTTTAAAAGAACAACATGAATGTTCAAAAACGATCACCTTTAACAATATATTTGGTTTTGTACGGTACATTACACCATACTAGATGAGATCATATTGTTTCTAAAACTTGATTCCAATTTATTTTACTTTGTTTACGTCATTAAATTACTCAGACGATTTAATCAGTGCTTCGCATAAAAATAATTTGCAACTTAATATTATCCTCAGTTCTGTCCAGCAAAACTACAACAATTTAATAAAGTATGACACAAGTTAATTCACTAGCTAGCGATATTCAGTAATCAAGCAAAATTTAAATTGCATTGTAAACATTCTATCCTTTCGAAATTATTTATACAAATAATGTGCGTTAACATGTTCGAGATGCTCATGAAGAGATCTAAGTTGCTGATTAGAAAATGTCCCTCAGAAAGGTAAAGGATGGGGCAGCGAAATGGAACTGTCTCGATTAACCCAGTCGGAAACTTGAGCGACGGGCAGCATAATTCATCATTTTCAATTTCGTAGACACTTGTAAAGATTGCCACAACTAACATTAGCTGTACTTAAGTAACAACATTCACCAAATCATCCTAGTCACGTAATTTACGTACAACTTGTTACACGTCGAAATACAAAGTTACGACAAACTGCACTTGCACGATTTGCACCTCACTCGTGATTCTCTCACTTGCAATTAAACTCGTTCGTGGCAAAATTTACACGCATTGCTCTATTTATTCGCGCTTCGTGAAACTCAACAGGTCAAAAGGTACTTTCGTTAAAATGCACCGCACTAAATAAGTTCACTGCTCATACCTGAATTAAGGTGACTGACGTATCGTCCATACATGACTTCCTTCATGTGGAAAACGTGGTCCAATTTCTTGCCTCGTGATATAGGTCCCCAAGTTACGTCTTCCCATCGTAACTACAGATCTCTTCGGTAAAAACGAGCTCTTCCCAATTTCTCCTTATGCTTTCTTCACCAAGCATCGTCTACAAAAAGTCCTTAAAGAAACAATTCTTGACGATCGATCGTGCCGTTGAACATCCCAAGTCGTATTAGAAAACGGGGCAGTCCATAGTACGTCTTGCTGCAATCAAACTTCAAGGCAGATTCATCGTTCCTTCCTCTCTCAAGTCGCGTGCTGGACTCGTTGACTCTTGCAAGGGCGAATTCCGACTGATAAGTTGCGATGACTGAAGATACGAGCGACTACCAACCACTGCTGCGGGTGGCGTGATTACGTAATGTGCATAGTAACTAACCCAGTGCTGCCATCTCTCGAGAATTCCTACAACTAAGTGTTCAGTTTCTCTCTGATATTATGTGCGCAATCAGCAATAAACGCGTAACGGTAAGATTGTAACGATTTTACGGAATATATTTGATTTTAAATGTAAATTACGGAAAATCGCTATACCTGTAAATGTAGATATTTTTCTGTTGGAAGCATATCAATAAAAACAATAGTGTCCAACTTCCAGTGGCCCGCAGAGCGAGCACTCTCGAGACATTACTTGCGCAGACATTTATTTTCGTTCGCTGGATTGCTGGACGCTCTGTATATTTTAACATATCTGGCGATCTTATTGTTTTCAAGTATGCTTGAAGCCTGAGTTTATAGTTGGATCATGAGTGAGCGAGTGAGTAAATTTCTTAATTTTCTTCGCTTTTCTGCCACTTTTGGCTAGTGGTGATATGATGAAGTTGTTGAAGGTATACTCACAACCCCTGATATCGCAGAGCACTTTGGTAACCCATCATCCACTTCAAATTACGACCAACAGTCTGGAAGTACTGAAACCCATATGAAAGATTAACCAAAGCAAATGTAACACACATAAAACTAGTAAATATATAAATGAAATAATAGATTGCCATAACTCTTCAGGTCTCGTGCAAGACTGACAAAGGTGACCTAAACACTAAAAAATGTCCATAGTGACTTCGTCAACCTTTTACACGCCGAATTGTCTTTGGATTTGAAATTAAAGAGTTTATCAGTAAATTTTGTCTCTTTGGTGTACATTAAAGAGACTTATTCAAAAACATGGTCATTTGTTATTTTCTCTATATGTAAACTGGAGTGTTCCCTATTGGGAACATTGGTGTTTCATGTGAAGTATTATTATAGAGTTTTCTAATTATAATTCAACTGGACGAGCATCTTTTCCGTTTATATATTAGCATAGTAAATGTACAGAAATATTACATATAAGCTTACAGAGAGTGATACAACATTACAACCTTCAAAATACAAAATACTAATACAAATACATAATAGCATAACATAATTGTATAAAAATGAGAAAACATCAGTGTTCAAATTTACTCAAGGAGAAAAGGATTTGTCTTATTGAAAATGTAGCAATACCAAATTTTAAAATATATGTAGTTTACACATTTGAAAATGAAAAAGAAATACAGACACACAGAATGTCCTAAACTGGGACATGTTTCCTAAACATGGAAAGCTGGGAAGCAGTGTAAATGCATATTTCTTGCACACTCGCGAAATCAGTTTTCCTCATAACCCCTGTGATTTCAAATCGTGGTCCTGGCCTCGAAGATGTTCGTGGGTTTTTGCGAATGAGGACAGTAGCTACTACTCTTCGAAAATTCAAGTGAATCTTTGAATTCTTACCATGAAGTTCTTGGTGAATTTTCCAGGCTGCAATAACTGCCACATTCAAAGAATTGGTAAATAAATTGCACCAGCATTTTTTATCTCGCAGCTGAGGTCTGTAGCTGGACAGCATACTGGACAGACTACCCCCCATTCCTTTATTGTACTTTCGTACTAAGTGAGGTTCAGGAACATCAATCCTCTTTTTAGATTGCCGAGAGTACCGCTTTGCTGTTCCTAATGGCAAGTGTGTTTGGTAGTTGGATGCCAAGGTGACTACGGAATTATCATTCCATCTACACATGTAAATATCACCATCACATCGAAAGTCAAACTCTCTTCTTTTCGTTTTCTTCATTTCATTTGTGGGAACCAAGAGACATCTACCAGTCATTTCTTCTCGTACTGTACCTATTACTTTGAACCCCTTTATTTTCAGATTTTTCAGCAATGTGTATGAGGTAAAGAAATTATCAAAGAAAACCTCAACTTACAGAGGATTAGTGACAACATTCAATAAGGCTGTCACCACTCTAGTCCCAAGTGGTGAGTTAGATTCATCTTCTTCTTTTCCTTGATAGATTTTCATAACATAAGAATATCCATCACTTGAACTAAGAGTCCAGATTTTGAATCCGAAACGAATCGGTTTTCTCTTTATGAACATCTTGCAAGAATGATGCTCATAATAGGGAATCATTGATTCGTCGATGCTGAGTTGTTTATGAAAAATTCCATATTGCTGAAGATTGTTGTTTAGCTCATCATAAAATGGTGAAATTTTTCCAAGTTTATCCCCTTGTTTCAATTGGGTATTGTCCATAACGTGGAAATATTTCTTTATATCCCGAAACTTCTGCCTGGGCATCGCAGTTGGGACAATTGGTACAGTCACGTCTTCTGCTGTTGACCAGTACATATCTTCTCTTGGAGCATTGTTATAGCCGCTGATTAGAAGCAAACCGAAGAACTGAGCTATGTCATGTTTGGTGAACGACACAATTTTGCCCTTTTGGGCTGCATATAGGCACGTCATTGAAGATAGATGGTCGAGGTACTTCTCGGCAAAAAATTATGAAACAACTCAATAGGTTCCAGTGGCTGTAATTCTGGGTGTTTGTCGGACAAGCACTGAAATGAATCATCACAATGGAGCGAACTGTTTTCTATAACCGTAGACTTCTTCCAGTAAGGATGTCCTACCTGTTTACTTGATGCCCCTTTAGCCTTTCTTGATGTAGTTGGCTGAAGATACTCCGGAGTAGATTGTTCCACGTTAGTTGTGACAACCAATTCACCACACACATCTGAAACAACCACTTCTTCCAAAACGTTGTTATCAATTTTTGCTCGTCGGTAATATCTGAAGTTTCTTCTGGAGGCAACTGACAAATATCCACTACATCTCCAATGTTTTCAGTATCGTCATCTAAAATTTCATTCCAATACTGAAAAGCTCTTTCCAATGTTAAGAAACGATTCTATGCCATGTTGTTCGTACAAATGTTGTTGAAAGACTGAATTTTATAACAACGAGATGGCATGAATCAACGGAAGCAGCTAACAGAACGTGGCACTAAACACGCCGGGATCTTTGTTATACAATGTAAGAACAATTATTTCAAATGTACTTGTAGCCAACAATAAGCATGATTTTATTTCCATTGTTGACTAAGTTACAAAACAATCTTGCCTCACAACTGTGAGAAAGCAAAATGTCTCTTCAGTTTTACGTGCAAGTTATTTGTTCTCTGTAACCATTGTTCATGCAAAACGCAAATGTACCCAAAACATGATAATAAACTTAGGTCCAGACTAATAGAAATCAATGAAAAGCCCATTCTAATGCATTTCACGTAATGCTAGCATTATGTTCTGCCCGATTATGTACAAAGAAGAAAAACGTATCTGATTTAGGTGTAAATAATATATATATATATTATTATGAATGCAATTTTAACCATTTTGGCGTAATTTCATATTATACTATCCAGACGATAAAAATGAAAATATTATTTAAATGTTGTTAAAAGTTAATGTACACCCTAAATTAATAGATCAAACAAGAAAACTATGAAAAATTTTGTTTCAGTATAGTTGAAATTGAAAATTAGTTGATGTTCCCAATTGGGAACATTGGCAGGTGAAGGGTTAATATATTTCGTCGAATGAATTCTTCAGTGCAGGACACATGTTTCCAATTTATTTAGGGAAACATAAAATTGTTACTAAATTATAAGTTTAATTTTTATCTATCTCCTTGTGTGTGTGTATGTATGTATATATGTATGTACGTGTGTGTGTGTGTGTGTATATATATATATGTGTGTGTGTGTGTGTGTGTGTGTGTGTGTGTGTGTGTGTGTGTGTGTGTGTGTTTATAGGGTGTTTATGGACAATGGGGACAAACTTCAAGAAGTGATTTCTGACAGGACAGGGGACAAAAGTCCGTGTGAACGAACGTATACCCTGAGATGCAAGTGTTCCACGATAGATGACTCTACCCGTCGTCATGCTTGGAGTCCCTCGTAAGTGAGGTAGTTGCCTAACATGAGAAAGAAATGCATGCGATGGAGTATTTTCGCAAAGGGACCAATATACACGTGTCCACATCTAATGCTCTTACGAGGGACTCCCGGCATGACGACGGGTAGTGTCATCTATCTTGGAACACATGCATTTCCGGATATACGTTCACGCGGACTTTTGTTCCGTGTCCTGTCATGAATTGCCTCTTGAAGTTTGTCCCAATTGTTCAGAATCAGCCTGTATATATTTATATCGCTCTTTTTTTCTTACAGATCACATTGTGATGCTCTTAAGAACTGTGTAGTAAATAGCAAGGAGTATGACTGCTGCGACTTATTTCATTATCTTCCATCTGATGCAAAATATTGTTATGCTATGGGATCAATGCAAACAAGGTAATAATATAGTGAACAATTAAGCGTGCCGTTCCTTTCTTTATTGACTATAGCTCACTATACACCTCCTTTACCTAGTGACTCTTACTATAATGCGTCGTATAAAGTTGTAGTTATTCAGCAAAGAAACGTTTCTGTTTAAAGTTATTTGGTTCGGGTAGGTGGAGGAGGATGGGGATCGAACTATCCAAATATTTGCATTTCTTCTCTTAGATATAAATCGAAAATTCAGCTTTAACATAGAACAGAAAGAATACATTTACATTGTATAAGATAAAATGGAGTGTCTTTTTTGTTAACATATTCTCTGAAGAATGAAGAATTTTTTCAAAATGCACTTCATTGTTTTGATTGCAAACGTGTTGTAATACTGTTACTGTAGATGCTAATTGATTGATTGATTTTGAAATTTCGTATGCGTCAGCACTTAGGTTATTTTGCACCAGTCACATTACACGGATTCCAGCTCCTTACCACAACTAAAATAAAACTAACATAACATCACTGTAATATCGGAGTACTAAAATATTCTGACTTCGGTTAAAAGCTGAGGCTCTAAGCGGGCACTCGAAACACATAAGGACAAAGAACAGGAAAACGCACACAATTATACTGGCCATAGGGCCAGTCGCCAGAGCCTCGTTAGTCTGCATAATGCAGTCCAGGGTGTACTACTTGAAGTGAGGTTGACAATTGGGTGTACTAAGTGGAAATGTCACCCCTTACACCCCGCTACTGTAGATGCGTTCACATGTACACACTCGCACACGCACACAGCACACACACACAAGTGCGAGTATGCATATTAGCCGTCCTTCGTGGCGGCTACTTAGCCAGAGGCTTTTCGAATCCATCCCGACCTGGGTGTTCTATATGAGTGTCATTTCATCAATTTCATCCATCATCGCTCACTCTCATCCTTGCGATTAACCAAGAGTGGAAAAAATGTGACGTAAATAGCGTGATCCAATCAATCAACCAATCAATCATTATTGTTATTTCTATTGAAGCTTTATTATTGGTTTGACTCGTACAAAATTTTCTGCCTGTGCATCGCTCTTTATCAATTTTACAGTGCTAGGTTTGGAACTGCGAACTTACGGAATATTTGGCAACATAAAATGTCTGCGATTCTCGTTTGTTTCGTGCCGCGAGTGGCGTTCGGCACCTCCGGACACGAAAGTGATCGATGAGAGCCGAAGAGAGCCGAAGAGAGCCAATCGCTGATACGTCGGTTCAGCCACCAGTTCATAAGATGCGTGGTGTAATCCTTAAACGCCGAGACGTGGGTTGTTAACGCCGAGACGCGCTGTCACATTCGTTTCTTCTTTTTCCAACCTTTTAACATACTGTGACTCAGGCAATATTTGGAGACACATGTTTTGAGTTCTATACAACTCTTGGGCATCCTATTATAACAATAATATAATGACAACCGGTGGTACAACAGCCCGTGAGGGCTATGGCCTGTATACCGACCGCCGGCCTCTTTTCTACCAGTCACGGAGTGACGCGTGGTCAGCACGAGGAATTCCGAGTCGTTGTTGTACGTTTCCATGACCGGATTACGTTACTCATTCGTAGCTCCCGAGTTTCCCCAAGATGGTGTATTACCATCGGTCCCATACACAGGCCGAAATCTTAGGAGAGACGTTGTTACACCTCCCCTAGGAGACTCGAACCTGCGCCCTTCCCTTAGCCGGAGACCAAAGCATGACACCTTAGATCGGACGGTCACGGTGCGGGGCTTGAGGCATCCTACTAGTAACTTTAATTTCGTTCTGGTTGTATTTGCGGGGGACGGGATATTTCCCCAATAAAAGTTGTAATTATTTTCTCCTCTATACTTCAAGCAGTATGAAGGTATAATTTTGAACCCTCACGTACCAACGTTGTCCCCGATGAGATTGAAATTTATTTTAAGAAAATATTATTTCCCACTTTCGTTTTCTTCCTGTACTTGATAGATGTAAATTAGGTTATTTTCGACTAAAGGCTTATAGTATAGTATGTACTAAATAAAATAAGGTATAGTATCTAGCTCTAGCATTCATAAGTAGTGTAATTGGGCCGTTTCAAAATAATACTTTGTAGGTATCCCTTTTTTTATCAATTGAATATCAGTTTTTGACATATTTTGATAATTTTTTGTCGATGTTTTAGCGTTCAGCGATGTTTTAGTACAAATTTTCACTGCACCACTTTTTTTCCCCACTCATACTTGGTAGGTATATCACGATCTTACGTGATATAACTTAACCTATCTTTTTTTCTTACGATTTTTTAATTTTTTTACGATCCTAAGTGATATAATTTAACCTATCATTTTTTTTATTTACGCACCGAACTAACCTACAAGGGACTCTGTTTGTTTTAATATTTCAGTATTTTAAGGTTTTCACAAATTTTATATAACCTGAAATGTGTTGGATGTTGATTTTTTTTTTTTTTTTTAGTATGTGGCAATTTTTTTATGAATTTTAAAACTGTTCCGTGACCCTCTCGTTCCTCACGTCGTACGCGAAGGACTTCTCTGCGACCAGGATGACGCTGCACACGGTATCCTCGGGCAACGGACTGTTGAACTCGCAGACGACCTTGATGTTAGTTCCATCGTTGACCACGACCTGCTTCCTCTTTGTCGTGTTGATGACGAACATGGGTCTCCGTGCTTTGAATTCGTTGGGCGTGTAGTACATGTCGACGTTTCCCTCGGTCAAGCGCTTGTAAGAGGTATAAGCTTCGTAAAGTTTGAGGTAATCATCTTTGGTCATGTCGAGGTTGTAATTCTCGCGCGGGAACACTTCGTTCCTGACATTCTTGAGATAAAAGTTCTTGATCTTGCAGTCGTCGAATTTGCTGGAATCTTTTTCCTGATTGTTATCGCGTCCGGTCTGAAAGAGTACAATGACGAAATCTGGCATGTCGAACTGTATGTTGTTGAACTGCGTCGTGACGTCGAATTCCATGTGACTTCCTGCTTTGCACGCACTGGTAACCGTGAAAGTGAATCGCCACCTGTGGACTTTTCAAGATCTCCGCTTTGTACTTGAGGGCGTAGTTCGTTTCGTATTCCACCACCGGCATTCTCAATTCCATGCTCCGGATGACGCACTTGGCTGCTTCGGGTAAAGTGTTGGGCAGCGGCGTGATACCGTCTGCGTTCAAGTTGGTGTATCGCATCAGTGCGTCGTTGTCGTTGGCCGCTCTTCGAAATGTGATTCTCAGTCCCCCCTTCCACATGATCTCCTTGTAGTCCGAGAAGAAACCGGGCAGCAGACGCATGGGAAAGAGCACCGTGTGACTTCTCGTCGATATTTTGGTCCCCGCTTCGAATCCTCCCGCCTGATAGTATGCTGCGTCCGATTTGGATAATTTCATTGTTCCCACTGCCGTTGACGTGATGCCTGGATAATCGATTCTGTCGATGACCGTACCGTGTTTCCTCACCTCCACCTGCGAGAACAGGTGAGGCACGAAGTTGTCCACGAGTATCAAATTTGCTGCTGCGGGGAACACGTCCCCGCTTACTTTCTTCACCACGTCTAATTGAAGGTAAAGGTCCGCTCTGTGAGGATGAACGAACCCGTCCCCTACGTCCACGTCGTATTCGATCTCCCGGTTCGCTTCGTTCAAATTTCCGAACGTGCGACGGTTGGGAGGAAAAGATTGCAATTCGTAACTTTCGATTTGCTCCATTTTTTCCCACTGTGTGTTATTTATTATACATTGATCTCCACGACGGCCGTCGTCGTTGCACCTGCGAAATCCACCACCTCGCCTTTCTCGTTCGTTACCACCAACTCTATGTCGTCTATGCGGTTGCGACATACTGGAAAATAGATCGGCGAAGAGGGTGTGTAGATGATCGGTTCCATGAATTCGGAACTGGGTTTGAACGTGGCTATGATTCCCGTCTGCTTGTGACTTCCCAACAATCCGTCCGAAGATTTCGTGATCATGCCTTCCGCCACGTTGCAGTGAACGTTCAGAGTTTCGATGGCGAAGAATTTAGGAATGTTTGCTCCCGTGTGCTTGATGCCAGCTTCGAGTTTGGTGTCGTTCTCGAAACCTAAAAGTTCTCCTATGGTGCCCAGGTCCACCGTCTCCGTCGCGGATACGATTTCCACTCTGTGAGTGACCGAATTTTGAGAAAGGTACGTGCCTTTGGGTAATTGAGCTTGCAAAGTAGAAAGATTGTATTGGCCTGGCGTGACGACGATATGTTCGCTTCCGACGCTAATTTTGTTGTTGTGCTGCGTGACGTTAGGTATGAGGTACATGCTGTAGAATGCACGCAGAGCTATGGATTTAGGATAGACGATGTCGTCGTGCAGCGTGAGTTTCAAGATCGAAGATTCGCTCGTGAGATGGAATACGCCCATGGTGATGTTTCAGGTTCCACAATGCTTTCTGGAAATCTTCCACCTGAGGCTTATTTATTTTAGAGAGAGACGCGAGCATGGAGAGACAGAGATGACCGCAGTTCACGTCTCCGAAATTTTGAATGCGTTCGTCGTTGTAGTATATAGGATTGTTCGTTTTCAGATAATGAACTAAATTTGTAGGTGGAACACCTCCGAAAGAATCGAAAACGAATGCTTTATCATTTTTGTGGTAACATATCCAATGCGTGCCTGGATTTTCTTGACTGTCCAAGTTGACTACGCCGCATTCTCTTCTTTTAACGGTTGAAGGTAACGAGTCGGACATGAAAACTCCTCTGAAGTTTTTGATTTGTAATGGTTTGGTCAGAGATTCAATGTCTCGGTTGGTGAGTGCTGTTTCTTTTTTTTTAAACTTTTTCATCACGCCCTTCCCCCCTTTCTTCTCCATGGCCAGGTTGTGACGTTTCTGTTCTTCCAATTCCGCCTTGTTCTTCTTCGAGTCGATCACGGTTTTCGCGATGGCGGCGCTTCCGCCGGCCAAACTTCCAACGGCCCCCAATGCTGCCAGGATGGCCGGGATGCTGAATATGAAACCCCCTGTCTTTTGCTGTTTTCGCGAACGCTGCAACCGTCTCAATTGTGGAGTGCTGAGCAGCAATTTCATTCCGTGTCCTTTCGACAAGCAAGAACGTTTCTTCTCGCGTTGTTTCTTGGTGAGTAACCCATCGAGGGCACCCAGCGTTTTCAGATTCGAATATGGTATCTGGTACACGACACCCTTGGGCTTCATGTTGATGCTCTATATGTTATTTTTTCACGGGATGTTATTTATATATATAAATGTTCTGAGATTTTTTGTTTCCCTCTCGTGTAATTTTTTTTACGGTATGTTATTTATATATATAAATGTTCTGAGATTTTTTTTGTTTCGTGTATTTTTTTTTTCAAGGATATACTCCGCTCAGCCCCGTTACACAAATTCTATTACGTGCTTCGTTTTCTTACCAAAAAGTTCCTTTGTCCCCTTGTACACGATTCGAGTTTTGTTCTCGATTAAAATAGATAGCTTCTCGTCGGATAACATGATAGCGTATCGATCTGGTAAAAATAGACTGTATTGTCCGTTGAGCAACAGACGCACCTTGGGACCATACTGGGTAGAAACAATTGAACCGGAAGTTATCGTGTAAGGTTTGTCGACTTCCAATTCCTGAATTTTTACATACTCGACTGACAAATTTAGCATTTGTTTTAATGCTTGGATTTCACTCATTTTTTTCAGTCATATCGAAGAGAAATTTCAGGGTGTGTGTGTTAGAGAATTTTAATTTTTCACAAGAATTTTTTTTGATCTCGTAGATTTTTTTTTCACGATGTGTTATTTATATATCAAGATTTTTTTTTACTTGTACATTTTTTTTGGCACGTACATCTTTTTGTCTTGTATATTTTTTTGACACGTATATTTTTTCTCGTATATTTTTTTACGTACATTTTTGGGACACGTACATTTTTTTGTTGCACATTTTTTGACAACTTTTTTTGTCATATTTTTTTGACACGTACTATTTTTTTGACACATTTTTTACACTTACATTTTTTTTGACAGGTACATTTTTTTGACACGTACTTGTTTGTTGCACATTTTTTGACAACTTTTTTTTTGACGTGACAACTTTTTTTGACGATAAAAAATTTTTACGATAAGGCAACTTTTTTTCTGACGGTGATAATTTTTCCACGTCAACTTTTTTTTGACGAGACAAATTTTTTTTGACGATAAAAAATTTTTACGATAAGGCAACTTTTTTCTGACGGTGATAATTTTTCCACGTCAACTTTTTTTGGCGTGACAATTTTTTTTTTACGATAAATAATTTTTACAAGGCAACTTTTTTCTGACGATGATAATTTTTCCGTCAACTTTTTTTGGACGAGACAAATTTTTTTGACGATAAAAATTTTTTTCGATAAGGCAACTTTTTTTTCTGACGATGTCCACGTCAACTTTTTTTTGACGAGACAAATTTTTTTGACGATAAAAAAATTTCCATGGCAATTTTTTTTGACATGTACATTTTTTTTGACGTATATTTTTTTGTCTCATATTTTTTTTGACACGTACATTTTTTTGACACGTATATTTTTTTGACACGTATATTATTATTTTTTTCACAGTGTGTGTAAGAGGAAGAAAGCTCGTGCTTCGGAAAACGAGATGATGTGCGTTATAATATCTGCCGTCTTCTGTTCAGACTTGCACCAATCATCCGTTTATCGTCTTCTCCCCTGCCTCTCCTCGTGAAGTTCGTCCATCCTATCGTTTAATTTTTCCCCTGCGGCCGAAAGAAGAGTATCGAGATCACCGCACCTCAGGCCGCTGATCTCCCGAAGATGGTCCTTGACAGCCATTTCACAAGGGATACGATTTTCCGGCGTTGTTCTTGCTATGATTACAAGTTTCCCTACATCCTCACAATCTCCGTTTACTGCGTGTTTGAATATTTTACATAGTAGCTCGGGCGGCAAATCAGTTATACGAGACATGTTGTTATTATTTTTTTTTACTGTATGTTATTTATATACCCCACCCAAATTTTTGTTTCGTGTTCATGGCGATGGTCGTACCTAATGCGGCGACCCGTTCACCCAAAGAAGCGTCTCTGCTGACGAACCTTTCGAAAGCGGCATGTTCCAATTTCTTGTCTGCTTCGTGACGTGCATCCAGATCGGTGCGAGTGTTGTTGTAGGCGATGTCGTGATCTTTGCATACCGCGTCCAACGGATTCACACCCTTGTCTCCTCTCTCCAATCTTTTCTCGAGTTTGGTACCCGGTCCGCAGTACTGGTAGCCAGGTAAATGCATCTCGAAAGGTAACTTGTTGATCTTGAAAATTAGGCAAGTTATTCAGGATCTAGAGAACAACAAGATTTTTTTGAAAAATTATAGAGATCAAAAAGTTGCATTTTGGCATGCATATGAAAAATCACCAAGCCCCATGTCTATAGCATCAATAGTTTCAGAGATATCAGAGAAACAAAATTATTGATTTTTTTCAAAATTTGAGTATGTTGTTCTGTATCCTATGCTGGATCACCCCCAGAAATACAAGTGGCCTAAAATCAAAATTAGTGATATTACACAGAAGAAGGCAAACATAGCCTTCAAAACTGTAGGGCCACACTGAGAATATCCTGTTTCAGGATTAACAGGGCAGTAGCAACAATCCCTTTCCACCTCTCTATATTGGGGTGGTTCTTGTCTCTCAACATTCTTGTAATATTCCATACTTGGTTTATAATATTCACCTGCTTGAATAACTCAAAAATGATGCAATTTCCTTTAGGTCCATCTCAATATTGTCCTTCTATCTTCGCCTAGGCCTCGTCTTACCATCAAGTCTCCCAACAAAAATTCTGTAAACTCTTCTTTCCTCTCCCATTCAGGCTTTGTACCACATAACCTGTTCACCTAACTCTTCTTTATTTAATTGTTCTAATAATATCTAAACATAAATATACATTATGTAACCTTCTCCACTAACCTGTCTTCTCATCCCTTTTAGGTCCAAATATTTTTCTTAACAATTTTATTTTTAAATACACCTTAATTTATATTTGACCAAGTTTCACATCCATATAATACTACAGGTAAAATTACTGTTTTGTATATTTTAACTTTTAGTTTCTTAGAGAGAAGTAACATGCATTTCCTGAATTAAGTCTACTTTTTATTTTATTTCCTCTTTAATATAATTTTCATTTGTTTATATTATTAAGCATATCTTTTATCAATATTTCATGAGATTTGGTCACCTGCAAAAATTAATCCATTTATCTCCTTTTTAGTAATAGTATTTTATTTATATATCATGTCAGGTTAGAAAAAAGTTCGTGCTTCAGTCAATGCGATAAGTTGTGTAATAATATTGTCTGTTACCGCATTTGACTTATACCAATCATCCGTATATCGTCTCCTTCCTTCCCTCGCCTCATGAAGCTCGTCCATTCTATCGGCCAACTTTTTGCCTGCAGCTCGAAAAAGAGACTCGGGATTCTGCAAACTTTTAATACCACTTATTTTGCGAAGATTATCCATAAAAATCATCTCGCACGGTGGACGAAATTCAGGCACTATTTTGCTTAACTCAACAAGTCTCGCAACATCCTCACCTGTGTACTCAAAAATCTTGTACAGCAGTTCAAGTGGCAAGTCAGTTATACAAGTTGTCATTTTTACAAAATATTATTTAAATAGAAATTTTATATATAAATTTTCTCGGGGGAAAAATACAAAACTTACAATCGTCAAAATTTAATAAGATTCTATTTACTAGAAAAAACAACACTTTTAAACTTATGATAATTGATAAAATGTAATTTAAAAGACAATAATTATAATTATAATATTTTTTTCAACTCTGGTATTTATATATAAATTTTCTCGGGAAGAAATTCAAAATTCAACACAAATACAAATTTATACAAATATCAGATTTCTTGGGGTTTAAATCAAAACTCTATACTAAAACTATGACAAATTGTAAAACTAATAACCTTCATGCACGAAGGTAGAATAATTATTGATCTACGGAAGCACTAACCTACCCCACCACGTCGTGATGTGCGTAGAAAGGCAATGACCTAATGCGTATCGATCTTGTATAGCAAGCTGGGACAGATATCTGACCGACTCTAAATATGAATATGAATAGCTATCATATTAAAAAAATGCAAAATATCCCAGTTTCAATTCGATCCATTTATCTGAATCGAAGAAACCGACAATTCACATATCCCCATATCACTATATGCTTGCCCCATTAGCCTCTTTTGCTGTTGTTGCTCAATTAGTTTTCACTAATTGGCGATTTTCTTGAAGAGGTCTAATAGAACAAGATACGGCGGTATGAGAAATATGTGAATTAAAGATATTTTAGCAATATACGACGTCTTAAGAAAGGTATATTCGGCTCCAAAGTACTTTATCTAACGCTTACTACCATTCCCTATTGCTGGCAGAGAGAGTTCAAAATGATGATGTATTGAAAAAAGTTGACTTGTTGACTTGGGTATTGACCCGAGTCTGTTCACCAAGTTCAGACATTTGCACATAGATGGCTCTGTTGTTGTCGCTCCTAGCTTAGCCCAAAAACAGTGTCGAGAAAAAAGCATATTTTTTAACAAGTTTATAAACAACAATTTAACAAATTCAGGTTTAGCCACATCAATTTAAGGGGGTCATACTTTCTCAGAAGATTTTTTTTACAAATATCGTAGATTATACACAGTAAAAATAAAATTATATTAATATTTTGCCCATGTTTGTCATCAACACCTCAAAAAGAAAACAAGTTGTGGTTAATGACAGGACAAATATTAAAATTATCTGTGAATTCCATGAAACACTTCCTGATGATACCATATGTAGTGTTATTCTTATAGGTGAAAAATCATATGTTTATGATGTAAGAAATGAGAGAGTCACAGAGCAATTCTAGAAGAGTTTTGCATATTATATTGTGTTTAATATTAGATAAACAAATTGAGCCTAGTATCCAATTAAAATATTCAAGTTATCATATTAATACTTTTAACTTAAACTAGAAATAATTAGAAATAAAACAGAAATAAATATACATAAATATGGGTATATGTGTAGATAGGTATGTGTATGTGTGGGTATGTGTAGGTGTGTGTAGGTGGGTGTGGGTGGGTGTGGGTGTGTGTGGGTATGTGTGGGTGTGTGGGGGTGTGTGTGGGGGTGGCTTATATGAGCATCTTGGATTAGTTTTAAGTGATGCCAAAATAATATGGAGAAAAGCCATATTTTTAACATATTTATAAACAGTAATTTTTGCAAATTTAGGTTTAGCCACATCAATTTGAGGGGGTCTTCTTTTCTCGGAAGCTTTTTTTTACAAAAATCGTAGGTTTTACACAGTAACAATGAAATTTTATAAACATTTTGCCTTAGTTTTAAGTATTTCTATTCAGTCAAAACACCTCTTCATTTATCGCGCTCATCCTATATACTTTCCCATTAATATTACTAAAACCTTTATCAAAACGTTGAAACGTTACCAAAACATTTACCGAAACGTTGAAACGTTTATATAGGAACGATGGAACGTATTGTCATCCTCATCTTTACAATTAGTAAGTAAGTGCTATTGGTAAACGTACGAGGAAAAAAAAGTTTTGTAAGAATTCCCTTGTCAATATGAATACCATGTTGCTGCCTTTTGGTTTCTGAAATATGTTAAATTATATTACATTGAATATCAATTAACTAACTAACTCTCTAGCCTTCTTGAATCCGAAAATTCATGGCTGCAGTTTTCCATTTGTCCTTATCCTGAGCAAGATTTATATATTCCATTCCATCTTTACCAATTTCTTTTTAGGTCCGCCTCCATCTTCGTTTTGGTCTCTTACCATCCGGTTTTCCCCAACAAGATTCCTGTAAAATCTCCTTTATTCTTTTCTCATTCGTGCCCACCTAAGTCTTCATGATTTAATCATCAATCTAATAATATTTTGGAAACAAATATAAATTATGTACTTCTAAATTATGTAACTTTCACCATTCACTTGTTTCTTTATTTCTTTTAGGCTAAAATATTTTCCTAAGAATCTTATTTTCAAATACACCTCAATTTATCTTCAAGAGATCAAGTTTTCGTATCCACAGACAAAATTACTGTTATTGTATATTTTAACATTTACTATCTTAGATATTAAACAAAAATACAAAAGTTTATGAAGAGAAAAATAACATGCATTTTCAGAATTAATCCTACTTGTCATTTGTTAGTATTACTCCTAAGTACTTGAATTTGGAAACTGTATCAAAATCGAATAATTATCACTTGGTTTCGGCCTGTAATTTTCTCTTTGCTGCTTTAAAAAATATTTTAGCATTATTCTTAATTGTATTTACATCATCTGCAATTGAGTCACAGTACTTCGTTAATTTCTTTTACCTTCCTAATAGCGTATTCTAAGGCAAAATTAAAAAGCAATAAATATGATACATCTTTGTTTTATAACTTTTCATAAATTGTACATTTTGTCAGACATATTAACAAGATTTTTAGGTATTCCAAATTCGAATAATTTATCTTTTTAGCATCTTTAAATTCAACTTAACTGCCAGGGATTGTATTTTTTTTATAGTGCCATGTGATTTCATAACTAACTAACCAACTAACTCTCTAGTCTTCTTAAACCCAAAGGTTCGTAGCTGCAGCAACACAGGCCTTCCATCTATCCATTTATATATTCTTAACCATCCCTAGCAATTTCCTTTAGATCCATCTCAATATTGTCTTTCTATCTTCGTCTAGGCCTCCTCTTACCATCAAGTCTCCCAACAAAAATTCTGTAAACTCCTCTTTTCTCTCTTATTCAAGCTTTGTAGCACATATCTTGTCCACCTAAGATTTCTTTATTTAATTGTTCTAATAATATCTGGATATAAATATAAATTATGTAGTTCTAAATTATGTAACCTTCTCCACTAACCTGTCTTCTCATCCCTTTTAGGTCCAAATATTTTCTTAACAATTTTATTTTTAAATACACCTTAACATCCATACACATCCATATAATACTACAGGTAAAATTACTGTTTTGTATATTTTAACTTTTAGTTTCTTAGAGAGAAGTAACATGCATTTCCTGAATTAAGTCTACTTTTTATTTTATTTCCTCTTTAATATAATTTTCATTTGTTTATATTATTAAGCATATCTTTTATCAATATTTCATGAGATTTGGTTTCCTGCAAAAGTTAATCCATTTATCTCCTTGTTAGTGATAGTATTTTATTTATATATCATGTCAAGTTAGAAAAAAAGTTCGTGCCTCAGTCAATGCGATAAGTTGTGTAATAATATTATCTGTTTCAGCATTTGACTTATACCAATCATCCGTATATCGTCTCCTTCCTTCTCTCAGCTCATGAAGCTCGTCCATCCTATCGGCCAACTTTTTGCCTGCTGCCCGAAAAAGAGAATCAGGATTCTGCAAACTTTTAATACCACTTATTTTGCGAAGAATATCTATAAAAATCATCTCGCACGGTGGACGAAATTCAGGCACTATTTTGCTTAACTCAACAAGCCTCGCAACATCATCCTCACCTGTATACTCAAAAATCTTGTACAGCAATTCAAGTGGCAAATCAGTTATACAAGTTGTTATTTTTACAAAATATTATTTAAATAGAAATTTTATATATAAATTTTCTCGGGGGAAAAATACAAAACACACAATCGTCAAAATTTAATAAGATTCTATTTACTAGAAAAAACAACACTTTTAAACTTATGATAATTGATAAAATGTAACTTAAAAGACAATAATTATAATTATAATATTTTTTCAGCTCTGGTATTTATATATAAATTTTCTCGGGAAAAAATTCAAAATTCAAGTGGGTACATGATCCCAAGAATACAATTTAAAATCACTAGTGTAATCATATTTTCAGAATCTCTTTTTTCCCATTTCCAGAGGTTAAAATCCTTTCTCTATACTTATCAACATCTAAAACCAACACATATGCATACATCTAATAGCAAATTTCCTATAACTATTCTATGATAAAAACTATGCTGTATTAGGACATTCAGAAGCCCCACAAATAATTACTCCAAAACTAATCCGAGTTCTGGGTTCAGGCGCGTGGAAGTGTGTTAGACTCTTTCTTGAGAGTAATCCTCGAAAACTACATGTTACGCATTGCATCTCTTCTTATTATTATATCTTCTTGTTTGTAATTTTGTTATTTTACGTAGCAACAATGAGAATAAAAATGATATTGGATAAAAAACACTTATCAAAATCTCCCATGCAGGGATTCGAACCCGGAAACTTCAGTGATGAGACCTAAAATCGACCCTTGAGCACTAAGCAGGTAGAATAATTATTGATCCACACAAAACTTAGTGCCTGTCTGCATCCATACCTAGATCAAAAAATTCGAACCATGTCAGTAGTTATGTACCCCCGTTGAAGTCGATAAATCAATTGATTGGAAAAGATCGATCAAAGATCAATTGATGACGTAGCGCTATTGTTCTTTTTTTTGACGTCACAAAGGGGGAGGGGCTTATTTTGTAAGGATGATTTTGATTGGTCGTGACGTCATAAATGGGCGGGGCTTAATTTTGTGAGGAGCGTTTTGATTGGTTGGAGGAGGGAATTCGGGTTTTTCCCGAAACGGTTTGTGGGTAGTTTCCGGTGTCTGAAAACAGATGGCGTTGATGAGTCAGAAAGTCTGGGTTGGGAGGAGGAAAAGTAGGCGACGCGGTGGCGGTTGGTTTTCTCGTAATTGGAGTACGTGTTTCCGGTGTCTGAAAACAGATGGCGTTGATGAGTCACGGGTTTTTCCATGACGGTTGGGCGGTAGTTTCCGGTGTCTGAAAACAGATGGCGTTGATGAGTCAGAAAGTCTGGGTTGGGAGGAGGAAAAGTTTTTGTTATGTTATTTTGGTATGTGACGACATATATAAATTGGAGTACGTGTTTCCGCTGTGTGAAAACAGATGGCGTTGATGAGTCACGGGTTTTTCCAGTGACGGTTGGTCGGTACTTTCCGGTGTCTGAAAACAGATGGCGTTGATGAGTCAGAAAGTCTGGGTTGGGAGGAGGAAAAGTTTTTGTTATGTTATTTTGGCATGTGACGTCATATATAAATTGGAGTACGTGTTTCCGGTGTTTGAAAACAGATGGCGTTGATGAGTCTGAAATTCTCGGAATTGGATACGTGTATCCGGTGTTTGAGGAGAGATGGCGTTGATGAGTCATTCTAGGGAATTCCAGGAATTGGGCGTGTCTGTTTTCTGTCTGAAAGGAACATGTTCGAACATGTTTTAGGTTGATGAGCCATTCTTGGAAATTCTTGGAATCGGGTGTGGTTATTTTCTGTCTGAAAGGAACATGTTCGAACATGTTTTAGGCTCGGTCTTCTAGAGGACTATTTGAAGTGTGTTTAACGGAAATCGTGACGTAGAAAAAAAGAAGGTATAAATAGAAGTGATACATGATAATAGCGTCATGCGAGGATGGATGTGTGCGGTACAAGACTGTCTGATAATGGCGTGAATTTCTACGAGGTTAGCTACGAGGAGTTCTGGGAACTTGTTCGATCTTGCGGCGACCTGGACAACGATCGAACGGCCCTGCATCGGGTGCTGAGTTATTTCCCGTTTATGTATGTAGCGATACCTGAATCTCCCTGGTGTGGATGTTACCTGTTCAACGGATTAGGAAAAGGAGTCCATCATCACTGCGAGACGTTGAAGGAGATAGAAGAGAGGAAAAGAAGAGCGGACGAGAGAACAGGATTTCCAAGTCACGGGTGTATGTGCGAACTACGTCGCAGGAAGGAAGAGGATAAGATCAGTGAAGCTTTGAAGGAGATAGTGAAAGAGTGGCTGTCTTTGTTGGCGAACAGAAATTCCTTGTGGTGTTCTGGCTGTGATCGTCCTTTGTTACGTAAATTAGAAGGACATCCCTGTTTCCCTGTGGTTCCTGCAGAAGGTTTCGGTGTCCGCAGACGTCTGTTCCCCGACGATCCTCTGGCTGTTCCTTTATCGCCGATACCTGGGACGCCGTCACCTACAGTATCCGATTACTTCACCTTTTATGACGTATGAGAGTGTTTACTTATCACGTCTGCAGGACTCACGCCGAGCCGTATGTTATCAATTACTTATCAGTGAATTCGAGATACAGAACATACAGAAAGTGGCCTATAGGATTACGTCAGACTCCGGAAGAATTAGTGACTGCAGGATTTTACTATTCAGGCTTTAGCGACAGAGTATTATGTATTATGTAAGTATTGCGACAGTATAGAGACTCTTGAGAAAACGTCCGATAAACCTAGTGTGGATTCTGTGTGCAAAATATGTTTTGAGAATACTAGCAGTGTTGTAATTCTCCCGTGTCGACATTTTGTTTCCTGCGGATCCTGTGCTTCCCAATTGAACAAGTGCGCCGTATGCCGGGGTAGCATTGAAGATACGTTGACAGTTTTCACCTGATGAACAAAATGAATGTCTGTTTTTTGGACGTTCAAGGTCTTCGAGGAGTAGGAGGAGAATTTGTGTGGAAAGAAGTCGGAATTTTAAAATTTCCTTTTGACAATGCGTTTGACTGTTTATTGAAATCTCCATATGGTTTACACTGTTTGAGTGAAAAGTATCGCCGAGTGAATTACTGGCTCCGTGCCAACAAACACGGTCTCAACTGGGGAGATGGATGGCTGCCGTATGAGAAATTAGGAGATCTGTTATATGTTGTGCTTGTGAATCAAATAGTGTACGTTAAAGGTACGGAGAAAGTGAAATGGTTTGAAAAATTACTTGGAAAAAAAGGTATAAAAATAAAATATCCGTACGTAACATCGAAGAACTTGAATGTCCAAAATTGAATAGTGTGAAAAACACTTCAGGAAGATGCAAAGAACATAGCAAATGTGAAAATGTAAAAAAAACCTGTGCAGTTGAAAATGTCTGGAAGATGTACAGTTTCTATTGTAATAAGTACAAGAAATAAAAGAGTTTTTTAAAATATACAAATGTTTTATTTACAATCGGTAATATGGGTTTAAATACATAGCATAACACAAATGTTGTATTTACAATTGAATATGAAAGGTTTACAATACCTGAAGGGTTATATTACAATACATAAAATAACAGCGGTTGATGTACAATACATAAAAGAACAATGATTCATTTACAATGGCTATTTACAACATCAGATACATGAAAGTAACAGAACTTATTTACAATGTCAATGTCTGCCCAAGATTGTTCTCAAGATATATTTCAATCATCAGTTCGTTGTACCAAAGAATATAAAAATAGTTCACTAAATTGGGCACTTCTTTTTTTTCTGAAACCATATTTTTCTTGATGCAATATACAAAAGCCTCCATTTCGGGTTGCAATTTATGATAACGTTCGTTCTTTAATTTCTGCAGAGGCCAAAAAAGGTTACACAAAAATAAGTGTAGTTCAGAGGCTGTGAAAATAAAAGCATCGGATGAATGATGCTGATACATCGAGATACAACGTTTCCCGAAAAAATTTACAGCACTGACGGTGATATTTCCTGTAACCAAGTAATTGAATCGACGACCTGTTTCGAAGTAATTCAGTAAGTCAGATTTCAAAGCCCACAGTTCTCTAATCTGCTTAGAATCGATGCGTACGGGTGATCTCCCCTGTTGCGAAAACTCCCACACCAAATTGAAAGGGGATTGCTTTTCGAATCCTATTGCCACGAACTTGTTTTTTTCCTTGTTCAGAAAATATGTGTTAGCAAGATAGAGATCTAAACACGCCTCTACGTTGTGTAGTCCAGGACATTCGATTGTATCTGGGGAAAAGCCGATCTCCCTACGACGTTTCATGAAATCACAGTCAGTAGTCAAATCTATCCCCTCGTCCATCGGTTCGTTCTTGATAGGGACAGTTTCGATTTTGAGGGGCTGCACACGTTTGCGGGTTTTACGTTTGGAAGCATCATCCTGATGGGTCATGCGTTTCACTAGTTTATCGTGTTTTTCCATTGTAGAATCCTTAGTAGGCTCCATGATGTTTTCACTAGAGCTGTCTCGACGACACTGAGAGAAAGCTACAGCAGCACACATTTATATAGCTTTTTGCATAATACGACACCGGATCGTGTGGATGGAGCAACACGATTGATCCCCTCTCGGGCACTTGGAATGGGGTAAACATTTGAAGATCTGACGAAAACGGTGTAGGATATATCCATCTTTACTGACACCGGGCGGAAATGCTTGAATGAAATCCTTGGTCGTAACATGGCGTGCTTTGTAATAAGCATACACGCAACAGTAATGTCCGCACGTCGTGGCCAATACCCCCTGTAAGGGAATGTTGTTGTAAGTCCAGACCGAGGAATGACGATTCAGGAAAGTTACGAATTCTGGATAGAAAGGATGAAATCCGTATGAATCGAAATATTCAGCAATATTGTTTTTGCCAAAATAGAAGGCCACCCAGTGTGTACCCTGGAAGTTGGAAGTGTCAGTGTTTGCGATTATCAAGGCAGGGGTAGGAAACGTCCGAGGTAAAAGATCTCTCGAGTAAACACCGTAGAAAATGTTCTTGGTGGAACAGTTTTGAGATAGAATCTCCCTGATCTGCGACGTGTTCATGCTGCCTATGTTTCCGAAAACGTAAAATGAGAGTAAGATGATATTCTTCTAATATTTTGGGGGACGGTTGCGTGTCAACAGGTTTGGCGGACAGTACTTCCGAAGAATCACTATTATAAATATCATCACAGGTTAACAGTTCGATGAGTTTTCCCATCTCACGTTACATATGTTTTCATATGTTTATAATAATATCTCTGTCTTTGGTCATTTCTACGAGTCCAGGGTAAAATCTGGCGTCTGGCAGTCGTGGAAGCAAACGTGTGTCAACAGGTTTGGAAGTCGTCACTTTCGAAGAAACACTAGTATGATTAATATCACGGGTTTTCCGTTCGGCTGGTTTTTCCATCACAGATAGTATAATGTCTACTTCAGAACTGTCTGGATAACACTGCGAGCCAGAAACACGAGCACACATATTTATAGACAATTCGGTCTCACTGATGGAGGATAACACTTCTGTCTTTTGTTATATCTACTGCACATTCGAATTCAGCATACAGAAGGCATGTTATATTTTCCGACAGCTGGGGAGAAAATTGCATCTCGGCTCCGATGATACCTTGTTCCTGGAGACTGGTGTGCGTGTCGTTTCCTGAAGAGTCAGGTGTTATGTCCAAAATCAGGAAAAAGGATCCGTTCTCGAACATTTTCCTTGTTATCTGGTGTCCGTAATTGGATGACGCTTCTGGTGAACGGATAATGGGCAGGAGCGTAAGAGAGTGCTCTGTCTATGGCCAAACTGGTGGTAGGAGTAGGAATGATGTGATTTATTTCGAGAACAGCCTTTAAAATTTTTATTCTGGTGGTTGGTGAAGTTTGATCTCCCCAGATGTAAAAAGCATCACGTGACCTGGCTAGATCGATACGTACTTCAACACCGTTGATCAGGTATTTAGGCTGGTGGAAAAAATCTATGTGCAGTTTTCCCATAAGTTCGACTACGGCAGACACTTCCGTAGGATTTCCGGTTGTCGGAACGTGCTGGAAAAAGTCTTTTCTGGTGGTGAAACCTTTGTTGTCGGCTGTGATTGCATCTTGATGTCCAGGTGTGTCCAAGTACCACAAGGCATTTGTGAGATGCGTGTTCGCAGCATCGCTGCCGTAATTGATTTCTGCTTCGAAGATTGATTTATATGCGTAATTGTTATCTACAACTGTTACAGCGATACCGTTGAGAGCCACTGTAACTTGTGAAAAAAGTGAATGGAGAGGATAATTTACGACCCCGCAGTTTTTTGTGAGAGCGTTGGAAGGTTCGGAAGCACTCATGGGAGACCCATCTTGATTGACCATCTGCGTTAGCAGACGGAGATGGGCAGATGAAAGATCTAGAAAATCTGTTCCTGCCGGCGGAACGGCAAATTGAAGTATGTTCTGATTATCGATGGAAGTGATAGGCTTGTAGGCGACCGTGTAAGTTTTTTCGACATTTTGCTGAATAGGTTTTTTGCTGAAAAGATCGAACTGTGAGATCATGCAAGTGTTATTCTCCATCATTATCCAAAAATATCTTTTCCTGCCGCCTTCTGTTTAATTTTCCTTTTGCGTGTTGTCCTAGATTTTGTGGATGTTTTTCTCCGCTTTTTGGATGCGGTTTTTTTACGGATCGCAGATGTTCTAAAACGGGTGGCTGAACGTTTTAACATCGACTGAGCAATTTTTGTTGCAGGTTTTGTTCTTATACCGGAACCTACCAGAGAGTCGATTTTCCGTTGTGCTTTACTTTGAAGATTTTGACCCGCTTCACGTACACGTTGACGAACGATAGTTCTTGGAGTTTGCTGGCTTGTTGCAATGTCGGTGACAATGTTAGCGCCTGTTTTCAAAGCTTCTTTTCCGATCGCTTTTGCACCACTCCAGAGTAGAGGTTTCACCATTCTAAAGAGTCCTGCGAAGAGAGGCCCCAATCCTCTCCCTTTTTGAATTCTAGTTGAACGATAGATGGGTCCAATTCCCCCACGGATCTGATTACTGTAATATTCGGTCTGCGAATTCATGGTGATTCATCAGCTTTTCGACATAGACTGAGCAAAATGATTCCTTACTGTTTTTTAAAAGGACTTTGCTTTCCTACGAAAATGTAAAACAGCTATTGTAGGTACGGAGCCGTTTCTCAAAGGCAGAAAATATCCTTTTCTATCATACATCGCAATTTCTATTGTTTCGAAAGAACCTTTATCCAGAGAAACGTAATGAATCGGATTAAATGTATGATGGGCTACGGGTACTGTGCAAGATGATTCTGTTTCCGAATACTGTTTTCGGGCAAGACGTAAAAGACGTAGCATTTCTCCTCCGACCAATTGCTGTTTCACGAGATCGGAATAAATGAATATGTAGGGGTTTTTATCCACGACGTTATTGGACACTACGTGCGTAGAATAAATAGATTTCAATACGTCATATCGAAATTTAGCGTAGTCATCAGTTTCGTCTATGGGTGTAACAGTATTTGTTGGAACACCTTCCAATTCAGGATCGGGAACCCCTATCACGGACAGATGTTTGTTCACAGCCTCTTTAAAGAAAAATCTGAGATGAGTAGGAACAACGACGTTAGCAGGGTTTGTTTTCAGGAACTGAATGAACTCCTCTATTGTATATGTTGCTGCAGGAAAATAAAATGGCTGCTCGTTAATATAGAGTGTATTATCCGTAGAAACAGAAGATCCCGATGCGTCCTATTGCGCTTCCAACAGAAAATGCCAGAATTGCTTAAGAACGTTTCTCCGTATTTCCAGGTCGTTGGGGAGAGATTCTTCGATGGTAGAGATCAGGTCCTCAGCACTTGCATACGTCCGAACAGGAAAGGTTACCGTTCCGTAATCTGTTTCCAAAACATTGTCGTATAGAGTTGAATAATGCAGTTCTGCTAATCCGACTTCCAACAATTCTGGAGACAGATCGATCCGTTTTGCAAGTTTTACGTTGAAATGGGTCAGCGTGTTGTTCGGAAAATAATTCTCCGATGCAGATGACGGAAGGTAAACATAGAAATTATCGTCCATTCTCGTCGAACACAAAGAATTCACTGGATCGTGGTGACGATATATTTTGATATAAATATGTTTTGGAAATTATTTTTCTGATAACTGTTTTACAGAAGATGCCTTGATCCACGAATCGAAACTAGGTGGATATCCGAGCCAGCGAACCAGGTATTCCAAATTTTTACCTTTTCCCCGGCTGTTCAAAATCTTATCAATTTTATACTCTTCGTCAGGATCCGAATAAACTTTTTGCAGTTCATGTTTGTAAAATGTACCTTTTACAGGTTCTTCATTTAAATCGTCTAATATGTATACAGGTACAGGTGATCGCTGAACAAGGGAGTGGATTTTGAAAAGTTCTCGTGACCACGATTGTTCGTATCCCTTCTCGAAATGTCCTTTGACGACGGAGATTCGTACGATATCACCAACATTCAGATCTGAAGATGGCTGTGAAATATGTTTGTCAGCTTTGTTGAGACGTTTCCACACGATGTAAACGTTAGACTCGTTCACATCTCGAGGTGCCATTCCTATGGAACTGTGGATAGTTGTATTGTAACCTTCGAGAAGTTGCGGTAAAATGTCTACGTAACGTCTTGTTTGTTTCGATGTGAAATATTTCCACATTCGTTCTTTCAATGTTCTGTTGAAACGTTCCACTACACTTGCTTTCACAGGATAATTTGAAGCGATCGAAAAATTTACATTTTCATTTTTTAAGAACTTCTGGAATGTAGAATTCGTGAATTCCGTTCCTTGGTCGGTCTGTAGTGTGACGGGTTTTCGTCTGTTTCGTCCGAAAATAGTTTTGAAAGCTTCGGTTACCGAATTGCTTGTTTTATTTTTTAGCGGTAATGCAAAAGCATATTTTGAGAATACATCGATCACTGTCAGAAGATATCTGTATCCATCGTTATGTTTTTGTATTGAAGTCATGTCGTTGAGATCAGCTTCCCAAAGCATGTCTATGTTCCACACATTGTAATGATTCCGGAGGAACCTTTTTCTCGCAGGTTTGTGGAGAGTGTACGTTTCCTGGTGCATCAGCCATTTTTTCACCGTATTGCGGGATATATTTTTATCCCGTACCGCGTTCCATAAACGATCTACAGATGAGAATGAAGCACGGTGTCGGGGATCGTAATATATTTTGGTGAGGATTTTATCGTGTTTTAACTTAGGGACTCCCATGACTGATCTCTCTGTCTACGGCTTTTTCTCAGAGGAACCAGTTTGTATGCGTCAGGTGTTCTCAGAAAAGGTGTAGTTTTTCTGGAAACACGGACAGCCACTTTCTTCTTCTTTTTCTGTTTCTGTCGATGAGACGGTCCGGGGCTTTCCGTTGACGACGCTGAGAAGTTCAACGTCTTCGGATCAGGAAGTGTTTTTTCCTGACGTTCGTCTATCAAATGTTGAGCCGTAGATTGGTACTCGTCGATGATATTTTGTAACTGATGACGTGTATTACGGGGTAACGTCTCTGTTAGGTTCGGAGGAAAATTCGTCGATCCTGGCGAAATAGTAGAAAAACGTCGTTATCTTGAACAATAGGAATTTGTAATGGTTCTTGAGATTTTCGGCTCAGCCATAAATACTCGTCCAGTTCTTTTCTGTAAAGCCGCCATTTTTGATCGTCTGTTATATTTTTCATTTTCAGAATATCATTCATTTTCTTATCCAGAACGGATAATTTTTTAGTTACGGACAAGTCGGAACCGCGAATACGTGCTAGTTGTTCCGGTGAAAGGACGATCATCTTTTTGTACGAAGATGCCATTTCTCAATGAGGAATGAGAGTACCGAGAAGACCCGATAACAAAGACCCTAGAAGTAAGGGTAGAAATCCTCCTTTCTGCACAAGAAGTTTTCTTCTTTTTTCGATGTTCACTTTCGGTTTCACGAGATTGCGTAAGACCGTCTTGTAAGGTGCCAGACGACGTTTTGTGGACGGTTTAATCTTCACGTTTCCTTTTAAAACGTTCAGGCAGCATTCGCTGATGAAACGGATTGTCTTCTTCGGAGCACTTTTCAATAATGATTTACCGTTTTTGGTCGGTGAATTTTTCAACACGTGCAAGAAAGGTGAATGTTTCTTGAAAGAAGACGAATGTCTATTCCTGTTAGAACGTGATTTGGTACGTGTCTTCCTCGTTCTCCTCATCTCGATGTTTTAAACATTCCTGAGGAAGATATGCAGTTGAGTAATTCTGGTTAAAAATGTCTGTCTGATAGCGTAAAGGATCCGGTGTTGACTGTGAAAGATCAATATACAAATAACTGAAAGGTTGAGTGGTAGCATCTATATATACTTTTTCGAGTTCCTTCATGCGGTGAGGATGAAGTTGTCGTGCAAACACAGTGAATTGGTTCATATCTCGCGGATTCTTAAAAATAACGAAATGCTTTACGTTCAGCGATATGTCTCTGCAATTTTTCCCTTGATGAAAAAGATTCTGTGTTATGAACACCACCGAAATGTTTATGTGATGGCTGCCTTTTGTGAAAAGGTCGGCGACTTTTTCTCCTTGAGCAACCATCATAAGATCATCCAGGATTATGAGAGTAGGGATTTTTCCGTTCCACGACTGCCAATCGACGATACCTTTATGATATTGCACATCTCGAAGATTTTGCGGAATACTGTTCTCCTGATCGTAACACCATATGATTTTCTTCACGGTTCCATCGACGAGATGAACGATGGAGTCGACCATATTTGTCACAAAAGTAGTTTTTCCACTTCCTGATGCTCCGCAGACCATCATGGTGAAAGGATGGGAAAGTTTAGGAAACATGTTTTATACTGGAGATTTGAAGAAAAATGAAGATCTGGCACATTGTAAACACATTTTATACACTGACTGTCCGAAGAAGGGTTCAAACTCTGGACCACTACAGGCATATTTTAGTCTGCACAATATCCGAAAGGAAACGATAAATGTTCATGATCGAATCGTCGTTTCAACAATACTGGCTGAAACAGTTTTTTTTCATATGTACTGATTACTTGGAACTGTTTTGTTCTTCTGATTCTGAAAATATTTTCGACCATAACTTCAGGTTTTTCATCGTTTATCATGTCGCACATGGTATCGAAATTGACCAATTCCGATGTGGAGGTATTCAATGTGATCCCTTTGACTTTACAGATATATTGTGGTTCGGAGAATGGCTTCGTTATTTTCACGCTGTAACTTTTCGGTCCCGTTGAGACAAACTGTTCACAAATCGCATCGGGGCCGAAATCTGTCAATTCATCGGTGAGTTCTCCTAGTGCGTCACCTGTCTGTGGGTGATACTCCATTTCAGGACTATCTACGTAAATTACAGAGTCTGTATCACAATAACATATCCTATCACCCAACTTTTCGAGAAGTTCGTACAGTTTCAGACGAGCATGGCATGTTGTGAAGGCTCCGATAGGAACATTTACTTTCCTGTTCAGACTTACAGCCTCTTCAACATATTTCCAGTTCACTAAAACGGTGTCCTGATTGATGAATACGACTCCTCCAATCATTATATTTGGATCAGTCATTTTATCGAGAAAATCTTTCGATTCCTTGATGATGGTTGTCTGGGAAAGGTTGTCCCGTTGGCAGAACTTGCCCCATAAAAAATTAAGACAGAGTTTAGCCAGAGTACGTTTACCAGGATTGACATCGATGCTGTTTTCTTCCAATAGAATACCCTCCTTATCGAAATATTTCTGTATGTACTTCTTCTTATCCTCGTCGTTCTGACACCATGAAGGCCAGCCGCTCGCTTCCTGTTTTATTTTTAAGAAGGTGTTGACATAACCAGCAAAAAGTCCTCCAGTTTTTGTGACAGGGTCGTACATCGATGTTTCATACTTCCACACTTCCGACACTGACAGTACTCTGTAGCCTAAACTGCAAGCTTTACGCACCTCGGCGATGACCCAAGTCCCCGAAAGTGCGCGTTGTTCATCGGAATGGTTGCATGTACCTTCACATTTTAATCTGATAGCACATTTGTTACACAAGACAAACATCAGTTTTCCATGCATTTTTGTAGGTAAAACAGAATGTAAAAGGGCTTTTGGTGGCAGAATAGTACATTTTATGAGCCCCTCCATGTTCAAAACCTCATTCACCGAAGGAATAGACGTTCCTAGAAATATGGTAGGATGTCCGACAGGATAGGCACAGTATTTGTTCACATAAGGGTACAAACTTGTAAAATCATAGTACTGTAATTTCTCATTTTCCTTGATTTTGTAATACGTCCTGACTGTTTCAACTCTTCCTCCATATAAGGCGTCTCGTGGATTTAAAGGAATGCAGCAAACGATAGGATGCGTGGATAGATGTCTATCGAGTTCAGGATCTGCTTGCAATATTTTTTTGAAATCGCAATCCCACATTGTGACAACACGGTATCCTTCAGAACGTAGAGCCTCAAGTTTACGGCACGTTGTCTCGTATCTGAAGGCTGCAGTGTTCAACATGTCACTATGTTTGTCACTGTTAGTATCCTGAACGGTTTCATCTTCTCCGTCACCTTTCGGATACATATCCCTGTTAATTGATATGCAGCGTTGACAACCATGCCAGTAGCATCCAAGCGCCTCGTACACCGTCTGCGTCTCCTCGTGATAGCCGTCCACTCTGTAACGCCCTCCTATGACATATTTTTCACGAGTACGTCCGCCGTGAAGAAGTATTACATCATTTTGTTCTTCCACGTAGGTTAACCATTTCAATGCGAACTTGGACATCTGATCTGCATGATGGTAACCTCCTTTAGGTATTATTCCTATAGTGTTAGCCGGCATAAATTTCTGCCTGTAAATTAGTGAACAGGCAGATGCTATTGTGAGGCAATCCTTGAAAATGTCGATTTTGCATATGTCTAGGAAATTCTGTCTCAGCTTCAAACATCCTTGTCTCAACAGGGTAACATCCTTGATGCAGTATTGGAGAAGTTGGTTTTTGTTGTTGAAAGGTACATTTTTGCTGCATTCCATGTCATACCAAGACATAAAACGGTGCTGATCTTCAACTGTTTTCATATATTCATAGCCGTATGCAGAAGGAGGAGGCATCGGTCCTATGTAATTTCTGTTCTTGTAGGTGTTCCACAGATGCGGATAATAGCCTTTCTGAACAGGCAAACCGAAAAGTTTGGAAAATCCTGCAAGATTTGTCTGAACGTAGTTGAGACTGTCCACAAAATGAAGATTTTGGTATGACATACTGATGATTTTGGTACCGTCTAAGATCACACGAGGTTTCATTTCTCTTTCCAGCATTCTTCGTAATAGAAACGTGCAATCGTAACCTCGTGCATTGTGTGCACAAATGGTTATGTTGGAAAACTTATGTTGCAATTCCAGGTAGGACAGGAATGTGTCTACAGGGTCATCCCAGAATATAAACTCTCTTGTTCCACAAACAGAACATGGAACCGTTAGATCCTCTTTTTTGTAACATGCGTGACAGGCCGTCTGCACCACAATAAGATTAGGAACATGAAGAAAAGTTCTCTCTTTCTCGGAGTGAGGAATATCTGTGTAACATTCAAAATCGTAAAATATATATAGAAATTTTGAATACTGTTTAGGTTTTGGTATAGCCATGTAGCAGAAATGATTTATAGGTTTCACGCAGTTGCATACGGTACAGTATTTCATGTTACATTTATGCACTTTTTCATATGTATTGTGTGTTAGAATAATTCTGAAACATCGGGGACACTGCTGGATTTCACTACAGACTGTACCGTTTCGGAATGGTGTAGAAACACGATTTGTAAAGCAGTTCTCATTTTTGAAAATTCTGTGACATGTCTGACATATTCTGCGAACACCCTGTTCAGGCACACACGGTGGAGTTGAACGGCACATAGAACATAATTGTTTACACAGATGGTTATGAGCTTTTTGAAATATGAGTTCGTTACACCCGCGACATTCTTGTTTTGCCGCAAATGCTCCAACACGGTTCACTATCACATCATAATGCTGTCTGAGGTTATCATAAAGAAGGTATATAAATCTGGAAGCATTTTCAACCACTCCTTCAAACAAAACATCTTTAACATCACGAAGATTGTTGTATACAACAATTTTATATTCTGTAAGCACTTGCTGAAATTTTCTCAGTTCGGGAATTCCACTTCCTGCACACGCATTGTCTGTGAGATCTACATCTGCTTTGCGCATAAGTTCGAAAACAGGTTTGAGAAGATTTCTATTTCTTCTATACTGTGAATAGGACGGGTCATTATCAGCATGGGCCTTCCCTATGACCAGAGCTTCAGCTAAACAGAGTGGTTTCTTTCTATTCGGCACACCGACGATACTTCTTTTTTGCGTGCTTAATATGTAATTAGGTAAACAATATGTTCGCTTACCCCCACCTCCGACAGGTATGTTGACATGGTCAGCTCGCAAAATTAAGCGATCTGTAGCAGTGAAGGTTTTCGCACTTTGCAATATTTTGTACATGATGTTCCACACCATATCACTTTGTAACTGGTCACACCTATGCCACCCGATGTAAATATCTTTCACGGTGGGGTCAGATATGTTAGATAGAGTTAAACCTATCTTGTCTTCATCCTTGGTGTCTTTCTTAACGTAGGTGAGAAGATTTTCGACACCTTCACGGATCCATGTGTGAGGATCGACATTTTCTGGAGGGTGCGAGAAACTGAATTCCACACGACGTCCTTTGGAACGGAATTTGGGATATTCACGTTCTTGAATGTTATGTAATATTATGTTCCCTATTTGTTCACGAGGCACTGTATCACGTTTTCTTTTCTTACCTCTTCTATCTGATACAGAAGCATTTTGGGATAACGGTTCTGCTGAGGGTAAAGGGTCCGGTCTCCATGACGGTCCTGGTAAAGGTTCCGGGTCTGATCCGGATGCGGTGTTTCTGGAAGTTCCTGGTGATGTGACGGCTATCTGCTTCTCCTCGGCAACTCTGGATACAGGATCAGGTGTCGATGACGGGCCTGGCGACTCTTCGGAAATATCTCTCCATCCTTCTCCGGTAAGATCGGGTACGAATGATGTCACGGTCTGTAGTAGACGGTCATATTCCTCTACTAGGGAGATACTTTCTCCCGCGATGATTTTTTGCGCGATGATCGTCAACACTTCCCGCAACTGTCCATGTGTTGTGTAATATCCATCACGATAACGTGCTAACAGATCGTCAGCGGATAACTGTACATCCATGATCGTACGATGACTGTTTCACGAACACTGTGTTGTGGAGAGAACGCCTTTCTTTATATACGCAAGCATGACAAAGCAGTTATTCCCGTTCCTAACGGTTCTACTGCGGCTAGTTAACCGTCTTCACCAGATGTTTTCCTGGCAGATATGACAACTCATGTAAAATTCTCAGAAATCGTCAAACGTCTTCAGCAGATGTTTTCCTGACTGATACGAAGGCTCATGTAAATTCTCGGAATCAATTAACCGTCTTTACAAGATGGTTTTTAGCAGTGACACATTCTGTTATTCAACGCAGATGTCTTCCTGACTCATATGAGTTGCAAAAATCGAAATTTTCAAATCGCTCTAGCTCCTCCCCTAATTGACGTAGAGCGGATCTGATTACATATTCGTAATCTGCACGCCGAGACCTTTCAGTAGAGTGGTCGAAAAGGGGGGGGGGTCTACGATTGCAAATAAAGAAATTAGGAAACCGCGTTGCAAAAAATTATACCAGATGTCCGTCTCTATAGGGAAGTCTTGTTCGTAGAACATGTGCTGACACGGAACAAGGAACTTCTGTGAAAATCATCAATTACAAAAAAATATACCAGATGTCCGTCTCTATAAGGAAGTCTTGTTCGTAGAACATGTGCTGACACGGAACAAGGAACTTCTGTGAAATTCATCAAGGAACTGTTGTGCCTCACAAAAACGTCGTGATCTCATATGCAGACTTCTAACTTACGTTGCAAAAAATAAATGCAGATGTGTGTCTCTATAAGGAAGTGGATAGAATTCCTTCTGCAGGCATCCTTCCCTCCAGTTCATCTCCTTTTCATCTGGGCAGCAACATGGATGGCCAAGATTTATTACATGTTGTAAGTACCCTTTTACATTTCACAACCATACTTGAGCAGAATCAAACATGTTTTTAGGGAACCTTAGTTAATTGCAGGATTCGAATCCAGGGTCTCCGTCAACATTCGCAACCATACCTGAGCGGGATTCGAATCCGGGTTTTCTTTATGCAAACATAGGCAATTCCAGGATTCTAACCATGTCTGGAGGGTTTCGAATCCGGTACCTCTTTTATCAAAACATAGTTAATTTCAGGATTCGTGGTACTTTTTTCATTAAACTTTTAGGGTTTGTATCCTGTCTTAGGCATTCTAATATAATACTATTTATATACAAAAACAATATTGTTCTGTACAAAATCTTTTATTAACACATTGAACTTCTACAGAAAAATTACAAGTTTTCTACATATACAAACTTTTTTATTTCAACTCGTACTACAGGTTATTAGATATTTTTACATATTTTGTTACACTACTGGAAGATGTTAGTGTATTAGTATGTGTTAGTTACTCGTTAAGTTTCCTTTTCTTCAACATTTCCATCATTCGTTCATGTATATTTTCCCCTGTTTCCCCTGTCTTCTTATTTTCACCCTTCTCATTTCTCACACCTTTAAACACCTCCAACAATTCGAAACATATTCTTAAAGATAGATGGGAAGGTACATATTGCGCTCTTTGTATATTCTCTACAAAATCGCCAAACACTGGCGCATCTCGTTTCTTGTCAACAATGTAAGTAAATATTTTGACCAAACAGTCCACCGATACCTCGATATCTTTACATGTCTCTTCTAATTTTGCCAATAACTCTTCCGCCAGTCCATTGTCTTCACAGAAATGCACATAATTGCCGATGTGTTTTTCAACCTGTCTTCCATGTGTTTTACTCCATAAGTTTCTTCGTTCTGTCGGACCTGCTGATGTCTCCTTAATATCGCCATACACCAAATTGAATCCGAGAGGGAGTGTCGACATCTGAAATTAGACAGAAAATATGTTAATTATGTTAAAGGCTCCACGCCAATCTCCGTCGGTATAGAGCCAGGTAATTATTTTTCAGTTTATTTCTGATAACATTGTTTATTCTAGCATGTGCTACATATCTGATAACTTTTCTTTCTAACCGATATCTACATGGAACGGAATCTATTTTAATTCTTATATTTTGTTTTTCAGAATGCGTAACCGAAATGACACTAGAGCCAATCGGCAGCGCCAACTGGTGCCTCCTGTTTCTCCTTCTATTTCAAGAATATATCAGATTTATATAGACGAAAAGTAGACTACCAATAAGCGAAAATCACATAGTCATTACGATTTAGTCGTCGCTGGAATTCCTCCATGAGGGTTTCATGGTAAGAGAGAAATTTTCGCCATTGTTCAAAATTTAGTGTGACCTCTCCGGAGGCGTTGCTGATTTCCACTTTAATGTGTTCTCCACTGCCCTCGAAGGTGAAGTAAAGTTCTCCTATAATGTTTATAGATCTGAATCTGTCTTCTCGTGTGGGGAATCTGTTCTTGTAAGTGTCGAAGATCGCATCTGATTTGTACACGCATGATGGGTACTCATCGCTATTTAGGACAATGTAATTTTTTTCATGTCTCAAAATCAATTCAGTGTTGGTGAAAGTACCTCGAATAACGACATCCATGTTGTTATCAATGTTGTAGCGGTTTTCTGGTTCCATCTTGTGTTTTTTATGTGTATCTCTAGTAGACTGCAATGCTTATTGATTTTGTTGGATATATATATCCCACCCCCAGCAGAAGAGGACCGGGAGCCGACCCCCCCACCATCGATCACTGTTAAACGTCATCCTCTTCTGCATTAAACTGTTGATGACACAGGTACCGTTTTTATTTTCTCACCTTTCAAGCTGTCTGCTTCAAAAGAAAGATGTATTTATGTTTACGGTTCTCACTGTGTGAAGGTGATGATAGTCTTTGACCAGCGATTTGCATTGTTCTAGGTAGAACATTAAAACTAAATATTTGTCTCTTACCTTTTCAATTTTCTTCACTCTCGCAACAGATGTGCCAGTCTCGGTTATGATCTCCGGTCGGTAGACTTCGATCAACAGTTCTGTGGTACGTACACAGTTTTTCTTTTTTATATAGTACTGTCTCCGTGACGTATTTTCGAATTATATTCGGCACGCATCGTTTTGCGCAGAGCATCCAACGCCCACGTGCCTCTCCTATCTTCTTCCTGCCCTGGTACACTATGCACAGTCACCCCCTCCGTGAAACCTACTTTTTTTACTCTATTTATTTTCTTTACATCTAGACGCTCT
Organism: Lepisma saccharinum; assembly: GCF_977018435.1. Classification (NCBI taxonomy): domain Eukaryota; kingdom Metazoa; phylum Arthropoda; class Insecta; order Zygentoma; family Lepismatidae; genus Lepisma; species Lepisma saccharinum. The sequence continues at coordinate 56,586,971 of NC_139251.1, read as the reverse complement.
CTCTCCTTTTTCTCTTTTTGCCGTTTCTCCATCACTCAAATTCATCAACGGCCGCCCGAGAAAAACATCTCCTCCCCAGAATGAATCATCAATCTAAAACATGTTCGGGGCATGTTTCAGACCACACCCAATTCTTGGAATTTCAAACTCATCAACGGCCGCCCGAGAAAAACACCTCCTCCCAACAATGACTCATGAACGCCATCTCTCTTCAAACAACGGAAACACCCAAATTCCCAGAATTTCTGACTCATCAACGCCATCTGTTTTCAGACACCGGAAACACGTACTCCAATTACGAGAAAACCAACCTTCACCGCGTCGCCTACTTTTCCTCCTCCCAACCCAGACTTTCTGACTCATCAACGCCATCTGTTTTCACACACCGGAAACACGTACTCCAATTACGAGAAAACCAACCGCGTCGCATACTTTTCCTCCTCCAGACTTTCTGACTCATCAACGCCATCTGTTTTCAGACACCGGAAACTACCGCGGGAAAAACCCGAATTCCTCCAACCAATCAAAACGCTCCTTACAAAATAAGCCCCGCCCATTTATGACGTCACAACCAATCAAAATCATCCTTACAAAATACTCCCCGCCCATTTTATGACGTCATCAAAAAAAAACTGCTGCGTCATCAATTGATCTTTGATCGATCTTTTCCAATCAATTGATTTATCGACTTCAACGGGGGTACATAACTACTATGTCTCAGCTCCTTGTAACTTATTTAATTATTTATACTTGTACTTGTATTAGCTCTCTTCGGGTTTAAGATGTCTAGAAAGTTAGTTAGTTAGTTGTTTTCCACTGCACTATTTGAATTTTTGAATAATCACATGTTAGTTATGAATGCATTGTTGACATCCTGTCTACGTCAAGCAAGTTACATGATCCTCTATCTCTTTTTTTTATAGAGAAAAGAGAATGTCACGAAATTTCCAAGCTAGTATTATTGACGTGAGATTCTTAAGAAGTTGACGTCACATCTACACACACGCACGCACACTCGGGGAATGTTTGGAATGCAAAACTATTGATTTTGTCAACAACTAGGTTAGATGAGAATTCTTGCCAACATTTCTGTGTTGCAGAAGTTTCTTTCTAAAAATAATTGCAATTAAGAAATTATTAGCCCCGTCTAGTTCGATACACTTTTAGACATATTGTTGAGTGCAGGTGCATCCCAGCGCCAAGCAAGTGTAGTAGAACTGTGTTTTTTGAACTTCTGCAACTATAAAATAATTCTTATACAATAAAATTGGAATTTGAATTCTTGAGTAAAACAAATTTTCAGTTTTTAAACTTGTAAAATCAGCTAAAATCATGATTTTCAGTTAAATTACACTAAGAGAGCTCAATATGAAATTGTTAGATTTTGGGGAGAGGAGGGTATTTACTCGTACCCCCTTCTCTGACTACTGAGGAGCACTGGAAAAACACCTCTACACTCTTCAACTATTTTCACAATATTAACTGATTTGTAATACGAAAACCCTTTAAGTAGCCTAAGCTCAAACCGCATCTGAAACAGTAAGCCAATCAGAAGACACCTCAGTAACCCACAGGTGTCTGTCAAGTAAACCGGAAGTAGACCGGAAGTAGACCGGAAGTGGACCGGAAGTGGACCGGAAGTAGACCGGAAGTGGACCGGAAGTAAATATGTGTGGGTGGGTGTGGGTAGATGTGTGTGGGTGTGTGAGGGTGTGTGTGGGGGTGGCTTATATGAGCATCTTGGATTAGTTTTAAGTGATGCCAAAACAATATCGAGAAAAGCCATATTTTTAACATATTTATAAACAGTAATTTTAGCAAATTTAGGTTTAGCCACATCAATTTGAGGAGGTCTTCTTTTCTCGGAAGCTTTTTTTACAAAAATCGTAGGTTTTACACAGTAACAATGAAATTTTATAAACATTTTGCCTTAGTTTTAAGTATTTCTATTCAGTCAAAAAACCTCTTCATTTATCGCGCTCATCCTATATACTTTCCCACTACTTCCACCCAAACGAATTCTTTGGGTAACGTGTTGTAGCGTTTGACGCCGCTTCCACTTTTCACCTCGTTCCATATCGGTTTGATGAGATTCCTGTACTTCTCGCCGCTGCTCGATTTCACCCTATTCTGCGAGGCATCGTTGTTCTGGTACATGGCATCCGTCATGATTAGAATTTCCCTGTAACTCTGGTAATCTTCGTCGGTGTAATCCTTCGGCTGCTTTTTGGCAACGAGTTAACACAGTCCCACCGTATCCGGATACCTGGTCCAACTGTTCTTCTCGCCTAAATTAACTTTAATGTCGTTGCCTTCGAAGGTGACTTTCGATTTCCCAATCTTCCACACGACACCTTCGTTGGTTTCCATGCTCGGATACAATCCGAACACTTCATCCTTGTCGAATTTCCCCGTGCTCAGGTAGTCTTGTGCCAAAGGTCCCAACTCGATTTTATCCGAAGACGTGCTGCTTATGGCTCGACGTCGTGGTACGTCCTTCAGTTCGAACGGCGTCGAAGGAATGCTCGAAATGGGCGTGGGTACAATGTAACTTTTAGCTGCAAGTGGTACGAGTTCGTTGATGAAATTTTTATTTTGTTCCGTGACACCTTTAATTTCTTTACCTAGATCGCTGATGGCATCGATCACAGGTTGATCTTGACGTTTCTTCTCTTCGTAGAATCCGCGATTCTCGGATTTCCAACCTTTGAAGCGTTTCGCGAGGTAATCGCGAAGCTTAAGATTTTCGTTTTCGATTTTTCGTTTCGTCATAACGTTATTTATACACGTCGTTTCTCACAACGTTGCAACGTTTAGAAAGTCGTTGATTTTGTTTCTGTATTTTCCGTCGTTGGGTTTCCTCGTCATGTCGATCGTCGCGAATCCGAAATCGTCACTGTTCCATCAAGAAGAGCAGCAGCGTTCCGAAAATTGATTGTAGTTCATGTCTCCGCTTACGTAGTCATCGTACGCGTGCTTGAGGTTGGTGTGATCTTGACGAAACAAACATATGAAATTAGCGTTGTCGCGTAGTAACTGTTTTGGAATTTTGGAAAACGTTTGAGCTAGGTAAAAGCAATCCATTCCTTTGTGACGACCTTGCGTGAAAAAGTTGCGAATTTCATTTTGATTTTCCAGGATGACATCGTCGAACACAACGACTGAATTTTCACGACAATCGTCGAGTGGTTTTATTTCCGAAGCGAACGTTGCAATGTCCAGACCATCGTACAGTTTCATCAGTTGCTGGTATTTGGATTGCTCCAAACTTTTCGAGAACACGTACAGGTGCTTGTTCTTCCAATCTAACCAATTCGGTGCGAGGAGAAAATTGTCCACGAGCAGTGTCGTTTTCCCACACCCTGAAGGACCTACGATTAGAGAGCGGATGCTGTCGGGAAGCAACTCGCCGTTCTTTTTTTCGTTTGACTTTCCGAATCCGGTAGACGCTTCACCACGTTCCACGTACTCACAAGATCACTTCGTTCGCGTCGATCCAACTCTTTTCCGGATGTCCCAGCCATTTGACAAACAGTTTGTAACCTTTCCTACGCAATACTTTCTCGATGAGGTACGTGTCGGGGTGTTTCGTTTTAGAGAGTTCCTCTTCGTAAAATCTTCCTTTCAAAATCTCGCCGCTACTATCTTTTATTATATACGTGTGTCGGTTTCTGGGTAAAACCCGAACCACCGTAAAAAGTTCCGTGCTCCAATTTTTTGTGAATCCCTTCTCGAAGGTGCGTTTGAATTTGCTGATTCTCAGCTGGTCTCCAATTTTGAATTTTGATTTCTTGGTAGTCGGAGTGTACTTTGGACAGTAAACTGTAGAAATTAAACGCTGCTCGTCAGATTTCGTAACGTCAGCTGGCTTCATGCCTATCGTTCTGTGTACCGTATCATTATAGTTGTCGACGAGTTCCGGCAGGATGTCGACCCATTTGTAATTTCCCCGAAGCGTGAATCGTTTCCACATGTGTGTTTTCAAGGTTCGATTAAATCTTTCCACGATGCTGGCTTTGATGTGACTGAAGGTCGAATAATGTCGAATGTCATGTTTTTGAATAAACTTTTGGAATACGGCGTTGTAAAATTCTTTACCGTTGTCTGTTTGCAAAAACCGTGGTCGTCTGTTGCTTTCGCGAAAAATTAATTTGAATGCTTCCGTGACGCACGTTCCCGTTTTGGCTTTCAAAGGTAGAGCCCATGCGAATTTCGAAAATGTGTCTATGACGGTGAGGAGGTACTTGTTGCCCTTGTTCAATTTATGTACATTTTTCAAATTGCCGCTGCTCATCTCCACGAGGTCACTTTGCCAGAGGTCATCGATTCGCTTGGTTACCACAGCTAAACGTTCGTAGTTGCGGCGTGCAGGTTTATGCAATTCTTCGACGATGGCTTGCCTAGACATTTTGAAGATTACGTTTGAAGAGAAGCACGAGCGTGATGGGATTCAAAGAGGGTGGTACCTCACCTGTGTTTTGAATGATCAGCTTATCGCCGGCACTCACGTCGAAAACGGTAAGATCTTCGTCTTCGTGTATTTCATATATATTGCGCGTTTCGTTCCAACGTGCCAGAGGAATGTTTCCTGCTTTCTGGACACCACGATTCGATATCAACGTCATGGTAGGGACGCTAGCTTTTCTGCCGTGAGACCAGTACGAAAATTCGTTTATCTGAATCGTGCCATCGAGGAGAAACTTGTAATACGGATGATAAGGATGTAACATGTACAGTTTGTTACCTTCGACGAACGTGGAGATTCTCTGTTGATTGGGTACGCTGTTGATTTCGATGGCATCCAGAGAATGCAATTTGGCGATTTTAGTATCGACGCTGAGCAAATTACTGTGAAGCTGACCCAGTGTGTTTTCTAAAGGTACGAGTTGTTCTGCAACGTGATCCGTTACGGCAGAAAATGACGGTTTGATTTTCACTTCCACGTTCAACTGCTTGTAGCTCTCGTTCAATTCTTGCAATTTGGCACCGAAAGAGGCCAGCGTCGATTCCTGCGTGGATGCCAGCACTCCAACTTGATCTCTGATGTTGACGACAATGTTCTGAAGGTTCTCAACTTGATTCAATTTCGAGCTTTTCTCGGTAAGATCGTTCACGATGCTTCGCATCTCTGTAAACTGCGTGTGAAGATCCGTGACGCTCTGCGAAGTGGGCAGCGTCGACACCAGCGAACTAATTTCATCTCGAATCTGTTCCACGTTTGCCGTTTCCGTTTCTAGTCGTTTCAGCATTCGAGATATGTTCCTTTTCAAAGCGTGTAATTCTTTGGAGGTGAGGAGATTGGCCACCGTACTCTCGAGATCGCTCAATGAACTTTTGATGTTGCTCGAATCGGATAGTGCCGTCACTGCCGTTTTCAATTTTTCCAAATCTTCCTTCGAAGGCACGCTCGTCCGTAACGATTCCAAGTCACCCTGTATGTTGTCGAGGACGTGATGAAAATGAGCGAGGTTCGATTCCACGTTCAAATTTTCTAAATATTCGATCTTTTGCTGAACCGTGCTCAACGTGTCTTGAATGCTTGTCAACGCGCTTGCTTCAACTCTAATATTTTCAATCTCTTCGTTGATCAACTCCAGAGACGCCTGAAGCGTAGCGATGGTGGTTTGAATGTGTTCGAAATCTTGATAAGCCTCCAATTGAATTTTTATGTTCGCAACGCTTTTACCGATGACCTGCAGTTCGTCTGACGATGGTAGGTTCGTCATTGTATCTTCCAAAGTCTGTAACTTGGATTTAATTTCTTCCAACGTGCTGGTGAATTCTTCTTGTAATTTGGAAACGACGACATGCAAGCGTTCTACATCGATATCGTTCACGACGGTTTGAAGTTCAGAGAAATTCTTTTCGATTGCGGAAGTTCGTTCTTCGATTTCGAGTTTCAATTTTTCCAAATCTTCATTTTTCGATTGAAATTGCTGTTATTTGGCCAAATCATTTTGAAGCGAATCCACGCTCAACTGTATATTTTGAACGTTGTCGTAAGAAGGTACGTCAACATATTTTTTTATGAGCGTTTTCAGCTCGGAATCAATTTTTAGAATAGGATCGAGACATTGCGTTTGGAGCGTAGCGATTTCCGACTCTAAACTTTTGTTTAAGGTCTCCTGCAAAGCGATCAAATCGCTCCTCAACTTTTTAACTCGAACGTCGAGCATGAGAATCTCTTCTGCGTGATCTACACGCTTGGTGTTGCCGAAAATGTCGTTAGGCATTTTTTAACGGTTATTTATTAAAGGATAGACGATTCGTAATTCTACGAAGAGAGGAATGAGTTTGTCGTAATCTCCGAGGAGTTGAACGTAAAGATAATCTCCTGCGGAAACATGGTACGTAATGTTAGAAAGCATCTTGTCGTGCTTGATTCGAAAAATGTTCTTGCCGGTAGATATTTTGATTTCGCCTACGTTTTCCGGATTCACGGTGATTTGAAGTTTCCCACCGATCGGAATTTCGTAAAAATGTAAATTGTTGTTGAAGATGTAAAAAGTTTTGCCGACGTCTTCATCCAATTTCGTCCAAATGCTGTTGAGGTGAATGATCAACAGGCCGTTGAGTTTAGGTAACACGGAAGGTAAGACTTCATGATCTGGTATGGACGGTGCAGTTTCCATGATGATCTGTTTCTTGAAACCGAACAAGTTCATAGGCATGCTGGTTATTTAAGGATACGGTCAAAGTTTTATTTTGTAATGACAGTCAAAGTGTTTTTTTACTGAGTAACAAAATGTTTTTTTTTGAGTTAGTGAAAATTGTTGTGTATGGTGGTGAGTGCTAATTATTTGCACTGTGCGCAATTCTTATTTATTTCTAAACGACGATGTCCCCAAGGCAATGTGTGAATACCACACTCGAGGACGCACCTCTTATCGTCATCGGGATCCAGCGCAATTTTTCTAACTTTGTTTGTGGTGATGATATGGTCGACGCTCTGGATTCTTTGTTCTTTACTTAGTATCGTCGATTGTGAGTAAAGGCAATCGATGTAATCGTGGAAGGTGAGTTTGTTCTCCACCGTATTTTTGCCCACACCTTTTGCTTTCTTCGTGACGCTACTCTCTGTTCTCATGGCATACATCTTCGAACGCAAACCCGCGAACTCGACAATAATATCACCGTTACATTCATCTTTCAGTTTACCTAGGACTTTTTTGTTACGAGATTGAATTCCAAATCTGTTGGGTTGAGGATACGCAGAAGTATCGAAATACTCAAGCATGGAAGGATTTTTTATGTCTTCGTATAGGTTAGGTGTTTGTATGCTGTAAATAAAGCTGTCGGTGTCCGTGTACAAAAGTGATATTTTATCATTGTAGAAGGGTTTCATCACGTCATAATGAAATTCGAACATGTAAAGTTTCGACAAGTCGAGAACCGTTGCGCCAACGTAAATTGGTTTTCTGAATTTCATCAATTTTATATCTAGATTGAAAAGTGCCAAATTCTCGTTGTAATTTTTTCTCGACTTGAATCTAGGATCGGCTATCCACTTCCGACATTTATTCTTATCGGAAATTAATTTCACGTCTACGTGCTTTCTAACATTCTCCATGGTCTTTCCGTACACCGCATTGTTCATTAATTTAAAGAAGTCCTTGTCTAAATCGGAAGTGGCAGCTGTTCTATGTTGTGTGTTAGTTTCTATGTAAGGTCTTAACCACGTGGAATGTTTAAACTTTAGTATTCTTCTAACATTTACTATCTGAACACCCTCCCCAATCAAAAACCGGAGATTCTTGTAGTGGACGACGTATCTCTGTTTAGGGTCCAATTTTAACAAAAGCTTGTCTTGAACCGAGTCGGGTGGACATTTGATTTCGGGAGTCGGAGGCAAATCCGAAAACGTGTCGTGCAGGTGGTCGGAGAATTGGAGATCTACCTCTGAGAAGAAACCACACTCGCTATCGTCGAAATGAATAATGTCTATCGAAGTGGGATCTAACCATTCGAATCCCCGTAAGGAAGTTTCTGAACCATGGCATGTCCGTAGAGATTATTAACCTCGGCGTAGAAGATGTAATTCGATGCTCGATTTGAATCGTAATCTTCTTTCATGTGTACGTTATTAGCTTTTGCATGTCTCTGTACGCATTGCACCATTCCACCTCGTATCCCTCTTTCGATAAATAGCAACATGTCAACGTCCGATATCAGTTCCAGCTTGACCTTTGTCTGGAATAACATTGCCGACCACGCTAATCCCGGTAGACTGTAAAAATACGCTGGATCTAATTTATAAATATTCGTTGCCGTTTTCCTGAACGCTTGAAAAACATCCGCGAGTATCGTCACGTCTAATTTTAAGTATGCGTCGTGGTAGTCTCCGAGTGTCCTACATTCTAATTTCTCCCACATGAGTTGCGCGTGTTGGTATTCTTCGTCCGTGATTCCTTTCTCTCTGAGTCTGCTGTAAAATTCTCTTGGAAGTGGAAGAGCGTCGTCGTTAAATTTAGAATTATCACTAACATATTCGTAAGGATAAATCCCTTTACGTCTAACGAGTTCTATGTCTACGTTGGGAAAACTAGCTCTAGTTATTTTAAATTGATCGTCGGTGAGTTTGTTCGCTAAAGCATCCAGACTTGCAGAGAGAAATCTATACGAATCCAGGAAGCGCATCTCGATTGTATTTTTCGTTCCCGGAATCTACACTTGCTTGCTGAGACTAATGTAGCATTCTTCATTCTCGGCCAAGACACCTATACGTTTCGGATCGTAGCCAAGATGTCTCACCAGGTGGTTCCGTTGTGAAAGAATATGGGGATGAATTTAGGTTTCTGGATTTTAAGATTGCACGTGTTGCAAATTCCACCTATGTAGTTTCCGCTGAAATGATCGTGGTGGAATATTTTTTTGTTCTCATCAGTGAAACTTTGATCACATACCGGACACACCTCAGTGGAATTGTAATTTTGAAGTTCATTTTCAGTTAAAGGTGCCATCGGTTTTGATGTAAGCAGTACGCTACCAATTACCTCAACCTCCTCCACCATTTTTTCCAGGAAGTGTTCGATTACATTTGGCCCGCGGTATATATATGCTTCATTTATTTTATCACGTCGCACAACAACATAGCCTAAACTATTAGGTTGATGAAGCTGGTACGGCGTTGTGGAGGAAATTTCAGGATCCGGATCGCAGTATGAGAGTGGTTTGAGGAACGCCTCGAAATCTGCGACGATGATTGCGGGATGTTCTAACAATGCCTTGTGCATTTTGAATCCTTCGACTTCTTTCGTTTCGGGCATCAACATTCTAGCCGGTCTGTTGTCACCGCAATAAATTTTATGTTCGGCAAGTTTCTCGATAGCAATTTGACGACTATGAAGATTTTGATGATCACGTCGGTCACGATCGTCGAACGTGGTTAGGCATCTCGGGCAAACTTCGATGCAATGTTCATGCTTGGTTGTTTGGCTTCCTAGTAATCGAGACATTGAACGAATTAGCGTGTAATGATAGACATCCTCGTTGGAAATGAGAAGGATATTTATTACACAAGCATCGTCATCGTCGATATCGCTTATCCTGACGGGATGCACGAGATATTTATCTGACGTGAAGGAATATACATTAATAGCGATGCGTTTTCCTGCACGATTTTCGAACTTCGTTATATCCGACAATGTCACCGGGTATTCAATGCCAGACATTACACTTTGAAAGTCGGTCTCGTATTGTTTGTAATTAGAAACCTGTTCTGGATTATTTGACCAATGAACAGGATGCAGTGCAGCCAATATACACCAAAGGAAACACTTTTTATCGCTGTTCTGTATATTTAACACAGCCCTCTTGTGTTGAATGTTCGGTGGAAGAGGAACGTAGCTGGAAGCGCGAAGAGGCGAGAATTGATTCACGTAAACAGTTAACGTGTGAGGACTTCCACACAGAGACCATCCCGACCCTTTAGCCTCGAAATCGTCATGTTTCTTAACCAGCTCGTTGGAAACTTTATAATAGAAGTTGTCCAAATTTTCGACGTCAGCAAAATAAAGTGTCTGGTTTTTTCTACGATGATAAAAAATACTCGTTGTGCCATCAATTTCTCGTATTCAGAAAACAGAACAACGTATACTTTTATAGAGTTGTTTTCAAGTTTATCTTTTAAAATATTTAGTACCGATGTTTTCGTTTCATCCAAGAAACTAAGGATGTCACGGCCTGTTCTGACTTAATTGAAAAATCTTGGAGTTGGTCGTTGAATGCAGATCTAATTGGTTTGCGTTCATTAGATAATTTAATTTGCTTGGAAGTGGAAGCTTCCGTTTCTGAATTATCGATTTTCCTTTTCGATGCTTGTCCGGTCGATGGTTTGCAAATTTTGAGGTGTTTACTTAAATTTGCAATGCTGAGCATTTTTCCGCATCGAGCACAGGGCTTAGAAGGTAACGAACGATTAATTCTCGAACCTGTTTCGCTACATCTTGCCCTGTGTACCGGTAAATTGTTCCTTGAGATTAGCTTCCCACAAGTCACACATTCAGTTTTATCATTTTTACGATTGAAACTGGTGGTGGATGCCATTATGCTTTCTCCAAAATCACAGAAATCAAAAAGTCTAGTATATAGCGATACAATTTTCAGGTATGTTATTTATATAGAATTTCTTGGGTGCGAATACAAAACTCAAAAATTCAATGTACTGTGAATACAATTTTCAAGTATGTTATTTATATAGAATTTCTTGGGGTGAATACAAAACTCAAAAAATTCAATCTACTGTGAATACAATTTTCAAGTATGTTATTTATATAGAATTTCTCGGGGTGATTACAAAAATCAAAATTCAAATTAACGTGAATATATTTTTCATGTATGTTATTTTATATAGAATTTCTTGGGGTGATTACAAAAATCAAAATTCAACTTAACGTGAATATAATTTCCAGGTATGTTATTTTATATAGAATTTTCTCGGGGCGATTACAAAAATCAAAATTCAACTTAACGTGAATATAATTTCCAGGTATGTTATTTTATATAGAATTTCTCGGGGTAATTACAAAACTCAAAATCCGAGACAGTTCAGTTTTAACGTGTTCATATTTGAAAAAAAATGCAAAATACGCCTTGGAGATTTCAACCAATCCACTTTACTAGATTAGGGAAACTCTAACTATTGTTATTTGGAACCTTTAACCTTTTTTGGTGACGTAAAGTACGCGTAGAGAGGTTGGGTTTAGTGTGTCGGTCGAGTCTCGGTGTCCTCTGTCCTCCCATACCAAAATAAACATGGAACAAAAAAAAATGTACCGAAAATTTTCTAAGTCCAGCGTTAAAAAAAATCTTAAATTGCAAATATCTCGAAAATGGTAAGAGTTATCGAAAAAATATATCGAAAAACACCCCCATACGGCATCGTTAGATGCCCCCCTGTCGATTTTGGAGGTGTAGAATACGTATACCAAGTTTTGGTGGTCCTGGGGTCAAGGGTTAAGAAGTTAGCCCACCCCCTCCCAAAAACTTTGATCACTCGTAACTTTTGAACGAATAGTCGTAGAGAGGTCGGGTTTAGTGCGTCGGTCGAGTCTCGGTGTCCTCTGTCGTCATGGAACCATTTTTTTCATCAATCGAAAATTTTTTCCAAGTCCTGCGTTAAAAAAAATCTTAGGACAAAAAAAAACCTACAAAGACAGAGACATGGACATAGACATTACATATAGACATAGACATTACACATAGACATAGACATTAGACAACTTAACCTAACTTAACCGGGAACACGAGCCCGGGGACAGGGGTCCAGGGACAAGGGGAAAGGGACAGGGATAGGGATAGGACCCCGGGGACAGGGGGTGGTCACTCCACCGCAGCAGTGGTTGAACGCAGCTAATGATCGAATATTGTTTCCGATGTGCTTTGGATACATACATGAACACCATATATATATATATATATCAAGAACAACATATACATTAAACAACCCCGTTCAGAATCCGTAGACTCAACACAGAGAAGTAAATATACACACTGTTAAAGACTCCTAGACACGCTGAAAAACTTTCGACCACGACCGGGTTCGAACCTATAGGCCACACGTAGAACGAACAATGACAAGAACGAGTGAACGCCTTAACACGCACGGCTACGGAGGAGAACCGAAAAAGGGCGTGTATAATTGTTCTTATATACCCAACAAAACTCAGAAACTGTCATACGCGAGAGCTATATTTTGCAACAACTATAATTACCCAACACTAGCAACAAGAACAAAAAAAATATATCAATTTCTTGTATAATATTAATTAGTAACTTTAGATAATATTAATTATTAGTTTTCAGTTGTAATTAATTTTAAAAAAACAATTAATAACATGTTAGGTGATGATAACCAAGTGCAAAAAGCATTGCATTTTTTTTTACACACAAACAAAGCACCACTTAGTTCACAAAACCTCTAACAGATGGCAGATAGTTACATGGTTCTAGTTAGGATGATGATTTTTGGGTTGTTGGATTGGGGTTGAAGAAGACTATTTCTTGTAGTGACCACAGTATTGTTGTTTTTTTGTGTGTTTTCTGTTCTCTTACGAGAATTAATATAGGTTGTCATAGAACCCTCCAATTCATGACTTAGGAAAAATCTGTTTGGTGATTCGTCACGTACACCTATATGTGAGAAAAAGTATGAATAGAACCTATACTCGGAAATCCAAAATGGCGACCGGAAGTGGGGTTATCTTGGAAACGGTAAGACTTAGGAAAAATCTGTTTGGTTATTCATCACGTACACCTATATGTGAGAAAAAGTATGAATAGAACCTATGCTCGGAAATCCAAAATGGTGACCGGAAGTGGGGTTATCTTGGAAGCGGTAAGACTTAGGAAAAATCTGTTTGGTGATTCATCATGTACACCTATATGTAAGTAAAATATGAATAGAACCTATGTTCGGAAATCCAAAATGGCGACCGGAAGTTGGGTTCTCTTGGAAACGGTAAGACCTAGGAAAAATCTGTTTGCGAATTCGACGACTGCAAGATCAAGAACGTTTATCTCAAGAATGACAGGAACGAAGTGTTCCCGCGCGAGAATTACAACCTCGACATGACCAAAGACGATTACCTCAAACTTTACGAAGCTTACACCTCTTACAAGCGCGTGACCGAGGGAAACGTCGACATGTACTACACGCCCAGCGAATTCAAAGCACGGAGACCCATGTTCGTCATCAACACGACAAAGAGGAAGCAGGTGGTGGTCAACGATCGAACTAACATCATGGTCGTCTGCGAGTTCAACAGTCCGTTGCCCGAGGATACCGTGTGCAGCGTCATCCTGGTCGCAGAGAAGTCCTTCGCGTACGACGTGAAGAACGAGAGGGTCACGGAACAGTTTTAAAATTCATAAAAAAATTGCCACATACTAAAAAAAAAAAAATCAACATCCAACACATTTTAGGTTATATAAAATTTGTGAAAACCTTAAAATACTGAAATATTAAAACAAACAGAGTCCCTTGTAGGTTAGTTCGGTGCGTAAATAAAAAAAAAATTAAGGTTAAGTTATATCACTTAGGATCGTAAAAAAATTAAAAAATCGTAAGAAAAAAGATAGGTTAAGTTATATCACGTAAGATCGTGATATACCTACCAAGTATGAGTGGGGAAAAAAAGTGGTGCAGTGAAAATTTGTACTAAAACATCGCTGAACGCTAAAACATCGACAAAAAATTGTCAAAATATGTCATAAACTGATATTCAATTGATAAAAAAAAGGGATACCTACAAAGTATTACTTTGAATCGGCCCAATTACACTACTTTCATAGTTTCCGAAATATAAGGTTTGAAACCTTGCGTAATTTTAAACATCCCGCTGAAAATGCTTCCGACGTTATGGTTGAGTAAAAGCGTATAAGTGATAGTACTGATTGTCATTTTCCAAGGGCAGGGTGAAAGGAAGGAGCACCGCATGGTGAACGTCAACTTCCAATTTGCATTGCAGGTTTTACTATCGACGTAATAATTTTGCTTAATTTTGCTTAAGTTCTCAGTTATGCTAATCTCTATCTCTCTATATATAAAAATGGATATGTGTGTGTGTGTGTGTGTGTGTGTGTTCCGGCATAACTCTGGAACGCCTGGAGCGATTTCAACCAAACTTGGAACACGTATCACCTGCAATTTCGAGAGACATGTTAAAGGATCGATATTAGTGTAGAATCCATATCTTTTGAGGTCGCTAAGATGAATAGTTACACTCCCAATGCCGTTCAACTACAATACACATCTGGTACCCCTAGGGGTGGGAAGGTGTGACATGTAAAAATAATCAAAAACGTCGGATATTAGTGTGGAATACATAGTTTTTGGGGCCGCTAAGGTGAATACTGACACTGACAATGCCGTTCAACTCAAAAAACACATATGGCATCCATAGGAATGGTTGTGGGAAGAGGGTGACATGTAAAACGACGGATATTAGTGTGCAATCAATAGTTTTCGGGGTCGCTAGGATGAATACTGACACTCCCAATGCCGTTCAAGACCAATAAACCACTTCCACCGCTAGGGGAGTGGGAAGGGGGTGACATGAAAAACGACGGATATTAGTGTAGAATCCATAGTTTTCGGGGTCGCTAGGATGAATACCGACACTCCCAATGCCGTTCAAGGCAGGACACCAATTTCACCGCTAGGGGAGTGGGAAGGGGGTGACATGAAAAACGATATTAGTGTGGAATCCATAGTTTTCAGGGTCACGAAGATAAATAGTTGCACTCCCAATGCCGTTCAACTCCAATACAACTAAAGTACCTCTAGGGTAGGGAAGAGGAGTATGTAAAAGTAATTGAAAACGTCCGATATTAGTGTGGAATCCATAGTTTTTGGGGGCGCTAAGATGAATAGTGACACTCCCAATGCCGTTCAACTTCAAGACACCTATGGCACCCATAGGGATGGTGGTGGGAAGGGGGTGACATGTAAAACGACGGATATTAGTGTGGAATCCATAGTTTTCGGGGTCACTAGGATGAATACTAACACTCCCAATGCCGTTCAACTTCAGGACACTGCTTACACCGCTAGGGGTGGGGTTGGTAAGTGAGTGACATGTAAAACGACGGATATTAGTGTGGAATCCATAGTTTTCGGGGTCGCTAAGAAGAATAGTGATACTCACAATGCCGTTCAACTCCAGGACACGGCTGGCACCTGTAGGGGTGGGGGTGGAAAGGGATGACAAAGTAAAAATAATCAAATACGATCGATATTAGTGTTGGATCTATACTTTACGGGGTCGCTACGATGAATAGTGACAATCCCAATGCCGTTGATCTTCCAAGTTCATTTTACGGTATATTAGAATTCATTATTTTCCATTCTAATAGAAGATTGGTATAAATAAATACCCGGGCAACGCCGGGAAATCAGCTGGTCTTTAATAAATGAAGGCTGAATAACATAGAACTGGTTTTCCAGTAAGAATTCCGTTGTTGGGAGCTGGACTGGCTACCTGGCGGAAAATGATGGCTCCTGTCTTTCTCCGTTAGATTCTTTGGAACAGCCAATCAGAGCGAGAATTTGGTCATGTGAAAATAATCTGCGAGTTTCGAATGGAAAACTTTTGGTCTGTGGTTGTCGAGTGTTGGTTGTTTTTGTTCGCTATTCGATGAAAGAATTAGTAACAAAGGTAATGTACTTTCATGTTCATTAATATTTAGGATTTTTTTCAAAGCTATGAGATTTGTACACGACAAATGTGATTATTCGATAAAGAAAATCCTTATTATTAGCAGTGTATTATATGTTTGATATTTATAGTTGAACAAATATTTCTTATGCATGAATCCTGAGAATTTCATATACGAATATACATACACAAGTTCATTAAAAAGCTTCTTGAGTACCATAATGTTGTTTTGGAGCCAATTTCTAGCCCATGTTGTTCTCTTAAATTTTAAAAACAGCAGGAGCTGTTTTCCTACAACGTTATTCAAATCGCTCGTCCTTTTAAATTGTCTTCTCTGCACAATGCCTTGTGGGAACAATATAATGCCGACAAGTATCTTGTGAGGCGAGAACTAGCAGATGAGTCAGTACCACACAACTACAATAGTAAAAGTCCAACTGTCAAATCCAGCAGCAGATTCAGGCATTTAAATGACATGTCTGCATTATTGTAAATATTATTTCCTTACAGGGAATCTAACATACTTCCAAAAGTCTTTAAGAGTAACGATACATTTAAAATAACACATCAGTTGGAATGGTCAGGAACATACTTAAAGGTAAGATAAACTTATTACTATCATTATATTAATATAATATTATATATAATATAGTATTACAACATAAGCATTTTTCTAGGTATCATTTGTTCCTGCTTTACGAACACATCAGACGAACTTGAGATTTAAAAGTCACCTAAGAATTTAATGACATTCAACAGTCTTGGTATTTTAAAATATTGCTTTAAAATATTTTCACTGTATAAATCAATGTGCAATGTTAGATACAAATAAGAATAATATTTCATTTAGATAATTTATTTATTTATTGACTTATTTTATTGTACTTCGCGTTCTGTACCTCTTGGCTAATTTGCGAAGATAGGGATGGGTGAAGAAATAATGAAATTGATGAATGGACATTCACAAACAATCATGCCCGAGCGGGATTCGAACCCGGGACCCTTGTCATTTAGATAAGAATTAGTTTTCTCTGCATGTTAAAATTTTCTCAAAGAAAATATTTATTGAGTGGGGTGTAAACAGGGAGATACAGTAATGTGGGAAATCCCGTTTGAAACCAATCCCAATAGCGAAGCACCCATCAAACTTCCAGATACACCGAGGTAGGAATCGTGGGGAGAAGGGGGGGGAAGAAAATGTTAGAATGTAATACCAACATGGTGGCTATGTCCAGGCTATCTTGGACTCAAATTCAATCGATAAAAGACAAGGCAATTATCCCATATTAAGCAGAAGAACAAACTCATCGGATATTTTACCCTCCATTTTTACATATAGAATTCAAAGACTTCGTGCAGCATTACAAGTCACATACGGTTATTTTTTCCGTAAAGCAATTTTTCACTTCTTGAAAAAAAAAAAAAAAAAAAAAATATTATTCATTCAATATTTGTCAGTCTTGTTGAGATTTTCTCTCTTCTCTGGCCAAAAACGAAGTATGTTTTGAGTGTTACTTTACTCAAATTTAATTTTACGAATACATCCGAAGAACTTGAGATTTAAAAGTCACCTAAGTATTTAATGCCGTAAATAATTTTGAACCAAATATTTTACCTCCAGGAACTTCTAGAAATTACAGACAGAATAGTATGACAAACCACAAATTATTTTATTGTTTGATAATAGATTTAAAACTCATAATCAGGTAGATCATATTCTCATTCATAAGAGAAGGCATACTAGTATAATCGACGTTCGTACACATAGAGGTGCTGACTGTGCCAGTGACCATTATTTAGTAATTGCTAAATTAAGAGAAAGACTCTCAGTGATAAATCATAAGCAACAAGATCTAAAAGTTATAAAATTTAATACAGGAAAATTTGCTGATGAAAGAATTAAGAAAGATTACCCAATTAAACTGTCAAATAGATTTGATGTTTTGCAGGATTTAAATGATGATGAAAATATAAATGAAACAGATATAAATAAGAATTGGGAGCACATACGTAATGCAATAGAATCAGCAGCTAAAGAAAGTATAGGATACCATAAAGCAAGAAAAACTAAGCCATGGTTTGATAATGAATGTCATAATCTAATAGAAATAAGGAATAATGCTAGACTTAGGTGGTTAAATAACTCTGATGATACAAATCTAAGCAATTATAATAGAATAAAGCGAGAAGTTAACCGCACGTTTAGAAGTAAAAAAAAAAGATTACTTGAAAATCAAAATTAACGAAATTGAAACAAACTTCAAATACAAAAATTTCAGAGATTTATATAAAGGTGTAAATGAATTTAGAAAGGGGTGGCAACCTAAAGTAAACTTGATAAAAGATATAGACGGTGATTTTCTAGCTGACCCAAGCGATATTCTAAATAGATGGAAGAACTAATTTAATGACCTTTTAAATGTTCATGTAGGAGATAAATCAGAAGTAAATGAAGTGCACACAGCAGAACCATTAGTTCCAGAACCTAACTTGATTGAAGTTAAAGATGCTATTAAAAGGCTAAAGAATAACAAAGCACCTGGCATTGATTTAATACCAGCTGAGTTAATTAAATATGGTGGAAATTCGTTAATATGTCAAATTCATAGATTAATTTGTTTAATATGGAATAAATAAGAAATCCCTCAACAGTGGACAAAATCCATGATTGTTCCTGTGTTTAAGAAAGGTGATAAAATGAACTGCAATAATTACCGTGGAATTTCTCTACTCTCAACAACATATAAAATATTATCTAACATTCTTTTAACAAAATTAACCCCATATGCTAATGAAATTATAGGTGATTATCAATGTGGATTTAAACGTAACAGATCAACTACAGATCAAATTTTTCACATCATACAGACACTTGAAAAAAAGTGGGAATATAATGAAAATGTCCATCAGCTATTTATTGATTTTAAAAAAAAGCATATGATTCGGTCAAAAGAGATAAATTATATAATATATTAGTCGAGTTTGGAATACCTAAGAAGCTTGTTAGTATGATAAAAGTATGCACCAGTGAAACAGAAAGTAAAATTCGTGTGGGTATTAATGTGTCTGACAAATTTACAATTCATGATGGGTTAAAACAAGGAGATGCATTATCTCCATTGCTCTTTCATTTTGCTTTAGAATATGCTGTAAGGAAGGTAAAAGAAACTAAGGAAGGACTAAAATTAAATGGTGTGACTCAGTTGTTAGCATATGCAGATGATGTAGACTTACTGGGGGATGATGTGAATACAATTAAGAATAATGCTAAAATATTTTTCAAAACTGCTAAAGAGAGAGGTTTGGAAGTTAACAAAGAGAAAACTAAATACATGCTTACAGGCCGAAACCAAGTGTTAGGTAATAATCAAAATATAATTATTGATAACAACTCATTTGAACCAGTTTACAAATTCAAATACTTAGGAGTAATATTAACAAATGAAAATTATATTAAAGAGGAAATAAAAAGTAGGCTTAATTCAGGAAATGAATGTTACTTCTCTCTTCATAAACTTTTGTCTTCTCGTTTAATATCTAAGAAACTAAAAGTTAAAATATACAAAACAGTAATTTTGCCTGTAGTATTATATGGGTTTGAAAGTTGGTCCCTTACATTGAAAGAGGAACATAAATTGAGAGTATTTGTAAATAAGATCCTTAGGAAAATCTTTGGACCTAAAAGGGATGAGGAGACAGGTGAGTGGAGAAGGTTACATAATTTAGAACTACATAATTTGTATTCATGTCCAGATATTATTAGAATAATTAAATGAAGATGACTTAGGTGGGCAGGTCATGTGGCACGAATGGGAGAGGAAAGAGGAGTTCACAGGATTCTTGTTGGGAAACCTAATGTTAAGAGACCTATAGGAAGGTCAAGATGAAGATGGAGGGACAACGTTGAGATGGACCTAAAGGAAATCGGTAGGGATGGAAAAGAGTATATAGATCTTGCTCAAGATAGGTACAGATGGAGGGCCTGTGTTGCTGCAGCCATGAACCTTCGGGTTTAGAGAGTTAGTTAGTTGATTACTAGATTTGAAGACGAAGAATTATCAACTGATGGTCAATAGTCAGTGTCCTCATTGCCATAATATATAAAGAGAACTGGAATCATCACTGGAATTAGACAATGATGTGCTAAAATTAAGCGATTTCCTCCGAGGATAGAGAAACACGTCACTGCATGACGTCATCTTCCACAGTATCTTGCTATGTTATTGCATGCCAATTGTTGGTCCTTATTATCTTAGCATTTCACGTAGCATAACCAATCAGAAGCGAGGTCACGTCACGAATTCAGATGTAACGGCGGCCTGGTGAGATGTAAACAATATAAACTTCAAATTTTTAAAATCCAATAACTATTTATCCCACACCGAAACTGTTTTAGGTAAAAATCAATGGCGTTGCTTAAATACATACGTTGCAGGGCATAAAGTACACGTACGGAGGAATAAAGTAGAGATTTCAATTGAATGCACAGGGCACTGGCCTATGGATATAAATATCTCAATATTGATGAGATTGATCGTTGCTTAACATTACATGAAAATGTGTAGAATTTAAGTTTGTTTACAAGATATCTCTTCGATTGAATAACAATTTCCTCTCTTTAATTACATCTCTTCCTATTTATAATTATTAGTTATTATCGAGAACTGTATATGTTTTCCCTGGTGTATATGTTATATAACGTTAAAAATGATATAAGATATTTGGAAGCATTTGTGTTAGCCAAAATCATAAAGGAAATGCATCCGTCTAAAACGTACCTTAGCATCAGTAATTTTTAAGGGAGCGAAGATAAATAAGCTCGAACCCAGTTGTTAGTAAGATTCGTCTTTGCATACTCTCTAACCAAAGCATTCTTACTGGTATACACCTGCAGATCATAGGGAGATGAATTCTTCCTGCCCGTAGATAAAAGATAAACTCGAGTTAAACCTGAGTTAGCGTGTGAATTTTCGTGTACTAGAAATTTTGTATTAAAATAAATTATATTTCTGCTGTGAAAATGCAAAACCATGATCATCTTGTGACTTTAATCTACTCCTTAACAGATCTACATTTTGTCTCAGTACGATGTTCCGTTAAACAAAATGTTTGGAACTGTATACGGAGGAACATCACCTAAACCCATGGAGTATATGGATTCTGAGCTTCTAATTCTAGAAGTGGAAGTGGATGAGAATATTAGAAATCTCCCGGTTGAGTCGAGGAATTGCAAGTTTGCAGAGGAGACTGAGGGATTGTGGGCTTTCAAGTATTACAGCTACTCGGCTTGCATAGCGCAGTGCATGGTGGAGCACAAGCTTCGACTGTGCAACTGTACCGATGCTCAAGTAGGGTATCATACAGGTAAGAATTGATAATTGTAACGTTCTACTCGCTTTATTTCACTGGAGATTTATAAGCTATCATAAAATTAAAAAAAGGGGGGAGGCCGTGGATTAAGTAAGCGTTTGGTCAGTAGAACGTACAAATTACTGAGTTGGAGGCTTTTGCCATGTTTTTCGCGACGCCTCAAATAGCACTGCAAGTTTGCTGGGCCAAAAATCGTCACAATAAAGTTTGCTGTAAGAATAATTACTTCACACTAATGTAAATTCAGAAAGAAACACTTTTCCAAAATGCGTCACGCAATAAACAAATTATTTCTTGCAATCTACTCCACTCTACCATAACCAAATACACACTACATGCAAAAATACTAGACCCTTTTTGATTGTTATACTCAATTTCAAGTTTTGGCAAATATAAAAAAATATTCATAGTTGCATTTTTTTAATAACATATCTTTTATTGCGCGTATACTTGTCTACAAATTGCATCAAAACGATAACGCAAACAATTATGAATTTGCAATACTGCGCGAGTCGGCAATTTAACAAGATCACCCTATATATATCGCACACAACAATTCAAAAGTTAAATATTCGTAATTTTATACATTAACAATTTCTTTGGTTCATCCTACATTATATATATCACAGAAAATATGAGATACCATTGTATCTAAAGTATATTTCTTTGGTTTTAATTAAACAGACTAGATCATACCATTACTAACGCCTTAATTAATCTAGCGTGTAACTAATTCTTCACTTTGGCAACAATGTACAATCGAAAGTGACTTCTTTCGTTTTGACCAGCAAAACTACTGGAATCTTAAACTTATCAATTATACTTATCGTGTTGACTACGACTTCAACAAACTAGCGCAATTTTTAAATTACGTAATCAAAATTTGCATGCCTTTAATTTACAGTTACAATAATAATATTATATTAATAAGTTGCTCATAAAAAAGGGAACCAAAATCATAAATGTGAATTGTATTCGTTAGGTAAACATTGAGAGTATCACTATGAAAGTGTTGTAATTTGCCAGATTTACATTTTAGCAAAGAATAGCGTATTTTTCCATTCATATCAAGTGAATGAGATTCATGTCATTAATTTAATATGTGTCGTTTCTAATCGTAAATTACGTGTACTAATATCTTGTGGTCACTCGTAACCTCTTTACATACCACAATGCAAAATTATTGGCAAATTACAAACCGCCAAAAATTCTTCTTTACTGTCACGTAATTTTACACTCAAAGTATGCTTACAAATCAAATCACGCGTACTTGTGCTATTTCGGCATTCGACGCAATTTCGAAGGGTCAAAATGGGTACTTGTCAAAACCACACACGTTGCATTATAAAGTTAACTGCTCATACCTGTATAGTAATGTGACGTGTTCTAGGCTCGAGACTTCCAATTTTTCATGTATCGGCAAACGTGGTCAAACGGATTCATTCGTGAAATGAAGTCCCATCGTAATTTTTGCCTGGCTTCTAACGGAAGTAGCAGTGAAAAGTATCTGGTTCGAATCAATTTAAGCTTCTCATAACTTCGGTGCGAACATCTCACTTCTGCCAATTCTGTTTAATTCATCACTTTCTTGGTGGCTTAATGTTTTTGAACTCGATGACGTATTTCCTACAGATCTTAGAGCGAAGACAGGGTTCAGAATTTTCCCATTTTTTCTGCGGTCACCAATGTATCAGAGACGTAGACTTGCTGGCGCGATTGAGGAAGATACGACTTCGGCCAAGGTCGTGGTACGTGCTGAGATGCCGGTCTGTTTAGGTCTGTTTACGCCGGAACAGTTGGCTCCCATCACTGGAACAGAAGGAGTCATTGTCTTTACAAGACCACGCTGAGAGCGAACGATGTTTCCCACTGAAGTTGTCAAGATATTTTAAAATTAAAGTCCCGGAACACAGAAGTAATGGCACTTTTCATTCGGCCATCTGCCTTTCCCAATTTCGACCAAATGCAGCTTGGTTTTTTATGGTGACAGGAGCGAAATGTTGACTGATAGATGATTAGAGTTCATTGCGGGACCACATTGGTTTCTATGACAGAGGGTGAGTTAATTGATTAAACGTACGCCCGGCGTTGTGGGAAAGAGAGACGCCTGTGTCATTTTTCGGAGAGCAAAACAAATCTCGGGAAAGTTTCAAGCAAGACCGAAATGGTAATGGTAAATCGGTCGTAAGCAATATCTCCAACAAACGTAAGATTGATAATGGAAATATAACCTATGACGAACGTTGGGGAAAATACTACTTCGTTACAAACAACAATGGGAAGCTGCAGTGTTTGGTGTGTTTGCAAATTATATCAGTACTCAAGGAATATATCGTGAAGAGACATTATACAACTAAGCATGAAGAAATATACGGAAAGTATGAAGGAGAGTCTAGGGATTTGATAATTGTGGACCTGAAGAAGAAAGTCAAACAGCAGACAGGTATGTTTAACAGTATTAAAAGGGAGCAGACGTCTGCTCTGCATGCTTCTTATGCAGTTTTATTTGAACTTGCGAAGGCAAAGAAACCTTTTTGTGATGAAAACATAGTGAAAAGGTGAGCAATTGAAATGCTAAAAGCTTTCGGGGTCGCTAGCGTTGCTGGTCAATTTGAATCAGTGTCACTTTCTAACCAAACTGTACAAAGACGGGTTATGGATATGGGAGAACAAGTAACAGATAAATTTATAACATGCTTAAAAGTAGTTCCTATTTTTCGTTGTGTCGGGATGAAAGTACAGATCAAACAGATATGAGTTAGCTCTTGATATTTATACGTATAAGGCAGAACGATTTTTCAACAAACGAAGAATTATTTGACTTCTGTTCTCTTCACGGAACCACTAAAGGGAAGGACAAATATGATGCGGTAAAAAAAAATCGGTAGATAACATCGGAGGCTTTGATAAGTGTTCATGCATTGTAACAGATAGAGCAAAATCGATGACAGGAGAAAATCTGGATTTGTAGGATTGCTTAAGGGAAGTGGAGCAAATTGTCCAGCGTTGCATTTCATTCTTCACCAAATGTATTTGTGTGGGGAATCAGTGAAACTAAATAAGTATTGTAGATGGCTAGGGATGTGGGTGCAGAACGTTTGCTCCTTGGTGTACTTCACGTCCAGTTTCCTCCGTATCCTGGAATGCTCCGACTTGCAGAGGAGAATTCCACAGGAAACGGACGTTGCAAAGTACATCGAAACTGGCTACTATTTAAGCGAAGGGTGCCCTTATGATGATTGATAGCCTAGAAGCAGCCCTTGGATGATTGATAGTAGCAGCCAGTGCCGCCGCCAGGAAGCAGAGGTAAGTGCTGGCGCATCCCTCAGCCACCTACCCTTCTCCTCCTACTCTCATTTGTTTAGCCAAGTAAACTGTATAACACCATCTGACCTTATTTCATTTCTCACGAAGTAAGTGCTCGATCGATATGTAAGGTAGACGAGGTAAGGTATTTAAAACAGTTATACAAATAAAAAAGAAGATTCGAGTATGAACAGAGCTCTTCTACATAGAAAGTTACGAGAGTTTTTGGAGAATAAGGAGGCAGAATATGACGACTTATTCTTTTAAACCATGTGAGGTGGTTGAGCGCAGGAAAGTGCCTTCAGAGATTTTTGTGCAATAAGAGAAATAAATCCATGCGTTCCTTGAAGAGTTTGCCTCATCGGACGCAAGACAACTGGAACAATTTCAGAGGGTGCACTTCCTTAAGAACTGGCGTATCTAACAGATATCACAGGTCATCTGAACGAACTGAACTTGAAACTGCAGGGAAGAAACTGGCTTGTTCATATTTAATGGGAAACATAAATGGGTTTCGTAATGAACTGAAGATTTTCAACGTTACTTTGGAGAAGAATAACCTGGTCCAATTTCCAAGCTGTCGGCGTCTAGCAGAAGATTAAGTAACACTGAACTTTTCTGAATTCAGTGCAAATATTAAAGAAATAAGGATGAGTTTGACTACAGATTTAAAGATTTTGAAGAATTTAAAGCAGCATCCAGCTATTTAGCGATACTCTTGGCGTTAACATCAAAGAACAAGAAGCTTCTCTCCAACTTGAATTGTGTGATTTACAAGGCGATGTGTTACTTCAAACTAGGCAAGAAAAGGGGGCAGAGGTTTTCAAATACCTTTCAAAGGAACGCTGTCCAAACCTTCGTAGTTTTGGGCAAAAAATGGCATCGATGTCCTGCAGCACATACACGTGTGGAAGTGTTTTTTCTTCAATGAAGTTCATCAAGAACCGCTACAGAAGCCGACTGGCAGATTCTTCACTGCATCACATTCTGAGACTTTCAAATACAGAAATTGAAGGGGATATTCCAACTTTAATAAAAGAAGCAGATGGGCTTCAATTTTCACATTGGACACTTAACCAGTGTAAACGTATTGTTTCTACGCAATCCTTGTAGGTATGCCTAGTATTTAACCTCAGTTGTGACATATTTTGATGATTTTGATGATTTTTCTGTTGATTTTATACGATTTGACGATGTTCTAGCCCTATTTTTTGCTCAATCTTATTTTTGTAGGTGGTGTGCCCTCAACGTAAACGCCTACGATGTATTTGAGGGGGTCTCTCTTTTTGTAGGTGGGGTGGGCCCTCCGCGTAAACGGCTACGATGTATTTTTTATGATGTGTTAGCCCCCCTTTTTTCACGATGTATGTCGTGGCCTTGGTTCAATGCCCCCACTACTTTTGGAGGGGCCACAGTGAGAGGCTCGCAGTTATAGAACTCGTCGAGCAATAGCAGATAAAACAAGAATCGTTTCCTACAGCCCATAGTTTATGAATTACAAAACATCTTACAAATTACATCTTGAAATTTTAATCTAAAATAACAATGCCTATGAACTCTGTTTGTAAATTTCCGAGCATAGGTTGTATTCAAACTTTTACTTATCTTCGAGTGTACATTACAAATTCGCAAACAGATTTTGGCTAACTCGTACCGTTTAAGAGATACCTACTTTCGGTCGCCATTTTAAATTTCCGAGCATAGGTTGTATTCAAACTTTTACTTATCTTCGAGTGTACATTACAAATTCGCAAACAGATTTTGGCTAACTCGTACCGTTTAAGAGATAAACCTACTTCCGGTCGCCATTTTGAATTTCCGAGCATAGGTTGTATGCATACTTTTACTTACCTTTGGGTGTGCATTACAAATCTGCAAACAGGTTTTGGCTAACTCGTACCGTTTAAGGGATAAACCTACTTCCGGTCGCCATTTCGAATTTCCGAGCATAGGTTGTATTCACACTTTTACTTATCTTCGAGTGTACATCACAAATCTGCAAACAGATTTTGGCTAACTCCTACGGTTTAAAAGATAAACCTACTTCCGGTCGCCATTTTGAATTTCCGAGCATATGTTGTATTCACACTTTTCACACACAACTACAACAAAAGGGGTGCTAATAGGGGGCAAGCATACAGCGATATGAGAATATACGAATTGTCGGTTTCTTCGATTCAGACAGATGAATCGAATTGAAACTGGGGTATTTTGCATTTTTTTATATGATAGCTAAAAAACAGAGATTTTGATTGGCTAATAATTTATACGTGGTGTTTTCTGATTGGTTTAAGTACGCAAGATTTTTATTGGCTCTATAAATTTATATAAGTCAGAGCACAGTGCTGATTTCTCACCTTTGCTGGATCGGCAGAGGAACCCACATCGCGGGGGATAGAACCTGAACGGGCTCCACCAAAGTATAGGAGACCAGAAGCATATAATTTGGCTTAAAAACCCAAGTAAGGTCATAGAGTTTTCATAGGGAATAGTATTATCAGGTTGAATTTTAAGTTGGTGATATCCCATTAAATTTTATATAAAAAAATTTAAATTTTATATAAATAACATATCTGAAATTTCTATCGTTCGTTTGCTTATATTTTAAAGCATATAAAAAAATGGAATCACCTACCTGTTTTACTCGTAAGAATGATAAGATCGAATGTGTCACTTGTGAGAAACTAATTTCAAAGAATAATTTATCAATACATAAGACAATGTGTAACGGAGCAAATCGTTTGTTACCTTCTAAAGCCTGTGCTCAATGTGGAAAAGAAATTAGCATTCGAAATCTAAGTAGACATTTGAAAATTTGCAAACCATCGACCGGAGAAGGAACATTGAAAAGAAAAATTGATTATTCTGAAGCTGAAGCTTCTGCTTCAAAACAAATTAAATTAACACTATAACGACGGCTAGAATGACTATACGTTATTGTCGGATCGGGTCTATTCGACCCGGGGAAATATTATCCTTTTTTTTCAGGCGTTCAAACTTTCTAATTTATATCAATGACTCAAAATAATGTTTCAGGTTATTTGTTAATGATATTTAACCATTTACATGTTTCTAATATGTAACATGTTTTACAAAATAAATTTAAACATTGAATAACATATGTTATAAAGAATCCCTTGAGTTTTTATTATAATAGTTTTCTTACATTTGGAACATTTTTATCATATGTCCAGTTATCATTAATGATTTGTAAGAATTTACATATTTTTATTATCTACTTTTTGTCAAGAATAACTTACAACATCGATTAACATGTGTTACATAGAACACGTGAATGCTGAGTACAAACGTTTGCATACATTTCGAGCACACTGTTCTTGTTTTCCGATCGATTTTTGATGGACAAATATAACACCTCCTTCTGGATTGCTTCTGTACACCTTGCTCTTCATTTGAACATCCGTTGGTTTGCTCGTCCATTACTAGTTTGCCACTGAGCTCCTTTCCCAGGTACTGCAAGAACCTTCTACATCTAACCGATTTGGCTCCCAATTCTTACAGATGTACTGTTTGGTACAAAACAAATGCATTTAGTGCACTGAAGTCGATCATATCATGAAATATAACCATGGCCATCTCCGAGCTTTTCGTTTCACACTGTAGTTTTGTACCATTTTGTGTTATTAGCTGTGCTGTGAAAGCGTCGATTTTCGGCTGTTCATGGAACCTAGAAAGTAGAATCACCACTTTGTTCTTCTTGGGACAATATGATGCTATCATGAGATCATCTTGAAATCCAAACAAAGTGGAGCAACACACTCGCTGTTTTGTGGCAGTAA
The DNA here is from genome assembly GCF_977018435.1 of Lepisma saccharinum. NCBI lineage: Eukaryota > Metazoa > Arthropoda > Insecta > Zygentoma > Lepismatidae > Lepisma > Lepisma saccharinum. The sequence goes on along the minus strand of NC_139251.1, from coordinate 56,558,839 downwards.
ACTCTGGCGGCAGCTCTCCTTTGTTCTTTCGCATCGTGCCGACCAGAGTAAGTTTTTTGGCAAGTAGATCCCTTGGAAGAGATACATTGGTGAAGACATTATGGGACGTGATGTTTCTTCCACTACCTTCGATTTCCTTCACTAAACCCTTCACTACTCTCTCTATTTGATTTTTCTCCCTATTAACTCCAGCTTCCTTTCCTTTGTAGATTTGAGCCTTCAAAACAGAAGCTTATTTGAGAATCACAAATCAGCCACAGCTTGATTCCGTATTTACCAGATTTCGACGGCATGTACTGTCTAAAAGGGCATCGCCCTCTAAAATTGACCAGTTGTTCGTATACAGTCATGATGCAATCAGGAATGTACGCTTCTCGGAAGTAAACAGTCCAAGTCTCGAATACATCTCTTGTAGGTTCGAGCTTACCTGGAGACGAGACACGAGACCTAAGCTTTCGTGTATTTGGTACGCGAGCCATTGTATTTCTTCAATTATACACAAGAAATCTTGAGAATGAACAAATTCGTCGTCCAAACTACACAGATGCTATGCACCAAACAAAGTGTGCATGCAGATTCGTTCAGAAAGTTCCGGAAAATTGCGGAACCTGTGCTTTGAAACCAACAAACTGAAATAACCAACAATAGTTATGCAGACTATTCTCGACAAACAAAAAAATCCTTTTCTGCAGTATCCGTCTGCAACTTAGGTTATTTGTTTTTCCTGGGTAAACTGAACAGGCAAAGGGTACTGTATACGATTTCAATTGATTGATTTGTTTTATTTTACTTCGCGGTTAGTGCCTCTTGGCTAATTTGCGAAGATGGGGATCAGTGATGAAATTATGAAATTGATGAATGGACATTTACAAAGAACCTTGCCGAAGGGGATTCGAACCCAGGACCATTGACGTCGCAGTTCGATGTGCTAATCACTAAGCCACGGGATCCAGGAATACGCTTTTCAAGGTTGTGACTATCCTTGAAAAGTCACAGAGGCGAAGAGGGATATTTCTGCAGTAGAAAAAATAGGCCTATATATTTAAAAATTAAAATCGGGCCTAAAGGACCCGTCCGTCCGCAACGCGAGTAATACATTTTCTGACCAAAGTTAAAAAATAACCAAAGATTACAATAAATGATTTCAAAGGCCTTCGAAATTGACGAAAAGTCACGGAAGGAGAACACATTCATTTGCAGCATTAAAAATTTAGACAGGTAAAAAAATTGAAACCGGGCCTATAAGACCCGTCCGTCGTTACAGTGTTAAATAATAAATATAAACCAGTTAGGTCTGCATTTAATGATCGACTTCAGGATTTATCATTTACGTCGGAAACAGGCCGTGACATTCCTAGTTTCTTGCGTGAAGCGAAAACTTTTGTACTGAATACTTTGAAAAGAAATCTTGAAAATAATTCCATAAAAGTATACGTTGATATATGTTCCGAATATGAGAAAGTCGATGGTACAACAAAAGTTTTTTATCATCGTACCAAAAACCAGGCTCTTTATTTGGCAGATGTTGAAAATTTGGACGAGTTTTACTTTAATCTGTGAAATGAGTTGATTATGAAACATGACACTTTCGAGGCTAAGGGGTTGGGATGGTCTTTATGTGATAGTCCTCATACATTAACCGTTTACGTGAACAAATTCATGCCTTTTTCTGCATTGAGTTACGTCCCTCTACCACCGAACATTCAAAGCAAGAAAGCAGTGTTAAATATTCAAATTAATGAATCAAAATGCTTTCTCTGGTGCATCTTGGCATCCCGTTTATTGGAAAAATCATCCAGAGCAAGTTTATCATTACAAGCAGTAAGAGACAGAGTTTGAAAATGTAATGTCTAGCATTGAATACCCCGTGGCATAGTCAGACATATCAAAGTTTGAGTCGCGCGTACGAGATTCTGTTGGAAAACGCATTGCTATTAATGTATATTCTTATACGCCAAAAAAAAAACTTGTGCATCCCATCAGGATTAATGATATCAACGATAATAATGCTCATATAATTAATCTTCTTTTAATTTCAAACAACAATATTCACCATTACTGCCTTATTTGCTCACTATCACGACTAATCAGAAGTCAAGCAACGAAGTATGCAAATCACATCGAGGTTTGTCCAAGGTGTTTGACCACGTTTAATGATCGAAGAGAATTCAATCGCCATATATATACCGCACTGCAAATTGCTATTGAAAAACGTGTCGAACATGAAATATATTGCGGTGACAACAAACCAGCTCGAATTTTAATGCCCAAAAAGAACGAAGTCAAAGAATTCAAAATGTACAAGGCTTTGTTTGATCATCCAGCCATTATCGTCGCAGATTTTGAATCATTTCTGAAGCCACTGTCCACCTGCAAACCAAATCCAGAAATTTCCTCCACAAAGCCATACCAGCTTCATGAACCAAATAGTTTTGGTTACATTGTCATACGACAAGATGAAATAAATAAACCATATGTATACCGTGGACCGAATGTTATCGAACACTTTTTTGAAAAGATGGAAGAGGAGGTTGAAAAAATTGGCAGCTTCTTTGAAATAATCAAACCGATGAATTTGTTGACAACAGAGGAACAAAAAATATTTGATGAAACTGTTGAGTGTCCAGTGTGCAATCAATACTTTACAAACGAGAATCGTAAAGTGTTTCACCATTCGCACACAGACGGTCGTTTCATCAGCGGAATGTGTAATGCTTGCAACCTCAAAATTCAAAGCCCCTTATTTGTCCCCATATTTTTTCATAATGGATCGAATTACGATTTTCATATCTTAATTCGGAAACTTGGATATGACACACACAAAAAATATATTTTTGCTCAAAATTAAGAAAGATACATTTCTATAAGTAAGAAAGTAAGATTTCGGGGACAAACAAAACCATAGAGATGAGGTTTCTTGACTCGTTCAGATTTCTCTCTGCAAGTTTGGACACTCTAGCAAGTAAACTCTGTGACGAACAATTCAAAATTACGAAAGCTAGTTTTCCCAACATAGATATAAAACTGATTAGAAGTAAAGGGATTTATCCGTATGAATACGTAAACAATGAATCTAAATTTAATAACGACACTCTCTCTCCTCGAAAAGAATTCTTCAGGCAACTGAGAAAAGCAGGAATTACGGACATAGAATACGAACATGCACAACTAATGTGGGATAAACTAGAATGGAAAACATTCGGGCATTATCACAACGCATATTTGAAATTAGACATAACAATACTTGCGGATGTTTTTCAAGCATTCAGGAAAACGTCAATGTCTATTTACAAGTTTTACCCTGCCTCCCGGGATTAGCAATGGTCTGCAATGTTGTTGCAAACAAAAATTAAGTTAGAATTATTAACAGTTGTAGACATGTTACTTTTCATCGAGAGAGGGATTCGAGGTGGGATGGTACAATGTGTACAGAGACATGCAGAAGCCAACAACATGCACATGGAAGAAAAATATGATGCAAATAAACCATCGAATTACATTTTTTACATCGTCGTTAATAATCTCTATGGATATGCTATGGTACAGAAACTTCCTTATGGAGGTTTCGAATGGATAGAACCAACTTCCATAAATATTATTGATTTTGATGATTGTGAATTTGGTTTATTTGCAGAAGTGGATATTGAATTTCCAGACAATTTGCATGATATTTTTTCCGATTTACCACCGGCACCCGAACTTAAATGTCCACCTAATTCTAATCAACGCAAGTTTTTATTAACTTTGGAGAAAAAAGAAAGATATGTTCTCCATTACAAAAGTCTACAGTTTTTGATAGCGATGGGTGTTAAGGTATTGGATATTAGAAGAGTCCTCAGGTTTAAACATTCCGAGTGGCTCAAACCATACATTGAAACTAACACACAACATAGAACAGTTGCCACTTCCGATTTAGACAAAGATTTTTTCAAATTGATGAACAATGCTGTATATGGCAAGACAATGGAGAATGTTAGAAATCACGTGGACGTGAGATTGGTTTCAAATGAAAATAAATGCAGTAAGTGGGTGGCTGATCCATAGATTTAAATCACGAAAAATTTACAACGAGAATCTGTCATTTTCAATCTAGATATAAAACTGATAAAATTCCGAAAACCAATTTATGTGGGTGGAACAGTCTTAGATTTATCGAAACTTCACATGTTACAATTTTACTACAATGTTATGCATCCTTTCTACAACGATAGCATTTCATTACTTTACATGGACACGGACAGTTTTATTTATAGCATTAAAACATCCAATCTATATGAAGATGTTACAAATCCGTCTTTGCTTGATTATTATGATACTTCTTCCTACGCTCAACAGAACAGATTTGGAATTCCGTCTAGTAACAAGAAAGTTCTAGGTAAATTAAAAGACGAGTGTAACGGTGACATCATTCTCGAGTTTGCCAGTTTGCGTTCCAAAATGTATACATTTAGAACTGAGAGCAGCATCACGAAGAAAGCTAAAGGTGTTGGTAAAAATACTGTACAAACCAAACTTTCATTTCAAGACTATATTGATTGTGTGAAGGAATTGAAGAAGCAGCTACGATTGGATAAAAGAATCCAAAGTGTAGACCACGTGATTACAACAATCAAAGTTAGGAAAGTAGCATTAGATCCACATGATGATAAAGGATGTATTTTGTCTTGTGGGATCCACACGTTGCCTTGGGGTCACTATCGTTTAGATAGTAGTTAGAAATGCATACAATGCACTTAAAAAATAAAAATAAAACATCGTACACAAGCTTACGGCTGGCAATATTTCTATCAACACAAGCATATAAAATAACCATGCCTATGAATCTGTTTGGCTTCAGGAAGCAAGATATGGAAGTGTCCGTCCAGCCTACGTCGTCGTCGAGTTTCAGCGAACTCCTGCCTTCCATGCTATCTAAACTTAACGGTCTGTTAATTATACACTTGAATAGCATTCTGACCCAGTACAACGAGGATGTGGGCAAAACTTTCTATGTATTCAACAACAACTTGAATTATTACCGGTTCCTCATCTCCAGCAAACTGCAGTTCAACATAAACCCTGAGAACAAAGGGGAGGTCAAGGTTTCCTCTGGCAAGAACATCTATCGCATCAAGCATGATAGGATGGACTGTACCACTACGTACGATGTGTCTGCTGGCGATCGCCTGTACGTGTTGCTCTTGAACGACTACGACAAACTCATCCCTCTTTTTGTGGAGATGCGAATCACGTACCCTATATTCACGTCCACGCTCAACTCCAGCCTCCAGTCAGAGATAGCTAGCCTACAGTCTCAGTGCCTGGACCCCGTACTCAAGATCGACGCCGAACTCAAATCGCTGCTGCAAAACTACACCGACCTCGCGTCAATAGACAAATTCGACAACTTTACACTGAGAATAGGCAAGCTGCAGAACGAATTTTTGAAGCTGCAGCAAACGCAGAATTCCGATGTGGAACAGCTGAAGCGACACTTGCAAGACCAAACTAGCACCATCCAGACTGAACTGCAAACCATTATCCAGAGCATCAAGACTCAAGATGACTACGATCGCCTGAACGCCAGTATTGATAATTGGGGAACATTTTCAATCTTTCGAAATTCCTACGTTGGAAAGCATCAAGGCTGAGCTTCAAACGGACGCTTTGCATGCAGCCATCAACGAAGTCAAAACTAAACTCCAAACGCTACAGGACTTCATCGACAATCTACCTTCGTCCAGCAAGCTGAACGCCATTGCCCGTAGTGTTGCCAACATAAAACTTAGACTTGAGACCTACGAGGATTTCGGGAAGCTGCAAGGCACCGTAACGCATATTGAGGATGCTCTCGTCGTCATCAAAAATGATCTGGCAAACGCACACGAAGCACTGGAATCCAAACTGCCTGGCATCAGGGATACTCTGGCCAGCGTCCAACAGCAGATCACCAAGTTGGAAAATCTAAACACCGAATCTGAGTTGTCGCATTTTCATCACTTGATCGACGACATACAGACTAAGTTGGAAAGTTTGCAACAATCCACTCCCACCCAGGACGACATAACACAATTACAAGAAGGCATACGCGCTGCTGCTGCTGCCTGAGTTGGACGCGATGAAAAAAGCTTTAGAGTCGCTCCAAAACACGGTGGCCTACCTCGCAGGAATTGAAAAGCGTGAAGAGGGCTCTCAACCAAATACTCAAATCCGACGACATCAAAAACATCCAAACCGAAATGGAATTGCTTCGGGAGTCTGTTGCAACCTTGCCTACCAACCAGAACATCAGCGAGCTACATGGCTTGTTTGCGGAAATTAGAACCCAGGTCCACGACCTCGCAACCCAGAGCTCCAACTTGACACTCGTGGAAAGTCTACAGCAGATTATCGCCAATGTGAAAGAGCAAATTGGCAGCATCGAGGCGAGCCAGGAATCGGCCATAGCCAATTTCAGGCCCAACTACATGAGTTAAACGAAAAATTCAATAGGCTTATTGTCGATGTGAAGATGAAGCCCGATTACGACACTGTTGTCCGTGCTATCGAGGAGCATCTGGAATCAATAGATGGTAGATTGGAAGATGTGGAGAGTGAGGATCGAACCAATGTAAACACCGTGAACGCCAGCATCGACAATCTCAAGTCCAATGTTGTCATCGAACTTTACACCATTCCAAACAGGGAATTTTCCTCGCCCTTCAATCCAGGTTCCAAACTCTACATGTTGACTCCTGCAAAAGGCTATCACCAATTTTTCGTCGCTGGCACACTTCAGCTCGTCAAGATTTCATACTGGTCTTTGCCTCACGCAACCCACTACCCAACCATGACCGTGACGAACATCGGTGACGAGCCTAAAATAAGAGGAGTGGAGTTGGTCGATTTCACCCACCCCGAAACTCGCGAGATTGCCTATGCCGAAGATGCCACTCAAATTATCGACATAGAAATAGGAGACAAGTTATACATAGAAAACCCGGCATTGTCTGCAGCCAGAAATCCCATCCAAGTTATATTCTTATTTTCGCGCAATGTCTACGCAGGCTATTGTGAACGAGCTGCACAAATCTGCACGGCGAAACTACAAACGACTGGCGGTAGTGACCAAAAGCATAGACGACCTGTGGCAAGCTGACCTTGTGGAAATGAGCAGTGGCAACTTGAAAAATTTACATAAAATCAACAAGGAATACAAGTATTTTCTCACTGTTATAGACATATTTTCAAAATTTGCGTGGGCTTTACCCCTCAAAGCAAAAACAGGAACCTGTGTAGGGGAGGCATTCAAAACTATTTTCGATGAAAGTGGCAGGCGACCTCGATATCTTCAAATAGACAACGGAAAAGAATTCTACAACTCTGTCTTTCGACAATTTATTCAAAAACAAAATATTCAACATTACTCCACCTTTAGTCACATCAAAGCCAGCGTAGTGGAACGTTTCAACCGAACACTCAAAACACGCATGTGGAAACAATTCTCGCTTCAGGGGAATTACAAGTGGCTCGACATGCTTCCGGAACTTGTTAACAGCTATAATTACAGTTTGCATCGCACGATAAACATGAAACCAGCTGACGTCAACAAATCTGACGAGCGGCGTTTAATTTCTACAGTTTATTGTCCAAAGTACAAATTTACAAGCAAGAAACCAAAATACAAAATTGGAGATCAGGTGAGAATCAGTAAATTTAAGCGTGCGTTTGAAAAAGGCTTCACTAAAAATTGCAGTACGGAACTGTTCACCATAGTTCGAGTTTTACCCGGAAACCGTCACACGTATATAATAAAAGATAATAGCGACGAAATTCTGAAAGGAAGATTTTACGAAGAGGAACTTTCTAAAACAAAATACCCCGACACGTATCTTATTGAAAAAAAATTACGTAGAAAAGGTGACAAACTGTTGGTGAAATGGCTGCGACTCGAGGAAAAAAGTTGGATAGACGCAAACGAGGTGATTGTGTAACGGATGCTTGGGATGTGGTACGGCGACTGCCAGATTTTCCATCGGAACGTCAGGATAGGAAAAATGGCGAGCTTCTACCCGACAACATTCGCTGCCTCATTGTTGGACCTGGATGTGGAAAAACAACGTTACTTATTGATAATTTTCTTCTTGCACCCAACTGGTTAAACTGGAAGAACAGGCACCTGTATGTTTTCTCCAAAAGTTTGGAGCAAGCGAAGTATCGCCAGCTGTCGAAACTGTACGAGGGACTAGGCATAGCTATATTTGCTTCTGAAGTGATACCACTAGACTGCTGTCTCGAAAATCCGGTGGTGGTTTTTGACTATGTGATCCTGGAGAACCAGAACGAAATTCGCAATTTTTTTACTCAGGGTCGACACAGAGGCATGGACGGCTTCTACCTTACTCAGACTTTTTCCAAAATCCCCAAGCTGCTACTCCGAGCAATGCTAATTTTATTTGTTTGTTTCGTCAAGACTACACCAATTTGAAACACGCTTACGATGATTACGTAGGTGGGGACATAAACTACAACCAAGATGATTTCGGATTTGTCACAATAGACATGACGAGGAAACCCAATAACGGAAAATACAGAAACAAAATTAATAATTTTTTAAACGTTGCAACGTTACAAGAAACGTCTTGACCTATTATATATAACTACATACAAAAAAATGAAACGCAAACTTGCCAGACGACAACCTGAAGCTGCGTAGCTACCTGGCAAAACGGTTTAAGGGTTGGAAATCCGAGAGTCGTGGAATTTACGAAGAGAACAAGCGTCAGGACCAACCTATCATCGATGCCATCAGTGAACTTGGTAAAGAAATCAAAGATGTCACCGAGCAAAACAAAGAGTTAATCAACGAGCTTGTGCCACTTACTGCTCGAAATTATACCATACCTACACCGATATCCAGCATTCACACTACTCCGTTGGAACTTGCTCCGGCTCCGAGACGTCAGGCCCTAGGCAGTACCTCTTCGGACAAGCAAGTCGAGCTGCGTTCGTTGGCGAGGGATTACCTACGCACCGGGAAATTCGAAAAAAACGAGGTATTTGGATTGTACCCGACCATGGAACATAACGAGGGTGTGGTTTGGAAGATTGGAAAGTCAAAAGTCACGTACGAGGGCGACGATGTGAAAGTTAATTTGGGCGAGAAGAACAGCTGGACTAGGTATCCCGGCACCGTGGGACTGTGGGAGCTCATCACCAAAAAGATTATACAGACGAGGATTACCAAAGTTACACAGAAATTTTGATCATGGCGTACGCTCTGTACCAAAACAATGATGCAACACAGAATCGCGTGAAATCTAGCAGTGGAGAAAAGTACAGGAACCTCATCAAGCCAATATGGACCCAGCTCAAGACTGGCAGCGGTGTCAAACTCTACAACACCTTGCCCAAGGAGTTTGTTTGGGTAGACGACGTAAGTAAGCTTGTAGATCGATTGCTGGTTATCGCAAGCGAAGAGAATGCAGGCAATCGCAACCTCCACAACGAGAAGGTGGGCATCATGGACATGGTTAGCACCAAGCTTGCCAACTTCATTGTCAACGACAACAAAGGTATAGGTTATCTTATCAAAATCATCAACACCCTGTTTCCCAAATTCTGGAATGTAACCGAGGGTCGAGGTTTGGTGAACGATATTATCAACAAGCTACCCTTCGAGATGCACCTGCCAGGTTACCAGTACTTCGGTCCGGGTACGAAACTCGAACAGCGACTGGAAAGAGGAGACAAGGGAGTGAACCCACTGGACGCAGCATGCAAGGACCACGACATTTCCTACAATACTCACACCGATCTTGACGCACGTCATGATGCTGACAGAAAATTGAAGCATGCGGCTTTCGGGAGAATCGTCAGCAGAGATGCCTCGCTAGGTGAACGGGTTGCCGCATTGGGTACGACCATCGCCATGAACACAAAAGAAAATTTAGGGTGGGGATTGTAACTAAATAACCCTTGTGAAAAAAGCAACTTGTATAACCAACCTATCATCACTTCATTGCATTAGGGGCAAAGCACAGATTTTTTCTTACCTTCTTAACGATATATAAATAACATACTATAACCATGAAGACCAAAGGTGTTGTTTACCAAATTCCCTACGCAAACCTCAAGTCTCTCGGAGCTGTTGATGGAATGCTCACCAAAAAGCAGCGCGAGAAGAAACATTCCTGCTTGGCAAAAGGTCATGGAATGAAATTTCTGCTTAGCATTCCTCAGTTGAGGAGGTTACAAGGTTCGCGAAAGCAGCAGAAGACTGGAGGTTTCTTATTCAGCATCCCGGCTATCTTGGCAGCTTTGGATGCTGCAGGTATCTTGGCAGGAGGCAGTGCCGCCATTGCCAAGACCATCATCGATGGAAAAAAAAACAAGACCGAGTTAGAAGAACAGAAACGCCACAACCTGGCTATGGAGAAGAAGGGGAAAGGTGTGGCCAAAAAGCGAAAAAAAACAACCTCTAAGCTTTGAAAAAGTTTTAAAAAAAGAAGAGCCCCTGTCCAACTTCGATATTGAATCTTTGATCGAATCGTTGGGGTCAAGTACTTCAGGGGCGTTTTCATGTTTGATTCTCTACCCTCTGTTGTGAAGAAAAAAGAGCGTGGTGTGGTTAACCTAGACAGTTACGAAAATCCAGGTACACATTGGATATGCTACCTCAAAGCCAACAACAACAAAGCATTTGTTATCGATTCATTCGGAGGCACGCCACCTGCTGGGTTGGTTAAGTATCTCAGTGTTGTCAACCTCTACTTCAATGACGAACGCATCCAGGGTTTCAGCGATGTGAACTGTGACCATCTCTGCGTTTCCATGCTTGTCTTCCTCTCGCAATTAAATAACCTAACAATCGAGGATTTCCAGAAAGCATTGTGGCACCTGAAGTACTATGTGAGTATTACATCTCACAAGCGAGACTTCGCTTCTGAAACTCACATTGCATGACGATATCATCTATCCTAAATTTATTTCTCTTCGTGCATTCTACAGCATGTACCTAATACCTAATGTGACGGTACACAACAATACCATCAAAATTGGCAGCGAAAAAATCAGCATCACCACTGGCCAGTACAATCTGTCTACCTTGCAGGCTCAATTGCCAAGAAATGTGCTGCTGTCGTAAAATTCTGTAACTCACAGGGTGGAACTGGTGTCTGCCACGGAAACCATAGACCTGGGTACCATCGGAGAGCTTTTGGGATTCGAGAAATACACAAACCTGGCATCACGCACATCGGTGCTAACATTCCTAAATTTCTAGGAGACTCTGAACATACATTGCAATGTGGCAGAAGGTATGATCACCAAATCCTCGGACGGCATCCCAGGGAGTCACAAGCAGACAGGTATTATCGCTACGTTCAAACCAAACTCTGAGTTCATGGAACCAAGTATGTGCACACCCTCCCCACCGGTATACTTTCCTGTATCTCGTAATCGCACAGACAACATAGAATTGGCAATTACTAACGAGAATTGAGAGGTGGTTGATTTTGCAGGAGCCACGACCACTGCCGTCGTGGAGATTAACATATAATAAATAACCATTATGGAGCAAATCGAAAGTTACGAGTTGCAGTCCTTCCCACCCAATCGTCGCATGTTTGCCAACCTCAATGAAGCGAATCGAGAGATAGAATACGACGTGGACGTCGGGGACGGGTTCATTCACCCTCAGAGCTGATTTGTATATCAAGTTTGATGTTGTGAAGAGAGACAACTTCGAAGCATTCCTTGCCAATGCAAATTTAAGACTTGTAGATAATTTTGTGCCGTACCTGTTCTCGCAGGTGGAAGTTAGAAAGCATGGCACCGTCATTGATAGGGTTGACTACCCCGAAATTACCTCTACAGCTGTGGGAACACTGAAACTCTCCAAGACCGATGCAGCATACTACCAGGCAGAGGGATTGGAAGCAGGTAAAAAAATCAAAACTCAAAGTCACACAGTACTGTTTCCCATGCGTCTGCTTCCTGGCTTCTTCTCCGACTACACAGAGATTATGTGGAAGTGTGGTTTGCGCGTTACTTTTCGCAGAAGCGCCAACGACAACGATGCGCTGATGCGTTACAGCACCTTGAGTGCAGACGGTTCAGCACTTCCCAACACACTACCCGATCCTGCCAAGTGCATCATCCAGTCCATGGTGCTGCGCATCCCGTAGTGGAATACGAAACTAACTACGCTCTCAAGTACAAAGCTGACATTTTGAAGAATCCCCAAGTACCCATCCAATTTTACGGTTACCAGTGCGTGCAGAAACCTGCTTCCGGCAACCATTTTGAATTTGACGTGACCTCACAGTTTAACAGCATCCGGTACGATATGCCAGAGTTTGTGGTCGTGCTCTTCCAGACAGCGAAGGATAACAACCAAGAAAAAGAATCGAGCCAGTTCGACAACTGCAAGATCAAGAACATCTACCTCAAAAATGGCAGGAACGAGATATTCCCGTGTGAGAACTACAACCTGAACATTGCAAACAACGACTACCTGAAACTGTACGAGGCATACACAGCTTACAAGAGAGTGACCTACGGCAATGTGGACGTGTACTACAATCCCAATGAGTTCATAGCTCGCAGACCCATGTTCGTCATTAACACATCGAAGAGAAAACAGGTGGTTGTTAACGATCGTACCAACATAAAAATTGTATGCGAGTTCCATGACGCCTTGCCTGCCGATACTCTATGCAGCGTTATTCTTATTGCAGAGAAAACTTTTGTGTATGATGTCGAGAATGAGTGACTGAACAGTTTTAGATACAAGAAAAAAAAATTGGATAATTCTATAAAAATTACACTAACCTTAGATCCAAACATTCTTCACACATAAAAAAAATCACTATACTATAGAAATGTATGGTAACTTCTATTTGTAGGTTAGCTTCGCCGTGAAATATCATATGGTAAAATGTTTGAGGAGTAAGTTGGCAACACTGCGAGCCCCCCACTGTGGCCCCTCCAAAAGTAGTGGGGGCATTGAACCAAGGCCACGACATACATCGTGAAAAAAGTGGGGTTCACACATCATAAAAAATACATCGTAGCCGTTTACGCTGATGGCTCACCCCAGCTACAAAAAAAAGCTCCCCCCAAATACATTGTAGGCGTTTACGTTGAGGGACCACCACCTACAAAAATAAGATTGAGCAAAAAATAGAGCTAGAACATCGTCAAATCGTATAAAATCAACAAAACAATCATCAAAATCATCAAAATATGTCACAACGGAGGTTAAATACTAGGTCCACCTACAAGGGTTGCGTAGAAGCAACCATTTTTACACTTTGTAGGTTATTTTAACCCGTAAAAGGCTGTAAAAAAGTGAATAGGTTAAGTTATCTCACGTTAGATCATGGCATACCTACAAAGATGAGGCTCCAAAAATGAGATTGAACAAAAAATAGGGCTAGAACATCGTCGAATGCAATAAAATCCATAAAAAAAATCATCAAAATTATCAAAATATGTCACAACTGAGGTTAAATACTAGGCACACCTACAAGGATTGCGTAGAAACAATACGTTTCCACTACTCACTTATTATGAAGGATTCTTATTTGTAAGATGTGTTTTTAATTTCTTTCAATTGATCCATAGGTATTTGGTTTTGTGAAATAAATTTTAATTATACAATTTTGATTTGTGATTCCATTGTTTTTTTGCCTCAGTTTAGAAATTTAGGTCATGCGAAAGTACTACATTTTCAGTTCAGTACTTACAATTTTTGTAATTTTTAATCCCACACCCCCCAAAAAAAACGCGGCCCGTAAATCAACTGCTGGATATAATTTTGGACCTCCGACCTTTTGAAGTTGGAAACCACTGTGGTATATTATTTATGTGATCCATCCGTTAATAATTAATAAAAATACAGTAATAATAATAATAATTGTATAATTTGGCTTAACCGATTTTTCATAAAAATAAGCGGTAAACTGTTCTCCTTGGGTTGTCCCGCTTTAGAGTCAAAATATTTTGGTCATCCTAGGCATAAGGCATAGCAAATGTTATTTTTAGTGAGAATGCGGGACCGAAAATCCGAAATACGCAAATGGAAGCGGGTAGTGTATGGTATTGTGGAATGTGTGAACAATGCAGATCATGTGCACCATGTAGAATAGGGAAGCGAGAAAGCATCCCTAAAAATAGCATTGTACTATAACTATATATACTATATATATATAGTACTATAGTACTATTGTACTATAACTGTAACTTCCTGGTTCGACTCTGAGCTCTTGCTTGCCCTTTTAAACCGAAAAAAGGCCTGGGATCTATGGAAACATTTTCCTAATGAATACACACGGAAAACTTTCACCGACTTACGACGTCACTCTAAACAATTGCAGAAGACCAAATACAGGGAATACATCGGTGCCATCACAAACAGTATCAAATCAAATCCAAAACGTTTTTGGTCACTAATCAATTCAAGGAGGCAAAATTCCCGAATACCTTTGAAAGTAACACATGACTCAGTATGCGCAGAGGGCCCTGACAAAGCTAATCTTTTTAACTCTTTTTTCTCCATAAATACAACCTCGAATACACCGGCTTCATCCCTTCCCAACCTCCGTTCAGTTTGCTGTCACTCTCTAACTTCTCTCTCCACGTCTCCAGAAGAAGTGCAACACATCCTATCTTCAATGCCTCAAAATCGCGCCAATGGTCCTGATGAAATCCCTTCTATTTTCCTAAAAAACGCTGCTTCCTCTCTCGCTATTCCCTTCTCTATTTTATTAAACAGATGCTTCAATGAGGGTACATTTCCAGATTCATGGAAAAATGCTAACGTGGTACCATTATATAAATCTGGAGACAAGTGTGCTGTTTCTTCTTATAGACCTATTTCCCTTCTTTCACCACTTTCTATCGCCTGTGAAAAGATAATAAAGGACCGACTCTACAAATTTACCTCTCCATATATAAATACAGCACAGCACGGCTTTTTACCAGGAAGCTCCTGCTTAACCAACTTAAGCATTTTATTATCTGACGCTATCAACTCTATATCTGAAAATTCTCAACTGGATGTAATATATCTGGATTTTTCGAAAGCTTTTGACTCTATAAACCACAATTTCCTGCTTCATAAATTATCCCACCGTTTCAATATTCATGGAAACTTTCTCTCTCTGCTCAAGCACTACCTCCAAAACAGACAACAAAAAGTTGTTCTTTCCGGAATGTCTTCTTCTTATCAAGCTGTATCTTCTGGTGTACCTCAAGGCAGTGTTCTTGGACCTCTTCTCTTCATCCTGTACCTTGATGATCTCCCAGAATATCTTTCCGAGTCATGCAAGAACCTTCTCTTGTTCGCTGACGATTGCAAAATATATAGTAAAATCTCCAATTTCAGTGACATGACACTTCTGCAAAAGAATTTAGATTCTCTAATAAAGTGGTGTGAATTATGGAACTTAAAACTCAACCCTCAAAAATGTACCATGATGACCTTCTCCTTAAAGAAAAACACATTTAATACTAAATATTTCATAAGAAATAATTGTGTTCAAAGAGTTGCCGCACAAAAGGACCTGGGCGTCATATTTGACGAGAAACTTTCCTTTTCTGAGCACATCTCTACAGTCACAAGGGGTTCAATGCGTATGCTGGGTCTTCTCTATCGTTTCACGGAAATAAACAACTTGACTGCCCTCAGCACCTTTTACAAATCTTTTGTGTCACCTAAAATTGAATACTGTTCTCCGATCTGGTCTATGGCATGCCCCTCAAATTCAGATAGACTTAATTCCGTCCTAAATTTCTTCCTGGCCATTGTTCGACACCGAATTCCGTCCACAAAACACTTGCAAAAGTCCATCCTCCTGCAAATGTTAAATATCCAAACTCCACAAGAGAGACATAGACAGGCTGACCAAATATTTCTACATAAAATAGTGAATGGCAACCTCAGAAGTGACCGCCTTCTTCAGGAAATTCACTTTCGTGTGCCTGCCCGTTCAACAAGAAGCACTCAACTTTTTGCCTCTCAGAAGCCGAGATTGTGTCTCATCCAGTGCTCTCTGTTCCATAGACTGCCCAGTCAATATAATAATCTAGGAAGCCAAATAGACATTTTTGAAAATCTGAACAGTTTTAGAAGAAAGTTAGCAAAAAATATGTAAGTCTTTTAACCACATGTAATTTTTTTTATGTTATTATTTTTTATGTATTATGTTATTATTTTTTTTGTCCTTATGTTCTATAAAAACGTTCCAATGTAAAATGGCTAACGCTGTATTTGGAATCTTCTATTAAATAAATAAATAAATAAATAAATAAATAAATATGCAGTAATCGAATTGGGCAGATATGAGCCGGTACGGCATACCGGTAGTTAATTAAGGTGCCGAAAAGCAGTAAAATTTTAAAATTGGCAATTATTTATTGGAGCTGATCGCACAAGTAACTACACAATCGCCAACAATGTACTACTCACTAATTCTTCTCCCCCCCTCCTCTGCCTTTCTTGCACCGTTCAGCACTCTGCACTCTCTCCTCCCTCCCCCCCCACTCCGTCCACAACCGAACGCTCCTTGTTGATCACACGTCATGAGAAACGTAACAATAGCGCATACAATGTAATAAAGAGTGCTAAATTGACCCAAATTGAGGAATCAATTAACATACTGAATCAAAGAGACTTAAAGCGCAGAAGGAATACCTTGGCAGTGACGTCATCTCCCACCTTCACCTCTCCTTGCAGAAGCGATGGCTCATTCGCTAGAGCGGACGACAAGGTGACGTGCAAACCAATCGAAATCATTCCGAGAGAGGTGATGCAGGCGCGCAAACCCCCCATACTGCTACTACATTAGTCTAACAAACCGCAACTACGAGCGAGGGATTGCAGGATATTTTGTTTCTTTGTTAGGGAGGTTTTATTGATGGTTTTGTCATTGTTGTACAATGAGCAGTGGCGTAAGGTAAACCCTTGCACATCGATGCAAGAGAAATAGTTTTCAATGTGTATAAGTACTTTGATTGCGATGAAAACAAAACCACAGCTGTTCACAGAACGTCCGTGGCGACAGGTGTCAGTGAAAGATCTGTGTGGAGAATTTTGAAGGAGAAAGACAAAACTGTTGTGAGTGCGAGCGGGAAACATTTTTCAACTGCGGGCAAAAACCGACCGAAAAACCCAGCAACGTGTCACAAATCTGGATTCTTTTGAAGAAGCAGTCGTGCGCCGAATAATCCATGATTTATACACGAAAGGCATTATTGTCACCGTTCATAAACTGATGAAGGAACTGAAAAGAAAATATCAATTTTAAGAGTTCGCGTTGGTCGTTTCGTATGATCATAAGAAAATTATAATTCAGATTTAAAAAGCATAGAGTAAGTCTCAGGAAGCTACTCCTTGAACGAAACAGGATCGTTGCGTTGCGAGCGGCTATCATTTCTTGTGCGGAGTTAAAGAACTACGCAGAGAGCAAACCGCCGATCTTTCATTTACATGGATGAAAGTTTCGTGAACACACACCACACTGTCCCCAAAGTTTGGCTGGATTTCAAAGATTCGGGTGGAGCGGGGCTTAAAAGTGCCAACAGCAAAGAGTCCCAGGTTTATTATTGTGCATGCCGGTGGTGAAAGTGGATTTGTGGAGGGGGCGAAGTTAGTGTACCTTTCAAAAACAACTTCTAAGGACTATCATGGGGAGATGAGCACTGACAATTTTTTGTTGTGATTCGAAGAACAGCTTCTTCCCAATCTCTCTTATTGTGTGTGACAATGCTCCGTACCACAACAAGTTAGTGGGAAAAAATCCCAACATTTAACAGGAAGGATGAAATGAAGTCGTGGCTGTCATCTCACAATATTTCGCATGCAGAAGGTTTGCTGAAAGCCGAATTGTATGAAATAATTAAAATATACATCTATCAGTGCTAACATTAAATTGAAGATTTGATAGTTTGCACCTCGATCTTTACTGCTCGTACTCTTACACGTGCCATGGTTACTTTCATAGTAGTTGGCAACTCTGACTTAGCAGGGAGTCACGTCACTGCCAGGTTATTCCTTCCCGGCTGTACAATCAACCAGTAACGTGTTTAGAATTGTGTATAATATTGGTAAGAAAGGACGACCTTTTACAGATTAACCACATGACAAAATTTTCAATGAATTTAACAATGTATCAGTGGTAGGACAAATCATAATGATCATGCATATTAATTTTGTGGCTGATTCTTGTGGTCTTAAGAATGAGAAACGGTGTATTATTTAAGAAATCACAAAAAAGGATTGTATCAAAAGACAGGTCTCTGCACAAAAGCATGCCGGCAGTAATTCATATCTAATTCAACCTCTGGCTGGCTACATGTGTTTACAAGTCAGAAACCATACATTAGCATTACAGGCACAAAAGAGGCACACACTACGGTACGACACTACTCATCACAGTTTTCATCAACTCCCTGTAGCATTCTGTGCCATTTCTTCCCCGAAGAACGGCTATTTTGATACACAAATTCTGTTCACACTGTAGCATGGCGGTTGACTCAACAATGAATTACCACTGTCATCTGTAGTATAACCGTTAATCACACTGCCATCTAGTGACGTGTCCACATACTACTGGTGCCATGCTCTCCGGGACATGCGATCATGTTATGGTAACACCATTTAAGTTTGCGAAATAAATATACAGTAGTTGCCATGACTTATGCCCCAACCCTCGTGTTATTATAATGTAGGATAATATCAACAGTGTGGCTGGAAAGTAACTCCATATCCCTGGTTTCCCCTAGACCATTCCACAGAAAGTGAGCCTAAATGCGGCGGGAGGCAGAAGATCGTGCTGTTGTCACGTCAGAGCATAACCCCGTGTGTTCAGAGGTTTAAGAGAATGAAAGATCTCATTGTAGAGTTCTAGATATGAGACTCCATTGGTTAAAACTTCAAAGAAAAATTAGGAAATGCACATTTCAGACTGCTGACCGTTAGTACTACATGATATATTTAATTACTAGCATTATTTGAAATATTACATTATGTTTTCAAAAGTAAACATAATCTGAAAATATTTTCATGCAAGGGTTGCCCAAATTAAAGTAAGACTTTTATGTTTTTTTTCTGTCATAGTTTATTGGTTGGAATATTTTTATACGTATAGGAAGTGATAGTGATACATGGGCTACGTATCCGCTACACATAGTCGGCTTGTCAATTGAAGAAAAAGTTGAAACGCATCACTTTTTGCGGATACCCTGAACGAAAAACATCTGTAATTAGCTGCAGAGTTAGTATTCTTGTTTCCCAAAGGTGTGGTAGTCAAAGAGAGTCAGGTCGGTAATGTAGGGAGGATGGGGTATTCGAGGACTTACCAGTGGTGCAGCAAACCTTGGCACATTCATGCCACTACGCCATCTGAATGCTGTACAACGTGACTGTCACACATTCCATACATATCCTTTATACGATGATACATTTCAGCTCCAACAACACCTTCAGTCATCAAAAATTCATTAATTGCAGTTTGAACCAGTTCATGTCACAACCATACGTAGTCTACTTGCTTCAGCACACTAACACTATCCGATGGTAACGGATTGAGTTCCGACTTACAACGCAATCTACTGGTGCATACACAAAGCTCTATGTACTTAAACAACGACGCTAATACAAGTCTCAATTTTACTTGGGCGACCCTTATAGTACGTATAATAAGATAAAGGCAGTAAACCTTAAATTTATAAATTTTACTCCTTCATTGCAGAACGTCAACCATTGTGTGATGAAAATGGGAGAGCCTGCATTGAAAATCATCATGGTAAATATTTATGCATTTTATAATTTAGATATTGCATAAAAAAGTATACAGTATTACATTTTATGACAGTAGTTGTAACGAACAGTCTGATACATATTTTTTCCCTTTAAACTTGTCCTATAACGAGCCTTCCAGACCGTTCTCGAAGCGAAGACCCTTCAAAGTTCAGTCTCGAAGCCGTGGAGTGGAAGCGGAAATCTCTAGAATTGCACTTCGACTGCAGCGCCAAATACGATCAGTAGATAAAACTAAGAACATGTCTTTCCCATGTTTTGAAAACTTATTATTTCACCATAGAAATCACATAGCATTTTTAGAAGTTCTCACATTTGCATTTCCACTCAACACAAGAGCTACAACGTACTTCCACGATATCAAACAAGTGAACGATTGTAGAAGTATACCGGGCGTCCCAGAAGTCTTTCCCTGATTACAAACTTTATTCATATCCGCTATATGTGAGGTAGAGATGTGAAAATGGTGCCAAAATGTTTGAAAACTAACCAAAGTTTTTTGTTGCAGGTTTCAGTATCCTGGCTGTAGTGTAGCAGTGTCAGTGCCCAGGAAACCGGAAATGTTCACAAATCAGGAAAGAGCTCAGTGTGTCCCCTGGTATCATTAGGCAACAAAGCCTGTATAATTTGCACTTTGTATGCACGAAAAAATAAACGTTTGTGTAAGATATGATAAAGATAACTTTTTGGCTGATGTTTTACGTTGTTTGAAATCGCTGAGGTTGATGGTTCGGCCACTTCTCGGTAAGAGAGCAACAGATTCTGTGGTCTTGAACTTGTCATACTACGAGTTAATGCTCTCGACATCGGGCGGCTTATTTCCATAAATTGTTTGACAGTTCCTCTGCACTGTTATTGGTTACCGGGTCTCGTGACACACTGAGATTTTCCCTGATTTGTGAACATTTCCGGTTTCCTGGGCACTGACACTGCTACACTACAGCCAGGATACTGAAACCTGGAACAAAAAAACTTGGTTAGTTTTCCAACATTTTGGCACCACTTTCACATCTCTACATTCCATATAGCGGATATGAATAAAGTTTGTAATCAGGGAAAGACTTCTAGAACACCCGGTACTATATTAAAGAAGACTGCAATATTGTGTGCTCCAAGCAAACGGCTCGGTTGCTCGTTTTATTGACACTTTCGAACCTCACTAGCGGAAGTCACTTCCGACAAGATATTACTTCAAGTTTACATTTTGTACCTTCCGGACAGAGCCAAAGCCTGGGTCACTACAGAAGCCAAAGCTCCGACCTTGAAAGTACAAATTGATGCAGTATATAAATTCTCAATGACATTACATAAAGTGACTTTGCTGGATATTCAGATGAACGCATACGTGGTTGTAAAATCAGCAAGAATAGTGTTAAGGTAGTTGAGGATTTGAAAGACACTGACTTAAGTGAATAATACTTTCATCCAGTGGCGGCGACTGGGTTCCAAAACTAGGGAAGCAAGGAGGACAAAGACACTTTACTTTCCATTCGGAGATAAAGTTTAGCATATTGGTGGGACAAAAGTGTTAGAAAGTTAGGAGGCAACTGTCCCCCTCGCCCCCTCTATTCTCAGCCACTGCTCCTGTCCATAGATATAGTGGTCACAGAGTGGGTGGGTGCACCCCCCTTTATTTTCAACACTACGATGGTTATGGTTAAATGGTTATATGGATACATACCAGATGGTTTAAGGGTACAGAACAACGGCAAGAAGACCATCATTTCAGAATTCTGCGCCATGTTCTGCTATACTTTGCGTTGCAAGTGTGCCAATTCCTGAAAAAGATCTTTCCCGGCCGGTGGATTGGAAGAGGTTCTGAAGATAACCCAGCTCTTTTAGCTTGGCCTTCAAGAAGTCCCGACCTCACCCCTGTCCAACAGAGTCTTAAATAACCGGTATCATACAACACAAGAGTTACGAGCAGCTGTGAAAGATGCCTTCACGTACACTGACCTCAATTAGTACTCTGATAGTTTCTTTTTTATACAGCATATTTGCAGAAGATACAATTAAGACGTCCCAGATACGAAGGGCGAATTCAACAAAAGTACATTTTGAGGAAAACGTATTTCAAGTTGTGAGACAAAGGGCGAACTCAACAAAAAACTTTAGAAATCACGAAGGCAGACTTTCCAATCTACTGTTACCAAGTTTTTGTATAGTTCGCACTGTGCCTGACAACTTGAAAAGCATTTCCCTCACAATGTACGTTTGTTGGATTCGCCCTTCGTATCCGCAACGCCTCAACTATATCCACAGGTGTATCAATATACGATGTATAAAACACAAATTATTACTATCTCCATTGACCCTGTACTTGACCTTGACCTCGTTTTAATCGCAAAACATCTGCCATAACATGGCTGAGAATTCGGCTGTGCTATAAAAATAGCGGTCTCCATGCATATGTTTTGGACTCTTAAGCCAGCAGGTATGAGTCCATATCATTGTCTCTGTAGAACCTCTTAGGAAATTCGGAGATTAGGATTGTAAGTACCTAGGTGTATGTAAGAGAGGACATTGACAGTACTTGACCAAAAGTGGTAGACAGATCTTAGCATTTTTTCACGGAAAAATTGTTAAGTTAAAAAAATCATTATTTATTGTGTTCTTTATTGTGGAATTATTGTGAATCTTTGTTTTGAGGAAGACCCTCTTGAGGGTGGAAACGTTAAGTTTACTGTCTTATTTTACAATAAAATTTGGCTTTGGTCAGCATTTCAATTTTTTAAAATTATTTTTACAAGCTAAGTACTTGTAAATTTTCTGTACGAAGCTTTTCAAAATTATTGAATGAATTATGTTTTTATCTTGCAGTTATAAATTCTCGTATCCATACATTCCGAAAAGAAGAAGCTAGTTCTGGTTTCTTTTGTCCATGCATGTTGTCCTGTGAGTCATTCAGCATGATATTTTCTCGTCGGTTTTGGTAAGCAATTTTTTAATGCATCTGGCATATAACCAATTTCGTAGCTTCTAGTCATGTGTGAAATATGTGATGATTATTATAATAACGAGCATGACTCGTGTGATGGCTCTGTATATTGGCCTACTTTCGATTATTTCTGAAATATCCAAACCCATACAACTAATTTCCTGCATGGAAACTAAAATGGTAGTAGATAATATTAGCGAAAGGATTAAGGAATGCAATGGATCATATTCAACTTGACGTCATCACGCAGTGCACTTTGGGAAGAGACAACATGAAGTCGGGAAAACAGGTTCGCAGCTGTCAATGATAGCCTATGAAAAGTAAGGTGACCATGCGTGACATTTCATGATAAAAAGAAAAGATGTATTGTGTGTGTTCCGTTATTTGTTAGAATAAGTGTGCAGTTTCTCTACGGAATTGCAACAAGAGATTAAAGTTACTGCGTCTTGGCTCAAACTCAAAAGAATAATATAGAGTTCTGTATCTGATATGTAGGTAAGGTTTTCGGGGAGATTTATAAACGATTGACGAATAATAAAGCTGCTCCCAAGAAAATTGGTTCCTCTGCTAAATACTTCTGGCATTCCTCAAGTTCAGCGTAGGACTAACATCAAACGCTGATCAGTAACGACGAGAATCTTACAGCGCGAAATTTACGATATTTTATACACACACATTCCTCCTATGCTTAAAATAATCATACCTTGAACCACTTGAACAAAGATCATACGCACAATATTTATCTGGCGTGTTTTCAATACGGTATCTGAATGTCATGTTTGCCCGAAATATGGCGGCGGAGCGGGATTTCGCGCAATGAATTGTGGGGGAAGTTGTTCGCTGAATATCATCCATTCAATAACAGCACCTTGTTAAACCTTTATTCTATATTGTAATAATATTACACTGTAACCCCGTGGAATTTCTTTTTTCATAATTCTCTAAATGTTAGTGACAATGATTTAGCATGCAATGTTAATGGGACATTATCCATTGTCTAGTGCTTTAAACTATACTTATTATAACACTACGTGTCGAGAGAGAAGCTCTTCTCTCGTCTTCAGGCGGTGGGAATCGAATCTAAGACAGACCACTGATTTTACTTCAAATTCGATGCTTTAACCAATCACTTCACGGCATGTAAGGTAAGGATAACATATGTAGAATGTAGCATCCTAGCTGAACCTGCCTTATAACCCTCAAAGTATCCAATCACTTTATTTATCTATTTCTCTAACTTGAGCTCAAAGGTGTGAAGTATGCTCTTGATACACACAACACTATGGCTTCCTCTGAGCCTAACTTGCTCCTAGGCCTCCCCGATGGCGCAGTGGTAGCGTCGTCCCCTTGTAATCCCTATTATGAAAGTAAACAGATTCAGAAAATTTCGTTTAATTTTCCATGTAACTTTCTTTATCTTCCTAAAACGATTAAAAATAAAAAAAATAAACTGAGAGAAACTTGCCTCAGAGCATTTATAAATACTGTATGTACAGGGTGGGCCATAATGATGGGACACATTTCAAATGCATATGTGGAGCATGTAGGAAGCAACATTTATTACCAAATATATGGATAACACTGCCAAATGGCGGGAGTTTAGCACTGTGTTCAGTGTTTGAAGATTACATCCCTGAGATGGACACTACCTTGACGAGGCCTCCCCGATGGCGCAGTGGTAGCTTCGTCGCCTTGTAATCAAGGGGTCCCGGGTTCGATCCCCGGTGGAGGCACATGGTGGTTCGTATCCCACTTTAAACTGTAGGTCCAGTCCCGGTTAGCCTTACTGTGCATAAAGTGGACTTAAAACAACAAATCAACTACCTTGACGAGAACATTATTTGGCGCTAACAGTCAAGTTCAGCATAGTTTTGCGCAGGGTCTCGGCTGGGATGGCCGCTATCTCCCTTCGGATGTTGTCCTTCAGTTCATTAACGGTAGTGGGCCTTGTGGTGTACACCTTGTCCTTTACGGGGGGGGGGGACTTGCCCTTCCTGAGATTTCTGGAAAGGGTTTGCATAATTCAAATTTTAAAATTGTAGCGTGAAAACATGGATGTGAAGTGCCGTGGAAGATAGCAGATTAAGTGCCTAAGGAAACATTCTTCATACCTGAAATGAGACGGCTTCGCCTAAGGGACATGTGGCTGCAGCAGTATGGTGCCACTAGTCATACAGCAGTAGCGTCAATGACAACCCTTCCACGACACTGGTAGTGCGCCATTTTACAGAAGTTTTAACTGCTCCATACAATTCGACAGAGAACCATGCTCTGCATCTGTATGCACGTTAAACAGGCTTGTTTAATGCATACAAACCTTTGGAAAGCGCGCAGTGGAAATTTCCGCCTTATAGGTCTACTTATTTTGCTATGGGGCAGCTATGCTATTAGAAATTACAGATACAACACCTTTTCCAAAATATGCGAGTTTATTCATATTCACATAATGTGCAAGCACCATTAGTCTACATAAAGAAAGATTTTCGATGTTAAACTCGCTAAAATAAACCATTTTCGTGTCGTACCACTTGTGCCAGTTGGATGATTATTAATTGAACTAAATAATTAATAATGATGAACTAAATCTATTCCTTTACAGTCAAGTGAATTCTCCACGTAGTTTAACGGACGAGAAAGATGAACAAAATATAATTTTGGTGTGTGAGTGCCAATTCGAAACTTAAAATTACTTATCCTTCTCCTCCCATGTCGTGGTTTCGCGGACCCCTTCTTAAGGTGTCTGTCTAGAGGAAAAACTACTTCCTCTCCCTGGGCCAGAATCCAAAATGCGCTGCCTGAAGGGCTGCGACTTCGCACCAAGGTTTCCTTGTTACGTCATTGCGTAACTGATGCTATTGCCCTCTGGTGGCAAAATTAAGAAGATTCCATCCATCTGGCACACAAATAAACAAAATGACGGCTCCGCGCACACTACGGTCCATACCGGGACGGCTCATCTCGAGATTCGGTGATGTCCATTTGCCATCCAGATCCCCGGATCTAACTCCACCGAACTACTTCCTGTGGTTTTACCTAAAGCACAAGGTGTACACCACAAGGCCCACAAGGTTCCTGTATTTGGTCAATGGCATGTGAAAGCAATTTAAAGAAAACAAACAAAGTAGTAAGTTTCTTCGTCAGAATAGTCAAGCACAGATGCCCAGCCCTTGCAAACTTCTCCAAGCAAGAAATTCTATCCACTCTACAAATACATGACCTTTCTCTTCGCCGTCAACTCTCAGATTGTTCAGAATCATTAATGGACAACTTTTCACCAGCGAACTCTTGCCACTTCTTAATATCAGAATCCCACGTCCCAACATTAAATGCAACAACTTCTTTTATATTAAATCTTCAAGGCTATCTTTAGAACAAAGATCACTTCTCTACAGGCTAGAAACCATTTACAACTCATTAAAAGACGCTCCGGGCTTCCATTTATCAAAGCAGACTTACAGAACGACGTGCATAAAGCAGCTGAAGTGTAAAGAATATTTTTTTTGCATTAGTTGTTATTATTCTTGTTATATATGTATATGTGTGTGTATGTGTCCATCTCAGTATTTTGTTTATTTCTTTTCTGGTTGATATCCTGATGTAAAATGGATTTTTCTGTATTCAGGACTTTTCAAATAAATAAATAAATAAATAAATAAAACCATCAATGAACTGAAGGCCAACATCCGAAGGGAGATAGCGGCCATCCCAGCCGAGACCCTGCGCAAAACTATGCTGAACATGACTGTTAGAGCCTAAGAATGTTCTCGTCAAGGTTGTGTATATCTCAGGGATGTAATCTTTAAACACTGAACACAGTGCAAAACTCCCGTCCTTTGGCAGTGTTTTCCATATATTTGGTAATAAATGTTGCTTCCTACATGCTCCACATATGCATTTGAAATGTGTCCCATCATTATGGTCCATCCTGTATATATTTAATGAGATTTGCATTAATATAAGTTGCAAAAATTTTCACATCTACGGAGATACTACAAATGGGAATAGGGAAAACATCCGCTTGTACATTTTTTTATGTTTTACCAAAATTCATGAATAATTTCCAGAGCCAATAATTCACGTGTAATTACCGGAATTCACGCAATTACGAGTAGCTACCCAGATATTGTCCAGCAAATTATAGAATGTAATTCACTTTTCATATCCACAACTAACTTTTACTAGCAGCACAAGTGTAGTATTATATTAATTTGTAGATAATTTTGAAAATGATATAAATGATATAAAGAAATTAAAATTTGTTTCCAAATTAATATTTGCTTATTACGGTTCTTGTGAAATTTTGTTTCAAATGAGCCTATCTAATCACCATTTTCTCAGGAATTTTGTACCAATTTAAGTTTTTTGCAACCTACTTCAGAATTTTTCGAGCCTAATTTAAGATTATTAAAACCTATTTTATGATTTTTAGAACCTATTTTAGAATTTTAAAACCTATTTTAGAAACCTAAAAGCACACTTTTTAGAACCTAAAAATCCGAGGTCTAACTATAAGTAGCGCAACCACAGAGGGGGTAGGAGAGGCATTGTCCCCCAACTTTGCATGGAAATCGATTCATGGGGGGCAGGGAGTGCAAACATTGACGGCCAATTGCACCTGCAGGCACAAAGAGGAAAATGACACCTTGATTTCAAATTTATGCAAATAAATACACATTTCATAAAATTTTCCTGCTGCTTCGCTCGCATACCTCATTTTCTTGGTCTTATCAAGTTCAGAATCGTAGTTAGGGGGTGGCGGGAGCGATCAGAATGAAAGAAAGTTGTAATTGAGAGA
Organism: Lepisma saccharinum; assembly: GCF_977018435.1. Lineage (NCBI taxonomy): Eukaryota > Metazoa > Arthropoda > Insecta > Zygentoma > Lepismatidae > Lepisma > Lepisma saccharinum. The sequence continues at coordinate 56,531,323 of NC_139251.1, read as the reverse complement.
ATGTCATAACCTCAGTAAAATCAATATTGTTTCCAGTTTGACCTAAAATTTTTCTCGCTCGCTTCGCTCGCACTTTTCTTCTTTCCTGTAAATTCCCAGACAGAAAAGGAAGATTTGTCTACATTTATTTTGTCATATGAAATGCATGGACATCTGCTTGCAGGAAAAAGAGCGTGCACATTTCACAGGCAATTTATGTAATTTTTGCTGTTGGTTTATTATGAGGTGCCTAAATCGATTCTGTAATGTACTATTTGTATTATATATGTTGTGTATATATATATATATATATATATATATATATATATATATATATATATATATATATATATATATTTATATATATATATATATATATCTGTGTGTGTGTGTTTGTGTGTGTGTGTGTGTATTAAAGAGACTTTGAATATGTACACAGTTTAGTGTTAACATGTTGCATATGTATTTTCTTATTTTATGTCGCTCCATGATGCATATGTGTAAAACATATGTTGTACATGAAAGTTATACATGTCATATGTAAAAAAGAAATACTATATTAGGAATGCATTTATTGTGCATTTCCTGTCTTTCAAAAATACAGTTCGTATGGTTGTTATCCAATATTAATGTGAAATTGGATGTTTTGAATAAAACATCCAAATAGTTTGTTCCAACACAAATACTTTAACACTGACTTCCACAACTATTTGCGTAATTTACGAGGATAATAACGTTTTTGATGATGCTGCTACTACTAATACTACTACTCCTATATTAATGTTGTTATGTTATTATTATTATTGTTACTATTATTATTATAATTATAAATGGTACTTTTATCCTGGTACTCGAACCCCCCCCCTAGACAAAATATCGTGTTTGCTGCTCTGGACTTACTTTGTACATATTGATAGAATACTTACTATCTTTAAGAGTATGATGTTAAAAACGTGCCTAACAATTATTAACACTTAAGTTGTGACTCGCACTCTTCTTTAATGTTAGGCAAGTACTTAAGTTGTGACTTGTACTCTATTTTTAAACATAATCTTGCTAGAATGTTAAATACAATGTAATGTTTCTGGAATGAATACGATGCATAAATCTTCCATGACCTTCTGCGTACCTTTGAGCTCAAGTTTAAAATAACATTTGAAAGTCATAGAGCAGGTTCAGCAGAGATGCCTGAATTCTAAGTGTGTTATCTTTATGGGAAAAATAAAGACGAAAATGTCGCTCCGATCCCAAATTTCGTGTGGGGTGTTTTTAGGTCCATTGGCACCCTACTGGGCGGTGACTTGTAAAATTCGAACATTCTGGAAATTATTGACCAGGCTAACACCACAGTTTGGTCAACGTTTTATCTAAGTGGTGTGCTGATTATACCACTGAGTCTAAACGTAGATTAAAATATGATGTGTACCTGCTTATTAAAATGTAGATTTTGACTTATTATTGATCATATTATGCTGTCCTTATTGCTTAGTTTTTTCAGGTTTTTTCTTTACTTCATTTCTGCCAATTTTAGGTAATCGTGAGGATGAGTGATGATAATATGAAAATGATGAAGGGGCATTCATGAAGAACATCCATGCCCGAGTCGGGATTGGAAAGTGGTTTATTTTTGATCATATAAATAAATATACGTTCAAATTATTTCCTTAATCTCCATGGGCGTCCGGTGTGGGGGCGAGGGGGGGCGTGCCCCCCCCCCCCTTGGGAAATGAAAGTCAACAAAAAATTATATAATTCACACATAAAATTTCATTTCAGCCCCAATAATATATGTTAATTATTGCATGAATATGATAAATTCAAATTTACGCAAATGTTTTTTGGGGTAACAACACTATTATTGGGGAAAGTGTGCCAACCCTGGAAAACAATACCTTCCTTGTCCCTCCCTGGAAAAAAATATGCGGATGTCAATGTTAATCTCTTAGTATTTTGAATTTTCTTCATTTGACTTTAACCGCGAAGATGAAGATGAGTGATGCACACGTGTCGATTTTGAGAATCCAACCAAGAAACTTCAATGGCGATACCTTCCAATCACTAATTTGATCTGCAATAGGACTAGACTTAAATATTTATTTTATTATTAAATTAAAAATACAATTCAATAAAAGAGGTTAAACTGTAGAAATAGTACACCTGAGAATGAAATGCGTAACTTAAAAGTGCACGTACATGTATATTGAAATTTCAGATGCTAGCTAAATTATAACTTTTTACTGGTTAATTTCGTACTGAATGTTGTTGAAGTAGCTACAAATTAGAAATTAAGTAAAACGTATGTCAATATATTAATAAATTGTATTCTAAAAACATTTTTAACTTTTATTTTTTTTTTATTTTGAAAGGAGAAATCAAATTCCTGTCCCTGGAATAGTGAACATTACTAAGTTATTCAAGTTTGAAACAAGACGAAGGCGCATGTATGCTATACGGGATATAATGGATATTGTAGGTAAGAAATCAATATACTAATCTTACCTTCCACCTCATAGCCAACTAGGAGTGTGTGTGTGTTGGGGGGGGGAGGTGTTTATGCATAGATAACCCTACCTCACCACTGCCAGTCTCCCTCTCACAAATCCTACCTAGATTTTTGTCTTCTTATCTTTCCAGCGGCATTTTTATCAAGCCAGTTTTAAGACAAATGAAAATAATATTTCTTAAGTTGCCTTCATTGTTTGATAGCACATGTAGGCTATATTTATCAGTCACACAACACGGGATAAATATATTAACTAAATCAAAACTGAGAACAAAATATTAAAATGAGTATGTTCAAAACTTCCCTAATAATATTAATAAAACCAATATAGTAACACAAGAACTAAAACTATACTAGCTCCAAGCATAAAGTCTCCATACCGTAGTAGATAGCTAAGAGCTGATGCTGTAAAGGAGCACTTAGCACAAATGACAACAAACACAGGTCAACAGGACTCAACAGACAATTATGTTGACCGTGTTTATTGGGAATGAGATTTATAATTGAGAACTTTTGACACCGAAAATACCCCTGAGGGTCATTGGTGCATGTACTACATGAAACCAATTACCACATCTTGAAAGTAATATTTTCCTGTGTTAGAATCCTGGAAGGTGTTTATAATTTAAATGAATTTATAGTTAAAAATGTACCTCACCGTGGCCGTAAGACCGGCTTCCGTGGCGGAGTGGTTAGCATGTGTCAGGGGTCCCGGGTTCGAATCCCAGCCTAGGCATGGATGTTTGTGAAGTGCATTCATCAATTTCATCATGTCATCACACATCCCCATCTTCGCGAATTAGCCAAAAGTGGCATAAAAAGCGAAGTAAAAAAAAAAAGCAAATCAATCAATAAATCTTAAGCGTCAGGCTTTGGGTTCCGGCTACGGGACGTGCCGGTTCGAGTCTTCTGAGGAAAGTATTTCGGCCAGTGTATGGGACGGATCCACCATCGTGAGGAAATTGGGGAGCTGCGAATGAGTAGCGTAACCCGGTCACGGAAACATAGAGCAACGACTGTGGGTTCGTCGTGCTGACCACACGCCACCCTGTAACTGGAAGAATGATCTCCAACTTCGGCAGGAGGGAGTAAGGCCGCCAGTTGATAGGTATTTCCTGGGCGTCAAGAGCTGTTGCGCTACGAGTTATTGTTGTCATAGTTGAAAATTCATTTTCTGCACGAACATAAAACCAAGTATCTGTATTAGTGTTCCGAGCTTAATCAAGCCTAAATTGTGTTTATTAAGTATAGCAGTAAGGAAAACATTTGCTTATTTCACCTATTTCTTGTTTCTTATTTCAGTTTCCATTGGAAGCGTTTTTGGTCTCTTCGTCGGTGCCAGCATCATTAGTGTGGCTGAGGCCCTCTACTTCATCCTTATAAGACCCATATTTTTGTACTTGAAATATTAATATGTATCAGCTATTGTGGCCGCGGTGGCTCAGTCGGTAACGCGTCTGACTACCATTCTAAAGGTCCCGGGTTCGATCCCTGGCCGGTTCAAATCCGGAAACTTTTCTTGCGATGGAAGCGGCCCAGGCGAACACCCAGCGTCGAATAACATGGGTACCTGGGGGAAACCCTGGGGTGTAAAGGCGGTCAGGGGCGTGATGCTGATCACATCACCCCCACTCACGACCGGATCAAGAAAGTGTGGGGCGTTACCCCCACACCTCCTATATGCCTTCATGGCGTGGTGCTATGCACAGAGGAGCACTTTATTATTATTATTATTTTTTACAGCCATTCGATTTGAAATAAACATACCAGGTGGTCAGAATTAAAATTCCTTTATTCGGGGCCCTTTCGAAGCATCAGATTTAGGTGACACTTGGGTAGAGTCTACGGACACCATGGGGGAAAGAATGTTGAAAAGAAAAATAGTTCCAATTTTGATCACCAGGTGGAAATGTGGTGCTTCGAATTAAAATTCTTCTATTCAGAAAACTGTGGAGCTTGTTCGAAGCATAGGATTACGGTGAAACTTGGTATAGAGGTTGTAGATATCATGGGGAAGCGAATGCTGAAGAAGAAATAGGTTTGTTAGTTGCAGTGACGCAACCACAAGGGGGCATGGGGCAGGGGGCAGGGGGCATTGCTCCCCCACCAATCTTGAAAGGAAGTCAATTCTAGGGGGGTTCAGGAGAACAAAATTGACTGCTAAGGGCACATGCAGGGGGCACAGAAGAGCCATTGTCCTCTCGATTTCAAAGTTTATGCAAATATAGATAAATTTGGTAAAATTTTTGTAGCTCGCTTCGCTCACAATGCCGACCGGTTTTTCTTGGTCTCATCAAGGTCAGAGCGGGGCGCCGAAAGAATATAAATGAAAAAAGTTGTAAAACAGAGCTCTATTCTAAATCAATATTGTTTTCGTTTTGGAAAATAAATTAATCTAAAAATATTCTTGCTCCCTTCGCTCGCAGTTTCTTTGTTTCTCTGTATTGCATTGTGAATTACCAGAAAGAGAAATGAAACTTCTGTTAATTGATTTTGTCTTCAATGCATGAACAATTGTTTTGAGGAAAAGAAGCATGCACATTTGAGAGACAATTTTATAGACATTTTGTTGTTGTTTTATTATGATGTGGTTGAATTTGTAACGACTTTGCGGGGTCGCCATATTTAAAATGTTTTGTCGGGGGTGATTAAGAAAGCATACTAAATGCCCTGCGAGGCATACTCCTTCAGTTAAAGTTTGAAGCTCATTTAATCTTATGGACTTCGCTGTAATTGTTGACTAACATGTAACTTGTATTGTTGCAACGTATTTAGTTTGGCACACATGTGTTAAGATTGAATTACCATGTGCTTTTAGTATTTTTTTATGTTAGTGACTTTTACAGTGTAAAACATGATAATTCATAGGTTGCTACTCCTAAAATTTGAATCGAGTTTGAAACGCTGCAGCAGGCTTAGTTCCGATCCTTTCCACCCGCCTCTGTGCTGCCACCAAACAGTATATAAACGGAGCAGCGAGGCCCGGAGCTGCACACGGGATTCACGGACAGATCCAAGGAGGGAGTCCCTGGTGTGGTGGATACCAAGCCACGCCAGGGGATTACGGAAGACGTCGCCTAGTTGTGGAACCTGTGCCTAGATGTCGGACAAGCAGAAGATTTCATTAGACGACCGCATTCCTTCCGGTGTGTTGTTCATCTCTTCAGCCATGGGTACCGAAGGAAGACGCGACTGGTCAGACGAGGTCGAGATGGAAGAGAACCTATCAGCAGAGACTGCCAACCAGGATGGCACGCCAGCAGCCCAGATGACTCCACATTTCCAAGATCTGAAATCCAGAAATATCGGCGCCATCCCTCGGCATCATCCCTACCCAAGAGTTGGTTTTCGTGGTGGCCTGAAATCCAGACCGGTGAGTAGGCTAGATGTTGAAGAATCTCGCAAGAGAGAACGTCAACAGTCGATTTCCAGTGCAGACCAAGATACCAACTCCGATGGTTTTCAGTTAGTGAATCCAAGGAAAGCTGTGAAGCCTAGTCAATCTGTGCCGCTTGCTGCCTCAGTGCCAGTGTCCAACGCATATCAGCTTCTTCAGACTTATACCAAGGACTCTGATTCTATTGCAGGAACATCTGCCACCAACGGACATCAAGATGGAATTGAATTCGCAGGTGAAACAACTTCGTCCAATCGCAAGATACCTCCGATATATATTTACAATGTATCGTCTCCGCACACATTGGTGGCTACGCTGCACAATATTATGAAATCCGAACCGCGAATTCGATATACAGCTAGCAGTATTCGAGTTCACTGTCAAACAACTGCTGACTTCGAATCTCTCGAACGCAACCTCACCACCAAAAAGATTGAATTTGCAAGTGCACCGGTTCGACAAAATCGTCCTCTGAACGTCGTAATCAGGCAATTACCTATCGACGTGCCCTATGATACTTTGTTTGCGGAGTTGGCAAAGAAAGGCTACGATGTGCAAAATGTACAGCGCATGACGCAGAGGGACCGAAAAACTCACGTCCAGAAGCAAATACCATTGTATCTGGTCACACTTCGCAGGAACGAAAAGTCTGCTGACATCTATACAGAAGAGTACCTTTCCTATTATCGGATCAAGGTTCTGGCATATCGACCACCCAGCATCCTACAATGCCACCGATGTCAGCGCCTGGGCCACACCCAAAGTAACTGTGCAGCTCGACCACGTTGTGTGAAATGTGGAAGTTGCCACCTTACCGCAGATTGTCCAAAGAAGGACAGAGAAACACCCGCAGTCTGCTGTAATTGTAAGGAAAATCACCCGGCGAATTACCGTGGTTGCCGATACTTCACCGCCATGGCGAAACGGCAAACAGTACAACCGACGCAGTCTACACGAACACAGAGTCCTTGACCACTCCAGCCGTAACCACCTCTCAGGATGCCACCAGCTATGCAAATACCGTGAGTGGTGTGGCAGACAACAGATGACGTCAACGTCCTAAGGCTAATGAAGAAAACGAAGAAGATGTGGGTTCCATACTCAAATCTCTACTGGATATGGTTAACAAAATGCACTTCGAGAAGATATTGAAGCACATTAATAGAGGACTCCAGCGAATGTCACGCGCTACAACCAGCATGAACTATGTCACGATTGTTCTGCAAACACTCATTGAAATGCAAAGCGATGGGTGCTTTTAATCGCAATGGACTTCTACGTCAGATAAATTTGCTTGTCTTTAATGCAAATGGCATCGAAAAACAGACCTTATTGCTTCAACATTATTTATACTCACGGAATATAGATGTCGCTCTTATCAATGAGTCTCATCTTAAACCTCATATCATATGGACAGTTCCCAACTATAAAATATTTCGAGAAGATCGAATTGGTCGTCGAAAGGGAGGTCTGTTAATACTTGTTAAACGTGGCCTCACTGCTATCGAGATACCAGTTCCACCTTTAGCTTCGTTGGAAGCCTTGGCGGTGAAGCTCCATGCACCAAATGAAGACCTAGTTGTCATTTCAGCATATAAGCCTCCACAAGAAGTTCTGGCCACCAACGATTTTCTTGTACTAGAAACACTTGGCGATAGAATTGTACTGGGGGCGATATGAACGCCAAACACGGTGACTGGCATTCTATCACCTCCAACACTGCCGGGAATGCTTTGGCTGGTATAATGGATCAGCTGGCTTTTTCCATCTCTGCTCCTCACGAACCGACGCATTATCCACGCAATGGAAGTCGCCCCGATGTGCTAGATGTCATCGTGACCAAAGATGTCGGCCTCAGCACTATGCCATTTGTAACTTGGGACCTCGATTCCGATCATCTCCCTGTCTCTGCTTCCATCGGATACGGTTTATATCAACATCAGTTCCGCACCTTACGAGAAGCTATTACTGATTGGACTCTCTTTACCGCTCGTGTCCACAATTCCGTTGACCTAACTACTCCGTTGTCATCACCTGCAGACATCGACAGGGGTGTTACTATCTTCACCAACGTCATCGCAGATTCCTGGCGCCACTCCACGACATTCACAAGAGATCGACTCTCTACTCAGGCTACTCCAGTTTTGTATATATTAACACGACTTGTGCGTTGGGCGCGCCGACGATGGCATCGCTACAGATCGCCCATCCACCGGGGAGACTGGATGCTCCTTCAGCGTCATCTTCATCAATACTTACACCGTGAACGAATCCACCAATGGGATCGCAAACTTGGCCAATTGACAGAGCTTGATCCTGCATTTTGGAAGATTGCTCGTAATTTAAATCAACGTCAACAGCCTACTATGACGGCCATTAATAGCCCTGCAGGCCCAATTATGGACCCCCAGAGGCAGGCTGAGCTTCTAGCCGATCATTTCTATGATCAGTTTCAACCAAACAATGATCTTCATGACGCTGTTACAGAACAGATCGTCGATGCTGCTTTCCAACGTCTTCAACGCCAGCCTTCGTCGTTGGATGTTCCACCTGTCTCGCCTCGCGAGGTGGCAAATGCAACACGGAAATTGAAAAATAACTCTGCTGCCGGCTTAGACGGGATACCGCCAGCTGCACTGAAGCATCTGTCCCGTAAGGGCTACGTCTTTTTGGCCAAGTTATTTACAAACATCTTGAAGTTTGGTTACTTTCCACTTCAGTGGAAATTAGCGAAACTCATCGTACTACCAAAACCTGGTAAGGATCCACAAAATGCCAACAATTACCGTCCCATCAGTTTGCTTTCTCATCTTAGCAAGCTTTTTGAACGAGTTATGCAACGACGACTTCATGAGATCATAGAAGCTAACCATCTGCTCCCAGATCATCAATTTGGTTTTCGCCGTTCCCATGGGACGAACGAACAACTTGTTCGCGTCGTCGACTATGTAGCGATTCGTCTTGATTGGAAGCGACGAGCATTAGGATTATTTCTCGATGTACAAAAGGCGTTCGATCGAGTTTGGCATGCTGGACTCCTGTATAAACTGCGACGAATGAGGTTTCCACTCAGCTATATAAAGGTCATAGCCAGCTTTCTGTCTAACCGAAGTTTCATTACGTCTATAAATGGGCAGAAATCGACGCCAAGACTGGTCCGTGCTGGGGTACCTCAAGGATCGGTGATTTCTCCGATACTTTACTCTTTGTATACTGCAGATGTACCCACCCCAGATAAAGGGATAATTGCCACATACGCAGACGACACTGCACTATTCACTACCGGCAAACGTGTGCTTCAGTGTCAGAAACAGATGCAAACTTTCCTGCCGATCTTTGAACGTTGGGCTCAACGGTGGAAAATCAAGATAAATCCAGAAAAGAGTACTTCAGTCGTTTTTAGTCTATCCAATGCCAAAGAAGGGGCCAGCTTGCAACTATTTCAGCGAGATGTACCCAGCGCTAAACAAGTTAGATACTTGGGGGTGTTGATTGATAAACGCCTTACCTTCGGACCACACATCAATGCCCAGACTAAGAAGGCCAAACAGAGGATAGGATATATATACCCAATGTTCCGGTCCATGGCACTCACACTCGAGACACGCCTGCATTTATATAAAATGATGGTGCGGCCGATATTACTATACGCCAGTCCCGCCTGGCAGCATGCAGCGAAGACGCATTTAATTAAACTGCAAAGAGTCCAAAATCGAGCTGCCAGAGCAATTGGAAGGCATCCTCCTCTTACTCGCACAATCCAGATACACGAAGATCTGAATTTGGAGCTTCTTGATGTAGCACTACGACAAGCCAAACTATCCTTTTGGAATAAAATAAGAGGACACACAAATCCACTAATTAGCAAGCTGGGGTCGGAGAGACCTCGTCATTTCCGCATTAAACTCCCGAGATTGGAGTAATTTTTTTTTATTGTTGTGTTATGTATGTGGTGATTGTAATTGTTTTGTTCACTTTGGGAACACAATATTTTAAACTTCGAGCGACAGTTGCCGAAGCGTGTTCTTGTTATTATGTATATCAAGTTAATTGTTAAAGATTTTGTCTACAGAATACAACAGATTGGAGTCAAATATAATCATGACACTCCATATCGATTATGACATATTACCGCACCGCACCGCACCCGGAGCTGAGTCGACTACCAGATGCCGACTGCGAAAGACCTGTTTCCCAGATCTAGTCTGGATGCTTCAACGACCAGGATACAATAGCCAAAAAACCAAAAAACATGCACTAATTGAACTCTCTGAATTAAATAAAGTCACTAACACTCCCCACGCACCTTCCTGTGAAGAAGTAAGTGTGTATGTGCTAAACTGGTATTTTACATGTGTGTATAAATATGAATAAACTTTTACTAGCTGACTTCTTACCTTTCCATGCTAAATCCCGCAAACTCTGAGATACTATGAATCCATGTCTACGGCTGGCTACATGATAGCATATATGGGTAGACTTTTGCATCGCTTCCTGGTGTAGTGTGTAGTGCTACGGGAGGAACGTTGCAATTTGATTGTGTAAAGTATTTTAATAATTTATGTTACATAAATACGTATGTATTAAATAAACTTTGAATACGTACACAATTTACATGTTGCATGTGTATTTTTTATCTTACGTCGCTCCATATTACATATATGAAAAACGCATGTTTATCATGCATTCTCTGCCTTTCAAAAATAGAGTTTGTGTGTTTGTTTTCCATTTTTAGCTAATGTGATATTGAACTTTTGGAAAAATATATGAAATCGTTTGTTGCAACACAAATAACCTCTTTACTACTACTAATAATAATGTCACTATTATTATTGTTATTATTATTATCATTATTATTATTATTATTATTATTATTATTGGTACGTTCATCCTGGTACTTGCTCCCTCCAGACAAAAATTCGTGGTTGCGCGTCTGGTTAGTTGAGTATTTGAAACGTATTTAGAATCTAAAACTGAAAGCAAGAAAAATTGTTTTGAACAATTAAAGACGTAGGAAAAATTAATTTATTAAGAATTATGTTACATAAATTAGGTTACACAAGTGATAACGTTCGTAAGTCACAGTTAAGTGTTTTTCTCAATTAAGAAAACATAGCAAAAACTTAATGCAAAGAGACTATAATAATTACATTCAAACTGTGACGGAAAGTGCTGCTAAAAACCCCAAAATGTTCTGGAAGCTAATTAACTCACGCCGACAACACGACCGTATTACCGTTCTAGTCTCCTGGAACGGTAAGTCTGCTACAAAGAAGGAGCGCACATCACTTTTTAACTCGTATTTTCACAGAAACTTTACAAATAATACCGCTACTGCACTGCCTGAAGTCAAGCCCATGACTCCTTACACACTCTCTCAAATCTCAACTAACTGCAATGAAGTCCACGAATTATTAAAATCTCTTTCATGTTCTAAAGCTAACGCTCCTAATGATATCCCTGGCATATTTCTACAACGATTAGCCCATATTCTATCCAAACCAATTAGCATAATCTTTAACAAATGCTTTTCCGAGGGTGTATTTCCTCTTGCATGGAAGCAAGCAAATATAGTTCCTATACTCAAATACGGAAACAAAACTCACGTTACTTCTTATCGTCCGATTTCCTTACTTCCTGCACTTGCACTACTAGCCGAAAAAATAATTTCCAATCGTATCCTTGCGCATGCTACTCCGTTCCTCTCTCCCACTCAACACGGTTTTCTTCCTCATGCTTCATGTGACACAAACCTTGCTTGTTTGCTCACCAACGCTGTTAACTGCCTGAGTGCCAAGCAAGACATGGATGTCGTTTACTTAGATTTTTCTAAAGCGTTTGACTCTGTCCCTCATACAAAACTCATCCATAAACTTTCAAACAGATTCAACATTCACGGACCTCTTCTTAATTTACTCTCATCTTACTTGCACAATAGAAAGCAAAGGGTTATCATAGCTGGTTGTTCTTCGTCATGGCTCCCTGTAGTTTCCAGTGTGCCTCAAGGAAGTTCTCTAGGGCTCCTGTGTTTCACTCTTTTCATGGACGATATTCATGAATATATTTCTCCAGAATGCTCAATTTTATTGTATGCTGATGCAGTGGCGTACGCAAGGGGGGGTTACGGGGTTTAACCCCCCCCCCTTGAGCTTGTGAAATATTATGAAAAATGCTGTGGAAAAAATATTAAATGGACAATTTTTCACAGTCAAAGATCTGGGACAATAATATTACTATTCCTACTTCTACTACTACTACTACTACTACTACTACTACTAATAATAATAATAATAACAATAATAATTTGAATTATTATTTCCATGTAGCATGGAGAAAAGCACAGCATTCCAAACACACGCGTCTTTCAGAGTGATGCCTTGAAAATAAACACGAGTTTATGAGGTTGGGTTAGAGTAACTACGAGTATGATTTAAAAGATAAAAAAAGTTGTTTTGTATCTCAGTTGCAACAATGTTCAATACACTGCCGTACGCAGGATTTTTTTTCGGGAGGGGCTGGAATAGTAAATGTGGAAAGCACATGGCTTCGTTTTGGAGGGCAGGATGCATAATAAAATATTTCGTATTTTTGGAGCTTTTCAGTCTATTAAAATTGTATTCAAAGACAAAAATGGTAATCGGGACTCACTTTAAAAGAAGTTTCGCATTTACACATTTTGATTTTTTAAAGTTCTTAACGGATTTTTATTTGAAAATTCTGATTTTCTCAAAATTTTGGTAGGGGCTGGAACACCATCGGCCACCCCTCTACGTACGCCAGTGGTTCAACGAACATGTATTTTTTTTTGTGTGTGTGAACAATGAAAATTAACTAAATAAAGTTGTTGGTACGTTGTAAGAGGCTAATGTATAGACAAAGGCTAGGCGGACAAGAATACAGTCACCAGTCCGCCTTCCCATTGTATCGTTTACCGCAGCACGTTTGAATGTCTCTCTTTGAAATGTCTCACCTTGTTGACTAGACAATTATTCAAACGACAATAAGCTTAACTATTGTAAAATGTTTTATTGGTAAGAATAGGGAGACAATCCAGATGTGAATTATCGGGGACATTTATGCGGGGAAGAAGCCGGAAAAATTCCAACCAATTTCGGGAATCGAATCCGGATCTCCCGAGTGATTGTCACTTGTCAGACGCTCTACCGACCAGATCACCGCAGCTTCTTGGATGAGTTCCATACTTTGATTATTTCAATTTATTTTAATATATTTTCTTGTATTTATGGATCTTCTTCACCCTTGAAATCTCACCTCGTTGACCAGACAATTATTTCGTAACAAAGAAACAATAAAATGCTCCCAGGATTTGATAAAAATCGAATGACTAGAAAGTAATTTCGTTCTAATGTTTTCATAAATACTATATATATGTAGATCTCTACTACTTAATAGTAGTAGTAGTGGTATTAGTAGTATTATTAGTATTAATTTAGCTAATTAATTAATTATAAGTATTATTAATTAATTGTGATTATTATTATTTAATTAAAGTATAATAAAACAATGGTAATGTGAATTTGGAAAAAAAAGTTTTAGAAATAACACCCCCCTTGATGAAATCCTGCGTACGCTACTGTGCTGATGACTGTAAGTTATTTAGAAACATCGCTTCAGTTGAAGACACTTGTTCCTTGCAAGACAATCTCACACACATTGAACGCTGGTGCCAAGACTGGAATCTGAAAATAAATCCCGAAAAATCCGTTTTTATGAGGTTTACCCTCAAATCCAATTTTACAGCACCATCCTATAGATTATGCAACAAAATCATCCCGTTCGTACAACAGCACAAAGATCTTGGAGTCATTTTCGACAGCAAACTCACTTTCATCCACCACATAGATTACATAACTTCGAGAGCCATGAAAACCCTGGGGCTAATTTACAGATTTACAGATATCACACATGTTTCTGCCCTCAAAACCTACTTTACATCGTGCGTAGTAGTTATTCACCCCCGTTGAAGTCGATAAATCAATTGATTGGAAAAGATCGATCAAAGATCAATTGATGACCAAGCAGTGTGGGCAAGCAAGGGTGGGTGTTTTGAGTGATGACGTCATAAATGGGTGGGGTTTATTTTGTTAGGAGGGATTTGATTGGCGTGACGTCATTGAATGGGTTGTGTTTATTTTGTGAGGAGTGTTTTGATTGGTTGTGGGGGGGAGGAGGAAAAGTGGCTGTTGGGGAATTGATAAGATGGTTTCCTGTTGTTAATGATGAGGTGACGGTTTTCTGGGAATGTTGATATGGGTTGAGGTTTCCTGTTGTTAATCAGGAGGTGACTACGGTTAGTTTTCTGGGAATGATGATATGGGTTTCCGTTGGGGGGCGTAAATGACTGTTGAAGTTGATAAGCGTCGACGGTTGAGAAGATAAAGGAGTTGGAAAGGAAATGTGTTGGGATGTTGAAGTGATATGTAGAGATTGTGGAACACGTGTTGGGACATGTCGGGTGTTTCTTGGAATGGGCGTGTAGAAGTTCGTGGGAACGTTGATAAGGTATGACTGTGTGCAGGATACGTTAGTAGGCGGCGGAATGGAGAGCGGGCAAAAAGAGCGGATGTGTCTAATTGGTTTTTAGGGGCGTTGGTTATGAGTTTAGTGGAGATAAATGCTATTTGTGTAGGAACATGTGCTGGTTGGGACTGTAAATGCAAAGATAGAGAAAATGTGATACTGCTGGATGGAGAACGGAAGGAAAGAAAATAAAAAAGTACGTTTCTCCGATGAAAAGAAAAAAGTACGTTTCTCCGAAGAGGTGGATGTGTATGCGATACCGGGGGAGGAGGATCGACGAGGAACGTGGGCACTCGACGCTCTGCGCGAGAGGATGCGCAAGGAACTTCAGGGAGAAGTTATCAGCGAGGAAGAGGAGGGGTAGGTAGGTATATAAAAAGTTCCGTTGTGTTTGAATTTCACTATTCACCAGACATCTTCAGCTGTGTACATTATTGGAGATAGTTGTTACCGGAGGAAGCGATAGAACAGCTATTCGAAGGAAGGTAAGTATGATGGGTTTGGTGTCCTGGGTGTTGACGTTTTTCGGTGGGGTGATTGGAAAATTATCCCCAGCTGAACCAGTTTCGGATTGTAGTAGTGACGTACCTGCTCCTGAAAGTTTACCGGAATCATCGATACGTCCAGGTGGGAGTACGGAAGAGAAATGGTATGAGGGTAGTTGTATTAGCGAAGCAGAATTTCGACGTAGTTGGGAGGAAAAAAATGCCGCCCATCATGTATACGAGAAACTAAAACGCTGTAGACGAAAACGTTTCGATGATGACGGTAAACATTCAAGGAGGAGGAAACAGAATATTCTGAAGAATGTTGTGTCTAACCCCTTATATGGCTATACGGAGTACTCTCCATGTAAAACAACGTGTCTGGCATACCCTGCTACGATTTCTGGTCTAGGGAAAGTGAAGTCGTCGGTCAAACCAAAATTGTCTGGTGGGAAGAATTGTGAGTTGCTGATTATAGATGCACCTGTAAGATTCCGAGAATCTCTTCTGGTCACATATTACAGCAGGAATGTATCGCGTGAAAGATCTTTGGAATTGGACAATGATGGATTTGCGATCAGTATGTTCTATTCCCGACATCGTACGCACGGATTATGCGAGACACATTTTGTTACAGAAAGAGCTCCCGTGTACAGCCACTTACCGTACTGTGTGTGGTCGGAGAAAGTAGCAGATGATATAGCTGCACACGGGTACCAGGCAGGGCCGTTCATTGTAGTTACGGGGGTTACCTCGACTAACTGTATATGCCAGGAAACAGAGACGGAGTTAAATTCCGAGCATATAAATGTAGATTATCTGCATGTTCCTCCTCAATGTGTTGCCACAAAATATCTGATGCGAGCCGGCGAGAACTTGAGACATTCTGTTTCAGGCATCGAGATGGTTCGCTATGAGAATTTGGAGGAGCTAGTTAGTGAGGAAATCCCACGTGTCTACCGAGTAGGGTGCCACAAGTCCTACATGATAATTGATTACTGTGACGTTTCAACGTTAATGCAGATGTTTCGAAAAAGTTACCGAGACTCTGTATTAACGTTGAACGAGATTTTCAAATGGTTCCACACCGGTATAATGTTAAACAACTCGATAGGCACGGTAATGGGTGTGAACGGCCATGTTTTGGATCCTGCGGAATTACTGCAGTACGGTAACGATCCGACAATAAGTGGACTAAAAAGAATATTCATTTTTCTTTCCAGCATATACAAAGTGGAGGAACAGTTTTCCGGAAGTAGAACCCCACCGACACGGCGGTACCCAGATATCATAGAAGAGACGGACACCTCAGAAATTGACGAATAGTGAAAGGTGAGAAAGCATATTGTTTTTTTCTGTATTCCGGAGTAGCGTATAATTTCCGAAACTGAGGGTAAAATGAAAAGATCGATATTTAAAAAAATAGTAATAAACGTGTACATATATATTTAAAATGAGCTATGAATACAGAGTTAGAAGCGATAGAATATAAAAAACAGAAAACTCACAGGAGATTCGGTACTTATACCTGTTGAGCTTCTTCTTCTTCTTCTCCGGAAAGTATCTCCACTATCTCCGCTTGGGGGTTATTTCCACCCGAAGATAGTGAAGTAGTAGACTTACCAGCATTCGGTATCAGGGGGGAGGACAGGCGTGCGAACAGTAGAGCAAAACTCGGAAGGGGAATTTGTGGAAGAGCTGCAGGTTCGAGAGGCACGGGTTCTGTAGCAAGAGTGTGAGTAGTAGAGGTAGAAGGTTTGGAACGGTCGAAAGGTGACGTAGGTATTCGGGACAGAGGGGGTGGGGGGTTTACTGTTGTGGAAGATGAAGAAGTTTGTTTTCGTCTTAAACTCTTCCCTGATGCTAGATGCTGGTAACGTCTTACATGTCTTTTTCGGAGAATATCGAACCTGTAAATAGATAGAAATATTTGGTGAGAAAATGCATATAAATATATAGAACGAAGTAGTAATGAATAAAATGTTTAAATTTAGAAGAACGTTTGTAAGTATAGGAAAGTATGTTTCTATGTGTGAATCGGGAATTATCAGATACTTTAATCGAAAAATTGTAAATATGCGTGTATAAGAAATTATAATTTGAGAATTCCAGAAAAAATGTATTCCAATATAATAGACGTGTCAAAAATATTGTATTATAAAATATGGTATTTACCCTGTTTGGTGGGTACGGCACTCGTCCAGAATCTCGTTCTGCATATCATGAGTACCGAATCTCCGGTCCAGCTCCTCTTCCATCTGGTCCAACTGTCCCCTCATGGCGTCTATTTTTTGCTTGAAGAAATTTCTGTTTTGCTGATTTATCCTGTCATATTTCGCCGATATATTCCTTATTTTTTTGAGAAACGTCTCTTCCGTACCCGTCATCACACCGAACATCTGCATTAATATGAACTGTGTTTTCATCATGTTGCCCATGGTGAAAAACTTTTCCTGAAAACAAAAAAACATATGTCTTACTTTTTGTTTCTTATTTCCAGATGGCATCCCTACCGTTCGAATTTGACCTCCTACACGCGAATGTGAAAAATGAAGCTGAACGTGGAGGTGAGAGAAGGAATCTATGGAGCAAAACCCATGCGAAGCAGGCTGAGAAGCAGATTGCGTGCTTTGTAGATTTTTGCGAGGAGAATGGTTTAGCTGGAGAGTTGTTGGAAAATCTGGAAGAGGTGTGCAAGGATATGGAGGTTAGACTCGACAACCTCGTCAAGCTGTTCACGTACATATTCGACAAAAAACAAACAAGTCCGGTGTTCGAGGGATTTATTGAAAATATAAGAAAAGCTACCTATGTACCATCCCACTTCAGCATGAAAGTGTGTTTTGAACTGATGGAAGTTTTCAAAGGTGTGCGGAAGCAGAAAGGTATAGATAAAATGGGGGTACAGAAGGTGAAATGGAGAAGAGGATGCTAGAGATTTTGAAAAAACGAAAATTGGATAACTAAAAACTAACAATGCTAACACACTAATCATCTTATTCAATTTTCGTTATTTCTATATATGTAATGTATATAAGTTGACATGTGTGCAGAGTAACACTGTTTTTTCTGATCCATATATGTATTTTGAATAAATGGAAATAATAAACATATATTGAATATATATATATAAATGATTATGTTAATTATTTACTTGGAATACTTACAAAGTTCTCTCTCTCCATATTCTTGATGGCTTCTATAAGATGTCAGAACAAACACTGTCAGTGTATTCGACAAGTTTCATTTTCCATTCGCAATATCAAAAGGAAATGGGTGGATGTTGATATCTCTGTAAGGAAATGGGTGGATGTTAATATCTCTGTACGGAAGTGGGTGGATAGCGGTATCATATTCTGCTAACGAGAATGACAAACAATTCGCAGTATGTCACAGAACCTGCTAACACACATAACTCATGGTTAAAGTGTAAACCTTTGTAACCGTAAGTTAATGACCGCTAATAACAGTAGAGTTATATATATATATATATATATATATATATATATATCACACACACACACATATGTCAGAGTATATATATATACATATACATCTTGACCTTGACCTTGACCTTGGCCGTGACCTTGACCTTGACCGTGACCTTGACCTTGGCCGTGGCCTTGACCTTGACCTTGGCCGTGACCTTGACCTTGGCCGTGACCTTGACCTTGACCTTGGCTGTGACCTTGACCTTGGCCGTGACCTTGACCTTGACCTTGGCCGTGACCTTGACCTTGACCGTGAATTTGACCTTGACATTGGCCGTGACCTTGACCTTGACCTTGGCCGTGACCTTGAAACTTCAAACCCGGATATCTCGGTAACCGGAAGTGCTAGACCGCAAATGACACCATATTCGGATTCTACGCCTCGAGATCTATCGATTGGACAACTTGACCTTGAAATGACCTTCAAACTTAAAATCGCTATATCTCGACTCCTAATTGACCTAGGAGGATGATTGATAGCTTGTTGGACTCGGAGTGAAGGCCTCTTTCCGGTGAACCAGGTTTCATTGTTCTAGGACCGGCCGTTTCCTACTTTCTTTATTTTCAATCGTAGGCCCCCCCTTCCGACCACTCTACTGAAAGGTCTCGACGTGCAGATTACGAATTTGTCATCTCTTCCGGTCTAGCTCAATTAGGAGCCGAGCTATTTTCTTATCTACGTCCTTCTTCCTTTGCCGATAGATAAACATTTCAGACGTTCCTTCGTTAAGAATTTATCTACATCCTGTGTCCTGTGTTTACAGATAAACACGAAAACCGTTACATAGCGATATCAACGAGGAAAACATGTGGTGAAGACTGTTAATCATTTCCGGGATAATCACATAGGGTCAGTAGAACCGTTAGGATCGGAGATAACTGTTGCGTCATGCTTGCATATATAAAGAACGGCGTTCTCTCCACAAGACAGTCTTCTTGAAATAATCATTGTACGATCATGGACGTACAGTTATCCGCTGACGATCTGTTAGTGCTATATCGTGACGGATATTACACAACACCTGCACAATTACGGGAAGTGTTGGCGAACATTGCTGAGTCCCCAGGCCCCTCATCGACACCTGATCCTGTATCCCGAGTCACAAAGGAGACGCAGGCATCCGACACAGGAACTTCTACAAACGCTGCATCCAGATCACACCCGGATCCTTTGCCAGGACCGTCATGGAGACCGAACCCACCAGCAGAAGGAGGATGGACAGGTATTCCCGAAGAGTCCCCAGGCCCCCCGTCAACACCTGATCCTGTATCCCGAGTCACCAATGAGACGCAGGCATCCGACACAGGAACTAACGCTGCATCCAGATCACACCCGGAGCCTTTGCCAGGACCGTCATGGAGACCCCCCCAGCAGAACAGCCATCAAATGGGAAAGGTAAGAAAAGGAAACGTGCTTCAGTGTCTCGTGAACAGATAGGGAATATAACATTACATAACATTCAAGAACGTGAATATCCTAAATTCCGTTCCAAGGGACGACATGTTGAATTCAGTTTCTCACAGCCACCAGAAAATGTCGATCCTCACATTTGGATTCGCGAAGGTGTTGAAAATCTTCTCACCTACGTTAAAAAAGACGTCAAGGATGAAGACAAAATAGGTTTAACTTTGTCTAACATATCTGACCCAACTGTGAAAGATATTTACATCGGGTGGCATAGATGTGATCAGTTGCATAGTGATATGGTGTGGAACATTATGTACAAAATACTACAAAGTGCGAAAACCTTCACTGCTACAGATCGCTTAATTTTACGAGCAGACCATGTCAGTATACCTGTTGGAGGTGGGGGTAATCGAACATATTGTTTACCTAATTACATGTTAAGCACTCGAAAAAGAAGTATCGTCGGTGTGCCAAATAGAAAAAAAACCCTCTGTTTAGCTGAAGCGCTGGTCATTGGGAAAGCCTATGCTGATAACGATCCTTCCTATACTCAATACAGAAGAAACAGAAATCTTCTCAAACCTGTTTTCGAAATTATGCGAAAAGCAGATGTAGATCTGACAGACAATACGTGTGTCGGAAGTGGAATTCCCGAACTGAGAAAATTTCAGCAAGTTCTCCCAGAATATAAAATTATTGTATACAACAATCTTCGTGACGTTAAAGATGTTTTGTTTGAAGGACAGGTTGAAAACGCTTCCAGATTTATATATCTTCTCTACGATAACCTGAGACAGCATTATGATGTGATAGTGAACCGTGTTGGAGCATTTGCGGCAAAACAAGAATGTCGCGGGTGTAACGAACTCATATTTCAGAAAGCTCATAACCATCTGTGTAAACAGTTATGTTCTATGTGCCGTTCAACTCCACCGTGTGTGCCTGAACAGGGTGTTCGTAGAATATGTCAAACATGTAACAGAATTTTCAAAAATGAGAACTGCTTCACGAATCATGTTTCTACACCGTTCCCAAACGGTACTGTCTGCAGCGAAATCCAACAGTGTCCCCGATGTTTCAGAATTATTCTCACGAACAATAGATATGAGAAAGTACATAGATGCAACATGAAATATTGTACGGTATGTAATTGTGTGAAACCTGTAAATCATTTCTGTTACATGTCTATACCGAAACCTAAACAGAACTCAAAATTTATATTTGTGTTTTACGACTTTGAATGCTACACTGACATTCCTTATTTTGAGAAAGAAAAAACTTTTCTTCACGTTCCGAATCTTATTGTGGTGCAGACGGCCTGTCACGCATGTTACAAAAAAGAGGATTTAACGGTTCCGTGTTCTGTTTGTGGAACAAGAGAGTTTATATTCTGGGATGACCCTGTAGACACATTCCTGTCCTATTTGGAATTGCATCATAAGTTTTCCGACATAACCATCTGTGCACATAATGCACGAGGTTACGATTGTACATTTTTATTACGGAGAATGTTGGAGAGAGAAATGAAACCTCGTGTCATCTTAGATGGTACCAAAATCATCAGCATGACATATCAAAATCTTCATTTTGTGGACAGTCTCAACTACGTTCAGACAAATCTTGCAGGCTTTTCGAAACTTTTCGGTTTGCCTGTTCAGAAAGGATATTATCCGCATTTGTGGAACACCTACAAGAACAGAAATTACATTGGACCGATGCCTCCTCCTTCTGCATACGGTTATGAATACATGAAAACAGTTGAAGATCAACACCGTTTCATGTCTTGGTATGACGTCGAATGCATGCGAAATATACCTTTCAACAACAGAAACCAACTTCTCCAATACTGCATCAAGGATGTTACCCTGTTGAGACAAGGATGTCTGAAGCTGAGACAGAATTTCCTAGACATATGCAGAATAGACATTTTCAAGGATTGCCTCACAATAGCATCTGCCTGTTCACTAATTTACAGACAGAAATTTATGCCTGCTAACACTATAGGAATAATTCCTAAAGGAGGTTACCATCATGCAGATCAGATGTCGAAGTTTGCATTGAAATGGCTAACCTACGTTGAAGAACAGAATGATGTAATACTTCTTCACGGCGGACGTACTCGTGAAAAATATGTCATAGGAGGACGTTACAGAGTGGACGGTTATCACGAGGAGACGAGGACAGTGTATGAGGCCCTGGGCTGTTACTGGCATGGTTGTCAACGTTGCATATCCGTTAACAGGGATATGTATCCGAAAGATGACGATGAAACCGATCAGGATAGTAACAGTCAGAAACACAGTGACATGTTGAACACAGCAGCCTTCAGATACGAGACAACATGTCGTAAACTTGCGGCTTTACGTTCTGAAGGATACCATGTGGTCACTATGTGGGAATGCGATTTCAACAAAATATTGAAAGCAGATCCTGAACTGAATAGATATCTATCGACACATCCTATTGTCTGCTGCATTCCTTTAAATCCACGAGACGCCTTATATGGAGGAAGAGTTGAAACAGTCAGGACTTATTACAAGATCAAGGAAAACGAGAAATTGCAGTACAACGATTTTACAAGTTTGTACCCTTATGTGAACAAATACTGTGCCTATCCTGTCGGACATCCTACAATATTTCTAGGAAATTCTATTCCTCCGGTAAATGAGGTTTTGAACATGGAGGGACTCATCAAATGTACTATTCTGCCACCGAAATCCCTTTTACATCCTGTTTTACCTACAAAAATGCACGGAAAACTGATGTTTGTATTGTGCAAGGAATGTGCTTTTAGATTAAAATGTGAAGGTACATGCAGCCATTCCGATGATCAGCGTATACTTTCAGGAACTTGGGTCATAGCCGAGGTGCGTAAAGCTTGCAGTTTAGGCTACAAAGTGCTGTCAGTGTCGGAAGTGTGGAAGTATGAAACATCGATGTACGACCCTGTCACAAAGACTGGAGGACTTTTTTCTGGTTATGTCAACACCTTCTTGAAAATAAAACAGGAAGCCAGCGGGTGGCCTTCATGGTGTCAGAACGACGAGGATAAGCAGAAATACATACAGGAATATTTCGATAAGGAGGGTATTCTGTTGGAAGAAAACAGTATCGAAGTCAATCCCGGGAAACGTACTCTGGCTAAACTCTGCCTTAATTCTTTATGGGGCAAGTTCTGCCAACGGGACAATCTTTCCCAGACAACCATCATCAAGGAATCGAAGGATTTCCTCGATAAAATGACTGACCCAAATATCATAATCGGAGGAGTCGTATTCATCAATAAGGACACCGTTTTAGTGAACTGGAAATATGTTGAAGAGGCAGTCAGTCAGAACAGGAAAGTAAACGTTCCTATCGCTGCCTTCACAACATGTCATGCTCGTCTGAAACTTTATGAACTTCTAGAAAAATTGGGTGACAGGGTATGTTATTGTGATACAGATTCAGTAATTTACATAGATAGTCCTGAAATGGAATACCATCCCCAGACAGGTGACGCACTAGGAGAACTCACTGATGAATTGGCAGATTTCGGCACCGATGCGGTTTGTGAACAGTTTGTTTCAACGGGACCGAAAAGTTACAGCATGAAAATAACAAAACCGTTTTCCGAAGCACAGTATATCTGTAAAGTGAAAGGGATTACATTGAATACCTCCACATCAAAATTGATTAATTTCGATACCATGTGCGACATGATAAACAATGAGAAACCTGAAGTTATGGTCGAAAATATTTTCCGAATCAGAAGAACAAAACAGTTCCAAGTCATCAGTACAAATGAAAAAAGCTGTTTCAGCCAGTATTGTTGAAACGACAATTCGACCATGAACATTTATCGTTTCCTTTCGGATACTGTGCAGACTAAAATATGTCTGTAACGGTCCAGATTTCGAACCCTTCGTGGGCTGATATAAAACGTGTTCGCAGACTGCCAGACCTTCATTTTTCTTCAGAATCTGTAAGACGTTTCTTCAGCATGATTCCTAAACTTTCTCATCCTTTCACCATGATGGTTTGCGGAGCATCAGGAAGCGGAAAAACTACTTTTGTGACAAATATGGTCGATTCCATCGTTCATCTTGTAGAAGGATCCGTCAAGAAAATCATATGGTGTTACGATCAGGAGAACAGTATTCCACAAAGTCTTCGAGATGTGCAATATCATAAAGGTATCGTCGATTGGCAGTCGTGGAACGGAAAAACTCCTACACTTATAATCCTGGATGATCTTATGATGGTTGCACAAGGGGAAAAAGTCGCCGACCTTTTCACAAAAGGTAGCCATCACAAAAACATTTCGGTGGTGTTTATAACACAGAATCTTTTTCACCAAGGAAAAAATTGCAGAGATATTTCGTTGAACGTGAAGCACTTTGTTATTTTTAAAAATCCTCGAGATATGAACCAATTCACTGTTTTGGCAAGACAACTTCATCCTCACCGCATGAAGGAACTCGAAAAAGTATATATAGATGCTACCGCGCAACCTTACAGTTATTTGTATATCGATCTCTCACAGTCAACACCGGATCCTTTACGTTATCAGACAAACGTTTTCAACCAGAATTACTCAACTGTATATCTTCCTCAGGAATGTTTAAAGCATCGAGATGAGGAAAACGAGGAAGACACGTACCAACTCACGTTCTAACAGGAATAGACATTCCACTTCTTTCAAGAAACATTCACCTTTCTTGCACGTGTTGAAAAATTCACCGCCCAAAATTCGTAAATCATTATTGAAAAGTGCTCCGAAAAAAACGATACGTTTCATCAGCGAATGCTGCCTGAACGTTTTAAAAGGAAACGTGAAAATTAAACCGTCCGCAAAACGTCGTCTGACACCTTACAAGTCGGTCATACGCAATCTAGTGAAACCGAAAGTGAACATCGAGAAACGCAGAAAGCTTCTTGTTCAGAAAGGAGGATTTCTACCTTTACTTCTAGGCTCCTTGTTATCGGGTCTTCTCGGTACTCTCATTCCTCATTGAGAAATGACATCTTCTTACAAAAAAATGATCGTCCTTTCACCGGAACAGTTAGCACGTATTCGTGGTTCCGAATTGTCTGTGACTCAAAAATTATCCGTTCTAGATAAGAAGATGAATGATATTCTAAAAATGAAAAATATATCAGACGATCAAAAATGGCGTCTTTACAGAAAGGAACTGGACGAGTATTTATGGCTGAGCCGAAAATCCAAAGAACCATTACAGATTCCTATTGTTCAAGATAACGACGGTTCTTCTACTATTTCACCAGAATCGACGTATTTTCCTCCGAACCTGGCAGAGACATTACCCCGTAATACACGTCATCAGTTACAGAATATCATCGATGAGTACCAATCCACGGCACAACATTTGATAGACGAACTTCAGGAAAAAACACTTCCGGATCCGAAAACGTTGAACTTCTCATCGTCGCCAACGGAAAGCCCTGGACGGTCTCATCGACAGAAGAAGAAGAAGAAGAAAGTGACAGTCCGTGTTTCCAGGAAAACTACACCTTTTCTGAGAACACCTGACGCTTACAAACTGGTTCCTCTGAGAAAAAGCCGTAGACAGAGAGATCGGTCATGGGAGTCTCTAAGTTGAAACACAATAAAATTCTCACCAAAATATATTACGATCCCCGACACCATGCTTCATTCTCATCTGTAGATCGTCTGTGGAAAGCGGTACGGGATAAAAATATATCCCGCGATACGGTGAAAAAATGGCTGATGCATCAGGAAACCTACACTCTCCACAAATCTGCGAGAAAAAGGTTTCCTCGAAATCATTACAATGTATGGAACATAGACATGCTTTGGGAAGCTGATCTCAACGACATGACATCGATACAAAAACATAACGACGGATACAAATATCTTCTGACAGTGATCGACGTATTTTCAAAATATGCCTTTGCATTACCGCTAAAAAATAAAACAAGCAATTCGGTAACCGAAGCTTTCAAAACTATTTTCGAAGAAAACAGACGGAACCCTGTTACACTACAGACCGACCAAGGAACGGAATTTACAAATTCTACATTCCAGAAATTTTTAAAAAATGAACATGTACAATTCTCGACAGCAACAAATTATCCTGTGAAAGCGAGTGTAGTGGAACGTTTCAACAGAACATTAAAAGAACGGATGTGGAAATATTTCACCTCAAAACAGACAAGACGCTATGTAGATATTTTACCGCAACTTCTCGAAGGTTACAATACAGCAATCCACAGTTCCATAGGAATGGCCCCTCGAGATGTCAACGAGACAAACGTTTACATTGTGTGGAAACGTCTTAACAAACCTGACACACATGTTTCACAACCTTCTTCAGATCTTAATGTAGGTGATATTGTACGAATTTCTGTCGTCAAAGGACAGTTTGAGAAAGGATACGAACAAACGTGGTCACGAGAACTTTTCAAAATCCATTCCCTTGTTCAGCGAACACCTGTACCTGTATACATATTAGATGACTTAAATGAAGAACAAGTAAAAGGTACATTTTACAAACATGAACTGCAGAAAGTTTATTCGGATCCTGACGAAGAGTATAAAATTGATAAAATTTTGAACACCCGGGGAAAAGGAAAAAATTTGGAATACCTGGTTCGTTGGCTCGGATATCCGCCTAGTTTCGATTCATGGATCAAGGCATCTTCCGTAAAACAGTTATCGGGAAAATAATTTCCAAAACATATTTATATCAAAATATGGCGTTACTGCGATCCAGTGAGTCCTCTGTGTTCGGCGAGAATGGACGATAATTTCTACGTTTACCTCCTATCATCTGCATCGGAGGAATATTTTCCAGACAACACACTCACCCATTTCACCGTAAAACTTGCTAAACGGATCGATCTGTCTCCAGAATTGTGGGAAGTCGGATTGGCAGAACTACATTATTCAACTCTATACGACAATGTTTTGGAAACTGATTCTGGAATGTTAACTCTTCCTGTTCGGACATATGCAAGTGCTGAGGACCTAGTCTCTACCATCATCGAATCTCTCCCCGACGACCTGGAAATAAGGAGATCCGTTCTCGAGAAATTCTGGCATTTTTTGACGGAACCGCAATGGGGAACATTTGGATCTACTACCTGTACGGATAACACACTCTATATTAACGAACAACCATTTTATTTTCCTGCAACAACATATACGATAGAGGATCTGATTTATTTCCTGAAAACAGACCCTGCTAGTGTAGCTGTTCCTACTCATCTCAGGTTTTTCTTCAAACAGGCCGTGTACAAACATCTATCCGTGATAGGGGTTCCGAAGCCTGAACCTGACGATGCTCCAACAAATACCGTTACACCCATAGACGAAACTGATGACTATGCTAAATTTCGATATGACATATTGAAATCTATTTATTCTACCCACGCAATGTCCAATAGTGTTGTGGATAAAAGCCCATATATATTTATTTACTCCGATCTGGTGAAACAACAATTGGTCGGGGGAGAAATGGTACGTCTCTTGCGTC
This sequence comes from Lepisma saccharinum, assembly GCF_977018435.1. NCBI lineage: Eukaryota > Metazoa > Arthropoda > Insecta > Zygentoma > Lepismatidae > Lepisma > Lepisma saccharinum. Next base: position 56,504,020 of record NC_139251.1, on the reverse strand, counting down.
TTACCCGAAAACAGTGTTCGGACACAAATACGTCTTGCACAGTACCCGTAGCCCATTAAACATTCGACCCGATTCATTACGTTCCTCTGGATAAAGCCTCTTTCGAAACAATAGAAATTGCGTTGTACGATAGAAAAGGAAATTTCTTACCTTTGAGAACTGGGTCCGTACCCACAATCGCTGTTTTACATTTTCGTAGAAAAGCAAAGTCCTTTTAAAAAACAGTAGACCGCTATTTCTCTCAGTCTTTGTCGAAAAGCGAATGAATCACCATGAATTCGCAGACCGAATATTACAGTAACCAAATCCGTGGAGGAATTGGCCCCATCTACCGTTCAACTAGAAATAAAAAAGGCAGAGGATTGGGGTCACTTTTCGCAGGACTGTTTAGAATGGTGAAACCTCTACTCTGGAGCGGTGCAAAGACGATCGGAAGAGAAGCTTTAAAAACAGGCGCTAACATTATCACCGACATTGCAACAAGCCAGCAAACTCCGAAAACTATTATTCGTCAACGGGTACGTGAAGCAGGTCAAAATCTTCAAAGTAAAGCACAACGGAAAATCGACTCTCTGGTAGGTTCCGGTTTAAGAACGAAACCTGCAACAAGAATTGCTCAGTTGATGTTAAAACGTTCAGCCACCCGTATTAGAACATCTACGATCCGTAAAAAACGAGCATCCAAAAAACGAAGGAAAACATCCGCAAAATCTAGGAGAACACGTAAAAGAAAAATCAAACAGAAGGTCTCAGGGAAAGATATTTTTGGATAATGATGGAGGATAACATGTGCATGATCTCGCAGTTTGTCATACCGGGAGCAGAAACCGATTTTCTCGATCTTCCATCTGCCTATCTCCGTCTGCAAACGCAAATGGTTAAACAGGATGGAAGTCCCATGAGTGCTTCCGAAACCGAAAAGACCCTCACAAAAAACTGCGGGGTCGTGAATTATCTTCTCCATTCACTTTTTTCCCAATATACAGCGACTCTCAACGGCATTGCTCTAACAGCCGCCGATAAAAATTATTACGCATATAGCACAACGGAAAATCGACTCTCTGGTAGGTTCTGGTATAAGAACGAAACCTGCAACAAGAATTGCTCAGTTGATGTTAAAACGTTCAGCCACCCGTATTAGAACATCTACGATCCGTAAAAAACGAGCATCCAAAAACGAAGGAAAACATCCACAACACGTAAAAGAAAAATCAAACAGAAGGTCTCAGGGAAAGATATTTTTGGATAATGATGGAGGATAACATGTGCATGATCTCGCAGTTCGACCTCTTCCGGAAAAAACCTATTCAGCAAAATGTGGAAAAAACGTACACAGCCACCTACAAACCTATCGCTTCCATCGATAATCAAAATATAATTCAGTTTGTCATACCGGGGGCAGGAACTGATTTTCTCGATCTTTCATCTGCCTATCTCCGTCTGCAAACGCAAATGGTTAAACAGGATGGAAGTCCCATGAGTGCTTCCGAAACCGAAAATGCCCTCACAAAAAACTGCGGGGTCGTGAATTATCTTCTCCATTCACTCTTTTCCCAATGTACAGTGACTCTCAACGGCATTGCTGTAACAACCGCCGATAACAATTACGCATATAAAGCGATCTTCGAAGCAGCTATCAATTACGGAAGCGATGCCGCAAACACGCATCTCACGAATGCCCTATGGTATTTGGACACACCTGAACATCAAGATGAAATCACTGCCGACAACACAGGTTTCACCACAGGGAAAAAAATTTTCCAGTATGTTCCGACGACAGGCAATCCTACGGAAGTGACAGCCGTGGTCGACCTTATGGGAAAACTTCACATAGATTTCTTCCACCAGTCTAAATACCTGATCAACGGTGTTGAAGTACGCATAGATCTAGCTAGATCACGTGATGCTTTTTACATCTGGGGAGACCAGACATCACCTACAGTCAGAATAAAAATTTTAAAGGCTGTTCTCGAAATAAATCACATCATTCCTACTCCCACCACCAGTTTGGCCATAGACAGAGCACTCACTTACGCTCCTGCTCATTATCCGTTCACCAGAAGCGTGATCAAAGCTTATTCTTACGTCGCCGGAACGCAGCAGATTTCGATCGATAATGCTTTTCAAGGTCCTTTTCCGAATGTTGTTCTTTTTGCTATGGTATCCACCGCCAGCTTTCTCGGAGACAGTAAGAAAAATCCGTTCGACTTTAGAAGTTTTAACCTATCTTCTTTCCATCTTGTGAAAAATGGAGAACTCGTACCTTCCGAACCTTTACGGATCACTACAGGAGGAAACAGCGGATTGATAACACGTGCCTATCAAACTCTATTTTCCGGTACAGGCATTCACCACGCCAATTACGGACACCAGATCACACGGAAAATGTTCGAGAACGGATTCTTTTTTCTGATTTACGACATAACGCCTGACTCTTCAGGAAACGACACGCACACCAGTCTCCAGGAACAAGGCATCATCGGAGCCGAGATGCAATTTTCTCCCCCGCTGTCGGAAAATATAACATGCCTTTTGTATGCTGAATTTGAATCTGCAGTGGATATACCTAAAGATAGAAGTGTCATCCTCCATCAGTGAGACAGAATTTTCCATAAATATGTCTGCCTGTGTTTCTGACTCACAGTGTTATCGAAACAGCTCTTATGTAAACATTATACTGCTTGTGATGGAAAAACCCACCAAAGTGATAACCCGTACTATTAAGCATAGTAGTGTTTCTTCGAAAGTGACAACTTGGAAACCTGTGAAGATACAATCGTTCCCCGAACTACTTGACAACAGCCCTGGAAGCATAGAAATGACGAAAGACAGACGCATTATTATACATTATTGAAAACATAAGCAGCATGAACACGTCGCAGATCAGACAGATTCTATCTCGTAACTGTTCCACCAGAAACATTTTTTACGGTGTTTACCCGAGAGATCTTTTACCTCGGACGTTTCCTACCCCGGCCTTGATCATCGCAAACACTGACAAGTCCGACTCCCGGGGTACACACTGGGTGGCCTTCTATTTCGACAAAAACAATGTGGCCGAGTATTTCGATTCATACGGATTTCATCCTTTCTATCAAGAATTCGTAAATTTCCTGAACAGTCATTCCTCGGTATGGACTTACAACAACATTCCCTTACAGGGGATATTGGACACAAAATGCGGTCATTACTGTTGCGTGTATGCTTATTACAAAGCACGTCACGTTACAACCAAGGATTTCATCCACACATTTCCACCAGGTATCAGTAAAGATGGATATATCCTGCACCGTTTTCGTCAGATCTTCAAATGTTTACCACATTCCAAGTGTTCCAGAGGGGAACAAACATGTTGTTCTATCCACACCATGCAGGCTCGCGTCATGAAGAAATCTATTTAAAATGTGTGCTGCCGTATCTTTCTCTCAGTGCCATCGAGACAGTTCTAGTGAACACACCATGGAACCTACTGCGGCTTCTATAATGGAGAAACACGACAAACTTGTGACACGCATGACCCATAAGGATGATGTTTCCAAACGTAAACCTCGCAAACGTGTGCAACCTATTAAATTAGAAACCGTTACTATCAAGAACGAGACGGCTGACGAGGGAATGGATGTGACTACGGACTGTGATTTCATAAAGAGACGTAGGGAAATTGGTTTTTCCACAGACAAAATCGAGTGTCCTAAACTACATGACGTAGATGCATGTTTAGATCTTTTTTCTTGCAAACACATATTTTCTGAACAAGGAAAAAAACAAGTACGTAGCCATAGGATTCGAAAAGGAATCCCCTTTCAATTTGGTGTGGGAGTTTTCGCAACAGGGGAGATCACCCGTACGCATCGATTCTAAACAGATTAGAGAACTGTGTGGTTTAAAATCTGACTTACTGAATTACGTCGACACTGGTCGACGATTCAATTATTTGGTTACTGGAAATATCACCGTTAGTGGTGTAAATTTTTTCGGGAAACGTTGCATCTCGATGTATCAACATCATTCACCGGATGCTTTCATTTTCACAGCCTCTGAACTACATTTATTTATGTGTAATCTTTTTAGACCTCTGCAAAAATTAATGAACGAACGTTATCATAAATTACAACCCGAAATGGAGGCTTTTGTATATTGTATAAAAAAGAATATGGTTTCAGAAAAAAAAGAAGTACCCGATGTATTGAACTATTTTTATGTACTTTGGTACAACGAACTGATGATTGAAATATATCTTGAGAACAATCTTGGACACACATTGATATTGTAAATAAGTTATGTTATGTATCTGATGCTGTAAAGTATCCATTGTAAATCTATTCCATATTGTATTCCATTGTTATTTTTATGTATTGTAAATCAGTCTTTGTTATTTTATGTATTGTAAATCAGTCTTTTTTATTTTATGTATTGTAATATAACCCTTCAGGTATTGTAAACCTTCCATATCATCAATTGTAAATAAAATATTTGTGTTATTCTATATCCATACTATCAATTATAAATAAAACATTTGTATATTTTGAACATTTCTTTTATTTATTACAATAAAAAGTGTACATTTTCCAGACATTTTCAACTGCACAGGTTTTTTCACCTTTACCATGTTCTTTACATTTTAAACTTTCTGAACTGTTTTTGACACTGCTTAACTTTGGACATTCAAGTTCTTCGATATTGCATACAGTCATCTTACCCTCACCTTTTTTCCCCACTAATGTTTTCACCCATTCCATTTTCTCCGTACCTTTAACATAAACTTGCTGATTCATAAGCACTAAATACAGAAGATCTTCTAATTTCTCGTACGGTAGCCATCCATCATTCCAATCGAGACCATGTTTGTTGGTACGGAGCCAGTAATTCACTCGGCGATACTTTTCACTCAACAAGTGTAAACCATATGGAGGTTTCACTAAACAGTCAAATGCACTGTCGAAAGGAAATTTTAAAATTCCTACTTCTTTACACACAAATTCTCCTTCGACTCCTCGAAAACCTTGAATGTCCAAAAAACAGGCATCCATTTTGTTCAACAGGTGAACACTGTCAATGTATCATCAATACTGCCCCGACATACCGCACACTTGTCCAATTGAGAGGCACAGAGACCACAGGCTACAAAATGTCGACACGGAAGAATTACCACACTGCGAGAGTTTTCAAAACATATTTTACAGAGTAGCACAGAATCCACACTCTTTTTATCGGATGTTTTTTCAGTAGTTTCCACACTGTCGCAATATTTGCAACTTTTCGAATCACTGTGTAACGCTGCAACACTCTGTATGTAACTACAGGCTGGTATTGCCTGGTAATGTTCTAGAATCGGGCAATCTTCGGATGTCCAATCACACGCTCCGTACCCACAATGGAAACATATTACCCTATCACTGAATCCTGAATAATAAAAACCTGCAGTGACTAATTCTTCAGCAGTCTGACGTAATCCTATTGGCCACTTTCTGTAAGTCTTGTATCTCGCATTCACCGACATATAATCGGTGGTAAAAGGACCGCCTGCTATCAGACGAGTATGGTAAGTATACACTCTCATATGTCGAACAAAGAAAACTCGTCTGATACTGTAGGTGACGGGGTCCTTGGTATCGGCGATAAAGGTTCAGCCAGAATATCCTCAGGATCGTCGGGGAACAGCCGTCTGCGAAAATCGAAACCTTCGGGAGGAACCACAGGGAAACAAGGATGACCTTCTAAGTTAAGTAACAATGGACGATCACAGCCAGAACACCACACGGAATTTCTGTCTGCCAACAAAGAAAGCCACTCTTTCACTCTCTTCTTCAAAGCTTCGCCAAACTCTTCCTTCCTGCGACGTAGTTCGCACATACACCCGTGACTTGGAAATCCTGTTCTCTCGTCACTTCTTCTATTCCTCTCTTCTATCTCCTTCAAAGTCTCGCAGCGACGGTGAATTCCTTTTCCTAATCCGTTGACCAGGTAACATCCACACCAGGGAGATTCAGGTATCGCTACATACATAAACGGGAAATAACTCAGCAACCGATCCAGGGCCGTTCGATCGCTGTCCAGATCGCCGCAAGACCGAACAAGTTCCCAGAACTCTTCGTAGCTGATCTCGTAGAAATTCACACCATTATCAGACAAACGTGTACCGCTTACATCCATCCTCACATGATACTATTATCCTCCATCCTTTCTATTTATACCTTTTTCCCTCCTACGTCACCATTTCCGTTAAACAAACTTAAAACTACAAGGCTACGCCCAAAACATGTTCGGGCATGTTCACACAGAAAACCGTTACACCACCCAGAAATTGCAAATTCATCCAAACCTACGCCCAAAACATGTTCGGACATGTTCTATTCAGACAGAAAACCGTTACACCCATTTCCAGGAATCTCAGACTCATCAACGGTCTCAAACGGGAAACGCCCCCCAAAAATAGCCACCCATCTCATCAACAACCGGAAACCCATATCAATCACTCATTAACAACACATCAACGCCATCTGTTTTCAAACACCGGAAACACGTACTCCAATTTATATATGACGTCACACGCCAAAATAGCGTAACAAAAACAAAATGGCGTCACAGAAATTAAAACAATTCATAATAATAATATAATAATATTTAAATTAATAATAATTTAATAATATAATCTGGTCACGTGACTTCCATTTTGTGACGTTACAAACAGTCACGTGACTCCCAGAAATTGCAAATTCATCCAAACCTACGCCCAAAACATGTTCGGACATGTTCTATTCAGACAGAAAACCGTTACACCCATTTCCAGGAATCTCAGACTTATCAAAGGTCTCAAACGGGAAACGCCCCCCAAAAATAACCACCTATCTCATCAACACCGGAAACCCTTATCAAGTCCTCAATAACAACAGGAAACACTTCCCGCCAAACCTATCAAAGCCCCGAAAACGCCCCCCACTTATCAATCTCCTCATTAACAACAGGAAATCCATATCATTAAGCCCCGCCCACTTTTTCCCAACAACCAATCAAAACGCTCAAAACACCCACCCTTGCTTGCCCACACTGCTTGGTCATCAATTGATCTTTGATCGATCTTTTCCAATCAATTGATTTATCGACTTCAACGGGGGTGAATAACTACTTGCGTCGTACCTATTCTTGAATATGGTTCCTGTATTTGGTCAATGGCCTGTGATAGCAATATAAAGAGAACAAACAAAGTGGTAAATTTCTTTATCAGAATAGTGAAACATAGATGCCCAGCCCTTGTTGCAAACTTTTCCAAACATGAAATTCTATCCACTCTTCAAATTCACGATCCGTCCCTTCGCCGTCGAGTTTCAGATCTAACATTTCTTTTCAAAATCATGAATGGACAACTTTTCACTAACGAACTCTTACCACATCTTCACATCCGGATCCCACGTACCAACAGCAAATGCAACAACTTCTTTTACACAAAAGCCTCAAGGCTATCCCTAGAAAAAAGGTCATTTCTCTATAGGCTACAAACAAGGTACCATACACTAGTTGATCCTCCAGGCTTCCAACTATCTAAGCAGGCTTTCAGAAATGCGTGCATCAAGCAGCTGAAGAGAAATTAATATTTGTTATACCCTTGTTATTGTTTTATTATTATTGTTTATTTTTTATTAATTTTATTCTTGTTACATATGTGTGCGTGCTTCTCATTTGTTAATTTCTATTTTTCTTGCTGTTGATATCCTGATATAAAATGGATTTTCTCTGTATTCAGAATTTCTCAAATAAATAAATAAATAATGAACGATGTATACACTTGAAAAGGGATGTGTTCTTTTTGTATAAGGAACGTTGAATACATGTGCAAGGGATGAAGGAACGTTCTGAAGTATAAAGATAATCAAACATGACCAAGGACCCATTTAGAGGGGTCCATGGGGTCCGGACCCTACCCTCCCCCAAAACTTACATGTACTAAGATTAAATAATGAAAATATACTTGTTAAGCATTTGTTGTTTAGTGGAAGCTTATTTAATTTGTTTTCGCTGAACTTAGCGGAAGAATGATATTTTATTGGGATATTGGGATGATAGGAAGTTGAATAACAGTATCAAAGAAGATTCATGCACACTACTACTTACAATAATTTGCATAAAATATGAATCAAGAACTTTACTTTTCGTCAACTGGACATGACGTTCTTTTTTTGTTATTCAATTAATGTTCGATTACGACACTTCCTTAATTTTGGTGATCTATATGAGTATCTCTATTCTTATACCATCTATTTACTTATTCATGAACTAAAAATGCAATATCAATTCGTAACAATCTGTATCATACTTAGAAATATCAATACAATGAAATTCCGAATCCCAGTTATTCAGCCATCATTTACAGACAGGAACTTGCCAATCAGGAATACAGTGCCAGACATTACTTAAAGCTCTTCCTGGTCATCACCGACGTAAACATGTAAACAGGCAAACACCAGGAAGAGTCCAGAGGTGTGACTATGCATTTGCTTAGTAAAATCGATCTGTATAAATATCTGAGAAGATAGAGGTCAGTGGTCGTCAATCGAGGAGCGAGTTACGAGCATTACAGAGAGACAGGCAGGAGGACGTTTTGGGCGGGTCGCAAGTCAGACTCTTTATACAGTCTCGAGCATAACCTCTCATCGCAGATCTTCGGCTGCTGTGCAGAGGTGTATACCTTTTCAATAGCCAAACTGATCCAGTCTGTATGCGTTAAAACTCAGGTGTCGTGTTTTGCCAATCGTATGTGTTTAGTTAGTACCTTTCGCACCTTACCATCAAGCTCACCATGAATGGTGAGTTGCTGCATGATTAAGGATGAATGATCAGTGAGCTACATCACCCAGTTACATCCCACATATCGAAGGGTACGTTACGAATTTACTTAATATGATTATAATACAGTATATTAATTTAATCTGTTATAATTATTATAATTATGTGACAATTTGTTCGGACTCCGGAATATAATTCTGAATACGTGCATGGACGTCCGCAGGATTTTTTTCAGGGAGGGGCAAGGAAGGTACTTTTTCCAGGGTGGGGGCAAACAGGGCACATTTTCTCCAACGAAAGTGTTGTTCCCCAAAAAAAATATTGTTTAAATTTTAATTTATGATGTTCATGTAATAATTAACATATTATTGTGGCTAAAATGAAATTAAATGTGTGAAATACATAATTTTTGGTTGACTTTCATTTTCCAGGGGGACCACGGCCCCCGCTTGCCCCCCTTCTTCCGGACGTCCATGGATAGGTGCCTGAACATGACATTCCAAATTTACTCAAAACCTATGAATAGTGAGTCTAAGCACAATGAGAAAGGGTGGTCTAAATAGAATGAAGATATACGCACAGAACCCAAGTGTCATTTGACACAAATATCTTGACTCCAATAACACATAAACATACACAAACTGCTAATGATGTACTCTTGGCGCATCAAAATACACACAGAACTGCATCAAACGGTACCTTATCATCTTCTGTTCCGTGTGATGTATTAAAAATGCACCAATTGAGATGATCAGCAACAGAAACTAAATGACAACATTTAAAAGAAACCAAAGTTACACATTTAACTCTGTCAATTGATGGATCAAAAGTTCATCAACTTTAATTTGAGTTATATATGTAGGAAATACACAGTCGGAACAAGACGAATAATTTGACTGACTATACAAATCACAATGCAATATTTCACCAGAGTAAAGTATAGCCTATATAAAAAAACAACAACAGTGTTTCAAATATGGCCACCATGTGAAGCCAACACCATTGTAAACACGGTTTGAGTTCGCTTTTAGTTCCACTGACGGACTACGTAGGACTGCACCTACAGTTGAAAGTGAAGTCCGAACCACAATGTACCTCTACAGGGAACCGTACTCGGATCCCTTGATCACGACGTTACCATTACACCATTAGGGAGGCACTGCACGAATTAAGCTGTTTGCTTTGGAGGAGATGCCCACTAAGTGGCGAATCTGTGATTTCATTTCTGGAGTTTTTTTTCGGTACATTTGAAAATTGGTTCTAACCGAGGTCATTAGATCTGATGATAAATTTTGCCTACACGTAATTTAGGAAAGGTATATTTACATTATAAAAAATTCCAAACTCACACACAAAGCAAGCTATAACTAATGTCTAGTCTTACGGCTGGCGTCCTATAACTCTCGACGCCACCACTGTTCTCTGGTTGGTCTGCGGCGTATACCCCACTTCCCTTGTCAGCATGTAGGTCGCCCGCTGTAAGACTAGACGAGAGTTGTAGTAACACCAAAACTTTGAGCAAATTTCTATTGCCATGTTCAAACTTAACGTCCATCTAGTCTACATACAAGTTTCTTGTGAATACTTTACTACAGGTAGAATATCAGTTCTATGCCATGAAAATTTAAGTGGAGACAGCCTTCTGTTGTGTCGGCTAGGTAAGGTTGGCCAGTTTTAGAATGGTGGCCTTCTTAAGGCTGCATAATTTTCACAAACATTTTCATAACTGGATCATTAATGGACAAAAAGAGTTTTGTTTGATTGTTACATAGTTAGGAAATGGTCCCATTTTCTCGGAGGGATAAATAATTCTCCTTTGCTGGGGGTAAAAAATATGTGACGGGAAATCCCTGTAATCCCCCACTCTGTTAGGGATGCACTGTAAACACTGTGTATAACACTGCTTCTGGTTTGATGTGAAGTAACGTTTTGTGTCGAATATAACTTGAAACGCTTAACTAGGACACTTAAGAGAGATTTCACACCGAAGCTACAAGCTGCAGGCGACACTTGTTTCTCTGCTCAGTTGACATGACGATACATATATAATTGCACTAAACAGTTTAGTCACTTTTATTATTAATTAGTTTATTATTTTCATCTTAAAAAACATAAGAATATACATTGCTATGTGCAAATCATGTAAAATTTGTGCAAGTGATTGAAACTCAGGAGAGAAATAAGAAAACGGAGAAACCATATGCTGACCAAGGCAAAAATTTATTTTCTTATAAAACATAAACTAGACGTAACGTTTGAACTTTCTAGCAAGACCTTCTTCAGACTCTGCACCAAGTACAAATGTAGCAAGGTACAAAACAGGACGATATATATACACAAACATTACTCCCCTCCAAACTATTAGAAAGTTGTTCTGGAACAAAAGGCTAAATATATTTTCTTCCATCTAGAATGTGGTTGAACTCTTTATCTCACGCTCATTTTCCTTCATTCTTCTTCCTTCTTCTCTCCGCTTTCTCTCTTCTCCTTTCCACTCTTTCTAACACCTTCTTCCATTCTTTGTTTTTGCTAGGTTGTAACGATTTCAATGAAAGTCAATGTATTCACTACAACCCGACAGTGTCCGTGACTGGACAATAATAAAAGTGTATTGATCGCAGCCATAACTATCGTTGCCATTTGCTTTCCAATTTTAATCGTACACCTTTTAACGTCTTAAAACTATTCCCTCCTCCACTTTGAATAAGAATTACAATTCTGGAAATAGAACTTACCTCCTTGCTACAAAACAAAGAAGGATATCATCGGTGTTGATTTTACTGTTTCCGTGCCCAGTCACCGCCAATGAAAATGGGTCACCTAGATCTTCATAGCCCAGTTGTCAGTTGACGCGCACAGACCGGTATCGAAGACGCTCCTGGGTGACCCACATTCACCATGGGTATAAGCGTGGAATCCTACAGAGCCCGCATAGGACTTTTCAACTCTTCTAAATGGAAGAAAATCACAGGAAACAGGGCTGGTATCGGGCAATGGCTTGCCCAATGTGTTTTGTGTTTCGGAGTTCTCTGCACGCTGCTCATCATCGGAGGAATAGAGCAAAACCCGGGTCCAGACTCTGAGAAGATGACTATCGAGAATCTGTATAGGTTGCTGAAGGAAGGTCAGGAACAGTTATCGTCCCAAGTGAACGAGATAAATAAGAACGTGCTGTGTTTCCGGGAAGAACTGTCGTCTCTCAAGAAAGACGTGAAGGCCATTAAGCAATAAATGGAATTCTTAAAAGAAGAGAACGCCAGGTTAAATGATCAAGTATCCTACCTTGATTCCCAATCTAAAAGGAACAACCTCTTTTTTTACAACGTCAAGGAAGAAGAACGGGAAACATGGGAGAGGACGGAGGAAATACTATGCCAAGTGATAGAAAAGAATACAGGCATCGCGCTAGGAGGAGATTCGTTCGAGAGGGTGCATCGCTTTGGCTCAAGAAGAGGCTGCAGTCCGATTGTAGCCAAGTTTCTCTCGTTCAAAGACAGGACGAAAATACTGATGAAATCTAAAAGTTTCAAACAGTGCGGTGTAGCGGTTTCGGAGCATTACTCTGATCGTGTGCGTCAGATTAGAAACGAGCTAAAACCTCATCTCGAAGAAGCCAGGAAGTGCGGTGTCGGTGCGTTCCTTCGTTACGATCATCTCGTTGTTAACGGTGTGCGTTATTCCTTGCAACAGTGCGAAGAATATGCAAGATCGCGTTCCGTGCAAAGAAATATGGCAACGCAGGAAATTCCCAGAAATACACCTGTGAATGAGAATGTCAGTGTCGAACGTGAATCACGAGTGTCTGCTGCTACCCCCACCCCACGTCACCCCCGGCTATCGAACTCCGAGAATTCCAGGATGCAGCTGAGGAACCGAAACAAGTGAGTTCTGTGGAGTGGGAGATAGGGACCAAGGGGAGGTAAGAATCAGTCGAGAAGCGATCTTGCATTAGAAACTATCACCATATTTCATAGCAACGTTCAAGGGTTGACATCAAAAGCGTCCGAGATAGATATATTTTTCGAGAAACAAAAAGAAAACAATAATGAAATTAGTATTTTTTGTTGCACTGAACACTGGTTAGTAAAAGATGAAACAAAGTTTAATTATATTGATAATTTAAGTATTGCATCTAGTTACAGTAGGCCAAATATAATAAGAGGCGGGTCTTTAATTTTCACTCAGAATGAACTTAAAAGTAACGTAGTTGAAATAAAGCAAGCTGTTGAGTTGTCTGTAGAACAAGACTTCGAATGCGCCGCGATTGAAATAGCTATTTACAACTTATGTGTAATATCAATATATAGAACGCCTAGTGGAAATATGGATGCATTCTTAAACAAGTTAACATTAGTACTAGATCTCGTAACAAAAAGCTCCAAAAAGAATATTGTTGTTTGTGGAGATTTTAACATTGATGTATCTAAAGACATAGCAGCAAAAAATAGTTTTCTGGATGTAATGAACTCTTTTGGTCTGTTTCATACAATTACAACTCCAAGTAGAATCACCAACAAAACAAAAAGTACAATAGACAATATTTTTACCAATATAAACGTTAATAAATATTCAGTAGAAACTTGCATAGGTTTTTCTGACCATGATTCTCAGCTTATTAAGGTAAACGTAATAGAAGACAAGCGAAATCATAAACCACGCGTAAAATTCAGAGTTATTAGACCTACAAACAATGATGAGAACATTTCAAAATTCAGAAACGCGCTTAAATAAGAAACGTGGGATTTTATAAACAATATGGCTGTAAACGTAAACGCGAAATTCGAAAAATTTCTTGATACTGTAAGATACCATTTTAATAAATGTTTTCCCATAAAAAAAGCACGAGTTCACAACAAAACCAATTGCCTATGGATAACCAAGGAAATTAAAAATCTTAGCAAATTAAAACGATCATTGCATAAACAGAGTAAATATGCAAACAGCCCTACCCTTAAAGATCATTACAAACAGTTCAACAAAAATTACAAGAAAATATTAAAACATTGCAAACAGTTGTATGTTGATAAAAAGTTGAATAATTCAGAAAACAAAACTGCAGAAGTATGGAAAATAGTTAATCATATAACAGGTAAAAAAACGATCACGAATCAAGATATCATATTAGAAGCAGGCAATGTAATAGAGACAGATCCGCAAAAAATAGCCAATACTTTTAATAATTATTTTGTTAATGTAGCACTTAACCTGCAACGTAACATCAGCGTAACGGACACATACAAAGAAAAGTTAAATAACGTGAAAAGATCTTTCACGCATTCTTTTTATATGACCCCTACTACAGACGAAGAAATTTCCAACATAATTCGAAATATGAAAAACAAAAAGTCAACAGGGCTAGATTCAATGCCGATTAACGTGATCAAAGAGATTTGCACGTACATTAACGAGCCTTTGGCTAAATTAATTAACGAGTGTATGGAAAATGGTAGCTTTCCAGATTGTCTAAAAATATCAAAAGTAATACCCTTATATAAGAAAGGGAATAAAACAAAAATTGAAAACTATAGACCAATTTCCTTATTGTCAATTTTTTCAAAAATTTTCGAAAAATTAATTTATAATAGGATAGTAAAATATGCAGAAGATAAAAGGATACTCATAAAGCAACAAAATGGGTTTGTGAAATCGAAAACAACAAAAAATGCCATTTTTGATGTAATTGATAATATTATTTCCGCCATAAACAAAACGTATTCTGTTGTTGGAATTTTTTGTGATTTATCAAAAGCGTTTGACTGTGTGAATCATCACATACTACTAGAGAAATTAAAATACTACGGAATCCGCGGTCTATCAAATAAATTAATAGAATCCTATTTATCGAATAGAAAACAGAGCGTTGCAATAAATACCTTATCCAATAATGAGACGCAAACAACATATTACTCCGAATTGAAAGATGTGGTTATTGGAATCCCCCAAGGATCGATACTAGGACCCCTATTGTTTTTATTGTTCATAAATGATCTTCCAGCAAATGTTGAAACTGCCCAAGTTACTCTTTTCGCTGATAATACTACGGCTTTAGTACATTCTGTTAACGATGTAACTTTAATTCAAAAAACGGAAGAAGCTCTTACTGAACTACAAAGCTGGTTTTCAGCAAACAAACTTTCTATGAACAACGAAAAAACTAATATAATAAAATTTGGTGTATCTAGAGCCAAAAACTCTTCTATTAAGCAAGATAATTTCACAGTAGGGCATGCCGTTATAACAGCTACTAACAATACAAAATTTCTTGGAATATTTATAGACGAGTGTCTAAACTGGAAAGTTCACATAGATCATTTATGCAAGAGGCTAAACACCGTATGTTACCAATTAAGAACCTTAAAAAATAGTTTCAATACAGTATGTATGCTAAATATCTATTCCTGAAACTTCGAAAGTATTTTGAGGTATGGTATCCAATTTTGGGGGCCTCGGCTCAATCTCAGAGGATTTTTAAAATTCAAAAAAGAGCATTGCGTATTTTGGCAAATGCACACAAAACTGATACATGTAAACCTCTTTTCAAAAAATTTCGTATATTAACACTTCCAAGTTTGTACATACTTGAAACACTTACTTTCATACACGAAACAAAACCGAACTATCCAAAGAACATAGACACTCACAATTACAATACCAGACAAGAAAATAACTTCCACATTCCCAAAGTGCGGCTAACTGCATACCAAACGGGACCTTTTTACTCACTCATCTCGATCTTCGTAAATTAGCCAAAAGCCGCACAAAGGCGTGTTCGGAGATGAAAGCATTCTGCTGCGAGCCGTCTGCGGCGCATGCAGCGAAGAGACTGTTTTCCCGCCACTTCAGCCACGCCGCGTGAGGGGAAATTAGAGCGAGCTAGGAGAATCAACGGACAACACGATCCAGTCACAGGGTTGCCAAGAGCAGAGGAATTATCGACGGCTCCAGATTCCATGTACGTGAGTAAATCCTTTTATTTTCCTTTTCCGTGCTTGTTTGTTCATATTCCTAACCTTGCCTGAGAAAATGCCGGAAGAAAGTGAAATGCTTGAGAAGCTAGTGAGACAACGGAGTGTAATTCAAGCACAATTAACTCGGCTTCAGAACTACATGTCGAATTATGACGAAGCAAGTGGTCATGTAAACGAAATTGTAGCCAGGCATAAGCAACTCGGCAGTGTTTGGTCAAAACTAGAGGATGTAATGGACAAGATATCCTAATTATCAGATGAGCAATCTCACGACAAGAAGAGAACGTCAGTTGAGCAAAGTTACTTCACGTTAGAAGCTAAGATGCTTTCAATAATAGACAAAGACTCGACGAGAAAGAATAACACATGTAAGCGTGAAACTAAATCTCCAATCAAGCTCCCAGATGTAACTTTACCAACGTTTGACGGAAACTACACTCAATTTTCACCGTTTCAAGATATTTTTGTAGCCCTCATAGAAAAAAATGAAACCTTGTCAGACATACAAAGATTGCAGTATTTACGGCTTTCGTTAAAGGGTGATGCATTACAAACGATCGAGAATTTGCAACTCACAGGTGCTAATTACAAGGTCGCCTGGGATTTGATTCAGCACAAATACAATAATCCAAAGTTAATAGCCGCTGCTTACGTAAATGACATTTTGAATGTATCTTCAGTCACTAAGGAAAGTGTAAAAGAATTAAGAAAGTTCACGACTACGATTAGAAGTTCTATAGAAGCATTAAGAAACATTCAGGGAGACGCGGACTTAATTGATATTTTTCTCGTTCAGTATCTTTCAGCCAAATTGGATAAATGTACGAGAAGAGACTTTGAGAAACAATCAAGCAATACAGAATTCAGTACCATCGAAGAATTGCTTATATTTTTAGAAGCGAAGTGCAACTCTCTACAGAAATTCGAAGCAAATGAACCTTCGACATCGACGAAGCCGTTTTCAAGGTCACCAGCTGTTAGTAACGTTAAGTCAAGACCGCCACAAACCTCTAACACGTATTTTACTACGTCGAGCAAAAGCTGCATCTATTGCAGAGATGCCTCTCCTTTTCATCCTTTATTCAGATGCCAGTCATTTTTTAAATTGACGAATAAACAGAAATATACGTAAATTCCTGCATGAGAACCGCATATGACTCCATTGCACTGATTGCAGCCACGACACTCGTGCTTCTAGACTACACACGTCGAGTTTGACGTTACGTCTTCTCCAGGGCATGCACGGTGGAAACTTTCCCCTTTCTTTTATGGTTCCCCTCCGCGCTGTGCGTGGTTGCCTGCCCTTCGAAGGTTTTGGCTTGTAACTTTTGACTGGGGCATTTCCGGAACAAGGTTCCCAATCTCATTTTGTTGCGTTCGTTCTCTTCCATCATCCATGCAAGTCTGTAACATGGTCACAGAAACACCCTGTATATTACCATTCACATTAACAGGAACTTCAAATGAAATATACAAGCGCATGCAGATATATATGTCACATACATTTCAACTTCTGTTTGTGGTGAATCGGGACTTGTATATTCCGTTTCGCCACATTCTTCGGCCCACCCTGTATAGAGGAATTAGACCGATGCGTGGGATTGTCAGTTCGCGGAGAAACTTCGTTTGTTTTCCCAAGAAACCTGGGGGCGACGAGACTGCCACCTAGCGACCTTCTCGGGGTAGAAGTGTTTTCCTTGTTGGGCAAACCAGTGTTCGGCTCGCGAACCACGATAGGTGCTGGAAGTCTATCCTCATACCTCGTGAATAGTGAGTACGATCTGCCGAATAAGTGGACCCGGACTTTATTGTAAGTGTTATCATTTCTGAGTAGACTTTATAAGGACAGCTATACCATACCGCAGATTCTGAGAAATAGACAACGCCCCTCGAGGGCGAAAACTACTCTCTCCCACCCTCGCAGACTTTCTAAACCGTGTATTAATACCCCATCTAACATGACCGAATCAAACCATTTCATGGACTTAGAGTCCAATGCTCAGCTCGGGGATAACCCTGGTGCTTCCTTTTGCGATGATATCCATATTCCAGACTATAATGATAAGGGCAATGGGAAAAGGCTTTGCGACTCAAGTTCTGTTGAACGCGAGAGTGTAACTAACGTCAAATCCCGCAAAACTGCTGATATGATTGCGACACAACATACTTACCCCACTGACCACCCAGGACCGTACGTGGTCCTCCTAGAAGGCACTCCACATGCCCAGCACATTAGCCATTTGAATGGCGGAAGTCTAGGAAATTTTTTTAGGAAAAACGACATCCCGGTGGAACTTGTCGAACAGTGCGGGAAAAACCGCGTACGTGTCACCTTTTCCTCGGGCCAGGATGCCAATCACTTTGTTGAGAATACAACCACTCTCGCGAAGTTGGCGGTTACTGCTCGCGTACCCCTCTCACTTATTCAAAGAGAAGGGCTAATTTTTGGTGTGGCATTGGATATCACAGAAGACGACAACATCGAAGGCTTGGACTCGGGTCCAATTCGGATACTGAGTGTGACACGACAAAAAAAGAAGATCTGGAAGGACGATGGATCCTTCCATCTCGAAGATGCCCGAGTTATCTGTGTCACCTTCAGCGGCACTCGCCTCGCAGAATTTGTTATCTTGAATCGCGAAATCAAAGAGGTGAAACCACGAATTCGCCCTGTTTTACAATGCAAAAATTGCCTGCGTTATAATCACACAGCGGGCCAATGCAGATCTCGAGCAATTTGTGGAAATTGTGGGTCGGACCAACATGAAGGACCATGTCTCACAGGTCCCAGATGCATTAACTGCAAACAGACCCATTCAGACAATGATAAAACCTGTACCAAATGGCAAGAGGCAACTGACATCCAAAACCGTATGGCAATCGACAACATATCATTTTTTGAGGCTAAGCACAGAATTCAAGGAACATACATTGCGCCAATAACTAAAGCAGAAGTGCTGCACTCGTTACACGACCCCCGGGCATACCCGTTACTAAAAACGCCGACCCCTAACACCCCTACGAAACCTGCCTTACCCATAAACGCGAGACGCCAGTCCTTCCGACCAGCTATCCTCGCCCCTCCAGCCCATACGCCTGAACCCCTAACTACCTTAGTACAACCAGAATATGACTCGCACCACAAACCCCGGAACAAGAAACCGCATAATCCTATGCGCAAACAAACTCGCAACTATTCATCTAGTAGCTCAGCCACAGAGGAAGATATTTGTGCATCCTTGCCGGTGGGGAAACGGGCGTTTCCCAATGCCCCCCACCATTGCCGATACAACATCGAGCCACCCCGGTTCGGTTAACCACAAAAGGGTCCTCACAACCCCCAACCTCTGCACAAATAACAAGGGAGCAAACTCAAATTTACAACTCGATATTAGCAATAATTCCCAATCTGTGGGACGCAGTGCGGGACACAACAAATAACCACCGTCGAATTCAATTAATACATCAAATCCAAGCCTTAACATCCAACCTTCTGGCGATACTCGAAGCCACACCTTGACGGAACCAGGTTTCGAACAGATACCGGAAATGGAAATAATCGTTCAATGGAATGTCAATAGTTTCTCTGCAAGAAAATTGGAACTGATAGACTTAATTGCCGAATATCAACCCCAAATTCTCTGTTTACAGGAAGTTAAGGGTACCAAACATGAAAAATATCGCCTCGCGCATTATAATTTATACGGTACCCCAACCACCAATAGGGGAACTGTCATATTTGTACATGAACAAATACAACATACAGAGGTACCGATTCCGAATGACATAAGACTAGTACAAGATTTTCAAGCAGAAATTGTAGCCATTCGCGCTTCCATATTCCTCCGAACTTTCACGGTAATATCGATATACATTCCCTCCCATCCCAACTCCCAACGCATAAGCTCAAGGGACCTCCAAGAACTGAGACAACACGTTCCGGGACCTATTGCCTTACTAGGTGACTTTAACGGGCATCATTCAACGTGGGGAAACCCACATGATGACAGACTCGGTAAAGTATTAGACACATGGATTACCGAGGACAATCTCATCATCAGTAATGATGGAACCCCCACCCACTTCCCTCTAAACGGGAATCACCCCTCTTGCATCGATCTGACGATAACGTCCCCGGAAATATTCACCCAGTTCTCGTGGGATAAAGACGAAGACTTACGGGGCAGCGATCACGCACCCATTTTATTAATCAGACGTCATTCTCCGTCCCGACACTCAAACTTGACAAACAGGCAGACTCCCCCAGTGCGGAGATGGACTAAGGCTTCCATTAACTGGGAGGCGTTCAAAGACACGTTCACAAGGATATATATACCAATCTTATCATTCCGAAATATCCATGTAGCTTACGATAATCTCATCGACACGATCACGGTCGCCATGGATTACAGTGCAACACGCACCCGCTTTCGTCCCTCGCCCAGATATCCATCCATCAGTTGGTGGACGCGAGAATGCGAAACCATTAAAATCAGGAAAATATATCAACTTCGCACATATGAACGATACCGCACTCGTGCTAATTTGCTTGAACTAAAACGCTTACAAGCGAAAGCCAAAAAAATATATCTCCAGGCGAAGAGAGCAGCATGGCAACATTTTTGCAACACATTAGATCGCAGTGACAGTCTAAGCTCCATCTGGCACAAATTTAATACCCTTCGTAAACCAACCCAAAGTAAGGTAAAAACGATTGACCGAACCTGGGAAAATGACTTCATTTCTTTCTTAACACCCTCTTCGGTTAGCTTTGGTTACAAACACGACGAAAGATTACATGCCTCATTCACAGATGACTTTCCTGCGGTAACCGCATTAGAACTCATCAATACTCTGGACTCACTCAAAAATACCGCACCGGGATATGACGGCATTACATATGACGTCCTTCGCCACTTGCCGGAAGAAGGTCTTCAAACCATTGTCAGAATATATAATGAAATATACCATACAGGTATTATCCCATCAACTTGGAACAACCATATCGTAATTCCTATCCTCAAACCATCCAAACCCCGCAACAACGCATGCTCGTATCGCCCCATTGTCTTAATTCCGGTAATAACTAAACTTTTTGAAAAAACCTTACAATATCGAATAAATTGGGCCCTCGAAAAACAACAGTTTTTCCCCCCAACCCAAATGGGATTCCGGATCAATTATGGCAGTCAGGATGCCGTATCCACACTAACTGTAGCAATTCAAAATAGTCAGATACCTAAAGATTATTGTTTTAGCCTGTTCACAGATATAGAGAAAGCATACGATTCTGTTCAGATACCAATACTCTGCAATGTCTTAGAAAAATTACAGATCCACCCTTCGGTGGTTAATATCATATGGAACTTATATAATGAACGAAATCTTGTCTTTTGGTTCGACGATCGAGTAGCCGGGACCCGCAAAGTTCGAACTGGAATCCCACAGGGATCCCCCCCTCAGTCCCTTACTTTTCAACATATATACTCAACACATCCACCACTTAGATCTCGCTGATTTTAAAATATTATAATATGCAGATGATTTATGCTGTTATAAACAAACATCGGACGCCACCCAAGGCATACTGGCTCTAAACCGAGCTATCACAGTACTTCGGGATAATCTCTGGAGTATAGGACTAACTTTTTCACCCCCCAAATCTAACATAATAATTTTCAATTCTCGACAACCCCTTTCCTATCCCAACAATATCTCACGTATACAAAACATACCTCTTGTAGAATCCTATAAATATCTCGGAGTTGTTTTTGACAGGAAATTAACGTGGAGACCTCACCTAGCATACCTCAAAGCAAAGGGAAAAAAAATTATTAACATATTACGAAGTATAGCCACCACTAAGTGGGGGAGTCATCCATACATCATGTTACTATTTTATAAAAATTGCTTTCGTTCCCTATACGATTACACAGCCCCAGTATATGGCGGGGCGAATATAAAACTCCTGAATTCGTTGGATATATTACAAAGACAGACATTACGCACTTGTCTCGGATTAATGCCTTCAAGTCCTAATGTGAGTGTATATCTCGAGAGCAATGAACAATCACTCTCACAAAGACGGAAAAAACTCGCTGTAAAATTTTTACTTAAAACATGGGATACTCACCCACGCCCTTTCAATAGAGAATTCGCCATCCAACGACAATGGGAGATCGAAAAGAGCATCGATCATTCCAACCCCCGATATTTTTTCTTATACTGTTATTTTATAGATACCGAGGAATACCAGCTGTCCTTTACCCACGATCACCCACTTATATATCAACTAAAAATCCCCATAGAGCCAAACCTAGATCTCAACTACGTCGACCGTGGGGCACATGGAAATTATCAAGAAAGATGGCCGGAGGCTAGACTAATATATACGGACGGATCAAAAGACGATACCGATGTCGGTTCTGCATTTTATATCCCGTCCACGAATATCATTAGACAATTTAAACTACCTCCCGACGCGTCAATTTTTTCGGCGGAATGCTACGCAATTTATAGAGCATTACTTCATATCCTAACATCGGGCATTCCACAGTCTCTTATCCTGACAGACGCCCTGAGCGTGCTCCAAACGTTGTCCAGAGCTGGCAACGCAGCCCACAAACTTACTATCTTTCCTTATCTTATTCAAAGTGCAGCGTTACGACTTCGAAAACGGGGACAGAAAGTGACCTTCACCTACATTAAGGCCCATACCAATCAAAACAAATCCCAAGATTTAGTAGATACCTACGCAAAACAAGCTCGGTCACTTGTACACGCAACTCCCTTACGATTACCTTATACAGACTTGCTCCCCCGAGTAAAAATGAAAATACAACATGAATGGGATGAATGGTGTACCCATGAAATTCAAACCACAACAACCTACAAGTGGTATGCGAATATCGGTACAAAACAACCTTGGTATCAATCTCTGAATCTACCTCGGGCAGTGATCGTGTTCACCTTGAGAATGCGCACGGGTCACGTGCTCGTGAATCAACATTTGGCGAGAATACACGCGGTACACTCAACTTCCTGCCAATGCGGAGAACCCAGCCAAACAATAACGCATCTGATTTTCCAATGCCCCTTACGACAAGTTCATCGGGAAACGTTCTACAAAACCCTACTTCGATTAGATGTTCCATTTCCGGTGTCAATCTCAACCTTAATAAGTCAGCCTCGAGCTCCCACTATGTGGGCGCTATATAGCTTCGCACGGAAACACAACATCGCCATGTAAATAAACAAAAAACAAAAAAACAAAAAACAAACGTCAACAAGGAAATCTACAGTGTAACATACCCCACAGGATACCCCCCTTAGTGAAAATCACGAGTGAAAGTGAAAGTGAATTGTGAAAGTGCCATAAGGATTACCGAGGAAGAAGACACGAAGAAGTAGGAACACATCAATCAGTCCCGCTGGCTCGAAATCGCAAAGGATAGGCGGTGTGAGCCAAGAAACAGCAAGCAAGCAAGCAAACCAGTGTTCTCCCCGGGCCGATTCCGATAACAGCAACTCCAGCAACGGTGTTCCACGGCGTGATAGCTGGCTGAGTGAAAGTGACGTGACTCAGCTCTTATCTTCCGGTACACCTGTGAGCCTTGACTAAAACGTGGAAACCTTGCGGATATGGAGTTAAGTATTATTACAAGAATGGTTTATTTTATCGCGTTACCTTAATAGACATTTTTTTTTAATCTTTCATCTCCTTTTTTTTTTTACTAAAAATTTTTGGGGAAAACATCGTAACTTCATTTTTTCCTTCTTTTTGCGATAATAATTTCCTATCGCCGGGGTCTAATTCCTCCAAGGTATATATGTAGTCAAAAGAAGGAATGATCATGGACTTAGTTTTGTTAGCATAAGTGATGTAAGAGATAGTGGGAATCCAAAGTAAAAAATGAATCGATGACGTGGATCGTCATTGTAAAAAAAGTTTTTGTGAAAATCTGTCAAGAAGGGGGGGGTGGTAATTGGTAACTGTTTTTTCTGGTAAGAAACGACTTATTTAAATGAGAACACGTTGTTAATACTGTTGTAAGAAATTAAATACTCTGCACTTGTTAAGCAAATAAAAAGTATTTTGAGAAAATATGTAATCTTACTATTCATGTAATTACGCAAAGCGCTGGCCGCTCTTTAAGATAAGTTCACCCCTTCCAGTATAATTTCTTGCGTAGCAAATTTATTATATTTTTTTTTTTTTGGCAATGGCCACAAAATGGGAGTTGTATTTTTTTTTGTTCCTCATATACACGTCAGTTCGTCGGGAGTGGGACTAGACGAGCCCGCTATAAAACTCCGAACCACCTGGCGGTATATGCGAGATCTTGAAGCGACGCACTATTTAATACAAAAAAAAAAGTAAAACTGAGATTAGTAGATTTGACTTGTGCCCATTTTGATTGTCAGTTCCTTTTGGTTTTCTCCCTACGGCACCGCAGCCACCCGTGATTGAGAAACTTTATATATATATATATATATATATATATATATATATATATATATATATATATATATATATATATATATATATATTGTAAGTATTTTTTTGTGGAGGGCGTGTTATTTATTTATATTACAGGGAGATAGCCAGGGAGAAAAAGCACGTACTTCCAAATAAATAATT
Source organism: Lepisma saccharinum (assembly GCF_977018435.1). Classification (NCBI taxonomy): domain Eukaryota; kingdom Metazoa; phylum Arthropoda; class Insecta; order Zygentoma; family Lepismatidae; genus Lepisma; species Lepisma saccharinum. The sequence goes on along the minus strand of NC_139251.1, from coordinate 56,479,630 downwards.
AAACAATGGGTTGTGACGGATTGTTCCAAACAACATCGAAATTGAGCAAGACGTCACATGTTATAATACTAACAATGCCGGTGTGATGGGGTTCTACATTGCAGCGCAATCATCTGATTTGCCATTACACCATCACACTGGCGTATGCAGGACGTTTTTCAGAAGTGTCTGGAATTGTAAAGGTGAATAATACATAGCTGCGTTATGGGATCAGGGCCGGTGTACACATTAAAACAGTTCTCAATTATAATTTTTCATCTTCGCTTTAAAACCTGTTCAAAGTCCAAAATGGTCATCCGGGTTCTTTTTAAGGTGAGTTTGCATTTGCTACTTTGGTTTCTGCCAAGTTCTTTACTGCTTACATTTGAAAATTTTCATTTTCTCAAAATTTCTGGAGGGGCATCAACTCTCCTTTCCTGCGTACGCCAGTTCGCCATCATGCAGCAAAAGTAGCTCAAGCAAAACATTCTCAATTCTCAGACAAAACAGAATCACATGCTTACTCTATCTAACCCTGTCTATTTTACTTCGTGTTTCTTCCACTTTTGGCTAATTGCGAATATGAGGATGAATGACACAAAAAACAAGACCGAAACTTGTCATGGGTCCAGACGCCAGAGCCTCGTTAGTATGCAAAATGCAACCTAGAGTATATTACGTGGAAGTGAGATTGACATTTGGGTATCTTGATATAGGATCAGCCCCAACACTCCTGTCTAAAAGAAGATTATCGCATCTAAGTTAATACTGCTATGACGTCAAATAAGGTCGTTGTTCATTGGTAGACGTCGCATTTTAGGTTTTTAACCTCTTATTTCCTTTACAGCTATGTAAAAAATAATAAGTTATGTCAGCGTTGAAGTTTTATAATGCCTGAAGAAACTATTTCGCTTTTTAGAAACTATTTTCGGTTTATGCGCCTAAATCAAGTCTTTTTTAGGTTTTTATATATTTTTAAAGATTTTACAGGATTTTTATGTCACACAGAGGCATTTGCATTGTTTAGTCACGAAACAATTCAACGACGAACGTGTTTGAAATGTACTCTCTGTCGATTTCCCTTCCTCCAAGTCCATGGTGATTTTTCAAAGCTCTAAACAAAGCAAAATGTCTGACGTCACTTTTACCTGTACAATCCAAAGTGGTCTGATCTGTGTTGTCCTGCTAATTTTCGCGTCACTTCGGTGCTTTGTGGCATTCAAGCCATGCAAACTAACATTTCAGGATTGAAGTTTACACCACTGACTATGTCCTTGTTGAAAGATTATTTTCAGTATATAATATGATCCTCACAGACAAAATTGCGGAGTTTGACTGTGGATAACATGAAAAGAGATTGTTGCCTAACTATAAGTCGAAGAGTGGATTTTAATATAAAATTTCCAATGATAAGTTCTGCCATGGCCGTAGGGTTAGGCAACACCCAACGTTATGCAATATATTTCAGTATATAGGTGTCCCATTTTCATTGCCGGTGACCATACTTAATCAGAATTTTTCAGGAATTTTGATTTTAGGACCTGTTCTAGCATTTTTAGAACCTATTGTATGATTTTTAGAGCCTATTTTAGGTCTAGTCATTAGCAACCTTTCCGTGGAATGTTCTTTGTAAAGGGAAATACGTATATTCTACGCAGAGAACGTTCAATATATTCCTGGAAATGTGGACTGAATTACCTTATGCTGTTGCACCCATTCTTGTCCTCGACCCACACACACTGTTCAGACGAATTGTTATTCTTATTAAGCTTGTTGCCATGCAGTGTGCGCATGCGCAGTGTGAGTCCGAGTAGAGTCGTGAGGCGACGTACGTGTGTTGTACGCCTCGTCATATTCGTGTACATTTGTGTGGAACCCTTCATTGTATTTGGTGTTATTTACGTGCTTCATGTCATTAAAGTATAAGTTAATCTACATATATCTTTCATTTGTACCAGAGTGAAACTGACATACGCGAAACCACACACCCAGGAACTAGGAAGCTAATCATTGTCCTCCTGTGCCCGGATAAATGGTTGATTCGATTCGTTACGGCCCGGTCATCCATTGTGTTCCCGCTGAGAAAGTGCGCCTTATTAACGGCTTTGTGTTTCAGCTACGATACGAAAGACGGTGTTTTTGTGCTTACCAGCAATTCTGTGTATCGTATCCTTGCTGGGTGTGACTGTGATCTTCGTGTATGTACTTTACGTGTTTTGAGACTTAAATATGAAGTAAATACTTTCAAACAAACGTCTTCTCAAACGTGACGTCACACGTTTGGAGAAGAAAGTGGCGGCAGATGATCTCACCGAAGGTAATGTTTTAGTGTACATAGACAAAGCATTACAACTGACAGAAGACACTCAAAAACTGATCCGTGAAATCTCAGAAAAGTGCATCGACGAACAGTTTGAGCAGTATGATGAGGAAATTGGTTCAGTGCAGGACAGGCTCGACGAAGCATTGGCCAAGTTATACATCGCGAAAAAACAGCAAACTATCGTGACCGTGACCGAGACAAAGACAGTGAGTGATGTGCGTCTACCAACATTGGATTTGCCTACTTTTATAGGTAATCTGCAGCAGTGGCTTTCTTTTAGAGACTTGTTCGTGGCGTCCGTACACAACAACGCGTCACTTTCGCCCGCGCATAAACTGCAGTATTTGAAATCGAGCGTCCGTGGTGAACCCGCGTTATTGTTACAGTCTATAGCGATAACCGATTCGAATTACAAAGAAGCATGGGACATTCTGACTAACAGATATGAACAGAAACACGCGCTAGTGAACGACACAATTAAGCGGCTTGTGTCCCAACCCTCATTACAAACTGAGTCTGCTGTCGGCTTACGCAAGCTGGTTGACGTGACGACAGAATGTGTTCGAGTTTTACGTGTGTTGAACATTCCAGTGCAGCATTGGGACGCTATCCTAGTGTTTCATACCGTGGAGAAATTGGACAGTACTTCGAGGCAACAATGGGAGCTGAGCGTGTCGTCCGAGCAACTTCCTACTTTCGAACAACTGAGCAGCTTCCTTGACAACAGAGCGAGAGCGCTCGCAGCATCTGCATCTTCCAAGGACCCGAAACCAGGATCCCAAAGGAAATCCCCCACCCCCCACAGTGAACCCAGTGCTAGAGGAAGTGCTAATTCATTTCACGTGTCGTCCTCTTGCCCTATGTGTCGAGAATCGCATTTTTTGAGTAAATGTGAAGAATATATGAGCCTATCTGTGCCAGAGAGGGAAGTGTTTGTGAAATCGAAGGGCTTGTGTTTCAATTGCATTGATAATTCCCATTTTGTGGATAGGTGTAAATCAGGCTCGTGTAGGTCTTGTGGTAAGTTTCACCACACGTCTATCCATCGTGAAACTTCGCAAAGAGCTAAGGTAAGTGGAAATGTGGCAACGCCGCAAGTTGTCTCGCATATAACAGCTGATACGCAGTGTGACGCAACGCGTGTCTTGTTGCCGACTGCTGTTGTGAGAGTAAAGGATAAACAAAATCAGCTTCACTCCATGCGAGCACTTTTGGATAGTGCTAGTGAAAAATCCTTTTTGTGCGAGAACGCAGCCCAATTATTAGGCTTGAAACGTAAAAAAGTGTTCGTGTCGGTTACTGGAATTTCGGGTGTAAATGCCGGCAATTCACACTCTACTGTTGACTTGAACATACTCTCTAAAAACGGGGACAGATCCTACCATTGTTCGCCCTTAGTTGTAATGAAAATATCCAACACAGTGCCACAAGCGTGTGTACCAAACACTCTGAGTTTTAAACATTTACGAAACTTTGAACTTGCCGATCCTTCATATCACAAACCTGACACTATTCAGTTGCTTATCGGGGCTGATCTTTTCCCATTGTTACTAATGAGTGGAAGAAGAGAGGGGAGAATGAATGAACCCGTGGCTATTCAAACCCGCTTGGGATGGGTTGTTTGTGGCAAAACTCCTCAACAAAGACCTCAACAATCTCTGTCTTCTTATCACATAGTTGTACAAGAAAATGATCTGAACGAAACTCTGAATAATAAGTTTTTTGAATCGGAGGAGATTCCTAACTTACGAGTGCCGAGTCAAGAAGAACAATTGTGCGAGGAACATTTCGTACGAACACATTATCGCGAGGATGATGGTCGGTACGTCGTACTCTTACCATTTAAGGTCAACCGCAACGATTTAGGTTATTCAAAGGATAAGGCGATGAAATGTTTGCTTAGTCAAGAGCGTAGGCTTCGAGTTGATAGCCAGAGACTAGAACAATACCAGTCATTCATGCAAGAGTACATTGCGTTGAATCATATGACACCAGTGGCGGACTGTGAACCACCCAGCACCCCCGCTAGTTCTTATTTCATTCTGCATCATTCTATAACAAAGGAGACAAGCACAAGTACGAAACTGAGGGTAGTTTTTAATGGATCGAGTAAAACTAGCACAGGCGTGTCCTTGAATGACGTGTTAATGAATGGAGGTAAACAACAGCCAGAGTTACTATCCATTTTGTTACGTTTTCGTGGCCATCTTATTGCATTGACGAGTGATGTTCGGATGATGTATCGCCAGATAAAGGTGAATCTTCAGGACAGAGACTACCAATTAATTTTGTGGAGAGAATCCCCCAATCAACCTGTGATTGTTTATCGTTTAAATACGCTCACGTATGGCACGGCACCAGCTGCTTTTCTTGCTACGAGAGAGTTACGTCAGTTAGCAGACGATGAAGGTGAAAATTACCCGATTGCAGCAGAAGTCTTAAAGCAACAGTTTTATATGGACGATTTGAGCAGTGGAGCTGACAGTGTTCCAGAAGCAATAGAGATGCAGCAACAATTGACACAATTGTTGAAAAAGGGTGGATTTGAGTTGCATAAGTGGACGTCAAATCATTCTAACGTGTTGAACAGTATTCCTGAGCATTTGCGAGAGAAACCTACAATATCTTCCATCCATAACAGCGAATTCATAAGAACTCTTGGCCTTGTGTGGCACCCGGATACTGATCATTTGAGTTTCATCATTAACCCACCTAGTGAACACCCTGTATTAACCAAAAGGTTGTTGTTGTCTGAGGTAGCTTGCATATTTGATCCACTCGGATTACTAGCCCCAGTCACTATGTTAGCTAAAATATTAATTCAATCACTGTGGAAGAAACAGTTAAATTGGGATGAACCTATTCCTAGTGACATAAGAGAAATCTGGGAAAGATATTGTGCTGAATTACATGTGTTACAGAGCATACAGTTGCCACGATGCTTAAAATGTAGAGAACCAACTTTGTGTCAACTGATTGGTTTTTGTGATGCCAGTGAGAAAGGTACATGTGCTATTGTGTATCTACGAACAGTATATGATGACAACGCTGTTACAGTCAGATTGTTAGTTTCGAAAACAAAGCTTGCACCCATAAAACCTGTAACATGCCACGTTTAGAGTTATGTGCTGCTGTGTTGTTAGCCAAATTGATTAGTGTTGTGCAGCCATCATTGTCATTGCATATAGACGATATTTTCCTTTGGTCTGATTCCCAGATCACCTTATGTTGGATTAAATCAGATCCATCAAGATGGAGTACATTTGTTTCAAATCGAGTTTCACTCATTCATGAACTGACGAATCCTCAACAGTGGTTTCATGTGCGTTCGAAAGAAAACCCTGCAGACATTGGTTCTCATGGTGCTTTCCCTACACAGTTGTGTGAAGCTCATTTATGGTGGAATGGTCCATCATTTCTTTATTTGCCTGAGTTGCCTATGCATGAGTCATATACAGTGGAAAGTGAAGAAATAAAAAAGGAGGAAAGAAAAACAAGGATTCGGGTGCTGTTGACTACAACCTTTGACACTAAGGAGTTATTGCAGAGATTCTCACCATTCTTGAGATTAATACGTGTTACTGCTTGGATGTTTAGATTCATAAGCAACTGTAGAGCGCCTTCCATGCAGCGAAACGAGCAGACGTTGACAACCGAAGAGTTATCAGCTGCGACTGAGTTTTGGGTCAAGGTCACCCAACGTGAAGCGTATGAGAGCGAGGTTAACTGTTTACAAACAGAAAAGGAGCTCCCCTCATCCAGTAAACTTCTTTCGTTGAGTCCATTCATTGACAATAACTGTGTGTTACGCGTAGGTGGGCGTTTACACAATGCTGATGTGTCTTCAGATAAGAAACATCCTATAGTGTTACCCAAAAATCATCCGTTTACTGAACTGTTATTGAGACATGAACATGTGAAAAATCTCCATGCAAATCCGCAACTGTTACAAGCTATTGTGACACAAACATATTGGATAGTTGGGCTTCGAGATATGGTTCGTAGCATAGTGAACAAATGTGTTATTTGTAGACGTGTCAAGGCTATTACAGCTAAACAATTGATGGGAAGTTTACCGCCTCCTAGAGTAAACGAGGCAAGACCTTTTGTTAACACAGGCACTGACTTTGCAGGTCCCATTTCAATTAAGTCTGGATTTTTGAAATCTCATAAAATAATCAAGGGTTACATTGTTTTGTTTATATGTCTTTCTACTAAGTGTGTTCACATTGAAGTTGTGTTTTCAGCAACTACTAATACGTTTATTGCATGTTTGAGACGTTTCATATTTCGTAGAGGAAAACCTGCTAACCTGTATTCTGATTGTGGTACTCAGTATGTAGGAGCTGACAAACTATTGCATAAAATGTTGTATTTTTTGAGAGAACCGAACCATAGGAAAACTGTGCATAACTTTCTGACAAATGAAGGAATCAAGTGGCATTTTAATCCCCCTTCCTCACCTTGGTTTGGCGGAATTTGGGAAAGTAACATAAAATGCATAAAATATCATTTGAAACGTGTTGTGGGCAATGCTGTGTTGAATTTTGAAGAGCTTTACACAGTATTAGTGCAGATAGAAGGTTGTTTGAACTCTCGTCCAATCACAGCCATGTCAAGTGACCCCAATGACCTGACAGCCCTTACGCCAGGGCATTTCCTGATTGGCGACAACCTCCTTAACATTCCAGAAGATGATTCCACCAAGAGCAAGATTAACCGCCTGACGCGTTGGCAAAGGTGTCAACAAATCGTGCAGCATTGTTGGAGAAGATGGCATGTGGAGTACATATCTGGACTTCAAAGTAGACCGAAGTGGCAGAAGAGATTGCCTAACCTTCAAGTCAATGATTTAGTGTTGATAAAAGAAGGTAACGTACCCACATTGAAGTGGAAATTAGGTAGAGTTATCGAAACTCACAAAGGACAAGATGGTTTGGTAAGAGTTGCAACTGTTAAAACTAAAGACGGTGAACTAAAGAGGCCTATTATGAAGCTTGCACCTCTACCAATTGAGCAAGTGTAAATATGTAACCAGAAAGATAATTTGTGTTTATTGTAATCTATGTATTCAAGTGTAATATGTTATATTGTAAAAGGTAACAATTATTGTGTATTCTAATTTTGGAAGCTGATCTTCCAAGAGGGGCCGTGATGTTCAGACGAATTGTCATTCTTATTAAGCTTGTTGCCATGCAGTGTGCGCATGCGCAGTGTGAGTCCGAGTAGAGTCGTGAGGCGACGTACGTGTGTTGTACGCCTCGTCATATTCGTGTACATTTGTGTGGAACCCTTCAGTGTATTTGGTGTTATTTACGTGCTTCATGTTATTAAAGTATAAGTTAATCTACATATATCTTTCATTTGTACCAGAGTGAAACTGACATACGCGAAACCACACACCCAGGAACTAGGAAGCTAATCACACACATATATGATTCAAACTTCCGCTGTTACTGGTACACAAATCATTATATCGATCCGCGAACTATAAATATTTCATTGTGTTGAGTCTCACTTAGGAACCTATAATTGATTGATTGATTTAGTTTATTTTACATTGCGTTTTGTGCCTCTTGGCTAATTTGCGAAGATGGGGATGAGATTGATAACAACCCACGCACCAACGGAGGATATAACGGACGATGAAAAGGATGCCTACTATGATAAATTGGAGAGAGCTTATGATTCCTGTTCTCGATATGATATTAAAATAATTCTCGGAGATATTAATGCAAAGATAGGCCAGGAAATCTGTGCTAGACCAGTGATTCGAACGCAAAGCCTACACCACGAGAGTAATGATAACGGAATAAAACTGATTGATTTCGCAAATAGACATCAAATGATCATAGCAGGCACCTTTTATCCTCATAAAGATATACATAAAGCATCATTGAGAACTCCGGATGGGGGATCAAGTAATCAGATAGACCATGTAACTTTAGATAGTAAACACAAATCTAACGTTTTAGATGTACGTAGTTTTAGAGGAGCTAATGTGGATAAAGACCACTACCTGGTTATTGCTAAGGTTAAGAACCGAATATCTTGTATAAAAGGGAGACAACGAAGTGAAATTACAAGATATGACATAAATAAATTAAAGGAAAAGACGGAAGGAAAAGGTATGCGCAAAAGATTGCTGACAGGTTGAGGAAATTGGAAGGTGGTATGAATAGTAGTAGTAGTGAGAGGTGGACCAATATAAGATACATAATAATAAAAGTAGCTGATGAAGAAATAGGGAAAATGAAGAAACAACACCGTAGTGAATGGTTTGATGAGGAGAGCAGGGAGATAACCATGCAGAAAAATGATGCTTATCGAAATATGATAAATAGCTACTTTACAAGAACAAAGTTAGAACTATATAGGGAATTGAGGAAGAAAGTAAAGAAAATACATAAAAGGAAGAATAGGGAGCATGAAGAAAATAAGATGAGGCAACTGGAGGGATTTAATGCAAAACGAGAAAGTAGACGATTCTATAGAAATGTCAATGAAATGAGAGTAGGATTCCAAACAGGAGCATATATATGTAAGGATAAGGATGGGCGACTGCTAAGAAATCACCAGGATATTTTAACCAGATGGCAGGAACATTTTAATGAACTATTGAATGGCCAGAAACAGAATGAAAGGGAGCAAGGTCAGAATCAGAATAGTGAAGAAAATCAGAATGCCATGAACCTCGAAATGAATGAACGGGAAAAAGATGGGCCTAGCCTTGAAGACGTTAGCGGTGCCATTGCATAGCTGAACAACAACAACAGAGCAACAGGATCTGACAAAATAACAGCTGAGATGATGAAACTTTATGAAAGGGATTTCTTGGGAAGCATGCAAAAGTTACTAGATAGAATATCGAAGGATAAAGAAATTCTATCACAATGGGAGGAAGGTATCATATACCCCATAAAGGAGACCGTCTACAAACAGGAGGTATTATATATTATATAGAGGTATTAGTAAACTTAACACTGGATACAATGTTTTTCTAATATACTGTTCCGAAGGCTTTCCCCATATGTAAATAAAATAATAGGTGATTATCAATGTGGCTTTAGAGAGGGAAAGTAAACTTCAGATCAAATACACATAATCCGAAAAATATGTGCCAAGACAAAGGCAATTGGAATAAACACACAACACCTTTACATAGACTTTAAATCTGCATATGATACCATAAAAAAGGAGAGTTAATCGAAGCCATGAGGGAATTTGACATCCCACAGAAGCTAACAACTTAGTAGAAGAGATCCTTAAAAAAGTATGTTGTAGAGTACAAATAAGAAACCAGCTGACAGAAGAATTTGAAACCAAACAAGGATTGCATCAAGGGGATGCCTTGTCATGCATGCTATTCAATGTTGCATTAGAAAAAGCTTTCAGGGAAGCAGGCATAGAAACTAGTGGAGCCATAATAAACAAATCAGTGCAAATTATGGCATATGCAGATGATATAGTGATAATAGCCAGAACAACAACAGCATTACGTCAAGCTGTAGCTAACCTTCTCATTGCAGCACAAAAAATGGGGCTCACAGTCAATGCAGCTAAAACAAAATATATGGAAATAACTAAAGTGCCTACTAATACTGCGACCTTTGACGTTAACGGACTCTCTTTTAAGAGAGTTCAGGAATTTTAATATCTTGGCACGTATATAACTGAGAAGGGAATTCTCTGACCGAGATTAAACACAGGATAAGTATGGCAAATAGAAGCTATTTTGGACTCGGAAAACATATGAAGTCTCAGTACATCAGAAGGAAGACAATAGTTAAACTATACAAAACGTTAATAAAATCTATTTTAATGTATGGATGTGAATCATGGATAATAACCAAGAAGGCTGAGTCAATGATCGGAAGCTTTGAAGGAAGATTCTGAGGAGGATTTACACCGAATGCCAAACAACATGGTGTGTAAGAAGATCACATTTACGAATATGGATGGGAGAAGAAAAGTATGAAGACCACCATTTAAGGTGGGTTCATTCAGTAGAAGAGGACCTGAGTGTGCTGGGAATTAGGAGTTGGAAAAGAAAGGTTGTGAATAGAGTTGGATGGCGGAATATTCTGAAGGTGGCCAGCGTCTGTGATAGACTGTAGTGCCAGGAAAGAAGAAGAAGAAGGGGATGAGTGATGAAATGATGAAATTGATGAATGGACATTCAAAAACCACCAAGCCCGAGCGGGATTCGAATCCGGGACCCCTGGCATCGCAGCGCGATTTACCCCGCGGCTATCCAAAAAAAACGGACAGCATCACCTTCCCCGCAGATTTCTGGACCTTCGCCTTCTTGGGAGGGGGGAGGATGGATGTTTCCACTCCTTGCTCATTTCTTTCTTCTCCGGATCGTAGAGGTATACCCAACACTCGTCCATAGTGACGAGACGAGCAAAAATATCGTCTTCATTCCGCTCCAACAGAGTCAAATTCTGCTGGGAAAAGTCGTGGCGAGTTTGCTTTTGAAGAGGTGTCAACAAGCGAGGTACCCAGCGTGCAGACACCTTATTCATGTGCAGTTCCTCATGAATAATCCTCCACCCACTTCCGTAACTTAGTCCAGTCTCCGCCATCACTCTTTCCATGGTCGATCTTCTGTCGTCGAGGATAACGGCCTCCACTTTCTTCACCATGGCAAGATCATCCTTGATTGAGGGTCTACCCGCTCGTGGCTCGTCTGTCAGGGACATGTGACCACTTTGAAAGTTCCTCTTCCACCTCACAACCGTGTCATATGATGGGCTTTCATCCCCATACACAGCTTTCATTTCGTCGTGGATTTGGCGTGCGTTGTTGCCCTTCAAATGGAGGAACTTTATGACACTTCGGGCTTCAATTTTGTTCATCATGTAGGTTGATGTCTTCTACAGCCTGTGGAAAGAAAACTACGTTAGACAAAGATTTTATATTTGCACATATGCATGGCAATGACACTGATTATGCACAAAAAGTTTCATGTAAATATCTCTATAACTTCTTTATTATAATTAAAACTTTTGGATACCCCCTCGTACATCAGTCAACGTGGTAAAGTATGCTAGTGCATTGTTTCTCAACCGCAGGGCCCTCGTATTAATTATACTGAGTTGCGAGAAGTCCTCACGTAATGGAACTATTATTACATTTTATGTCAGAATTATTTATCAATGTTTGATTTCAAGGGTACATGAAAATTCATGTCTAAAATTGTAAATATACCGCTGGAAAAAAAACCGGACACCTTAATATTTGACATCTGAATTGCAATTACTTATGAATTACGCTCTCAGTTAAGTATTGAACAATTGAACGTTCATTATTGAACATTTTCCATAGTTTTTCCGTTTATTATTTATCTATTTCTTTATTTATTTACTCGTATTTACTTATTTCGAACACATATTTGGCTGAAAATTAATTTCATGCAATTTTGTTTTAATTTATTGATTTTCAATTTCTGTTCATGTTATTCTGTTTAATGGCTAGAGAGGCATGAATTTTTGGTTCATAGTAACCATAGTAACAGATATTATTGTCATTGTTGGTGTTCTTCTTGCAAGTGTATTAGACTACATACATTCCAAATTACAATGTGAATATCACATATATGCAGATGCTTCAAAATCAACGTCTGGAAAAACAGGAGCATTTTACTGTGATAATTCTGCAGAATTCAAAATTTTTCCTTTGCCATCGTATCTGTCCATTTACACTGCAGAAGCTTTTGCAATACGACAGGCATTGCTTTATGTACAAAAGAAGTTCTAATTGCAACCGATTCAGCCTCTGTGCTAAATTCTTTACAGTTTGCTCATGTCATACGGAATGGTACATTGTTAACATAAGAATACTCACACTGAAATTAACGAGATAGGGGATATGATATCAACTTTATTTGGACACCTGGACATTCTTTAATAGAAGGCAACAATATAGCAGATACTTTGGCAAAATATGCAGCGAATCAAACAATCCAACGGCCGCTTTCAATAAAGATTCCGTCCGTAGTTTTGGAATCACACACTAGAAAAATACTATTTACTGACTGGCAAAGCTTGTGGACAAATACTGGCACTCAATGCGGTAAGGCCTACTATTCTATACAAGAAAGAATTCCAAAGGAATGTTGGTTTAAACAGATTCAACTCTCCCGGAGTTCCCTCACAACTATAATGCGTTGCAGGTTAAATCACACTATCGCCGCAGGTCACCTGTACAAGAAGAATTTAGTGACTTCACCAGTTTGTTTGTGCAATGAATATACTGAAACTCCAAACCACATTATATTTCAATGCAAACTTCATGAAACTTACAGAGAACCATTTTTACAGGAATTGTACAGGAGTGGACATCAAGCGCCACTGACACTGCCTTGTTTACTGACTTCACCTTCAACCTCGGTAATCTATATTCTTACAAAATATCTTAATAAGTCGAATATAATTCTGTAAAAGTGTAATGAAATTTGGAAACTATTTATTATGAAAGGAAAAATTGTGAGTAAATATTATGTGCATACATGTATATAATACCAATTGATAAATTGTTAACTGGTGCATGGATTTTGTCCACAATAAATAAATATTTTATAAAAAAAAAACAGTTTGCTAGCTTGAAAATGAGACGCGAAGAGGTAGTGAAAGCAGTAGCTTTTCGTGATGATGGTCGTAGTGTGCGCTATATTGCTAGGATGCTAAATATAGCACGACGTACTATCCATGAAGCTCTCAGACGGTATGATGCAACTGGTTCCTATGGTAGAACACCGGTTCTCGTCGGAAACGATGCACAGCAGCACGGGAAGATCGTTTAATGCCTATCATAGTCTTAAGAGAACATGGACATGTGTATAGAAGACCTAACGGGCGTTATGCACAATGTGGTTGTCTGAAACGACATATCGAAAAACGCGCAATAGTTCCAGAAACAATTGAAGAGCTAAGACGTGCTATTCAAGTAGAACCGGAGCAATTGGACCAAGACGTGATTGCCAACCTTATTCGAAGTACTCGACGGCGGTTACAAGCTGAAATTGATGCCCGGGGAGGTAACACCCGCTACTAGACAGCTTATATACCCCCACCAGTATCACTTAACATTATTAAAAGAAATATTGCTGAGATTTTTTTGGTAGTTTACTGTAACTTGCGTTTATGTTCTAATTTAACTTATTAACAATAAATTTTAATTTGCTTTCTGTTGAATATATTCAGGTTTTCTTATTTCCAATAATTTCTGCAACCTTTAGTTAGCCTTCGAATCAGAATTTATGCGTTATTACAAAAAATGCAAGTGTCCGGTTTTTTTTTGTCCACCAGTTTATTTTAAGGCATTTACGAGGAAATTTATTGGGATCAGAGCATTGACTTTTAAATAAAGAATTTACCACACCACGGTCTCACGAAGGTTGCAAACCGCTGTTATAGTGTTTATGTCTTTGCTTTATCCAGGCTGGAAAGTCCAGCCAGCGTATACAGTTTGAGGTTAGTGCATATGTTTTCTCCGTTTTCTTATTTCTCTCCTGAGTTTCAATCACTTGCACAAATTTTATATGTATATTCTTATGTTTTTTAAGATGAAAATAATAAACTAATTAATAATAAAAGTGACTAAACTGTTTAGTGCAATTATATCGGTATCGTCATGTCAACTGAGCAGAGAAACAAGTGTCGCCTGCAGCTTGTGGCTTCGGTGTGAAATCTCTCTTAAGTATCCTCGTTAAGCGTTTCAAGTTATATTCGACACAAAACGTTACTTCACATCAAACCAGAAGCAGTGTTATACACAGTGTTTACACTGCATCCCTAACAGTGTGGGGGATTACAGGGATTTCCCGTCACATACTTTTTACCCCCAGCAAAGGAGAATTATTTATCCCTCCGAGAAAATGGGACCATTTCCTAACTATGTAACAATCAAACAAAACTCTTTTTGTCCATTAATGATCCAGTTATGAAAATGTTTGTGAAAATTATGCAGCCTTAAGAAGGCCACCATTCTAAAACTGGCCAACCTTACCTAGCCGACACAACAGAAGGCTGTCTCCACTTAAATTTTCATGGCATAGAACTGATATTTTACCTGTAGTAAAGTATTCACAAGAAACTTGTATGTAGACTAGATGGACGTTAAGTTTGAACATGGAAATAGAAATTTGCTTAAGGTTTCGGTGTTACTACAACTCTCGTCTAGTCTTACGGCGGGCGACCTACATGCTGACAAGGGAAGTGGGGGTATACGCCGCAGACCAACCAGAGAACAGTGGTGGCGTCGAGAGTTATAGGACGCCCGCCGTAAGACTAGACATCAGTTATAGCTTGCTTTGTGTGTGAGTTTGGATTTTTTTATAATGTAAATATACCTTTCCTAAATTACGTGTGGGCAAAATTTATCATAAGATCTAATGATCTAGGTTAGAACCAATTTTCAAATGTACCGAAGAAAAACTCCAGAAATGAAATCACAGATTCGCCACTTAGTGGGCATCTCCTCCAAAGCAAACAGCTTAATTCGTGCAGTGCCTCCCTAATGGTGTAATGGTAACGTCGTGATCAAGGGATCCGAGTACGGTTCCCTGTAGAGGCACATTGTGGTTCGGACTTCACTTTCAACTGTAGGTGCAGTCCTACGTAGTCCGTCAGTGGAACTAAAAGCGAACTCAAACCGTGTTTACAATGGTGTTGGCTTCACATGGTGGCCACATTTGAAAACACTGTTGTTGTTTTTCTTATCTTTTACTCTGGTGAAATAGTTCATTGGGGTCTATATATTCAGTCAAATTTTTCGTCTTGTTCCGACTGTGTATTTCCTACATATATAACTCAAATTAAAGTTGATGAACTTTTGATCCATAAATTGACAGAGTTAAATGTGTAACTTTGGTTTCTTTTAAATTTTGTTATTTAGTTTCTGTTGCTGATCATCTCAATTGGTGCATTTTTAATGCATCACACGGAACAGAATATGATAAGGTACCATTTGATGCAGTTCTGTGTGTATTTTGATGCGCCAAAGTACATCATTAGCAGTTTATGTATGTTTATGTGTTATTGGAGTCAACATATTTGTGCCACCCTTTCTCCTTGTGCTTAGACTCACTATTCATAGGTTTTGAGTAAATTTGGAATGTCATGTTCAGGCACCTATCCATGGACGTCCGGAAGAAGGGGGGCGCAAGTGGGGGCCGTGGTCGCCTTGAAAATGAAAGTCAACCAAAAATTATGTATTTCACACATATAATTTCATTTTAGCCACAATAATATGTGTTAATTATTGCATGAACATCATAAATTCCAATTTAAGCAATATTTTTTAGGGAACGACACTTTTGTTGGAGAAAATGTGCCCTGTTTGCCCCCCCCTGGAAAAAAATACCTTCCTTGTCCCTCCCTGAAAAAAAATCCTGCGGACGTCCATGCACGTATCCAGAAATATATTCCGGGGTGTCCCAACAAATTTTCACATTATTATAATAATTATAACAGATTAAAATAAGATACTGTATTATAATCATATTAAGTAAATTCGTAACGTACCCTTCGATATGTGGGATGTAACTGGGTGATGTAGCTCACTGATCATTCATCCTTAATCATGCAGCAACTCACCATTCATGGTGAGCTTGATGGTAAGGTGCGAAAGGTACTAACTAAACACATACGATTGGCAAAACACGACACCTGAGTTTTAACGCATACAGACTGGATCAGCATGGCTATTGAAAAGGTATACACCTCTGCACAGCAGCCGAAGATCTGCGATGAGAGGTTATGCTCGAGACTGTATAAAGAGTCTGACTTGCGACCCGCCCAAAACGTCCTCCTGCCTGTCTCTCTGTAATGCTCGTAACTCGCTCCTCGATTGACGACCACTGACCTCCATCTTCCCAGATATTTATACAGATCGATTTTACTAAGCAAATGCATAGTCACACCTCTGGACTCTTCTTGTTGTTTGCCTGTTTACATGTTTACGTCGGTGATGACCAGGAAGAGCTTTAAGTAATGTCTGGCACTGTATTCCTGATTGGCAAGTTCCTGTCTGTAAATGATGGCTGAATAACTGGGATTCGGAATTTCATTGTATTGATATTTCTAAGTTTGATACAGATTGTTACGAATTGATATTGCATTTTTAGTTTATGAATAAGTAAATAGATGGTATAAGAATAGAGATACTCATATAGATCACCAAAATTAAGGAAGTGAATGTATAATAGATAAAGAATCGAACATTAATTGAATAACAAAAAGAGAATGTCAAATCCAGTTGACGAAAAGTAAAGTTCTTGATTCATATTTTATGCATATTATTGTAAGTAGTAGTGTACATGAATCTTCTTTGGTACTGTCACTCAACTTCCTATCATCCCAATAAAATTTCTGCCTTCCGCTAAGTTCGGCGAAAACAAATTAAATAAGCTTCCACTAAACAACAAATGTATATTTTTCGGGGGGAGGGTAGGGTCCGGACCCCATGGACCCCTCTAAATGCGTCCTTGGTCATGTTTAATTATCTTTATACTTCAGAACTTTCCTTCATCCCTTGCACATGTATTCAACGTTCCTTATGCAAAAAGAACACATCCCTTTTCACGTGTATACATCGTTCTTTATGAAAAGAAAAACACTTAACGGTGACTTACGAACATTATCACTTGTGTAACCTAATTTTTGTAACATAATTCTCAATAAATTATTTTAATGGTTCAAAACAATTTTTCTTGTTTTCAGTTTTAGATTCTAAATACCTTTCAAATCCTCAACTAACCAGACGCGCAACCACGAATTTTTGTCTGGAGGGAGCAAGTACCAGGATGAACGTAACAATAATAATAATAATAGTAACAATAATAATAGTGACATTATTATTAGTAGTAGTAAAGACGTTATTATCCTCGATAAATTACTCAAAAAGGGGGTAGAAGTCAGAGCTAAAGTATTTGTGTTGCAACAAACGATTTCATATATTTTTCCAAAAGTTCAATATCACATTAGCTAAAAATGGAAAACAAACACACAAACTCTATTTTTGAAAGGCAGAGAATGCATGATAAACATGCGTTTTTCATATATGTAATATGGAGCGACGTAAGATAAAAAATACACATGCAACATGTAAATTGTGTACGTATTCAAAGTTTATTTAATACATACGTATTTATGTAACATAAATTATTAAAATACTTTACACAATCAAATTGCAACGTTCCTCCCGTAGCACTACACACTACACCAGGAAGCGATGCAAAAGTCTACCCATATATGCTATCATGTAGCCAGCCGTAGACATGGATTCATAGTATCTCAGAGTTTGCGGGATTTAGCATGGAAAGGTAAGAAGTCAGCTAGTAAAAGTTTATTCATATTTATACACACATGTAAAATACCAGTTTAGCACATACACACTTACTTCTTCACAGGAAGGTGAGTGGGGAGTGTTAGTGACCTTATTTAATTCAGAGAGTTCAATTAGTGCATGTTTTTTGGTTTTTTGGCTATTGTATCCTGGTCGTTGAAGCATCCAGACTAGATCTGGGAAACAGGTCTTTCGCAGTCGGCATCTGGTAGTCGACTCAGCTCCGGGCCTCGCTGCTCCGTTTATATACTGTTTGGTGGCAGCACAGAGGTGGATGGGGAAGATCGGAACTAAGCCTGCTGCAGCGTTGCAAACTCGATTCAAATTTTAGGAGTAGCAACCTATGAATTATCATGTTTTACATTGTAAAAGTCACTAACATAAAAAATTACTAAAAGCACATGGTAATTCAATCTTAACACATGTGTGCCAAACTAAATACGTTGCAACAATACAAGTTACATGTTAGTCAACAATTACAGCAAAGTCCATAAGATTAAATAAGCTTCAAACTGTAACTGAAGGAGTATGCCTCGCAGGGCATTTAGTGTGCTTTCTTAATCACCCCCAACAAAACATTTTAAATATGGCGACCACGCAAAGTCGTTACAAATTCAACCACAACATAATAAACCAACAACAAAATGACATTCTCTCTTTTACAACTTTTTGCATTTATAAGCTCTCGGCTCCCCGCTCTGACCTTGATGAGACCAAGAAAAGCCGGCCGGTATTGTGAGCGAAGCGAGCTACAAAAATTTTACCAAATTTATCTATATTTGCATAAAATTTGAAATCGAGAGGGCAATGGCTCTTCTGTGCCCCCTGCATGTGCCCTTAGCAGTCAATTTTGTTCTCCTTAACCCCCCTAGAATTGACTTCCTTTCAAGATTGGTGGGGGTGCAATGCCCCTGCCCCCTTGTGGTTGCGTCACTGCAACTAACAAAACTAATTTTTCTTCACCATTCGCTTGCCCATGATATCTACAACCTCTATACCAAGTTTCACCGTAATCCGATGCTTCGAACAGGCTCCACAGTGTTCTGAATAGAAGAATTGTAATTCGAAGCACCACATTTCCACCTGGTGATCAAAACTGGAACTATTTTTTCTTCAGCATTTGCTTCTCCATAGCATCTATACCATGTTTCACCTCAATCCGATACTTCGAACAGGCTCCACGGTGTTCTGAATAGAAGTATTTTAATTCTGAGCACCACATTTCCACCTGGTGATCAAAATTGGAACTATTTTTCTTTTCAACATTCTTTCCCCCATGGTCTCCGTAGACTCTACACCAAGTGTCACTTAAATCTGATGCTTCGAAAGGGCCCCGGAAGGGCCCCGAATAAAGGAATTTTAATTCTGACCACCTGGTATGTTTATTTGGAATCGAATGGCTGATACATATTAATATTTCAAGTACAAATATATGGGTCTTATAAGGATGAAGTAGAAGGCCTCAGCCACACTAATGATGCTGGCACCGAGGAAGAGACCAAAAACGCTTCCAATGGAAACTGAAATAAGAAACAAGAAATAGGTGAAATAAGCAAATGTTTCCTTACTGCTATACTTAATAAACACAATTTAGGCTTGATTAAGCTCGGAACACTCATACAGATACTTGGTTATATGTTCGTGCAGAAAATGAATTTTCAACTATGACAATAATAACCCGTAGCGCACCAGCTCTTGACGCCCAGGGAATACCTACCAACTGGCGGCCTTACTCCCTCCTGCCGAAGTTGGAGACCATTCTTCCAGTTACGGGGTGGCGTCTGGTCAGAACGACGAACCCACAGTCGTTGCTCTATGTTTCCGTGACCGGGTTACGCTACTCATTCGCAGCTCCCCAATTTCCTCACGATGGTGGATCCGTCCCATACACTGGCCGAAATACTTTCCTCAGAAGACTCGAACCGGCGCGTCCCGTAGCCGGAACCCAAAGCCTGACGCTTAAGATTTATTGATTGATTTGCCTATTTTTTTTTACTTCGCTTTTTATGCCACTTTTGGCTAATTTGCGAAGATGGGGATGTGTGATGACATGATGAAATTGATGAATGCACACTCACAAACATCCATGCCTAGGCTGGGATTCGAACCCGGGACCCCTGACACATGTTAACCACTCCGCTACGGAAGCCGGTCTTGATACTTTACGGCCACGGTGCGGTACATTGTTTACTATAAATTCATTTAAATTATAAACACCTTCCAGGATTCTAACACAGGAAAATATTACTTTCAAGATGTGGTAATTGGTTTCATGTAGTACATGCACCAATGACCCTCAGGGGTATTTTCGGTGTCAAAAGTTCTCAATTATAAATCTCATTCCCAATAAACACGGTCAACATAATTGTCTGTTGAGTCCTGTTGACCTGTGTTTGTTGTCATTTGTGCTAAGTGCTCCTTTACAGCATCAGCTCTTAGCTATCTACTACGGTATGGAGACTTTATGCTTGGAGCTAGTATAGTTTTAGTTCTTGTGTTACTATATTGGTTTTATTAATATTATTAGGGAAGTTTTGAACATACTCATTTTAATATTTTGTTCTCAGTTTTGATTTAGTTAATATATTTATCCCGTGTTGTGTGACTGATAAATATAGCCTACATGTGCTATCAAACAATGAAGGCAACTTAAGAAATATTATTTTCATTTGTCTTAAAACTGGCTTGATAAAAATGCCGCTGGAAAGATAAGAAGACAAAAATCTAGGTAGGATTTGTGAGAGGGAGACTGGCAGTGGTGAGGTAGGGTTATCTATGCATAAACACCTCCCCCCCCCAACACACACACACTCCTAGTTGGCTATGAGGTGGAAGGTAAGATTAGTATATTGATTTCTTACCTACAATATCCATTATATCCCGTATAGCATACATGCGCCTTCGTCTTGTTTCAAACTTGAATATGTTAGTAATGGTCGCTATTCCAGGGATAGGAATTTGAGTTTTCCTTTCAAATTAAGAAGAAAAAAAAAGTTAAAAATATTTTTATAATACAATTTATTAAGTTATTGACATACGTTTTACTTAATTTCTAATTTGTAGCTACTTCAACAACATTCAGTACAAAATTAACTGGTAAAAAGTTATAATTTAGCTAGCATCTGAAATACTAATTCAAAACTTCCAATATACATGTACGTGCACTTTTAAGTTACGCATTTCATTCTCAGGTGTACTATTTCTACAGTTTAGCCTCTTTTATAGAATTGTATTTTTAATTTAATAATAAAATAAATATTTAAGTCTAGTCCTATTGCAGATAAAATTAGTGATTTTAAGGTATCGCCATTGAAGTTTCTTGGTTGGATTCTCAAAATCGACACGTGTGCATCACTCATCTTCATCTTCGCGGATAAAGTCAAATGAAGAAAATTCAAGATACTAAGAGATTAACATTGACATCCGCATATTTTTTTCCAGGGAGGGACAAGGAAGGTATTTTTTTCCAGGGTTGGCACACTTTCCCCAATAATAGTGTTGTTACCCCAAAAAACATTTGCGTAAATTTGAATTTATCATATTCATGCAATAATTAACATATATTATTGGGGCTGAAATGAAATTATATGTGTGAAATATATAATTTTTTGTTGACTTTCATTTTCCAATGAGGAGCACGCCCCCCCTCGCCCCCACACCGGACGCCCATGGAGATTATGGAAATAATTTAAACGTATATTTATTTATATGATCAAAAATAAACCACTTTCCAATCCCGACTAGGGCATGGATGTTCTTCATGAATGCCCCTTCATCATTTTCATATTATCATCACTCATACTCATCCTCACGATTACCTAAAATTGGCAGAAATGAAGTAAAGAAAAACCTGAAAAATCTAAGAAATAAGGACAGCATAATATGATCAATAATAAGTCAAAATCTACAGGTTGATCAGCAGGTACACATCACATTTTAATCTACGTTTAGACTCAGTGGTGTAATCAGCACACCACTTTGATAAAACGTTGACCAAACTGTGGCGTTAGCCTGGTCAATAATTTCCAAAATGTTCGAATTTTACAAGCCACCGCCCAGTAGGGTGCCAATGGACCTAAAAACACCCCACACGAAATTTGGGATCGGAGCGACATTTTCCAGCCGTCCCCCGCTCGTCTTTACTTTTCCCATAAAGATAACACACTTAGAATTCAGGCATCTCTTCCGAACCTGCTCTATGACTTTCAAATATTATTTTAATCTTGAGCTCAAAGGTACGCAGAAGGTCATGGAAGATTTATGCATATTCATTCCAGAAACATTACATTGTATTTAACATTCTAGCAAGATTATGTTTAAAAATAGAGTACAAGTCACAACTTAAGTGTTAATAATTGTTAGGCAAGTTCTTAACATCATACTCTTAAAGATAGTAAGTATTCTATCAATATGTACAAAGTAAGTCCAGAGCAGCAAACACGATATTTTGTCTAGGTGGGGGGTTCGAGTACCAGGATAAAAGTACCATTTATAATTATAATAATAATAGTAACAATAATAATAACATAAAAACATTAATATAGGAGTAGTAGTATTAGTAGTAGCAGCATCATCAAGAACGTTATCATCCTCGTAAATTACGCAAAAAGAGGTGGAAGTCAGTGTTAAAGTATTTGTGTTGGAACAAACTATTTGGATGTTTTGAAAAAAACATCCAATTTCACATTAATATTGGATAACAACCATACGAACTCTATTTTTGAAAGACAGGAAATGCACGATAAATGCATTCCTAATATAGTATTTCTTTTTTACGTATGACATGTATAACTTTCATGTACAACATATGTTTTACACATATGCATCATGGAGCGACATAAAATAAGAAAATACATATGCAACATGTTAACACTAAACTGTGTACATATTCAATACACATATTCAATACATATTCAATCTTTAATACACACACACACACACACACACACACACACACACACACACACACACACACATATATATATATATATATATATATATATATACAACATATATAATACAAATAGTACATTACATAATCGATTTAGGCACCTCATAATAAACCAACAGCAAAAATTACATAATTTGCCTGTGAAATGTGCACGCTCTTTTTCCTGCAAGCAGATGTCCATGCATTTAATATGACAAAATAAATGTAGAGAAATCTTCCTTTTCTCTCTGGGAATTTACAGGAAAGAAGAATAGTGCGAGCGAAGCGAGCAAGAAAAATTTTAGGTCAAACTGGAAACAATATTGATTTTACTGAGGTTATGGCATTCTCTCTATTACAACTTATCTTTCATTCAGATCGCTCCCGCCACCCCCTAACTACGATTCTGAACTTGATAAGACCAAGAAAATGAGGTATGCCAGCGAAGCAGCAGGAAAATTTTATGAAATGTGTATTTATTTGCATAAATTTGAAATCAAGGTGTCATTTTCCCCTCTGTGCCTGCAGGTGCAATGTTTGCACCCCCTGCCCCTCATGAATCGATTTCCATGCAAAGTTGGGGGGCAATGCCTTTCCTGCCCCCTCTGTGGTTGCGCTACTGCGTAAGTCAAAAGTTCCTTATAGTTAGACCTCGGATTTTTAGGTTCTAAAAAGTGTGCTTTTAGGTTTCTAAAATAGGTTCTAAAAGTCATAAAATGGGTTCTAATAATCTTAAATTAGGCTCGAAAAATTCTGAAGTAGGTTGCAAAAAACTTAAATTGGTACAAAATTCCTGAAAGAATGGTGATTAGATAGGCTCATTTGAAACAAAATTTCATAAGAACCGTAATAACCAAATGTTAATTTGGAAACAAATTTTCATTTCTTTATATCATTTATATCATTTTCAAAATTATCTACAAATTAATATAATACTACACTTGTGCTGCTAGTAAAAGTTAGTTGTGGATATGAATAATTAATTACGTTCTATAATTTGCTGCACAATATCTGGGTGGTTACTCGTAATTGCGTGAATTCCGGTAATTACACGTGAATTATTGGCTCTGGAAATTATTCATGAATTTTGGTAAAACATAAAAAAATGTACAAGCGGATGTTTTCCCTATTCCCATTTTTATCTCCGTAGATGTGAAAAATTTTGCAACTTATATTAATGCAAATCTCATTAAATATACAGGGTGTTAATTTTAACTTGACATATCAAAATAGCGGGAGTGATATGCATGTGAGGAAAATTTGGTCCACACAAACCATGATCCTTGTCGGGGGGGAAAGTTAATGACGTACAAATGAGCCCCCGCACAGGGCCCCCCTGGGGGGCAAGGGGGGCACGTTGTGTTTTTCAAATAGGAACCCCCGAATTTTGTTTCATTTTGGGATTCGCGGAGTCAAAATAAATAATAATTATGCTTGACATGGGTGCAACAACATGCGAAATAAAATAGATATGGCCATGTGTATGTTTGGAAACACGTAAATGTCGTGCATGGAAAAACGGAAACAGGCCCCCACGAAAATACGAAGAATGGCGTGTGCAGAGGAAAATTTCATTGCTGTCGATGGTGTCATTGAAGAGTGGAAGAAGTACCAAAAGAAGAGTGCGGAGGGGATAGGGGGTGGGGGCAGCATGCAACGAACAAAGTGGAAATACATCTGCTGGATTAATGCAGATGCCAAGGATATGAGTGAAACAAAATAACGAACTGTGCCTGTGCCAGAAAAGTGAAGGGGTAGGGGAAGTAAATCGTGTTTCCAGAACTCACGCGAAGAGTATGTTATCGCCACCGACGTTGTCGGATCAGCTGTGTTATCAGACGTCAGCCACCCGTAAGGTACAAACTAGGCCATTTGACCTTGCGCTGAAGTCAGCTCTCTGTGCCCGTGTTTGCTCGGGGAAATAGGTGGTTATTGGGCGTGAGTGCTTCAGAAGGTTAGTTGACGTGCCCGTGTTCGAAGTGAGTGCAGGGTAAAAGTGCAGGTATACCTAGGACGATGGAGCGTGTATCTGTGGAAGACAGAATTGAAATGATATTCATGTATGGTGAATGTCGACGGAATGTGGACAATGCTGTCACCGAATATGCCAGACGCTGTCCGAACAGAGTGCGTTCGCGGTCGACTTTCGCCAGGGTTGTCAAGCAATTTGCAACAGTAGGAAGCGTGTGTCCGCAACAAAGACGGTGTCGAAGAACTGTCACTGGGGAAAATAATGAAATCGCTGTATTAGCTGCAGTGGCGTATGATCCCCATTCCAGCACGCGTAACATAGCTCGCCAGAGTGGGATGTCCCATGTCAGTGTTTGGAACATACTCAAGAGGCACAAGTTTCACCCGTACCATGTGTCCCTGCACCAGGAACTTCATGGTGATGATTTCCGTGTACGGATGGTGTTTTGTGAATGGGAACGTGGACAAATACATCGAAATCCGGCATTCTTTCGGGATGTTCTGTTCTCCGACGAAGCAACATTCACAAACCATGGCCAGGTTAACCGGCACAACATGCACTACTGGAGTGCCGACAACCCACACTGGTTGCGTGAAGTTGAACATCAACGCCCGTGGTCAGTGAACGTATGGTGGGGCATCATGGGTGACAAACTCATTGGTCCGTTTTTCATTGACGGTACATTGAATAGGCGAAAGTATCGCAATTTCTTGCAGGACGAACTACCGATATTGCTGGAGGATCTAAGCCTTGCACAGCGACAGGCCATGTGGTATCAGCATGATGGTTGTCCGGTGCATTATGCTGCCATAGCTCGGGAAGTATTAACGCGCAAGTTCCATCATCGCTGGATCGGACGACGTGGTCCTGTCAATTGGCCGGCTAGATCACCAGACCTTACTGCGCCAGATTTCTTTTTGTGGGGTTTTCTTAAAGGAATGGTGTATCAAACTGTACCCACAACGCGCAACGACATGATGCAACAAATACGAAATGCTTGCACACAAATTGATGCCGCCACACTTTTGCGTTGTGAACAGCCATTTCATGGAAGAATAAATAAATGCATCGACGTTCATGGTCACCATTTCGAGCATTTGCTTGGGTAAGGCATGTATGCCCACGCACCACCCCACCCCCACAGGTGAGAGGCAAGGGGACTCACGTGAAACAAGCACCCCACAGGTGAGAGGCAAGGGGACTCACGTGAAACAAGCACCCCACAGGTGAGAGGCAAGGGGACTCACGTGAAACAAGCACCCCACAGTTGAGAGGCAAGGAGACTCACGTGAAACAAGCACCCCACAGGTGAGAGGCAAGGGGACTCACTTGAAACAAGCACCCCACACGTGAGATGCAAGGGGACTCACGTGAAACAAGCACCCCACAGGTGAGAGGCAAGGAAACTCCCTTGAAACAAGCACCCCAGAGGTTCGAGGGTAATAGTATTTGCATTCCATCCTTCCCATCTCCTACACTTTTCTGGCATCCCTGAATACGTTTTTGTGTTTCCCTCATCTCCATTACATCTGCCTTAATCCAGCAGATGTATTTCCACTTTGTTCGTTGCATGCTGCCCCCTCCCCTAATCCCCTCCGCACTATTCTTTTGGTACTTCTTCCACTCTTCAATAACACCATCGACAGCAATGAAATTTTCCTCTGCACACGCCATTCTTCGTATTTTCGTGGGGGCCTGTTACCGTTTTTCCATGCACGACATTTACGTGTTTCCAAACATACACATGGCCATATCTTTTTTATTTCGCATGTTGTTGCACCCATGTCAAGCATAATTATTATTTATTTTGACTCCGCGAATCCCAAAATGAAACAAAATTCGGGGGTTCCTATTTGAAAAACACAACGTGCCCCCCTTGCCCCCAACATTTATTACCAAATATATGGAAAACACTGCCAAAGGACGGGAGTTCTGCACTGTGTTCAGTGTTTAAAGATTACATCCCTGAGATATACACAACCTTGACGAGAACAATCTTAGGCTCTAACAGTCATGGTAAGCATAGTTAGGCGCAGGGTTTCGGCTGGGATGGCCGCTATCTCCCTTTGGATGTTGTCCTTCAGTTCATTGATGGTAGTGGGCCTTGTGGTGTACACCTTGTACTTTAGGTAACCCCACAGGAAGTTTTTCGGTGGAGTTAGATCCGGGGATCTGGATGGCCAATGGACATCACCGAATCTCGGGAAGTGTCGTGGAAGGGTTGTCATTGACACTACTGCTGTATGACTAGTGGCACAATACTGCTGCAGCCACATGTCCCTTAGGCGAAGCCGTCTCATATCAGGTATGAAGAATGTTTCGTTAGGCACTTAATCTGCTGTCTTCCACGGCACTTCACATCCATGTTTTCACTCTACAATTTCAAAATTTGAATTATGCAAACCCCTTCCAGAAATCTCAGGAAGGGCAAGTCCCCCCCCCCTAAGGGACAAGGTGTACACCACAAGGCCCACTACCATCAATGAACTGAAGGACAACATCCGAAGGGAGATAGTGGCCATCACAGCCGAAACCCTGCGCAAAACTATGCTGATCATGACTGTTAGAGCCAAATAATGTTCTCGTCAAGGTAGTGTCCATCTCAGGGATGTAATCTTCAAACACTGAACACAGTGCAAAACTCCCGCCATTTGGCAGTGTTATCCATATATTTGGTAATAAATGTTGCTTCCTACATGCTCCACATATGCATTTGAAATGTGTCCCATCAATATGGCCCACTCTGTACATACAGTATTTATAAATGCTCTGAGGCAAGTTTCTCTCAGTTTATTTTTTTTATTTTTAATCGTTTTAGGAAGAGAAAGAAAGTTACATGGAAAATTAAACGAAATTTTCTGAATCTGTTTACTTTCATAATTGAGATTACAAGGGGACGACGCTACCACTGCGCCATGGGGGAGGCCTAGGAGCAAGTTAGGCTCAGAGGGAGCCATAGTGTTGTGTGTATCAAGAGCATACTTCACACCTTTGAGCTCAAGTTAGAGAAATAGATAAATAAAGTGATTGGATACTTTGAGGGTTATAAGGCAGGTTCAGCTAGGATGCTACATTCTACATATGTTATCCTTACCTTACATGCCGTGAAGTGATTGGTTAAAGCATCGAATTTGAAGTAAAATCAGTGGTCTGTCGTAGATTCGATTCCCACCGCCTGAAGACGAGAGAAGAGCTTCTCTCTCGACACGTAGTGTTATAATAAGTATAGTTTAAAGCACTATACAATGGATAATGTCCCATTAACATTGCATGCTAAATCATTGTCACTAACATTTAGAGAATTATGAAAAAAGAAATTCCACGGGGTTACAGTGTAATATTATTACAATATAGAATAAATGTTCAACAAGGTGCTGTTATTGAATGGATGATATTCAGCGAACAACTTCCCCCACAATTCATTGCGCGAAATCACGCTCCGCCGCCATATTTCGGGCAAACATGACATTCAGATACCGTTTTGAAAACACGCCAGATAAAATTGTGCGTATGATCTTTGCTCAAGTGGTTCAAGGTATGATTATTTTAAGCATAGGAGGAATGTGTGTGTATAAAATATCGTAAATTTCGCGCTGTAAGAAGGTTTTTCATTAGGGTGAGCATAATTTTTTTTACCCAAGAAAGGAACATTCAAAGGATATAAGTTTACCCTACCTCCTGCTGAAAATCGGTTAGGCCTAATTATAAAATCATTGTTATTATTTATTAAAGGATAGATCACATAAATTAGACATTATAAAGAATAACTGACATACAATCTCCTGTTTTCAAAAGGTATTAATCAATTATTATAATCTCGGTATGACTTATATAGTTTCTAGTTTCTCGTCCTTACTGATCAGCGTTTGATGTTAGTCCTACGCTGAACTTGAGGAATGTCAGAAGTATTTAGCAGAGGAACCAGTTTTCTTGGGAGCAGCTTTATTATTCGTCAATCGTTTATAAATCTCCCCGAAAACCTTACCTACATATCCGACACAGAACTCTAGATTATTCTTTTGAGCTTGAGCCAAGACGCAGTAACTTTAATCTCTTGTTGCAATGCCGTAGAGAAACTGCACACTTATTCTACAAATAACGGAATACACACAATACATCTTTTCTTTTTATCATGAAATGCTTGATTTTCAAGATAACGCCTAGACCTTTAGACCTTTATAAAACGTGACTTTTTTAGTAGTATGGACGGGGACACATCTCTGATCCGGACTATCCCGGTCGAAACGGGACGAACGTCACCTTACTTTTCATAGGCTTTCATTGACAGCTGCGAATCTGTTTTCCCGACTTCATGTTGTCTCTTCCCAAAGTGCACTGCGTGATGACGTCAAGTTGAATATGATCCATTGCATTCCTTAATCCTTTCGGTAATATTATCTACTACCATTTTGGTTTCCATGCAGGAAATTAGTTGTATGGGTTTGGATATTTCAGAAATAATCGAAAGTAGGCCAATATACAGAGCCATCACACGAGTCATGCTCGTTATTATAATAATCATCACATATTTCACACATGACTAGAAGCTACGAAATTGGTTATATGGCAGATGCATTAAAAAATTGCTTACCATACCCGACGAGAACATGTCATGCTGAATGACTCACAGGACAACATGCATGGGCAAAAGAAACCAGAACTAGCTTCTTCTTTTCGGAATGTATGGATACGAGAATTTATAACTGCAAGATAAAAACATAATTCATTCAATAATTTTGACAAGCTTCGTACAGAAAATTTACAAGTACTTAGCTTGTAAAAATAATTTTAAAAAATTGAAATGCTGACCAAAGCCAAATTTTATTGTAAAATAAGACAGTAAACTTAACGTTTCCACCCTCAAGAGGGTCTTCCTCAAGATTCACAATAATTCCACAATAAAGAACACAATAAATAATGAATTTTTTAACTTAACAATTTTTCCGTGAAAAAATGCTAAGGTCGGTCTACCACTTTTGGTCAAGTACTGTCAATGTCCTCTCTCACATGCACTTAGGTTCTTATCATCCTAATCTCCGAATTTACTAAGAGGTTCTACAGAGACAATGATATGGACTCATACCTGCTGGCTTAAGAGTCCAAAACATATGCATGGAGACCGTTATTTTTATAGCACAGCCGAATTCTCAGCCATGTTATGGCAGATGTTTTGCGATTAAAACGAGGTCAAGGTCAAGTACAGGGTCAATGGAGATAGTAATAATTTGTGTTTTATACATCGTATATTGATACACCTGTGGATATAGTTGAGGCGTTGCGGATACGAAGGGCGAATCCAACAAACGTACATTGTGAGGGAAATGCGTTTCAAGTTGTCAGGCACAGTGCGAACTCCACAAAAACTTGGTAACAGTAGATTGGAAAGTCTGCCTTCGTGATTTCTAAAGTTTTTTGTTGAGTTCGCCCTGTGTCTCACAACTTGAAACACGTTTTCCTCAAAATGTACTTTTGTTGAATTCGCCCTTCGTATCTGGGACGTCTTAATTGTATCTTCTGCAAATATGCTGTATAAAAAAGAAACTATCAGAGTACTAATTGAGGTCAGTGTACGTGAAGGCATCTTTCACAGCTGCTCGTAACTCTTGTGTTGTATGATACCGGTTATTTAAGACTCTGTTGGACAGGGGTGAGGTCGGGACTTCTTGAAGGCCAAGCTAAAAGAGCTGGGTTATCTTCAGAACCTCTTCCAATCCACCGGCCGGGAAAGATCTTATTCAGGAATTGGCACACTTGCAACGCAAAGTATAGCAGAACATGGCGCAGAATTCTGAAATGATGGTCTTCTTGTCGTTGTTCTGTACTCTTAAACCATCTGGTATGTGTCCATAACCATTTAACCATATCCATCGTAGTTTTGAAAATAAATGGGAGTGCACCCACCCACTCTGTGACCACTATATCTATGGACAGGAGCAGTGGCTGAGAATAGAGGGGGTGAGGGGGGGGCAGTTGCCTACTAACTTTCTAACACTTTTGTCCCACCAATATGCTAAACTTTATCTCCGAATGGAAAGTAAACTGGCTTTGTCCTCCTTGCCTCCCTAGTTTTGGAACCCAGGCGCCGCCACTGGATGAAAGTATTATTCAATTAAGTCAGTGTCTTTCAAATCCTCAACTACCTTAACACTATTCTTGCTGATTTTACAACAACGTATGCGTTCATCTGAATATCCAGCAAAGTCACTTTATGTAATGTCATTGAGAATTTATATACTGCATCAATTTGTACTTTCAAGGTCGGAGCTTTGGCTTCTGTAGTGACCCAGACTTTGGCTCTGTCCGGAAGGTACAAAATGTAAACTTGAAGTAATGTCTTGTCGGAAGTGACGTCCGCTAGTGAGGTTCGAAAGTGTCAATAAAACGAGCAACCGAGCCCTTTGCTTGCAGCACACAATATTGCAGTCTTCTTTAATATAGTACCGGGTGTTCTAGAAGTCTTTCCCTGATTACAAACTTTATTCATATCCGCTATATGCAATGCAGAGATATGAAAGTGGTGCCAAAATGTCGGAAAACTAACCCTGGCTGTAGTGTAGCAGTGTAAGTGCCCAGGAAACCGGAAATGTTCACAAATCAGGAAAAATCTCAGTGTGTCACGAGACCCGGTAACCAATAACAGTGCAGAGGAACTGTCAAACAATTTATGGAAATACGCCGCCCGATGTCGAGAGCATTAACTCGTAGTATGACAAGTTCAAGACCACAGAATCTGTTGCTCTCTTACCGAGAAGTGGCCGAACCATCAACCTCAGCGATTTCAAACAACGTAAAACATCAGCCAAAAAGTTATCTTTATGAGATCTTACACAAACGTTCATTTTTTCGTGCATACAAAGTGCAAATTATACAGGCTTTGTTGACTAATGATACCAGTGGATACACTGAGCTTTTTCCTGATTTGTCAACATTTCCGGTTTCCTGGGCACTGACACTGCTACACTACAGCCACGTTACTGAAACCTGGAATAAAAAACCTTGGTTGGTTTTCAAACATTTTGGCACCATTTTCACATCTCTACCTTACATATAGCGGATATGAATAAAGTTTGTAATCAGGGAAAGACTTCTGCGACGCCCGGTAAACTTCTACAATCGTTCACTTGTTTGATATCGTGGAAGTAGGTTGTAGCTCTTGTGTTGAGTGGAAATGTAAATGTGAGAACTTCTAACAATGCTATGTGATTTCTATGGTGAAAGAATAAGTTTTCAAAACATGGGAAAGACATGTTCTTAGTTATATCTACTGATCGTATTTGGCGCTGCAGTCGAAGTACAATTCGAGAGATTTCCGCTTCCACTCCACGGCTTCGAGACTGAACTTTGAAGGGTCTTCGCTTCGAGAACGGTCTGGAAGGCTCGTTATAGAACAAGTTTAAAGGGAAAAAATATGTATAAGACTGGTCGTTACAACTACTGCCATAAAATGTAATACTGTATACTTTTTATGCAATATCTAAATTATAAAATGCATAAATATTTACCATGATGATTTTCAATGCAGGCTCTCCCATTTTCATCACACAATGGTTGACGTTCTGCAATGAAGGAGTAAAATTTATAAATTTAAGGTATACTGCCTTTATCTTATTATACGTAATATAAGGGTCGCCCAAGTAAAATTGAGACTTGTATTAGCGTCGTTGTTTAAGTACATAGAGCTTTGTGTTTGCACTAGTAGATTGCGCTGTAAGTCGGAACGCAACCCGTTACCATCGGATAGTGTTAGTGTGCTGAAGCAAGTAGACTACGTATGGTTGTGACATGAACTGGTTCAAACTGCAATTAATGATTTTTTGATGACTGAAGGTGTTGGTGGAGCTGAAATGTATCATCGTATAAAGGATATGTATGGAATGAGTGACAGTCACGTTGTACAGCGTTTAGATGGTGTAGTGGCATGAATGTGCCAAGGTTTGCTGCACCACTGGTAAGTCCTCGAATACCCCATCCTCCCTACATTCCCGACCTGACTCTCTTTGTCTACCACACCTTTGGGAAACAAGAATACTAACTCTGCAGCCAACTACAGATGTTTTTCGTTCAGTGTATTTCAAATGTTTCAACATTTTCTTCAATTGACAAGCCGACTATGTGTAGCGGATACGTAGCCCATGTATCACTATCACTTCCTATACGTATAAAAATATTCCAACCAATAAACTATGACAGAAAAAAAAACATAAAAATCTTACTTTAATTTGGGCAACCCTTGCATGAAAATATTTTCAGATTATGTCTACTTTTTGAAACATAATGTAACATTTCAAATAATGCTAGTAATTAAATATATCATGTAGTACTAACGGTCAGCAGTCTGAAATGTGCATTTCCTAATTTTTCTTTGAAGTGTTAACCAATAGAGACACCTTGAAATCACTATTACCACAGACAAAGGTAATACATTTGTCTGTGCTATTACGGTTGGAACATCTAAACGCACGACCACGTAAATAGGCGGCTGGACAGAATTGCGCTGGTGCCACATTTGGGAAAAGCAAAACGAGAACGGGACGAAAGTTGCTGGTTCCCGCGCACTGTGTGGCAACGTCAACCGGGTTGCGTTGCACAGTTCGAGCGTCAGACCCACCTCTCTCCGGGGCACTTTCGAGTCAAGGAGCTTGTGACCGCGTGATTTGAAAGTTCGTTACAGCCCCAAAAATGGAGTCTCATATCTACAACTCTACAATAAGATCTTTCATTCTCTTAAACCTCCGAACACACGGGGGTTATGCTCTGACGTGACAACAGCACGATCTTCTGCCTCCCGCCGCATTTAGGCTCACTTTCTGTGGAATGGTCTAGGGAAAACCAGGGATATGGAGTTACTTTCCAGCCACACTGTTGATATTATCCTACATTATAATAACACGAGGGTTGGGGCATAAGTCATGGCAACTACTGTATATTTATTTCGCAAACTTAAATGGTGTTACCACAACATGATCGCATGTCCCGGAGAGCATGGCACCAGTAGTATGTGGACACGTCACTAGATGGCAGTGTGATTAACGGTTATACTACAGATGACAGTGGTAATTCATTGTTGAGTCAACCGCCGTGCTACAGTGTGAACAGAGTTTGTGTATCAAAATAGCCGTTCTTCGGGGAAGAAATGGCACAGAATGCTACAGGGAGTTGATGGAAACTGTGGGGAGTAGTGTCGTACCGTAGTGTGTGCCTCTTTTGTGACTGTAATGCTAATGTATGGTTTCTGACTTGTAAACACATGTAGCCAGCCAGTGGTTGAATTAGATATGAATTACTGCCGGCATGCTTTTGTGCAGAGACCTATCTTTTGATACAATCCTTTTTTGTGATTTCTTAAATAATACATCGTTTCTCATTCTTAAGACCACAAGAATCAGCCACAAAATTAATATGCATGATCATTATGATTTGTCCTACCACATTGTTGTTAAATTTATTGAAAATTTTGTCATGTGGTTAATCTGTAAAATGTCGTCCTTTCTTACCAATATTATACACAATTCTAAACACGTTACTGGTTGATTCTACAGCCGGGAAGGAATAACCTGGCAGTGACGTCACTCCCTGCTAAGTCAGCGTTGCCAACTACTATGAAAGGAACCATGGCACGAGTAAGAGTATGAGCAGTAAAGATCGCGGTGCAAACTATCAATCCCTAAGATTGTATATTTATTTTTATTAAAGTCTCTCTGAACGCTTCACGTTGACCAGGGCATTCACTTGTTTTTCTCAGTTGTCTCAACCTCTGAGGCATGTTTACAATGCATTGTGTTGTGCCATGCAAACCTCCTGAGCATTCAGGAAACAGGTAATACTTCTGGTTATAGAGTCAGCGGTTTTGCATGGTAGCAATTAAATAACACGATTCGGCATAGAGGAAGAGATCGATGGCCTAGTAATATAGAGGTGAGACAAGCTGAGAGGGGACTGACTTTTGGGATTGAGTTGGGAGAGAGAAGTTGGTCAGCAAGGCACTAGGTCAGAAGTGGAACGACGCTCTGGTCGACGAATTGGAGAAGCTTACAGAGGACTTCGCTTATTTGATTCAGCTAAAGACTTCAGATAGACAGGTAATTATCCTACAACCAGCCATGATTCAGGTTCAACGGTTCATAAAACCCAACGAGTGACCATTGTATTTTCTGTAGTAAAGTTCCTTAGTGTGATTTTGTACCTTTCGCATTGCCAAGCGATAACTCGTCATGCCAATGTAGTATGTAATAATACTAGCTCAGCGAGTACATCACTAGAATTTTATAGTTACTCTTCAGAAGAAGGTATATAATTATATTAGCAAAGTTTATTTTAAGCGCCAATTATGAGAATATTTATATTATATGAATATGTAGACGTCGACGTCAAGATTTTTTTTGCGCCCCAATAACAAGTATTTTCCTGCGGATATTGGATTGCAACCGATAATCCTGGAAATCCATTCTGCCATCGCAGAATGATAATGATTAAACCACAACGGTTTTAGTTTCTAACTTTGCCACAATAATATGCTAAGCATATTTTAGAATGAGTTGAGAGAATTAAAGATTCTTCAAGTTTTAGTGATGTTAGTATTTTAATGCATTTAAAGATCGCATAAATAATAATTATTATTTTATTTCAGGTAGTCAGGAGTAAATCACTCCCAATTTTTTCCTTACGTTGTACCTTAGTACGGTTCGATTGATTTTAAGTATTTAAAAATAAAGATAACACCTGAAATAAAATAAGATAAGTTTGCAGTAAAATTTAAAAATAAGATAAGTTAAACAGTGCTAATAAATTTAGAGAATAAATAAATTATATTAAATAAATAAATTACGCAGATAAATTGAACCTAGAGTCAGGAATAATTAAAGTTGAGTTAAAATACCTACTAATTTAGACTAGGCAGGCTTAATAAGGTACGTGTTAGTTTTGAAGAACTGTTTGTTTTGATTGCCTAAGCAACATGAAAATCATTGCGATTTTAGCTATTTTAAACGGATTTCTTCCATACGTAAAAGCTTCTAATTTTATTTATCTGTTGAACAAGTCCTTTGACTATCCTTATAATATAATTACAATTTTATTATTAACAACATTTATTATTAGTATTTTTATAATTTTCATAATTTGTTACTGTCAATGTCAACGCAAGAAATCTATTATTTATGACCATGAGTGTACCAACGAATTACCGTTAAGCAAACTTAATACTGATTCACCGTCCATTGCCCAGATTTACGATGATGTTGCACCGATGGTTGAAGTGGTACCATTGAAAACAACAAACCCACCACTGCCGCCTCCACTGCCCCAATCTGTTATTATTCAATCCAGTACACAAAAAGGAGTTCAGGATTTATCCAGAAATATTTTAGTCACCAAAGACGACATTTTAGATTTGCCGAAGCATATTGTATCTGTTAAAGATAGAGTTCAGGAGCTTGCCGTAAGCAAGGGTCCAAGTCTTGTTCAAAACAGTTGCAAAATGGAAAGTGAAGTGACTATTTCACCCTGTGTTCAGCCAGTTGTAAAAGTTAAAGATTTATTTGTGAATCTGTCAACAGCAAAAGTCGAGAAAGTTCCAAATGTCACTTTAAAAGCAGAAAGTAAGTCAATTTCTCAGGTTTCCGAACCTGTTGTATCTTTCACGGATCATATTTTTTACGACTATACCTTTGCTTAGAATTTTATTATTCATTGCTTTTTAAAATTTTAAGTTATAATCCATTTTTAGGTTTGATTGTACTTTATGCAAGGTTTATTAGTCATTTATTTTGCTAGCACCTTCCCAAGTCTTGTTATTGTATCATCACGGAAGTGGTCGAGTTTAATAAACACGCTGTCGCAAGCGCGACGATATTTTTTCCCTCTCCATCCCATCTATGACGTAATTTCAAAAGTCCTTGACTTCATTTCGAATTCTATCGGCTCGTACTACACCTTGCTCGTAGTAATTTAAAGTTTTGTAAACATTTACGCGTCATTCAGCGTATCAGCGAATCAGAGCTTGCATTTTCTTCCTCCGTTCCTGTGCTTGTTGCTCGAAGCAACGATTTCCCCCCTCCACCTGTCCGACGGCACCCGAACGGTTCCCGAAGTCGCCAGAACACGCCGACGAGCGAGCCTACGATTTTCCTCGCGGTGGAGAAATTTCAGTTCCGTGCAGCGACCAAAATGCAAACTTTGCACAACTTAGAATATCTGATGTCAGCAAATTCCGTTTTCCGCGTTTACGCCTTCCAGAGCACGCTCGTAGCTCAGAAAAACTTAGCATAGATTTTGAATATTTTCTCGAACCAGTGGCGTTCGCTTATTAAAATTTTCAGGGTACCAGTTTAGTTACGCATATAGCCATTAGAATTTGATTTTCACGATAGAAGTTCATGTCAACAATGTTAGGGATATTTTGTGTTACATAGATAAATTTTGCCATAAAACGTCTTATTTATGCACTTCAGGTTAATCACGACCAATAATTTTACAAAGGAACAACAAGATGATTTTTTTTTTGTTTTTCTCGCAAAATTTCCCAGTTTTTTTTATAGAGATATTTATAGTAAGTAAATTTTTGGGAAATTGACGCATTTTTCATTAGAATCACGATAAAGTCAAACGGAATTTCGATTGAAATCAGGGAAATTTTACAAAAGGGAAATTTTAGCACTTTATGCACGTAGAGTAATCAAAATTGTCAGCAACATGCCCAGGCTAAGCCTCGGTGATTAGCACAGGCATGTGCAGCAAAAGTCGCCACGGCATCGTTAGCCTTTCCAAATTTAAACAGTGTGGTTTACCACAAATGTTATAATTTGAGAATTTATTATTATTATTAATATTTATTATTAGGAAATTTAGCTCACTTACCCAATTTGCACATTATTTGACATAGCAGCAATAAATTCATTACTTCTTACTGATTAACTTCATGTTAATTTTAGTACAGTAGGTAATAATTAGTAATTTGTATTTATATTTTAATATATTGCATAACTATTCTCGATTTATTTTGTTTGGACAAACCTAAGGGATTGACGCACCGAGTTGTTAAATTTCTTTTG
The DNA here is from genome assembly GCF_977018435.1 of Lepisma saccharinum. Lineage (NCBI taxonomy): Eukaryota > Metazoa > Arthropoda > Insecta > Zygentoma > Lepismatidae > Lepisma > Lepisma saccharinum. The sequence goes on along the minus strand of NC_139251.1, from coordinate 56,442,026 downwards.
TTTAAAGAAAATTTGAAATTGAGACAGTTTTTTATTATTTTTATTGTGTTTAAAATTTGAATTTCAAATTTTTAATTCCCTGATGCGATATTTGTTACCACCTGGAGTTTCAACGAAACTCAGAAGTAGCATTTACTGAATTTTTTGTCTTACATTGCATAATAATGAACCACGGCAAATTGCACCGGCCTATCATTTATTAGGAGGCCATTAGAGGCTTGCCAAAGCAACCTTTTAGGATACTAATAGCTTGCTTTGCGCAATGCAAATTTTATATATATATTTTTTTAAGGGTTCACAACATAATATTTTTTTACATTTAAACAGAATTTAGAACATGCTTGCAACACTTACATTTGTTTATTAATTTTACATTTTGTAATTTTGAAGTGAAATCTGTTACTGACAATAAATTATTTCAGTTTATCAGAACACGTAATGGTATTTTAATATCAGGTTCAGGTCAATTTATTGTCATTCAGAATTTGAATAATAATTTGAACACCCACAAATCAATTCAGATTAACGATGGGCAATCTATATTTTTTTAACTATCAGGATTTTTCTCAGATTATTGTGGATCAACAAATTTTACATACACGAATTTTAGCGTTTGATCAAGTAAAAATGAAGGAAATTGAATTACTACTTAATATTCCCAAGAATATTGACCCATGTGCGGTCAAGGTCAAATGACGTCAGAACGTCAGAACAAAGAAAGAACCCGATTGACCAATCGGAACCGGTTTTTCCAAGGTTAAACGGTACGCAATAACAGGGGAAAGGTATGCAATACTGTAGGGCAGGGGAGGGATTCAACCAGACAACAAAGGATGTCTGGGAATGCGCAGCAAGAGTCAAATTTTTCGAAGCTATGCGTCGCTTGTAGAACCGGTTTCCGTCGTCAATTAATATTCCGCTCAGGGTTGCCCCAAGGCACAGGACGCTTTAGCGCGGTTTTAGGCTAGAACGCTTGCATGTCAGAACAGGTTTCTGTCTAAGTAGGCCAAGGTTACCGAGAACACAAGAAAAAAGGATTTTTGGATACCCAATTAGATTGGAGCGAGAATTTTACCTTGAACAAGGAGAACGAAGCGTAAGGGTTTTTTATCTGTACTATGAAGACGGGAGAGCTATCACCATTTGCTTTTATCACGGGGTAACGAAGCTAGGACCCTTTGATTATTGATTTAGGTAGTAAATTTATGTTACTGTGTGCTATTTAACATAATATTGAGTTTATTTTTTACCAAACTTTGACTTTATGTCAAACATTTTCCCAGCTTATTCTTATTTTTATTCAAATAACACAATTTAAACGATTCTAGCAAGAGTTTTTATTATATTTTCAACACACAAACTGTGTTCTTCAATTTTTAATTGTTTATTTTTCAAGTTTTGGACACACAAAGTGTGTCTTGTCAACTTTTAACTTATTATTTTACCAAAATTCAGGAAAGACTTTTAGTTACATTTTCGATACACAAAGTGCGCTTAGTCAACTTCTATCTGTTTATTTCACAAGTTTAAGCTTATTATTACCAAAATAATACAATTCAATCTGTTCAGGAAAGACTTTTAGTTACATTTTCGATACACAAAGTGTGTGTTCTCAACTTTTATTTGCTTATTTCACAAGTTTAGCCTAATATTTACTCAAATAACACGATTTGAACGTGTTTTTTATTACATTTTGGACACACACGCACTCACCCACCCACCCACACACCCACACACACACACACACACACATACATACATACATACATACAGAGAGAGAGAGAGAGAGAGAAAGAGAGAGAGATTTTCAATTTTATGCTTATTTTACCAAAGTAAGACGTTTTAATCTATTTTGGATGCAAAAGTATGTTTTGTCAAGTTCTACCATTTTATTTTACAAGTTTAGGCTTATTGTTACTCAAAAAACACAATTTCATCTATTCAGGCAACATTTTTTATTATATTTTACTCACAAAGACATTTTTTCAACTTTTAATTTATTATTACTCAAATAACACACCTTAATCCATTCAGGAAGAATCTTTATTATATTTTGGATGCACAAAGATGTTTTCAACTTTTTTACTGATTTTTTTGCAGGGTTTGTATTAATTTTTATTTATTTTTGTTTTGTATCCGACATTCACTAATTTTTAACTTACAGTTTAGTATTTAATTAATTTTTTTCAAAAACACTAAAGAAAAAGTACTTTTAGCTAAAATGTAAGCTACAGAATAGATTATTATTATTATTATTATTATTATTATTATTATGGTTTAGTGATTTCCACTATGCCTTTTTTGTTTTGTATTTCTATATTAATTTAGGGCAGGTTACGCCTGCTACGTAGGAAAGTTTGTTTATTTTAGAGTTTACTGAGTATTTTGTTACTCTTATACTAGGTAAAGTTTTCTAAATATATCAGGTAGGGCTCCATCCATATACTTTTGTTTTTGCTGTTTGGAGATGATGCGATCAGCATCACTCTCCATCTGCTTTTTATTTTATGTACCCAATATTATTTTGAGGCTTAGTGAATTCTAGAGCCTATTTATGCAGGAGAGAGGGCTTGAAAATTTTGATCTCAGATAACCCACAACTATTTGTCAGAGTATTTTAAAGGATATTTTATATTTATTATGTGCCACTAGAATATTAAAGCTTGCTTAATTTTTATGTCTGTAACGCTGTTATTGTATTTCTAGCTAAGGCTTACTGGATAAAGTACACGAAATGTTTATCATTTCGACTATTTACCTTTATACGAGGCCAAATGTTTAGTGTAACGAAAGTTATTGTGTGTCTATAAAGACTGAAATTCCTTTACCGATGGGTCCATAACTGGACGCTTACCAACATTGTTCCTTTTTTTTTAAAAAAAAAAAATATAACTATTTATCAATATATTGACAATTCACAGGACAAGACGAAGTTCACAGGCGACTGACTATATGGACCATAGGTCCACTTGCTAAACTTTTTTCTATGCTAGAAGAATAACTTAGCCTTATAGCCTTTTTCAAGGTATTTTTGAAGTATTACTGGTTTTTTGGGTGCATCAACACTTGGGTTATTTCCATTTGGTTTATTATACGAGGTTACAATCACTATTTGAACACTGAAATTCTCTGATTGAAACTAAACGCTTAGGCTGTAACTAGGGACTTAGTATGTATATCGACAATTTATAGGACAACACGAACCTTACAAAGATTATAGGTGACGTAGGACCACACGCCAGAGCTTTGTTAATCTGCAAGAAGCACTTACAGCTAATATTACGAGGAAATGAGGTTGATTTTTACTGTTTCACAAGAATGCTATTTTTTATACACCCAATATTTGCTTTTTCAAGTAACTACTTGTACCAGAAGCACTTACTGGCCAACTCTAACTAGACTTCGACTTATTCTATATCAGGTGCTAAATTTATAAAGAACTATGATTGTGTATATTTTTGAGGAAGTACGCAAAAGCAGATTATCCGATTAAAGTATCTGAAAACCAGATTATTCTATGTAAGTATATTTATAGTGACTGGATTATTTAACAGATCAAACAGAAAGAAGGCAAAATCCACTAAACGTAGGTGATTGCATGAAAATAACTAGGTCAAGGAGTGACCAACAGTGAGCTGAGGTTATATATAGAGGGTCGCTCTTCATAATTCTTACCTTCGCTGGATCGGCGAAGGAACGCACTTGTGGGCGGTAGAACCTGAATGGGCTCCACCAAAACATCGGAGACTCGAAGCAGATGTCTTGGTGGATGAACCCAAGTAGGGTCATAGGCGCTAGGGTCAATTTGGTCATTTCTTCTTGTATGAGGAACCAATTTGGCCAACTCCCCAAATTAACTTACATTGCTTATAACTAATTAAATTTGAAGAAAAATTATAATCTCTTAGACTGTAAACATATTTTATATTTAGGTTGCACAAGATCCGATGACAAAATTAACCGCCCAGACAGGGACTCGAACCCTGGACAGATAGGTTAAAAGCCTAACGCTATACCAACTAAGCTATCTGGGCCCAAGGTATTCTTTTCTTGAAAAGTTAGTTATGTTAAGAAATATATTGAAACACTTGAGAACACTTTTGGTCTGGTTCGACAGAGAAGGAGACAATATTTCCATATTTTTACAGACTGGGTGTATTTTTCCACTATAAAGGCCTTCACTATATGTAATTCGAAACGCTAAAGTTCAGCTAGCTTCCAAAATTGAGGTAAAGATTGTGTTTGGCGAGATTAACAAGTTACAATTATATCCAGTTACGGACAAATAAAGCTAAAACTCTCAGATTTACTGTACTGTACTAGCTTATTTGAGTAATTGGAATTTTGTACTGAACATAGGATTGCTTGTCTATTTTATTCCTATGTTGTTGAGTTTGTCCATATATGCAGCAAAAAAGAATAAACAGAAACCAACATGGCATTCAGAAAGAGAAATCAATAGTCACACCGATAGCAGAGTTAGAAACTACATAGCATTGCTCTTCTTATGTACTACGTCCATATATGCCTTGGAAGAATCTAGATATATTGTGTTTGAAGTTTTATGTTTCTCTAAGGTTTCAGCTATGTAGTTTCTAACTCTGCTATCGGTGTGACTATTGATTTCTCTTTCTGAATGCCATGTTGGTTTCTGTTTATTCTTTTTTGCTGCATATATGGACAAACTCAACAACATAGGAATAAAATAGACAAGCAATCCTATGTTCAGTACAAAATTCCAATTACTCAAATAAGCTACATCGTACGTAGTACATAAGAAGAGCAAATTAGCATCATCAGCAGTAAACTATCATGCAAATTCTATGTGCTGAAACAACTAAATGAGTCTAATTTATCAGAAAAATGCCTACATTACAGATTAATTACTACCAGAATACTAAGGCTTCAAAAGTGAACACTAAAAATAATGTTCAGACAAGTATAGGGCATCTTGCAAAGGATTATTACTCCCTTCATCTACAAGTCAACAACAATTATTCTAAATACTACGAACTTGGACAAAATACAGTCAAATACACAACACAAGAAGGAAAATAATTACAAGTAAAACAGCAGAGACTCAATATCTCAAAACAATCAGGTAAAAATATTCTACAACAAACTGCCTCATAACATAAAACTGCTAAGTCCCCAAAACATATACAAATACAATCAATAAAAACTACTTGAAAAGGGAAAACTGACTACAGTCTCACAGACTTGATGTAAAATAACAGCAAAACTTAGAAGCATGCACAGTCAATAGTGCTCAATTTGCATACAGTTCACATGCAAACTCTCATGAAAAGGTTCAAAGCAGTCTCCCAGCTCAGTTCTCATCTATACTTGGACAACAAAATCCTGCAAGAAATTCTCAGAAATCCTACCTTTCCTACACTTGCTTAAATAGCTAAAGTGCAATCTTCATACTAAAATATTAAGAAAAGGCATATCTATGTACATAAAAGTGTGAACAGATGTGTTTGTCTGTGTGTACTCTTAGATAAATTGATAAAAAAGCAATATAGTTATAAATCAAAGACTATATCTAATGATATTAATTTCAAAATAAGCTGATAGAAAAAGATATAATAACTACAGTATAAGCTTTTAATTTTTGTTAATTACAAAAAAATAAAAGTTAAATACAGTAAATAAACTTGGTCCCTTACATTGAAAAAGGAACATCAATTGAGAATATTAGAAAATAAAATCCTTAAGAAAATACTTGGGCCTAAAACAGATGAGGAGACAGATGAGTGGAGAAGATTACATAATTTAGAAGTACATAATTTGTATTCATGTCCAGATAGTATTAGAATGATTAAATCAAGAAGACTTAGGTGTGTAGATCATGTGGTACGAATGGGAGAGGAAAGAAGAGTATACAGGATTCTTGTTGGGAAACCTGATGGTAAAAGACCAATAGGAAGATCAAAACAAAGATGGAGGGATAATGTAGAGATGGACCTAAAGGAAATTGGTAGGGAAGGAAAGGAGTATATAGATCTTGATCAGGACAGGGACAGATGAAAGGCATGAGTTGCTGCAGCCATGAACATTCGGGTTTAAGAAGACCAGAGAGTTAGTTAGTTATACATTAAATAAGCATAATATTTGGATTGTAAGTAGAGAATATAACAAATGTACAAAGCATTGTGCGAAAACTATGTCAACTTTGCATTATAAGCAGAAAATTAAACCAGTTTGCCTTAGAAATACATTTTAAGAATAGCACAAAATAGCATGCGTAATAGAAAATTAAGAAAACTTTCTGATGCATAAAAGTACTGACTAGTGCTGAATGAATCAATTACTGTAAAATATTATTCTCTGATTCAAGTAATTTAACTGTAAACATTATCTTTTGTGTGTAATATATAATTGTTAGTTGCACTGATAAGTACAAATATTAACTTTATACGCCTTCATACACTCTAAATAACATAACTTTGATATATAAATTAGTAACAATTTGTTAAAATTAAGTTAAACTGTAGAATTGTTTTCTTAAATAAATATAAAGTAGTAAAAATATTAAACAAATAATTCCTTCTTTTCCTATTTAAAGGATGCCAAACAGTGTAAACCAGGTGTTAGTGGCTAAATAACATAAAATTTGAAGGCAGTAACAATATTTTTAAAAAATACTGTTTTTTACCTAACTTTGTGAATTAAATACTAGTACATTTTGTCAAATTATAAATAAAATATACCTATTTCTTTGGTATTTGTACTAAAGTGAAGAAAATGTTACTAAAACTTGGCTAGTACAGTAAATCTGAGAGTTTTAGCTTTATTTGTCCGTAACTGGATATAATTGTAACTTGTTAATCTCGCCAAACACAATCTTTACCTCAATTTTGGAAGCTAGCTGAACTTTAGCGTTTCGAATTACATATAGTGAAGGCCTTTATAGTGGAAAAATACACCCAGTCTGTAAAAATATGGAAATATTGTCTCCTTCTCTGTCGAACCAGACCAAAAGTGTTCTCAAGTGTTTCAATATATTTCTTAACATAACTAACTTTTCAAGAAAAGAATACCTTGGGCCCAGATAGCTTAGTTGGTATAGCGTTAGGCTTTTAACCTATCTGTCCAGGGTTCGAGTCCCTGTCTGGGCGGTTAATTTTGTCATCGGATCTTGTGCAACCTAAATATAAAATATGTTTACAGTCTAAGAGATTATAATTTTTCTTCAAATTTAATTAGTTATAAGCAATGTAAGTTAATTTGGGGAGTTGGCCAAATTGGTTCCTCATACAAGAAGAAATGACCAAATTGACCCTAGCGCCTATGACCCTACTTGGGTTCATCCACCAAGACATCTGCTTCGAGTCTCCGATGTTTTGGTGGAGCCCATTCAGGTTCTACCGCCCACAAGTGCGTTCCTTCGCCGATCCAGCGAAGGTAAGAATTATGAAGAGCGACCCTCTATATATAACCTCAGCTCACTGTTGGTCACTCCTTGACCTAGTTATTTTCATGCAATCACCTACGTTTAGTGGATTTTGCCTTCTTTCTGTTTGATCTGTTAAATAATCCAGTCACTATAAATATACTTACATAGAATAATCTGGTTTTCAGATACTTTAATCGGATAATCTGCTTTTGCGTACTTCCTCAAAAATATACACAATCATAGTTCTTTATAAATTTAGCACCTGATATAGAATAAGTCGAAGTCTAGTTAGAGTTGGCCAGTAAGTGCTTCTGGTACAAGTAGTTACTTGAAAAAGCAAATATTGGGTGTATAAAAAATAGCATTCTTGTGTGGCGTGGTGCTATGCACAGGGGAGCACTTTACCTTTTACCTTTTGTGAAACAGTAAAAATCAACCTCATTTCCTCGTAATATTAGCTGTAAGTGCTTCTTGCAGATTAACAAAGCTCTGGCGTGTGGTCCTACGTCACCTATAATCTTTGTAAGGTTCGTGTTGTCCTATAAATTGTCGATATACATACTAAGTCCCTAGTTACAGCCTAAGCGTTTAGTTTCAATCAGAGAATTTCAGTGTTCAAATAGTGATTGTAGCCTCGTATAATAAACCAAATGGAAATAACCCAAGTGTTGATGCACCCAAAAAACCAGTAATACTTCAAAAATACCTTGAAAAAGGCTATAAGGCTAAGTTATTCTTCTAGCATAGAAAAAAGTTTAGCAAGTGGACCTATGGTCCATATAGTCAGTCGCCTGAGAACTTCGTCTTGTCCTGTGAATTGTCAATATATTGATAAATAGTTATATTTTTTTTTTTAAAAAAAAAGGAACAATGTTGGTAAGCGTCCAGTTATGGACCCATCGGTAAAGGAATTTCAGTCTTTATAGACACACAATAACTTTCGTTACACTAAACATTTGGCCTCGTATAAAGGTAAATAGTCGAAATGATAAACATTTCGTGTACTTTATCCAGTAAGCCTTAGCTAGAAATACAATAACAGCGTTACAGACATAAAAATTAAGCAAGCTTTAATATTCTAGTGGCACATAATAAATATAAAATATCCTTTAAAATACTCTGACAAATAGTTGTGGGTTATCTGAGATCAAAATTTTCAAGCCCTCTCTCCTGCATAAATAGGCTCTAGAATTCACTAAGCCTCAAAATAATATTGGGTACATAAAATAAAAAGCAGATGGAGAGTGATGCTGATCGCATCATCTCCAAACAGCAAAAACAAAAGTATATGGATGGAGCCCTACCTGATATATTTAGAAAACTTTACCTAGTATAAGAGTAACAAAATACTCAGTAAACTCTAAAATAAACAAACTTTCCTACGTAGCAGGCGTAACCTGCCCTAAATTAATATAGAAATACAAAACAAAAAAGGCATAGTGGAAATCACTAAACCATAATAATAATAATAATAATAATAATAATAATAATCTATTCTGTAGCTTACATTTTAGCTAAAAGTACTTTTTCTTTAGTGTTTTTGAAAAAAATTAATTAAATACTAAACTGTAAGTTAAAAATTAGTGAATGTCGGATACAAAACAAAAATAAATAAAAATTAATACAAACCCTGCAAAAAAATCAGTAAAAAAGTTGAAAACATCTTTGTGCATCCAAAATATAATAAAGATTCTTCCTGAATGGATTAAGGTGTGTTATTTGAGTAATAATAAATTAAAAGTTGAAAAAATGTCTTTGTGAGTAAAATATAATAAAAAATGTTGCCTGAATAGATGAAATTGTGTTTTTTGAGTAACAATAAGCCTAAACTTGTAAAATAAAATGGTAGAACTTGACAAAACATACTTTTGCATCCAAAATAGATTAAAACGTCTTACTTTGGTAAAATAAGCATAAAATTGAAAATCTCTCTCTCTCTTTCTCTCTCTCTCTCTCTCTCTCTCTCTCTCTCTCTGTATGTATGTATGTATGTGTGTGTGTGTGTGTGTGTGTGTGTGTGTGTGTGTGTGTGTATGTGTGTGTGGGTGGGTGGGTGGGTGGGTGAGTGCGTGTGTGTCCAAAATGTAATAAAAAACACGTTCAAATCGTGTTATTTGAGTAAATATTAGGCTAAACTTGTGAAATAAGCAAATAAAAGTTGAGAACACACACTTTGTGTATCGAAAATGTAACTAAAAGTCTTTCCTGAACAGATTGAATTGTATTATTTTGGTAATAATAAGCTTAAACTTGTGAAATAAACAGATAGAAGTTGACTAAGCGCACTTTGTGTATCGAAAATGTAACTAAAAGTCTTTCCTGAATTTTGGTAAAATAATAAGTTAAAAGTTGACAAGACACACTTTGTGTGTCCAAAACTTGAAAAATAAACAATTAAAAATTGAAGAACACAGTTTGTGTGTTGAAAATATAATAAAAACTCTTGCTAGAATCGTTTAAATTGTGTTATTTGAATAAAAATAAGAATAAGCTGGGAAAATGTTTGACATAAAGTCAAAGTTTGGTAAAAAATAAACTCAATATTATGTTAAATAGCACACAGTAACATAAATTTACTACCTAAATCAATAATCAAAGGGTCCTAGCTTCGTTACCCCGTGATAAAAGCAAATGGTGATAGCTCTCCCGTCTTCATAGTACAGATAAAAAACCCTTACGCTTCGTTCTCCTTGTTCAAGGTAAAATTCTCGCTCCAATCTAATTGGGTATCCAAAAATCCTTTTTTCTTGTGTTCTCGGTAACCTTGGCCTACTTAGACAGAAACCATTAAAAGAGCGCTCTAATATACAATGATTTCTCCTACCATGTACCCTAACATACAATTTAACATACCATGTAAAATTTCGATTCGTCTATATATACCCAACAAAACTCAGAAACTGTCATACGGGAGAGCTAATATTTTGCAACAACTATAATTACCCAACACTAGCAACAAGAACAAAAAATATATATCAATTACTTGTATAATATTAATTAGTAACTTTAGATAATATTAATTATTAGTTTTCAGTTGTAATTAATTTTAAAAAACAATTAATAACATGTTAGGTGATGATAACCAAGTGCAAAAAGCATTGTACACACAAACAAAGCACCACTTAGTTTACAAAACCTCTAACAGATGGCAGATAGTTACATGGTTCTAGTTAGGATGATGACAATACCACAGTATTGTTTTTTTTTTTTTGTTTTTTCTGTTCTCTTACGAGAATTAATATAGGTTGTCATAGAACCCTCCAATTCATGACTTAGGAAAAATTTGTTTGCTGATTCATCATGTACACTTATACGTGAGAAAAAGTATGAATAGAACCTATGCTCGGAAAACGAAAATGGCGACCGGAAGTGGGGTTATCTTGGAAACGGTAAGACTTAGGAAAAATCTGTTTGGGGATTCATGATGTACGCCTATACGTGAGAAAAAGTATGAATAGAACCTATGCTCGGAAATCCAAAATGGCGACCGGAAGTGGGGTTATCTTGGAAACGGTAAGACTTAGAAAAAATCTGTTTGCGGATTCGTCATGTACACCTATACGTGAGAAAAAGTATGAATAGAACCTATGTTCGGAAATCCAAAATGGCGACCGGAAGTGGGGTTATCTTGGAAACGGTAAGACTTAGGAAAAATCTGTTTGGTGATTCGTCATGTACACCTATATGTGAGAAAAAGTATGAATAGAACCTATGCTCGGAAATCGAAAATGGCGACCGGAAGTGGGGTTATCTTGGAAACGGTAAGACTTAGGAAAAATCTGTTTGCGAATTCGACGACTGCAAGATCAAGAACGTTTATCTCAAGAACGGTAGGAACGAAGTGTTCCCGCGCGAGAATTACAACCTCGACATGACAAAAGACGATTACCTAAAACTTTACGAAGCTTACACGGCTTACAAGCGCGTGACCGAGGGAAGCGTGGACGTGTACTACGCGCCCAGCGAATTCAAAGCACGCAGGCCGATGTTCGTCATCAACACGACGAAGAGGAAGCAGGTGGTGGTCAACGATCGAACCAACATCAAGGTCGTCTGCGAGTTCAACAGTCCGTTGCCCGAGAACACCGTATGCAGCGTCATCCTGATCGCAGAGAAGTCCTTCGTCCACGACGTGAAGAACGAGAGGGTCACGGAGCAGTTTTAACAGGTTTTTAACATCTTTTCTTGCACAATCAGTTACAATAAGAATTTTGTGCTAGCACAATAATAATACGAATTTCACTAGTTCAGATCAGTTACAATGTCAATTTCACCAGTTATCAGTTACAATATCAATTTCACCATTTTTTTTTTGCACTATCAGTTACAATGTCTTTTTTTTTCCATCACTATAGCACGAGACAATCAGTTACAATAATTTTTTTTTTTTTTGCTTTCTCATTTCAGGTGCTGTCGAACATCAAGCACACACACACACACTAGGAAAAAAGCATGCAACTTTAGTTTTTCTAACACACACATTCTCCATCTTCATCAAGAAAATATTATAATAAACATAATTTTTTTATCTATCTCACAATAAACTCTATATAAAAAATTACAAACATCAAATAACACTAGAGTCGTTAGTACACGTTGCATGCATTACGGAGGTCCTCTGTAGAGTTTCATGGAAGTTTGAGGAAAAAAAAAAACACGTGAAATTCTACAGAGGCATGGCTTTGATAGCCATGGCCGTTAGAACCTTTTTGGGTTGGGCACCACGCACCCTGGCGGGGTTATAGGGGCCAGGAATCCTAAAAAAAAAAAAACAATTATTATTTTGTTTGTTTGCTTGCGTCACAATACAAGCACGCGCGCATATGTGTGTGTGTGTGGCACATCGTTCCGAGAGAGGTTTACAAAGGTCACGATATATAAACATTAGCCCCGGACTTGGAAAAAAATTACGATAAGGTGCATTCATCCTTGAAGAATAAGAGAGTACATTTACTCATCACGCTGTGTCAGCGCAATAAATAAGAAAAAGTGAATTTTTTTTTAGGTTTTTTGGTGCTGTTTTCTTCGCTGTGAAACATCGTCACCGCAATAAATGAGGGAAAATGAATTTTTTGAAATTTTGGTGAGACCCAAATGAGTAAAGTGAATTTTTGATGTTTTGGTGCTCTTTTCTACGCTGCGAAACATCGTCAGCGCAATAAATGAGGCGCGGAACGTGGAGAGAAAGTGAGTTTTTCAGGTTTTTTCGAGAGCCACTTGGTGTTTGTCAACCGGGCCATATACACTACTAACGGAAGGAGCTCTTCCCAATTCTCCTTTGCTTGCTTCTCCAAGCGTCATCTAAGTGCTTTCCTCACTAAGCATCGTCTAACTTGGGTGGACGAAGTAACCATTCCCGTTGATGCAGTGAACCATCGCTGTTTCCTTTCTGTATAAACCTTTCAACGTTCCGGTATTGAAACGTATTGTCACGAATAGTCGAACGTGTTGTGAGTGGCAAATAAAAATAAAAAAAATCTCAAATTCAAAATCGGTTAAACAAGACAGAACAAGATAAAAGTGGAATCTTCGGGCTCGCGTTTTTTTTTTTTTAACCGACCTACTCCTGGAAGTGCTATATAAAATTTTCAAGAATTGTATTGGACGAAGATGATGATGATATCCATTTGAGTGATCGATATTGCTGAAATTTATCCGGTGTTCTCTAGATGATCGATATTGCTGAAATTTATCCGGTGTTCTCTAGATGATCATGAAAAAAAAACTGTATTTATAAAATTACAGAGAGAAAAAGTGATAATCTAGAAGTCGCGAATGTAATAACAGGAGAGATGGAAGCGATTCTGGACGAAAACGACAAGGAGAAGAAGAAACGTAAGGAGACTAATCGACGCGAGCAAGACAAAAAGATGATCTGATGTAATAATACTACAGCATTTTAAGTGCCATGCATTCCTTCTTCGTTCGTAATGAAATCAACAAGTTATTCGAATTACGGAACTTGTCATTTGACCTCCCTAGCGAAGCATGTTCTAAAAAATAAAAAAAAATCATCGGAAGTTTCATTTCGCAAGCCACGATGAACTTAGGAGGCACAGGCTTGTATACTTTCCATCTTTCGTTCGGAGGGACAACGTAACCAACCATTCAATGATGGGGCCTCCCCATGGTGCAGTGGTAGCGTTGTCGCCTTGTAATCAAAGGGTCCCAGGTTTGATACCTGGTGGAGGCACATCGTGGTTCGGATCCCACTTTAAACTGTAGGTCCAGTCTCGATTAGCCATACTGTGCATAAAGTGGACTTAAAACACCAACTCATCAACAACAACAACATTCAATGATGATAATGTTTATGAATTTGTTCGGATTGAGAAAAGTAAAAATTATCATGGAAGAGCCACCTTCTTTTGAATATCCCCTTTCCTCTGTTCATATTTTCCGTCCTTGATTTCTATTATGTTTCCCGCTCGTCAGAGTCAAGCGTTTTTTTTTTATCACAGCTCTTCGTTTTCATTTTTCTTTCAACGTACAAATTCATGTTATCATGTCATGGAAATTCTTCTCCTTTTTTGCATTGCATAATTGAAGATTTGAAATAACACAGGATGATGAAAATACTATTGGCAAACTTACGAAGAGAATAAATTTGTAAGAATTCCCTTGTCAATATGAATGCCTTATTATAGCCTGACAAGTTAAGTCCCGATATGCGCAGATCGCTGCGGAGCACTTCCTATTACGTCATCCTCCCCACCATTCTTCTACTCACTTGTCTGGCGTTGAGAGTACCAGTGGTGCTAACTCAGCAAAATTAAGCTAAAACAAATATGACAAACGATTTTCACTGTTTAGCGTGACGGTGCATGCAGGCTCCTATTATATCAGTGGTTCATTTTATTTAATCCGGCCTTTGAAAATGCGTGCGGTGCGCCGATCGTAAACTGTAGTATTACGCACGTGCGTTAAGGTTTATAACGAAGAGAAACTACAGGGCGAATGACTTCATTTTCTGAATGCGACATGGAGCAGTGTCCAGTTTTTTAAAAAAATTTTATATATTTTTTTTTAAACCGAGTGGGGTGGTGGTTCGTTTGTTTATCGTACAACAATCACTACGAGAAGGCAATCTGATAACACGCTTGCCTGTGTTCTTTTCTAAAGCATTGAAATGTTCATGCTCTTTACTCTTGGCTGCAAGATTCTTACTTTGAAAGAGATGGACTTATGGACGAGCGTGTAGATGAACTGATAATTAGACTTGGTGAAGCCGATTCAGACACGGACACAGATTCATCGGTAGACACAGACTCGGATGAGTGGGAGAGTGAAACTGAAGGAGAACTGGAAAACATTTAGGTGAGCTCAGTTCTATCGTTTATATATTTTTCATTTTTCTATCGTTTTATTTCATACATTTCTTATGCTGGTAAGAAATATCCCTAATATAACTTAATTCATTTAAGGTTTAAAGGGAAAATATCAAAATGTATTTAGAATTTAGCGCAATCAATAGGTAGCGTAGGTGACGGGATACTAATTCATGCCTTTCACATTCAAATTTCGTTGAAAATTCTCAGAGGATTCAGCTCCCTCCAGTTTGCAACACTGCGAATAAACGTCGCCGCAGACAATGGAGTGGGGAAATGTGATGTGAGGTGCGCAAACAATGGATTGCAGCGTCTTGTTTTTAAACTTGTCAAGTTATACTAACTTTGTTTTTGTTTAATACGTGAAACCATATTACATTGAATATTAACTAATTAATTAATTCTCTACCCTTCTTGAACCCGAAAGTTCGATTTGTCCTTATCCTGAGCAAGATCTATATATATATATTTAATGTTTTAGTTCCTTAGATATGAAACGAGGAGACAAAAATTTTATGAAGAGAAAAGTAACATGAATCAAGCCTTCTTTTCATTTCCTCTTTAATATCATTTTCATTGTTAGTATTACTCTTAAGTATTTGGATTTGGAAAACTGGTTCAAACAAGTTGTTATCACTTGGTTTCGGCCTGTAAGCACATATCTTTAGATTTCTCATTGCTATCTTCTAAAACCTATCTCTTAAGCTGCTTTTGAAAAAAAAAATATTTTTAGCATTATTCTTAATTTTGTATTTACATCATTCCCCAGTAAGTCTACATCATCTGCATATGCTAACAGTACTTCGTTCGTTTCTTTTACCTTCCTAAAAGCATATTTTAAGGCAAAATTAAAAAGAGCATCTTCTCTTTTTTTTAATCCATCATGAATTGTACATTTTTTGTCAGACATATTAACGAGTTTCTTCTCGACTAATTTATCTCTTTGGCATCTTTAACTTCAATCAAGTTAGGTTCTGCTGTGCGTACTTAATTTATTTCTGATTTATCTCCTACATGAACATTTAAAAAAAACGTCATTAAAGTAGTTCTACCATCTATTTAAAATAGTCAGCCATTTTTTTTTATGAAGTTTACTTTAGGTTGCCACCCCTTTCTCAATTCATTTGCACCTCTGATACTTTTATTTCAATTTCGTTAATTTTACTTTTCAAGTAATCTTCTAAACATGGTGTTCTTTAACCACCTAAGTCTATTTCTATTAGGTTATGCGAACCATGGCTTACTTTTTCTTGATTTATACTTTATTTAACTGCTGATTCTATTACAACCTTATAGTTAATACAACAAAGAGCATTAGATATGAGTCATCACAATGTTACGTAATAACTTGTTGCAAAAACGTTGTGCAATAGTATACCCTTATAAGTAATACAATTAAGGGGTGCTTAATATGACTCATCACAATGTTATGTAATAACTTGTATTGTAGGCTCCACGTCATCGCCATGTTACGCTCGCCATTGTTTTTTTCCAAGTCCATTAATTGTTAGGTTAAGTTGTGTCACGTAAGATTGTGAGCCTCATTTATTAATTGTTAGGTTAAGTTGTATCACGTAAGATCGTGAGCCTCGCCATAGTAAATCGAAGGGCTCATACTTTTCTGTTTAGAAACGCTCCAATTACCCTTCTACTCTAAAGCACGTAGAGGCTCTCGTGTAGTTTAGCACGTAATAAAAAAAAATGCAAAATACCCCGACAACGTTTCAGCTACTAGGACCTCATTACCATGAGCCTAATCCTAGTAAGCCACATACACACCTGTTCTTCGTATCGCATATGCTAGTAAGTCAGATGACATCATGGGAGAATCACATTTCCCCCAATGAGGCCACCACAACAAACGTCGCATATGCTAGAAGAAACAGGATCAGGATATTTTATGCTAAATTTACGGCTGCCTGTATGCAGTTATAGGCAAATCATTAAAAGAGCGCTCTAATATACAATGATTTCTCCTACCATGTACCCTAACATACAATTTAACATACCATGTAAAATTTCGATTCGTCTATATATACCCAACAAAACTCAGAAACTGTCATACGCGAGAGCTAATATTTTGCAACAACTATAATTACCCAACACTAGCAACAAGAACAAAAAATATATATCAATTACTTGTATAATATTAATTAGTAACTTTAGATAATATTAATTATTAGTTTTCAGTTGTAATTAATTTTAAAAAACAATTAATAACATGTTAGGTGATGATAACCAAGTGCAAAAAGCATTGTACACACAAACAAAGCACCACTTAGTTTACAAAACCTCTAACAGATGGCAGATAGTTACATGGTTCTAGTTAGGATGATGACAATACCACAGTATTGTTTTTTTTTTTTTTTGTTTTTTCTGTTCTCTTACGAGAATTAATATAGGTTGTCATAGAACCCTCCAATTCATGACTTAGGAAAAATTTGTTTGCTGATTCATCATGTACACTTATACGTGAGAAAAAGTATGAATAGAACCTATGCTCGGAAAACGAAAATGGCGACCGGAAGTGGGGTTATCTTGGAAACGGTAAGACTTAGGAAAAATCTGTTTGGGGATTCATGATGTACGCCTATACGTGAGAAAAAGTATGAATAGAACCTATGCTCGGAAATCCAAAATGGCGACCGGAAGTGGGGTTATCTTGGAAACGGTAAGACTTAGAAAAAATCTGTTTGCGGATTCGTCATGTACACCTATACGTGAGAAAAAGTATGAATAGAACCTATGTTCGGAAATCCAAAATGGCGACCGGAAGTGGGGTTATCTTGGAAACGGTAAGACTTAGGAAAAATCTGTTTGGTGATTCGTCATGTACACCTATATATGAGAAAAAGTATGAATAGAACCTATGCTCGGAAATCGAAAATGGCGACCGGAAGTGGGGTTATCTTGGAAACGGTAAGACTTAGGAAAAATCTGTTTGCGAATTCGACGACTGCAAGATCAAGAACGTTTATCTCAAGAACGGTAGGAACGAAGTGTTCCCGCGCGAGAATTACAACCTCGACATGACAAAAGACGATTACCTAAAACTTTACGAAGCTTACACGGCTTACAAGCGCGTGACCGAGGGAAGCGTGGACGTGTACTACGCGCCCAGCGAATTCAAAGCACGCAGGCCGATGTTCGTCATCAACACGACGAAGAGGAAGCAGGTGGTGGTCAACGATCGAACCAACATCAAGGTCGTCTGCGAGTTCAACAGTCCGTTGCCCGAGAACACCGTATGCAGCGTCATCCTGATCGCAGAGAAGTCCTTCGTCCACGACGTGAAGAACGAGAGGGTCACGGAGCAGTTTTAACAGGTTTTTAACATCTTTTCTTGCACAATCAGTTACAATAAGAATTTTGTGCTAGCACAATAATAATACGAATTTCACTAGTTCAGATCAGTTACAATGTCAATTTCACCAGTTATCAGTTACAATATCAATTTCACCATTTTTTTTTGCACTATCAGTTACAATGTCTTTTTTTTTCCATCACTATAGCACGAGACAATCAGTTACAATATTTTTTTTTTTTTTGCTTTCTCATTTCAGGTGCTGTCGAACATCAAGCACACACACACACACTAGGAAAAAAGCATGCAACTTTAGTTTTTCTAACACACACATTCTCCATCTTCATCAAGAAAATATTATAATAAACATAATTTTTTTATCTATCTCACAATAAACTCTATATAAAAAATTACAAACATCAAATAACACTAGAGTCGTTAGTACACGTTGCATGCATTACGGAGGTCCTCTGTAGAGTTTCATGGAAGTTTGAGGAAAAAAAAAACACGTGAAATTCTACAGAGGCATGGCTTTGATAGCCATGGCCGTTAGAACCTTTTTGGGTTGGGCACCACGCACCCTGGCGGGGTTATAGGGGCCAGGAATCCTAAAAAAAAAAACAATTATTATTTTGTTTGTTTGCTTGCGTCACAATACAAGCACGCGCGCATATGTGTGTGTGTGTGGCACATCGTTCCGAGAGAGGTTTACAAAGGTCACGATATATAAACATTAGCCCCGGACTTGGAAAAAAATTACGATAAGGTGCATTCATCCTTGAAGAATAAGAGAGTACATTTACTCATCACGCTGTGTCAGCGCAATAAATAAGAAAAAGTGATTTTTTTTTAGGTTTTTTGGTGCTGTTTTCTTCGCTGTGAAACATCGTCACCGCAATAAATGAGGGAAAATGAATTTTTTGAAATTTTGGTGAGACCCAAATGAGTAAAGTGAATTTTTGATGTTTTGGTGCTCTTTTCTACGCTGCGAAACATCGTCAGCGCAATAAATGAGGCGCGGAACGTGGAGAGAAAGTGAGTTTTTCAGGTTTTTTCGAGAGCCACTTGGTGTTTGTCAACCGGGCCATATACACTACTTCCGTTAGAAGCCAGGCAAAAATTACGATGGGACTTCATTTCACGAATGAATCCGTTTGACCACGTTTGCCGATACATGAAAAATTGGAAGTCTCGAGCCTAGAACACGTCACATTACTATACAGGTATGAGCAATGAACTTTATAGTGTAACGTGTGTGGTTTTGACAAGTACCCATTTTGACCCTTCGAAATTGCGTCGAATGCCGAAATAGCACAAGTACGCGTGATTTGATTTGTAAGCATACTTTGAGTGTAAAATTACGTGACAGTAAAGAAGAATTTTTGGCGGTTTGTAATTTGCCGATAATTTTGCATTGTGGTATGTAAAGAGGTTACGAGTGACCACAAGATATTAGTACACGTAATTTACGATTAGAAACGACACATATTAAATCAATGACATGAATCTCATTCACTTGATATGAATGGAAAAATACGCTATTCGTTGCTAAAATGTAAATCTGGCAAATCACAACACTTTCATAGTGATACTCTCAATGTTTACCTAATGAATACAATTCACATTTATGATTTTGCTTCCCTTTTTTATGAGCAACTTATTAATATAATATTATTATTGTAACTGTAAATTAAAGGCATGCAAAGGTTGATTACGTAATTTAAAAATTGCGCGAGTTTGTTGAAGTCGTAGTCAACACGATAAGTATAATTGATATAGTTTAAGATTCAAGTAGTTTTGCTGGTCAAAACGAAAGAAGTCACTTTCGATTGTACGTTGTTGCCAAAGTGAAGAATTAGTTACACGCTAGATTAATTGAGGCGTTAGCAATGGTATGATCGAGTCTGTTTAATTAAAACCAAAGAAATATAGTTTAGACACAATGGTATCTCATATTTTCTGTGATATATATAATGTAGGATGAACCAAAGAAATTGTTAATGTATAAAATTACGAATATTTAACTTTTGAATTGTTGTGTGCGATATATATAGGGTGATCTTGTTAAATTGCCGACTCGCGCAGTATTGCAAATTCATAATTGTTTGCGTTATCGTTTTGATGCAATTTGTAGACAAGTATACGCGCAATAAAAGATATGTTATAAAAAAATGCAACTATGAATATTTTTTTATATTTGCCAAAACTTGAAATTGAGTATAACAATCAAAAAGGGTCTAGTATTTTTGCATGTAGTGTGTATTTGGTTATGGTAGAGTGGAGTAAATTGCAAGAAATAATTTGTTTATTGCGTGACGCATTTTGGAAAAGTGTTTCTTTTTGAATTTACATTAGTGTGAAGTAATTATTCTTATAGGAAACTTTATTGTAACGATTTTTGGCCCATCAAACTTCCAGTGTTATTTGAGGCGTCGCGAAAAACATGGCAAAAGCCTCCAACTCAGTAATTTGTACGTTCTACTGACCAAACGCTTACTTAATCTACGGCCTCCCCCCTTTTTTAATTTTATGATAGCTTATAAATCTCCAGTGAACTAAAGCGAGTAGAACGTTACAATTATCAATTCTTACCTGTATTATACCCTACTTGAGCATCGGTACAGTTGCACAGTCGAAGCTTGTGCTCCACCATGCACTGCGCTATGCAAGCCGAGTAGCTGTAATACTTGAAAGCCCACAATCCCTCAGTCTCCTCTGCAAACCTGCAATTCCTCGACTCAACCGGGAGATTTCTAATATTCTCATCCACTTCCACTTTTAGAATTAGAAGCTCAGAATCCATATGCTCCATGGATCTAGGTGATGTTCCTCCGTATACAGTTCCAAACATTTTGTTTAACGGAACATCGTACTGAGACAAAATGTAGATCTGTTAAGGAGTAGATTAAAGTCACAAGATGATCATGGTTTTGCATTTTCACAGCAGAAATATAATTTATTTTAATACAAAATTTCTAGTACACGAAAATTCACACGCTAACTCAGGTTTAACTCGTGTTTATCTTTTATTTACGGGCAGGAAGAATTCATCTCCCTATGATCTGCAGGTGTATACCAGTAAGAAAGCTTTGGTTAGAGAGTATGCAAAGACGAATCTTACTAACAACTGGGTTCGAGCTTATTTATCTTCGCTCCCTTAAAAATTACTGATGCTAAGGTACGTTTTAGACGGATGCATTTCCTTTATGATTTTGGCTAACACAAATGATTCCAAATATCTTATATCATTTTTAACGTCATATAACATATACAGCAGGGAAGACATATACAGTTCTCGATAATAACTAATAATTATAAATAGGAAGAGATGTAATTAAAGAGAGGAAATTGTTATTCAATCAAAGAGATATCTTGTAAACAAACTTAAATTCTACACATTTTGATGTAATGTTAAGCAACCATCAATCTCATCAATATTGAGATATTTCTGTCCATAGGCCAGTGCCCTGTGCATTCAATTGAAACATCTACTTCATTCCTCCGTACGTGTACTGTATGCCCTGCAACGTATGTATTTAAGCAACGCCATTGATTTGTACCTAAAACAGTTTCGGTGTGGGATGAATAGTTATTGGATTTTAAAAATTTGAAGTGATACATTGTTACCATCTCACCAGGCCGCCGTTACATCTGAATTCGTGACGTGACCTCGCTTCTGATTGGTTATGCTACGTGAAATGCTAAGATAATAAGGACCAACAATTGGCATGGAATAACATAGCAAGATACTGTGGAAGATGACGTCATGCAGTGACGTGTTTCTCTATCCTCGGAGGAAATCGCTTAATTTTAGCCGATATCCGATGAGTTTGTTCTTCTGCTTAATATGGGATAATTGCCTTGTCATTTATCGAATGAATTTGAGTCCAAGATAGCCTGGACATGGCCACCATGTTGGTATTATATTCTAACATTTCTCCCCCCCCCCTTCCCCCATCGATTCCTACCTCGATGTATCTGAAAGTTTGATGAGTGCTTCGCTATTGGGATTGGTTTCAAACGGGATTTCCCACATTACTGTATCGCCCTGTTTACACCCCACTCAATAAATATTTTCTTTGAGAAAATTTTAACATGCAGAAAAAACTAATTCTTATCTAAATGACAAGGGTCCCGGGT
Source organism: Lepisma saccharinum (assembly GCF_977018435.1). Taxonomy (NCBI): domain Eukaryota; kingdom Metazoa; phylum Arthropoda; class Insecta; order Zygentoma; family Lepismatidae; genus Lepisma; species Lepisma saccharinum. The sequence continues at coordinate 56,419,852 of NC_139251.1, read as the reverse complement.
TCGAATCCCGCTCGGGCATGGTTGTTTGTGAATGTCCATTCATCAATTTCATCATTTCATCACCCATCCCTATCTTCGCAAATTAGCCAAGAGGCACAGAACGCAAAGTACAATAAAATAAGTCAATAAATCAATCAATCAATTATCTAAATGAAATATTATTCTTATTTGCATCTAACATTGCACATTGATTTATACAGTGTAAATATTTTGAAGCAACATTTTAAAATACCAAGACTGTTGAATGTCATTAAATTCTTAGGTGACTTTTAAATCTCAAGTTCATCTGATGTGTTCGTAAAGCAGGAACAAATGATAATGATAATAATAAGTTTATCTTACCTTTAAGTATGTTCCTGACCATTCCAACTGATATGTTATTTTAAATGTATCGTTACTCTCAAAGACTTTTGGAAGTATGTTAGATTCCCTGTAAGGAAATAATATTTACAATAATGCAGACATGTCATTTAAATGCCTGAATCTGCTGCTGGATTTGACAGTTGGACTTTTACTATTGTAGTTGTGTGGTACTGACTCATCTGCTAGTTCTCGCCTCACAAGATACTTGTCGGCATTATATTGTTCCCACAAGGCATTGTGCAGAGAAGACAATTTAAAAGGACGAGCGATTTGAATAACGTTGTAGGAAAACAGCTCCTGCTGTTATTAAAATTTAAGAGAACAACATGGGCTAGACATTGTCTCCAAAACAACATTATGGTACTCAAGAAGCTTTTTAATGAACTTGGGTATGTATATTCGTATATGAAATTCTCAGGATTCATTCATAAGAAATATTTGTTCAACTATAAATATCAAACATATAATGCACTGCTAATAATAAGGATCTTCTTTATCGAATAATCACATTTGTCGTGTACAAATCTTAGCTTTGAAAAAAATCCTAAATATTAATGAACATGAACGTACATTACCTTTGTTACTAATTCTTTCATCAAATAGCGAACAAAAACAACCAACACTCGGCAACCACAGACCAAAAGTTTTCCATTCGAAACTCGCAGATTATCTTCACATGACCAAATTCTCGCTCTGATTGGCTGTTCCAAAGAATCTAGCGGAGAAAGCCAGTTGCATATAGAGCACGGTCTAGTCAAAACCAGTACAGCAGCCAGCCTGGCAGCCATCATTTCCAGCCAGGTAGCCAGCCCAGCTCCCAACAACGGAATTCTTACTGGAAAACCAGTTCTGTGTTATTCAGCCTTCATTTATTAAAGACCAGCTGATTGCCCGGCATTGCCCGGGTATTTATTTATACCAATCTTCTATTAGAATGGAAAATAATGACTTCTAATATACCGTAAAATGAACTTGGAGTTCAACGGCATTGGGATTGTCACTATTCATCGTAGCGACCCAGAAAACTATGGATTCCACACTAATATCCGTCGTTTTACATGTCACCCCCTTCCCACCACCATCCCTATGGGTGTCATAGGTGTCTTGAAGTTGAACGGCATTGTGAGTGTCAGTATTCACCTTAGCGGCCCCAAAAACTATGGATTCCACACTAATATCGGACGTTTTCAATTACTTTTACATGCACCCCTTCCCTACCCTAGAGGTACTATAGGTGTATTGGAGTTGAACGGCATTGGGAGTGCCATTATTCATCTTAGTGACCCCGAAAACTATGGATTCCATACTAATATCGGTCGTTTTACATGTCATCCCCTTCCCACCCTCACTCTTAGGGGTGCCAGAGGTATCTTAGAGTTGAATGGCATTGGGAGTGCCACTATTCATCTTAGCTAGACCGGAAACTATGGATTCCACACTAATATCCGTCGTTTTTCATGTCACCCCCTTCCCACTCCCCTAGCGGTGAAAGTAGTGTCCTGGACTTGAACGGCATTGGGAGTGTTAGTATTCATCCTAGGGACCCCGAAAACTATGGATTCCACACTAATATCCGACGTTTTCGATTATTTTTACATGTCACACCTTCCCACCCCTAGGGGTACCAGATGTGTATTGTAGTTGAACGGCATTGGGAGTGTAACTATTCATCTTAGCGACCTCAAAAGATATGGATTCTACACTAATATCGGTCCTTTAACATGTCTCTCGAAATTGCAGGTGATACGTGTTCCAAGTTTGGTTGAAATCGCTCCAGGCGTTCCAGAGTTATGCCGGAACAAACACACACACACACACACACACACGCACACACACACACACACACACACATATCCATTTTTATATAGAGAGAGATAGAGATTAGCATAACTGAGAACTTAAGCAAAATTAAGCAAAATTATTACGTCGATAGTAAAACCTGCAATGCAAATTGAAAGTTGACGTTCACCATTCGGCGCTCCTTCCTTTTACCCTGCCCTTGGAAAACGACAATCAATACTATCCCTTATACGCCACGTCTGCTTTTACGCAACCATAACGTTGGAAGCATTTTCAGCGGGATGTTTAAAATTACGCAAGGTTTCAAATAAAAACTTATATTTCGGAAACTATGTATGCTAGAGCTAGATACTATACCTCGTTTTATTCAGTACATACTATACTATAAGCCTTTAGTCGAAAAAAACCTAATTCACATTTATCAAGTACAGGAAGAAAACGAATGTGGGAAAAAATATTTTTTTAAAATAAATTTCAATCTCATCGGGGACAACGTTGGTACGTGAGGGTTCAATGATACCTTCATACTGCTTGATATGTGTTCCATTCTCATGGCAAGTATTGAGGAGAGAATAATTAAAAATTTATTTTTGAAAAATATCCCGTCCCCCGCAAATACAGCCAGAACGAAATTAAAGTTACTAGTAGATGCCTCAAGCCCCGCACCGTGACCGTCCAATCTAAGGTGTCATGCTTTGGTCTCCGGCTACGGGAAGGGCGCAGGTTCGAGTCTCCTAGGGGAGGTGTAACAACTTCTCTCCTAAGATTTCGGCCTGTGTATGGGACCCGTGGTAATACACCATCTTGGGGAAATTCGGGAGCTACGAATGAGTAACGTAATCCGGTCATGGAAACGTACAACAACGACTCGGAATTCCTCGTGCTGACCACGCGTCACTCCGTAACTGGTAGAAATGAGGCCGGCGGTCGGCATACAGGCCATAGCCCTCACGGGCTGTTGTACCACGGGTGGTCATTATACCGTGCGTCCATTTCGATCTGCAGCCGAGAGATCGGGAGAAGCGTGGCGGGCGGCACTGACGGAGATGCCGACATTTGCGGCCTGAAATGCCCGCTTATTTTTATGGACATATGCAGACATTTATATAAATATTGCAAAACGAGCACTAACCTGTGTTATAAGAGTATGGTTTTAATTTTAGTAGCTTAGTGACTGAATGTGCCGATGATTTTGACACGCCCACCTCTTGTGAAACACGGCGTAGAGGTTTGTTTGGAGAACGTTCTTACGCTGCACCAATATCATCGAGTTTTGCTTCGGTTAGAATCCGTCGTTTTTGCTTAGGTGTTTTAAAATTTAACGATACAGTTTCTCGTAACTTAAGGACAAGATGTCTAACCGTATCTCTGTGTGGAGTTGAAACGCATGGGAATTTCTGTACAAATTACCTACACACGTCTCGACACGAGTTTGTTTTCACGTAGGTACGTGTCATACATAAAAAAATCTTTGTTCTAACGTGAATCTTGCGGCTGGCATTCCAATCGTCTCACTGACACGTCACACATACACACTACAATAACACAAACAAGTAACTGCAAGTAACCAAGAATAACACTCTTGCGCACAGTACGAAATTAACACGCTCTTGGTTTACATTGCTCGCCACTATATTTACAACTCTGTCTTCATCTAGTCGCGAAGGAACAAAAAACTCGAGCTCGGAGATTTCGGATTGCAAGGAAGCTCACGATCACTATTGACTTTTAACGGTTTCTTCTACAGCGTAATCTTGATACAGTGTTGCACATTCAAAACCTCCAAACGATCCCCATCGGCACAAAACTCTTTCAAGGATATAAACTTAAGCAGGACGTTACTGGTCAAAACTATGATTAAAATGTTTTATTATCTGTGGCTCTTAACATCGTTTCTAAAGCGTATTTTTTTGTGTATATAAGAGCAGAACTTGGATGAATTACAGAAGAACTTTTGCGTGTTATAACACAGGTTAGTGATCGTTTTGCAATATTTATATAAATGTCTGCATATGTCTATAAAAATAAGCGGGCATTACAGGCCGCAAATGTCGGCATCTCCGTCAGCGCCGCCCGCCACGCTTCTCCCGATCTCTCGGCTGCAGATCGAAATGAACGCACGGTATTATTGTTATAATAGGATGCCCGAGAGTTGTATAGAACTCAAAACATGTATCTCCAAATATTGCCTGACTCACAGTATGTTAAAAGGTTGGAAAAAGAAGAAACGAATGTGACAGCGCGTCTCGGCGTTAAGAACCTCACGTAAATGTGGCAAATATGCCACGTCTCGGCGTTTAAGGATTACACCGCGCATCTTATGATCTGGAGGCTGGAGCGACGTATCAGCGATTGGCTCTCTTCGGCTCTCATCGATCACTTTCGTGTCCGGAGGTGCCGAACGCCACTCGCGGCACCAAACAAACGAGAATCGCAGACATTTTATGTTGCCAAATATTCCGTAAGTGCGCAGTTCAATTCCTAGCACTGTAAACTTGATAAAGAGCGATGCACAGGCAGAAAATTTTGTACGAGTCAAACCAATAATAAAGCTTCAATAGAAATGACAATAATGATTGATTGGTTGATTGATTGGATCACGCTATTTACGTCACATTTCTTCCACTCTTGGTTAATCGCGACGATGAGGGTGAGCGATGATGTGATGAAATTGATGAAATGACACTGATAGAGAACCAGGTCGGGATGGATTCGAAAAGCCTCTGGCGTCGTAGCCGCCACGAAGGACGGCTAATATGCATACTCACACTTGTGTGTGTGTGCTGTGTGCGTGTGCGAGTGTGTACACGTGAACGCATCTACAGTAGCGGGGTGTAAGGGGTGACATTTCAACTTAGTACACCCAATTGTCAACCTCACTTCCAAGTAGTACACCCTGGACTGCATTATGCAGACTAACGAGGCTCTGGCGACTGGGCATATGGCCAGTATAATTCTGTGCGTTGTCCTGTTCTTTGCCCTTATGTGTGCTGAGTGTCCGTTTACAGCCTCAGCTTTTAACCGAAGTCAGAATATTTTAGTACTCCGATATTACAGTGATGTTATGTTAGTTTCATTTTAGTTGTGGTAAGGAGCAGGAATCCGTGTAATGTGACTGGTGCAAAATAACCTAAATGCTGACGCATAAATTTCAAAATCAATCAATCAATTAGCATCTACAGTAACAGGATTACAACACGTTTGCAATCAAAACAATGAAGTGCATTTTGAAGAAATTCTTCATTCTTCAGAGAATATGTTATTAACAAAAAAGACACTCCATTTTATCTTCTACAATGTAAATGTATTCTTTCTGTTCTATGTTAAAGCTGGACGTTCGATGTATATCCAAGAGAAGAAATGCTAATGTTTGGATAGTTCGATCCCCCATTCTCCTCCACCTACCCGAACCAAATAACTTTAAACAGAAACGTTTCTTTGCTGAATAACTACAACTTTATACGACGCATTATAGTAAGAGTCACTAGGTAAAGGAGGTGTATAGTGAGCTATAGTCAATAAAGAAAGGAACGGCACGCTTAATTGTTAACTATATTATTACCTTGTTTGCATTGATCCCACAGCATAACAATATTTTGCATCAGATGGAAGATAATGAAATAAGTCGCAGCAGTCGTACTCTTTGTCATTTACTACACAGTTCTTAAGAGCATCACAATGTGATCTGTAAGAAAAAAGTTATATAAATATATACAGGGTGATTCTGAACAATGGGGGCCAATTCAAGAGGCAATTCATAACAGGACAAGGAACAAAAGTCCGCCTGAACGTACAGGGTGATTCAAAAGTCGCGCGACATATAACAACTCCGTTATTTGTGCAGATACCGAAAAAACGATAGAGGGCAAAATTGTTGGACATATGTTTGAAATCATGACCGTGATGTTGCATTTGTATTATTTTCATTGTGTGCAGGAAACAAGAACAAAATTGTTGGAAAATACGTTTTAAATCATGACCGTAATGTTGATTTTTTATTTTTTTCCAGTAATCAACAACAATGTCACAGTACACAATTCAAGAAAGGGTGGAAATGGTTCTTATCCATGTTGCAGGGATGAGTCCTGAGGAGGAATAGCACAGACGTCATCCAGATCAACCACCTCCACATCATGCAACCATTGGTCGTTTACTGGAGCGGTTCAAGGCAAAAGGCAGTATCCATGACAAACGACGGTCTGGGCGGCCACGTACAGCAACAGATTATGCTACCTCAGCTAGCGTACTAGCTAAGCTGACAGTCAGTCCAACACGATCAACACGAAAAGTGGCTCAAGAATGTGGCATCAGTCAAGCATCCGTGTCCAGGATACTATCCAGAAATCATTTTCATCCATATCGTGTGCATTTTGTCCAGGAACTGCATGGAGATGACACAGATGGAGTTCTGCAGTTCTGTGAGTGGTTTACTGAAAGACGAACGCAGCAGCCACACCTTGAAGCTGATATTCTTTTCAGCGATGGGGCCTGTTTCCATCTGAACGGAACAGTGAATATACATAACGCTGTGTATTGGGCAACCGAGAACCCATCCATTGCTGTAGATGCTCATCATCAGACTGACCCAAGGTAAAAGTGTGGTGTGGCATACACGGGGATGTTCTCATCGGTCCCGTATTTCTTAACAACAAGGTCACTGCTGAACTGTACAGAGAGCATCTCGAGATGACACTCCTGCCCTATTTCGATAATCTACCACTAGCAAAACGACGGGGGTTTTCTTTCTGCAAGATGGAGCACCGCCGCATTTCCGACTAACAACTCGCGAATTGCTGAATGAAGGTTTACCTGGGCGTTGGATAGGTCGTAGGGTTCCCGTGGAATGGCCGCCTAGGTCGCCAGATTTGACACCACTTGACTTTTACCTCTGGGGCCATCTCAAATGTGTCGTGTACAGAAACAGGCCCCGAACACTGCAGGAACTTCAGGAAAACATCAGAGGAGCCTATGAAGTAATAACAGCTATGATGTTACGTAATGTGCGCAAGATTTCTGTGAACCGTATTCGGATGTGCCGTCAACAGGATGGCAATCATTTTGAACAATTCCTCCGGTAGTGTCCCAGCGGACATGTCAGTTCAGGTCGTTCCTTTGTATCAGTTTTGTATCCTTTGTATTGCGATTGTCAATTTTGTTGTTCGGTCGTAAATGATTTGTTTGTGTTTCTTTCCGTTTGCCATTTTGACAGTCATTTTGTTTTGTTTCGTTTGTGATTTCAAGAAGACTAATAAATGGTCCATCTGCTGTCGCAACAATTACGCTCATGATTTCCAACAATGTATTTCCTACACTTATGCCCTCTATCGTTTTTTCGGTATCTGCACAAATAACGGAGTTGTCCTATGTCGCGCGACTTTTGAATCACCCTCGTAAGAGCATTAGATGTGGACACGTGTATATTGGTCACTTTGCGAAAATACTCCATCGCATGCATTTCTTTCTCATGTTAGGCAACTACCTCACTTACGAGGGACTTCAAGCATGACGACGGGTAGAGTCATCTATCGTGGAACACTTGCACCTCAAGGTATACGTTAGTTCACACGGACTTTTGTCCCCTGTCCTGTCAGAAATCACTTCTTGAAGTTTGTCCCCATTGTCCATAAAACCCTATAAACACACACACACACACACACACACACACACACACACACACACACACACACACATATATATATATATATATATATATATATATACACACACATACATACATACATACATACATACATATATACATACACGCAAGGAGATAGATAAAATTTAAACTTATAATTTAGTAACAATTTTATGTTTCCCTAAATAAATTGGAAACATGTGTCCTGCACTGAAGAATTCATTCGACGAAATATATTAACCCTTCACCTGCCAATGTTCCCAATTGGGAACATCAACTAATTTTCAATTTCAACTATACTGAAACCACATTTTTCATAGTTTTCTTGTTTGATTTATTAATTTAGGGTATACATTTACTTTTAACAACATTTAAATAATATTTTCATTTTTATCGTCTGGATAGTATAATATGAAATTACGCCAAAATTGTTAAAATTGCATTCATAATATTATATATATCTTCTATTTACACCTAAATTAGATACTTTTTCCTTGTTTGTACATAATCGGGCAGAACATAATGCTAGCATTACGTGAAATGCATTAGATTAATTCATTGATTTCTATTAGTCTGGACCTAAGTTTATTATCATGTTTTGGGTACATGGGCGTTTTGCATGAACAACGGTTACAGACAACAAATAACTTGCACATAAAACTGAAGAGACATTTTGCTTTCTCACAGTTGTGAGGCAAGATTGTTTTGTAACTTAGTCAACAATGGAAGTAAAATCATGCTTATTGTTGGCTACAAGTAAAAAAAAAGTAAAGTGTTCCCCTGTGCTTAAAACCACGCCATGAAGGCGTATAGGGGGTGTGGGGGTAACGCCCCACACTTCCTTGATCCGGTCGTGAGTGGGGGGTGATGTGATCAGCATCACGCCCCAAGTACATTTGAAATGATTGTTCTTACATTGTATAACAAAGATCCCGGCGTGTGTAGTGCCACGTTCTGTTAGCTGCTTCCGTTGATTCATGCCGTCTCGTTGTTATAAAATTCAGTCTTTCAACAACATTTGTACGAACAACATAGCACAGAATCGTTTCCTAACATTGGAAACAGCTTCTCAGTATTTGAATGAAATTTTAGATGACGATACTGATACAGATGTAGTGAATATTTGTCAGTTGCCTCCAGAAGAAACTTCAGATATTACCGACGAGCGAAAATTGATGACAACGTTTTGGAAGAAGTGGTTCCTTCAGATGTGCGTGATGAATTGGTTGTCACAACTAACGTGGAACAATCTACTCCGGAGTCTCTTCAGCCAACCACATCAAGAAAGGCTAAAGGAGCATCAAGTAAACAGGTAGGATATCCTTCGTGGAAGAAGTCTACGGTTATAGAAAACAGTTGGCTCCATTGGGATGATTCATTTCAGTGCTTGTCCGACAAACACCCAGAATTACAGCCACTGGAACCTATTGATTTGTTTCATAATTTTTTTTCCAGAGAAGTACCTCGACCATCTATCTTCAATGACGTGCCTATATGCAGCTCAAAAGGGCAAAATTGTGTCGTTCACCAAACATGACATAGCTCAGTTCTTCGGTTTGCTTCTAATCAGCGGCTATAACAATGCTCCAAGAGAAGATATGTACTGGTCAACAGCAGAAGACGTGACTGTACCAATTGTCCCAACTGCGATGCCCAGGCAGAAGTTTCGGGATATAAAGAAATATTTCCACGTTATGGACAATACCCAATTGAAACAAGGGGATAAACTTGGAAAAAATTCACCATTATATGATGAGCTAAACAACAATCTTCAGCAATATGGAATTTTTCATAAACTACTCAGCATCGACGAATCAATTATTCCCTATTACGGGCATCATTCTTGCAAGATGTTCATAAAGAGAAAACCGGTTCGTTTCGGATTCAAAATTTGGACTCTTAGTTCAAGTGATGGATATTCTTATGTTCTGAAAATCTATCAAGGAAAAGAAGAAGATGAATCTAACTCTCCACTTGGGACTAGAGTGGTGACAGCCTTATTGAATGTTGTCACTAATCCTCTGTAAGTTGAGGTTTTCTTTGATAATTTCTTTACCTCATACACATTGCTGAGAGAGCTGAAAATAAAGGGGTTCTTAGCAATAGGTACAGTACGAGAAGAAATGACTGGTAGATGTCCCTTGGTTACAACAAATGAAATGAAGAGAAGGAAAAGAGGAGAGTTTGACTTTCGATGTGATGGTGATATTTACATGTGTAGATGGAATGAGAATTCCGTAGTCACCTTGGCATCCAACTACCAAACACACTTGCCATTAGGAACAGCAAAGCGGCACTCTCGGCAATCAAAAAAAAGGATTGATGTTCCTGAAACTCACTTAGTACGAAAGTACAATAAAGGAATAGGGGGCGTCGATGTCTTCGACCGTATGCTGTCCAGCTACAGACCTCAGCTGCGAGGGAAAAAATGGTGGTGGAATTTATTTTCCAATTCTTTGAATGTGGCAGTTATTGCAGCCTGGAAAATTCACCAAGAACTTCATGGGAAGAATTCAAAGATTCACTTGGATTTTCGAAGAGAAGTAGCTACTGTCCTCATTCGGAAAAATCCACGAACATCTTAGAGGCCAGGACCACGATTTGAAATCACAGGGGTTATGAGGAAAACTGATTTCGCGAGTGTGCAAGAAAAATGCATTTACACTGCTTCCCAGCTTTCCATGGCTTATCACCAGTTTAGGACATTCTGTGTGTTTGTATTTCTTTTTCATTTTCAAATGTGTAAACTACATATATTTTAAAATTTGGTATTGCTACATTTTCAATAAGACAAATCCTTTTCTCCTTGAGTAAAATTGCACACTGATGTTTTCTCATTTTTATACAATTATGTTATGCTATTATGTAATGTGTATTAGTATTTTGTATTTTGAAGGTTGTATGTTGTATCACTCTCTGTAAGCTTATATGTAATATTTCTGTATATTTACTATGCTAATATATAAACTTAAAAGATGTTCGTCCAGTTGAATTATAATTAGAAAACTCTGTAATAGTACTTCACATGAAACATCAATGTTCCCAATTAGGAACACTGCAGTTTATATATAGAGAAAATAAAAAATAACAATCGTTTTGAATAAGTCTCTTTAATGTACACCAAAGAGACAAAAATTACTGATAAACTCGTTAATTTCAAATCCAAGGACAAATCGGCGTCTAAAAGGTTGACGAAGTCACTATGGACATTTTGTAGTGTTCAGGTCACCTTTGTCAGTCTTGCACGAGACGTGAATAGTTATGGCAATCCATTACTTCATTTATATATTTACTAGTTTTATGTGTGTTACATTTGCTTTGGTTTTTCTTTCATATGGCTTTCAGTACTTCCAGACAATTGGTCGTAATTTGAGGTGGATGATGGGTTACCAAAGTGCGCTGCGATATCAGGGGTCTTGGGTTCGAATACCGGCCTGGGAATGGATGTTCGTTGTGAGTATACCTTCAACAACTTCATCATATCACCACTAGCCAAAAGTGGCAGAAAAGCGAAGAAAATTACGAAATTTATTCACTCGCTCACTCATGATCCAACGATAAACTCAGGCTTCAAGCATACTTGAAATCAATAAAATCGCCAGATATGTTAAAATATACAGAGCGTTCAGCGATCCAGCGAACGAAAATAAATGTCTGCGCAAGTAATGTCTCGAGAGTGCTGTATCTGCGGGCCACTGGCTGTTGGACACTGTTGTTTTTATTGATTTGCTTCCAACAGAAAAATATCTACATTTACAGGTATAGCGATTTTCCGTAATTTACATTATTTAAAATCAAATATATTCCGTAAAATCGTTACAATCTTACCGTTACGCGTTTATTGCTCATTGCACCCATAATCAGAGAGAAACTGAACACTTAGTTGTAAGAATTCTCGAGAGATGGCAGCACTAGGTTAGTTACTATGCACATTACGTAATCACGCCACCTGGTGGATGACGCAGCAGTGGTTGGTAATCGCTCGTATCTTCAGTCATCGCAACTTATCAGTCGCAATTCGCCCTTGCAAGAGTCAACGAGTCCAGCACGCGACTTGAGAGAGGAAGGAACGATGAATCTGCCTTGAACTTTGATTGCAGCAAGACGTACTATGGAGTGCCCCGTTTTCTAATACGACTTGGGATGTTCAACGGCACGATCGATCGTCAAGAATTGTTGCTTTAAGGACTTATTATAGACGATGCTTGGTGAAGAAAGCATAAGGAGAAATTGAGAAGAGCTCGTTTTTACCGAAGAGAGCTGTAGTTACGATGGGAAGACGTAACTTGGAGACCTATATCACGAGGCAAGAAATTTGACCACGTTTTCCACATGAAGGAAGTCATGTATGGACGATACGTCAGTCACCTTAATTCAGGTATGAGCAGTGAACTTATTTAGTGCGGTGCATTTTAACGAAAGTACCTCTTGACCTGTTGAGTTTCACGAAGCGCGAATAAATAGAGCAATGCGTGTAAATTTTTCCACGAACGAGTTTAATTGCGAGTGAGAGAATCACGAGTGAGGTGCAAATCGTGCAAGTGCAGTTTGTCGTAACTTTGTATTTCGACGTGTAACAAGTTGTACGTAAATTACGTGACTAGGATGAATTGGTGAATGTTGTTACTTAAGTACAGCTAATGTTAGTTGTGGCAATCTTTACAAGTGTCTACGAAATTGAATATGATGAATTATGCTGACCGTCGCTCAAGGTTCCGACTGGGTTAATCGAGACAGTTCCATTTTGCTACCCCTCCCTTTACCTTTCTGAGGCACATTTTCTAATCAGCAACTTAGATCCGTTCTTGAGCATCTAGAACAGGTTAACGCACATTATTTGTATAAATAATTTCGAAAGGATAGAATGTTTACGATGCAATTTAAATTTTGCTTGATTACTGAATATCGCTAGCTGGTGAAGTAACTTGCGTCATACTTTATTAAATTGTTGTAGTTTTGCTGGACAAAACTGAGGATAATATTAAGTTTCAAATTATTGTAATGCAAAGCACTGATTAAATCTGAGTAATTTAATGACGTAATCAAAGTAAAATTAATTGGAATCAAGTTTTAGAAACAATATGATCTCATCTAGTATGGTGAAATGTACCGTACAAAACCAAAGATATTGTTAAAGGTGATCGTTTTTGAACATTCATGTTGTTCTGTTAAAACGCTGGATTATTTGTGTAAATGTTATTATCTTTACATGTTCGTTCAATTATTTAATCAGAAGGCATTCGTAACTCAAACTGTGCAATTATATGCAAAGAAAGGCATGAATAAAATGTATTCGTTGATGTAACTTTAAATTGTGGACATTCATTCGCAACCTTGATTTTTTCACAACATTCAGAAGGTACATTTTGTTGGTAAACATAATATTGTTGGTGATGGTAGAATAGAATAGCACATAAGAGTAGTTAGTGTTGCGCAATGAATGCTGGAATATTGCTACACGATTCTAATTGTGTAATGATTCGCACGTTATCGTGACGGTTCACGTGTTGTGCAGATTGTGTTACTGATTGTGCATTTAAATCCTGAGTTTGCATCACTGCATCATTGTAGGAATTTTTAGGCCCACACACAGTGAAGTTCCTGGTGAATTTTGAGGCTCTGCGAACAACGTGGCAATAACCTCAAAACCAAGTAATTTGTACGTTCTGTTACTTTATAATTTATTCTTATCCCAGCCTCTCCCCCCATTTATGGTAGCTTCCTATAAATTTGAATGTAGCGCGCAAAACGTTACACAGGAAAGCTTACACTTTTGTTCTTAAATAATGAACATATAACAACATACAAACATACAGTCACACACACGCACACACATCAACAAATACATGTATCCACATAATCCAGGGTAATTCGAAATGAATGGTGAAACTGTATTATGACGTTACTATTTGTGATATAAAATCACACAATTCATCAATATAAAGAAGAACTCTGGAAGTTTTACTCACATGGCTCACATTATAAAGATCCAACATGAGATCCACGTGTAACGTGGACAATGTCCAAACGATAAGAAAGTGCTTGCTGTGCACGAGACAGCAAGTCATTGTCAACGGTTTCGAAGGCACTAACAATTCGCAGTTGGCAAATCTTTCCGAATGGTGAAACATATGCATTACTATCGAAACGCATGCGGAAATGTCTTTGCACCATTGTAAGTGAATCAGTTATCGATAGCTCCAACACACAATACGGCTTCTATTGGTCATTAGCCATTTTGAGACACTGGCGATCCTGGTGGAGCATCGGCTAAGCAGAATAAGCCCGCTAAGTGGGAATAAAAGAGTTCTTCTTTATGTTGATGCCTTGTCTGATTTTCTATCATATATAGTAACGTCATAATAACTGTGTAAACTTGCACCTTTCATTTTGAATTACCCTGTATAATAAAGTAAGTGCACCGTGTATCCATAAGAATCATACGATTTCAAAAGTCTATATTTAGGAAACCAACGAACATAGAACCTTGCAGTATGTTATAAAATACATGTTGGAATATAAAGTTTTAGTTACAATAGGTTTTACTTTTTTGCAGATAGGTGCTTTCCAGGTACTGCTCACTCATTAGTCCGCGTCAAGATGGCAACCAGCCAACAGAAAGCATTCTGCGTGCTTCGCTTCAACACACGTGAATCCGTTACAACTGTGCAGCGTGAGTTTCGTCGTTAATACGGCACTGCACCAGCCAATACCCAAGAGTATTCGACGTTTGTACCAACAGTTTACAGGGATTGTTTTGTTTTATGTAAAGAGAAACCCACGGATGGTCTCCGCGTTTCCGACGAAGATGTTGAGCTCATCCTGACTAAAGACTGTACTGCACCAGGAAGCCACCTACCTATGCAACAAAGTAAAATGTATTGTAGTAAAACTTCATACTCCAGCATGTATTTTACAACATACTGCAAGGTTATATGTTTCTTCCTTTCCTAAATATAGCCGTCTGAAATAGGATGATTCTTTTTGATACACCCTTGGAACATATCCATCCATATGCCCATACATCGTTTAATAATTCCTAGAACATATCCTAAACCTGCCATATAAACACCATCAACCACAAGCGTAGAAACATATCGCTGGACCCTGTGGCCGAGTGGTTAGCACATCTCGCTGCGACACCAAGGGTCCGGGTTCGAATCTCGCTCGGGCTTGGTTGTTTGTGCATGTCCATTCATCAATTTCATCATTTCATCACTCATCCCCATCTTCGCAAATTAGCCAAGAGGCACAAAACGCGAAGTAAAATACACTAAATCAATCAATCAAACCGTAGAGACATAATATTATGGGTTGGATGTAACAATATTCACTATCGAAAGGAAATAAATAATAATAAAATATGTAATGCATAAATAGCATACATGATCGCTAAAAAAAGAGCATCTTCGCCTCGTGGAAAGCTTCGAAATTTTGAAACGCTCCTTCTTGTGGGCGCTATAGTTCTTGTCTGGCCTTACGGCGGGTGACATACGTGCTGGCAGGGGAAGTGGTAGCGGGGAATGCGCCACAGACCAACCAGACAACAGCGGTGGCGCCAAGAGTTACGACGTCGCGGGTGGATGTGCTGCGTGCACCCCGTTGTACGAGCTGTAGTTTATCGTCTCACTGAATTGGTCGCTTCCCTGCTCACCACTTCCCTTGCCAACATGCAGGCCGTCCGCCATAAGCCCAGACAAGAGCTATAGTACTTCGACATATCAATACCTATGGGATACCCACAAAGTCTCAACCCAAATTCAACTTTCCAATTTCTCCTTAGAGATGCAAGATAAACATCACCTTTTCCTGATTTTGCATGCAAAGCCCAATAAGACTTTTGAGTTGTGTGCGATATTTCAATAATTGGCTAGGTGATAATTCTATGGTACATATTCACGTTACATGTCATGTACTTACACATTCTGGAAGGTATCACTGCACAGCGCGATGGTGGGCGTGGATACATTAAATCGTTCACCGCTCACAAACTCCTCGATGACCACAGAATTGTAGTAGAATTTCTTCCATAGGGAATTCCCTACGGACACAGCTGCCGCAAGAAATACGCAGAAAATGGCGAGCCAAAGAAGTCTGAAAAACACAATATAGTGTAAAGAAAAGGCTAAAGTGTAGGATAGAGTCCTGCATGGGACCACTTTTGCTCGCCGGTATTCGTAGGTGTCTCCCACCCTCGAGCGTATACAATAGAATATCATTTTAATGTGACAATAATGGTAGACACATATGTGTAAAAAATCAGTCTTGGTAGTTTCAGCCCACAATCATCTATTTCATGTTTATATATCTTACCATTGTATTGTGGTAAGATAGACGGAACTACATTTTAACATGTAGATGGTGGATATGTTCACTTAAGTTTCAAATTTCACGGAGTTTCTTACTTCATGATCCATATTTGATGGTACACTATCACTGACAAATTACGGTTATACGTGTACTATTAGGCTTCGAGATCATACGGCTTGTATTGCCTGTTCGAGAGTTATTCGCTCGATCGAAGATGCACTCAATTCCGTACGCTATCTGTCGTTGACCGTACGAACTATTTGGCGCTCGAACGAAATCTTCTCCCTGTAGCACTCTAAAGTTCAAATCACCAACCCTGTTTTGTAAACAAAACCACGTGCAAGCAGAAAGCATTGCAAACTCATACAAGTAAAATAATCCACACGAAAATCCAAGCGTTCTTACAAGATCCATTACGTAAGGTAAAACAACGGCCAATTTGTAGTATGAGATACGCTGCCGCAAATGATGTCTTACTTTAAACCCAATGCTCTTTCTGTTGTAGTTATTGCTTCACCTTTATGGTTAACTCTTTGTACCAGTAATCATTTCCCATAAATTTGGTTTCTTTCTTTCATGCGAATTGAATATATTTTACTTGCATTTTTTTTTTTTACAAAATCATATGACATGGTAATGTATATTTATTTCTAAGGTTTGATATAGATAGGAGTGTATTTGAAATTTGTTTGTATATATATATATATATATATATATATATATATTTATATAATGGACATAAACAGCCATATGCAGTGCTGTAAGTCCAATAAATATATTGATGATGATGATCAAAACAAGACAAAGAAAGTTCGTTAATTTTTCCCGTTGGAAACTTTGACAAGCATCCTAATAACGATTTTTGTTCCGCCAAATATAGTGCACTTTGTAAAATAACTTGGTGACATGGCAAGGAAAGATAAGTGTGAACATTTTGTAGGAATTTGCATTGTAACTTTCAATGAGATTAGAGATTTGTGTAAATCATGATATTTTATAACATTGGTTATTTTTTTTAAATAATTATGTGAACAGCAAGGAAGTAGTGCCACTTTGAACATGGCGAGTTATATGCGTGCGGGAAGGTCTCCGTATTCTCAGAGCTTGTGTTCAAAGCACCAGCAAGGACAACCTTTAAGAAGGTGTCAGGGTTGGTGATTTGAACTTGAAAAGGGACGAGAAACAGATTCTACTCAATATTTATGTAACGTTCTGTCAGTGGTATCCTGAGAAACCAGTAAAAGTGATTAAGTTGGTATCCCAGTGCAGTGGTGTGTCAGTGTCTGCAGTTTTTAGGGTTATGAAAGAGAGAAAAATACAGAAGGTTATTATAAAAGTGTAGAAAATAAGATTTTAATTCAACAACATTTCTGTTAGGCATCCATTTTGGTTCTTATATAAAATGAATAGGTGCGGCGAACTATGAGTGTAACAGCAGATGATTGCGGTAGCCGGCGGTCATGAATCAGCTGACGCGGAGTGATACATCGAATCGGTGAGACAGTTTGTTTACAGAAGGTCTCAGGGTTGGTGATTTACACTTTAGTAATGAATAGAATAGAATGGTCTTTATTTAAGCAGGCGTGTTTCGGCCTCGTGGGCCGTTCTTGCAACCAACCCTTGTCAAAGATACAATAAATGAATAAAAACAAAGAAAAAACACATTGATCATGATAATACAATAAATATAAAGATTTTACAATAATAAACTGATACATTGAATTGATAAGTATAAAAGATAAGTAATAAGTCTTCAGTTGTTCATTGTGTGTGTTGGGGGGGGTGTTAGGTATGCATTGTGTGATGTGTAAGTGCAGGTGCAATTGTTTACATATGAAGGTTAATGTAGTTGTTGGGACAATAGTAAGTTCTTTAGTCGTTTCTTAAAACTTTGATGGCAAATAATGTTAGTCAATGGTGCAGGCAGTTTGTTCCATTCCCTTATCCCTATAACAATGAAGGACTTGTTATAGGTGGCGATTTTATGTTTGGGGATTTTTAGATTGTGTTTCTTGCGGATATTATGTTCGACCGAAGTTCTACGAGACGAGATCTTGGCCTCCCCGATGGCGCAGTGGTAGCGTTGTCGCCATGTAACCCCATATGGTTTCCAACGAGCTGATCCAATTGCGATCTGCACCGAAAAACATATTTGGTCCTTTTTCGTCAGTAATACTCAACACTCTGCTCTGGCAGAAATGTTGAGGAAGGAAACTAACTCATCGCCCACGTTTGTCAGTTTGAGGAATCAACTTAAGATACAGTGTGCGACTGTCTCAGACTTCAACAAAGTTTGGTCTTGTCTGAAATCCTGGAAAGAAGATCGTCCTGCCTTTATGGCCGTAGGTTCAGCATCCAAGTGTTACCGCAAGGTAATCATTCGACATGTTCCCCTGGAGTTTACCGAGGACCAAATCTATCATGCCTTACAGGCACTTTTACGTAGACACCGTTCGACGTCTCTCTGAGCGACCATCAACTTCAAGTTCGACTTACGATTTCTCTGGATTCTACGAAGGTTTCACTACCACTCGTCGTTGTTACACTACAACGCGCGGAATTGACGCACGAGGGGGCACGACCCTCCTCGGACATTTATGATCTCTCCTCCATTACTGGATTCAACATCCAGGTGGGAAAACTGCGGCCACAACAACATCTACAATGCCATCACTGTTAAAACTTTTGCCATGGGCAGAGATTTTTCTATTTTGCACCCAAGTGTGTCATATGTGCAAGAGGGCTGTTAAGCAGACACGATAATCAGCACTAAATTAAAATTGGCTTGTATTTTGTAAATGTGTCTTTGCTAAGCACTCGGCAGAGTGTCTACACAAATGCACTACAAATACAAGGTCCATGTGCACTGTTATATTCGTACTTTTGTGTTGCTTTTCTTCGACATTTGGCAAAGGCATTCGAAGAATCAAGAAAATAATTCTTAGGTTCGATTCTTGGCTGAAATTTCGTCTTCTGAGTGATCGATTAACCAATGTCACTTAAGTTCACTGTTCTCTTCTCTGCCATGGTAAATAATAATTGATTTCTCTGTGTGTTCGTAGCCCACTCTATATGGAGGAGGGAGATGTTTTCTCTGATTTTAGACTGGCTGTGAACACCCAAGGATTTACTCCACGCTACGCCACTAGAAACGCAGTGCCCCGAGAAACTTGGTAACGGGTGAAGATGTGCAGCGAGTGAAACGGAGTGTGGTACAGAGCCCTGAAAGATCTATCTACCCGACGGCTATCCATGCAACTCATACTATTTGGAATGAAATAAATACAAAATTTGAAGTTCTGAATATTTCCACACACACACCTTTACTTTACACTTCTGTTTTTAGATGATTTTTTTGCAGATCATGATTGTACTTGATTAAAACTTCATATTTCAAATTTTCAATCTTTGGACTCCTTCGGATTTTGGCAATAATTTTTCTTTACTCAGAAAAATATCTCGCTTTACTTTACAAGATAAAATTGAACAATATTTTAAGGTAACTGTATCTGACATGTCAAGTTTAATGTCATCTCTAGACTATCCATTGCATTGTTGTTGTTTCTCTTTAAATAAGAGCCGGGCCCTGTGCTCGAGTGGTAGAGTCGAAGGTCAACCTTCGAAGGAGCAACATCGCTTGTGAGCTCCTGTGTGTTGCGTGGACTGGTGCTCGGCCACGGTAGCTTTACGAGAGAAATTGAATAGATAGTGTCGCACCATGGAAACTAAGCGAGTGAATACTTTGAAATTGTGTTTTACGACTGTATCTCGAATACCGGCATCTATGAACATTCATCGTATCATTAGTGACAAGCTGTTATTGACTCCTGATCAAGTGCTAAGTATTGAGATTGATTACTTTCGGAAAAGTGTGTATGTTAAACTGATTTCGCGAGTTCTGGGTGAACAGTTAATAGCTAAATGCGGTGCCACTCTGAAATATAGTGACGAAGAGGGTGCTCATGACGTGAAAATTGAGTGGGTGGATAAAACCACTGTGCTGGTTTGATTACATGTAGTGCCTATGGAACTTTCGGACGATGCGATTCGGGCTGTGTAGACATCCTATGGTGAAATCAAATCTATCGATGCTGAAGTTTGTTCAGGTGAACATATATACCCTGTTCGTACTGGGAGGAAGATAGTTGAAATGTCACTCCAGAAACCAATACCGTCTTATGTGACAATTCTAGGTATTCGTTATTGGACAACTTATCCTGGTCAACAGCCTACTTGTCGACTGTGTGGGAAAGTGTCCCATACAGCTATAATGTGCCCTAAAAGACGTCCATATACCCGTTCGGTAGTTGGGGGAGCTCGCCCTCCCGCAACGATTTCTGACAGTGTTTCCCATTCAACAGCGACTTAAGCACAAAGTGTGCTTCGCTCTCCGATCCAGCTGCCCCTTGCGGAGGACACAATGGAATTTCTACCGACTGAATTACAATCTTCAGTTCACACCACGATAGGAGACGTGCCGAAAGAGCCAGTGATACATAAGGATGAACCAGTGTGTGTACAAACAAATTCGCCACAAGAGGAAAATATCTCCGAAATCCGGCAGGATGAGAAATTCACGACGAGGATAAAGGAAGTTGAAGATAGTGAAATGGGTTCAAGTCTGATGTCTGATAATACCGAGACAAACGCGGAGAAGGTTCCCTCCTCGTTGCAGCTGAATGGAAGTGATAGTTCTTGTATGGTGTTTGATCCGACTGGTGTTATGAAATTATCCAGTAGAGAGCAATTACAAAACCCGTTGCCTGAAAACATCCCCGATTGTTCCAATTCAAACATAAGTAAGAAACAGGTGGGCAAACACAAAAGGAAGAAAGGCCAGGCAAAGAATGAGGTGACTTCACTTTCTGAAAAAAAACCTGAAGATCGACCTTCTTCGTATCCATCACCGGCACGTATCACCAGATCCCAGAGTAATCCAAATACTAATGATTTCGCAACTGAAAGTGAGAAAAACTAGAATTTTTCAATATGATAAATTTGTGCTGGTTAGTTTTTCGCGTTAGTATATGGTGTGTTTTTGTGTGGTGCGATAGGTTTTTCCAGGATGATGTGCGACATGCTGTATTCTTGGTAAGTTATAATATTAATTTTGTTGTGATGAACACCCACATTAAAATGGCAACCATTAATATCAATAAAATGCAGAACCAAGGTAAGCAACATGCCCTGGGTGATTTTATCTTGCAATCATCTATTGATACTGCATTCGTTCAAGAAGTGTCGGTTCTCCAATTTGACTTACCATATTCCCTTCGTGTATATAATAATGCTACTTACCAGGCACAAGGAACAGCCATAATAGTAAAGGACAATTTAAGAATCTTGGTGTGTAAGGTAGACCTAAAAACAGTAAAACAATGTATATATTTAACAGTATTGTAAAAGCAAGTGTTTACATATCCATAGTGATGCTTACCACCATTAGACTTGCTAGTATAAACATAAACAAACTACAAAACAAAACAAAACAAAGTGCATTGGGGGACTTTCTAATTCAGTCAGCTATAGATATTGCTCTCATTCAAGAAGTAGCAATAACTAATTATGAGTTACCCTCTAGTTATATTGTCTATAATAATTCACCATATTCAGCGCAAGGAACAGCTGTATTAGTTCGAGACAATATACCTGTAATAAATGTAGAATACCATCCGAGTGGTAGAATTACAACTGTACAAGTGGAAAACCTGTGGATATGTAATCTGTATGCGCCTTCTGGTAGTAATCAAAGGCAGCAACGCAATGAATTTTTCGCAACTGAAGTAGCGACGGAACTTCAAGGTAATAAGCAACATATTATTTTTGGAGGCGATTTTAATTGTGTTTTGTTGCCAAAAGACAAGCGCCCTGGATTTAATACATACAATGCGCTGCAACAGTTGGTAACTGGGTTTCAATGGAAAGATGCATGGGACACTTTGCACCCAACAAGTGTAGGCTTCACATTTGTAAAAGATGGGGGTGCTACACGGTTAGATAGATTTTATGTTTCACCATCAATTATCCCTAATATCACTAATGTTAATATGGTGCCAACTTGCTTCTCAGATCATAGTGCAATTATAATGGCGGTAAATATGCAACTGCCAAATATACAATATGAGTATGGATATTGGAAAATGAATATATCTTTATTTGATGATCCACTTTTTGCTGAAAAATTCCAAAAGAAATGGAAGTATTGGGAACGATTAAGAGCGAAACAAATAAATATAATTAAGTGGTGGGATGAATATCTAAAGCCAGCTATCACACGATTGTAATATAGTAGGGAACGGAACCAGGATTGGAATAATAAATACAATTTTATTATAAAGTGTTGAGAGAGCTAACTAATGAAGGGGCAAGAGGGGGAAAACTGCAACAGAACATTAAACAAGTACAGGCAATTAGTTGCAATTACACGCGCAAAAATGAAGTGGGTGTAAAATACGTAGTAAACTTTTACCTTCGTGCCCTTAGCTTGGTTGCCAGGGTAGCCTTTCTAAATATTTATGCGAATTCAAAGCTCTGGTTTGTGGCACGAGTGCTTCCGATGAAGAAATTGGATTTTGAACAGATAAGGAGTGCGATAAACTGGTTTGTTTGGGCACACCAAATGCTGCGGGTGAGTCACGAGAATGTATGTCTGCCGGTACGGTGCGGGGGACTTGGCTTGACTTACGTTGAGTTAAAAAGCCAAGCTCTCCGCGTACAAGCATATATGTCAATGTTAGTAAACTTCCCAGACAGTTTAACGGGTGTGATACTTAAGCAGATTTTGGACACCATACCATTGCAGTCTCCGATCTCTATAGCAACGGTGCCACCGCATTATAAATATTTACAAGAATCAGTGTTAGAAATTTGTTATATACTACTTTCAGCGAAATCTCTTGAAATACCAAAAGTATCTCAATTATACAAGTCACGTTGTTTGGCAACACTGCCTAGCTGCAAGATAATGATTAATCAACCAACCCATCCCTGGCACAAAATATGGAACAATGTTCAAGCACCACATCTGCGTGGTACTGTGTGGTACAGGATATAGTGGTGACGGAAGAGAAATTACATAAATTAAAACTGTTACAAGATCCACAATGTGGTAGGTGTAAACAAAATGGTTCGCTTTCACACTGGCTAAGTGAATGCATACGGACACGTGAAACATGGAAATATCTATGTGTGTTATTAGGAAAAATTTGTCGCACCCATCCCAATGCGTTTACTGTGCATAACATAATGTTACCTACGTTTTCGTATTTCCCATGTACTAAATTGCGTAGTGTACAATGGTTGATTGGACATTATATATTGTTTGTCTGCATATATAAAGGTATAGATTTTCATGATCAATTTTTAATATATGTTAAACAGGAATATCATAAAGTGTCTCAAGATAAAAGAAAAATATTATTATATTATTTGCACATTTTTTAAAGGTGCTGATGGAATGTTAAAATAACTATTGTTATCCAAAACCTGTAAAATTACTGTATGAAAGAAAAATTGTATATAAAAAAAAGTGGTTAGCATATCGCGCTGCGACGCCAAGGGTTCCGGGTTCGAATCCCGCTCGGGCTTGGTAGTTTATGAATGTCCATTCATCAATTTCATTATTTCATCACTCATCCCCATCTTCGCAAATTAGCCAAGAGGCACAAAACTCGAAGTAAAATAAACTAAATCAATCAATCAATCAATCCCTAAACAAGAGCAGTTGTTGAGTGTTCAAGCCAGGACGGCGAAGTACTTCTTATCTCCTTGCGAAGACTTAATTTTGCAACTATTTGAGATAATAAAAACCAATAACATTTGACAAACTTTCTAATTTATCTCCCCAAAAGAAACTTGATATCAAATCAATCCACAATGCTTATATTCATAAAGAACTAAAATTTAATTTTCAATAACAATTCATTTGTTTACAAAAAAATTCTTACACTGCAATTCATGACAACTATGTGTATTTGTATATCCATACCAAAAAATAATTCAAATTTCACTTTCGTTTACTTTTTAAAAAAATAAATTAAAATTTCACTTTCTCAAATTCAACGAGGAGTTTGTGAAAAACACCATATACATTAACACACTTTACATATATGACAGGTAGCATTTGACTGAAGGAAAAAAAATGGATTGACAAGCTTCAATATCGAATCAACCTTTTTCTAAATAAAAGAAGGAAAAATGAAAAAAATGTGAGAAAACATTGTAACTGCAATGAGCATCTGGTTTTATCCCGAACATCAACTGCGAACAAATTGCTTCACACTGCTCTTGGAAGGACTGCTACCTACCTGTAAAAGACAAGTTCGTCTTCAGATGTACTTCCAGAAGGGAATTCACGGAAAATGTGACCCACTGAGCTAAACAAGTAGCAAGTAGAATAAACAGCAGTGACGAAATAATTTTAGTGGTTATTGTTGGCTCTAAAATATGCTAGAAGTTTCCATGTAATTATAAAAAATCATTTAAAATATACATTTGCATATGAAGATGTAAAATTCATAACTATGCGGACCCTATTTATTATTATAAGTGCTTTAATAATTCTGCCACACACTGTATAAATCATATGTCCATACCTCACTGTAGTGTTGCTGGCATCTAGAAAATGCTTCACTCCATCCAAGGAAGAATGTGTAACATAGTCCTTAAAGAGGCTCTGAACGAAGAAATACATCCCACAAAGACGGTCTCTCACAATTCTCTTAGGATGGTGCCTGTAATGATAGATACAGGTCGAAATTGATGTGAGCCCACCTTAATACATAAATTATACACAGACAAAAATTACGAATTACAACAGTTAATTTGGAATACAGAATTCTGCATACGATATCCCATATTTGGGGTGCAAGGAGCGACCTTTTGATTTGGAACCCAAAAGTAAATTCAATTCAATAGTCCTTACTCTTGGGCGAGTTTCAGCAAGTGCTAATCTACCTCCTAACCCAACATAGAAGATGTAGCAGTACAAGGACACATTTAGGGGTGGGTCCAGGGATCCGGACCCCCTACCCCCGAAAAACTTATTAAATACTAAAATAAAATAATGAAAATGTACTTTTCAGCACTGTACTCGATTGTACAAAAATTGATGGTTATTTAATTACTATGAACTTGGAAGTCAAGGGTTATTATTATATTCATTATTATTATTATTAATTTGGATCGCACTACTGTGAAGGACAGTGCCAAGGAAGATTTATGCACACTACTACTCACTTACTTTACTTTTCGTCAACTGGATCTGAAATCCTTTTTTAACTATTCGATAAATTTTCAATTCTTTACCTATTTACATTAATTTCCTTGATTTCATACAAATATTGGCGATCTTAATTACACGCAAGCTCGATAATAAATATATGACGTTATATCTATATTCTTATAGCATCTCTCTACGTATGTATAAAAATGCAATATTAATAAATGTACATATTTAATTAATATTTATTATAACTTAATTAATTTAATATATAGTAAAGGAAGCAATGATGAAGATCCAAGAAGAAAAGAAAGAAAAGAGACTAATATTTAGGAGATAATATAAAGATGATATGATTGCAAGTTATATGCCCATAAGATAAATTTTCCAATGATTGATTGTAAATAGAAAGAAGAAAGTTCTAATGATTGATTGTAAATATAAATTAAGCAGAAGATTGATTATAAGAAGAAGTTTCCAATGATTGATTGAAAGAAGAAGAAGCCTTTCAACATTATAAGACGAAGTTTCCAATGATTGGATGAAGAAGAAGCCTTTCAACATTATAAGAAGAAGTTTTCAATGATTGATTGAAAGAAGAAGAAGCCTTTCAATGTTGTAAGAAGAAGTTTTCAATGTTGTAAGAAGAAGTTTTCAATGATTGATTGAAAGAAGAAGAAGCATTTTACAATAGAAGAAGAAGTTTCCAATGATTAATTGAAAGAAGAAGAAGCCTTCCACAATAAAAGAAGATTCCAATTATTGATTGAAAGAAGAAGAAGTCTTTCACAATAGAAGAAGAAGTTTCCAAATATTGATTGAAAGAAGAAGAAGCTTTTCAGAATCGTAAAGATCCTAAAGTAGAAGCCTGTGGAATGTGAGAAGATTCAGCATAATATATAAAATCATTACAACGTAGAAGGAAAGATAAACTTATCAACAATTAAAGGAAATTGTATAATAAAAAGAATACTATTCAGCTTATAAATTGTATAGATGTTTTTTCAGAATATATTTTCGGTTTAGACCTTCCGTAGTTAGTAAACCTTGTGTTTTCTTTCAAGTACAAACGTTATTACTCAATCCAAATAGCCCTAGGTATATTTTGTTTCTACCCTGAGCTAAGCTGTCTCGTGTCAAATAGAACGTGGCACCTTCGGTCATATGTGTTCTTCAATATTCTAAAATCCATTTCAAATATCTGACTGTATCATTAGAGGAAAGGAAACGAGTAGGGCGTTTGCTTATTTGACAAGTTTTGAACGTAACATTAAGTGTGTACGGGCTCTAATATTGTACAAATATTAAAAATATTATTGTCTATTACCTTAATAATAAATTGGGTAAGTAATATCCGTTTCAAAATAGTTAATTAGATGTTTTATACTTACGAATTCAATAGCGACACTAAATTGGAAGAGAAACGTTTATATCTGTTGACATTTTTAAACGTAATTGAAAAATAATTGTTTTCCGTCATTCCCATTAAATTCCTGAACGATTTTTTAATTATCTCGGTCTTTTAGGGGGGGGTTCGTAACCGGGCATTTTCTGCCTCGGGGGCTTCCTTCATGGAGAACATTTATGTGAGTCAGTGAGTGGGATTGGGTCTTTATATATATATTGGATGTTCCAATAATACACAGGAAATGTAAGTTTTTAATCGTATGTGGTCTTACTTTGCTTCTGGTCATCAATCAGTGAATCATATACTGCCTTACGAA
This sequence comes from Lepisma saccharinum, assembly GCF_977018435.1. Classification (NCBI taxonomy): domain Eukaryota; kingdom Metazoa; phylum Arthropoda; class Insecta; order Zygentoma; family Lepismatidae; genus Lepisma; species Lepisma saccharinum. The sequence goes on along the minus strand of NC_139251.1, from coordinate 56,392,797 downwards.
GAGTGGCGAGCAGCCAGAGAAAAATGAAGAAACTCAAGAACATTTAAGATCCTTCTATCTTCATATCGATCTTTAATAAGTGGCTATTTGAAGGTAAAAGGTAACCATCTTCTTTGGAAACATAATTTCTTGATAAAAATGCCAGTTGATTTCAATGTGTGCAAAAGATTTTTTTCAAATGACCACGCTCTTGCATAATATGCATAATATTAATATTTTGTCAAAAATCATAATTTTTTAGTTTCTACTGTGCTTCAAAGCTTTTAATTATAATTTTTTAAAAAATGTTCCACTAATCTGCCTCAACGCTGGCAATGGCATTGGTAAAAAAAAAGTACGTAGATATTTAACTGTAAAGTTTGCAACATTACGGTAGCTACAGCAGCAGACCTTACTGATGTTACTGCGATAGCATATCACCCCCTGCTGATTGGGGGTAAAAGTATTGTGCATGAGTAGAAGTGTGTTGTTATTGGATAGTTCAAGGTCACAGAGTCCCGTTCTGAGTCAGGAATTTTGGCGAAATACATAGATATTTTGTCAAATCGTCACAAGATGGTGCTAAGGGTTGCCATCTCGAAAAAGAACTGACTGGGAGAACTAGAGGTTCATTCCTTTAACATGGTAGAAAAGGAAAATAAGAAAAATAAAAATAAAGTATTTTGCAACTGAAATATTGTGGGCCAGCACTGCTGGCCTTGCTGTACTGAAATGCACGCGCATGCTTACGAAAGTGTTTATGCATTTGTAGTTTTACTTCGTTCGGGAGTGCGTTCCAGATCGTAGGTATATCATGTAAGTAAGCGAAGATTGTCAAGTAGAGGTTAGTGGCATTTGAGGTAGAGCATGCGTGCGTTGCACTCCTAGCTTTAAGCTTCGCAGTCACATAGAACGCTGCAAATGGTTCCATTCCCTCTTCTGTCTTGCCTTATTGAGAGTTTTGTGCGTATTAAGCCGATTAAGATGATTAAGTCACCTCACTTCCATGTAGTTCACCTCGGTAACTGCTTCGTGCAGGCCAACGAGGTTCTGGCGCCTGGACTTACGGTCAGGATAGTCCTTTATGGGCTTGTGTTGTTCTGCGTGTGCTAAGTGCCCCTTTACAGCCTCAAGTAAATTAGGTAGCTAGCCTAAGGAGATTTAGTCCCCACAGGTATAATTTTAGTTCTTGTTAAGTAATGTTTGGATGAGTTAGTTCTAAATTTGAGTAAGGAAGTCTTTAACATGCATACTTTATTTTCTAGTTAGGGGTTTCTCCGCTATTTTGATTAGTTTGTCCCCCATATTAAGCAAAGAGCAAAAATTGCCTATGTGCTGATGTGCCCACCGAAAGCTATAAAACTTAATCAACGTGCCCAAATCTGAATCTAGTAAATTATTTTTTTAAATCCAGAATTTTAAATTGGATGCTTGAACCCCCGATGGTAGATTTTATATTCAGACCTCGAAAATTGGATTTAGTAATCTAAGTCGATTTATAAATTTGATGTTCAAGTACAGAAATAAACATAATGTGTTAGATTGAATTACTTTATTAATAAATAATTATTTAATTATTAATATATTCTATACAAAATTATATATACCTTGATGAATGAAAACTCAGTACAAGTGAGCGAATCTTCCTGTAGGTCGTTTGAAATTTCATCGTTAATATTTGTACTGGTACGAGAAATAAGACCAACATGCGAAATCCTGGGGGACAGGGAGGGATTTTTCCCCGACCAATAATCTTGATCTAAAAAATCAGCCCACTAAAAATTTGCGTAGGAAAGTTTTTGTTACAACAAAATATAAGCAATTAATTTTGACTTCAAATATACTATACTAAGGATAATATAGAAAACAAACACAAAGTAATGTGGTTGTGTGTGTTTCGTGCTTTCTCTCTCTCTCTCTCTCTCTCTCTGTCTCCCTCTCTCTCTCTCCCATGCTCTCTTTCATGATATCGTTTACAATTTTACACCAATAATACAATAAACATAAGACAAGAATCAAAATCAAGTATAACTATGAAACCTAAAGCAGAAATTAACATCTTGAACCTGTTAGTAAAGCAATTAGTTCGTTACCTTATCAGTGTCTGATATATGCATATAAAAGTAACAAGTAACAAGTTAATTCCTTCATATTAAATATTATAAATAAGTATTGCAACTATTTTTTTCAGGATAATGCAGGTGAGTCAAGAAATTGTAAAATATACAATTGGAAGGTCACAATATATGCTAACGTTTAATGTGTGAATTCTAAACAACATACAGATCTGTATCAGGATGGAGAAACTTACAAATTACGCGCAGTCACAGGTCGTCCTGAACGTTGCATGTCGGCAGTTTCTTCTCTTCCACGCCCGAATGCTGCTGCCCACCTCGCAACAGTTTGGTATAGTAGAGTATCATTTCCTAAAGCTTCCACAAGCTCAGTGTAACATTCTCTCGCATTCCTTCCACGGAGAACTGACATTTTCACATTAGAAACCTGTTCATGCCTGGTCACATTCATCCTGCACGACTGTTAAATACGCACTGACTTTCCACTTCCCTCTGTTCGATGTTTTCGGAGCCACTGCCATTTAGTGGCGTCCACTGTATATTTTAAAATTTCTTGCCTGACCCGCATTATCTGGAGAGAAAATGGTTGCTATAACTTTTGCTTTGACCCTCGTGTGTGTGTGTGTGTGTGTGTGTGTGTATGTGTGTGTGTGTGTGTGTGTGTGTGTATGTGTGTGTATATATATGAATTTCTTGTTTTACCTAATGCCAAGTAACGTGATCCTCGTATTGCAGTGGTAGACGTATCCCGTTGTCAGAAATTCCATGTTCTGTCTTTCTTCGACTCTTCTAGTCCTCGTAATAAACTCTTGGGCACCTCTTCCTCCAATTCCCAGATTACTTCTACGTGGAACAAGTCTGCGTTTTAAAATGCGAACAGCTCCCAGAAGGATGAGGTAAAGGAGTTCAATGCAAGCGATGAGACTACCACCAAGAAACAGAGCTCCAATTCCACCAAAATTAACTACAACATAGAAGATTAGAAAACGGAACGTGTCCTTACAGCGATTTGAAGATTTAAGGTACTGAAGTGCTTGAACTGGTTTCAGTCAATAGTCGGTACACCAACCACAAATGAATAGACAGGTGCATTACTAGTACTATTACTATTACAACAACTAATACTGATATTAATAAATACATATTAAAATAACAGTGCTCTTCAGGGTCTCTCCGATGGCGCAGTAGTAGCGTCGTCGCCTTGTAATCAAGAGGTCGGATCCCACTTTAAACTGTAGGTCCAGTCTCGATTAGGCCCGGTTTAGACGAAAGCATTAACATTTTTGCCATGACCCAAATGCTACTGTGTAAAGTGAGAAATATTATGGCATTTCAGATGCCATGGTATATTGTCCCGGTAATCGTTGGAAGTGTAAACCCTTGTTCAATATTTTTTAATTATGTATAATTAATCGAAATTACTTATGTAATGCGGGTGAGTTAGGTTTTGATATTTTGAAGGTTCTAAGATCTGTCGGCACTATGAAATTCCGGCGAAACAACGGAAATAAGGGGGAATGTAAAGGGAGATGTAATATTTAAGGTTGTTGTTGGAGGGAAGTTAGCTACAAAGCGTACAGCGACTGCAGTAATAATACAGATACAGCAGAAGGGAAAGGAAACGTTTGAAGTACGAAAAGGGCACTGTGGAGTCGACTGAGTGAGTACTGTTATTTTCTTTAATATTTATTATTCTCTTTATTTCGATTGCTTCTGTCGGTCATTAGAAGTAAACAACTGCTAGATAGATTACAGATTTTCTGCAATTGGTCGTTGGATCTGCTCCCTTGTTTGCAGGAGTGGCTCAATATAAAATTTTCATCCGGGCGAGGTGGAATTTTGGCACCCCCTAATTTCTTCCCTGATCCTTCTACTCTTAATATTCCTCCAATATAAATCATAACCATCGAAAATAATAACCATATTTTAAAAATATTTTAATACTGTTCATGAAAACGTTTATTCTAGGCATGTGTTTATTTAATACCTACATAATAACATCAAATCAACAACAATCTCTTAGCTTAAATTGCTAGATGATTTTGCAATATACTTATTAAGTTATGCAGCAGTAACTTCAATTAATTCTTGTCAACAATAATCCAACTGTTTTTAAAACAAATAGCCACGATTACACATAGTGGTTGGAATCCTACTTTAAATTGTAGGTTGTCTCTATCTGCTTTTCTGTGCATAAAGCGGACATAAAAAATAAACTCAGACAAAGAAAGAAATAGCCATGGCAAGAATTAGCCTCTAATGAAGGAGCTTCCTCGGTTTGGCGCCCCTACGAGGTCGGTGCCAAAGAAAATCGCCTGACCCCGCTCGTTTGATGAAAAGCAAATGTTATTATATTTGTTCACTATTATCAGTGAAGCGAAGGAGAAAGATTTTACTAAATATTTTGCAAATCAACAATAATAAATATTGTACATCGGTATTCCTACGTTTTTAGTGATTTTGTCAGGTTAATGTTGAATTATCTATACCCATTAAATTGCTGTTCTCTTGATCGATGGAAAATTCACCGAAGTGTTTGAAATTTATGTAAATTCATATTTTTTTATATTTTTCTCATAGCCTCATTTTAAGTGAAAGTTGGTGATAACTTGGAGTGCCAATACATTTAGCGTCATTATGCACGCAAAAATGGGTGCGAGTGACGGTTGATAACACTTCGTCTGGACACGTGTCTGAAGTGCACACCCATAAAGTCAGACCACCTGGAGCCACTGCCTAGGAGTCCCGGGTTCAAATCCCGAACAGGGCATTGGTGCTCTTTGTGAGTTCCCTTCATCGATATTACGATATTGTCATTCATCACCATCTTCGTGATTAGCTAAAAATGGCAGGAAATCTAAGTAAAATAAACCAAATCATAAAATCGTCGCCTTTTAATCAAGGGGTCCCAAGTTCGATGCCCAGTGGAGCCACATTATACTTCGGATCCCACTTTAAACTGTAGGTCCAGTCCAAATGAGAGATTCTGTGCATAAAGTGGACTTCATAACAGTAATATTGAATTTATTGCTATATATATTAAGTGGAAGCACATATGGATCTTGTTGTGAGAAGGTAAACTAGAAAAAATTAACAAAACAAAAAACGTTTTTAATGTTATTTTCATTCACCTTCTAAATAGAAAGTACATTATGCTGACTCAATTTCTATCAAAATCGGTCAACTATTAACAGAGATATGAAGAGTTTTGTAATAAGGTGGCCGCCATCTTTGATGACGTCATACCGTGAAAACGTACCAGATGGCGGATGTCTACCCAACTCAAAAATACTTCTTAGTATTGGCGTAAAAAATGCTCCATACCGAACCTTTTCTACAGATTTCACTTGTTTATGAAAATAAAAAGAGTTTCACTTATGAAGAAAATATAATTTTTAAATAAGGAACTCTTTTTAAATTTTCATTAAAAATTGCTTACACATGTAGATTATTAAATATTATAATCCAACAAAATCTCATCTTAATTTTTCTAAGTTACTTAAATTTTGCAGTTTTAGAACATACTAGTAAATGCTTTATTTCAAGATATTTTTTAAAATATATATATTTAACCAACCTAGAATTTCTAAGTTTCCGAACATGATGTCTCTGGTAAATCTATGATACGGAAAGTATAACATGATGTATCCAATTATTGAAATGGTATGCCTGAAATGTGCAAGAATATAAATTTATTATAATTTTAAAATATTTATATATAATTTATAGTACTTAGGTATATGTGAGTAATGATACGAAATACATTTGCATGTTGAATGCGTATAACATTGTATAAATAACCAAATATTACATGTTGCAAAATGCTATACATTTAACAATTTGAGATAGTAATACAAATAAATATTTTTAATGTAACAAGTCTGTCTACTAAAAACATAATGATATTGAAGTTCATTTTAAATACAACACTAAGGTGTATTAGCCAAATAAATTTCCAAATTCAAAAACAGGTCCATGCACAATTGAATTTTGAAAATTTTAAATTTTATCTTACGAGAAGTACAATTCAGGCAATTGAAGCGTATTTATATCGATGAATTATGATCAATGAGAATTAAGAACTGTTATAATGATCGGATCGCATACTGATAGTTTATTTTATATCCCTTAAATTGTATTCACTTCAGATTAGAAATGAAATTATATATATACATTATTTTAAGCAGGTAAGATAGGGCATTCTGGATCAAAAAAGAACAAAGTGCTGTCTACTTATTATATTTAAAATAATCCAATCCAAAACGTTTCCACCCAAAAGGACCTAGGTATTATCATGGATGAAAAACTCATTTTTAATAATCATATTATAGCTACCACTAATAAAGCCATGCGCCTTCTCGGTCTTCTATACAGATTTAGCGAAATTCAAAACCCATCATCTCTTGCTTTATTCTTTAAATCTTTCATCTCGCCCATCCTTGAAAACTGTTCCCAAATTTGGACAATGGCCTCAAAAACCAATCTCACCAGAATAGATTCTATTCTCAGTTTCTTTCTTGCAATTGTTCGCCATAGAATACCTTCCTTTCGACATGTATCCAAATCAGACACCATGGCTGCTCTGACTATTCACTCTCCATCCTTTCGTCGTGATCTAGCTGACATGAAATTTTTATACAAGATAATAAATGGCAAAATCAGAACAGATCTCCTAATCAGTGAATTCACACTTAGGGTACCCCAAAAGCAAACGCGCAACCTGCAACTCTTCCACAACCCAACCACTAGGCTATCCCTTCTACAACGCTCCTTGTTTTACAGGCTCCCAGAAATCTACAACAAACTTCCCCTGAATGTAGATATTTTCCTTCCAGAACGTAATTTTTGTATATTACTGACCAACAACATGTAAATCTATCCCATCTTGTTATTGTTTTTATCTTTTGTTATTTTTTGTTACTACTTTATGTTGTTTCACTGTAAAATGGCCAAATAGACTGTATCTGAAACTTTGAGTAAATAAATAAATAAATAAATTAAAAAACGCAACTTTAAATTGTCATTTTACAGCATAAAATATCTCTTTTTCCATACCTTGAACCAAAAATCACATAATTTCGGCATGTTTACAATCACAAAAACGCATTTTTGAAAAATTTCGAGGTTCTTAACACCGATTTTAAATGCATAGAGGCCCTTTCCAGCTGGGAATTTAGATTTTGTGATTGCCTCTGACTTTCACATTCGGGACTTAACACGTCCGATCAGGCGTCTCGCGTCACGCATGACTGGTAACTTGGCGAGTTCTGAGAGGCTGGATGTGTCTCGATGAGATATCTCGAGTCTTCCTCGGTGTCGATGAGTGTCGATGAGACATTTAGAGTCTTCCTCAGTGTCGATGAGTGTCGATGAGACATTTAGAGTCTTCCTTGGTGTCGATGGGTGTCGATGAGATATCTCGAGTCTTCCTCGGTGTCGATGAGTGTCGATGAGACATTTAGAGTCTTCCTCAGTGTCGATGAGTGTTGATGAGACATTTAGAGTCTTCCTCAGTGTCGATGAGTGTCGATGAGACATTTAGAAACTTCCTCGGTGTCGATGGGTGTCGATGAGATATCTCGAGTCTTCCTCGGTGTCGATGAGTGTCGATGAGACATTTAGAGTCTTCCTCAGTGTCGATGAGTGTTGATGAGACATTTAGAGTCTTCCTCAGTGTCGATGAGTGTCGATGAGACATTTAGAGTCTTCCTCGGTGTCGATGGGTGTCGATGAGATATCTCGAGTCTTCCTCTGTGTCGATGAGTGTCGATGAGACATTTAGAGTCTTCCTCAGTGTCGATGAGTGTCGATGAGACATTTAGAGTATCCTCGGTGTCGATGGGTGTCGATGAGATATCTCGAGTCTTCCTCGGTGTCGATGAGTGTCAATGAGACATTTAGAGTCTTCCTCAGTGTCGATGAGTGTTGATGAGACATTTAGAGTCTTCCTCAGTGTCGATGAGTGTCGATGAGACATTTAGAGTCTTCCTCGGTGTCGATGGGTGTCGATGAGATATCTCGTGTCTTCCTCGGTGTCGATGAGTGTCGATGAGACATTTAGAGTCTTCCTCAGTGTCGATGAGTGTTGATGAGACATTTAGAGTCTTCCTCAGTGTCGATGAGTGTCGATGAGACATTTAGAGTCTTCCTCGGTGTCGATGGGTGTCGATGAGTTATCTCGAGTCTTCCTCGGTGTCGATGAGTGTCGATGAGACATTTAGAGTCTTCCTCGGTGTCGATGGGTGTCGATGAAATAACTAGAGTCTTCCTCGGTGTCGATGAGTGTCGAAGAGGCATGTAGAGTATTCCTCCGTGTCGATGGGTGTCGATGAGATATTTATAGTCTTCCTCGGTGTCTATGGGTATCGATGAGGTATCTAGAGTCCTCCTCGGTGTCGATGAGTGTCGATGAGGTATTTAGAATCTTCCTCGGTGTCGATGGGTGTCGATGAGACATTTAGAGTCTTCCTCGGTGTCGATGGGTGTCGATGAGATATTTAGATACTTCTTCGGTGTCGATGGGTGTCGATGAGACATTTAGAGTCCTCCTCGATGTCGATGAGATATTTAGATGCTTCCTCGGTGTCGATGTGTGTCGATGAGACATTAAGAGTCTTCCTTGGTGTCAATGGGTATCGATGACGCATGTAGAGTCTTCCTCAGTGTCGATGGGTGTGGATGAGATATTTATAGTCTTACTCGGTGTCGATGGGTGTGGATGAGGCATGTAGAGTCTTCCTCTTTGTCGATGGGTGTCGATGATATATTTAAAGTCTTCCTTGGTGTCGATGGGTGTCGATCAGATATTTACAGTCTTCATCGGTGTCGATGAGATATTTAGAGTCTTCCTCTGTGTCGATGGGTGTCGATGAGATATTTAGAGTTTTCCTCGGTGTCGATGAGATATTTAGAGTTTTCCTCGGTGTCGATGGGTGTGGATGAGATTTTTGGAGTATTCCTCGGTGTCGATGGGACATGTAGAGTCTTCCTCTTTGTCGATGGGTGTCGATGAGATATTTACATTCCTCCTTAGTGTCAATGGGTGTCGATGAGATATTTAGAGTCTTCCTCGGTGTCGATGAGATATTTAGAGACTTCCTCGGTGTTGATGGGTGTCGATGAGGCATGTAGCGTCTTCCTCTGTGTTGATGGGTGTCGATGAGATATTTAGATTCTTACTAGGTGTCGATGGGTTTCGATGAGGCATGTAGAGTCTTCCTTTGTGTCGATGGGTGTCGATGAGATATTTAGTCTTCCTCGGTGTCGATGGGTGTCGATGAGATATTTAGAGTCTTCCTCGGTGTCGATGAGGCATGTAGAGTCTTACTCGGTATCGATTGGTTTCGATGAGATATTTAGAGTCTTCCTCGTTGTCGATGGGTGTCGATTAGGTGTGTAGAGTCTTTTTCGGTGTCGATGAGATATTTAGAGTCTTCCTCGGTGTCGATGAGTTTTGATGGCCGCAGCTGGCGGTCTCTGACTTCCCGTCACTTAGTGTGTGCTCTCTCTCCGCACTGTGTTGTGCTTGACATAATCGGGTCGGCTATTCATCTGCGGGAGGTGGCAGGAGATGTGGCAGGTGCTCGCTGGATATATAATGACTCCTCCTCTCTTTGTTTACACCGGGCTGTCGAAAGAGTACACACTCAGATACACACAGCTGTAGGACTAACGAAATTGAATCATCAGAGTCTCGAGGTAAGAAATCCGTCAGCTTAGTGTGGTATTCCCCCAGAAAAGTCCTGCGAGTGTGTATATAAATACACAACAACATTTCCCACCTCTTGTGACCGCTATATATATAAAACCAATCAAAATGGGTACACTCCCACCAACCAAGAAACCTCGTATTGAGCATATGTTGTGGATCGCGCCTTCTCCTCTTCGGATACATCGAATCCGATCTCTGATGTCTCTCATTTCGTCGACAGCCAGAGACAGCAGGTCACAGATTGCATGCGTAGTGTCCTTCTGCTACAATCTATTAATATCTACTTCATTCTATCGGCACTCTATTCAAACCCCCGCGAAGAAGTAGAAAATACCACCACCATACCCTCGTCAAGACACTCAATCAAGATGACATTCCGCGAATAGTTGAGATTTACAGCGATGTTGCCCGCGTCCTTGGAGCCAAACAACATGAGTTATAAAGACGCGGGTGCGGGTGGTCGCTGTGAATTTAACGAAATGAGTGTTAAGTCTGGTCAAGCTATTAACGATATAAACTTGAGCGTTCAAACTGTTCAACAAAAAGTATCTAGTATTGAACATTATTGTTAAAGGTTGCTTACAATAGTTTACAGAGATTACTATTCTAGATAATAAGTTAGCTATTTAACGAAAGACTTTTCCATGATAAGATTATGTGCTGGTCCAGTACAATCGTCCTTAGAATTAGAAACTAGAGTACAAGGCTTAGTTTGTCCTAATATTTCTACATTATCAGAACCCATTGAAAAACTGAATATATTACGTTTAGAAAGCAAGGACCACTACATAAAGGAGAATCGGATTTAGATGTAACATCGTCTAGCTCTGGAACTGAAGTTTAATCAAAAGGACTTAAACGTTAGTCTGTAAGTAGCTGTAAGAGAGATAGAGTTGCAAAAAGTATGTCAAGAGATAAATTTCATTATAGCAATTCAGAAAGTGGAACTGATCACAAAAGTAGTAGTTACAGAAATAGGTTTGTGCCTAGTACACTTAAGTACTCTGATCTAGATAGGTTACCTACATTTGCTGCAACTAGGATGGATCCTTAATGCCTTTGAAAGTGCATCGTGGAAGTAAACATGTCTTGCAAATGTTTTGTGCAAGAGATACAGCAAAGAAAGTAGGCAAACTTTAAATTATTTGTGGTTACAGATTAATTTGCTCAATTCCATTCAGCCAGACATGCCAGAACAGCAAGAAACTATTTTAGTAGCCCAACATTTACCAAATAGAGTTAGAGAAGCAATCTTAAATCAACCTAATATTAGTCTTGGTACAGCTGCGGAATTGGTGGCGCGTCATGAAGCTTTGTATGCAAGTGCTGAAGGTCAAAGTATGAGAGATGGAAGGCCTGTTGGTATTAGACAAGTACAAGTTGATAATGAAATTAAAAGAAATAATCAATCTAGAGTAAGCAATAGGCAAAATTCTAATACAAGCCATGAGACTAATGTAGGGCATTCTGGTAATTCCAGGAGATATGACAATGCTAATAATAGTAGCAATGATAGTAGATCTGGCCAAAGGTCTTGGAGAAGAAACCGTTTTCCATATTATGTAAATAACTATAGGAGTATTAACTTTAGAAGTAGATACAATTATAATAAACAGAATCGTATAAATGCAGATAATGGTAGGCCTAGGTATAGAAATACTAATACTAACACTGTACCACACGATGATCTTCAAAACAATCCTCAAAGAATGGAGCCTAGATCTAATACTAGGGAAGAAATAGAAAAAAATAATGCTGGGTCTTCACTTAGGGAATGCGCCCTGGTTTGTACCTGAACAACCTTGAAACTAAATAGTGAGTCTACTGCTATTGTGACACAGAATAACATAGACGAAGATGAGAATTTTGTGTCAGTAATCAATTCAAATACTGAAGCTTTAAGAAACAAACTTTGTAATGAACATCCTAGTATAGCAGATTGTGAATCATGTGTTCAAAATGTATGTAGAGTAGATATTAAATCTTATGAAGACTTGGTAGGAAATGAAGCAAAATATAGTTCCAATAACTTAATGTTACCTGTAAACCTCAGAAACAAGGTCAAGAATACAACTTCTATCTTTGCAAATATTAATGAGATAGAGAGTAAATGCTTAGTGAATACTGGGAGCGAAATTTCTTTGATGTCAAAGAACAAATGAAAAAAGTATTACTAGTGAAGTCACCAGACCTAAATTAGATCCAATAGAAGATATTATTATTTAGTTGACTATTCTGGAAAAAGAAAACCGAAAGTACTTTGCAAATTTTGTGTGAATATAGAAGTTGAAGATACTATGTTTTTTGTTCAGTTTGTTTCATCAAGGATTTGAAAGTAGAAATTCTCTTAGGTTTAGAATTTTCGTATAATGTAGAGGCTCTTGTAAACTTCAAATAAAATTCTCTATTGTTACACATGAAAGAGGGTGAAAAGTTAGTTAAATTATTACCTATATTTTTCCAAATTTTGATGTGAGTGAAGAGGCAGAGAGTAGTTGTCTTAATGTAACACAAAAGTCAAAATAGGACATAACTGTTGCTAGTGTAGATGATCTGAAATTAAAAGCTATGCAAGCTGAAATACTGGATGAAGATTAAAAGAATCAACTGCTTGATTTGTTACTTGAATTTAGGATATTGTTTGACGAAAGACCTGGTTTATGTACTAAATATGATCATCATATTGAATTAGATGCAACAGAACCTTTTGTCTTTACGCGATATCGAATACCGTATCATTACAGACAAAATGTAAGAGATCATATTTAAAAATTACTTGAATGGGATATTATAGAACTTTGTGATTCACCTTATTTAAATACACTAGTAATAGTCCGTAAGTCTGATAGAAGTGTAAGCGTATGTACTGATTTCAGGAATATTAATCAACACCAAAAAGTTAGTCAAATTAGACGAATAGATATTGAAGAGGCATTACATGGATTTATTGGCAGACCATATGTATCACTGGTCGATATGTCCTCTGTATTTCACCAGATTTTATTGTCTGACTGTATTTGTGTTTGAAGATAAACAATATCAATACAAACGTTTAGTATTTGGTACATATAATGTAGTACAAACATTTATGATGGCAATGACCAAGGTATTAGGGCGACATTCTGTCAAATAATGCTATCATTTATGTTGATGATTTATGCATTAGAAGTGAATCTTTAGAAAGTCACATGAAACATTTATGAAGTGTATTTTATAAATGAAAGTAGTCTGGTATGACTGTACGTCTCAAGAAGACATTATTCTGTAAAGAAAAGTTATTGAACTTCGGTCATATTATTTACAACACAGATCAAAGATGTAATGACACTTCAAAAAAATAATAGGTTGTTTCCCTTGGATGAGAATGTTCATTCCAAATTTTGCTACCATATGTGCGCCTTTATATGAGTTGTTAAGGAAAGGGAAAAATGGATACGGACTAAGAAGGATCAAGAGAGTTTTGATGTTCTCAAGCAAGAACTTTCTAATGATGCTAAACTATTCCATCCTGATACGTATTAATCAAAGGTTGTATGTCCAAGGAGGATACTTGTCATTGGAGGATAATTGTATCAAACAATTGATGGTGAAAAGAGAATGGTAAGTCATATGAGTCGTACACTGAAAGCTTATGAGAAACAATACACCATAACCGAACACAAAATATGGAAACAAAGAATGGGCAATGTAATACATCACGAAATTAAGTATAAAACTTGAAGAACGAAATTAAACTGGAAGATCAGTAAAGCTTACCAAAACTATCTTGAAACTTCAGAAATTGATCTTGCTCACTTTACTAATCAGTATTGAATTTTCATTAAAAATCAAAGAAAATTCCACATCTGCAGTCAACTAAGTATGATGATAAAATCACTGACGATAATGAAAGTATACAATATCTCTTTGCAAAGTATTTTGAATCCGTATACTCCAAAGAACCATCATCCTACAAATATCAACATCTTAATGTAAACATGAACTCACTTCCTAGTATCTTAAAAATCTCTGAAATATCTCTAAATGAAATTGAGCAAGCAATCAAAAAAAAACTTAAACCTAAAAAATCCGCCGGCCCTGACTCAATCCCCCCTTATGTAATTAAAAATGTTTGAAAATTTTTAAGTATCCTCTTCACACGCTTTTCAACTTGGCAATTAGAACTTCGAAATTTCCAGCAATGTGGAACACAATCGAAATCTGTCGGATTCACAAAGGCGGTGATAAGGCCGATATATGTAACTACAGGCCTATTCCAAATTGTCAGTAACAGCAAAACTCTTCTAGTAGATAATATATAAGCATATATATTCCCATAATAAAACCCATATTAAACACATGGTCAGTTTAGGAGTCCCACAGGGGTCGAACCTTGGTCCCTTGCTACACTTATTTCTTATAAATGATTTGCCAAAGCTACTCACGAAATCTGAAACATTAACCTTTCCTGACAATGTTAAAATATATAAAAATATCGTAAACGCAGGTGACTGTACAATATTACAAGATGAGCTGGATAACTTGCTTTAGTGGTGTGAAATTAATAAAGTCAGCCTGAACTTAGAGAAATGTACACACGTATCATTCACCCACAACATTCATACACTATTTTTAATATGTTAGTACAAAGTGAGAATATCGTTTCTGGCCTAGGGGTCACTTTTGACCACAAGTTAACATTCCAACCACACATTGCCCGCATTCTAAGTGAAATTCAGATAAATTTCTGATTTATAATGAGAATGGGTAATAAATTTAGAAAACAGGAAACATTTATATTGCTATATTATACGCTCGTCAGATCTAAACTCGAATATGCCTCTCTTCTTTGGAACTCACAATTCAAGAAAGATATCGAAAAATTAGAGAAACTTCAAAATAAAGTTCTCAGATATCTACTATTTAAACTTGATGGTACATATCCAAAACTCACTCCTAGCAACATATTTCGCGAAATATTTAATATTTCGTCACTCGACGAAAGGAGGCAAATAAGTCAATTAACTTTTCTCTCCAAACTTATTAATGGTAAAATAGATTCTTCTCATCCGCTGTCGAATTTAAAGTTTTACGTACCAAACAGTATGTTAAGGCCCAGAACTGACCTCTTTCAAATCCCCCTTGGAAGAACCAAAATGACCGAAGCTGAACCCATGAGGGGAATGTGCAAGTTATTTAATTCAGTTTCTAAGACTAACGCAAGCATTGACTTAGATCTACTCACTGAATTTTTGTATGTTTTGTTCTTAGAATATTTGTTTTCATTCAGCTTGTAAGGTTATATCCAACAGTTTAGCGTCATTTATATGGTATTGCCTCTGTGTTTCCTATGTCTCTATAATCTAATAATTAAATTATTCACGATTGTTATTAAATGTAAAATGTATATTACGTCATTCATATTTGTTGCTAATTTTCTTAGCCATGATCTTGTTTAGGTAATGGTGTTATCCCACATTGAACACTGTAATTGGGCATGAGCCTGTTGTGTTCAATTAAATATATAAATAAACTAGAATGTTTGTCTTCCATTTTGTATTGAGAAATGTAGTCAGTATCTTTTGGGTAAAGAGTTTACGTTAGTATGTGATCATAAGTGTCTTACGTGGCTGAACCATTCGAAGAATTGGAATCCTTGCTTATGCGTTGGTCCCTTCAACTTCAAAAATATGTATACTACAATCTTCAAATTCTGTAATACTGAGGTATTATCATGACAATATGGGCCACTTTCGTTGTGAAAAAGTACTCAGAAGGGTTACGAAACTGTACTATTGTCCTGGTATGAGAAAATATGTTCTGAGCTATATCAAAGATTGTCAACTATGTATGAGGACGAAGTCGAGTAGACATCCGTCCGAAAACATATTCCAACAACATTGTAACAAGGGTGAAACTATTTTGTTTTTGGATATACAAGGACCTTTAATTAAAGGCTCACAAGGAGAAAGGTTTCTTCTAACTTTGCAAGATGCTAACACTAAATATCTGTTCGCTTATCCAATAAGGTCAGGTACGGCCAACAGCTATGTGAAAGCTTTGCTAGAAGAATATGTCACGCAATTTGGCATTCCACACAGGTTGATCAGTTATAACGCGACAATGTTTCATTCTAACAAATATGTATGTAGACACTTTAACAAGCTTAGGTATAAAATTGACGTATACCCCAATATATCACCCTAGTTCTAATTTAGTTGAAAGAAGTCATTCTGAAGTCAACCGGCTCATGCGTGTGTTTTGTATAACAACCATAAAGATTGGCCGAAGTACCGGGTGTTCCAGAAGTCTTTCCCTATTTACAAACTTTTTTCATATCCGCTATATGCAATGTAGAGATGTGAAAGTGGTGCCAAAATGTTGGAAAATTAACCAAGTTTATTTGTTGCAGGTTTCAGTAAAGTGGCTGTAGTGTAGCAATGTCAGTGCCAAGGAATCCGGAATTAATGCTCTTGACATCGGGTGGCATCTTTCCATACAATGTTTCTTGGAATTGACAGGAATTTCGGAATGAAGATAAATTCCATTTTTTAAATACCAACTTATTGATGGCAGATATTCTAGACGAAAGAATTCTGTACATTTGAAAGTTCCTCTGCACTGTCATTGGTGACCGGGTCTCTTGATACCAGAGGACATGCTGGGCTTTCTCCTGATTTGTGAACATTTCCGGTTTTGTGGGCACTGACACTGCTACACTACAGCCACGTTACTCAAACCTGCAACAAAAAACTTGGTTAGTTTTCCAACATTTTGGCACCACTTTCACATCTCTACCTTGCATACAGTGTATATGAATAAAGTTTGTAATCAGGGAAAGACTTCTGGAACACCCGGTACCTATATGGATGTAGTTGTAAGATTATTAAATGATAGTGTACACATCCAGATAGGATTTGCTCCATCCGAGTTACAACTAAATAGACATCCTAACTCATGCATTTTGAATAATTTTAATTTACCTCCTAATGAAGTTTCTCGGTGGTAAGATAAGTATACATGGCTTCTGTAAAGAGTTTCCAAGCAAGGAAGAAAAGAAATGACAGGTGCAACTTGCAACAGGAAAATAGGCCTGAAGTTAAAATAAAACACCTGGTATTTGTAAAAACCAATTATATTAGCTGTCTCCTAGAAAACGCAATAAAAAGTATTGTGAGGTCTATGAAGGACCGTATATGGTAATTGAGAAACAAGCAACTAATGTATACACACTGATAGATCTGATAACTGGCAATATCAATGGTAACAATCACAGTGATAACAAAAACATCTGGGATTGTTCTTCTGAAAAAATAAGTTGTTATTAAGCCAATTGGAAAGGCTGAATCCAAAATTGTACAAACATTGGATAGATAAAGGAAAGATTCTGTTTAAAATTATTTATATTTATTTGTTATTTCTATATTTTCTTTAAACTAGATGTTGTAATATTGATTAGAACCAGTGTAATTGACCATGATGTATTATAGCAGTTTAACTGTAACTGCAAAAGACATATAGGTATTTATAAACATGTGTAAAAGTTAAACAATTCAGTTCATAACTTCATAACTTGTAGTAAATTATAAATGGGTATCTCATAAAAAATTCACTTGCTGAAATTGTTGCTCCCAAGAGAGGGAAGTTATGACAGTTGTAATTGTTAGTTGTATCTTTGAATATTTTTGTAATCGAGTGTACAGTTGTGCGTAAAGAAAAGGGCCTTGAGGTAGAAGCGTCGCTGTGAACGTAGTAGGCAAGTGACTGACCTCAGAGCTCTACAACGCCTCGCGGCTCGAGCGAGATACGAAGGAGGAAGTGCTGGCAGTTGGAACAGCTGATCGCTAGACGTAAGACCATGATACTAAGACTACTCTTAGAACCATGCGTCAGACTGTGTATCGGGGAGTGGCTCAAGGTTTATGCCGAGTGTGGAAGTATATACGTGTAGAGAGCTGCAGAACATTTGTAACTACTCGTTTTTCGTGTAATAGATAGTACATCAGGATAGCTGAATTTTTTTACTTCCCGTCGTCATAACTTTAATAAATGTTTGTGGGTTTTTGAGTTGAAGAATGAAAATGGTAGAGATTTCGAAGGAGTATGTTATTTCAAAACATATGAAACGAAGACTTTCAGTGACAAAAACAGCCTTTTTCTCCTGTTGAGTTTTAAAGCTATGAAGTTTGAAATAATGAAGTCTGCTCTACACACCTTAGGCAAGAAATATTGTCGTGTTGGTATTCTCGACATTTCTCCTTCCGAGCTGATCGCGTACCCCCTTCAAGTCGTTCATGTACCCCTAGAGGTACGCGTACCACAGTTTGAGAACCACTGGTTTAAGTTAGTGCTTGCCTTGCTCAACATCCCCTCACCCTCCCCACTCCAGAAATCAAAACAAATGTGTTCCAATGTTACTTACCTGTTTAGAACTGGAGTATGGCTGTTAAAGTTCTCATCCTCGCAGCCAGGTAAGCAATTGCAACGTTTTGGTTTCGAGTTCAGAGCTGCAAGTAAATAACTTTTTAAATATGCATGATTTCCTATTACAATATGAGTCAATTATATATCAGCCATGATAATATTACACCTAAGTCTCATTGATTGAAAAAAACTGAACAAAATAAATTCACTGTGGCGATAGATCACAAAGCGTTCTTTTCAGTCCAGTTTATGTTCGGTTAGGCTAATCGAGACTGGATCAACAGTTTAGCGCAGGATCCGAACTACTGTGCAATTTGCCTTCATCGTGGACCGAACCCGGGACCCACTAAACTCCATACCAGCTAACTGTAGACCAGGCGAACGAGAACAAGTCTCTGCGCAAGTAGTGATGTGAGACGGCTCCACCAATGAACAGTGAGAGAAAAGGGATTGCGTAATGGGCGACGGGAGTTACCCGCTTTCTTCATTCGCTATTAAGCGTTGCAAACTTTTGGAAAGGATAATTCCGAACGCACATGACAAACGGACTGTATTTTTGTATCCAGGTCCGTACGATTGGGTTAAGAATTTCTTAGGGAAATCTTAGGGATAAAACTGCAAGAGGAAATTTTGACAAGCCGTGCCTTTAGCGTACGGACCAAGGTCTGGACCGTACGTCCGTACATGTACGGTCAGGACGGTATGGTTGGCAACACTGCGCTTTCACCACTCGATTTTCCTCCTCCTCCTCTGCTCATATGCGCAGCCCTGCTCTACAGTTATCTGGGACAGGATAGAGCAAAAAGACGGAAATAGTATTGTCTACTTGTTTAATTATTGGGTTACTAGTTGAACAAATATAAAAATATACCTATTTTGCCCGTGCCTAGCTTTGGAAGAGCGGTTGTCCTAATTTTATGTAAAATACAGGATGATTATAAAGTCTTGCAACTGTAGCCACTTGTGTGTCACGAAAGTCAGTTCCTTGAGAGACAAAACAAAATTTTCCTTTTTTCAGGAGAACAGGATGGGAGTGACGTTACGGGACTGGTAGCTACAGAGGTACCTAGAACGAGCATCTTTATTCGTATGATCCGTAATTATTACTGCAGTTCTATTACTATTATCACCACCAGTAACTAATAAGCAATTGCATAAGGCTACGGCTGTTCTGGTAATTTTCCTCCAATGCAGACTCTAGGCCACTTCATTATGGTTGTATTGTGGAGTGAAGTTTGTATAATGAATTTCGAGTTTCCTTGTTTCCTTTTTCCCTTCCTTTACGCGAGCATGGGTGTGTTCCTTAATGACACTTGCATAGCTGAATCTGTCTCCTTTCTATTGATTAAGGTCTCTTACACGAGACAAACTAAAGTATAATGGTACGTACCTTTCTTGTAGTTTAAGATATTTGGTAAAATTATATTTGAGAAACTTCGGCCAATTTCTTTGTTATAAAGAGAGCTTAAGATTTAATTTAAATTTCATTTGAAGTCTAAAACCCTTAAGGTAGCATGTAATATAAACTATCCTTTGGTTAGAAAAAAGATTTAATTTCTTATGTATTAAAAAATATAAGTCTCACTTACACGTAATAGATACAACCATGGGCGTATTTAAGAGGAAGGTTCAAAGTGTCCAAATCCCCCTTCTGGTTCAGTAAAATTACCAGATTACCTGTTCCATCGACTTGTTCATAAAAATATCTTTGGATTTATTTTATTCTCCTAAATTAGAGACGTATAGGACGGGATATGGATGGGAATTACGTAATTCCACACACCAGATGTGAGTTCAAATCAAATGTCTGCAATTTCCTGATGGATTCGGAAGTTCTGCGATAAAACTTCTTTATGAATATGATCTTAAAAATCCCCAACATAGATCATCGATTCTGGGTTCTCCACGTGGCAGTCAGACGTCCTACCGACTGGATAGCCTTGAATGCAATTACTTAATATTACGAATACTCGCGTTACACCTTAATCCTTATGTATTCACAGGTGAAAAAGTTCAATGGAATGAGATCTGGAGAACTTATTAGGTCGCAAGGGCATGGTGTAGCTCTGTGAACCCAGCCCTCTTGCAACATTGATTCAAGTTACGGGTGAATAATATGAACAAAAGTGGGGAAAATACATAAATCCGAAAATATTATACCATGACTTAAGGAATAACTGAGTTGAGCGTGGCAACATCGCACGCGCTATCTCTACCCCACTCGCACGACTTTGGCAGATTCCACGGTTCAACGCACGTGGAATCTGCTCTACTACGTTGAAAAAAATTTACCGATTAAAAAAATCTGAAAATTAAGAATTGTATTTAAAAGCTTTCTACCTGTATCGTAATTAAATTTCCTCACCATCAGATCACACGTTTTTCATTTATAAAATTTCAAAGAGAACAGACGCTTACCAAAAAGCTCACTCTGGTCACCTTAGATTAACTCAGAACTGAATGATCTAAATTTTGATGTAACTCGATTTTTTGTAGGTCTACTGGTTGATTTTTAATAGGCGTCCAGAGTCAGGTATTCATAATTTTTAATCCGACTGTAGGTACGAATGACTTCAGTACTGACGATGGTAAGTTATCATTAGAGCTGGTACTTGTATGTAATAACATATTCTCTTCCCTTCTAGACACATACATTGAACACGAAAATGTCATCGCATTATGTTACTGACATCATTTTGCATAAGTTTTATCTTACATATTTTTATACCGGGTGGTCCAAAAGTCCCGGAACGGTCACACATCGTGAGAAATACACATCGATTCGGAAAACGAAAAATTAGGAACGGAGATATGGCGATTTTAAATTTTCAGAATCTGCACGTCAATACCTTTCAATAGAGTATATGGTAGACCCCTTCCCCCTTGAGCAAATTTAAAATCGCCATATCTCCGTTCCAAATTGAGCTAGGAGGATGGTTGATAGCTAGTTGGACTCGGAATGAAGTCCTCTTTCCGATTCTACAATACAAAATGGGGGTTTCCATTTAAAATTTCACAGTTGCCCCCGTCCCACCCCCAGGGGGCGGGGGTGGGGAATCAAGTGTGATATCATTGAATAGCTTTCTATCACTTATTAAACACGTATTTTTTCGTTTTCCGATTTGATGTGTATTTCTCACGATATGTGACCGTTCAGGTACTTTTGGACCACCCGGTATATTTGCCAGGATATTATATATTTTACATATTTGCTAATTTACTTTAGGTAAAACAACATATTTCGGCAATTTTTCTCCTACATTCATCCTTTTACCTATATTTCCGATCTCTGAAACATGATGAAGAAAATTTGTATCTCATGTGATGTCATATTTTTTAATCAATGAGATGCATAGTGCTTACGGTCTCCTAAAATTGACTGTCAAGTCGAAAGACAGGCTGAAGACAAAGAAAATATAAAATACTGAAACTGTTATTTATCGTAAGATGCTGGAGTTCTTCTCCCTCCCTTTTCTGGTTACATATTTTCGTATCGCTTTTAGGTGTAGACAAAGCACATAGAAACTTTGCATCGCTGGACAAGAAAGCTACTTTCCTGTATTACTCAGTATGTACCCTTGTACAAAAGGTACAAAAGTAGCAATGTATTTTCACTCGAATGTTCTTTCTGTAGACTCTTTTCATTTACAATTGTTTCGAAAGTTACGAAGAGCTCTCCTACATATTTACGTATTCTACAATAATTTGCGATGTGAAAAGTGATTAATCGTTGACACAATTGGTTTCTTAAATATGTGCACGTTGGTATGTTTTTTTGAGTATAAATTTGATTCAAATTTTTATTTGAAAAACTTGTGTCTTAGAAATTACGTTGAGTATGTTCAAATAAAATACATATCTAGCAGAAATCTTAAAATTGCTTGGATACTCGATTATTATTAATATTACATATTATAATACTACATAATTATCTGCATATTCTTTTGATAATACATATTTAGATACATATTTTGTCAACTATTGATACATATTTGTACATCTTTTGTACTTCGACATTACATAAAAATTCGGGCCCCAGTCATCATTGTCGACATTCTTGAAGTTTCACTTTGTTCCTAGAAGGTACGGTCTGAATGAGATGAAGCATGACGTAAATTTGGCTCAATTCAGGTAATACCATGATCAACACCTTGAAACTTATCTTATCTTAACAAACTTATCTCTAAGGATACGTTAATATTGGACACACTACTCATTTTAGCTGAAGATACAATGTGAAGAACATATTTCCAGTTGTTCAGAGTGTTTAAGACTGATATAATGGAGAACTAATACGTTAAATGACATCCATCTCCCAACTTTTTTCTCACTCTTAACATTTGTGAACATCTGCCACTGAAGGCTATTTTTAAATATGCAAGGAAATAAAACTACTCCGAAATGTTGATGCAATCACAGGGAATCAGGCCCACTACCATAGACGGCAATTCTACTAGCCATTCAGCTACAAGGGAGCTGGTTTTATGTATTAAATATTGATATAATAATCATTAAAGTAGGAATATATTATTTCATCTTCATATATATAAATGTGATAATTATGAATTTTTTTGTACTGTGGATTTTACAAGTCTGAGAGGTATTAAAGTTTATTGAAAGTATAACCGTGTGAACAGATAATGTTATTCTTGTTGTATCAAATTGTTTTTGTTTCAATGTACATCTATTTGTACAGCATGTGTGCTAGATTTTGTGCAATTTTAAAATTATGCGGACTTATTTTTGGCATCGCTTAAGCATTAAAAAGAAAGCTTTTGGCTCTACATCATTTTCTAAATATGTTGCATAAATATCACATTTCGCAATGGGAGTATAGTAAGAGTAAAGATATACAGGGTGATTCAAAAGTCGCACGACATAGGATAACTCCGTTCTTTGTGCAGATACCGAAAAAACTATAGAGGGCATAAATGTAGGAAATACATTGTTGGAAATCATGAGCGTAATTGTTGCGACAGCAGATGTACCATTTATTAGTCTGCTTGAAATCACAAACAAAACAAAACAAAATGACTGTCAAAATGGCAAACGGAAAGAAACACAAACAAATCAATGTCATAGCCGTGCTCCATTTACGACCGAACAACAAAATTGACAATCGCAATAGCAATAGCAACCGCACGGAGTGGCAAACGGATACAAAGGAACGACCTGAACTGACATGTCTAGCAGCTGCACAGCTGGGACACTACCGGAGGAATTGTTCAAATTGATTGCCATCCTGTTGACGGCACATCCGAATACGGTTCACAGAACTCTTGCGCACATTACGTAACACCATAGGTGTTATTGCTGCACAGGCTCCTCTGATGTTTCCTGAAGTTCCTGCAGTGTTCGGGGCCTGTTTTTGTGCACGACAGATTTGAGATGGCCCCAGAGGAAAAAGTCAAGTGGTGTTAAATCTGGCGACCTAGGCGGCCATTCCATGGGACCCCTGCGACCTATCCAACGCCCAGGTAAAACGTCATTCAGCAATTCGCGAGTTGTTAGTCCGAAATGCGGCGGTGCTCCATCTTGCTGAAAGAAATAAACCCCGTCGTTTTGCTAGGGGTAGATTATCCAAATAGGGCAGGAGTGTTATCTCGAGATGCTCTCTGTACAGTTCAGCAGTGAGCTTGTTGTTAAGAAATACGGGACCGATGAGAACATCCCCGTGTATGCCACACCACACATTTAACCTTGGGCCAGTTTGATGATGAGCATCTACAGCAATGTATGGGTTCTCGGTTGCCCAATACACAGCGTTATGTCTATTCACTGTTCCGTTCAGATGGAAACAGGCCTCATCGCTGAAAAGAATATCAGCTTCAAGGTGTGGCTGCTGCGTTCGTCTTTCAGTAAACCACTCACAGAACTGCACCCGTCTATCTGTGTCATCTCCATGAAGTAAAAAGTGCTCCCCTGTGCTTAGCACCACGCCATGAAGGCGTATAGGGGGTAACGCCCCACACTTTCTTGTTCCGGTCGTGAGTGGGGGTGATGTGATCAGCATCACGCCCCTGACCGCCTTTACCCCCCCGGTTTCCCCCAGGTACCCATGTTATTCGACGGTGGGTGGGCGCCGGGGCCGCTTCCATCGTTAGAAAAGTTCCCGGATTTGAACCGGCCGGGAATCGAACCCGGGACCTTTAGCATGGTAGTCAGACGCGTTACCGACTGAGCCACCGCGGCCACAATACATGTAGTTCCTGGACAAAATGCACACTATATGGATGGAAATGATTTCTGGATAGTATCCTGGACACGGATGCTTGACTGATGCCACATTCTTGAGCCACTTTTCGTGTTGACCGTGTTGGACTGACTGTCAGCTTAGCTAGTACGCTAGCTGAGGTTGAATGATCTGTTGCTGTACGTGGCCGCCCAGACCGTCGTTTGTCATGGATACTGCCTGTTGCCTTGAACCGCTCCAGTAAACGACCAATGGTTGCATGATTTGGCGGTGGTTGATCTGGATGCCGTCTGTGATATTCCTCCGCAGCTTCCCGTAGACTCATCCCTGCAACATGGATAAGAACCATTTCCACCCTTTCCTGAATTGTGTACTGGGACATTGTTGTTGATTACTGGGAAAAAAAGAAAAATTCAACATTACGGTCATGATTTAAAACGTATTTTCCAACAATTTTGTTCTTGTTTCCTGCACACAATGAAAATAATACAAATCACGGTCATGATTTCAAACATATGTCCAACAATTTTGCCCTCTATCGTTTTTTCGGTATCTGCACAAATAACGGAGTTGTCCTATGTCGCGCGACTTTTGAATCACCCTGTATATGTGTGTGTGGGTGTGTGTGTGTGTGTGTGTGTGTGTGTGTGGTGTTTGTTTTCTTACCTTGTACTCTAGCAAAACAAACCAATCCCTTCAAATCACATGCTTTGTAAGTACCTGCAAAACAAGTAAAGGGAAAAGTTTAATAGTAATATTACACATACTCATATATGCGTTTGTGTGTGTGCGTGATAGTGTGGGTACACATACATTTACCTTGACTAGTTTCACCTTGGTGTCAATGTTTCATTGCCATTTTTGAACACCAGAGATGTCCAAATGAGAAAAAAATCACGGCTTGTATATTATTACATTTTTTCTCAGAGAATATCATCAGTAGAGCCCGGAAGTTCAGGCATTTATTTTCGTTAAAATAGGCAGGCAAAAAGGCATTTATAATGTGGTAAATAGGCACTAAAAATGAAAAAAAAGCAAAATAAACCGAAAAAAGGCACATTTAGAAGTCGCTTACTTTTATCTATAATTTCTGTCAAAATGTTAAAATCTAAATTGGGAAGAGCATTTCAATTTTCTCCCTCTTGATTGCACATAACTACAAGGTGCTTTTTAAGTTCTAAACATTCATTGATAGTCGTCTGTCAGAGAGAATGTTTTTCATAATAGAAAATTATCTTTCTACTTCGACAGAAGTTATTGGAGCATACATATAACAAGCTAATGTAGCTGGACTCATTTTGGTAACAGCATTTTCACCTTTTAGAATATCACAAATTGTTTTCAATTGTTTCAAGTCCTCATTTGCACTCACTACCCGTTTGCACTTTTCCGCAACAGCTGACCCCTTTTCTCCTGGCACTTCCATCATCTGCTGCATAGATTCCTCGTAGATTTTCATGGATGCTATAATTGTAATTGTCTCTGGCAATGCACCATAATGTGCAAAAGTAAACTTGAATAGCACAGGAGGTTTTTTCACTTCACGAATTGAAGCCGCTTCATTTTCTGGAAGAGCATCGATCACCTCACTGATTTTTTGAAGGTTGTTAGCATAATATATAGCTGCTGATATCCAGGTTTATCATCTCGTCAAGACTGGTTGCTGAGGTAAACTAAGCTCAATCGCAACTTCCTGAAATTTTCGGGTTCGAGAGGGAGATTTCAGAAATATTTAATTTGTGTTCGAAATCAACCTGTCCACTTCAGCAGTCAATCATGCACAAGAAATGTTAACCGAAAGGCAATATCCTGACTCAGCATGAAATACTTTTTTCTCACACTTTTCTCCTTCAGCAATGTTGAAACATGCGTGAGTTCAATATTACTTAAATAAGGCGAAAATTATTCACATAATAAACGGAAGAAAAATAAATGCCAACAACGTTTTTTGGGAGAAAAATAATTTATATACACAGTTTTTTTAAAAAAAAATGTCAAATTTCATTGAAAAAGGCAAAAAAACGGCATTATAATTAAAAATAGGCAGTGGGGTCCCAAATAGGCAAAATAGGCAAAATGAAAAGGCTTCCAAAACGTTCGAAACAACATAAGAAACGTATATCCGGAAAAATTTTATCAATATATGCAGTAGATAAAAAGAGGCATTTTACCAAACTTCCGGGCTCTAATCATCAGTAAGTTCACAATCCTTGCCACAAGAATGGATACATATCGGACAGTACTCAGGTACTATTTTGAACCCTCATGTTCTGCCGTTGCCTACGTGGGGGCCTGACGAAGTTGAGATTTCATGAAAAAACATACATTCTTCTTCTTCTATTTGGACTTGTTTTATCACAGGCTTGTATCCTAATCTATGCTGACAAAGCGAACTATAATTATAGTTATAATTTGTCACTATCATTCGTAGCTACATTTCTATTGAGCATTTTGCACAATTTTAAACTTCCCTCTGAAAATGCCCTAGCGTTCAGGCTTCATTGCATAAAACGGGATTCTGCGTTTAAGGGTTTAAAAAAATTCTCGACTGCATTTGGCAGAGCAATGAGGCTGTGGCGTCTTGACACACAGATAGTATAATCCTCTGTGAAGCTTGGGTTGTGTCCTGTTCATATGAGCTTGTCCTTCCATCCGTTTCACCTTATCACCATCCGTCCTCATCGTCTCGATTAGCCAAAAGTGGAATAAATGCGACGTTATACGAACCGAATGCATAGATCAATGAAACAAGTATACAAAAACTCACCTAAGTTGTAGAGTATAATCGGAGAACACTTGCATATATCCATTGCCTCCTGCAACATGCACTGCATTTTGCATGCAATCGGAGTGTAGATTGGGCTAATTTCCAATTTCTGTTCATCTCTGAAAATGCATCTTCTTTGTCGCACCGATAAGCCCCGAACACTTGGAGTGCTCACTGTGGGAACAACGGTGATGGTAGTGTAATATAAATTTTTCCCTTCATTAGTTGTAAAAACAAAATAGTTCTTAATCACGCTAGGGAACTCATAGGGAGAGTTTAGGAACGTCTGTGAATAGATAAATATTTTGTATAAGACTACGAAAACAAACAAGATAATATGTGATTAAATATGATAATTTTGTTTCAAATTCTTCATGTAGCTGGGTCGTTCCATGTTCATGTCAAATTATAAAATAGACTAGTACAAAGAACCTCAACACCAACCAATCAACTTAAGTTATGGTTTATGCATGGAAGTCAACAAATTCATCAAATTTCGCACACATTACAATACAATAAATTAGGAACCCTTTGCTACAGCGCCTTGAATAACGTAGTGTGGAAAACGACCTAAGAAACTGGTTCCCCAGACGGATGAGAAACATAGATGGCAGTGCGATCAATGTCGGTTCTAATTTTCTTATGAAAGTAATGCGGCTTTGTTAGTTTTTGGAATATATTATGTAGATTTGTTTGCCTTGAAAGGCGGTACGTGAATTGATGGAAACAGTTATATTTGTTGAGTGATTTGCAGTCACGAAATGACATTAATTTGGAAAGAAAAGTAAAATAAAATTAATAAATAAATAGCATGCGTAACACAAGAAGAAACATCGCAAAGTGATTCCGGACGCCAGGTGTTGGATTGTGTACTAGAGTTTCATTTTTCTATATTATTAGAATATAAATTGTATCGTGAGAGATATTTCATACCGAGGCGACAAACCACAAGTGTCGCTTGGAAGCGAGCAGTCCGCAATCAATGCAGCCTTTCGAACCGTAGGGACACAAGCTCTGACTGCACCGTTTCCTCAATGAGATTTTATACCAAAGCGACACGCGACAAACGATACGATTATTTCACACCAAAGCGACACGGGTCCTTCGGTCCAAGGCAACTTTCACACCGAAGCGACACATGTTGCTTGGAAAGGAGCCAATCAAGAGCAACATTTCACATCGTAGCGGCATGACGGGAAGCACAGGCCAGCGTTCGGTTGGTGAAATCCTCAAGCGATAAGTGTCGCGTGCCCCTTGTCGGTTTGGTGTGCAATCTCTCAAAAGCAAGATACTCATTGCATCGCGCATTCGCGAACAACAAACCACGGCAACATGTTGCAAGCTATTGAGGAAATGGCCCAGTTTGAGCGACGCACAAGCGACAAAGCGACACGTGTGACTTATCGTGTCGCCTAGATCTGTTGTTGTAATGTGCGGTTTTTCGTGTCGCCTATCTGTTGTTCGCACAATTAGCAGCGAACGCTTGCCAATAGACTGAAGGCATCATGTCGCTTGTCACTTAGTTGGGAATTCCCCCTGTAGCGCGTCGGTTCGGTCTGAGCACCCTTCCTTTAAGCTTTCCGACCGAAGTAACAAGTAGCACGCGAATACGCCATATGAACGTGTCGTTTGCTGTTTGGACCCTCATGTGCAATGAATGCTATTTTACAGTCTGGAAGTGTGTGTCACTAGTGTGACGGGGTGAACATCCCGTGTCGCTTGACACTTTAGTTTGAAAGTTTCCTAACACACATGTCGATGACACTAAGAAAGTTTTGTGGGGTTCCCCATTGTCGTTTCATGGAATCATCATTATCATCATCGCCGCGATTAGTTTAAAGCGGAAGGAAAGGGACAGTAAATATCCAAAATACAAATGCTTCAGGGTGTATATCTTTAAAAGAAATGATGATGATGATAATAATAATGAACCTAATTCATACACAAAAATTTAGTTGCCAAGAGCATTCCACGCGTATTTTTTCCCTTATTATTAACGAAAGTATGACGATAACAGGACGTGGTCGACTGTCTAGAATGTTCGTTAATATCTTCGTGACCATTGTACCAAATATCATAGCAAATATCACATTCATAGAAATGCTTCATGTAAAAGAATCAGACGTTGCAGCGAAAACTCCATTTACTTCCATTATAAGTAGACGAATACCAAGCACCGGGTTCAACACCAGCTCCTCTAGCGGATCATTTTCGAGTAGAACCAGCCAGAACGCGCAGAACTGTGCCGTTTTCCACACTACGTTATTAAAGGCGCTGTACCTTTGCCGTCCCATTAGGAAATTTTGCACATAAATAGTCAATTGATGTCTTCGAAACATATATTTTGTTCAAAACAATAAAAATTGTATTTTTGAGAATTTCTAAAAAAAACTTGGATTAGAGTTTCTTAAGAATTACAAAATTCAAAACCACAGTCAGTCATGTTGCATTTCAAATTAGAGCTCATTACAACCAGAATAGAATGACACCAATTTGAGCTCTCTACGTCAAATAGATTTCAATGTACAGCTGTTTAAATATTTCAAAATGTCGTCAAATTTTGGGATTTTTGCTTCTTTGAAAGTCAATAATATAAGTCAAAAACTAGGAGAAGAAAAAATCTGAAATTTGGCAGTTTTTGTCCTCTTGATAGGAACAATTATTAAAAAACTTAAAATCTGAATCCTAAAGGTTCAAAAATAATCTTTATTAGATGATTTGAGATGGAATGACATTATTTGATGTTATTTGGTTATACAGGGTGATTCAAAAGTCGCACGACATACAACAACTCCGTTATTTGTGCAGATACCGAAAAAACGATAGAGGGCAAAATTGTTGGACATATGTTTAAAATCATGACCGTGATTTGTATTATTTTCATTGTGTGCAGGAAACAAGAACAAAATTGTTGGAAAATACGTTTTAAATCATGACCGTAATGTTCAATTTTTATTTTTTCCAGTAATCAACAACAATGTCACAGTACACAATTCAAGAAAGGGTGGAAATTGTTCTTATCCATGTTGCAGGGATGAGTCCTGAGGAGGAATATCACAGACGGCATTCAGATCAACCATCGCCACATCATGCAACCATTGGTCGTTTACTGGAGCGGTTCAAGGCAAAAGGCAGTATCCATGACAAACGACGGTCTGGGCGGCTACGTACAGCAACAGATTATGCTACCTCAGCTAGCGTATTAGCTAAGCTGACAGTCAGTTCAACACGGTCAACACGACACGAAAAGTGGCTCAAGAATGTGGCATCAGTCAAGCATCCGTGTCCAGGATATTATCCAGAAATCATTTCCATCCATATAGTGTGCATTTTGTGGAGATGACACAGATAGAGTTCTGCAGTTCTGTGAGTGGTTTACTGAAAGACGAACGCAGCAGCCACACCTTGAAGCTGATATTCTTTCCAGCGATGAGGCCTGTTTCCATCTGAACGGAACAGTGAATAGACATAACGCTGTGTATTGGGCAACCGAGAACCCATACATTGCTGTAGATGCTCATCAGACTGACCCAAGGTTAAATGTGTGGTGTGGCATACACGGGGATGTTCTCATCGGTCCCGTATTTCTTAACAACAAGCTCACTGCTGAACTGTACAGAGAGCATCTCGAGATGACACTCCTGTCCTATTTCGATAATCTACCCCTAGCAAAACGACGGGGGTTTTTCTTTCTGCAAGATGGAGCACCGCCGCATTTCGGACTAACAACTCGCGAATTGCTGAATGAAGTTTTACCTGCGCGTTGGATAGGTCGCAAGGTTCCCGTGGAATGGCCGCCTAGGTCGCCAGATTTGTCACCACTTGACTTTTTTCTCTGGGGACATCTCAAATGTGTCGTGTACAGAAACATGCCCCGAGCACTGCAGGAACTTAAGGAGAACATCAGAGGAGCCTATGAAGCAATAACAGCTATGGTGTTACGTAATGTTCGCAAGAGTTCTGTGAACCGTATTCGGATGTTCCGTCAACAGGATGGCAATCATTTTGAACAATTCCTCCGGTAGTGTCCCAGCGGACATGTCAGTTCAGGTCGTTCCTTTGTATCAGTTTTGTATCCTTTGTATTGCGATTGTCAATTTTGTTGTTCGGTCGTAAATGGAGTACGGCTATGACATTGATTTGTTTGTGTTTCTTTCCGTTTGCCATTTTGACAGTCATTTTGTTTTGTTTTGTTTGTGATTTCAAGAAGACTAATAAATGGTCCATCTGCTGTCGCAACAATTACGCTCATGATTTCCAACAATGTTTTTCCTACACTTATGCCCTCTATCGTTGTTTGGGTAACTGCACAAATAACGGAGTTGTCCTATGTCGCGCGACTTTTGAATCACCCTGTATATGAAGGAAGTTTGTGTCTGTATTAACCAAAAGGGCGTAAGAACTAATAATAGCCCTAAAAAAGTTCATTCAGTAAGGTTATAATTGATAATGTAATTCTTGATGCTTTCCTGGCGGCGTATGATGAAGAAGTTATCTCGAGATATCAGCCAGGTTATTTCTGGATAGGCTTCCAAGCTTTCAAGAGCTAACGTCGCTCTCATCTTAAGGGATTGAAGTGCAGAGAGAAAAAATAGAGAGAAAAAAACCCCGCTCCCAAAGGATCTCGCGGTGGTGAGTGGCGCCCGATCTCAGTCAACCGGCAACCACTCCAAAAGGCGCAGACCTCGCCTAAGACACCCAAGCACATTATAGCCCCATGTCCGGTCTTTGCCTAGGCGTAATCTTCCCCTCATCCAGACAAGCCGGATTTCTCCCTTGGGGAAGCCTCCATTTCATGCAGGCATGCTCTAGTAACAAACTACCTACAGGAATATCTGGTATCATGCTTCCTGGATTATGGTCTTGATAAATAAGACTTTTACCAAGTGTCGAAATTAGAAAGAGTTGAAAAGACTACAAGAGAGTGAAGTGAAACTCCCGAGTAAAACCCAGCAAGCTGGGAAAAACCTCGGCCGCATCTTGAATTAGCATGAGCTTCATCTGAATTCTAGTGCGCTAGGAACCCCCACGTTAGAAGGGGGAACTTTGCACACCCTATTGGTTCAATCCTAGGGGAGGGGATGATATCGGGATTTTAGGAAAAGGTGCAGGTTCAGGCTGAAGGCCATCAGGAATTTCTAAGTGTTAGTAAGAGCTACACATTCTGACTGACAACCGTAATTTGGACAAAAAAGCCGAACGAAGATTAATTTTGATTTACAGGCCTAAAAGTTAGCCGGATCAAAGGTTAAAAAGACGTATGTGTAAAAGGAGGAGAAGTGGATGTCAGGTCAAGTCCGTTGGGAGACATCTCGTCTGTTTCTCCGGGTATTGGCGCTTCAGTTTCGGGTCCGGGTGTTGGTCACCATTGGCTTCTCTTAGCCTAGTGGTCAGCGACTTCTCGCCAGAAACCGACTCGAACGGGCCGAAGCCCATCAGAATTTAGCACTCCTACCCGGGGGAACCATACTTGATGCCCATGTGCCTGCCTATACCCCCTTGGTCAACTTCCGAGTCGGGGTAAATATCAAATCCGATAAATAAAAATCCGAGGATGACGCGACACACACATGGTCCCCGGTGCCTTCTAGCTAGGCGCGTAGGAGTGCGTTGCTGTTGGGGGTCACCACTCTCCTACAGACTTGGTTGAGTCGGCCCTTTTGAGGGCCACCAACCCGATCCGATCCAATTAACTTCAGCTACCCTTCGCCTTTCTCCTCCTCATCCCAAGTGAAGAGAATCAGAATCAGAAATGGTAAGAAATCACTGCGCCCAAAGAGCCCGCCTGATGAGTGGGGCCCAGCACAGGTCTGCGGCAACGCCTCGTCTTGTAAGCGTCCACTTTAGGTTTGTGGTTCTGGTTCTCTCCTCTCTCCTTCCCCCTCGGGACCCTCCATAGAATGCTTGTTAGGGAATACGTATAATGCACACCTAGTTGTGTATGCTTCTAACGGTGTCTGCCAATGTGGCACTTACCGGAAGTATAATTAGACGGCGAATGTGAAGGCGAAGATAGAAGAGAGAAAAGATACAAGAAGCTTTCTGCGTAACGGAGGAAAAAACCTGCCGCATGCATAAATTGGTAGTAAAACTCTAAAAGTTTAACTAATCGCAACATTCCTTTTGCGGTGTATACTTTTATATTATTTATTCCAGTAAGAAAACTGAAGAAGGGGGAAAACCTGAAAACTACTGTGACGGTGGTTTTACTATGTTTGGATGGTATTATTTTGCTTAGGCGGTGGTTGTTGGTACCAGATTGTTTACCACTGCGGGTTTCCCCTGGTCAGGATGGGTTGAGGTAGGTTTTGGTATTTGTGGTATCCTATGAAGAAAGATTCTAATTATTGCAAGCTAATTTGGACGAGTTAGTGGGGATCGATTTCTACATACTTGTAGACTCACCTGTAAAACAACTCAAGGTAAAATTCATATTGGGTTTGGTAGGTATAATTAGTTGGGGTAGATGTAAGTATTTGGGATACACGTCTGAGTCGGAGTAAGAGAGGTCAGAGTCAAGTATTCGTACCCCGTTGGCAGCAGGAGAGACTGGGTGATCCGCAGAGTTGTCCCGTCCACGGTCGGCGCCCCCCGAAGACCAGTTGAGATCGCCTCTTCTCCCTCTGGCACCCCGCCTCGGTCAACTTCGGAGAAAGAAAGGGGATAGCAACGGGCTGGTTGCTTTATTGCACATGGAGTACCTCCCCCTCCCCTTCCAAGGCCTCCATTGCTCACGACATATGCCAGCCCGGTTGCCGTGTGATGTTCCATCCAACTTCCCCTGTTGATTCAGTCCACAACCGCTCATAGCGTAGCGTTCCCCGACTCTTCAGCGGGGGCGGGGTGCGACCTCAAGGGCCGCGTAGTGGTATTTTGTGGGGTAGTGGATTTTCGGAGAGATAGCAGAGTAACACTGGGACCCACAAGTGGTTCCTCCGACTTATGTTGCCCCAATCACCCGGGATACTTCTGAGTCACGTTATAGCTTGGGGCAGGACGACAAGGTCTTTCTCGGTCGAGGTTTGGCTTCCCCCCCCCCCCCATTCCGGCACCCAGAAGGATCAGCCCTGGACAATCTTCCTCTGTGCTGAACTCAGTCGAGCCAAGCGGTCCTTCTAAGGACCACCAACCACCCCGTGCAGGCTTGGTACTATAACACCGCAAGGTATTCACCTGCACGTCCCTCCTATCTGCCTAGTCTGAATAGGCGGTTAGTAGAAGTAGTTGATTCTTTCTGGCAACGACATTGTCCAAGGTCATTTGATACCATGGCCTATTTTGGCCAAAAATAAGCTATATCTTTTGGTGGATTTAGCTAATTTCTAAGTATAGCAAATTGTCTAATCATGCTACGAATTCTAAATCCTCGTACTAAGATGATTAACAAAAGTTTAATTCTTGAATGTCTGGCTTGGGAATATTCTACTCTCAGGGTCTCGTGACTCTGGTAATTCGTTGGGTGTGTATATATATTAGTATGCTTTTCCTTCTCCTCTCCTCTACACTTGCAGATTTTATGAGCTCATGTATTTTCTGGCCATGTCTACTTCCGGTCATACTTACTTCCGGAGACTCTAGGACTTTGCTCAGTATTGCCAAGATTGGTCTGTATGGAATTTTTTATATATAAATACTAATACCCAAAAATATTTTGCTATTTTTGATAC
Source organism: Lepisma saccharinum (assembly GCF_977018435.1). Taxonomy (NCBI): domain Eukaryota; kingdom Metazoa; phylum Arthropoda; class Insecta; order Zygentoma; family Lepismatidae; genus Lepisma; species Lepisma saccharinum. The sequence continues at coordinate 56,358,002 of NC_139251.1, read as the reverse complement.
ACTTAGGCAAAGACTTGTGTCTCCAGCAAAATCTACTAATAACCAATATCCAAAATAGTTTACTATTTTTGATACACTTAAGCATAAATTAGTTTGCATTCAATTTTTTTAAAGTGTTTGTGCTAAATATATTATCTCCAAGTGAGATTGAAATATTGACATCCTCTAGAGTTGTAGTCTATCGAGAAAATTTTATATATAAATACCAAATAAAAACAATGTTAAATTTCTCTTCTAAAACTGAATGCCACAATTGTGGTAAATTCATATCCAAAACAAATTTGTCAAAACACTTGGCAATATGCACGGGCAAACCCAAAAATCCTATATTACAAACCCAACCCTGTCCCTATTATAGAAATCCTATTAACATACCCAATATGAGCAGACATAAGAGTTGTGAATCTCAACCATGAACCAGCCAGACTAATCTTAGAAAAAGAGAAGCAGATATAGCTCCAACTGATAGTCCTGAATCAAAACAAAGTAGATTTTCGACCACACCTAGTGCAAAAGCTTTCAATGGTCAACTCAATGATTACTCCTTTAAATCAGAGCCACCCTGTGATATCAAAAATTTCTTGAAGAACATAAAATCTTCAATAATAGAACTCTTGAGAAATGAATTTAAAAATAAATCTATCAAGTTTAATACTACTCTATCCTCTGAATATGAGAAACCTGATGAAACACGTCATACATCTTGCCATTGTTCCAAGACACAGACTATATATTTGAGTGATATAGATAATTTGGAACAAATCGATGCCCAGCTTATAGATACATTGCTTACAAAACATGAGGAATTTGAGTCCAAGGGATCTGGTTGGAAATTATGTGGGAGTCCACACAAATTGGAACTGAAAATAAGTCAATTCTCACCTCTTTCTGCTTCTACTTATGTCCCTCTTCCAGTGGATATTCAGAATAAGAAAACAGTGGTCAATATACAAAATGATAAAGATAAGTGTTTTCTCTAGTGTGTCTTGGCAAAACTTTGCCCTCATAGGAATCCACAGCTAGTTCATCATTTTATGCAGTATGAGACAGAGTTTGAGCATGTTATGTCTGGTATCCAGTATCCTGTTGCTATATCTGATATAACAACATTTGAAATACAGGCAAGAGAATTCTTGGCAATCAAGAGAATAATTTTGTATATCCTCTCAGAATAACTACCATCAATAATGATAATATTATTGTTATCAATTTGATACTTATTTCAGATGACAAAAATTTCCATTACTGTCTTATTTGTAATCTCTTTCGTTTGGTTAGAAGCCAAATAACTAAATATCACGCGAAAATCAAAATTTATGATAGGTGTTTGACTACATTTGATAATTGTATTCAGCAGAACTATGTCAAATTTAAAAATCCAGAAATTGCTAACCATAAACTTAAAGAACACAAACTATACTGTGGTGAGAACAAAGCTGTGCGTATGATAATGCGCAAACCAAAAGTGGTTGTGAAATTCAAACAACACGAGACCCTGTTGGAGCATCCAGCTATAATAATAGCAGATTTTGAGGCATTTCTCAAACGATTCAACTATTCAGACCCTGATCCTGAAATCTCTTTAACTACACCTTATCAGCTCCATGAGGTTTGTAGTTATAGTTATGTAGTTGTGTGGTGCAATTCATTAAAACCTAATGAGCCTTATACATGGTGACTGGTAATTAGATGCATTCCCTGAAAGGGGGTAAAGTAGAGACAATTTGCAATAAACTTGACCATATGATACTCCGTCCGAAAATTAGTAGTTTTCGAGATAATCGAATTTCAATTGTTTTTTTAAAAAAATGACAATTTTCCACATAAAGAGATGAGCTGAGAAAAAACTGCTCATTGTATGGAACTAATTACAGCGTTTTCTGATAGCTAACAAATAAGTGGTTCTTTGAAAAAAAAAAGTTTTTCCCAAATAACAATCACAAGTAAGTAACGGGTGGGTCTAAACTTACAAGTGATGATAAAAAATTGCACTCTTAGTTTACTTGGCAACCTATTAATAACAAAAATGGGATGACACAAAGCGTACAAATTACTTAAATTACCCGTTACTTACTTGTGATTGTTATTTGGGAAAAACTTTTTTCAACGAACCACTTATTTGTTAGCTATCAGAAAACGCTGAAATAAGTTCCATACACTGAGCAGTTTTTTCTCAATTCGTCTTTTTATGTGCAAAATTGTCATTTTTTAAAAAACAATTGAAATTCGATTATCTCGAAAACTACTAATTTTCGGACGGGGTATCATATGGTCAAATTTATTGCAAATTGTCTCTACTTTAACCCCTTTCAGGGAATACATCTAATTACCAGTCACCCTGTATATACAAAGAACCTAAATGTTAAACACTTATTCCAAAAAATGAAGGAAGAGGTAAGAAAAATTGGTATGGTATTTTCTGTGTCAAAACCAAGAGCATCATTATCTGCTACTGAAGAGCAATTATATGATGCAACTAAGATCTGCCCACAGTGAAATTCATATTTTACAGATGAAAATAAGAACGTTTATCACCATTGTCGTTTTACAGGAAAGAATCTTGGGATCTTGTGTAATAGCTGTAATCAAAAAATACAGACAGAAAAATTTGTCCCAATATTCTTTCATAATGGCAGTGGCTATGATTTCCACCATTTGGTTAAGCATCTCATTTATGATACAGATAACATAGAAGTCCTAGCAGAGAATCAAGAGAGATACATTAGGAGCAGCAAAACAGTAAATATTCCTGGTGGTGGCATTAAGATGAGATTCCTAGACTCCATGAGATTTCTCTCTGCTGGATTGGTTGTTCTTGCCACGAAACTATCTGATGACCAGTTCCAAATTACAACTAATAGTTTTCCTGACTTAGACATAGAACATATTAGACAAAAATTGGCCTATCCATATGAATATGTAACTGACCATACTAACTTTGATGATGAGTCTCTTCCTCCTCTCAAGGAGTTATACAGCCAACTCAGAGATGGGAATCTCACAGATCAGGATTACCATCATGCACAACAGATGTGGGAGGAATTAGGATGTAGGACCCTTGGAGACTACCATTATGCCTATCTAAAATTGGATATAAAAACTCTTGCTAACGTATTTCAGGCCTTTAGAAAATTAACCATGGATATCTATAAATTGGATCCAGCACATTTTTACAGCCTCCCAGGGTTGGCTTGGTCAACTATGTTGTTGAAAACAAAAATCCAATTGGAGCTGATTACAGACATAGAAATGCTTCTCTTCATAGAAAAAGCTATACGCGGTGGCATAGTTCAACGCACAGAGAGATATACAACAGCCAACAACATACATATAACAGAAAAATATAATCCAAATGAATCCTCCAGCTACACATTTAATGTTGATGTGAATAATTTGTATGGTTATTCAATGATGCAGAAACTCCCCTATGGTGGTTTTGAGTGGATAGATCCTAGATCAATATATACAAAAAAATTTGGTGACACTGAGTATGGTTTCTTTGCTGAGGTGGATCTTGTTTTCCCTCATGAGTTGCACAATCTGTCTTTTCGATTTGCGACCAGCTCCTGATTTCAAGTGTCCACCTGAATCAAAACAAAAGAAGCTTCTAATGACTCTTGAATCTAAAGAGAGATATGTCATCCACTATAAGAATCTCAAATTTTTGATAGGGAAGAGGGTTCCTATAGTGCAAATTCGAAAAGTTCTTAGATTCATGTATTCAGAGTGGTTAAAGCCTTATATTGAAACCAACACAAGACATAGAATACTTGCTACTTCAGATTTGGATAAGGATTTCTACAAATTAATGAATAATGCAGTTGATGGTAAGACCATGGAGAATATTAGAAAGCATGTAAATGTGGGGATAGTCTCTGATCCAAAAAAGTGTAATATATTTTTGACAAATCCAAAATTTAAATTAAGAACAATATCATGAAGATTTGTCATTCTCCCAAATGGAAAAGCCATGGATCAACTTTAACAAACCTATCTATGTGGGAGCTACAGTTCTGGATATGTATAAGCTACACATGCTGCACCATCACTATGATACAATTAAACTTTTTTATAAAGATGATCTATCTCTTCTTGGTTTGATTGATTTGGTGTTTCAAGTCCACCTTGTGTACAGTGAGGCTAATCGTGATTGAACCTACAGTTTATAATGGGATCCGAACCACTATGTACCTCCACCGGGTATTGAACCCGAGACCCCTTGATTACAAGGCAACGACGCTACCACTGCGCCATCGGGGAGGTCCAATCTATATCTTCTGTATATGGATACAGATAGTTTCATATATCATATCAAAACACTTAATCTCTATGAAGACATGAAATACCCTTAGTTGCTTGATTATTTTGACACATCTTCATGCCCCCATAGTTTTGGTATTGATTCCCACAACTAAAAGGTGCCAGGCAAACTAACGGATGAGAAAAGTGATAATATTATTAAAGAGTTTATTGGATTACGAGCAAAGATGTATGCAATTAGATCAGAGAGACACTATCAAAAAGGCAAAGGGAGTAAGTAAAACTATAGTAGAGAACACACTCTCCTTTGATGATTATTATCACTGCCTCACAACTAAGTCTCCCAAACTTAGGGAGGAAAGAAGAATTCAAAGTGTTGATCACATATTGACTACAAATAAAGTGAGAAAAATTTCCCTGGATTCAGAGGATGACAAGAGACAGATTCTCTCATGTGAGCTACACACATTACCATGGAGTCACTATTGCCTGGGAAATGACAACCAATGTGATATTTGCCAATAAAAATAACCATGAATCTGTTTGGGATGAGAAAACAAGCCATGGAAGTGCCTGTTCAGATGGCCTCACCAAATCTCACTAATCTCTTGTCTAAACTAAATGGACTGCTAATTATTTACTTGAACAGTATCCTAACAGAACATAATGATGATACTGGTAAAATATTTTATATCTTCAATAACAATGTAAATTATTATAAATTCCCCTTTGGTGGGAAACTACAATTTACTATAAATCCTGAGAAAAGGGTGAGATAGAAATGTTTTCTGGGAGAAATATCTATCTTATCAAATATGATAAGATGGATACCGCCAGAACATATGATATATCTGTAAATGATTGTCTGTATGTAGAGTTGCTGCGAGATTATGATAAACTTATACCTTTGTTTTTGGAGTTGAAAATCACTTATCCTATAATAAGTAACCATTACCAAAATGCCTAATGATATTTTTGGTCATACAAAACGCAATGTTCACAGTGATGAGATTCTTGTGCTTGATAATAGAGTTAAAAAATTACGTACCGATCTACGAACATTACAGGAAACTCTTAACACTAGTCTCCAATCTGAGATAGTTAGCCTCCAGTCTCAGTGTCTGGATCTTATTCTCAAAATTGATGCTGAACTCAAATCTCTACTGCAAAAATATACTAATTTGGCCTCAATGGAAAATCTTCAAAACTTAGAGGAGGGTGTGGGCAAATTAAAAAATGAGCTTAAGAGATTTGGACAAGCCCAAACTACTACTGCAGAACAACTGAAACAACAATTGAATGATCAAACAAACAGTATTCGTACAGCACTACAAACTATTATGCAGAGTATCAAAACTCAAGAGGATTATGATAGTGCAATTGCCATAACTGAAGTCCGAGCCAAACTTCAAATATTTGAAAATTTTATAAACACTACCCTCCTTCAGTGAACTCAATGCCATTTCTCGTAATGTTACTAACAACAAACTCCAGCTAGAGACTTACGAGGATTTTCGGAAAATTCAAAGTACCATAGCCCACATTGCGGATACTCTAGCAACTATGAGAAATGAACTATCATTTGTCCAGGAAACATAAAGGTAAAATGTAAAGGTAAAGTTTTCCTCTGTGCTTAGCACCACGCCATGAAGGCGTATAAGGGATGTGGGGGTAACGCCCCACACTTTCTTGATCCGGTCGTGAGTGGGATGATGTGATCAGTACCACGCCCCTGACCGCTTTTACCCCCCAGGGTTTCCCCCAGGTACCCATGTTATTCGACGCTGGGTGGGCACCGGGGCCGCTTCCAACGTTAGAAAAGTTCCCGGATTTGAACCGACCGGGGATCGAACCCGGGACCTTTAGCATGGTAGTCAGACGCGTTACCGACTGAGCCACCGCGAAATCAAAATTACCTGGCATCAATGAAACTTTGAATATAATCCAGCAACAAATTACTAAGCTACAAAATCTGAATATGAATTATCTCATTTCCATCATCTGATAGATGACATACATAAACAATTGGATCAATCAACACCTACACAAAATGACATAATACAACTCCAAGATGCCCTGAGTACTGTAGCTGATGCCACTGAATTAGATGCTGTGAAAGAAGCTCTGACGACACTCAAGAATACTGTAGCTACCTTACCTACTTTTCAGGAACTAAAAGCTGTGAAAAGAGCATTAAATCGAATACTCAAATATGAGGATATCCAAAATATTCAAGTGGAAAATGCGCAAATTCAAGAGACTATTACCACTATGCCTACCAACCAGATTGTTAGTAAACTTCACTCATTGTTCATGGAAATTAAAAGCCAAGTACATGATCTCTCTAGCCAGTGCTCCAAATTGAGGCTTGTGGAGAGCTTACAGCAGATTATCTCAAATATTAAGCTTCATATTGGGACCATAGAAACAAATAAAAAATCAGCTTTATCAAGTTTCACCACACAACTTCATGATTTGAAAGAACAATTTAAACAACTGTATGTTGATGTGAAAATAAAACCCAGCTACGATGAGGTTGTTCGTACTATAGGGGAACACCTAGAACTAGTGCTGAGCAGATTGGATGAAGCAGAATCTCGTCAATTCTCTTCTGTTGAGATTCTTAGACTTCATAGTGTTCCAAATACTCGTGGGCACTGGACAAATGATAAGGCTGGTAATACTTACAAATTATATCCTATATAAAGACTCATGAGTTTTTCTTAGTGATACTGTTACATTTCTGACGTTCGGATATTTGAAAACGGGAAAATCATCTGAGGTCCCACTCATCACCATACAAAGAAAAAATGGTGTGTTCAGAGCACTTCAAATACGAATAGCATATTGTTATAATACCTCCAACAAATATAAAATACATGAGAATGAACAATTTTCTCTTGTTAATGTGGAAACTGGTGACCAATTATTATTTGAAGTCAAACAATTCTATCCTGGGGATAATCCCTTTTATATAATCTTCTCTCACCAGACTCAATGTGTAGACAAGATATAGTCAATGAACTACAGACCAGCTCGTCGTAACTACAAACGACTATCTGTGGTAACAAAAGGAATTAATGATCTGTGGTAAGCAGATCTGGTTGAAGACCCATCTGGTTGTGGAAAAACTACACTACACTTATTGTAGACAATTTTCTGCTAGCTCCCAATTGGTTAGATTGGAAGAACAGACACTTGTATGTTTTCTCAAAAACTTTGGAGCAACGAATATACCAGCAGCTGATAAAACTGTATGAAGGACTGTGCATAGCTACTTTTGGATCAAATATATAGCCACTTGATCACTGTCTTAAAACTCAGTTGTAGTCTTTGATGATGCAATTTTGGAAAATCAAAATGAAATTTGTAATTGTATCACTCAGGGCTGTCACAGGAGAATAGACTGTTTCTATCTGGCTCACACTTATTCCAAGATTCCCTAACAGTTACTTCGTGATAATAAAATATCTAGTTTGTTTGTTTCGTCAGGATCATACTAATCTTAAACATGTACCAGGTGTAGAAGTATGAAACCGGAATTTGTTTGCAAGAAGTAAACGGCTGGTGTTTGCAACTGAGAAACAATATTTTATTCAAAGTAAGCTCCATTGCTAGTTACACATTTCTCCCACCTTTCCGGCAGGTTATGAATGCCACGCCGAAAAAAACGTTCTTCTTTTGAAGCGAACCAGTCCGCGAGCCATGTTCGTACATCTTCATACGAATTGAAGCGCTGTTCTGCAAGAGCGTGTCCCAGTGAGGCAAATAGATGATAATCTGAAGGAGCCAAGTCGGGAGAATACGCCGCATGCCCTAGTATCTCCCATTTGAACGCCTCGATCGTTTCCCGGACCCGTTTTGCTGTGTGTGGTGAGGCGTTGTCATGGAGGAGGATGACCTTGTGTTGCCTTGCTTCATATTCCGGCCGTTTGTCACGTAATGCTCGATGTAAATTGATCATTTGCTGTTGGTAGCGATGTGCGTTAACGGTTTCACCGGGTTTTAGCTTGCAATTCGTTGTCTTCGAACTTTTTCGGAGGTTTCCCACGTTCCTCGTTTCGCAAGTCAAAATCGCCACTTTTGAATTTCTTGAACCACTCGAAACACTGGTTTTCCCGAGAGCATGTTCGCCGTAAGCTTTGACGAGCATTCGATGCGATTCTGCGGCGGTTTTCTTCAAATGATAACAGAACATCAATGCTGTCCGCAAATCGTAGTTCGTAGGCACAAAACTCGACATGTTCCGGGTGTGCAACACCTTCCTCTGTCTGGCACTCGGGTTACTGTGTTCCGATATAACGTCCTCGGGAGTGGCGGGCAGCAGCTGGCGCTGCTTACGCGATCTTTCGCGCCCCCCACTGCCGGCTAGCATCATCTATCGGCCAATTCCGGTTTCATACTTCTACACCTGGTATATGATGACTATGTAGAAGGAGATTTTAACTACAGTCAATTTTCGAAACTCTGCTCTTCATGCTGGAACAGAGATGATTTTGGATTTGTTACAATTGACATGACTTGAAAATCAAACAATGGAAAATACAGAAACACAATCAACAATTTTATAAATGTTGAGACAATATGAGATACGTTGTGACGTTATAAAAAACCTCTAAACAAAAATTACAAAACATAAAGTTGAAGACAATCTAAAATTACGTGACTATCTGGCCAGAAGATTTAAAAGCTGGAAATCTGAAAATAGAGGATACTATGAACAACACAAGCGTCAGGACCAACAAATTATTCATGCTATCAGTGGTCTTGGTAGAGAAATTAAGAATGTTACAGAACAAAATAAGGATCTCAAATATGAGCTAGTACCTCTTGGTGCTAGAAATTATGCTGATATTCCTTCCACACCACTATCCAGTTTTCACACTCCTCTAGCACTCCAACAACCACCTAAGGCTGGGTTCCTTGGCAAGAGATTATCTGAGTACTAGCAAATTTGACAAAGATGAAGTGTTTGGATTGTATCCAACCGTAGAGTTTATAGCTCTTTTCAGTTCTTACGGCGGTCTCTCTAGAAGCTGGCAGGGGAAGTGGGAAGCGGGGATTACGCAACATACCAACCAGACAACAGCAGTGGCGCCGAGAAACACGACGAGACCGGAAAAAGTACTACGTGAAACTCGTTCTGCTGGCCGCTACGTTTCTTATCGTGCTTGTTTGGACGCTTCCCCGCTCCCCACTTCCCCTGCCAGCTTCTAGAGAGCCCGCCGTACGAACTGAAAAGAGCTATAACGAGGGAGTAGTTTGGAAAATTGGAAAATCTAGAGTCACATTTCAAGGGGATGATGTGAAATTCAATTTGGGTGGTGCAAATAGCTGGTCTAGATATCCTGGCACTGTGGGACTGTGGGAACTCATCACCAAGAAACACCCCAGAGATTATACAGTTGAAGATTACAAGAGTTACTCAGAAATATTGATACTGTCTGATGCTTTGTACCAAAGCAATGATGCTAGTCAGAACAGAGTCAAATCTAGCAGTGGGGACAAACACAAGAATCTGATCAAACCTATATGGAACCAAATGAAAATTGTTAGTGGCATCAAACACCACAATACTCTACCCAAAGAGTTTGTGTGGGTGGATGATGTGAGAAAACTCATAGATAGATTGTTCGTTATAGCAGGAGAGGAAAATGCTGGCAACAATAATTTTCATAATAAAAAATAGGCATTGTGGATATGATTAGTACTAAACTAACCAATTTTATTGTAAATAATAGTAAAGGCATAGGATACTTACTTAAAATTATTAATACTCTCCCCTAAATTCAGGAAGGGTAAGGGTTTAGTAAGTGACATCACCAACAGACTTCCTTTTGAGCTGCACTTACCTGGTTACCAATACTGTGGTCCAGGGACCAAACTAGAACAACGACTGGAGAGAGGAGACAGAGGTGTCAATCCATTGGATACAGCTTGTAAAGACCATGATATTGCCTACAATACTCACGCTAATCTTGGTGATCTTCATGAAGCTGATCAAAAATTAGAGCAAGTAGCATTTCAAAGACTAATCAGCAAAAATGCCTCATTAGGTGAAAAATAGCAGCACTAGGTACAACCATTGCTATGAATACAAAACAAAAATTGGGGTGGGGACTATAATTTCTGTTAAATAAATAATATATATATATATATATATATATATATATATATATATATAACTAACTAACTCCCTAGCCTTCTTAAACCCGAAGGTTCATGGCTGCAGCAACACAGGCCTTACATCTTTCCCTATCTTGAGCAAGATCTATATACTCTTTTCCATCCCTACCGATTTCCCTTAGGTCCATCTCAACGTTGTCCCTCCATCTTCGTCTTGGCCTTCCTACAGGTCTCTTACCATCAGGTTTCCCAACAAGAATCCTGTAAACTCCTCTTTCCTCTCCCATTCGTGCCACATGGCCTGCCCACCTAAGTCTTCTTCATTTAATTATTCTAATAATATCTGGACATGAATACAAATTATGTAGTTCTAAATTATGTAACCTTCTCCACTCACCTGTTTCCTCATCCCTTTTAGGTCCAAATATTTTCCTAAGGATCTTATTTTCAAATACTCTCAATTTATGTTCCTCTTGCAATGTAAGCGACCAAGTTTCACATCCATATAATACTACAGGCAAAATTACTGTTTCGTATATTTTAACTTTTAGTTTCTTAGATATTAAACGAGAAGACAAAAGTTTATGAAGAGAGAAGTAACATATATATATATCCCTATCATCATGAAACCTAAAGGTAATGTATACCAAGTACCTTATTCAGATCTGAAATCTCTGGGATCCTTAGACAGTCTCCTTACCAAAAAACAACAGGAGAAGAAGAAATCCTGTTTGAGTAGAGGTCATGGAATGGAATTAACTCTGAGTACACCTCAGTTAAAAAGATTGCAGAGTTTCAGAAAAAAGACACACACTGGTAGTTCATTTTTAGTATTCCAGCCATCCTAGCAGCTCTGGGAGCTGTGCGTAGTCTAGCAGGGGTTGGTGCTGCTATATCAAAAACAGTTCTTAATGCAAAAAAAACAAAGCTGAACTAGAAGAGCAAAAACGTCATAATCTGACAATAGAGAAAAAGGGCAAAGGCATTAATGCTTTGAGAAAATATAAAAAAGAACCATTATCCAACTATGATATTGAAAATTTGATGAAGTTACAGAGAATTAAAATCTTTAGAGGTCTTTTCATGTCAGATTCCCTACCCATCAAGGGACCATATAAAAAAGAGTGTGGTGTAGTCAATTTGGATAGTTTCCAAAATCAAGGTACTCACTGGATCTGTTATTACAAACAAACTAATATTGCTTTTGTTTTTCATTCTTTTGGTGAAATATCTCCATTGGGTTTAATCTGTACTCCTAATCTGTATTATAGTGACGAGCGTATCCAGGGTTTTGAGGATGTAAATTGTGGCCACCTGTGTGTTTCTAGGTTTCAATGCTGGCCGTCCTATCTGGAATAAATAAACCATCAATTGAAGATTTCCAGAAAGCACTGTAGCATCTAAAGCATCATGAGAGTATTTCATCTTACCAGTGAGACTTCAGTATTGAAACTCAGCTTACACAATGATATTATATATCCCATCTATAGCTCTTTGTGCTTTCTACAGTATGTTTCTCATTCCCAATATCACAGAACAAAATAATAGGGTTGCAGTAGGAAATGAAAGAACTATTATCACTCCCGGTCAGTATATTCTACCAACATTACAAGCTCATCTGCCTAGAGGTGTGTTACTATCACAAAACTCTGTTACACACATGGTGGAATTAGTTTCTGCAACTGAAACAGTTGATCTGGGCACACTTGTTAAACTACTGGGTTTTGAGAATAAAACAAACTTGGCCCTGCCTTCAAACACATAGGTGGCAATATTCTTAAATTCTTGGCCATAGAGACTCTGAATATCCATTGTAATGTAGCAGAAGGAATAATTACTAATTATGATGGCAACATAGGCAGTCACAAACAAACTGGAATCATAGCAACTTTCAAACCAAATTCTGAGTTTATGGAGCCAATTCATCTACACACCCTCCTCACCAATCTATTTCCAGTATCCCACAATCTTATAGACCACATAGAGTTGGTAGTAACAAATGAAAAAGGTGAAGTAGTAGATTTTGCAGGTGCCTCCACAACAGCAATCGTAGAATTAATATATAAAATAACCATTAACATGGAGTATATTGAGAGTTACGAATTACAGTCTTTCCCTCCCAATCGTCGTACCTTTGCTAATCTCAATGAGCCAAATCGTGAGATTGAGATAGATTTGGACGTTGTTGACAGTTTTGTACACCCTAACAGGGCAGATTTGTATATTAAATTTGAAGTAGTAGAAAATGAGAATGGTGAGGCATTCCCTCTGGTGCAAATATAAAACTAGTGTGATAGATAGTGTAGACTATCCAGGAATTACTTCTACTGCCATAGGAACACTGAAATTTTTCAAAGTAGATGCAACCTATTACTAGGCAGGGGGATTTGAATCAGAAACCAAAATCCTAACGAAGAGCCACACAGTGCTGTTCCCTATGCATTTTCTGCCAGGTTTCTTCTCAGACTACAAGGATATCATATGGAAAGGTGGTTTGAGGTTCACTTTTCGCAGGGTAGCCAATGATAATGATGTTCTGATGCGTTACAGTACCTTAAATTGAGATGGTACAACACCCCCAATACTTTACCTGAAGCAGCCAAGTGTATCATCAAGACCATGGAGCTGAGGATACCAGTAGTGGAATACGGAACTGATTATGCTCTCAAATACAAAACAAATAATCTGAAAAATCCTCAAGTTCCTATTGAATTTTACACTTACCAGTGTGTCCAAAAACCAGCCTCTGGTGGGCATTACGAATATGACGCCACTAACCAATTCAGTAGTATAGAGTATGATATGCCAGATTTTGTAATTGTGTTGTTCCAGACTGGGAGAGAAAACACACAGGAAAAGGATTCTAGCAAATTTGACAATTTTAAAATTAAAAATATTTATCTTAAAAATGGACGCAATGAGATTTTCCCCCGTGAAAACTATAATATTGATATAGCACAAGATGACAATCTCAAATTATATGAATACACTCCATACAAAAGAGTAACTGAGGGAAACATAGATGTATACTACACTCCTAGTGAATTCAAGACACACAGACCTATGTTTGTCATCAACACATCAAAAAGAAAACAAGTAGTAGTTAATGACAGAACAAATATCAAACTTGTGTGTGAATTCCATGAGCCTCTGCCTGACAACACTTTATGTAGTGTTATTTCTATTGCAGAGAAAACTTTTGTTTATGATGTAAAGAATGAGAGAGTTACAGAACAATTTTAGTTACTAAAAAATATTTTCATTTACTAGACCACAATACTACTGACTGATCTGAAGTTTTAACTCAGTTCTAACAATACTACAGGATACATTTAAAAATAATATCCACTTTTCTTAATACTAAATAGTCAAAATACATATAAAATTTATAATCAGAGAAGAGTGTCTTAAAAATAACTAGTAATCAAGTAGTCAGTAGTTTTTTATATCTGAGAAACTACCTTGACACCATTCTCAAACAAGAATAACCACCTGCTTGGAGCATAACCCCAAGTACACTCTCAGCCAATCAAAAGAGTGTCACATGATCCTGGGGGTAGAATATTACTGAGCTAGCTTAGTTCGGGACATTCCAGAATTTCACTTACAAGTATAAGTTCCAATTCTCAAAATCTGCAAGTGTAGATGAGAGGAGAAGGAAGAAATACTAATATATATACACACCCAACTAATTAACAGAGTCATGTGACCCTGAGAGTAGAATATTCCCAAGCCAGACATTCAAGAAATAAATTCTTGTTAATCATCTTAGTACGAGGATTTAGAATTCGTAGCATGATGAGACAATTTGCTACACATAGAAATTAGCCAAATCCACCAAAAGATATAAAAATGTTGCTTAATTGGGCCAAAATAGGCCATGGTATCAAATGACCTTGGACAAGGTCGTCGTCAGAAGGAATCAACTACTTCTACAGCGTCTCGTTGTCTAGGTGCGTTGTCTTCTTGGTCTCGTATCCTGGGTGTCCTTGATCTCGCCAGACTGCCAACCAGCTATTGCGATGCTTGACGAAGATAAATCCACTGCTAACATCCCACGAGTCTGGTGATTGGTAAGGGAACGCACTTGTGGGCGATAGAACCTGAACAGACTTCACTAGAGCATCGGAGACTTAAAGCAGATTATTTGATGAATAAAGCTAAGTAAGGTCATAGGTTTTCGTAGCTTTTATTAAAGGTCAGCATGTCTCACTGACCTACCGGAAGTGACGTTCGTGTATAGAAATTAGTGCCAGAAGATCTGAGTGGTCACGCCAAGGGATAGGTTGGCGAAACTCTATATAAAGGTATGGGCGAGTTTTATTGCAACATTACCAAGTGTGTTTGCGTGTTTGTAGAGATTGATGCACTTACGCGTGTGAACATTGACATATTAAGATTGTTACATCAATAATACTGGTTCAGGAATGTCATGCCCCACCCCTGTGGGGGGGGGGGGCATGTGACTTGTGCTGATTGGTTGGCTAAGAGGAATTTCCTGATTAGTAAATTTGAGGTTATATATATAAAGGTTTTGCTAATATGGAATGTAAGAGATCAGTCCTTAGCCCCCTCAGGGATTCGAATCCTGTTAGGTTAAACAGCATACAAATTTCACAGTAAGGATTGTCATATGGACTGACAATTTTTTTTTAACAGACCTAATAATCAGTTATAACCTGTGCTGTCTTGCAAGTCCCTCGAGTTCAATATCTGGTGAAGGAATATGATGCCCCTATAAACTGCATACAAATTATACAGTCCCTGGAATGAGATGGACGAGGCTTATGAACCTCGACCTATACAGTTGTACAATCTGGCAATGAATGGATGTTTCTTTTTGTTATTCCTAGCAGTGTGTTTTCGCTTATTTCAATAGCAGGCAACAATGTTAGAAAGTGTGTGCATGGCCCCAAGAATACAACTTAAAATCACTAATGTGATATGAACCCCCTTCACTTGTGTGTATTTGAATATGCGAAAAATGAAACACTTTGAATAATCGAGGAGAACAATCACAAAAAAAGCTTACAACCGTATAGAGAGGGGTCACATTTTAGACGATTTTTGTTAATCTGCAAAGGCCCAGGGCGTACGAATATTAGTACGAAAATTTGTAAAAAAAACAAGAAACTATTTTGGCTAATGGCAACGATGAGGATGAATATTGGTTATTTTGATTAAATTGCCGCGGGGCACTTAGGAAACACACGTCTGCTTTGAAGTGTATTGCACCAACAGCTACAATTTGCCTCCTTCCCCCAAACATGGCACTTATTAACAGAGACGTACTTTTATCGGTCTACGATTGAAAAAAGAAATAACCTGAGCAACAAAATATAACAATACCAATCCTTCCCTTTGTCGGATGACGTAGTGGTAATGTTGTTACAATCACACCCCTGATGGCGTATAGACTTAAATGTTTGCATAATATGAAATACTGTTAATGGAAATGTGTCGTTTCTAATATTCTATATAGAAAGCAGATAACAAGAAAGAGAAGAAAATAAAAGTTGAGGGCAGATACGAAGTCTCAACCCAAACACATATATGATCAGTCAAGATGTTAACGATGCGTTCATAACTAATATGTGATTATTGAAAATTCAAATAGTGCAGTGGGAAACAACTAACTAACTCTCTAGACTTCTTAAATCTGAAGAGAGCAAATACAGGTATAAGTGTAAATAATTAAATAAGTCACAAGGAACTGAGACATGGTTTGAATGTCTTGGTCTAGAGATGGATGCAGACAGGCACTAAGTTTTGCGTGTGGATACAATTGATAATAGAAAAATGCCATTCAACACGATAGCGTTGTGGTAATGTTGATCTTGCCTTGTTCCTATCGATACCATAGTGGATACACAAAAGAGAAAAAAAGAAAAACACCGTCCCCTATTAAGAAATACTTCTCGAAATTATTCAACCACACTCTCAGAATAATAATAACAATATGCTTATCAACGTATATATTAAGGGTTAGGACCAAGACTCAACTACCTTTCTAAAATGCTAGAATAGCTACCACGGGCTTGGTGACTGAACACTAGAAACCACTGAGCGACCAACTTCACATCACTGTCACTTAGTTTCAACAAGAACAGTTTAAGGCTTCTTGGGTGTTCTGCAATGTTTGACATTTTTTTTTAATAGCAAGCAGAAGAACTCGCTTTACAATATGAAGACCCGTCTCACTGTGTCGGTTGCAGTTATTCTCTGGTAATTATGCCTTGTCGATGGCGTAGTGGTAGCGTTGCCACTAATACCGATTAGCCTTTCCGTGCATAAAGTAGACTAAAAAACTACAATTTAATCCTGGTAATTATATTCTTGTGTCAAACACATCCCTCTCTAGGAACTTTTAACATATATAATGCTTGTTAAATAACATTGTTTTATTCTGATCTTCTCATCCTCTTAGTTAAAATTAATCCAAGAGAAAAATATATATTTTGTGCTGACATGGGAAACATGCGATAAAAATGCATGATCAATAGTTAAGTTCAAAAGCTGGCGGAAAGAATAAACACTGAGGGTGATGCACGCAAGCTTTCAGCCGTGTGATTTGCACAGAATTAATACAAAAATGGATTGATCTTGCTCATGGATAGGGTAAAAGATGGAAGGCTTTTGTTGCTAAACCTTCGGGTTTAAGAAGGCAAGAGAATTAGTTGGTTAATACCGAGCTAATTAGGAACTTCATGCTGCAAGCCTCGCCCTCTACAAGTTTATTTCTGACATGAATCTCGCTCTTGTTATGATTTTTGCAGATAACATCAAAATCCGTGACATGCGATTTTCTGGCTCTTCTATTCACAACACAGACACTCATGTTTCTCTTTAAATCAAAACGATGAGGATAGTCAGTACCATATGGGGTTTCGTGGGTCTCAGACCTCCAGGAAAAATAAACTCCTGTAGGATTTTCCGTGTAGCAGTGAGACACGCTAGCACCGTAAATTGAACTGCACATAACTTAGATTTTATTGAAAAGCAAGCAGAAGCCGTGTTGGAAGCAGTTTGAAGACTGAAACGGCTATGCAAGGACACTTATTATAATGTTTTGAGAATTGCTTTTCGATAATGTTCGGTACTTAATTTAATCAATTGTTAGACAAAACACATATTAGAAAATATGAACAGATAAAATATGATCTGTTCAATAACATTACAGCATTAAGTACCATGCATTCTTTCTTCGTTCGTAATAAAATTAACAAGTTATAAAGAGGATAGCAATCCATTTACGGAACTTGTCATTTGACCTCCTTAGCAAAGCATGTTCTAAAAAATAAAATTATTGAAAGTTTCCGGTTCGTTTCATTTCGAGATTCATCCTCATAGCCACGATGAACTTAGGAAGCACAGGCTTGTATATATTCCATCTTTCGTTCGGAGGGACAACGTAAACCAAGCACTTAACTAACCATTCAATGATAATAATATTCATAAATTTGTTTGGGTTCAAAAATCAAAAAATTATCATGGAACAGCCACCTTCTTTTAAATATCACGTCTGCTCTGAAGCATTCATTCGCTGTTCATATATTCCGTCCTTAAATTCTAATATCTGTTTTGTCTAACAATTGATTAAATTAAGTACCGAACATTATCGAAAAGCAATTCTCAAAACATTATAATAAGTGTCCTTGCATAGCCATTTCAGTCTTCAAACTGCTTCCAACACGGCTTCTGTTGCTTTTCAATAAAATCTAATTTATATGCAGTTCAATTTACGGTGCTAGCGTGTCTCACTGCTACACGGAAAATCCTACAATAGTTTATTTTTCCTGGAGGTCTGAGACTCACCAAATCCCATATGGTACTGACTATCCTCATCGTTGTGATTTAAAGAGATACATGAGTGTCTGTGTTGTGAATAGAAGAGCCAGAAAATCGCATGTCACGACTTTTGATGTTATCTGCAAAAAGCATAACAAGAGTGAGAATCATGTCAGAAATAAACTTGTAGAGGGCGAGGCTTGCAGCATGAAGTTCCTAATTAGCTCGGTATTAACCAACTAATTCTCTTGCCTTCTTAAACCCGAAGGTTTAGCAACAAAAGCCTTCCATCTCTTACAATATCCATGAGCAAGATCAATCCATTTTTGTATTAATTCTGTGCAAATCACACGGCTGAAAGCTTGCGTGTGTCACCCTCACTATTTATTCTTTCCGCCAGCTTTTGAACTTAACTATTGATCATTCATTTTTATCGCGTGTTTCCCATGTCAGCACAAAATATATATTTTTCTCTTGGATTAATTTTAACTATGAGGATGAGAAGATCAGAACAAAACAATGTTATTTAACAAGCATTATATAAGTTAAAAGTTCCTAGAGAGGGATGTATTTGACACAAGAATATAATTACCAGGATTAAATTGTAGTTTTTTAGTCTACTTTATGCACGGAAAGGCTAATCGGTATTAGTGACAACGCTACCACTACGCCATCGACAAGGTATAATTACCAGAGAATAACTGCAACCGACACAGTGAGACGGGTCTTCATATTGTAAAGCGAGTTCTTCTGCTTGCTATTAAAAAAAATGCCAAAAATTGCAGAACACCCAAGAAGCCTTAAACTGTTCTTGTTGAAACTAAGTGACAGTGATGTGAAGTTGGTCGCTCAGTGGTTTCTAGTGTTCAGTCACCAAGCCCGTGGTAGCTATTCTAGCATTTTAGAAAGGTAGTTGAGTCTTGGTCCTAATCCTTAATATATACGTTGATAAGCATATTGTTATTATTATTCTGAGAGTGTGGTTGAATAATTTCGAGAAGTATTTCTTAATAGGGGACGGTGTTTTTCTTTTTTTCTCTTTTGTGTATCCACTATGGTATCGATAGGAACAAGGCAAGATCAACATTACCACAACGCTATCGTGTTGAATGGCATTTTTCTATTATCAATTGTATCCACACGCAAAACTTAGTGCCTGTCTGCATCCTTACCTAGACCAAGACATTCAAACCATGTCTCAGTTCCTTGTGACTTATTTAATTATTTACACTTATACCTGTATTTTCTCTCTTCAGGTTTAAGAAGCCTAGAGAGTTAGTTAGTTGTTTCCCACTGCACATTGTGCAAATTGTAGCTGTTGGTGCAATACACGTCAAAGCAGACGTGTGTTTCCTAGGTGCCCCGCGGCAATTTCATCAAAATAACCATTATTCATCCTCATCGTTGCCATTAGCCAAAATAGTTTCTTGTTTTTTTTTTTACAAATTTTCGTACTAATATTCGTACGCCCTTGGCCTTTGCAGATTAACAAAAATCGTCTAAAATGTTACCCCTCTCTATACCGTTGCAAGCTTTCTTGTGATTGTTCTCCTCGATTATTCAAAGTGCTTCATTTTTCGCATATTCAAATACACACAAGTGAAGGGGGTTCATATCACATTAGTGATTTTAAGTTGTATTCTTGGGGCCATGCACACACCACTTTCTAACATTGTTGCCTGCTATTGAAATAAGCGAAAACACACTGCTAGGAATAACAAAAAGAAACATCCATTCATTGCCAGATTGTACAACTGTATAGGTCGAGGTTCATAAGCCTCGTCCATCTCATTCCAGGGACTGCATATTTTTGTATACAGTTTATAGGGGCATCATATTCCTTCACCAGATATCAAACGCGAGAGACTTGCAAGACAGCACAGGTAATAACTCATTATTAAGTCTGTTAAAAAAAATCGTCAGTCCATATGACAATGCTTACTGTGAAATTTTTATGCTGTTTAACCTAACAGGATTCGAATCCCAGAGGGGGCTAAGGACTGAGCTTTTGCATTCCATATTAGCAAAACGTTTATATTTATAACCTAATACTAATCGGGAAATTCCCCTTAGCCAATCAATCAGCACAAGTCACGTGACTCCCCCTGTAGGGTGGTCATGACATTCCCGAGCCAGTATTATTAATATGACATTCTTAACAGGCAAATGCCTCAATGTCCACACGCTCGCATAAGTGCATCGATGTCCACACACGCACACTCGGGAATGTTTGGAATGCAAAGAATTCTCGAGACAAGACTATTGATTTGTCTGAGTAAAAAACTAGGTTACATGAGAATTCCTGCAACATTTCTGTTAATATTTAATTTGCTTAGAAAAATCTGTAATAGAAAGGGATTTTGAAATTCAACCCTATTCAAAACAAATAAATAACATTTTTTTAAATTAGTTATTTATTTACACTTAGAATTTTAAAAAAGTGAAATTTTTAAAAATAAGAGAAAATTATCTAAATCTTACGATTTTACTCTATAAAAATTGAATGTTGAACTTTTGCATAAATCAAATTTTCACTTTTTACACTTAGAAAAACAGCTAATTTTTTTATTTTTGATTAAATTACACTTGAAGAGATCACTATAAAATTGTTAAATTTTGGGGATGGTGGCCCAGAACGAAACATATACTCTACTGTTATTATTGTTCGTTCCAAAGAAGGTACTGCCAACTATTATTTTTAAAAACTATACTCTGTTAATGACAATCTCATACAAGAACAAAGCACCCAATTCTTTCTGTGCACCACGTGACGTCACGATGCGCCATGCGCGATAATTTCACAGGTTGTCGAGAGTGACCTACATAATACTTGAAATACCTTGGTAATATTGTAGTTACCTTGTTCAGCTCTCAACCGTTCAGGAGTTTTAATAGAGAAAGAGCTGGTTCACCACGCAAAATTTGAAGTGTGCAGATTGTCCTACAATATTTAAGGAAAGTTTATAGTATTCATTGGTTTCAACCTCATATTACATGTCATACTAAACTTACCCTCATTCCGTTAAGTGCAAAAGATACTGCATACTCCAGGCCAAGGTCACTGCTATCAATAGATCGGTTCAGTACCCTTTCCCTTGCATGTTCAAATCCTTCTCTGAGAAGAAAAACACCATGAAACAACTTCGATCAATTTTCCCATGAGTGCAGTTCTCTTTAGGCAATAATGTGTTTTGATTCTAACGAGATGGCTACAAAACCTATACACTTATGTAACTTAATACTTAATTTAACATGCTGTTAAACTGTACGAAATTATAAAGTAAAATCACCCTGCTATTTCCTGATACGTATTTAGTGGAGAAATTGTTACGTTTTTTCTTAGAACTTAATACTGGTAATAGTGTTAACCATATTTAATTCAAGCAAGCATGTTTCCACCTCTCTTGCCCTTATCAATAAGGAAGAGAGTTGTGAAAATCCCTTCGCTTAACCGTGATGTCTGGTACTCGTTCAGCCATGTCTCCTTGGACAAACGTAGACATTTCGTACTTTCAACTTATAAGAAGCTGGGCTTTCTGAAGAACCCACCCAACTAAGGAAATTCGTCCCTCCTGAAGATTGGAAGCATGGACAGACCGGACATGTGCAGCCTCGAGCAGATTTGGTCCCCAATATTTAAATAGTATTTCTTCTCTTTTATGAAGACATTATATATCAATACTGTATGGTCTATACGTATTAACGTGAACATAGCGAAAATAGGGATACTGAGTCTCAATCCAGGATAAGTAAAGGATATTTATTATATCCTTCCATCATTATCATATCTTTCCATTGTCGTGGTAAATTTAAGGAACTGAAATTACGACGAAAGTGGGAAAACTAACGAAGAAAGAAGGAACTTTTCCCTCATATCACCCGTGTTGCGCGAGGACTATGTCAAAATATACATACAGTAAAACCTCATTAATCCGGACCCGGAGAATGGAACTGACAACTAACGTGATTTCTATCAGATTACTTACGCTATTCGCCTGATATACGGCAGTAGTGTAAAAGTATTGTTTCTACGCAACCCTTGTAGGTATGCCTAGTATTTAACCTCAGTTGTGACATATTTTGATGATTTTGATGATTTTTTTATGGATTTTATTGCGTTCCACGATGTTCTAGCCCTATTTTTTACTCAATCTTATTTTTGGAGCCTCACATTTGTAGGTATGTCATGATCTTAAGTGATATAACTTAAGCTATTCACTTCTTTACAGCCTTTTTACGGGTTAAAATAACCTACAAAGTGTAAAATGGTTGTTTCTATGTTATCCTTGTAGGTGGGCTCTCAGCGTAAACGGCTACGATGTATTTTTTGTTTATTTTATAGCATTTGACGATGTTCTAGCCCTATTTTTTGCTCAATCTTATTTTGGGGCCTTATTTTTGTAGGTGGGGCCTTGAACGTAGACGTTTACGATGTATTTGGGGGCCTCATTTTTTTTCTTGTAGGTGGGGGTCCTCAGCGTAAACGGCTACGATGTATTTTTTTATGATGTGTGAGCCCCCCCTTTTCACGATGTAAGTCGTGGTCTTTTTACAATGGGTTCAATGCCCCCAACTACTTTTGGAGGGGCCACAGTGGGGGCTCGCAGTGTTGCCAACATACTACACAAAAATTTCATCATATGATATTTTACAGGCGAAGCTGACCTACAAATAGAAGTTGGCACTACTCAGTATTGCCATACATTTCTATAGTATAGTGTTTTTTTAATGTGTGAAGAATGTTTGGATCTAAGGTCAGTGTAATTTTTATAGAATTATCCATTTTTTTTTTCTTGTATCTAAAACTGTTCAGTCACTCTTTCATTCTTGACATCATACACAAAAGTTTTCTCTGCAATAAGAATGACGCTGCATAGAGTATCGGCAGACAAGGCGTCATGGAACTCGCACACAATTTTGATGTTGGTACGATCGTTAACAACCACCTGCTTTCTCTTCGATGTGTTAATAACGAACATGGGTCTGCGAGCTATGAACTCATTGGGGTTGCAGTACACGTCCACGTTGCCGGAGGTCACTCTCTTGTAAGCTGTGTATGCCTCGTACAGTTTCAGGTAGTCGTAGTTTGCAATGTTCAGGTTGTAGTTCTCACGCGGGAATATCTCGTTCCTGCCATTTTTGAGGTAGATGTTCTTGATCTTCCAGTTGTCGAACTGGCTCGAATCTTTTTCTTGGTTTTTGCCCTTCCCTGTCTGGAAGAGCACGACCACAAACTCTGGCATATCGTACCGGATACTGTTAAACTGTGTGGTCACGTCAAATTCAAAGTGGTTGCCGGAAGCAGGTTTCTGCACGCACTGGTAACCGTAAAATTGGATGGGTACTTGGGGATTCTTCAAAATGTCTGCTTTGTACTTGAGAGCGTAGTTAGTTTCGTATTCCACAACAGGCATGCACAGTTTCATGGACTGGATGATGCACTTGGCAGGATCAGGTAGTGTGTTGGGAAGTGCTAAACCGTCTGCACTCAGGTGCTGTAACACATCAGCGCATCGTTGTCGTTGGCGCTTCTGCGAAAAGTGACGCGCAAACCACCCTTCCACATAATCTCTGTGTAGTCGGAGAAGAAGCAGGAAGCAGGCGCATGGGAAACAGTACTGTGCGACTTTGAGTTTTGATTTTTGTACCTGCTTCGAATCCCCCTGCCTGGTAGTATGCTGCATCGGTCTTGGAGAGTTTCAGTGTTCCCACAGCTGTAGAGGTAATCCCGGGGTAGTCAACCCTATCGATGACGGTGCCATGCTTTCTAACTTCCACCTGCGAGAACAGGTACGGCACAAAATTATCTACAAGTCTTAAATTTGCATTGGCAAGGAATGCTTCGCCGTTGTCTCTCTTCACAACATCAAACTTGATATACAAATCAGCTCTGTTCGGGTGAATGAACCCGTGCCCGACGTCCGCGTCGTATTCTATCTCTCGATTCGCTTCATTGAGGTTGGCAAACGTGCGACGATTGGGTGGGAAGGACTGCAACTCGTAACTTTCGATATGCTGCATAATGGTTACTCATTATATGGTAATCTTCACGACGGCAGTGGTCGTGGCTCCTGCAAAATCAACCACCTCTCCCTTCTCGTTGGTAATTGCCAATTCTATGTTGTCTATGTGATTACGAGATACAGGAAAGTATATCGGTGGGAAGGGTGTGTAGATAATTGGCTCCATGAACTCAGAGTTTGGTTTGAACGTAGCGATAATACCTGTCTACTTGTGACTCCCTGGGATGCCGTCCGAGGATTTGGTGATCATACCTTCTGCCACATTGCAATGTATGTTCAGAGTCTCGATGGCTAGAAATTTAGGAATGTTAGCACCGATGTGCTTGATGCCAGGTTCGAGCTTTGTGTTGTTCTCGAATCCCAAAAGCTCTCCGATGGTACCCAGGTCTACGGTTTCCGTGGCAGACACCAGTTCCACCCTGTGAGTTACAGAATTTTGCGACAGCAGTACACTTCTTGGCAATTGAGCCTGCAAGGTAGACAGATTGTACTGGCCAGGGGTGATGCTGATTTTCTCGCTGCCAATTTTGATGGTATTGTTGTGTACCGTCACATTAGGTATCAGGAACATGCTGTAGAATGCACGAAGAGCAATAGATTTAGGATAGATGATATCGTCATGCAATGCGAGTTTCAGAAGCGAAGTCTCGCTTGCGAGATGGAATACTCCCGTAGTGCTTCAGGTTCCACAATGCTTTCTGGAAATCCTCGATTGTTGGGTTATTTAATTGCGAGAACACAAGCATGGAAACGCAGAGATGGCCACAGTTCACATCGCTGAAACCCTGGATGCGTTCGTTATTGTAGTAGAGGTTGACAAGACTGAGATACTTTACCAACCCAGCAGGTGGCATGCCTCCGAATGAATCGAAAACAAATGCTTTATTGTTGTAGGCTTTGAGGTAGCATATCCAATGTGTACCTGGATTTTCGTAACTGTCTACGTTAACTACACCACACTCTTTTTTCTTCACAACAGAGGGTAGAGAATCAGACATGAAAACGCCCCTGAAGTGCTTGATCCCCAACGATTCGATCGAAGATTCAATATCGAAGTTGGACAGGGGCTCTTTTTTTTAACTTTTTCAAAGCTTCGAGGTTGTTTTTTCGCTTTTTGGTCACACCTTTCCCCTTCTTCTCCATAGTCAGGTTGTGGCGTTTCTGCTCTTCTAACTTGGCGTTGTTCTTTTTTGCATCGATGACGGTCTTGGCAATAGCGGCACTGCCTCCTGCCAAGCTGCCTACAGCACCCAAAGCTGCCAAGATAGCCGGGATGCTGAATATGAAACCTCCAGTCTTCTGCTGCTTTCTGAACGTTGTAACCTCCTCAACTGAGGAATGCTGAGCAGCAATTTTATTCCATGACCTTTTGCCAAGCAGGAATGTTTCTTCTCGCGCTGCTTTTTGGTGAGCATTCCATCTAATGTTCCGAGAGACTTGAGGTTGGCGTAGGGTATTTGGTAAACGACACATTTGGGCTTCATGGTTATAGTATGTTATTTATATATCGTGAGAGGGTAAGAAAAATCTCTGCTTTGCCTAATGCAATGAAGTGATGGTAGGTCGGTTATACAAGTTGCTTTTTTTCACAAGGGTTATTTAGTTACAATCCCCACCCTAATTTTTATTTTGTGTTCATGACGATGGTCGTACCCAATGCGGCAACCCGTTCACCTAGCGAGGCATCTCTGCTGACGATTCTCCCGAAAGCGGCATGCTCCAACTTTCTGTCAGCATCATGACGTGCGTCAATATCGGTGTGAGCAGTGTAGGCAATGGCGTGGTCCTTGCATGCTGCGTCCAGTGGGTTCACTCCCTTGTCTCCTCTTTCCAGTCGCTGTTCGAGTTTCGTACCCGGACCGCAGTACTGGTAACCTGGCAGATGCATCTCGAAGGGTAGCTTGTTGATAATATCGTTCACCAAACCTCGACCCTCGGCTACATTCCAGAATTTGGGAGGCAGGATGTTGATGATTTTGATAAGGTAACCTATACCTTTGTTGTCGTTGACAATGAAGTTGGCAAGCTTGGTGCTAATCATGTCCATTATGCCCACCTTCTCGTTGTGGAAGTTGCGATTGCCTGCATTTTCTTCGCCTGCGATAACCAGCAATCGATCTACAAGCTTCCTTACGTCGTCTACCCAAACAAACTCCTTGGGCAAGGTGTTGTAGAGTTTGACACCGCTGCCAGTCTTGAGCTGGGTCCATATTGGCTTGATGAGGTTCCTGTACTTTTCGCCACTGCTAGATTTCACGCGATTCTGTGTTGCATCGTTGTTTTGGTACAGTGCGTCCGTCATCATCAAAATTTCTGTGTAACTTTGGTAATCCTCGTCTGTATAATCTTTAGGTTGCTTCTTAGTGATAAGTTCCCACAATCCCACCGTGCCAGGATACCTGGCCCAGCTGTTCTTCTTGCCCAAATTAACTTTTACATCGTCGCCCTCGAACGTGACTTTTGACTTTCCAATCTTCCAAACTACACCCTCGTTATGTTCCATGGTTTGGTACAATCCGAATACCTCGTCTTTTTCGAATTTCCCGGTGCTTAGGTAATCCCTCGCCAACGGACCCAGCTCAACTAGCTTGTCCGAAGAGGTACTGCCTAGGGCCTGACGTCTCGGAGCCGGAGCAAGTTCGAACGGAGTAGTGTGAATGCAGGATATCGGTATAGGTATGGTATAATTTCGAGCAGTAAGTGGCACAAGCTCGTTGATTAACTCTTTGTTTTGCTCGGTGACATCTTTGATTTCTTTACCAAGTCCACTGATGGCATCGATGATAGGTTTGTCCTGACGCTTTTTCTCTTCGTAAATTCCACGATTCTTGGATTTCCAACCCTTAAACCGTTTTGCCAGGTAGCTACGCAGCTTCAGGTTGTCGTCTGAAAGTTTGCGTTTCATTTTATTTTGTTTGTAGTTATTTATAATAGGTCAAGACGTTTCTTGTAACGTTGCAACGTTTAGAAAATTATTAATTTTGTTTCTGTATTTTCCGTTATTGGGTTTCCTCCTCATGTCTATTGTAACAAATCCGAAATCATCTTGGTTCCAGCATGAAGAGCAAAATTTGGGGAAATGATTGTAGTTTATGACCCCACCTACATAATCATCGTAAGCGTGTTTTAAATTGGTGTAGTCTTGACGAAACAAACAAATAAAATTAGCATTGTTTCGGAGTAGCTGCTTAGGGATTTTGGAAAAATTCTGAGCAAGGTAGAAGCAGTCCATGCCTCTGTGCCGACCCTGAGTAAAAAAAATGCGAATTTTGTTCTGGTTCTCCAGGATCACATCGTCAAAAACCACCACCGAATTTTCGAGACAGCAGTCTAGTGGTAGCACTTCAGAAGCAAATATAGCTATGCCTAGTCCCTCGTACAGTTTCGACAGCTGGCGATACTTGGGTTGCTCCAAACGTTTGGAGAAAACATACAGGTGCCTGTTCTTCCAGTTTAAGCAGTTGGATGCAAGAAGAAAATTATCAATAACTAACGTTGTTTTTCCACATCCAGAAGGTCCAACAATGAGGCAGCGAATGTTGTCGGGTAGAAGCTCGCCATTTTTCCTATCCTGACGTTCCAATGGAAAATCTGGCAGTCGCCGTACCACATCCCAAGCACCCGTTACACAATCACCTCGTTTGCGTCTATCCAACTTTTTTCCACGAGTCCCTGCCATTTCACCAACAGTTTGTCACTTTTTCTACGTAATACTTTTTCAATAAGATATGTGTCGGTGTATTTTGTTTTAGAAAGTTCCTCTTCGTAAAATCTTCCTTTAAGAATTTCATCGCGATTATCTTTTATTATATACGTGTGATGGTTTCAGGGTAAGACTCGAACTACGGTGAAAAGTTCCGTACTCCAATTTTTAGTGAAGCCCTTTTAAAACGCACGCTTAAATTTACTGCTTCTCACCTAATCTCCAATTTTGTATTTCGGTTTCTTGCTTGTAAATTTGTACTTTGGACAATAAACCGTAGAAATTAAACGCTGCTCGTCAGATTTGTTGACGTCAGCTGGTTTCATGTTTATCGTGCGATGCAAAATGTGATTATAGCTGTTAACAAGTTCCGGAAGCATATCGAGCCACTTGAAATTCCCCTGAAGCGTGAATTGTTCCCCCATGCGTGTTTTGAGAGTTCGGTTGAAACGTTCCACTACGCTGGCTTTTATGTGACTAAAGGTGGAGTAATGTTGAATATTTTGTTTTTGAATAAATTGCCGAAAGACAGAGTTGTAGAGTTCTTTTCCGTTGTCTGTTTGAAGAAATCGAGGTCGCCTGCCACTTTTATCGAAAATAGTTTTGAATGCTTCCACTACACACATTCCTGTTTTTGCCTTGAGGGGTAAAGCCCACGCAAATTTTGAAAATGTGTCTATATCGGTGAGAAGATACTTGTATCTCTTGTTGATTTTATGTAATTTTTTTAAGTTGCCACTGATCATTTCCACAAGGTCAGCTTGCCACAGGTCGTCTATGCTTTTGGTTACTACCGCCAATCGTTTATAATTTCGTCGTGCAGTTTGTGCAGCTCGTTCACAATAGCCTGCCTAGACATTGCGCGAAAATAAAAATATACCTTGGATGGGATTTCTGGCTACAGACAATGCCGGGTTTTCTATGTACAGTTTGTCTCCTATTTCTATGTCAATAATTTGAGTGGCATCTTCGGCATAGGCAGTCTCGCGAGTTTCGGGGTGGGTGAAATCGACCAACTCCACTCCTCTTATTTTAGGCTCGTCACCGATGTTCGTCACGGTCATGGTTGGGTAGTGGGTTGCGTGAGGCAAAAACCAGTAGGAAATCTTGACGAACTGAAGTGTGCCAGCGAGAAAAAATTGGTGATAGACGTTTGCAGGAGTCAACATGTAGAGTTTGGAACCTGGATTGAAGGGCGAGGAAAACTTTCTGTTTGGAATGCTGTACAGTTCGATGACAATTGTGGACTTGAGATTGTCGATGCTGGCGTTCAGAGTGTTCACGTTGGTTCGAACCTCACTCTCTACGTCCTTCAATCTACCGTTCAGCGATTCCAAGTGTTCCTCGATAGCATGAACAACAGTGTCATAGTCACACTTGATCTTCACATCGACAATTAGTCTCTTGAATTTTTCGTTTAAGTCGTGTAGTTGGGTGCTGAAATTGGCTATGGCCGATTCCTGACTTGCCTCGATACTACCAATTTGCTCTATCACGCTGGCAATAATCTGCTGTAGACTTTCCAAAAGTGTCAAATTGGAGCTCTGAGGTCGTGGACCTGGGTTGTAATTTCCGCAAACAATTCATGTAACTCGCTGATGTTCTGGTTGGTGGGTAAGGTTGCAACAGATCTCCGAATCGATTCAATTTCGGTTTGGATGTTTTTTATGTCGTCGGATTTGAGTATTCGGTTTAGAGCCCTCTTTACACTTTTCAGTTCCTGCGAGGTAGGCAGAGTGGTCACAGTATTTTGGAGCGACTCCAAAGCTTTTTTCACCGCATCCAACTCGGAGGCAGCAGCAGCAGCACGTATGCCTTCTTGCAATTGTGTTATGTTGTCCTGGGTGGGGGTGGATTGTTGCAGAGTTTCTAACTTAGCCTGTATATCGTCGATCAAGTGATGGAAATGGGGCAACTCGGATTCGGTATTCAGATTTTCAAGCTTGGAGATCTGCTGTTGGACGCTGGCCAGTGTATCCCTGATGCTAGGCAGTTGGGATTCAAAATAACAGCAAGAGCATCCTCAATATGGACTATGGTGCCTTGCAGCTTTCCGAAATCTTCGTACGTCTTAAGTTGGAGTTTGATGTTGGCCACGCTACGGGCAATGGCATTCAGCTCGCTGGACGAAGGTAGATTGTCAATAAAGTCCTCTAGCGTTTGGAGTTTAGTTTTAACTTCGTTGATGGCTGCATGCAAAGCGTCCGTTTGAAGCTCAGCCTTGATGCTTTCCAACGTAGGAATTTCGAACGATTGAAACTGTTCGTGCGTTTTGGCAATACTTGCATTCACGAGATCGTAGTCATTTTGAGTTTTTATACTCTGGATAATGTTTTGCAGTTCAGTCTGGATGGTGCTAGTTTGGTCTAGTAAGTGTCGCTTCAGCTGTTCCACGTCAGAAGTTTGCGCATGCCCCAGCTTCACAAGTTCGTTTTGGAGCTTGCCTACACTCAGTGCCAGCTTCTCGAGGTTGTCTATTGTCGCGAGGTCGGTATATTTTTGCAGCAGCGATTTAAGCTAGGCGTCAATTTTGAGTACGGGGTCCAGGTACTGAGACTGCAAGCTGGCTATCTCGGTCTGGAGGCTAGAGTTGAGCGTGGACTGCAGAGCTTGCAGGTCGCTTCGAAGCTTCTTCACCCTGACGTCAAGCATGAGTAGCTCGTCGCCGTGATCATCGCGCTTGGTGTGACCAAAGATGTCATTAGGCATTGTTGCTATGGTTATTTATTATAGGGTAAATGATTTTCATTTCTATAAAAAGAGGGATAAGTTTATCGTAGTCGTCCAAGAGCTCCACGTGCAAGCGATCGCCAGCAGATACATCGTACATAGTGGTACTGTCCATCCTATCATGCTTGATGCGATAGATGTTCTTGCCAGAGGAAACATTGGCCTCCCCTTTGTTCTCGGGATTCATGTTGAACTTAAGTTTACCAGAGATGGGTAACTGGTAATAATTCAAGTTGTTGTTGAATACATAGAAAGTTTTGCCTACGTCATCGTCGTACTGGGTCAGGATGCTGTTGAGATGAATAATGAGCAAACCGTTGAGTTTAGATAGTAGGGAGGGCAACAGGTCCAAGTTCGGAGGTGATGATGATGGTGCAGTTTGGATGGGTACCTCCATAGCTTGCTTCCTGAAGCCAAACAGGTTCATAGGCATGATTATTTTATATGCTTGTGTTGATAGAAATATTGCCAGCCATAAGGTTAGTTTTTTTAAGTGCATTGTATGCATTTCTTACTACTATTTAAACGATAGTGCCCCCAAGGCAATGTGTGGATCCCACAAGACAAAATACATCTTTTATCATCATGCGGATCTAATGCTACTTTCATAACTTTGTTCGTTGTAATCACATGGTTTACACTTTGGATTCTTTTTTCCAATCGTAGCTCCGGCTTCAATGTCTTCAGACAATCAATATAGTTTTGAAATGAAAGTTTGTTTTGTACAGTACGTATTTTTACCAACACCTTTAGCTTTCTTCATGATGCTGCTCTCAGTTCTTAATGTATACATTTTGGAACGCAAACCGGAAAACTCGAGAATGATGTCACCGTTACACTCGTCTTTTAATTTACCTAGAACTTTTTTGTTACTAGATGGAATTCCAAATCTGTTTGGTTGAGGGTGGGAAGAAGTATCATAATAGTCAAGCAAGGACGGATCTTTTACATCTTCATATAGATTGGATGTTTTTATGCTATAAATAAAACTGTCGGTGTCCATGTAAAGTAATGAAAGGTTGCATAACATTGTAGTGAAATTGAAACATGTGAAGTTTCGATAAATCTAAAACTGTTGCTCCCACATAAATTGGTGTTCGGAATTTTATTACTTTTATATCTAGATTGAAAAGTGACAGATTCTCGTTGTAAATTTTTCGTGATTTAAATCTAGGATCAGCCACCCACTTACTGCATTTATTTTCATCTGAAACCAATCTCACGTCCACGTGATTTCTCACGTTATCCATTGTCTTGCCATATACAGCATTGTTCATTAATTTGAAAAAATCTTTGTCTAAATCGGAAGTGGCAACTGTTCTATGTTGTGTGTTTGTTTCAATGTATGGTTTGAGCCACTCGGAATGTTTAAACCTCAGGACTTTTCTAATATCCAATACCTTAACACCCATCGCAATCAAAAACTGTAGACTTTTGTAATAGGGAACGTATCTTTCTTTTGTCTCCAAAGTTAATAAAAGCTTGCGTTGATTAGAATTAGGTGGACATTTAAGTTCGGGTGCCGGTGGTAAATCCGAAAAAATATCATGCAAATTGTCTGGAAATTCAATATCCACTTCTGCAAAGAAACCAAATTCACAATCGTCAAAATCAATAATATTTATGGAAGTTGGTTCTATCCATTCGAAACCTCTGTAAGGAAGTTTCTGTACCATAGCCTATCCATAGAGATTATTCACTTCGATGTAAAAAATTTAATTCGATGGTTTATTTGCATCATATTTTTCTTCCATGTGCATGTTGTTGGCTTCTGCATGTCTCTGTGCACATTGTACCATCCCACCCCGAATCCCTCTCTCGATAAAAGGTAACATGTCTACATCTGTTAATAATTCTAACTTAATTTTAGTTTGCAACAACATTGCAGACCACACTAATCCCGGGAGGCTGAATAAATGCGCAGGGTCCAACTTGTAAGTAGACATTGACGTTTTCCTGAATGCTTGAAAAACATCCGCAAGTATTGTTACGTCTAATTTCCAGTATGCGTTGTGATAATCACCGAATGTTTTACATTCTAGTTTATCCCACATCAGTTGTGCATGTTGGTATTCTATGTCCGTAATTCCTGCTTTTCTCAGTTGACTGAAGAATTCTTTTTGAGGAGGGAGAGTGTCGTCATTAAATTTAGATTCATTGTTTACATATTCATACGGATAAATCCCTTTAATTCTAATCAGTTTTATATCTATGTTGGGAAAACTAGCTTTCTTAATTTTGAATTGTTCGTCACAAAGTGTACTTGCTAGAGCGTCCAAACTTACAGAGAGAAATCTGAACGAGTCAAGAAACCTCATCTCTATGGTTTCATTTGTCCCCGAAATCTTAACTTTCTTACTTATAGAAATGTATCGTTCTTCATTTTGAGCAAGAATATCTTTTTTTGTGTGTCATATCCAAGTTTCCGAATTAAGAGATGAAAATCGTAATTCGATCCATTATGAAAAAATATGGGGACAAATTTGGGCCTTTGAATTTTGAAGTTGCAAGCATTAAAGATTCCGCTGTTGAAACGACCGTCTGTGTGCGAATGGTGAAACACTTTACGATTCTCGTTTGTAAAGTATTGATTGCACACTGGACACTCGAGAGTTTCATCAAATATTTTTTGTTCCTCTGATGTCAACAAATTCATCGGTTTGGATATTTGCAAGAAGCTGCCAATTTTCTCAACCTCCTCTTCCATCTTTTCAAAAAAGTGTTCGATAACATTCGGTCCACGGTATACATATGGTTCATTTATTTCATCTTGTCGTACGACAATGTAACCAAAACTATTTGGTTCATGAAGCTGGCATGGCGTTGTGGAGGAAATTTTTGGATTTGGTTTGCAGGAGGACAGTGGCTTCAGAAATGATTCAAAATCCGCGACGATAATGGCTGGATGTTCAAACAAAGCCTTCTACATTTTGAATTCTTTGACTTCGTTCTTTTTGGACATCAACATTCGAGCTGGTTTGTTGTCACCGCAATATATTTCATGTTCGACACGTATTTCAGTAGCAATTTGCCGTGCGGTATATATTTGGTGATTGAATTTTCTTCGATCATTAAACGTGGTCAAACACCTTGGACAAACCTCGATGTGATTTGCATACCTCGTTGCTTGACTTCTGATTAGTCGTGATAGTGAACGAATAAGGCAGTAATGGTGAATATTGTTGTTTGAAATTAAAAGAAGATTAATTATATGAGCATTATTATCGTTGATATCATTTATCCTGATGGGATGCACAAGATGTTTTTCTGGCGTATAAGAATATACATTAATAGCAATGCGTTTTCCATCAGAATCTCGTGCGCGCGACTCGAACTTTGATATGTCTGACAATGCCACGGGGTATTCAATGCTAGACATTACATTTTCAAACTCTGTCTCGTACTGCTTGTAATGATAAACTTCCTCTGCATGACTTTTCCAATGAACAGGATACAGAGCTGCCAAGATGCACCAAAGAAAGCATTTTGAGTCATTATTTTGAATATTTAACACTGCGTTCTTGCTTTGAATGTTCGCTGGTAGAGGGACGTAACTCCATGCAGGAAAATGCATGAATTTGTTCACGTAAACGGTTAATGTATGAGGACTACCACATAAAGACCATCCCGACACCTTAGCCTCGAAAGTGTCATGTTTCATAATCAACTCATTTGACAGATTAGAGTAAAACTCGTCCAAATTTTCAACATCTGCCAAATAAAGAGCCTGGTTTTTGGTACGATGATAAAAAACTTTTGTTGTACCATCGACTTTCTCATATTCGGAACATAAATCAACGTATACTTTATGGAATTATTTTCAAGATTACTTTTCAAAGTATTCAGTACAAAAGTTTTCGCTTCACGCAAGAAACTAGGAATGTCACGTCCTGCTTCCGACGTAAATGATAAATCCTGAAGTCGACCATTAAATGCAGACCTAACTGGTTTATATTTATTATTTAATTTAATTTGTTTTGGAGCAGAAGCTTCAGCTTCAGAATAATCCATTTTTCTTTTCAATGTTCCTTCTCCGGTCGATGGTTTGCAAATTTTCAAATGTCTACTTAGATGTGGAATGCTAATTTCTTTTCCACATTGAGCACAGGCTTTAGAAGGTAACAAACGATTTGCTCCGTTACACCTTGTCTTATGTATCGATAAATTATTCTTTGAAATTAGTTTCCCACAAGTGACACATTCGATCTTATCATTCTTACGAGTAAAACAGGTAGATGATTCCATTTTTTATATGCTTTAAAATATGAGCAAACAAACGATAGAAATTTCAGATATGTTATTTATAAAAAATTTAATAGGATATCACCAACTTAAAATTCAACCTGATAATACTATTCCCTATGAAAACTCTATGACCTTACTTGGGTCTTTCCGCCAAATTATATGCTTCTAGTCTCCTATACTTTGGTGGAGCCCGTTCAGGTTCTATCCCCCGCGATGTGGGTTCCTCTGCCGATCCAGCAAAGGTGAGAAATCAGCACTGTGCTCTGACTTATATAGATTTATATATTATTAGTCAATCAAAATCTCTGTTTTTTAGCTATCATATAAAAAAATGCAAAATATCCCAGTTTCAATTCGATCCATCTGTCTGAATCGAAGAAACCAACAATTCGTATATTCTCATATATTTTTTTTTTTTACACTGTATGCTTGCCCCTATTAGCACCTCTTTTGCTGTTGTTGCTCAATTAATTTTCACTAATTGGCAATTTTCGTGTAGAGGTCTAATAGAACATAATACGGCGGTATGAGATATATTTAAAGATATTTTAGCGAATTACGCCGGCATAAGCTAAGTTCGTATTGCTAGAAGGCCTTCATCGTTGCAAGTCACCTAACCCATTCACTGGCAAAAAAGTTAAAAATGTTGACGTACTGAGAAAAATGACTTGTCCCCCTCAAGCATTCATCGAGTTCCAACATTTGCACATATATGGCTCTGTTATTGTAGTTGCTTTTTTGGTCACTTGAAATATCGAATATCTCTAAAAACGGAGAAAAATAAGCAAAAAAAAAAACAGTTATGTGCAAATGAAATAACTGACTGAATTTTATTGCCCAATTCACTTACCTACAGTGGAGGTGTGTGAATGGAGTGCTAAAAAAAAAAGCTTTGGGAAGGTAAAAAAATCAGTATGATAATGGGAATGTTGGTGGGTTGGAGTTTAAATTTATACATGTGCACAGGGGAAACTTTATTTTTTTTATCTGTGAAGGTTCTAAGGTGGATGAACATGTTGGAAAAGCACTAGTATATACATAAACCAAAGTTACATGGTTCTAGCTCCTATAGGAGTCGAGATACTCAAGTCTTATAAAATGTCTTAAGACAAATATCTTAATCTTTAAGAAAGTCGACTTGCGGTCTGTCAAGATGTTACTTTCGGTCTGTCAAGAAAATTTTCTTAACACAAATATCTTAAGACGTTTTCTAAGACATTAATTTTCTTGGCTCCTAATTGAGCTAAGATGATAATTATAAGTTTGTTGGATAGAGTTTGACGAAAACTTCTCGACTAGCAAACAAAATTAATTCCATCCCCTCAAGTTTCGGAAATATATACATTTTTTTATTTTTTAAGAAACTTGATTTGTTGGCTTAGTTTTGACCCTAATTTGAAAATTTTAATAGCATTCGATAAAAATTAGAAGTACTCTACAACCTATTAGACAGATGATGATTAGTGCTTGCTGCTTCCGAGTTATTTTAGATTAAAATTTCAAAATGTAATTTCTAAGATGTTTTGTAATTCATAAACTATGGGTTGTAGGAAAACAATTCTTGCTTTATCTGCTATTGCTCGACGAGTTCTATAACTGCGAGCCCCCACTGTGGCCGCCTCCCAAAGTAGTGGGGCATTGAACCCATTGTAAAAAGGCTACGACATACATCGTGAAAAGGGGCTCACACATCATAAAAAATACATCGTAGCCGTTTACGCTGAGGACCCCCACCTACAAAAAAAATGAGGCCCCCCAAATACATCGTAGACGTTTACGATGTATTTGGGGGGCCTCACCTACAAAAATAAGGCCCCAAAATAAGATTGAGCAAAAATAGGGCTAGAACATCGTCAAATGCTATAAAATCAACAAAAAATACATCGTAGCCGTTTACGCTGGGAGCCCACGTACCAGGATAACATAGAAACAACCATTTTACACTTTGTAGGTTATTTTAACCCGTAAAAAGGCTGTAAAGAAGTGAATAGGTTAAGTTATATCACGTAAGATCATGGCATACCTACAAAGGTGAGGCTCCAAAAATAAGATTGAGCAAAAAATAGGGCTAGAACATCGTGGAACGCAATAAAATCCATAAATAAATCATCAAAATCATAAAAATATGTCACAACTGAGGTTAAATACTAGGCATACCTACAAGGGTTGCGTAGAAACAATACCTTTACACTACTCACGACTAAGGAATGCAATACCGGCAAACAGCGTAGACAGCACCAAGCCCTAAGTAGGGTCATCACAAGAGCCGACTTCACATAAATATTGGGGTGGGGGTAGGGGCAAGATTGACTACAATAATATTTTTTATACTTCTTAAGGAATTGTTTTGGGTGAGAAAGTGCCTTACCCCCTAAAGAAGGCGCCTATGAGAATCATGCCGAATAAATATGGAACAGAACATCAGTAATTAACACGTCAGTAAAGAAAAAGTTTATTCAAGCCTGCTTTATCTTTGACCGATTGTGAGGAGTAGGAGAAGAGACGCCGAATGTGTGTTTCCGGGAGGGCGCCAAGACTTGAAGGCGTACCGGCATTTTGCTCGACATGAAAACAGCATGGTTCTTCTATTTTACACTCGTTATTCTGTTCGAATACTAACTGAACATTATTTCTGTTATTATCAATGAAAATAATAAGTTTTCTGCTGCTTTTTAAATTGAAATGAACGAATTTCCATGGGAAGTCGAAGGACTGGTTCGACCCCCCCACCCCCCCCTTCCCGACATCTATGTATAGCCATGGACACTTCTGGCTTATAATGATCCCATTTCCTTTGAATGATATCGCTACAACCCAGAAGTGTCTGTGACTGTAGGCTATGTACGTACAGCATATTCTGCATGATATTTATTTATATAAAATCAGAACGCAATCTTAATGTATCCATATTTGTGTGAGGGTGTTGTAATGTTCACATGAATTTGTCTCAGTTACTATTCATATCATTATTACAAATTTCAAGTTGCGATATATCTGGGAAACTGTATATAAATCGATGAGAGACAATTAAAATCATAGACGATGTAAACTAGCATAAAACATAGTAAAATACCGGGTGTCCCAGAAGTCTTTCCCTGATTACAAACTTTATTCATATCCGCTATATGCAATGTAGAGATGTGAAAGTGGTGCCAAAATGTTGTAAAACTAAACAAGTTTATTTGTTGCAGGTTTCAGTAATGTGGCTGTAGTGTAGCGGTGTCAGTGCCAAGGAATCCGGAATTAATGCTCTTGACATCGGGTGGCATCTATCCATACAATGTTTCTTGGACTTGACAGGATTTGGGAATGAAGATAAATTCCATTTTTTAAATACCAACTTATTGATGGCAGATATTATAGACGAAAGAATTCTGTACATTTGAAAGTTCCTCTGCACTGTTATTGGTGACCGGGTCTCTTGATACCAGAGGACATGCTGAGCTTTTTCCTGATTTGTGAACATTTCCGGTTTTCTGGGCACTGACACTACAGCCACGTTACTCAAACCTGCAACAAAAAAAACTTGGTTAGTTTTCCAACATTTCGGCAGCACTTTCACCTTCATATAGCGGATATGAATAAAGTTTGTAATCAGGGAAATACTTCTCGGACACCCAGATAAGCATTGAATCCTAATGAAAGAGATATGCAAATAATAGGTTCACTTAGGTTAGTTATTCATTTGGATGATCTACTTGAAGAAGAAGAATTAATAACATCAAAATATTTATTGAATAGTTATACAACACTTACTTGATGATATCATTTATCGCTGACATATACACTGTGCAAGGTCCATATTGAGATTTTATGAATTCCGGAAGTATAAAAGTTTCTCTGTTAACTTTGACTGTCATCCGAGAATGATCTCGAACCTGTCAAGAGGAAAGATGCAAGTCGATAAGCAGAGAGAATGATAATTAGAAATTGATTGATTGATTTATTTAGTTTATTTTACTTCGCGTTTTGTGCCTCTTGGCTAATTTGCGAAGATAGTGATAAAATAATGAAATTGATGAATGGACATTCACAAACAACCAAGCCCGAGCTGGATTAGAACCCGGGACCTCTGCCGTCGCAGCGCGATATAATTAGAAAATAAATGGATAGAAAATAATATTTACAGAATGGACCGGGGGTGGGGGATGAGAGTAACGGTGAAGAAAGCATACCAGAAGTAAATAAATAATGAGATGTAAACGGAAAAGAATACAGAGAAAGATAAAAGGAAAACAAAAATACGAATAAATCATGACTGAGAAAGATCCAGAGAGAATAAGTATGTATATTATAATAACTAATGAAACAGCCCATGTAATCATTGCTATATCTGCCAATTCTCATTTATCAATACGAGCGGGTGATGTAAAGTGGCGCGACCCAGAAGAAAATTATTTATTTATTTCAGAAATTGAACGCAACAGGTATATTACCCAGTTATTGCATTCATTATACAATAGTTGAGATAACATTATTTATTAATTTCACAGAATCAATGTAATATAATATAATATATTAAACAGAAAAAAACATTTAACGAACATACAGGTCTTAGGTTCTATCGTAATTTATGTAATTTTAATATTTTCCTTTTCAATATTGGGGGTTGGGCAAAATACGTAGGTCCACACTTCTTTCACTTTTAATGATATCGTTAAATGTTTTGCACATGTTCCAAATTGGGGATATTGTCAGTGCGTTGGTTCTACTTCGTTGGAGGCTGAAAAGTTGCTCTCGTGGTCGTATCTTGGTTGAGGGGACGTAGAAATCGAGCTGTGACAGGACGAATGCGATTATTTAGGATTTTGTGGAGGAAAGTGAGCTAGTGCATGATGCTTCTGTTGACAAGAGTTGTTAGGTTGAAATATCTGAGAAGGATCTCACGGGATTCTATTTGAGGGTAAATAGTATCTAGTTTGTACTTTTACGTGTCTTAAGAATTTAATTTGAATTTGTTCTATTTTGTATACGTCTTGCTGGGTTTGAGGGTGCCGCACTATGCTTGCGTATTCAATCTTCGCTCTAACGTAAGCATTATAAAGCATCATTAAGCTTCCGACACTTTTAAACTCCTTGCATGTACGCATTATAAATCCCAGAAGTCTGTAAGTCTCCTTTGTTATGATGTTAACGTGCGCGTGAAGTGTAGGAATGAAACAGAACTACTAGATCTTTGATTGTTTCTACCTGTTTTAATTTTCTTTTATGCAATATTCGTATTTTATTGATATAGTTTTTCGAGTATATGACATTTGGTAACATTTTTGGCTAGATAAGATTAGTTTGTTGCTCTCGCACCATCCCACAAGACTGTTTATGTCCGCTTTTAACTCGCTGCAGTCACTGTAACTGCATACTCTTTTGTATATTTTTAAGTCATCCGCAGAAAGTAAACTACCCGATTGATTCAAATATTCATGAAGAACGTTTACATTCATGAGAATGAATAAGGGACCAAGGTTAGAGCCTTGGGGAACTCCGGATGTAGCCTCAAATACATCAGAAGTATTTTCATGAAACAAACATGATGTACTGTTTGCGGTTTGTTAAGTAGGATTGCCTGAATTCTGATAATTCTTCTTGAACAGCAATACTAGAATTTATAATACACAGTAAGAAGCAATGACACATACCTGGTTGTAAATTTCACTTAAGTTAAGTTTGCTAATAGATTCATCTGCTTCGTATTTGATGAGGTTCTGGATTGTAGAAACATTCATGTGTGCTAAATCAGACACAAACTCTTTGTAATACTTCTGATTGTTCTTATATAAGTCTCCAAATATCCTATAAAGAGAAAGTTTACGCTTTAGGTACGTTCATAGTGATAAGCTGGGAACTAATTAATGTGTACCAAATAAGTGTTAGATATGTAAATTGTAAGGTGTAGCAGTGTCCACGTTACAAATATATATATAAACTTAATATTTTTCTTTGTTTTGTACTTATAATTTTATATGTTAATGGTTAATTACCAAGGAATGTGGAACACACCTCGTATATAAACTATACATCCTGATGTTAAATATAAGTTCCAATGCCCGGTTCGCTCAACCATCTTTAAAACGTTCTTAACGAGTTGATAGTTAACGCATCACTAAAATCTTAGCAGCCTGTTAAACTTTTAATGTTCGCTCAAGCGATTTTATAGGCCCGTTAACTAACGACATGTTAGGGACGTTTTGCTTTGATGCCTTGCTATTCTCATACTTTGATACGAGAAATGAAACATTTTCATTGGTTGCACCGTGGACAGTAGACTGTGCGTAAGCGGATTTGGGCTTTTTTGTATGAAATCCCAGGAACAAAAATAAATAATGTAATGTGTAACACACAAATATATGTTTAAGAAATGAATGTTAGTTAGGTATTTACGTCCGCACACCGAAAATGTTATGTATTAGGATTAACAGTTACATTGTAATTTCGTAAGTTAGATTTAAATGCGTGTCTACCGACTGCCAATACAAGATCATAAATATATAAATAAAAATTACTGTTCTAGGTTAGGGTAATCTGTTTGAAGTTTGATAAATTTAATTATATTAAAATGGCATTGCAAAAGAGGCCTAAAGGTGGAAATGAACGTGTGTTTGCTATAATAATTTTCCTCAACAAAAGAGAACATTTCACTAAATGTTCACCATGCATAACTTAACTTACTGTGCCATGGCAATTAAATAATATGTAAATATTGCAAGTCACTTCTATTGGCATTGATGTGAATGTGGCATTGCAAACAAGAAATCTACTGTTTCCAAATAATCACAGACAAAAAAAGAAGGCACGTAAAATGTTTACCAGTATGATTACCGTTCATGCATATGTACAAGGGACGTTTCTGAATGGTTGTGTTTTTGTTTCGTGCAAATATTTTTCAAAGAAAAAATATATATAATACAATACGATATTTTATATTTGATTTATCATAAATGGTAAAAATGACATGTACACTGTTAGACAGTATCCTCACCACTTGTACGAACGTACCGTGCAAAGAATAATTTCCGAATGCGTGGTAGTGTGTTTTACAAACAAATATGCATACTTTTATAATGTCCATGCACGAAACTATATTACCAGAAACAGCTTAGGATTAAGCTTTTTTCTTAATGAAACATACATGTGTAGTACGGTACTTTACATTATGTTTGGTTATTCATTATGTGATGAAATTGTAGTCATTCAGAAAATGTACCTTGTATATGCAACGGTTGATTAATATGATATTTTACATTTGATTTATCATAACTGGTAAAAAAAAACAAAAAAACAAGTGCACTGTTAGACAGTACCATTACCACTTGTACGTATGTACAAGGAAAAATTTCCGAATGGATGGTAGTGTGTTTTTCAAACAAATATGTATACTCTTACAATGTCCATGCACGAAACGACACCACCTTTAAACTGCTTAGGACCTGAAGCTTTTTAATGAAACATACATGTGTAGTACGGTTCTTTACAATATGTTTGGTTATTCATTATGTGATGAAATTGTAGTCATTCAGAAAATGTACCTTGTACATGGAACGGTTGATTAATATGATATTTTACATTTAATTTATCATAACTGGTAAAAAATATAACAAGTGCACTCAGACAATATCATTACCACTTGTACGTATGTACAAGGAATAATTTCCGAATGTCCATGCACGAAACTATACACCTGAAACTGCTTAGGACCTCAAGCTTTTTTCTTAATGAAACAACATATGTAAGCTATATTACGTGATGAGATGGTAGTCGTTCGTAAATGTACCTTGTACATGTAACAGTTGATTATTTTTTTCAATTTTTAAGTGCTCTTTTAGTTTGTTATGAATACGATTTAATTTCCATTTGCACCGTTATATTTCAGCCCATTTTCAATATACTGCCTAATAATTATTTTGATTTTGTGATTATATTAAGACTCACGTTATATTAAACAACATGTTTTATTCTACAGTACTTACGTACAGCTACGAGCTAAATAAGTAAATAGGTTAGGCATGTTTTCTTTATTTCTGTACTTGGTTAGGTTAGGCAGGTCAGGTTTGGTGCTTTTAGCATCTCCAGTTTTCTACAGCTGTCAATAGCCGCTTGTGATTCAGAATATAGAATGATGAACTTTTGTGTCGAGCATTCTCGTCACTGCATTTTTTTTTCAATTATGTTAATTGGAGTAGGTGGATAATAATTTGAAAAGTTCGAAAGAACAATTCCCTACTACTTTGAAAGATTGCAGGCTACATTGTGCACAAATTTATTTTACATTAAATGAGAGTACAGGACGTGTATTGCCAATTTCTAGGACAGTTGCTTCATTTTAATTTTATCTCTAACGTTTTCCGAAATTTTTCAGTTTAAAAAACAACATAAAATTGGAATGGTAGTTATAAGCAGACATAAGCATAAACACAAGAAACCACGACTTTCTCCAGTTTCTATGTGATCCACTGGAAAACGGCTAGACGACGACACCGAATATTTTGGTGAATAACTTCACCTTATACAAATTGAAGTATGTAAAAGGAGGTTACATTATTTTAAAAAGTCATGCGATATTTTGTGTTTATGGTTACAGTGCATTGAAGGTGGAAGCCCAATATGCATTTTAAAAACATCAAGTTCGTATAATTAACTATAAGCATACATTTTTGGCTCGACAGGCAAAATTAATAAAATTTGAATAATGTGTGATGATCACGATGCCATTATTGACAAAACTTTAAAAAGTACATTGATACAATATTTCTCATTTAACTTACATGTGATTTCTGATTTGCAGTACGAATTTATAATGTGAAATACGAAATGGAAAAATTATTTTTGCTGTAGAAAGAAATCGAACTAGTGTATGTTTTGCGATGGTATGCAAATAATGTGTTCAAATCGGTTTGGGATAACCTTTCAACACAACAGCTGGCATACGCAATTTCGCCATCTTATTTCCGACACAACACAACGCGCTGTTAAGCACTTTAATGAAGGAAAAGAGTGCCTTTAGATTTAACGACGACATTAGAGGTCTGTTAGCCTTAACGAAGGTTGGAGAAATGCCTCAATGTGCTAATGTAGCGTTAACTTGATTTAACGCTTCTTTAAAATTTAACGCGCGTTGAGCGAACCGGACACATGAGTTTGTTTCTTTCTGCCAGCAAGATGAGCTGGAAGTTTATTACAATGCAAGAAAGCTAACGCTATTGTGTAAGAGCCAGGCAGACTCAACCTTATGAAAACGTTGTCACGTGGAAAAGACGAAAGATTAGGCTGTCTTTCCCACGGTATATCTGTCGTGTCCCTTGGCGGACAATAATTAAACTTATATCATAATAATCCATGATTCTTTTACTGCAAGACAGTGTATTCAGAATTTAGTTACGTTAACGTAAAAGAAAGTTATGCCCGCGCAAGACAAAACCTGTATACGTATAAATATTTTTTGCTTAACAT
This sequence comes from Lepisma saccharinum, assembly GCF_977018435.1. Lineage (NCBI taxonomy): Eukaryota > Metazoa > Arthropoda > Insecta > Zygentoma > Lepismatidae > Lepisma > Lepisma saccharinum. The sequence goes on along the minus strand of NC_139251.1, from coordinate 56,313,683 downwards.
TTTGACGATGTAAATTTTCTTTCTTTTTCTTTGTTGTCATATCGCGCGGCTGTTGCAGGGAGAGAGGGGAGTTGGAAGAAACCATACTCCCTGGTCAAATTAAATACTGAGTGTAACAATAAAAATTATATTGCATATTTATTATTCACAAAAGGGTAAAAATAGTAATTTTTGCATGTAGCTAATTATGCTCCTCATTGATATTTAATTAATTTGTATTTTATTGTAATGTAAAATTGATGTTAAGATAAAAGTTGGTAAATCCTTCACGGCACCGAGAAATCCTATATAGGCAGCGAAGCTCGGTGGCCCGTCACAGAAATGTTCTAAACAGACAACCAACAACAACTCAGATATAACACGAAATGTCATAGCAAAACGGCCCTTTTAGGACCAAAAATTAAGATAGGCCCTTATTAGGACCAAAATCCTGTCGGCCCTTGTAAGGACCAAAACACTCAGTTCGTAATTGAACTACCATCACAGACCGAACCTCGAGCGACAGTTGCAGAGGTAACAGAAGCCAATTCATCACATTACGCCATTACCACAACTTTAAAACATATGGGAGTCAAGGAAACGGTACTTCTACAAGAAAACTTCAAGAAATTTCAACTTCAACTTCAACTGGCCCGTGTCCTTTGTATTCGAACTTCTGATAAATGCGGAACTTGTATAACCGTCTTTTCTTTCACCGTCGACCTTCTGCGTTTACATCCACTTCGATATTAGAAATTAGTTCATTCTGGGATTACCTTAGGACAGTTACTCAGGCCTCCCCGATGGCGCAGTGGTAGCGTCGCCGCCTTGTAATCAAGGGGTCCCGGGTTCGATACCCGGTGGAGGCACAAGTGGTTCGGATCCCACTTTAAACTGTAGGTCCAGTCCCGATTAGCCTTACTGTGCATAAAGTGGACTTAAAACACCAACTCAACAGGACAGTTACTTAGCTCTTCTGGTCAGAAGGCTTATATTCTCTCTCTTCTATGCTCCTGGTCAGGAGATATAATTGAGAGGGTTGTGATTGTCTTGAGATATACCGGAATTCGGGATCGGCCGATATACTATTGGTAGTCAACGTTTGTAACCCTGGTCAGGGTACACCTTTTCTTATTCTGTGGTCACGGATTAATTTTCGGTTCTCTGGTCAGAGGCAGGAGAGAGAAAAGGAAGTTGGACACTTAACTGGATATCCACAGAACCTAGTGGAAAGAAGCATTGTCGATCGCTTGTAGAATCTTGGTCAAGATCTATAAGTAGCTTGAGAACCTTTGACCCAGAATTACGGGGGACCTTACATCGGGGACTGAAGCAGCCGGATTAACCCGAACTTTGAGCCGAGGAGACTCAAGCCCCGAAGAGATACTGAGCGTGAAGCCGAGGCTCAATAGACCCATAAAACCAACTACGATCCAGGGCGGATCTTACAAAATATATATATTTAGTTATTTTAATCAAAATATGGACTAAAACATGCAATTTTCATGAAACTAGTGGCTGACGTAGTTAAATAAAATGAATTAGGCTTATATGACATTAGTTGTAATTCAAAATTGATATATAAAATTGGTTTTGTTTTCTGTTACCAAAACAATAGATTACCAAACTAGTAGAATCAATGGAAATTCAAATAGAAAATGTGTTTTACTTTTTAAGAAAACAATATATTACCAATCATTATTTTAAGCACTGAAACGCGAATCTCCTTCTGTTGTAATGACAGATTTGGATTGACCTTAACTTCGTTCAATATCGCATGATATAATGGGAGTTTATTTGAAATATTCAATAGATTTTACTGTGAAACCTTGAGCTTGAATTGAGTTCTAAATGGGAATGGGGTGATGTGATATATCAAATCAGGCCAGAATTTCACGAGAAATGCAGTGGTGAAGGTTATTTCGACGTATCCTTAACCAGTGAAACGTTATGAAGGAATCATTGTACCAATTTGCTCCTTTTCGAGGTGTCAGAAAAAAACATTAAAATGGCTCTAACGCATCGTTTCTCAACCTATGTTGTTTTAACATTTTAAATTAAACCCGTGTCGTACAAAGTCTAAACTCTACATTTCTGTTATTCGCATGTTAGCAAAAATATGATTATAAACTGGGTGCACACCCTTACATGTAATTCTGCCGGCGCCTCATGCTCATGCACCCATGAAGTGTAATATCCTTCAAGGTGGATCCCGGACTTTAAAAGGTTGGGAACCACTGCTCTAACGCATCAGTAACACATCGAGATCAAACTGACGTCTCGGAGAGAAGTTCGCATGTTATTACACATGATTTTGATTACGGATATTCCCGAACGGTTGAATTTTGTGACTGGTTGTTTGGAACAATTACAGTGTGTTTTTCGACTAGAATGAAAAGTCCTTCACTGTGACGAGGCTAATTTTTATGCAGTGGTCGAAAGTAGCGCGCTAATTGTAGCGGCGCTACTGTAGCTACATACAAAATTTGTAGCTGTAGCTGTAGCGGCGGTACATTTTGAAAATTGTAGTTGTAGCGATAGCGAAGCTACAAAATTCCTATGTTTGTAGCGAAAATTTCGCTACAGCTACATTTCTTCTCAGCATTTTGAGGTAATTTTGAATGTGGCAACAGCTTTAAAAGAATCTACAATAACGCTTACTTTGCAGGAGATTCATAAATACAATGTCTATTACATGGAAATACGGATAATATAGATTATAAATATTTTGATGTCACAATATAGGTATCCGCGTAATTTATTTCATTAGTATCTTAATAATTCTAATATCCAGATAACTAACTGATATATATGAATATATTCCAGCTAACAGCTACTTTTTTTTTAGATTTTGGGAAAATGCTTCATTTGTGGCACCCCTGAAAAAGAATACATCATTTGCGCCACCCCGGAACATATATTGTAAATATCTCAAGTATAAGAGGCAGCAAAATGTCATTAATTACTGTGCAAAACACAACTTGCAGTAAAAAAGGAGCGATCCATTTTCCACTAGAATGACAGCAATAGTGCCAGCAATGGCTGAGTATGTTAACAGAACTGTCAGATTTACACATCAGTTTTCTCAATATATTTTCCTTTAGCTTTTCTGTTACTTTAGCTAATCATGACAATGAAGATCAATCTTTTATTTAGTAAATATCTTATCTAAAGTGAAGGGGTCCCGGGTTCGATACCCGGTGGAGGCACACAGTGGTTCGGATCCCACTTTAAACTGTAGGTCCAGTCCCAATTAGCCTTACTGGGCCTCCCCCATGGCGCAGTGGTAGCGTCCTTGCCTTGTAATCGAGGGGTTCCGGGTTCGATACCCGGTGGAGGCACAAGTGGTTCGGATTCCACTTTAAACTGTAGGTCTAGTCCCGATTAGCCTTACTGTGCATAAAGTGGACTTAAAACAGCAACTCAAACCAAATCAAACCAAACCAATTAGCCTTACTGTGCATAAAGTGGAATTAAAACAAAATGTCAATCAATCAATCTTATCTAGAGTCGCTTTCTGCCACTTTTGGCTGATTGTGAGAATGAGGAAGAATGATGAATGATGATGAGCAGTGTGGGGAATGGAGGAGCAGGAGGATCCCATCATCCAGGCGTCTTTCCTAGTTTTTATTTGGAGTCCACTTTATGCACAGATAAGCAAATCGAGACTGGTTTCGATCCACTATGTGACTTAACTCAATATTTATTCTCAAGGAAAATATGTTGATATATATAGTTATGTAAATAATTCTACCCAATTTTATTTGTGTATAGTTGTAATCATTAATTTTGTGTCATCCTAATTGCAATACTCGTATATCAAATTTGAATTGATCTGCCGCTTACAAAGGTACGTTATTCTCAAACACTATATTGAAAATAAATAACTGAAGTAACACTGCTATGAAAATTACCGAAAGACGGGAATCATGATTATAAATAGAGGACTAAAAGTGGTAAACGTTGTAAGTTTCAAAAGCGAAAGTGTTGGGAAATCGTATCGTTCCGCACATCAGCCCGTAAGAACGTGCACACTCGTGACCTCTTTACACGCCCTTTGAACTACTTAGAGGGATACCAGCCACTTTCACGTTTGCCACATTATAAAGGATGGCACATTTCACAGTTTAACGTGGAAAACGGTGTTTGAATTATTGTGGCACTTACAGCCTTTACCAATTTTAGTCTTCAATAACATAATATTTTTTCCAGTAAGTACAACTATCATGCTAGAGTCTTCTTTGGAATATCCATGTGGTTGTTAATTTTTTTTATGCAAAAGTAGCGGAAAAGTAGCAAAGTAGCGAGTAGCGAACAGGTTTAGCGTAGCGAGCTACCTTTTGGAAAATGTAGTTGTAGCTGTAGCTAAGCTACATTCTTGGAAGAGTAGTTGTAGCTGTAGCGAAGCTACTTTTAAAATGTAGCGTTCTGATAACTGTTTTATGTTCATATGGAAGTTTGGAAGTTAATAAACAAAATTTTCGGTGCTTTTTGTCTGAAACCCACTTTGGACAATAACTTTCTCACAACGTTCACATAGCATTCTCACGCTACGACGGCAAGGGTCCCGGGTTCGAATCCCGTTTCGGGCTTGGTTGTTTGTGAATTTTCATTCATCAATTTCATCATTTCATCACTTATCCCCATCTTCGCAAATTAGCCAAGAGGCACAAAACGCGAAGTAAAATAAACTAAATCAATTAAAAAAAAATTCTATTCGAATGTCTCCACACTTTTGGACCACCCTGTATATTCCTTTGAATTCCATTTCCCTCTCCTAGGGACTGGCCTTTGCAGATTATGCTAGATTTTACCATTATGTCAAATGCAGGGTGCTAAGTGCCAACAAAGATCGAACTGTGCCTGATTTACTACCATTTTGCTGGGGTTGGCATCGCTGATTGAGGAAACTCTTGCTCCTTCTTTGGCCCTCTCCGATCTTCGCAAACTCCCCCCTCTCCCCACTACTCTTCCACTCCTTACTGTATCATGAATGGGTATGTTTTATTCGTGTTTCATCTTTGGTATCTGTTTTAAATGGATGTTTCAATCTTTATGGACCACCCGGTAGTATGTTCTCCTCTATAAGATTATTTTCTTTTATCCTTTTTGTTGCAGGGAAAAATATTTTATTATATTGTTTTGCTAGATATTTTACCAAGATTGATTGTTATTATACCATATCGCAGCATTTCTATTTCTATCACTTACTTCGTGTAAAATGTCTTCTGTAATCTACGTGTTGCTTTCTTGGGACAAACAGTTACGCTTGGTAACGGGATTTTCCATTCGTTGAAATTTTTTTCTATCACCATGACAACAGGGTTCTTCTGAAACTTCTGCCAGGACTCCAAAATAAGGTAGATTGTTATGAGAAGAAAAGAAACTACCACAATACTCCACAGTAACCTGGAAAAGAACATATGTTCGTATACATAGACTGTCCAAGAAGTACCCTAACCCCTGCATTATATTACGTGGTACATTTTACCCATATATATACTATATACATATATGACATATTTTCTTATCATAGATACCTACTTATTTTACATTATCAGACATTTGGGAACTTTGCATTATTTATTTTACACCATTTCATCCACGCGTTGTCGTTCATGCAGCCACACACAAGTCACTATATCTGAGCGGGCGGCCTATATGCTGGCAAGAGAAGTGAGGAGCTGGGAATACGCCGGAGACCAACCAGATAACAGCGGTAGCACCTAGAGTTAAGACATCGCGGGAGGAGGTGCTGCACGCACCTCGTTCTACAATGTGCTGGATTTCTCATCGCGCTGGATTGGTTGCCCCCCCACTTCCCTTGCCAACATGTAGGCCGCCTGCCGTAAGACCAGACAAGAGCTGCAGCCGTTCCTCAGCACTGTTACTATCAGCACATTCTCATTTCATCAAGTTTTAATGATGAAAGCATCACTTTGACGACATCACCTGTCCCATCACTTAACGTTTTTTTTCATCAAGTCTTGTTTCAAAATGGTGGTGAAAGTCAAGAGGTGTTATAGTAAAACTAGTCGCATTTCAAGCTGGCGGCTGGGAAACAACGAACCAGCGATCAGTTGAATTCTCTTCGAATGACATCGGCCATTTTCGTGTCACAAGGCAACGAAAGTTGCTGGATGGACGAAACAAACGAGCGTCGGTTACACAGCCTGTTGCCAGACGAAACAAATTAGTGTCGGATACACAACATGTTGCCAGACGAAACAAATGAGCGTCGGATACACAGCATGTTGACAGACGAAACAAATGAGCGTCGGATACACAGCATGTTGACAGACGAAACAAACGAGCATCTGATAAACAGCATATTGCCAGACGAAACAAATGAGCGTCGAATTCACAGCATGTTGACAGACGAAACAAATGAGCGTCGGATACACAGCATGTTGACAGACGAAACAAATGAGCGTCCGATACACAGCATGTTGACAGACGAAACAAGCGTGCGTCGGGGGGGAGCGTTAATTAGCGCTGTTACTGGATAAAATTTGTACAATAGTACACGATGCACGGAGAATTAGTACACAAAACATTCAAACACTGTACAGTCATGGACACTTCTGGCTTGTAATGATCACATTGGCTTTGAATGATATCGCTACAACCCAGAAGTGTCCGTGACTATACAAACAAGCTAATAAAAACAACTTTAAAAAAATACACGTAAGCTTGGAAACGTTGCAGCGAGAGAGCTATGTTACCCCTACAACTTTTCCTTCGCAACTGAGGTTGTTGACACTCATCAAGTCTCACACCCCCGAATACGATTAGTGGACAGATGCCAGTTGGGTCTCCGATGAGTAAAAAATACATTATTTCGTAGGTTAACTTAAATCAGTGACCTCCCATACCTTACCTCATACTTCAGATCATTCTCTTCGGCAAATAACGCAATAATCCCTGTAGTTTTGTACATGGCGTGTCTTCAGAATAAAATCTGAGTGAGACTGAATTTTTGCAGGATATCGAAACTCTGACATCCGCATCCATTACTAGGATAATTCTATCATATCGGGCACACCGTTGCTTCTTAAGTTATGGCACTTCGTGTACGGCCCTCATATACCATATATGTTCCAACTATACATCCGTTCGGTACAAGCTCGAAGCAGCCGATTTCGTCATCTTTTGCACCGAGGCGGCCAAAATCCGGAATCAGAACGCGCTACTTTCTGAACATCCTGCACCATAAATGCCCTCCCCGGCGTAAAGTCGGACAAATACGATTTACCTGATCTGAGAAATCAGATATCCCTACATTACAGGTGAAATTCTCCAATAAAGCATAAATTGTTCATGTTACTATACATTTTATACATAATTTTATTTTTTTAAAATTTCTAGCAGTACTGTTGACAGTAGCCAAAATATTATATTTACAACAATTGAAGATCATATTTAGAGTATTAAACTTTAAAGAGAAATTTAAAATAGGTTGATAAATAGCCTAGAAACACAAAAAGTGTATAAAAGTATGAATTTCGCCATTTTGAATCCAATATGGCGGCTAAGCTCCAAAATGAAACTCAAGGTTTCTACACAACTTGGATGTGCTCTCTCCAATGATGCTAACAATGACCAAATTAGAAGTGTCAGTTTTGAGATATAGACTTCTGAGAATGAACCAAATTTGGAGGGAATGGGGTTAATGATGGATGACTCACTAAGTATTTGAGTATGCAGAACACAATGTACGCAGCTTTACGATATGTCCATGGCCAATGAACTGGAGAAATGTCAATCTCTCAAAGTAATTTATTTAGTAGTTACAGCTTGCTAAAAGTTGAGCGGGATTCATTGCGACGTTTGTATTTCACACGGTATTGAAAACGTTACCTTCACAGAAGCAGCTCTGGCGCCCAAACCAAATTACTTCTGAATCTGAAACTTTGCATGTCTTCATGTGGAATACGTATACACAACCTGTAGAAGTTTCGCCAAATTGAAGAGAGTCGAGGAGAGACCCTTAAACCACTTAACATGGAGTGACGTTATATTAAAATATCTAATATCTCTCTCACTTCTATGCTGTTTCTTAGGTTCCTTGCAGAAAAAAATGTAACTAAATTAATTTCTCAAAATTATTATATTTTAAGGAGTTTTCTTGAAGTAATAAAATGAAAATTTGCTAAATTATATTGGAGGAAAATTGGTAATTTTGTAAACTGATAGCGTGAATGGCAACAGTTTTCAGTACAGTACGGATAAATATTTTCCATCGCAAGAGATGCATTCAAATTTCTACAATAGTGAAGAATATTCTCATTGAGTGATCAAAATGGTTTGTCAGGCAAAACATAAAGAGCACAATACATTATTTCGTAAAAAAATAAATAACTTACCATGTTAATGTGATGCACTGCGATCCACTAAATACATATTGATAGATCCTTCTTTAATTTTATTTTCTATTATTGAAGAAATCAAAATTTGTACCATAATAATAATTCTTAACTCAATAAAAAAACACAAAGATGCACAAATACCGCATTTTATGTAAAAATGAAATGTAGACCCGAAATACATACAAAACCTCAAAACACATAAAAATATGTAACATGAAATTCACATGTATGGTTCCTAACAACGTAATTTGCCGACACTTTCCTACATACAAAGAAAATAATATGTAATTACCTAGAATTATATAATGGTAGATTTCTATTTACTTTCATAATTGCATCACCTTTCGGAGTACTATATTGCTTCCTTGCAGCCCTGAATTCCATATTACGTATAATCGTTGTAAACCTAGCATTAAAAAAAATAGTGATTGATGAAACATTTCACTAACCTTTCCACAAACCATCTCTTCTTCCTTGCTATTTCCCCCAATCCGTGAAAGGATGTCTCCAAACATATTTCTTCCAAAAACTGTTTCATCGTTCAAGATACCTAAACAGAGATTATAATAATTAATGAAGAATGAAACTATCTTGTTCGTTAATAAATAATTCTTATTTAGTTATATGTTTTCAGAAAATTTATATTAAGAAATATGAGTGAGTGAAATAATAAAGAATCTCAAACTGGACGTACGGTCACGGACATTTGTGAATCTAGGGATTGAAGACCAGGGTACGATATCACTGAAGACTGGTGGGGGGAGAAAGATCGTAATCTACAAGCTCCCCTCACAAACATATTCATAAATTACATGATATACACATTTATAATGTTATTAAAAGTGAAAATAAATTACTAAATTAAAATAATATTATTAATAATAATTACATAGAAAGAAAATAATATGTAACTTTTATGTATGTATATCAGATATCATGAAGTAGCAAATTAAATCCTTTACTTACTGGTTAAAGATGTTAATAGATTATGAAATAGCTGAAATGGTTTTATTAATTAATGTTTTCATTTAGTTATTCCTTTATATTAATATAAATCAATTAGATTTCATAGTCATTATTGTTTTGAATTCTTGTTTTACTTTTGTTGTGTGTATTGATGTAGATTTCTTAATGATCCCTTGAGAGAGAAAGAGCATTCAACACTCACAAGCATACTACTTTGTGTGTGTTTTCGATATTATTCTTAGTAAAGTATATTCAAAAATAAAAGTAATTGCTTTTATTTTGCTTGTTATAACAAAAACTCTCCCCCACCCAATTTTTTGGTGGTGGATTTTTGATGCCAAGATTGTTGGTGGGGGGAAATCCCCCGTTCCCCCCCCCCCTAGGATTTCTCACCAAAGAACCAGAAGCTGAGACCACATTTAAAATTTCATTTTGGCTTTTCAAAACGTTAATTATCTTTGAATTTTTGTTATAAGTCCATTTCATGGACAGACACCCTAATTGGGACGCGACTCACATCCATTTTAAAATGGGATCCGAACCACTATGTGCCTCAACCGGCTATCGAACCTTTTTAAAACGTATTCCATTCTTCGTTTACTAATATACAGGGTGGTCCAAAAGTGCAGAACGAGCCAAATAAAACTAAAATGCATGCATGCGGTTATTGAAATTGTATATGTGTTCATGTAGTTTGGGATGGTGGAAAACCTACCGAACCGCTTTGGAATATGATCGCCATCTTGAAAGCCGCCATCTTGGATCGAGATACTTTTTTTTTAAATGGGAACCTAGTCATGTGACACATGAAAGTACACTGAAAGAAGCTCACAAACACGATGATAGCATTCATTTTTGCAAGACTTTTTTCATGTTCATGCTACAGGATGTTAAAGAAGTGTTTTCAACGATTTCTCTCATTGTTGCTGGTGCACTAAGAAAATGAACCTCACACAAGCAGAACGCTTGGAAATCATCCTGATGTATGGGGGAAAGAATCTCGAAAGTCATCGCCTATGAGTTCATTCAGCGCCATCCAGAACGAGCTCTCATTGTTGACAGCACTGTGCGCAAACTGATCGCTAAGTTCAGAGAGACTCGATGTGTTGCAAACAGGCCCAAATCAGGTAGGCCTAAGGTAGCCACAGATGAAGCGACATCAACAGCTGTGTTGGCGGCAGTTACGTCGAGTCCGCACCGTAGTACCAGTAGTCATGCTGCTGTTGCTGATGTGAGTCGTGCTTCCATTATGAGGATTCTGAAAGGCACAAATGGCATCCATACAAGATCCAGTTGCTTCAACACCTGAGTAACGCCGATACTGACCGCAGGGTTGAATTTGCAGAAGAAATGTCCCGTAAGGTGTTTCAAGACCCTACCTTTCCTCACAAGGTGTTGTTCAGTGATGAAACAAACTTTTATCTCAATGTGAGCAGACAAAACATGAGATACTGGTCTGAATCGAATCCTCATTGGGTGGATGCCAAGGATTATTTGAACTTACTGGATACACAAGTGTTTCTATCTCTCATGATCGAGAATGGCATTTTCCCTGGGTTCTTTCAACATGACGGCGCTCCCCCGCATTTTGGTCACAATGTTAGGGACTATCTGAACATCCAGTTTCCCAATCGGTGGAAAGGTCACAGGGGGCCTGTGGAATGGCCACCACGCTCGCCGGATCTGACCCCCACGATTTTTATCTGTGGGGCCACGTGAAATCACTGGTCTATTCCGTAAAAATTCGTGACATGGTACATTTGAAATACAGAATTGTCGATTGTTGTGCAAGTATCACACCCGACATCTTATCTAAAGTTTATCAGGAATGGGTGAATCGACTCAATATAACACTGGCCAACAATGGTGGACACATTGAGCATATCCTCTAACATCCTACAACAATGAGAGAAACCGTTGAAAACACTCCTTAACACCCTGTAGCTTGAACATGAATAAAGTTTTGCAAGAATGCTACCATCGTGTTTGTGAGCTTTTTCCAGTGTAATTTCATGTCAGAAGCCTAGGTTCCCATTGAAAAAAAAAAGTGATTTCGATCCAAGATGAAAAGCGGTTTGGTAGGTTTCCCCCATCCCCAAACTACATATACACATATAAAATTTCAATAACCAGTTTTATTCGGTCCGTTCCGCACTTTTAGATCACCCTGTACATACTAGCAGTTGAGACAGCATAAAAAAATTCAGTAGTGAAATACAAAATTGTAGTTCTACTATACGGGCCCCCAAAATAAGTCGTGCTCTTTATCCAAATATCAACTGTGAAGAGTTAAGATGCATATTATATTCGCGACCTTGAATTTTACATTTCATCATATCGTATGGTGTTTAAAATTGGTATTACACAACAAGTATTAAAAAATGATTGACAAATATTTTCTCTCTTCCGTGGACACTGTTAAGAAATGTCGAGCATAAGCATCTCAAGCTGATGGTGATTCCTACAATCATTACTTTTTGTTTTGTATTCAGAGTTTTTCAAATAAATTAATAAACTTGCATTTTTTATTTATCTTAGAATTCTGATGCCCTGCTTTAATGTTGATACCGTTCTATCGTACCTTCAATATGCAAAGGATGAATGATTTATACTATGATAAGGGTCAAATTAGGTTAGTCTTAACCTATAAAGTGTTTTGGGGGTTCGATAACATTGGATATGTCGCTGGTATACAAGAGTTGGGGAATCTTCTGGTGCGCAAGAATTCAAGAAACGGCCGAGCGATTTTGAAAAGAATGATTTGCTTGCTAACGGGAGAAGAAAATATGTAGGGTCAGGCAATATATATATATATCCACTGTTTGCATGTATTTCTGTAGCTAAGGTAAAAGCAAGTTAGTGGTAATTGATAGATAACATAATGACATTTGTAAAACAATATCACAATACGGTTTGTTTGTTTACTTTGAATTAATATTATTATTTTTAAATCACATCAGGTAGATAGTCATCATTCCGTGTTGTACACTAACGGAGTCGACGGACAAAATTACCCATTACAGACACCAGCATTGCGGGTGGAATTGGCTGGACATCTTCCCTAATTCTTCTCTTCAGGGTCCCTAAGTTAAGGATACGCGTTCAAAAACTCAGCTCTTGGGGTAACCCCAGAGAAACAAAACGCAAGCAGTCAGTGTGTGCTGTGAAGCTACTATAGAACGTACCATACATTACTTTTAAAATATGCATCTCCCACAAAAACCAGGGTGTTGAGGTGTCCAACGCTCCATTGCTACAGAAATGGTATCCCTCGGGATCTTTTTCTATTATTATTTGCTTTATTTTACTTCGCTTTTGTGCCACTTTTGGCTAATTTGCGAAAATTGGGATGACATGATGAAAATGATGAATGGACACTCACAAACACCCATGCAAGGTCGGGATTTGAACACCGGACCCCTGCCCCTCGTTACCTAGGATAGGGTTTATCCCTACTGCGGCAATTTCGAAAGTGGTAGATATATGGCTGTACAGTAGCTCTCAAAAGTTTTAGGACAACGACAGTTTAAACTAGGCAACCTAATTTACACAAGGCGTTGGTGGGTTGCGTGTAGAATCAGGCTCAATTTCAGGGTTGCCACATGCACAATAGATATTTATAAAATACGCGAAAGGAATAAAAACAAGTAATATTGTATAAAATTATTAAAAAATATCACTATTATATCGCAAGTGACAAAATTCTTTCTGAAAGAAAAAAAAATAGGTTTTCTAGTGTTTCATCGCTGATGAGTCTACAGAAAGGAAAAGAGGTGAGAGAAAACGAAAGGTGACAAAGGAGAGGAGAAAGAGAAAGCGAAAGGAGAAGAGGAAAAGTAGAAGAGAGAAGACAGAGAGGAAAGACGAGGAGAGAAGATGTAGTGAAGAGAATGGAAAAAGATTCTAGGAGAGATGAGGAAAATGAAGCAAAGAAGAGAGAAGAGGAGACGAGAAGAGGGGAGTGGAGAGTAAAGTAAAGGAGAGAAAAAGAGAAGAACGAAAAGAAGAGGAGAAGAGTGCAGTGGGGTCGGAAATCTAAGACAGGAGAGGAGATACGAGGAATGGAGATGAGTGGGATGGAGATAAGATGCGAGAAAAGTAGGGAAGGCGATATGAGATAAAAGCAGAGCGAGCAGAAGGAGGGGAGAAAAGAAGGAGAAGGAGAAGAGAAGAACAGAAGGGACTGAAGAGAAGAGGTAGTTGCAGAAAATATCGTCTCAACGTCAAGAATTGATGCATTGGCCAAATTATCGACATGAAACATTCAATAACATTTTGAAATGTACTGGAGAATGTATTAGATCGGTTCGAAATGCCTTTTGGCTTAGTTCAGAGCAAGGTAAAAATCTTCCATGTAAGATCTTTGATTTTACCTGCGATTATACCACTAAAAACATGAATGTAATTTGAATATTTATAAGAATTATCCAATTTTTGTCCACTTCTCGGTTCGTTGAAATGGAGATTTTGTAATTTAATATTTCCCCTACCCCCCATCGTTAATTCCAAACTGAATCATTCCGTTTCACACGGCGTGGACAATGAACACAATGGGATAGGTCTAAAACTTACGAAAATATTCTGCCACCGGAAGGGTTTGAACCTACGACCATCAGATTGACAGTAATGAACGGTAAACACTACCCTACAAGCTTTTGCTCCTGAAAGTAAGTAGAAGGAGCTGACCAATGTGAAATGTAGATGCAACTCTCCTCCTACATATAATGTGCAAAGAATACTTGTTTGTAACAAAGAAAACGAAGGCAGTACGACTCGGCGAAAACATTTAATGGAGAATTGCACATGCTGAAAACTTTTCGTTCGATATTTGCGGAGGTATCCTTGCATTGAACTCGAGTGGGAAAAGGGGTAAAATTAGTATGTCCTGAATTGCCACAAATATAAATAGTTATTTCATTAATATTTATCAATGTCTTTGAAGCACTGTACAAAGTATACAATAACTAATAACAATCATGAATGAAAGGTGCGCAGCACAATATATTTTTCCTATAGAGATCTGAAAGAATATAAAAAAATACTGAAATATTTTTCCTTACCTTACCTTCATTACATGCTGAAAAAATATGTTGACGTAACACAATCTCTATAGTGAGGATAAGATGAAGAGGCACATGTTGCCCTTGTGTCAGCCTGGTGGATATTTGAGTAGATAACTGGAAAGTTATATTCAAACATTGGTACCGTGCGTTACTGCTATTTAGTAAGAGGCAATAACATATTCGTCATTCTATATACGCGATAAGCTCAATCAATATTGTTTCGCATGTTTAGTTTTACCTAAATATATTCATTATGCATGTATTTGTCACATTATTGCAGTCAGCTCTCTTGGTAGAAGGGATAAAGTATATCGAACGAACCCTGTTATTCCTATACTAATAAAATGCATGTGAACCAGTGGCGGATTCACGTTCCTATTTATGTGGGACAGTCTCTAATTTCTTCGACATCCACAAAATACCTTACTTTCCCGTCCACTTCTGAACTAGGGAGAAAATATTTCCTACGTTCCTCCCGATGCCCGATTCGAATATCTGATCCGTAGAACATCCGATTCAAATGTCTGATCCGGATGAGAATATCCGATTCTGATGCCTGATCCAGATGAGAATATCCAATTTGAATGTCTGATCCGGATAAGAATATCCGATTCCAATGCCAGATCCTGATAAGAATATCTGATTGGAAAACCGATTATTTTGAATAATGCCAACACCTATCCATAGACAATCTGTAAGCTTAAGGATAGTCAGATAGGAACAAATCATAAAACCTGCAAAATGTACACTAAACATAACATAAAATGGCTATTTACATCAACTGCACAATATATTTTTATAAATGTACACATGTGTGTAATAGGTTACGTAAGATAAATATTTAATTATATATACTGCTGGACAATGAAAACCGGACACTTTAATATTTGACATCTGAATTGCAATAACAGCTCGCACGTATATTCCAGAATGTTCGGCAGATCATGTAGTACCATATGCACCATTCATAGGCTCGGACTTTGTTTATGCATTCGTACTTAATTCAGTTTCTGCAACATTTAGTTAGCCCTTGTACCGGAGCTTTTATCGACCCATTGCGTTATCACAAAAAATGCAAGTGTCCGGTTTTTTTTGTCCAGCAGTATATTTTTGGAAAGCCCAAGCAATGTACGCTTTTCTGTCATTTTCTCTGCCACTTGAGATGAATAATGATTAAATTAATAGACACTCATAAAGGAACGCTCCTGCTCAAAACAAGGCCTAAGCAAGATTGTGAGTCAATCACTCAATGTGCTCAGTAACCAAATTGGTTCAACCATGACGTGTATTGTATTGAAAATAAAGATTACAGCCAGTAGAATATATTTTATAATATAAATACTTTACTATTGTTAACCTTAAATTAAAATAGAAATAGAATGTTTAAATAATTAATGGTTAAATGTTATTTGGTAAATGTTGCTTGCGTGTGGTGACAAAATTCTGGCCAACTAGTGTTGCAGACCCAGATTATATCCCACTTAAATATAGCTATTCCTAAACTCATTAACCGTTGCATATGACTTATATTTATCGCAAACCACCCATTAGGATGGCACCATAATTTCTTGACCATTTTCCATCCTGAAACTGCAACTTGGGGCTTAAGTTATTAAATAATTTCAACAATTTCCCATATGAAGTAAATGGTAACCAAATTAACTTCATTGCTGAAATCCCAGTGTGAATATAATATTCGTGTTACGAGCAGCTCAACGTAGGGTTGGGCGACTTTTCAAACAAACTATTAAAAAAATGAAAATATTAATTAAACTTACAATGAAGAGGTATTTTAAAAACTTTCTCACGTTTTGTGTTTTAATATGGTAATACAATACTAAGATTTATTGCAAAGGCTGTAGTTTCTACCACGTGGAAGAAAGGCTGACACTGAGTGTCTTCGGAAAGGATCGCCCTACACCTCAGTAAAAAAAATCAATTATTTCTGTAAGAATATTATTAAGAAAATACTGAGTTGTTACTTCTTGCCAAGGTCTTATTAAACGATGAAGAATTCTATATACTCACGATAAGTTAAAGAAGAACATATCACCACCATACCATAAAGGAGTACCGTGTTATATACGTAAAGCTATGCCCTACATTGCACCACATTCACAGAAACGAAAATACATAATACATGTCGAATTCTACACACGCAAAGTCAAATGAATGTCACTTCACCGTATCGCATTTAACAACAGCATTAATTATTCAAGTTTCATACTGTTTCGTGAGTGCTTTCAGTTTCCTGCGTGGATACATAAAGCGTATCGATCTAATCAACCACTACTAATGAACCACTGGCGTACCTTAATGATTTTTCCTGGGAATCTGTGTCTATTAACTATCTTTTCTTTCCAAGTTCGACTCTGTATCCTGCAAGAACATGTTTGTTAAAGACATCTAATGCTAATGTTTTTTCTGCCATATACTCTATCTCTGAAGCAAGGTCGCGCACAACGGTAGGGAAGGGAAGAAAGCGAGTAGGCAGATCGCAGCAGTGCACAGCTAGTAGATGCAGTCACACCCCCTCCATGCAATCCCGTTCCTGCTCACGCCTTCATTGGTCGTGGTAGCTTCATCGCTTGTAATCAAGGGGTCACCGGTTCTATACCCGGTGGATGCACAAAGTTGTTCGGATCCCACTTTAAACTGTAGGTTCAGTCCCGAATTAGCCTTTCTGTGCATAAAGTGAACTTAAATCAACAATTCAGTCATTCAACAATTCAACCCGAGTTCGACACCAGTTAGGGGGACATAATCGTTCTGGGGCCTCCCCTATGGTGTAGTGGTAATATCGTCTCCTTTAATCAAAGGAGTCCAAGATTCGGTACTCGATTGAGGCACATTGCACCGTTGTCCGGATTCACTATAACTGTAGGTTCAGTCTCGATTAGCCTAACTAACAAACTAACTCTCTAGTTTTCTTAAACCCGAAGGTTCATGGCTGCAGCAACACAGGCCTTCAATCTGTCCGTATCTTGAGCAAGATCTATATACTCTTTTCCATCTCTACCGATTTCCTTTAGGTCCATCTCAACATTGTCCCTCCATCTTCGTCTTGGCCTTCCTATAGGTCTCTTACCATCAGGTTTCCCAACAAGAATGCTGTGAACTCCTCTTTCCTCTCCCATTCGTGCCACATGGCCTGCCCACCTAAGTCTTCTTGATTTAATTATTCTAATAATATCTGGACATGAATACAAATTATGTAGTTCTAAATTATGTAACCTTCTCCACTCACCTGTCTCCTCATCCCTTTTAGGTCCAAATATTTTCCTAAGGGTCTTATTTTCAAATACTCTCAATTTATGTTCCTCTTTCAATGTAAGGGACCAAGTTTCACACCCATATAATAATACAGGTAAAATTACTGTTTTGTATATTTTAACTTTTATTTTCTTAGATATTAAACGAGAAGACAAAAGTTTATGAAGAGAGAAGTAACTCGATTAGCCTAACTGAGCATAAAGTGAACTAAAAACAACAATAATTCGAATGGTGAAATTGTAGTGTGACATGAAAAGAGAAAATTTCGTGGTCTGTGATATCTGTGGTTCGTTAAATAATATAATAATAGTAATAATAATAATACTAATACTAATAATAATATTGTTTTACAAATAATACAATTGAAATTTAATTGTAAATAACATAGCGTTGTGGCGAAGTTCAGACTTAATTGTTCTATTTAAATACAAACTGGATTTAACTTGCTTCATTTCCTAAAACATCTGTCAATTTTTTGTCTTTTTCTTCTTCTTAATAAAATGTAAAACGTAAGTTGTTATGACCGAAGAGTAAGATATGAAATCTTACTCTGCCTCCCCCCTCCCCAGTGCTCGAAGTGGAAATTCCTAGCTGAAGGGGATGCGTTTGGAAAAACGTGGGGGAAATCAGCATTGGGAGAGTGCAATAGGTGAGGGGATGCATATGTAAGTTATCCTAGTTGGGAAAATTTATGAGAACTTTCTTACCTGGAGGGGAGCATAATCACATCACACTCCCCCCCCCCTGAGTATTTCTGGCCGCCCCCGAGAAAGAAAAATCCTGCGGGTGGCCTTGCCTGTTTGGAATTAATTTCAAGAATTCAATATTGTTAAAATTCTGTCAGATATTTGTTTGATTGTATGTATGTGATAAGAGGTTGACTTTCCCTCTCTAAAGCCATATTGGTAATCACCTTATTTTATTAACTGTTTTAAACTGTTAAGTTTACTAATACCTCTATAGTTTCCTGTTTGTAGACGGTCTCCTTTATGGGGTATATGATACCTTCCTCCCATTGTGATGGAATTTCTTTATCCTTCCATATTCTATCTAGTAACTTTTGCATGCTTCCCAAGAAATCCCTTTCATAAAGTTTCATCATCTCAGCTGTTATTTTGTCAGATCCTGGTGCTCTGTTGTTGTTCAGCTTTGCAATGGCACCGCTAACTTCTTCAAGGCTAGGCCCATCTTTTTCCCGTTCATTCATTTCGAGGTTCATGGCATTCTGATTTTCTTCACTATTCTGATTCTGACCTTGCTCCCTTTCATTCTGTTTCAGGTCATTCAATAGTTCATTAAAATGTTCCTGCCATCTGGTTAAAATATCCTGGTCATTACTTAGCAGTCGCCCATCCTTATCCTTACATATATATGCTCCTGTTTGGAATCCTACTCGCATTTCATTGACATTTCTATAGAATCGTCTACTTTCTCGCTTTGCATTAAATCCCTCCAGTTGCCTCATCTTATTATCTTCATGCTCCCTATTCTTCCTTTTATGTATTTTCTTTACTTTCTTCCTCAATTCCCTATATAGTTCTAACTTTGTTCTTGTAAAGTAGCTATTTATCATATTTCGATAAGCATCATTTTTCTGCATGGTTATCTCCGTACACTCCTCATCAAACCATTCACTACGGTGTTGTTTCTTCATTTTCCCTATTTCTTCATCAGCTACTTTTATTATTATGTCTCTTATGTTGGTCTATCCCCCACTACCACTACTATTCATACCACCTTCCAATTTCCTCAACCTGTCAGCAATCTTTTGAGCATACCTTTTCCATCCGTCTTTTCCCTTTAATTTATTTATGTCATATCTTGTAATTTAACTTCGTTGTCTCCCTTTTATACAAGATATTCTCGATTCTTAACCTCAGCAATAACCAGGTAGTGGTCTGTATCCACATTAGCTCCTCTAAAACTACGTACATCTAAAATGTTAGATTTGTGTTTACTATCTAAAGTTACATGGTCTATCTGATTACTTGATCCCCCATCCGGAGTTCTCCATGATGCTTTATGTATAGCTTTATGAGGATAAAAGGTGCCTGCTATGATCATTTGATATCTATTTGCGAAATCAATCAATTTTATTCCGTTATCATTACTCTCGTGGTGTAGGCTTTGCGTTCGAATCACTGGTCTAGCACAGATTTCCTGGCCTATCTTTGCATTAATATCTCCGAGAATTATTTTAATATCATATCGAGAACAGGAATCATAAGTACTCTCCAATTTATCATCCTCCGTTGGTGCGTGCGTTGTTATAAGGCTCATCCCCATCTTCGCAAATTAGCCAAGAGGCACAAAACGCAATGTAAAATAAACTAAATCAATCAATCAATTATAGGTTCCTAAGTGAGACTCAACACAATGAATTATATAGTTCGCGGATCGATATAATGATTTGTGTACCAGTAACAGCGAAAGTTTGAATCATATATGAGCGTGTGGGTCGAGGACACGAATGGGTGCAACAACCCAAGGTAATTCAGTCCACATTTCCAGGAATATATTGAACGTTCTCTGCGTAGAATATACGTATTACCCTTTACAAAGAACATTCCACGGAAAGGTTGCTAATGACTAGACCTCGGACTTTTAGATTCCTAAAATATGCTCTAAAAATCATACAATAGGTTTGAAAAACTCTAAAATAGGTTCTAAAAATGCTATAACAGGTAATAAAAATCTTAAGTTAGGCTCGAAAAATCCTGAAGTAAGTTCAGAGAAACTTAAAATCAAAATTCCTGAAAAATGCTGATTAAGTATAGTCACCTTCAATGAAATATATTGCATAACGTTGGGTGTTGCCTAACCCTACGACCATGGCAGAACTTATCATTGGAAATTTTATATTAAAATCCACTCTTCGGCTTATAGTTAGGCAACAATCTCTTTTCATGTTATCCACAGTCAAACTCCGCAATTTTGTCTGTGAGGATCATAGTATATGCTGAAAATAATCTCTCAACAAGGACATAGTCAGTGGTGCAAACTTCAATGCTGAAATGTTAGTTTGCAAGGCTTGAATGCCACAAAGCACCGAAGTGATGCGAAAATTAGCAGGACAACACAGATCAGACCACTTTGAATTGTACAGGTAACAGGTGCTTTGTTTAGTGCTTTGAAAAATCACCATGGACTTGGAGGAAGGGAAATCGACAGAGAGTACATTTCAAACACGTTCGTCGTTGAATTTTTTGGTGACCAAACAAAGCAAATGCCTCTGTGTGACATAAAAATCCTGTAAAATCTTTAAAAATATATAAAACACCTAAAAATGGCTTGATTTAGGCGCATAAACCTAAAATAGTTTCTAAAAAGCGAAATAGTTTCTTCAGGCACTATAAAACTTCAACGCTGACATAACTTATTATTTTTACATAGCTGTAAAGGAAATAAGAGGTTAAAAACCTAAAATGCGACGTCTACCAATGAACAACGACCTTATTTGACGTCATAGGAGTATTAACTTAGATGCGATAATCTTCTCTTAGACCGGAGTGTTGGGACTGACCCTATATCAAGATACCCAAATGTCAATCTCACTTCCACGTTGTACACTCTAGGTTGCATTTTGCAGACTAACGAGGCTCTGACGTCTGAACCCATGACAAGTTTGAGTCTTGTTTTTTGTGCCAATCATCCTCATATTCGCAATTAGCCAAAAGTGGAAGAAACACGAAGTAAAATAGACAGGGTTAGATAGAGTAAGCATGTGATTCTGTTTTGTCTGAGAATTGAGAATGTTTTGCTTGAGCTACTTTTGCTGCATGATGGCGAACTGGCGTACGCAGGAAAGGAGAGTTGATGCCCCTCCAGAAATTTTGAGAAATTGAAAATTTTCAAATGTAAGCAGTAAAGAACTTGGCAGAAACCAAAGTAGCAAATCCAAACTCCCCTTAAAAAGAACCCGGATGACCATTTTGGACTTTGAACAGCTTTTAAAGCGAAGGTGAAAAATTATAATTGAGAACTGTTTTAATGTGTACACCGGCCCTGACCCCATAACACAGCTATGTAATATTCACCTTTACGATTTCAGACACTTCTGAAAAACGTCCTGCATACGCCAGTGTGATGGTGTAATGGCAAATCAGATGATTGCGCTGCAATGTAGAACCCCATCACCCCGGCATTGTTAGTATTATAACAGAAGTTGAAATATATGTGACATATATATCTGCATGCGCATGACATATGCATGAAGTTCCTGTAAATGTGAATGGCAATATACAGGGTGTTTCTGTGACCATGTTACAGACTTGCAGGGATGATGGAAGGGAACAAACGCAACAAAATTAGATTGAGAACCCTGTTCCGGAAATGCCCCAGTCAAACGTTACAAGCCAAAACCTTCGAAGGGCAGGCAACCACGCACAGCGCGGAGGGGAACCATAAAAGAAAGGGGAAAGAATCCACTGCGCATGCCCTCGAGAAGACGTTACGTCAAACTCGACGTGTGTAGACCAGAAGCACGAGTGTCGCGGCTGCAATCAGTGCAATGGAATATACGGTAGAGGAACTGGCTGATATGGTGTTTGCGTATGGACGAGCAAATGGGAACTGTAGGGAAGCAGAAAGGTTGTATCGGATCACGTATCCACGGCGCAGACATCCAGCGCACACCATGTTTCCCAGACTTTTACAACGATTACGGGGCAAGTGCGACCTCAATTCCACGAGCAAGGAGGACGAAGAACTGCAGGGACACCAGACTTTGAAGAAGCAGTGCTGGATCGGGTGGAAGGACAACCATCCATTAGTATGCGGGCTATGGCACGTAAAATTAGTGTGACCTATAGTACTGTTTGGAAAGTTCTGAGGGAGCAGCAGCTGCACCCTTACCATGCACAGCGTGTCCATGCCTCGGGTCCAGCTGATTTCGCGTCCCGCGTCGGGTTTAGTGAATGGTTACTGCAACGCTGTGTGGTAAACCATCAGTTCCATGCCTGTGATCTTTTCACTGATCAGGCATGTTTCGCGAGAGACGGGATGCTGAATAGTCGCAATACCCGTGTGTGGGCCGATGAGAATCCCCGTGCCACAATCGTGAAGAGCCATCAAGACAGATTTGCTGTAAACATGCATTGTCGGCGAACATTTTATATGTCCGTATCTTTTACCGTCACGATTAACAAGACCAGTGTACACTGTGTTTCTGAGAGACATCCTTCCCGGGTTATTAGAACATGTCTCACCTCTCGTTCGTCAACGCATGTGGTTTCAGCATGATGAGGCCCCAGCCCACTTCGTAGCTGGTGCTCGTGATATTCTGACGCAGACCTTCCCTCAGCGGTGGACAGGGAGAGGCGGACATGCCCGTTCACCTGATCTGACCCTACTTGATTTTTTTTGTGGAGTCATGGCAAAAGTGTTGTCTACAAGACACCTGTGAGTAATATAGAGGAAGTCTTGGCAAGAATTCTTACAGCCTGTGATCTGATCCGAACGACTCCTGGGATATTAGAGCGGATGCGACAGAGCTTATTGCGACGCGGTCATGCCTGTATCTAGGCAGGGGGCGTCACTTTGAACAACTGCTGTAATGATGACTGCAGTTACTACTCATTAAAGCCATTAGTGATTCTTCTGTGTTTCTTTTCCACATTCCCCAGACATATTTTATGGTTCCCCTCCGCATTGTGCTTGGTTGCCTGCCCTTCGAAAGTTTTGGCTTGTAATTTTCACTGGGGCATTTTCGGACTAGGGTTTCCTATCTCATTTTGTTGCGTTTGTTCCCCTCCAGCATCCATTCAAGTCTGTAACACGGTCACAGAAATACCCTGTATATGATTTCCCTGTTCATTTTGACATTAACTCTGTGTGTATGTGTACGCCATTCATACATGCAATTATGAGGTGTTTCTGAATAGCTTCATAATGGAAGACCGTGCAAAACATTTTGAAACAAACTCTACAAATCCCTTAGTTCTTTCTTGGGGGTTAATGCGTGTTTTTTTTCTTTTCTTTTTTCCCCAGATGACATCAATCGGCGTGCAAAGGTTACACGACCATATCTGTCCCAGCCATCTTTGAAGCAGTCGAACGAAAACATATATCTGCGCAAGTAGTGACGTGAGGCGGATCCACCAATGAACACGTGAGAGGGAACGGAATTGCGTGGAGGGGGGAATGCGACTGTCCATTCCCGAATAAACCGAGTTTTAAGTGAACTTAAAAACAACTTATTTTGTTTATGTATAGTTTCTCTTTATTGTATTAATGAGATATTGTAAACGTTGAGGGGGTGGGTGTAGATTTGGTAGATCCTGTCACGTTTCCCGCGCTTGCCGGTCGTTGCCCTTTCTAGCAGAACCCACGCGGCGTTGCCGCTGTAGACAGGGTGAACACGGCGTTGGGAGAAGCAGAGGTCGGGTTGAGCATAAGATACGCGGGAATTCACAAATTCAACACCACATTAATCAGCAGCACGCTTCCAAAGCAAGTTTCTTGCAGATACAAGCAAAACACATGGGAGTTAGACCACAACGTGGCAACAGCGTCTACGTAAGCGCCTCTTCTGGCTTCCATTCGCTACTCGCTGCCAAGCAGACGACTTTTTCCTTGTTTCTCATTGGCACAGAAACTGCCGAGCGATGGCTTGCGCGGGAAACCGGACAGGTTGTAAGAAACACGGTATATCTGTAGAACTTTCTACATGTCGCTGTATTGGATTTCACTCTTCCTCCAACACTTGATATTATATGAAATTGTATAAGAAATGTTGGTTGGCAGTGCCGTTTTTTCTTTCCACTTGGTAAGTCGCCTCCATCCGTGGTTAGTACAGCGCTCTACGACGTCATCAATTCGTCACAGCATCACTCATCCCATCGTCGCGATTAGCCAAGATTAGACAGTGGAAGAAAGCGACGGAAAATAACCTAATTCAAGCAAAACCATTAAGCAATCCATGTCATCGTTTAAACTTTGTGATTCTATAGATAGTCAGAATTTTGACATCTTACCATCCTGTGATTTGTCCACAGTGGTAATCAACGATATGTCGCTTCGGTCAGATAATTTACTCAATTTTTTTTCTAAAGCAGATACAGGATGAATGTTATTATGTCTTATTCATGGAATTAGCTAATTTCTATGTACAATTTGATATGTGAGAAAGCCTTTTAAAAAATGTATAAGTAATTATAAAAATTGCATATGTTATAGCTCTTGTCTACTATTACGGCGGGCGGCCTACATTGCTGGCAAAGGAAATGGGGAATACGGAGCAGACCAACCAGACAACAGCGGTGGCTCTGAGAAATACGACGTGGCGGGAGGAAGTACTACGCGCACCTCGTTCTACATGCTGCTGCGTTTCTTATCGCACTGGATTGGTCGCTTCTCCACTCCCCACTTCTCTTGACATAATATAGAGCGCCCGCGGTAACACAGGACAAGAGGTATAGTTACTGCAACCAATACCACCTTTTGACAATAATTTTGTAATATACGAACATTTGTTTTAGATAACCTTCACCTAAGGAGGGTTTAAATTGAAACAGAAAAAAAAACTGCTCGGAAGGAATTTATTTCCCTGAGATGGACTACTGATAAGGGAGTCAGGAACATGCATACTTTTCAAATCAAGGTCACATTCCATGCAGGAAACAGCAGGTCTTCTCTGTCTCTGAGTAGCCCGTAGAAGTTAAAGCAAGAAATATTGCTTTGTGTAATGGTGTTCTGTATCCAGAGCCGCGAACTTAAAATAACTTTGTGTGTGCATAAACAATATTTTACGTATGTAAATATATACACTATCTGTCTCTCTATGTGAGTTTTGGGGGAAGAATATGCCTCCCCCCTTCCCGAAATCGGCGCCTATGTCTGTGTCCCTTCTCGGACATTAAGGAGACTAAAATATGGTGAAAAAGTAGATAATTGAACGAAATCAAATGTGCAGATATACTTATCTAATCTCCCCTATGCCATTGCAAAAAGTTCCATTCATCCATAAGCGCGCAAAAATAATGTAAATGCAAATACATGTAAGTTTTGAAAACTCGTTCGTTCCCATTGCGAACTTCGCCTTGTCCCTTTTTTTTACAAAGTCGACTGAGCACAAAGAAAGTCACGTCTTCCACTTAACAAATATAATATTCCAACACATTTACGTAGGAAAGCATATCTCCCTTCCACGCAAGTGTCAATTTTTTTTATCAAGTACGTAACAACATAACAACATAAAACTATTATTTTCATGCTCTACAACAAAGTACATGAAATGGAAAAGATAATCCCTTTTCAAGATCTCACCTCAAAAAGTAAGCAATAATAAATTGAAGATCGCGGTTAATACTATCCACGGTTAAGATAATGGTTAACCAAGACTAGAATTAAATATATAGAATTATATCAGTTACCTTTGTCTTTGCAACTTGGATTTAAGATAGGCCTATGCCCGCAGAACAAATCTGGACGGTAAAAGAGCTTCATAGATGTCACTAGCGTCACAGAAGATTACTTCAGTTGTTCATAATAAAGAGTTAGGAGTTTTATCTTCTTTTATCAATATTCATTCAATATTTAACAACATTTCTATCATTATATTATGCATTATGTAATTTGTAATAACATAGTATATCTTTTCTATCTATATGTCATGTCACAACATTTCGCAAGAACGTTTTAAGTATGATATATTTTCATGTCAACCGGTACTTTTCTTTGGAAGACGTTCTGTGCACTTGTTTGTCACAGTCTGCCAACACTGCATGAAGTTTTCCACTCCGTTTTGACGAAGAAGCTGTTCAGCTGTCATAATTAATAACTTTGTGGAATTTACTTGATGGTAGGTACATTTAAAATGTTATATGTGATAATAATAAATACTTGTTTAATATAATTGTTTTCTGCTATTCTTGTAAAATATATGGTATTCTCTGATTGAATCGGTTACGGTTTCCTGATTGATGACAACCTTAAACTTCGTTCTGAACTGGAATACAGGATTTGTTCATGTACAGATAAAAATTGTCATTGCTGAAGAAAAGTTGACGTTCTGCGTCAAATTAATGTTCTTCCACGAAAATATTGATTAATTTGATTATACTTGAAAATTTTAAACAACTATAAATATTGGATCGTCAACATTTTTCATTACAATTTACGGATGAATTTGGATTAATATTTAATATCGATTTCGCCGCCATGTTAAATTTCTTAAATTGTCGATCAACAACAGTATTAGAAATTAAGATTTTAAGAACAATGTTTACTTCAGTCTATTATGACAATAATATTAGAAACAAATAAATAACTGCCTAGAAACATTTTATCCTTAAGATAGACTGATTTTTTTGCAAAATCATGATGACATAATGAAAAAAAATTGAACAGAAATATCCACGGATATGTTGTGTTATTTTCTTTGCAAGATTACAATTTGTGTGTACAGCTATATACAGTATTTTATGTTTTGTCTCTGTTTCTGTCACTTTTATTCATTACATTTATACATATTTTAGTCTAGTGGATTCTTTTTATGCTACAAATTATCATTTTTAACTGGTGTCATCGATAATTCTATTAATGCCCTTGCACACAGTACATCTTTACCAGTGAATAGCAACATTTAGCAGCTCATTGTAACGAAAAACGAAGCAACATTCCCCCCACCCTTTTTCCTGTAAATGTGGCAATTTGCGTATATAATCGCACTATCGTGTTTATGTGGTGAAGGATATTTTCATGAATGATCTTGCACACAGCATGTCTTTACCAGTGAAGAGCAACATCTCGCAGCTTATTGTAACGAGCAACAGAGCAAAATTTCTCCCTTGTTTCTGTAAATGTGGTGACCTATATAATCGCAGCTGAATGTTCTTTGTAAAACCTTTGCATTTACTCGTGTTCTTTTGTTTATGTAACCGTAGGTGAAGATATGTATAGAAATATTGCAACTTTGTATTGCAATATTCCAACCGTACGGTAGCAAAGCGAGCTGATAAAGGTTCAACTTAATGGCTACAGATTTTAAAATAAAAAAGACAAGAATAAAATTTGCGCAGATCAACTAAACAGTAAAAGTGTCATATCATCCTTTCGAAATATTTGGACAGGATTATTTTAACAAATAACATGACTCGATCTTTCGTATTTAATTATAAATTTACCAATCCTTAGCTTTCATAATATTTTCTATTTCAATTACTTAGATGAACACAGGTAAAGGAATAG
Organism: Lepisma saccharinum; assembly: GCF_977018435.1. Taxonomy (NCBI): domain Eukaryota; kingdom Metazoa; phylum Arthropoda; class Insecta; order Zygentoma; family Lepismatidae; genus Lepisma; species Lepisma saccharinum. Next base: position 56,285,845 of record NC_139251.1, on the reverse strand, counting down.
ATACATTTTTGTTTTACATAAATACATGCGCTTCTCGTAAAACAAAATCCAGTTTTTGATGGAAAATGTGAGTCAAGTTAAATTCATAATTCCAATTCGTTGCTTGTAAGGATACATTATTGAGGGCACAAGTACGATCAGATGAACTGCAATAATTAGCCTTGTATTGAATTGGATTAGGGTGGCGGGAATGGGGAATAGGCTAATGTTGAAACATAAAACAATCAACTATGTAATATAATAATATACGAACACTTTCGTGGAGAAAGAATTGAGATACTGACAACTTTCGAAATATTTCCACTGTAACTGATAACTGAATGGAAACTTGAGTTTATTCTTAATCATGAACGGATTTCGATTTGTTGTAGAAATTCAAATATTGCCTTATGTGTATTTCCCATTACTTTTATGGAATAATGTAATTTTCAATTGAATTTATTTTCGCAACACACCGTTCCTTGCAATCGATATTAGTAAATTTTGTTTCTTATGCACTGATAATTGATAACGTGATGTGGACAGGTACTGTACTTGAGAATTGAATCTGAACCATTGAAATGTGCTTTAACGTAAGTCGAATATAGTACCTTTTGACATAGAGGCTATAAAGTTAGCAACTATCCCATGTTACAAGAACCGTTAAGGTAGTAATATTGGTTTGCGTTTACAGTAATGGTTACATGGTAGAATAAGATACCAGAAATATATTATAAGCATGGACTTCCGGTAGTGGGGGGAAAGGGGGGCCATAGTCCCTCAGAAAAATTAATGTCAGCTTAAAAGTATTGCACATATATAATTTCATTTCAGTCACAGTAATTTATGAATGAATAAATGAATGAATTGATTTATTTTACTTCGTGTTTCTGCCACTTTTTGCTAATTGCGAAGTTAAGAATGAAGGTGATAAGATGATTTAGATGAAGGAACAGACGCCAGAGCCTCGCTAGTCTGAAATGCAGTCCAGGGTGTACTATGTGGAAGGGAGGTTGACATTTGGGTGTCTCCGCAAAGGTCACCCCCTTACACCCCAAATACAGTAATTTCCGTTACAGAAACATGAAACTGAAGGAGTGTTTTTGAGCGGGCAATATGCCTAGTTTGCCCCCTCTTGAAAAGTACCTTACATGACCCTCCCGAAAAAGCATATTTCGGAAAACAATGTTTAGAACCTTCATGATCATGGATTTATAATAGCGTGATGAATGTTAACCTTAGTGATACAAGATTCAACTTTTGTTGGGTTTTTTTTCGAAGTATTTCCATGGGATACAACATATCTTGACAAGCAATTTGTAAAATATTCCACTAGAAATGCGATCTGGCAATTGTGTTTGGTGTCTGCTAACTGTATATTCAGATAACATGTCGCTCCACTTAACTAACACCATTTAGTGATCTGTGCTCCGTGAAACATTGAATTTATACATGTACTTAAGTTCGCTTTTTTTCGGGTTTCATTTGAAGCATTACGTGCAAGGAGTAATCTCAGCGTTTTTGCTTCGCAAATGTATAAATAGATTTATCTTTTATCGTATGTTGCACGGATGGAACTCGACTCATATGAAATACGTATATTCGACTGAAGTCTCGATTTCTTATTATTGATACATAATAAAGTAAAAATATGTATTTCATAACCCATTTAGCCACGAATTTTGCCAAATCTTTGAAGAAAACCGTATGATAAACAAAGTGAAGACTTTTTAATATCTTAATCAACTTCGATTATTTTTTATTATTATACAGATACACTATGGTAGGGTCTTAAAATTAACCAAGTTCTTCGACCTAGTAGTTTTAAAGAAATTAAACTGTAGTGCCCCATTACTCCGAGAATATCCATCATTATTCCAGTCGGTGTGACGTGTAAATGGTCACGCTGGTGACCCCGGTTCGATTCCTGTGGAGCCTCCCCGATGGCGCAGTGGCAGCGTCGTCGCCTTGAAATCAAAGGGTCCCGGGTTCGATACCTGGTGGAGGCACATAGTGGTTCGGATCACACTTTAAACTGTAGGTCCAGTCCCGATTAGCCTTACTGTGCATAAAGTGGACTTAAAACACCAAATCAACAAATCGATTCCTGTGGTGAGTGATTTCAAGAGGAAATTTTTTCAGCAATGTCGCCGCAAGAAGTATCTCTGGGGTTCACCCAACCTCTAATGAATGGCTATCAGGGGTGGATGGGGTAGATGTGGCCGGAGCGTGCTGCTGATCACATCACCTGAATAAATGGCCAAGATGGAGAACGTGTGACGGTACTACCCCCATATCCTCCTCTTCATGCCGTCATGCCATGTTCCAATGCGCATAATGCCAACCTCCGTGGGGAGTGGTTATCAGAGCGCGTTAGTACTCCAGGGGTCCCGGGTTCGAATTCCAACGTGGGTATTTCTTTGTGAATGTCCCTTCTAACTCTAAGTGTAGCTGTTGTAGTACAACCATGCAAATTGCGTTTAAATTAAAGTGATGCTTCTTGGGGAGGATAAATAACAATTTATAAGAGGATCAGTATTGCCAACTGACCGTAAAATTTGTCATTTTAACGTTGGTAAATAAATAATGAATATCATATATTTTTCAACAAAACGACACTTGCTCCATTTTATGAAGGCTAAACCAAGACAAAACAAACGGCGATGTACAACTTAATCCAAAACGTAATGTTTCCTCTTTCCCCCAGAGTACTCGTGTACATGTAAAAGAACAAAATTGATGGTATTGTATGTCTGTGACCAACAAAGAAAAGTTCCAACCCTTTTCGGTTAACTTAGCCATTTTTACAAAAAAAAACCTACATATTGCAGGTGTAATCATGAATCATAATTAAGAAACTGAGAATAAACTGCTTATTGGGTTATCATTGACCATGTCTAATCGGCAGGGGCGGCGTCAGGGGGGAGGTGCGAAGAGGTTTTTGCACACTCCATAATTTCTTCCCGCACACCCTTCAGCACCCCTTTTCAAAACTAATTTTAAACCTAATGAAATGTTATATTTGTTATGTTATTAATACAATGTTGTCACTTTGAGCGTAGAATGTCAGGTATTGAAGTGATACCGCTATTATTGTATTAAACATGCAATCAATTGGCCCTGAAAGAGAAATCGCATTTTCTTTCCTGTAGTGGCAGCGATCTATACAAAAATCAGCGTCTGTTGTCTTTCTTTCATCACCATTGTTGTTAAGAATTGTTTGTACTCTTGTTTAATCTGGTGGCGTTTTCGATAATTGCCTACAGCTCAGTGTGAGTTGTTTCATGTTTTCTTATAGCATTATTGAAAAAAATGCTTATTCTTCCACAATTCTCAAAATCACAATGCAACAAAAATTTTAGTGCTTGCAGCAGATCATCGGGTTGTGCCCGGAAATTAATTATTTTACGCGAGTTGTATCGAGATGGTTGTTTTTTCCGTTGTTGTTGTTTATGCACACTTCTATGTTAGGGAAGTCTAATAATTACATGAAAGTGACTATATGATTTCGTACTTTTGTGCGCGTTATTTTATTTGCTAATAGAAGAACTTCAGTTTGCATAGCGATTTTTTTTACCCAACGCACTCAAATTGAACACCCAGAAGTTGTCTGATATTTGTGCATCGAGAAAAAGTACAAAAGACAAAGAACTGTTTATCAACAAAATATTAGATATTTATAAAAAATATATAAGGTGAATTAGTATGCTCAAATCTGAAGTTGGCACCAATGCCAAAGTATTTTCAATTCAATTTCAATTTTATGATTTGTATAACAACAGCAACAATAATAAAGGTAAAATATAAGTTTCTTGAAACATACGAAATCTTACTGTTCCCCCTTTTCCCCCACACACACCAGGAGCAAAATTCCTGCCGGAGCCCTTCCATGCATGTTTGATATTTTCCATATTTTCAACATCGTACCGCTCAGCACCCAGATGATTAATCCTGGAGCCGCCCGAGGCCCTCGCCGCTGCTGTCTAGCCGTGACTCCAGAACTAGGCATTAACGAAGAAACAAAATATATTTAAATTTAATATTGAACAGTTTTGTATCCATCTTCTATAATCTAAATAGTTTTAATAAATTATTAGTGGCAAATATTTATTGATAGCATTGTTGTACCTGGAACAACTTGAGAGCATAAATAGACTACGTCAATTAACTACATAGCTCTTCAAATCTGGCTCTTTTTCACTGGTAGCACTGATTATATATTAAGCAATTAAAATGAGGTAATAATAACTTCAGATTAGTCCTAATAACAACAAATGTTAACTTTGAACGTATTCTAAAAAACAGAAGTATTTTCAATATTTCCAATTATCGTATATATCTTTTAGAATATGACATATAATAGTAACTTACATATTTCATTTCCTACAGCACTGCTGTTTCCTTCCAGTTTGACAATGGCTAGTTCAGAACCGTTTGCTGATTTGAGGAAATATTTCGAGCAGCGAGAATGGGAAGAAATGTCTGATTATGAGAAGGAGCGCTGTCGCAATGTTCTCCTGAACTACAAAATGATGATTCAGCTAGGTAAGTTGTTGTTCTCCCAGAACGTTAGAGAGTGTATTCCTGTATTTTTACTACTTAAATATTTTTGAATTATTTTTCCTGTCTTGAAGCAATGGTGAGTTCCAGTTTTGTAACATTATCGGATGTGGGAGGTCGTACGTGCTTAACTTCCCTTGATTCCAGAGAAGGGACTTGCGGTGGGAGGTGCTCTAAATAACAGTTGTACAAACTTAGTTTTCAAGTTCACTTTATGTGCAGATAGGCTAATCGGGACTGGATCTACAGTTGAAAGTGGAACCCGAACCATATTACAATGTGGCTTATGCGGTGACCGAACCCAGGATCGTTTGAATGCAAGGTGAGAGTGTTACCACAACGTCATATGAGTGGAAACTCTTCTAATTTTTCTATGTGTTTGATTTATTGATTTTTATTTTAAAATATTACAGATAGATAAATCCTATAATTACTTGTTCTGAAAATTGTAATAGCATAACTTTTATTATATCTTCATTGTTTATGTCATCAGTTATAATTGAATTACTTTCATCACCTGTGTAACTTGATTATTATGATCTAAATATTTGAAAAACGTTACATAGAAATATGATTTAGTTTTATATGTAAATGATGACATCACTGGACATTGGCCAACTTTTGCTATGAGTATACATTTTTGAAGTGATATTGTTATATTGGCTTCATCGCCACACCCACTCTTACCTCTCCAGCTTTTTTTATAGCGCGGTAGCTGACGTGAAGATGATATAATACCGTATGTCATCTGGGAGTCCTTTATTTTCGATTTCATACGACCATCTGTGGATTTTTGAGATAGGTTATGACGCCAGATCTAGATTGAAAACCAAGCATAAATTGTCATCACTTTAAAATTAAAGTTCAAACCAGCGCCTCCCACCCAGCTGACACCTAAATTACCCTAGGAGGTACTTTATCCATGCAGCCTTCGTAAATCTAGCTTCTTGAAAGTCAACTTTAGCTCTATTTAAGGTGAAGTTTACTTCTTTTATGCGCATCAGGTTTGCCAACACTACCAGGATGGCCTTAGGAGGCAAGGATAAATGCATTACATCTATGTGAGATTAATTGTATTTGTTCTCTCGGGAATATCAAACATTTCTTGGTCATAGAAAAAGTGGAAAACGGATTGGTTGTAACTTGAAGTTGAAGTTTGTTCTCCATAAGGAATACATGAAATGCTATGAATACATATATATTCATCATAATTTTCAAACATCGTGTCTAACTTAATAATCAAACTTTAAAAACATGGAGAGAAATTCATACTCTCTTCTTCAGTCGGAGGTTTTTTGAGTAAAAGTGCTCATTCCGACGATATTAAAATAAAACTGGGGCGAAACTGTCACTCTTGCCCTCCAAAACCAGTCTACAAAAGGTGCTCGTTCCTTATTTCCAGGCCTGAATCCAAAGAAACCTGACTTCATGGATCCTAAGAAACGGTTCGCACCTTCTGTCAGCTCAGACTCTGAGGACGAGGAATGGACGCCTGAGAAGGAGAAGCCACAGAAGAAACCGAGATTTTGTCCACCTCTAGCACAACGCCAAAGGACAGAATCCACTATTGTGAAATCTGCGCAGAAACAGTCAGTAAAAGCGGGCAAGAAAAGAGAGAACTCCATACAGGCAAGATATACGGTACGAGTAATTATTCTCAAATATTCAAACATCCAATTCTTAGCATAATTAAATATTAATTATAAATTTAATAATTAATTTTAACTTTAATCATAATTTTCATCATTTTCCTTCTTTCGCCTCTTTCATTATTTAAACATCAACGTAATATCACTCACTGAAATTTACATAGAAAAATAGAAAAAAACGACGTGCGATAATAAAAAATACAAGTTAACTACATCAGAAAATTAATAATAGTGTATAGTTAATTATATATATTTATTATATATAATATATATTTACATATTATAGTTAATATCCTGCTAATTAATTATTTTACTTTATTTTGGATGCGGCATCCATATAGCCTACTAGAAACGTTATTATCCATTAAGGGCACATAAGATTTAGAAATATTCAATGTGCTTTGTAGTCCTAAATGTCATCTATAAATACTACCTAATGTGCTTTATAGTTCTAAATGTCATCTATACGAGTGTCACAATATAGATAATTTCATTGTTTTTCTTTCTCTTTGCCACACTTTTTCTCTCTCGCTCTTTTCTCTTGCCTTGCCCTTATATTTTATTTATTTATTGCTCTATCTTCTCTTTTACTCATATCCTTATTTCTATCTATCACTTTATGCTTTCTTTCTCTCTGTTTCCCTCATTGCATATTTTCTTCTTACTTTCTTCTCTATCCTGTCTTTCTTTGTCTCTTGCTCAATTTGAATTTCCTTCTTTTCCCTTTCTTCATTCCTCTTGATTGCAGTTCCATTCATTCTTTCACTACATTTCACGTTATTCTCCTTTTTTCTCTCTTTCCTATTCCCTTATCCATCTTTCTTGAGATGCTTCTCTTTCTTTCTCTCGCTCTCTCTCTCTCTCTTCTTTTCTATGTATTCTACCTTCCCTTCTTCCAATTTTTGCTTAAATTATATGTTTTCCTCTTTACTCTTTCCATCTTTCTCTTCTGTGTCGTTAAATTTGTCTATATACATAGAATGTGCAACACGCAATATTGTGATCAAATTTATTTAAACATCAACGTAATATCACTCGTACCAGTAAGTGTGGTGTCCTTACTATCATATTTTAAAACACCACTTATTTTCTCTTCCCGAAGATAATATCTAAAACCTCTACTAGGGAACGTATCGAGACTTGACGAAACGAGACTTTGCAGTGTCTCGTTCCAGATTTATAAGCACATCTTGTTCTCGTGTCAGTCTCGAAAGGAAGGCTCAGTCTCGGCTCGAGTCCGTATAAACAACATTACATCTCACTGCACAAATGTTCAACTACAATTGTCATGTTTGAACAAAAATGTATTCAAACGAGCGGTTAAAATCATTAAAACTTGTGTCATTACACAAAAAGCTTGGGCAACTAATTTTCCTCCCTTTCTGGATACGCCAATAGTCTCGTCTTGATAACATCTTTAATCTCTACAATGACGAGGATCATGATTTATTAGTTTCCCATATATTTCTCCTAAATTATTCAAACTATTACTATCAATGAAAACTGAAGCATTCCACCGATTAACGCTGTATGGCACATTTTGGAATATTCTGAGTTACCAGTGGAATCATGCTGTACCGAACATGACGGACATATACTGAACGACTAGTTCCTCTATTGCCCAAGAGTTGGCACGAGTATGTTGACAAACTGGTCTCTGAATGGCACAACGCTGTATGTGCAAGCAAGATGCCGGACCGCAGAGAAATAACGTTATCTGCTAGCGACGTGCATCGTATCAATAGAAGCAGAAAACGCAATATAAACGTTTCTGAATGGAAGGACGTTAAAAGGAAGAAGTTAATGGTTGCAGGGGAAGCATACACAAGTAGAAAGGCAAGGATGTGATGGTAAAGAGGGAGCCAACGAAGATAAGTGGAACAACCCTGTATGGCCAAATGGAAGGTAAGGTACATGAAACCTTTGCTTTTTGGCAGCACAGCTTGTATAGTATTTGGATTGTTGTCATATATATACAATACTGGGTAATGTGAATGTCCTATATGTAGTATAATGCCGGTTTGTAGTATGCAAAGACAAAAATAATGTTATGTCCCATCAGCATGTAGCCATTCTTCACAGAAAAAAATACACACTGTTCCAGAGAACCTACCTGTCTTGCACCGTGGCCCGCTACCACTCAAGAAGAAGAAGGAGGCCTGATGGTTATAATCAGGTGCCTGCAGTCTCGTATCACTCCTTGCTTTCGTTGTGAAGCCAGTGGGCGGAGCTTATGGTCTGAGTAAGATGGCCGCATGCTGCCGCCCGCATCTACTTCAACGAATGACTTCACAGACAGAAGAACATCGCATCGGCTGCTGCAAGCGCACGCGGGCTGGAAGGAGCATGGAAGCAGGCTCCAACTACAAACGCAAACTCGAGGTTTACTTTACTCTTAAATACTACAAAACAAACTATAACTAGCTTTATTTGCATATGGAATATTATTCCTTCAGGTTTCCTGTCGCTTCTGTTAGTACAGCCGTGTGTTGAGCAGGCACCATTGCTTCCTAAATCTTATTCAAAAGTACACAAAATTACATGCTTTCTTACGGCGTTTACGAATGTTCTGGTCTGACTTCTCCGGTTCTGTCACGTGACACGGCATAAGAAACATTGCGCGATGCTTGCTCCTTCCCCTTCTTAGCTCCATGGTTATAATATGCTGCAGTACATGGACGAGGAATACAGACAGTTTTACATCGACCTGCCATGTGCAGATGAGTGAAGTGTGTGTTTTGGTGTAACCGAACCATTTCTTTTTTTCTCTTGGTTGAACCACTGGCATCAGAGTAACTTGTCATGTGACGATAAGTTCAGTGCATGTTTTGGTGTAACACATCCAGTTTCTTTTTCAATACAATTAGATTTCGGTACTGTTATCGTACCTGCTGGTGTATATTTTCCATAGTACTTCTGCACATACAGCGTTATTCCACTGGATATATTTTTAGAAGCCTGCCATGCGGCTACAGGCTACAAACTGGCCACTCATAAGGTCGGATATTGCTCAAACATTGACACTGTGCTTGCATAATGTTTTATTTTTTTCCTTGTAGTCCAGTAACATACTATAGGTTCTCGCCGCTTTTCTCGCATTCACTGAAATGTGCCATACAGCATTATTCGGTGGAATGTTTCAATTATTTCCAATATTGCTCCAGCTAAGATTGTGTTTCTTCCTGTTATAGGTCTCTGGCCTTGGAGTGAATCAAACGGAAAGTAAGAATTCTTCGACCAGAGTAATTTTGGATCCATTTCTAGGATTCGCAGATGACGAACCTAGCAGGTAATTTCAATTTTGACAAATTAAATATATATGTTGTACTAACAATTAATGTGAATGTTCTATGACCATTATTATATGCAGTGGCGGCAATTGGGCTCCAAAACTGGGGGGTAAGGTTCCAAAAGTGAGGGGGGCAAAGACAGTATATTTCCCTTTGTATATAAGATTTAGCATAGTGCGGGGGCAAAAGTGGCGAAAAGTGGAGGGTGGCAACTGCCCCCCTCGCCCTCCCTAATCGCCGCCACTGAATACATGTAATAACTACTCATTAATTTCCTAACTCAACTAAAGTTCATGACCGTATTAATACATAGGGCCATATGTTTTCAGTAAGTGGACATTTTTCTTGTCATTCATTTTTAGCGTACTATGAGGATTTATCAATGTCGATTTCTTGCAATTGTTGGAACAACAATGCTTGCACCGATTGCTGTTTTTAGCCAAGCTGTATGCTTCAGCTTGAATTCATTGTTGTTCTGTTTTCCCGCTACGGGACTTACGGAGATAGCAATATGCTGATCGAAACAATGCGAAACAAATATTTTCCCTTCCTTTGTTATTGATTATTGTAAGCTAAAGATTTCGTGTTGCCAATTTAGCTGTTTTGGAGCCAGGTCTGGCTCTTTTGCAAAGTCGATTTGTTCCTTAATATTGAAAAACTTCAAAGATCTTTTAGCTCCTTATCTAGCCGTGAATAAATTTGTATCCAAAGTATATTCTTATACAGGGTGATTCAGAATTCCTATTACACACTTCTAGGGGTCGTAAGGGGACTTAGTAGATTCAAGTTTTGATGAGGAACCCATGTCCGAAAACGTACCGTTTTGGTACTACACAGATGACAAGATCACATAGTTTCACATCTCCCGCTTCACGGTAGGTATCCCATATTGACGGAGGGCGACGTCTTCAGTCACCTGATGTCATGTGTGCTGCTTCCAACGTCCTCCGTTTACAATCTGTTTACACAGCACATGTGGCTCCAACATGATGGCGCACAAGCACACATTTCCCATGACGTCCGACAACATTTCTATTAAACATACGGGGACAGGTGGATATATCGCGGTGGACCAACTCCTTGGCCACCACGATCGCCGGATCTAACTCCACTTGACTTTTTCGTATGGGACCACATGAAGAATCTCGTTTATGAGACTCCTGTGGTGTCGGAGGAAGACCTGGTTGCACGAGTTCTGGCTGCAGCAGACACGATTCAGCAAACATCCTTCGGAGATACACTGTTTGCAACGAACTTCAGGGTCGCCACATCGAGCAGCTCTTGCTGGAGGCACGTAGTGGTTCGGATCACACTTTAAACCGTACGTCCAGTCCCGATTAGCCTTACTGTGCATAAAGTGGACTTAATACACCAACTCAATCAATCAATCGAGCAGCTCTTGTAGTGACGCAGGTAAAGCGGGATATGTGAAATTATGTGATCTTGTCGTCTGTGTAGTACCAAAACGGTACGATTCCGGACATGGGTTCCTTATCAAAACTTGATCTTCTAAGTCCCCTCTTCAGCCCCTAGAAGTGTGTAATAGAAATTCTGAATCACCTTGTATATAGGTATGTTTAACACTGTTCGTTCAGAGCTACTTACCTTAATTATCAGACGGTTGACTAAGGGAACACATGTTTCATATTGGGGAAGTCTTGAAGTAACAGATTGGGACAGATCCATTGTGAGATACGTATTTCCGAAAATATTCAAACGTAATTCTACAAAGAAATTTGCATTTCAGTTTCGAATTAGAAAATATTATCTCTGCAATGGCATGTTCACGAATTGATTGGTTGATTGTTGTTTATTTTACGTCACTTTTCTGTTACTTTTGGCTAATCGCGACGATGTTCACGAATAAAGTAAATGGCTTACAGCCTAAACTTATATTTCCGTGGTATATTCTACTCTCTTCGGTTAGTGTTTCTACTTTATTATTATTATTATTATTATTAGGAAATATTTGTAAAATGGGAGTAATTGTGTCAAGCATCAACCACACCCCACAAACACGTTTCTCTCTCGTGCCATATTCAGTGCTCCATAGTTTCGAATGATAGTCTGTTCTGCGTGATGTGGTATTTATTAATATTTACTTTATTATCCCTTAGTTAGAAGGATTTCTGCTTGTGAGGAAATACATTTTGCGATTAGTTTTGTATTGCATCTGTGGCGAGAAATACTGCCCTGAAAGTAGAATATTAATATTTCTTTGCCATTTCAGAACTTCCGATAAACTAGAACGACTGAGAGAATTGATAAATAAGCTACAAAAAGAAATTGAGAGCATCGAAGAGACTATAAACCCAAGTAAGTACACTTTAAAATGACATCATGCACTTGAATTTATTGCTGCATATTTGAATTACAATTCTTGAGCATCTCTACCGGTTTATGAATCTGGTATTGCAATTATAAACATCTAGTGTATGCGAGGTTTTAACATAACAAAAACTAATTCAGATAGAGCTTTAATGAACATAAGAGTATCATTTTTGTAGTATAATTTGGGATTTTGACGGAATTAATTATGGTTATAGGACAAATTGCCATCAATGAATTTTTATTTTTCGTGCGTGTAACTTGCTTCAGTGGTTCAATCTGCGAAATAAGAAATGAAATATCGTAGATTCAGTGTATATGATCTTAAATGTTGATCTATGATTTTGATTTTTATCTTGTTAATGTAGCTTAAGATACGTCTTACCATTATCATCCTTGATAGCAATTACTAATCTTCTTATCTTGTTTTTAGTTATCATTACTTACTATTCTATTCTAGATTAATAGTCACTTTAGAAAAGGAGATTGATTATTTTAACCTGTATCGCTTATCAATAGTGTAGATGCCCAAACAGTGAAACAGGAATAACTACTGATGTATACTTCTCCTTATATTTTAAAGCACTGAAAAACAGGAAATCATTGTGACCCAATATTCTCTTCATGTTACTGAGTAAAACACTAAGTGTTAAAAATGAATTTTTGAACACATAGAGTGACTTGTGGGATTAGAACTCAGGTCTACCGAAATCCCAAAAAGTTCAACTAATCACTAGACCATGCAATGTAGAAGTTCTCAAACAATTTAAGGTTTATGTAGTTTGCAATACATTGGCAGTAATAATAAATTTATGAGATACATATTTGATTGACTGTATTCAGTATTCATTAATATAATTAAAATTCTTAACTTCTATTACATATCATGAAACACGCTTACTAAGAACTTTTCCTAGAAGATTCATTAATAAGCACATTCTAGCAGTGGAGACTGTAGTAACTGTTATACATTACAGGGCGTAAGCAAGAGAGGCGATATCCGAAGAGAAACGTACCCAAAATAAATTATGAGGAAGGGAAAATTCCTGATGACGATGATTATATTTGTAAGTTTACATATTTAACATTTTATTTAGAATAATAACAGATTTTGTAGAAATCTTGATATCAAAACCTTTAAAGGGAAATGGAATTATTTAGCAAACTACAAAAAAACACGGTTCAGGTCTTGTCCACGGTAAAAGTAGCCCACTTAAAAAGGAGAAAAGCAATTACTTTCTGGATTTTTCAACAATCAAAAATTTAAATGTTATCATGAATATTTAATGTAGCAAAAACCCATTAACGTAGCACTTTTAATCTTGTTATAGTATTTTCAAAGGAGAAAAATTAGGAGATTTCTACTTGTTCACTTATTCATCATTGCAAATTAATTATTATCAGCTCTGATTCGAAATTGGAAGTATTAACACGCCTTGCTGAAGTATAAATTATTTGTGCAAATTATTTTTGTCCCAATATCTTAAAATTGTTCACTTACGGTTTTTCATTAACAAACTGAACGTTATTATTGAGATCTAAAGTCAAAATTGAACGATTTATTTATAATCCATTTTATTACCATATTAGCATGCTTTCTTGAAGAATCGAACCCGGTACACGTTAATTTGTTGCAAGTGAGCTAAGTACTGACATGTGTCCACTAACAGACACATTTGAAAGTACATTTTGTTTCTTTACTTGTAAAATATACAGCAAAACCTCGTTAATCCGGACCCCGATAAGCCGGACTTCGCTTAATCCGGACAGGCAAAATGCAAAAGACAAAAAGCAGAATGTAAGGTTTTAAATGTCGCTAGAAGTTAACAAGAGAACTTCCCAAAGAAAAAAAAGAAAAGGCAGTCAACCACTGATGAAATTCTGTTTCCCCCAGACTTTGTACTGTACTGCATAGTGTATTTAGGCCTATGCCCTTTAATACGAGTACACCATAATAAACGTGTTTTGTTGCTATCAACGGAGTTTTAATGCACTTTGTACTGTTCTTTTAGGTTGTTTCAGTTAATCGAGGCTTTCGTTAAACCGGTCAACTTATCCCCCCATTAGTACGGTTTAACGAGGTTTTTCTGTATTAAGGTTCCTTTTTTTTACTTTTAGAGATATATCTAAATTTACGTTTATCAGGGAAAACCAGAACCTTTGAAAATTAATTAATGTTGTTTAAAATAATATTTCTGCATATTTCTGAAATATGTATGCTTCACTATAATTTTATGGAGTTGATTTGTGATATGTTTGTATCCAATAAAGATAATAAAATAGCAAAATATGGGTCACTTAAGTAGATACAGTCATGGCAAAGTCAAATTGAAAATATACAAGAACGCCAATAGTGAAGAAAAGAGGTATAAATTAATGTCAAGAGAAAGAAAAGCAAAGAATAACTTGTGGAGTGAAAGAAAGATAATGATGATGAAGAATTTCCAGTTAATTGAGAGTGGAACTCTTTTGTCAATAAGTGATGTATTATTAACACACTAATACATTTTTAGTAATTTCATTTCACTTTTGAAACTGTTTTAAGGCTGCAGTTTTTGCTTTCCTCTTTTTCCTTCATCGCTTTCATGTTTTCTACTGTAGTCACAATTAATATATGCAACAGAGCTATGTCCTACTTTCTTGTATTATACGTCTGCTATGTAAACATTTTGATGTATCTATTTCTATATTTGAGAGTAACATTACAACTATTATTTGCAGATTGTGATGATTGTGATAGAGAATGGGAAGGTGACTGCCCAGTCCACGGGCCTTTGCTTATCATACGGGACACTGAGGTAATTACATAATCACTAGATCATTCGCTTTTATGTACAGCGCGAATGCATCTCTTAATAGTACAAAAACATGCTTGTTTTATATTTCAATGTACAATGTATATGAGGTTTTCTTTGTTTCCTCATTCAAAAATTTGTAGGTAGGATGTAAATGTATCAAATCATGGCATCAGAAGAAAACATCGAAGGACGCACATTAAATTTCGGTGAATGCGGTGGTGGAGTTGCCAAACCACAATCCTACCTAGAGCGCCAAAGTTACTATTTTCGGAGCTGCCATCTAGTGTAGCACGTTTTAATTTGTGGGCTGACTAGCAGGAAGAAGTAGAGATTACAAAATTATTGAAAATTTATTTTCTTCTGTTGCTCCTCAGCCCCCTTTTTTTCGTTATGTTCCAATCCTTCTATCTTCTCAAGATCTCTACATTTTATATACCTTATATGAGCCAAAGAACCATTGACATGTGTATTTTCACTTGTCTTTGGGGGGGGGGGGGTGATCAATTGACCGAGGGTCGCTAGTCACCCTCCTTTGGCATCGTTACTGTTTCCTAGTAGTTCATGTTTTAAAGTTTTATTTTGTTTGTATTTATGTGTTTGATTATATTTTTACAGAAATTGCTTGTACTTGTCCGTGTTTATTTATTTTTATGGACCCAAAAATTCAATTTTTGTAATGACAATAATTTGTTAAGAAAGTCTGTAAGAACAGCCTGCCATGTGATGGTTAATACAACTTCCTTCCGGTTTAAATATAATAATAATAATAAACATCATTGTTATTGCAATGAACTGTTACGTGACATACTGACGTGCAACGTTTTGCCACTTACCAAAACATAGCATATATATATATATATACAGGGTGTTTCCGGGGAGATGATACAAACTTTCAGGGATGATGGAGAAGGGCACATGAATCAATTTGAGATAAGGAACCCTGGTCCGGAAACGACTTAGTCGAAAGTTATAGGCGAAAATCGGTGTATGAAGATGTAATACTTTTATTACCTGCACACGTTTCACAAGCTGCTAGACCCACAACAGTTGTTCAAAGTGGTGTCCCCCGGTTTCGCTGCAGGCATGACATCGTCGCACAAAGTTTTGGCGTACCCAGGCAGCGAGAATTCTTGCGAGGAAATCCTCTGCAGTCTCGGTTCCTGTGACATTGCTCGAACGACCCCAGGGTTGTTCCAACGGGTACGCCAGAAGATGTAATATATATAATAATATATATATGTGGGGGGAGGGGGTGCGTGTGTGTGTGTGTATACAATGTATATTCTACACATAGATACACACATAAAATATAGTGCTCTTTTTCTGGCGGTACCTAACGGCACGGCGTACCAATACTTTTTTGTAGCTTATCATTTGTGAACATAACACAATAATTTAAGTAGTTCTTATGATGAATGTAAGAATAATTCCACTTGAGAGTTCCGGAACCTTGCTTTCCAGAAACAACCACTGCATGTTACACACACACACACACACAAATGTGTAGTGGATAAAGAGGATATATTTTTTAAAGTGATTACTTGCTCATGATTGTCTTCTAATATATTAATATTATTGTACGTAGTAGACGCGGTTACAGTATTCCTTTATAATACTCTCCGGCCGAGTGAAGCACATGTTGCCAAATTTCTGGAAATTTTTCTCACGCCGTCATCGGAATAGTTTTTCCGTATGTATTACTGAAAGACCGCTATAAGGCCTGCCTGCACTATGGTCTTGAAGCAACGTTCTCGTACAGGTCTTGTAGCTTCCGAGAGAAATCATAGCCGTACGAATTCATATCCACACTACAGGAGGAGTGCTTTAGCCTGTGTGCAAAATAACGGGGGAGATGCCAGGGATTTTCCCCCCACATAAAATTTTATCCCCGGCAACACAGGATTATTTTTATCCCTGCCAGGGATGTTTTATCCCCTCCAAGAAATAGGGATTCAAAGCATAAAGTATACCATTTCTTAATTATGTAACGAACAAACAAACAAAATTGTTTTTGTCCATTAATGCTCCAGTCATCAAAGATTTCCCTGCCAAAATGTATGCAGACTTGTGGGTCAAAGAAGGATACCATTACCATTGCAGCAAGTGACCAACTTCACCGTGCCGAGCGAACAGCAGGCTGTTTTGCACTTAATTTCTCATGGCATAGTGCTAATACATGTATTAAAGTATTCACAAGAAACTTGTAGGTAGACATTAAGTTTGAAGTTGCCAATAGAAATTTAGTCAAATTTTCGGTGTTACTAGTTCGATATCCTTTTTTGCGAGTGAGTTTCGGTTTTCTTAGAATGTAAATATATTAATATCTACCTACCGAAATGAAATCACAAATATCTCATTGAGTGGGCAACCCCCCAAAGCAAAAAGCTTAATTTGCAGAGTTGGTTTAGCACTCCCCAATCCAATCGCTCGAAGCAGTTGCCTCACTGAATTTGCAACGTGGCACCTTGCGTTGTAGTGCAGCGCAAATGGATGTCGTTTCCAACTAATAGCTGGACGAAGGTGATTCTCCAGAAAGTTACTGTAATACTTACTATTCACGGTAACTCCCTTCCGTACGGTGCGACAAAGTAAAACGACTTCGTGGTCGTAGGCACAAAAAGCATCACTTTAATGTTGCTGGGTCCTTGTTGGAAGTTTCGCTGTCTTGGCACATCAGTATGGCAACCAACTTAACCACTGTTGGATATTGACGCGCCTCATCACCACAAGCTTCCACAAGTTCTCTGTGGCACTAAAAATTATTTCTTTCACGTGCAACTTGTATTTTGATTAACGAGTCATTCCATGCCAAATCAACACAGATATGTGCAATTTTTAACCTGACCATCTCCGATTTTCATGAAATTTGGGGAATTGAAACTATGCATGGAACTTAGTAAGTATGACAATTTTTAGTTTCGTGCGTCTTGTAATTGTTAAATTATTCAAGGTCAAAGTTTGCAGAAATTGCCCTTTTTGAGCCCGCTTAGCTATACTAAATCTGCTGTAACTCCGCCCCTATTTTGCCTAGGAAGCTCAAATAAAGCTTATTGTACAGGGAATTGAACAAGCTTTCAAGCGATATATAACAAGCCTACCTTTGGATAAAAATATAATTTTGTCACGTGACCTTGACCTTTGACCTTGAATATCTCAAAACATGTCATCACCGAAAATCGTGAAAAAAATATATTTGGTGCCTCGTTCCATACTATAAAACATATCAAAAAATCATTCTGGGACTGCAATGGGATCAGAAGATACAAAATAATATGTGTAACTATGTGACTGATAATAGCCCGATTACATGAACTATGAAGAGTCAAATGTCCCTTAACACTCTCTACAAAATGTGAAGGAGTTATCCTGGGTATAATTGGTCATGAAAGAAATAGGTTAGGCACAGGGAGATCCCTAGCCGTGTGTGTCAATCGCAGATCCAGCATATTGTTAACCGCCATATTGAATTCAACGCAAAAATTTCAAAGGAAAGGGGGTGATGTGATATATCAAATGAGGCTAGAATTTCACGAGAAATGAAGTGACGAAGGATTTTCCAACATATATTTAGCCAGCAAAAAGTTATACACATATCTTTCACTTATGATATATGCATATTACAATGTTGTCAATGTTCCTGTGAGCACACTCGTTGACGTCTCTCACACTCGCATAGAACATTTGGTAATGTAGCATGTGCAACAACATCGCAAGCAGCAACTATGCCTTCTCTCAGATGGTCAATATCAGGGATTTTTAGTGCATGACCATTCTCTTCAAATGTTTCTGTAGGTAAAAGTCCTCCTAAGATGTTAGATCTGGGGAATGTGCAGGCCTTTTAATAGATCCCCGTGTGCCCATCAATCTACCTAGAAACTTACCATGAAGAAATTGCGAAAATGTCTACATAGTGTGGTCACACTCTGTCCTGTTTCAAAACTCTCGAAAAGTGCCATATCCCGTAACCAAGGATGAAAAACCTGTTCAATTAACAAATCCAAGAGCCCTCACCATTTAAGGTTCCGTTGTTGAATATGGACCAACCATTTCCGTTCGCCATACATTATACCACGTAATTAGCTTACCAGCAACAACCATTCGACTGAGCAAATCACAGGTATTGCATATTATTTTTACTAACTTCACCGGGAACATAAAAATTTGCCTCGTCACTGAAGAATTTTTCATTCCAAAGGAAGTGTCACGTAATTGTTTGAGATACTTTTCCCAATATTCTTCAATATTCAACTATTTGGTGAATGTAGCTGATTAAAATCATATGCAATGGTGCGTATACTTCTTTCTCTCCCAAGATGTCAGCGTGATCTCGGTGAGTTCCTACAACGTTAGGAGCATTCCAATGCTTTGTTTTTAACACCTCGAAAAGGAGAAAATGGTACAAGCATGCAGTAATAAATTGTTGCTGGTTAAATATATGTTGGAAAATCCTTCGTCACTTCATTTCTCGTGAAATTCTAGCCTCATTTGATATATCACATCACCCCCTTTCCTTTGAAATTTTTGCGTTGAATTCAATATGGCGGTTAACAATATGCTGGATCTGCGATTGACACACACGGCTAGGGATCTCCCTGTGCCTAACCTATTTCTTTCATGACCAATTATACCCAGGATAACTCCTTCACATTTTGTAGAGAGTGTTAAGGGACATTTGACTCTTCATAGTTCATGTAATAGGGCTATTATCAGTCACATAGTTACACATATTATTTTGTATCTTCTGATCCCATTGCAGTCCCAGAATGATTTTTTGATATGTTTTATAGTATGGAACGAGGCACCAAATATATTTTTTTCACGATTTTCGGTGATGACATGTTTTGAGATATTCAAGGTCAAATGTCAAGGTCACGTGACAAAATTATATTTGTATCCAAAGGTAGGCTTGTTATATATCGCTTGAAAGCTTGTTCAATTCCCTGTACAATAAGCTTTATTTGAGCTTCCTAGGCAAAATAGGGGCGGAGTTACAGCAGATTTAGTATAGCTAAGCGGGCTCAAAAAGGGCAATTTCTGCAAACTTTGACCTTGAATAATTTAACAATTACAAGACGCACGAAACTAAAAATTGTCATACTTACTAAGTTCCATGCATAGTTTCAATTCCCCAAATTTCATGAAAATCGGAGATGGTCAGGTCAAAGGCTGTGTTGATTTCGCATGGAATGACTCTAACACGTTTTTTTTTCTTTTCATGAGAATATTTTTTTAGAGCGCACTACACAATACGGCTATAGTCAGCGCAGTGCTTCCGCTGCACGTCAATCTGTGGAACTACGACATGCTACGTGAAGAGGTGGGAATAAAGCCCTTATTACCTGAATTCACGATTGATTGTTGCTACCAATGACAAACAGTGGACATATTGTTGAGTAAAAAGTTGTTTTTTTATGATCCTCGGAGAAACTCAAGGTCTATTATTTATCAGTGGTGACGCTCCTAATACAGTTGATGAATCTATACATAGAGAAAAGCAACGCGAAGCTTTTCAAAACAACGCTGAAAAACCTTTTGGGTCCTTACTACCGCATATTTCTACACTTGGAACGAAAACTCTCAAATAATGTTCTGAATTGTTTGGAATTTAGAAAAATGTGTTATTTTCTCTTAAGTTTGCAGTCTAATTGAACTGGCATTATCACCGACTTCTTTCTTGAAGGTTCCAGCCGACGGCAGCGACCCACTGAGAGCGGACAAGACTGTTCCTCCCGAGCTAGAAATCGGGATGTCCATGATCTATGGAGCTGGAAAGGGAGTCTGGACGAAGGTCGGCCTGCCAAAAGGTATCAGGTTGGGCCCTTATGAAGGCGTCATAAAAGACGAACCTAACAAGGAAGGCTATTGTTGGCAGGTAACAATCCATAAGTTTTGAACCATCACTAATCTTACTTATGTGTAAATTTCAAATACCCGGGAAACGCCGGGCAATCAGCTATAATAGTATATATATATAAGTTACATGTTTTAAACTATTTATTAAATTATACAGCCTTGTAGTTATATTTTTGGTATTTTTTATTTGTACATGTTATTTTTAAATACTTTGCAAGCTGTCAGTAAACTTTGTAACTGCTACTTAATTTTAAATCTGTGTTCAAGGGCCATTTTAATATTTAATATATACCTACCAACATACTTCAGAAGTACCAGAACTGAATAACTACTTGAGGGAACTGATTCTATGCACCATATTCATGATTACATTCATTTTGACGAAAGACGTCCCTAATTTATTTGAAATTTCCCTTTGCTGTATTTTTATGTGTGAT
Organism: Lepisma saccharinum; assembly: GCF_977018435.1. NCBI lineage: Eukaryota > Metazoa > Arthropoda > Insecta > Zygentoma > Lepismatidae > Lepisma > Lepisma saccharinum. The sequence goes on along the minus strand of NC_139251.1, from coordinate 56,264,951 downwards.
GATTGTAACTTATAGCAGGAGGAGTTGGTATCATCTTTATAGAGAAATGTAAGACAAACATGTTCACATGAGAGTTTGGTTGCTCGTTTTTCAGTCAGATTCACTAAAAAAACATGGATTTTGAACAATTACTCGTGTACTTATTGTGTTTGTATTGTAATTTATTGAAACAAAATGGCCATGTTGTTTATTGTAAACATCGTGTATGTTGATGCAGCATTATCAAGAACCCAGGTGTATGACTGGTACAATCGTTTCAAAAGTGGACGTGAAAGTGTCGAGGATGAACCAAGATCAGGACGCCCTTCAACGTCAAGGATTGCCGACAATGTGAAGAAAGCTCGTTTTTTGATTCCCAAGGACTGATCCACCATGAATTTGTCCCTGAAAACGAAACAATCAATCAGTGGTATTACAAGGAAGTGCTTGCGTCGACTCAGAAACAGGATGAAGCGGGTTAGGAAGGACCTCTGTGATTCTGGCCAATGGTTTCTAATATACGATAATGCTCGCCCTCATACCGCATCGTCTGTACAATAATACCTTGCTAAGCATTCAGTGACAGTGATTAATGACCCTCCATATTCTCCGGACTTATCGCCTGCTGACGTTTTCCCTTTTTCCCAATGTTAAGATGGCTATGAAAGGGCGAAGATTTCACGACGTCGAGGATATTAACTTACATGTTACTTACGCGTAATTTGCGAACACCTACTGTCAATGGCTATCAACAGTGTTTCCAAGACCTGTACAAACGCTGGTCAAAGTGTACTGTCTCCTCTGGTGATTATTTTGAAGGTGATAAAATCATTTGAAGGTAATTACTTGTTTCCTTTCCTAAAAAGAAAGTTCGGTTTTTTTATGGGCGAACCTTGTATGTAAATAAAACACAATTAAAAATCATTCGTGTCCATTGATGGTCCAGTCATCAGAGATTTCTCTGCCGAAAAATATGCAGCTTTGTGGATTAAAAAGGGACACCATTCTGTAACTGACCAACCTCCGAACGGAGATAACAGCAGGCTGTTTTCCACTTAATAAGTTTTCATGTCATAGTGTTTATATTTTATATGTATTAAAGTGTTCACAAGAAACTTGTAGGCAGGTTAGATGGACATTACGTTTGGACTTGTCAATAGAAATTTGGTCACGTTTTCGATAGCTCCTTCTGTGTTTGAATTTGGGTTGGGTTTTCTTAGAAAAACATATAAATATACTGTTTCTAAATGTTTAAATGTTATCATAAGATTTAATAACCTAGGTTAAAACTAATATTAAGGTGCTTAGAACCTCATGTCAATAGTTTGCTTTACTGACTGGAAACATTTACAAATTTGCATATACAGCTAGCTCCCGAAATGAAATCTCAAATACGTCTCCCCAAACCAAAAAGCCTAATTCGCAAAGTGAAATCTGCCTTGTGTACTGCATTCATTTGACCAGTTGGGAAGACAGAACTATTCAGATACGTTAATCTTGTGAAGACCTAGTTCTGTTTCTACTACACTAACGAATGCAATCATTCTTAAAGTTCATTTTCTCATTTTCTTCGATATTAAATGCATTAAGGTGAATGCCCTGAGTTAGAAAATCTTTCACCTTAGCACACACTTTATCAGGCAACGATAATAGTTTGAGCATGTTTGCTTTAAATTCAACACAATTATCACAGATGACCTGAATTCAACAGATTCAGGGTTTTCTTTTAACACAACTTCAGACTGGTCCTCAATATCAAATTAACTGCCTATTTTAGGTATCTTTTATTCTGTTACCCTAGATTTGGAGTGACATTAGAGAGTCTATTCCGATTTCTCAAGCACTTCGTACACTAAAAACTAATCTCGTTGTCCATGTGATGCTCGTATGCACCTTTTCCAAACTTTAAACGCCAGTCATATGAAATTTCAGATTACACGAAATGCAGCACAGAAACGTTTGCTTACCCAAAATTTGATCATCACACATTTAAATTTAAATGTTAATTAAAATTGTTGATGCATAAAAAATTAGGCTATTTGCACCAGTCACATTGTATGACTGGTGTCCCCGGAGCTAGAAATCGGGATATCCATGTTCTGTGGAGCTGGAAAGGGAGTCTGGACGAAGGTCGGCCTGCCAAAAGGTGAGGTTGGACCCTTATGAGGGTGTCATAAAAGATGAACCTAACAAGGTTTGTAGATACCGCAATACAATCTTGCGATGTTGAATTGTATTACATTTGCTTGTATCATCTGCATGTACAGTAAACCCAAGGCCCCTTACCGTATATATAAAATGAACATCTGTCTATGAGGACTAAATTTTCTTACCCACGTTCAACGCATACCTTATAGAGGATTATACTGGCCGTGCATCCAGACGGCAAAGTCTTGTTTGCCTACAAAACTTAAGTTACAAGGCTGTACTACGTATGCCGTATATCTTTCCACTATTTCCTTTATTGCTTCCATCGTTGGCAGACAATGTGAAAATTTATGTTTGTGTGAAAGTTTATCAACGATGAACAGATAGTGTACTTGTGTTTGTGTACTTTACTTATATTAGTGCACTGTGTTTGAAGTGTCACTTGGAGATATGAGTACATGTAACTAAAGTTCTCCACTTATCCTTTCAGATCACAAGAAACCGACGCCCCCTTCATTTTGTGGATGCGTGGGACACCAGCAGAAGCAACTGGATGCGGTACGTGAACTGCGCCCGCCACGAGGAGGAGCAGAACGTGATCGCCTTCCAGTTCCACGGACAGATCTACTACAGGACCTTTCGCTTCGTTCCCCCCAACGTGGAGCTTCTGGTCTGGTACGGCGAGCAGTTCGGCAGAGAGCTGGGAATAGACCCCGTGGAATTCCGCAAAGCCTTGTACAAGAAAACCTCCAAGGATATAGGTGAGTCAGAATCTACCAATATGTATTTATTTATCCACATCTGCATAGTTCCTTTATGTAATTACCACATTACTTACTTATTAACATTTGCTTGTATCATCTGCATACAATAAGATATTGATGCCTAATTTATTGCACTTTACCATCCACATAAAGCAAAAATGTGGCACCAAAGGTGAACTTGGGGAAGACCACTCTTCATATGAGTCACATCAGAAAAAAACTGTATTTTATTATTACAGTGAATTTTCTCCCAAGGATCTTAGTTAACTATGAAACCATATACAATATTTATCTGTATATATATTTACGAAGTCTTAATGCCAGTTCGATTCATTGTTTATCAACATTGCATCAGCATCAGACACAACCATCATGCTGTGTTGTTTGGTTCTATCCACACAGGATTTTAAAAAAAATAATTTCTCGAGGAGTTGTAGACTGAAGGAGATAAATTGACATGGTATTAACTCAGTGCCTATAGGTGGCACCACAGATATACTAATTAATTAAGGAGATTGCATTCTATGTAATTTAGCCTATGTAATTCTAGGTATTGTGTATTGCAGATTGCTACAAGTCTAACAAAATTATAAACCCTATTCTTGATTCTTGAAGTAAATGTATTTTTATTACATTTCAGGTGACATTTATCCCTGTCTCCATTGTTGCATGGCGTTCAGCTCATATGAATATTTGGAGCGGCATTTGAAGCGTTGCAGACATACACAAGTGCAGAAATCTTCGAATGAAACTAAGAGAAACAATTGTACTGAAATCAAGAGAAGAAATGTACACGAAGGATACGTAAAACTGAGTGTAAAGGAGGAAGACCGTGCATATGCAGAGCAACATAAAGGTAATTCTATTGAATATGGACTGTTTAATCCAACACAATACATAAAGCCCCAATCCCGCCACTCACTAGTTCATTCACACACTCACTCAATGACATAAATGTTCTCCATGAAGGGAGCCCCGGAGGCAACAAAAAAAAAAGCTCCGTTACTACCCCGTATGAAATTGTCTGAAAACACAGATAAAATTCAAAATTCGCTCACTTTATTTGCTTTTACAATTTCTACAAAAATAATAAAATTTGAAATTGGCATATTTTCTTAGAAGTGAATACGTTCTGTTCTGGATCTCCCCCATTCTTTGATATTAGTAAATTTTGATTTCACTACAAATTTACATGATTTTCGGGCTTCCGTAAAGCCCCAATTCCAACACTCACTCACTCAGTGAACATAAAGATTCTCCATGCAGAAAACTCCGGAGACAAAAAAATGCTCCATTACGGCCCCTCATTAAATTGTCTGTAAACACAATGAAAATTTAAGTCACTCACTTACCCTCTTTTTTAAGAGTGAAAATGTCCTTTTTCACGGCGAAATCCGATATTTTTTTTCCTCATGGTTTTTTCAACTTCTACAAAAAATAATTAAATTTGTAATTAACATACCTTCATTAAATAGTATTCAAATGCCAAAGGAAATTACAATAAAGTTAATTTTCATATCTAAAATAACACATATCTCTTACAGATGATTCGATTTTTGTGAATGGTACTGATTAATATGCGCGCTCATGTTACTATGCCAGATTACAGGTATGTGCACGGTCAGATTCGACTGGAACAACACATGGTGCCCTCCTGATAGAAAAATAAATTAAGAAATATTGACACAGTACAAAAAAGTTGCCATCATTAACATAACATTATTATAACTATTTTCATTAATTTTGGTGTTAGTTTTGTATTTCTCGGTGCTTTTTTGAAATGCCTTAGATAGTTTTTTTTCTTCATATTCTCGAGATCAACAACAACATAGATGATTCAATTCGAAACTAGAAAACGTGAATCAGACAAGAATGATATCCACATAAGAAGATCCAGTCCAGAGATTGCATGCCGCCCTCCGTGGCGCAATGGTTATCACAGCGCGCTACGACGCTAGGGGTCCTTGGCTCGAATCCCAGCCTAGGCATGGATGTTTGTGAGTGTTCCTTCATCATTTTCATCATATCATTACTCCTCCTTGTCTTTGCAATAAGCCGAAAATGGCAGAAAAGCTAAGTAAAATAAACTAAATAAGAAAATCAATCAATCAAGAGATTACATAAACCGTTACATACAACTTAGTACTCAAAATACAAAAATAGCTACATCATTGCTGTTTTAATGTAATGTTTTAGGGATGTAATGTTGTGTTTGCAAGACAAGCAAGTTGACAAAAGAAGAAAGTATTGCTTTTCCGGATTGGTGTCGCTATTGAATTCGTTCACATGAAACATCTAAATAACAATTTTGAAACGGACAATATTTAGACTTTGCACTACAATATTAGAGCACGAAGTACACATATAACGTTTCTTTCTATATTTTCCTCAGAAGCGAACGTACAAACTTGTTTCCCATCGTGCAATACAAAATGCACACATTTTCAAAGTCATTGCGATCATTGAGAAACCCGATCTATAACATGAGAGCACCCACAACGTGGCCGAAAGTCACGTATGTGAGTGCTCGAAACTGCGCGAGTCGTTCATGTGTAGCAAAAACATGGCTCTAAAGAATAATTTTTGGAAGCCAACTCTTCTTTTGAGTCACATCAGAAAGAAACTACCTTTGATTGAATTTTCTGTCAAAGATCTAGAAACTACTAAGAAACCATTTTCAATATTAATCTGTACAGCCAATCTTAATACCAGTTCGATTCGTTATTTATCAACCTTGCATCAACATCAGACACAACCGTCAAACTGTGCTGCGAGGTTCCATGCTTACAGGATTTTAAGAATGAAGTTTTCCGAAGATTTTTTGACTCAAGAAGATAAATTAACACGGTATTAACTCAGGGCCTATAGGTGGTACTGTGTGTAAGTTAATGGGATTGTACTAAATGTAGTTTATTTTACTCTATGTATTAAGTTTTACATATTGCTACAATTGATTGATTTGGTGTTTTAAGTCCACTTTATTCATAGTAAGGCTAATTGGGATTTGGCCTACAGTTTGAAGTTGGATCCGAACCACTATGTGTCTCTACAGGGTATCGAACCCGAGACCCCTTGATTATAAGGCGACGACGCTAACATATTGCTATAAGTCTAACAAAAATACAAACAATTATCACTTATACATCCTTACCCGCTTGCCGTTACCAAACTAACAAAGAGAGATCTATAAATATTGCGGATAAACACATGTAAATTATATTTAAAGTCCGTAATCAGGTTTAAGATAACCATACCAGTTTTCAAGTTTTGAGCCATTATTTCGTAGTAAAATGACGCGAGCCAATTAAAACTAAAAGTAGAGTGTTCCCCTGTGCTTTGAACCACGCCATGAAGGCGTAAAAGGGGTGTGGAGTTAGCACCCCACACTTTCTTGATCTCGGCCGAAGGAGGGCTGATGTGATCAGCACCATGCCCCTGGCCGTCTGCCTTTACGTTCCGCAGTTTCCTCCAGGTACCCACTTGAACAGGTGGGAAAAAATCGCGGTTTTCTCCCGCCGGGGATCTAGACCGCATGGCAGTCACACGCCCTAATGACTGAGCTACCGCGGGCCAATTATGTAATACGAGTAAATACTGTCTGACCCAACAAAGTGATATGCAACTTGTAAGAGCCATAGTAACACCATGCAAAACAGAATAAAGTCGTGCATATGGGTCGATTGTCCTGATATAATATTGTGGCATTTCATTATACAACACATGAGATATTATTCTCCAATTAATGGTAGCCACAATTTCTCTGTAAACTTTTCGCTCATTGAATTTAAAGATATTATTGGGCAATGTAGTTTTTACTGTTTTCTATCCTACAACTGGAGCATATGAACTTTATTATAGTTCTATTGTACGCTGGTTCCAGATAAAAGTTTTCAGTTTTCTATCGTGCTGAATTTTTAACTAGCAGCAATTAGATTGTGGCAAAGTGTAGATTATGTAAATTGTTTCAACAAAAGTCCTTTATAAACTTCCCTGATGATGTAGAAGTAACGTCATCAGCGTAATCCAGGAAACCCGGGTTCGATAGCCGGTGGAGGCACATAGTGATTCGAATCTTACTTTATACTGTAGGCGGTGTCCCGATTACCTATATGTGCATAAAGCGGGCTTGAAAACTCAACTCAGAAGTCTTGGGTCAGAAATAGCCAGTTTTACGTAGATATGGCTAAAAGTTTGATGAAATGACGGTTCCTTTTCAACTTGTAAATATTATAAGTAATTTTCATTGAGATGAATAACTACGTGTTTTTACATCCGGTTTGAATCAAGCTTCGAAACAATGTACTAATATAATCTTACATTTTAAAATATACAATGGAGCTTGGTTGATATGAATTACGAAATTACACAGAATTAGTTTGTCTTCAACACTTAGAAAATTGCAGTGACTGTGGTTGCCTTAGCTTCTGTAGTTAGGTGACTGATAATATGAGAAGCAAATAAAGTCACTCTTGCATTAGGCCTCTGTAAATAATGACGCTTCATTTTTAAAACACTGAAAGTAGCTACATATTTCTTCACTGGATATAAAATAATTATCGTTCTGACTAACAAACGTTTGAAACAAGTTAAGTGCCTAACAGGTGCCACAATTTATAAAAGGCCACATTTTGTGGTGTGTTGTATTGATTCTTGAAGTAAATGTATTTTTATTATATTTCAGGTGACATTTATCCATGTCTACATTGTTATATGACGTTCAGCGCATATGAATATTTGGAGCGGCATTTGAAGTATTGCAGACATGCACATGTGCAGAAATCTTCGGATGAAATGAAGGGAAACTACTGTACTGAGATGAAGAGAAGAAATGTTTACGAAGAATACATAAAACTGAGTGAAAAGAAGGAAGACTGGGTATATGTAGAACAACTTAAGGGTAATTCCATTGAATGTGGGCTGTGTAATCTTATATATGCAGATGAATTAAGTTTTAGTGATCACGTTTGTTTCATTGCTCAAGTGAATCAATTGATTGAAGACGTCAGTTGTCCATCGGAAAGCAAGGTCATGACTAGAACCAGTGAAAAGGATGACAAAGAGAACATGGAGGGCAAAGATTTAAGCGTTAATACTTGTCTCGAATCTAAGTTAAGTATTCACAGCGGGGAAAAGACGCATGGATGTGAATATCTGGAACAGGTTTCTGTTAAAAACAGTTATTATTCAAGTAATCGCCGAATTGAGAATGGAGGGAAATCGTTTAATTGTGAAGGTTGTGGAAAATTTTTCACTCAAAATAGTATCTGTATCCACTCCGTAGTGAAAACTTATAATTGTCAACATTGTGGGAAAAAATTCAGTAACAACAGTCATCTAAGAAGACATCTGTTAATTCACACTGGTGAGAAACCATACAAGTGTCAACATTGTGGGAAAAACTTCAGTGTAAACAGTACTCTAAGAACACATCTTTTAATTCACACTGGTGAGAAACCATACAAGTGTCAACATTGTGGGAAAAATTTCAGTCGAGACAGTTGTCTAAGAAGACATCTGTTAATTCACACTGGTGAGAAACCATACAAGTGTCAACATTGTGGGAAAAACTTCAGTGTAAACAGTCATCTAAGAACACATCTTTTAATTCACACTGGTGAGAAACCATACAAGTGTCAACATTGTGGGAAAAACTTCAGTGTAAACAGTACTCTAAGAACACATCTTTTAATTCACACTGGTGAGAAACCATACAAGTGTCAACATTGTGGGAAAAACTTCAGTGTAAACAGTACTCTAAGAACACATCTTTTAATTCACACTGGTGAGAAACCATACAAGTGTCAACATTGTGGAAAAAAATTCAATCAAAACAGTAATCTAAGGAAACATATCTTAATTCACACTGGTGAAGTGTCAAAAGTGTGAGAATAGGTTCACTCAAAGCCGCGATTAAGAAAGATATTAATTCACACTATAGACAACACTGTTTAACATAAAACACTGAATATAATTTCATTGCATGTAGTCCTCTCTGTATGCCTTTCCGAAGCTTCGAATTTAAGCTCTGTACAAGCGCAAATACACTTAAATTAAAATTGATAATCTTATAAATCTTATTCCAATTTAACACAAGTTTACATTAAATAGTTCTTGAACATTTTTGTAAACCGCTGACATTTTCTGATTATAAATTCGTTAATAACAAATTATGTCACAAAAATTGCATAATACCACGAAGGAATACAACATATTAATGGAAATATATGAATAGTCAAAACGTTGATTGAAAATTCAATATTCTTCCGTTACTCTTGTAGGGGGAAGATAATAACTCTAACAATGAAAGAAAAATCTACTTTACAGTATGAAATAAGAATCATGTATCATATTTTCTACATGGTGTGCAATTTTCATCTTTTTTCTCTTAATATTTCTTATTTCTAGTGATGCAATATTCCCATGGTGCTTTCAATGTACACTGCATTAAAAATGTGAAATTGGCTAACTTTATTTTGTAGTTCTGCTACTTACGTTCACTCATCATCGCATAGTTGGGCAACATATTTAACGCCATGCAATGAAATTAGTATTTCAGTGGTGTTTTTATTGCGAGTGACTGTACAAAATTAACCACTTATTTCCATATGTTCCCTTATAACATTAAATGTAATATTATTTCACTAAAGAACTCAACAAAAATGCATGTAGAATCATGTACAAGAAGTTTATTAATCAATTTCATAAAAATATAATGGATTCGTAAAGTTGTATATGAAACATTTGTTTATAAAAATTAAGGAATTGTTAACAAGCGAATTATAATTTATGTTAAATTATGATACAATATGCTCATTTTGTTCTTTATGTAAAGATTGTAACTTTATGTTTTTGGATTAATTAAGAAATAAATACCCTAATCATACTTGTACCTTGACCATAATTGGGATATTTTCTTATTTTAGTTTAAAAGTGATTCAAACAATTGATTGTATTATACTTACAAGTGCGATTCACCTCTTGTTAACTATACTTAAATACATTATATCTTAATTTGAAAATGGGTCATTCCATGTCAAATCGACCAATTTCAGAAACGTTTCCAGGTTGTTGTTATTATTATTATTATTATTATTATTATTTTATTTGGATGAAATTTGGCATAAAGGTTCAATCATGTCTGGAAGGCATGTATTCCAAATTAGGTTCCTCTGAGAAATAGGTCTAGAATTATAGCCTGTGGAAGAAGGTGGTGCGCAACAGAAAATGTGACCCAAATCTGAGAAATGAGCGTCAATAACTTTGGAACTATTTATCACTCACTGCCTAGTGATTTACACACCAAACAAACCTCTCACCAAGGAACACGTGTATTGCATCAAAATACCTCAGCTTGTTTACGTTAGCAAATAAAATACCCCAAAATATGCATTAAAAAGCCTTACGTGTCAAAATATTCATATTTTGTGTGCCTGCTAAGCCTGATGTAAGAAGGATGTACACATTATGTCGTCTCCATATATATCACCCATTCCAGGCCTGTACCCAGGATTTTTTTTGAGGGAGGGGCCAGATCCGTTGTGTAAATATCACTAAGCTGTGATCAATAGTTCCAAAGTTATTGAGTCCTGAAGTTAGCTCTGAGGCTCATTTCTCAAATTTGGGTCACATTTTCTGTTGCGCACCACCTTCTTCCATAGGCTATAACTCTAGACCTAATTCTCGGAGGAACCTAATATTTGAACCTTCATGTCAAATTTCATCCAAATCAAGAAACCATGACCTGGAGGCCCTGGTCGATCTGACGTGAAATGACCCAAGCGCATGAATACATGTTTCATTGTCACCATCAGACACATGTAGCAAAATAGAGACGTAAGATAAGAATACAAGTGTATGTACACACATACACATGATATTTTATGTCTCGAGATATATAAACCATGCAGTGTATCTTGATTCAGATTCCCATCTGTAATTTCTACGAGTGGAAAAAGAAAACTTTTACAAAGACAATAATAAAACCAAATATGAAAAGTTATTACAAATACACCAAAAGGGGCTTCATCTCTCCCTATCCCCCAATGCATTGCAAAAAAGAAATGGTGGAATGCATAAAAATATATGTATCCTCGAGAGTATGTAAGATATGTTTCCAGAGCAACAGTTCAATTGTATTTTGGAATGTTAAAATATTAAATTGAGCAAGAAATATGGGAAGCTGGAAAGAACTGGAAATATGGAAGACTACTGGAAACAGAATCTGTTGGTGGTGTTTCGTTGAGACCCTGTGCTTCGCAACGAAGTAAGAGGAAATAAATAAGTCGAGAAGTGGTCTAGCACTGGTTTCTTCACTATTTTAAAATAAACTGTCGTAATCAGTGTATTATTAGTTATTACACTGATAAGCTGGTAGTTCAGAATAGACGTATTTTGATTTGTATTACATTTTTCACACGACTAGCTGTTGTGCCAATTATGCTATTTTAGAGCTTTGGATTATTTCAAATAGACATAAAGAAAAAAAAAGATTCTCTTGGGTGAAGTACAATCTAGAATTTCATTTATGTATCACTAATCTGAAATTTCAACATCATTTGGAATTTCGATTTTCAAGATAATTGAATGGAGTGTAAAAGTTATGGTGCTTTGACCTTGGAGAGACATAAATGAGTCTATAATGGGTGTGTACAATGTCTTAAATTTTCTGAAGAGCTTGAGGCCTCATATGGATGCCGGAACATCAGATAAAGTTACGTGTATTTGGTTCGTACTGTTACCCTTGCAACCCATGTGCATTGTTTTACAAACAAAGATACCCCTAGACAAATCAGAGCCGAGTACGAAGTGCACCGAACCTCGAGTGCGGAGGTAAAGTTTGGGGGTGCCAGGCATGTAACAGTACATAATTATAATTAAGTAGTAGGAATTTTGAATTGTGGACTCAGTGGAGGAATGAGATATACCAAGTTAAAAAGCGCAAACAAACGGGATTTTTAAAAAACAGTTTCATATAACTAAAGTTTTATTTCAAACTAAACCATTTTATGTACTAACAATACAAATGCAATATTAAATTGTCAATCTTCTATATATATATAAATGGATGTATGTGTGTATATATGTACTATGTATGTTTGTTCCGGCATAACTCTCGAACGCCTGGAGCAATTTCAAACAAACATGGTACACATATGACTTAAAATCTGGGAAGAAATACTTTTGGGGTAAGACACCTCTGGCACCCCCAGGAGTTGGGGTGGGAAGGGAGTGGAATGTAAAAATAATCGAAAACGACCGATATTTGTGTGGTATCCATAGTTTTCGGGGTCTCTAAGATGAAAAGTGACACTCCCAATGCCGTTCGACTCCAAGTTCATCACCCATCGGCATGCGGGGTGAGAGGGGGTGAAAAATAAAAAAATGTCAAAAATGGCCTACATTAGTGCTGAATAGTTTTTGGAGTCGCTAAGATAATTGGTGAGATTCACGATTGCAATTTTCATATGTGTACCAAGTTAAGTTGAAATTGCTCCAGGCGTTCGAGACTTTGATTACAATTTGTATACTATACTTATACTTTTCTCAATACCTGTATAGTTACATTTTACACCACAGTTAGAATTCATTATTTTCCTGTATAATGGAAGATGGGGATAAATAAATACTCGGGCAACGCCGGGTAATCACCTAGTATGAAATAAAATCGAAGCATTATCTTAACAGTAATAACGTTAAAAATAGTAAGTTGACATAAGTGAAAAAAATCTGTAGATGCTTCATACAACTTACCTTGTTAAATTTTATATGAAATGACCCGAATAGTACCACAATTGTTATTTCAAACACGCCCAATGTCAAGTAGTACATACCTAGATCAAACTATTCTGTGTCTGTTTGACGAACAAAATCAATGTAAACAAATTCAAGTGGTTTGGTTAGAAGTCGTTCCTTTCCTCAACTAAACCCGGCTATAACTTGTATAAGTCAACGCACAATCAGAACTCAGATCACCTTTATTATTGAACCACCTTCGTATATCATTAACTATTTGTAGCATTTAGTCTCGAATTCTCTATGTTGATCTATTTAATTCAGTAACTCTGTTGTCTGAGCTGCTTGCACACAATTACAAACACAGCAGCGCTTTCAACCTTTTGCAGATTACACTCCAAATCCTTCCGCTGTTTGGATTTAGGGAGGAGATGTGAGTGAGGTTTTAACTCTGGCGCTTCACCGAATATCCACGTTGCTCTTACGCTTTATACAAACCAAGGAGTTAAGAAGCATATGAACTAAGTGTCGAGTCGAAAGCGACGTAGCAGTCTATCGTTTGGCTTGCAGTAACAATAAGAGGAATTGTTTCATCAGTAAGTACACCAACTCTTTTGTTTTTAACTGTAATTCTTATCTATTACTATTTATAAATTAAACCTTCCATTGGGAGAAGCATCTGCTGTAACACACCGAGAGCCGGTGTTTACATATACACTCTATGCATTTTGTATCAAGGACGTATTTAGGGGGGTCCAGGGGATCCGCCCCCCGAAAGACTTATCAAGTACTAAAATTAAATAATGAAAAATATATTCGTTTTGCCGTTGTTGTATAATTTCCTCTGAACTTATTGGAAGACAAGGATTATATTGGGATCATACGGCTTTGAGGGACACGAAGGACGTATTTAGGAGGGATCCAGGGGCCGGACCCCACGAAAGACTTACCAAGTTTTAAAATTAAGTGATGAAAATATTAGCATTTGTTGCATAATCGATGGTTATTAATTTCCTCTGAACTTACACTTAGGGTACCCCAAAATCAAACGCGCAACCTGCAACTCTTCCACAACCCAACCACTAGGCTATCCCTTCTACAACGCTCCTTGTTTTACAGGCTGCCAGAAATCTACAACAAACTTCCCCTGGATGTACGTAGGTAGATATTTTCCTTCCAGAAAGTATTTTTTGTACATTACTGACCAAGAACATGTAAATCTATCCCATCTTGTTAATGTTTTTATATTTTGTTACCTTTGTTTCTACTAAAATTTTTTTTGTGTAAAATGAAACTCTGAGTAAATAAATAAATAAATAAATAATTAGAAACTTACTTTTCTCCAACTAAATGTGACATCATTTCTGTTATTCGATAAATATTCAGTTATTCATCTATTTGACATTAACTTCATTGCCAGGGCACTTGTTTCTTTTGTAAATTATTCCAATCTTAACTAAAAGTAAGCTACGTAATGAATATGCGCTGTTATATCTCTATTTTTATAGTTACAGTCCTTTTACCTAATCGTGTATTAACAATATAATATTGATTTATGTATTGTAATTAGTTTAAATTTGATTTAATATAATTATTTTAATTTAAACATTATTATTATTATTATTATTCCTGACACACTTGGTTCGGACCCACCAAAACATATTTCTAGATACATGCTTGGTGTATATGTATATAAATTAGCCTATCTCTGTGGTGGAGTGGTTTGCACAGCACGCTACGACGCCAGAGGTCCTGGGTTCGAATCCAGACTTGGGCACGGATGTTCTTTATGAGTGTCCCCTCATCAATTTCATCATATCATCACTCATCGTGGCGACTATGCAGAAGTTGCAGAAAAGTGACGCTAAATAACAAAAACGAAACAAACAAATTAAATATTCAAATATGCAGTTTATAAAAATCAATGTTATTACTGAATTAGAATATCTTACTGGAGAATGTCTATATCCCATTTGGTGTGATGCTCAGAAATCTTGTCTGCTGCTCTGAATAATAGCGGTGAAGAAGCAGTAGCAGCGCCTGAAGAGAATAAGTAAAGATGGAAAGGGGTTGGGAATATTTTCTGGGAAGCGGTTACACCAAATCATAAAAAATGCACACTTGCGATTAGTGGCGACGATTGGATTCTAAAACTGGGAGGTGTTACTGTCCCTTGGTAGATAAGGGGAAAAAGTGGGGGAGGGGCAATTGTCCCACACGTCCTCCTAATCGCCGACACTGCTTGAGATAGTGGAACATTTACTTTTCAAGTCTTTCTAGATTGCTGGAGTTGGTATGGAGGCGCACCGATGGACAGGGGGACATCCACCGTCTGTTCGAAATGCTGGTGGTTGCAGTCAGTAGCGTGCCCAGGAATTTGGAAAGTTGGGGGTGGGGAGGGCTTACTTATTCTTTTATAGTAGTCAGCCCTTATTTTGGCTCATTTCTACTTGGTGCATGATCTGACCAAATATGCTGAGCCAAAATATAAAGCTGTTGCTGGTTAGCATTTTTACAAGACCACTAGCTTGATTAATTGTATGAGTGTTCCTAATTTCCTCATGTAATCCCTTTTATGCATATACAATACATATATAAATATAAAATTACGCTAATGGGATTTTCCGTATACACTATATATACACCCCTGATTCATACACATGAATATAACAATAAAACAGTGTCTCATCAAGGGTTTGCCCCTCCCCCCACTAATCAGAGGGTCTACGAACGAATAATGAAGTTCCTTAAAGAAAAAGTTTAATAATGATAGAAATATTGCTAAGAGTAATGTTGGTTTGCACACAAACACGAAATATCAACTGCAACATTCAGCATAGAAACCAAAGCGTTCAGAAAATAACGAAACATACTCCACGATATTAAATTTATTTTTCTGGCATCAGTTGAAAGATTAATAGTGTACGTACATCACACTGTGAATGTACGTATATATTTTGGGGCTCAAGCTCGATAATACTGCGACGATGAAGTTGAACGATGAACAGACGAAATGAATGCTTCCACCAGCGTTCGAACTTAGGATCTCCAGTTTCGCAGCGCTTTACGCCATCTAGTGATACATTTATTATTTAAATAGTGATGCCCCCTCAAAAAACACTGCTGTTCCTTTGACGCACTTATTATAACAAAAATTACAGCTACTGGAATGAAATAATGTGTGAAATATATAATTTTAGGTGGACATTCGTTTTCCAGGGAGGGGCCGTGGACGTCCTTCCGGACGTCCATGCATATACGTACCGAATAGTTAATTGCAAATGTACGGACCAGAAGACAAAAATACGTTCCGTGTGCTATGCGTGTTCGGTTGCGTCAGGCCTCCAATGCCCTCTTGAATGCTCGGGAAGAAATTTGCTTTAAGATTAAATTGTATAACTGTTATTCACTATCAAATAAGTTTATTAATTATCTTCCTAAGTCCAAAAATATGTGGTGGTTGCGCAACGTTGCCACCTAAGGAGCAGCCGCCCCTGATATTAATGGTTGTTACCAGGCACGTATCCAGGAATTCCTTTCGGGGGGGCTCAACACCATTTTTTTAAGGAGTATAGTAAGAACCTCACAATTGTATGTTCAAGACCAGTCGTGGCAATTGGGTTCCAAGATGGAAGGGGGTGGGAGGACGTTGCAAGGAAAGTTTACTTTCTCTTGGTAGACAAGAGGTCGCAATGTTGAGGCAAGAAAATAAAAAAATGGGGAGCAACTATCCCTTAAATCTTCGCCACTGTAAGGCTGTCATTTTAATCAGAACGTGAAATCGGAACATTTTTTACCACTCGACTCCTCTGTTTCCATGCATTAACAATGTGTGCCATCTCAGTATGTGTATTTGTCCATTTCTTCTCATCTGGCATAAAAACATCTATGGTGTCTTTGAGTGTTTTTACGAAGCTGTTACACATGCACGGGATGGACAATCCACTCGACAACGCGATATTCAAACTGTGGGTTTTGAACTGGACGCAGACAGTTCTCGAGTATTTCTCTCTGATTCGAGCCTGAACACCACTAACTTATCTTGTCTTATCTATGTTTGCAGCTAGTATAAAACCCAAAAACCCACTAAATTGTTCAGATTCAGGCCTTAGCACTCACAAGTGTTCAAAAGTGCCTGTCACTGCTTCCGCTGTCTTGTCATATATCGGCACAAAACAAAGGAAGTCTACTCGAATACAGGTGGATAACGAAACAATTAATGCACAGTGAAAACCCTTCCGTTCCCAACACATCTAATGTTTCGTCTCCCAGTATGATCAAATGCTTACTCATTTATCTCCAGTGACGTGGCCAAGGGAGGGTTGGTGAGGTCATAACCCCATTTGACCCAGTATTCCTTTTTTTTAAAAAAAAAAGAGGTACGTAAAAGACAGAGATAAAATGGCAAAATCAGGACTGACCACCAAAAATAGTATGCGTAACCCCTCTCCCTTCCGAAAATCCTGGGCACGCCTCTCTTTATCTCGGACACATTTTATAAAATCAACTCACCAGAAGTTTTTTTTCATTCCATATTGGAGATTGAAGTAAGATGCGTTCTTCCTGCGGGTTTGGATATGATCCTTTAGGGTGCTGTCGTCTGCCTGCCTTCACGCCTAACCTTAACAAGGCCCTAATTTTCCATCCTTATGACTTGGATTTTCAAGACTTAGGAAGGTTTCAGACTGAAGGGACACGCAATACATGTCGATTGGAATGGGCCA
The DNA here is from genome assembly GCF_977018435.1 of Lepisma saccharinum. NCBI lineage: Eukaryota > Metazoa > Arthropoda > Insecta > Zygentoma > Lepismatidae > Lepisma > Lepisma saccharinum. The sequence continues at coordinate 56,247,604 of NC_139251.1, read as the reverse complement.
ATCAACAGCAACGTTTCACACCGTAGTAACACAAAAGGCCGCACAAACCTAATCTTCAGGTGACACGGTGTGAAATCTCCCTTATTAGGCCACTGTCATTGTCACCTTGAATCGAAGTAGTAGCTCTTGTTGACCACAATTCTCCTCAACCGGTGGGAATGCTCCTCAGTTTTCTTCTCTCTCCTATATTTTCTGTGCTTGTTCACTATACAGGCAACACCTTACAATTTGATATACACAGTACATGTATTACGTAGACATTTTAACGAAAAATCGGTTGATGTCAAGGATGGCTAGGTGGCTCAGTTGGTAGAGCCCTGATTTGGGTCCTGGTAGAGCCTGCAATTTCCGCCGAAAATGTCTACATATGCAACATCTTCTTCCTTTCTCTTCTCGACATTCATAAAATTTTCGGCTGTCTCTATATGGTAGTTCAGTGTTTGAATGTGTTTCGAACCCAGTAGGCTTAAAGAAAAGTTTTCGGACTGCATATACGAAATTTAGTTCTGGCAAAACTAAATCATCACTCAAAACTTTGATTTGCAGTTGATCTATGCAGCTTATTTCTGTTTTAATAAACCACTCCAATATCCGGTACTGCTGAAATATTCACTTGAGAGAGAGAGAGAGGGGGGGGGAGGCCTTGATCTCTTCGGCCCTCGAACCGAACTAGCACTACACTGAGGCCCCGGAAGTTCTGCTGTCGTCAATGTCTTCATTTTCGAATCACTATATCTTATAAAGCAACCAGAGGACGCTGACTGATCTGATCACCAAACGACTGTATAAATTGTCTTACCTCTGAAATCTCATTAACCCATTCTTTGTACAGATCAACCAAAAAATTGAATCCGTGTATTTATATCCTTATTATATTCTAGAAAGTTCCGCAGATAAAACGATTCGTTAATATTGCCAGCAGTTGACTCCTTCTCTCATTCAAGAACGTACCCTCTCCCGCCTTCCAGAAATTAGAAATTACAACGAATCGCCCTACCTTTGTTGTGCAGCTTCCAAATGCTGACAAGTCTCTACATAGTGCTCAAGTGTGCTGCGACAACACCGAAAGCGTAAGAAAAGTTTGCGTGCAATATTATCAACAACAGGGTTATAGAATATTCTCCGTCTTGCCTCGATAATTTTCTCTCTCTTTAAATCATCGTCACATTATTCAAAAAGCCAAAATCCTATTTTTATCTAGTGTAAAATAGAAAATTTCCTGGGGGGCGGGGGCTCGAGCACCCCACCTTGGATACGTGCTATTAACAATAAAAGGGTTATAGAACATTCTCCGTCTTGTCTCGATAATTATTTCTGCCAAATTATCATCACATTATTCAAGAAGCCAAAATCCTAATTTTATCTAGTGTAAACAGAAAAAATTCCTGAATGGGGGCTCGAGCCTTCTGATTCCCACCTTGGATACGTGCTATTAACAATAATAAGGTTATAGAATGCTCTCAGTCTTGTCTCGATAATTATTTCTCTCAGATTTATACATTTATTATCTTCACATTATTCAAGACGCCAAAAATCTAATTTTATCAAGTGTAAATTGAAAATTTTCCTGAGAGGGGGCTCGAGCCACCTCATCCCCACCTTGAATATGTGCTATTAACAATAACAGGGGTATAAAACATGCTCCGTCTTGCCTCAGCCTCGATAATTATTTCTCTCCTTACATTTTCACATTATTCAAGAAGCCAAAAACCTAATTTTATCTAACGTAAACTGCTGGGGGAGAGGGTCGAGCCCCCTGTGCCCCATCTTGGATACGTGCTATTATCAATAACAGGGTTACGGAACATTCTCCATCTTGCCTCGATAATTATATCTTTCCTTAAATTATTGTCACATTATTTTATTTTACACCACAAGGAACCAAAAACTTCATTTTATCTAGTGTAAACCTAAAACTTTCGGGGGGGCCTCGAGCCCCCTAAGCCCCCCTCTGGATACGTGCCTGGTTGTTACGTTATGTGCTATGTGACACCCTGTTGCGGATGCATCAGTCCGTCACCCAGCACTCATCGGCCAGACTGCAAGCACAAATCATTGAAGTAGTTCACAGAACTACCTACAGATGGAGGGAGCTCTGACCGTTGGCTGATTGCAGCGCTACGTTGTGAACATTTTCTGAAGTTTCTGCTCCTCGTGAGTAGGTCATGTCCTTCCGTTTCTCAATTTTTCCTTCTCGTATATTTGTGTTTTGATTTCTACATTTCACTATTTAATTGGCGTAGAATGAATAGAAAGTACATTTATTTGTTTATTGCATCTAGCCGCTTAGCTCTGCATAATTAGAAGAAACAATCCATGTAATGTTTATGTAAGTATTTATGTATTTATGACACTAAAATAAATTATTTCCGATGAATGAGTTGAACAGACATAAATGAAAAATAAGAAAAATTAAAGTAGGGAATACAGTGAGTGACATACATGTTTTGAAAAATTCATGGTGATCGCAACATACAAGTTGTTACTTGGCTTTTGTTATTGCTTTCGTACGTTGTAACACTCAATTGCTGTTTTTGCAGAAAAAATAATAAACTCCTTCTTTGAAATTGTTGGCTGTTATAGCAGATGAAACGAAAGTGTGTCATGTGCTCAAAACTTTAGTAGTACGTTCAGCATTGACGGACATTCCTATGGCAGCAATATTGTCTGCACTAGCGAAAATTTTCGGAAGTATTATTTACCAAAGCTTACTATTATACCAAATTACCAGTAATATTCACAAACCAGCATGGCTTTTGACGAATAGATCAGTTGTAACTAGCCCATCTCTTATAAGAAGAGCTAGAAATTTTAGGTGCTGCACCTTAAATTTTTTTGTGTGAAAATGGGTAAAAAAGTGACTCATCCCCAAAATAAGCATGTATTGAACTCAGTAGCGTACGCAGGATTTCATCAAGGGGGGTGTTATTACGAAAACTTTCTACAAATTCACATTACCATTGTTTTATTATACTTTAATTAATTAATTAAAAATTCTTATAATTAATTAATTAGTTTAATTACTACTAATAATTACTACTAATGCAGTTGCTATTTATGAAAGAAATAGAACAAAATTACATTTCTTTTGTTTCTTCGTTACAAAATAAGTGTCTAGTCCACGGTTTTTTGTATATGATAAGTGAGACATTTTAAGTGTGAAGAAAATCCATAAAAACAAGCAAATATATTAAATTTATTGAAATAATCGAAATATGAAACTCATTCAAGGAGTCGCGCTGGTCTAGTCTGATAACTTCGTGGGATATCCGGGTTCGATTCCCGGAATTGGTTGGAATTTATCCAGCCTTGTCTCCGCACCCAGCCTCATAGCAATGGGTACCTGAGAGCAACCCTGGGCGATGAAGCATGCGGAGCATGGTGCTGATCACATCACCTGCAAAATAGTTCGAGATCGAGAATCTTTGGGGCCCACCACACCACTACGTGTGCCTTCATGGCACGGTGCTATATGCACGGGGGAATTTACATTACCTTTACCTATGGAATTCGCCCAGGATGATGATGAAGCGCGAGAATACATAATGCTAAATTCCACTGAGTCTATGTTTTCGTTGAAAAGTAAGTTTATAGACATTCCAACACATTTATCACTTCTAGGTGATTCACAAAGCACTTCTTCAACATTATTTAATGATGTGGATGTAGACTCAGCATCACTTGAGAGTTCACAAGGGGATGTGAAATCAGTACCGGGGAGAACGTTAGTAGTGTAAGTGTATTGTTTCAACGCAACACTTAGTAGGTATGCATTTGTAGCCTCTTTTTTTATCAATTGAATATCACTTTTTGACATATTTTGACAATTGTTTGTCGATGTTTTAGCGTTTAGCGATGTTTTAGTAAAATTTCCCTTTTTTCCCACTCACACTTGGTAGGTATGCATTTGTAGCCTCTTTTTTTTATCAATTGAATATCAGTTTTTGACATGTTTTGACAATTTTTTGTCGATGTTTTAGCGTTTACCGATGTTTTAGTAAAATTTCCCTTTTTTTCCCACTCACACTTGGTACGAGTGCATTTGTAGCCTTTTTTTTTATCAATTGAATATCAGTTTTTGACATATTTTGACAATTTTTTGTCGATTTTAGCGTTTAGCGATGTTTTAGTAAAATTTCCCTTTTTTTTCCCACCTCACACTTGTAGGTATACCACGATCTTACGTGATACCTATTTTTTTTTTTTGTGCTAAACTACACGAGAGAGCCTCTACGTGCTTTGACCTACTTTAGAGTAGACCCAAATGGAGAGTTCACCAACCGAAAGTGGGGCTCGGTGGGGCTCGAAAAAACCTCAAAAACTCACTTTCTCTCCACGTTCCGCGCCTCATTTATTGCGCTGACGATGTTTCGCAGCGTAGAAAACAGCACCAAAACCTCAAAAACTCACTTTACTCATTTGAGGATCGCCTTAATGGTTTTACGTGATATAACTTAACCTATCTTACGATTTTTTTTTTTACGATCTTCAGTGATATAACTTAACCTATTATTTTTTTTTATTTGCGCACCGAACTAACTTACATTATATTTTATATAACCTTGTTGATTTTTTTTTTAGTAGTATGTGGCAATTATTTTTTTTTAGGAATATATTTTTTTAAAACTGCTCCGTGACCCTCTCGTTCTTCACGTCGTGGACGAAGGACTTCTCTGCGACCAGGATGACGCTGCATAGAGTATCATCGGGCAGCTCGTCGTGGAACTCGCAGACGATCTTGATGTTGGTGCGATCGTTGACCACGACCTGCTTCCTTTTCGTGGTGTTGATGACGAACATCGGCCTGCGTGCTTTGAATTCGCTGGGCGCGTAGTACACGTCCACGCTTCCCTCGGTCACGCGTTTGTAATCTGGCCCAACCCATCGCAATGATGAAAAGTTCTTTCGTTACAGTTTCGGCCATGATCTGCTGCAACCTGGCCGTCCGCATCTTCTCGTCGGCTATCAAAAACGTATCGGTCAATGTCTGCACGAGCTGCTTTATGTGCTCGCGATTCGAAACGCAAGCTATGTTTTTTTCGTACAATTCGAGCAGGGCTCCCGCGTCCAAATGGTTGATGTGTCCGGGTGGCAGGGATGCTGATTTCAACGCCTCGCAAGTACAAGAGGCTGTGGTCCCAGCCCTGGGACGATCGAAATTGATGCTGGCAGCGAGCGCAAGATGGTGAAGCCCGTACAAGATCGAAAAAACGAAACATTCGACTACAATCTCCAGCAACGCGATGAACATGTGAAGCATGTTCTTCTCGTCCGTGAGAGGAGCCAAAATCGAATTCACCAGCTCGATGATGGGTGGATTGCCTTCGTACCTGCTATCCAAGCGCAGAAGGTTCGAAACAGCCGCACCCATGCATATCGATATGTATTTTTGTTGCACGGAAGCTTCGAGTATCGAATTAAGGACGTTGTTGTAAAGTTGAAACGTAGTACGGAGGGAAGGGGCCGTAACGAAAGGTTCAACAAATTCTCGTACCAAAAAAATTGAGAGGTGAAATGAAATTGTACCTCCTCGTTCGAAGCATCCGTAATAGCTGTGGGTTCGGTGTCGACCTCCATGGCATTTGAACGATTTTCAGCTTCGACATTCAATTTACTTACAAGTTCCAAGAAAGCTTTTCGTTTCTCGGCAAGATGAATTGCTATCAAGGAAATGCTGCTATCTCCGAGCATATGCATGGAACATGTCGTGGCTCGGAGGGCATCGTTAAAACTGTTGACAAAGAAAAGCGCGCGGTGAAAAAAAAAAAATAAGTGGCTGCGGCCCCGAGAAAATTTTTCGCCCTTCCCCAAGAAATTCTATATAAAAATAACATACCTGAAAATTGTATTCACAGTATAGATTGAATTATTCGAGTTTTGTATTCGCACCCAAGAAATTCTATATAAAATAACATACCTGAAAATTGTATTCACAGTATAGATTGAATTCTTCGAGTTTTGTATTCGCACCCAAGACATTCTATATAAAATAACATACCTGAAATTCTATTCACAGTATAGATTGAATTCTTGGGTTTTTTTTGTATTCATACCCAAGAAATTCTATATAAAAATAACATACCTGAAAATTGTAACGCTATATATACTAGACTTTTTTTGATTTCTGTGATTTTTTTGGAGAAAGCGCAATGGCATCCACCACCAGTTTCAATCGTAAAAATGATAAAACTGAATGTGTTACTTGTGGGAAGCTAATCTCAAGGAACAATTTATCGGTACACAGGGCAAGATGTAGCGAAACAGGTTCGAGAATTAATCGTTCGTTAGCTTCTAAATCTAGTGCTCGATGCGGAAAGATGATCAGCATTGCACATTTAAGTAAACACCTGAAAATTTGCAAACCATCGACCGAACGAGGAACATTGAAAAGAAAAATCGATGATCCAGAAACGGAAGCTTCCACTTCCAAACAAGTAAAATTATGTAATGAACGAAAACCAATTAGATCTGCATTCAACCGTCATATTCAGGATTTCTCTTTTACTTCGGAACCAGGCCGGGACATTCTTAGTTTCTTGCGTGAAACAAAAACATCCGTGATAAATATTCTAAAAAATAAATTGGAAAATAATTCCATAAAAGTATACGTTGATCTATTTTCCGAATACGAAAAAGTCGATGGTACAACAAGTATTTTTTATCATCGTACAAAAAACCAGGCTCTTCATTTGGCGGATGTCGGTAATTTGGACGGATTTTATTCTGATCTTTCAAATGAACTGGTTAAGAAACACGACGATTTCGAGGCTAAAGGGTCGGGATGGTCTCTGTGTGGAAGTCCTCACACGTTAACCGTTTACGTGAACCAATTCTCGCCTCTTCGTGCATCCAGCTACGTTCCTCTTCCAGTGGATATTAAAAATAAAAAAGCTGTGCTGAATATTCAAAATATAGATGATAAATGTTTTCTTTGGTGTGTGTTGGCGGAACTTCACCCGATTCATTGGTCAAATCATCCAGAACAGGTTTATCATTACAAGCAGCATGAACCTGAACTGGAAAATACAATGGCTGACATCGAATACCCGGTGACCATTTCTGATATATCAAAATTCGAAACACGAGCACGAGATGCAGAAGGAAAACGCTTAATCATCAACGTGTATTCCTATACGTTGGATAAACATGTCGTGCATCCCGTCAGGATAAGCGATGTCGACGATGACGATGCTCGTGTGATTAATCTTCTTCTAATTTCAAACGACAGTGTTCACCATTACTGTCTCATTCGTTCACTATCACGCTTGGTCAGAAGTCAATCAACCAAGTGCAAACAACATCGAAGTTTGCCCGAGATGTCTAACCACGTTCAACGATCGACAACAATCCGATTATCGAAAATACACCGGACGTCAGATTGCTATCGAGAAACTTGCCGAACATAAAATATATTGCGGCAACAACAGACCGGTTCGAATGTTGATGCCCGAAAAGAACGAAGTGGAAGAATTCAAAATGCACAAGGCATTGTTGGAACATCCGGCCATCATCGTTGCTGATTTCGAGGCGTTCCTCAAACCACTCTCGTAGTGCGATCCGGATCCCGAAGTTTCTTCCACCACACCTTACCAGCTTCACGAACCAAACAGTTTCGGTTACGTTGTCGTGCGACAGGATAAAATAGATGAACCGTACGTATACCGAGGACCCGATGCAATCGAACGCTTCTTCGAAAAGATGGTCGAGGAGGTGGGGAAAATTGGATGCATGCTGCAAACATCGAAACCGATGCTTCCGTTATCTGCTATCGAACTTCAAAATTACTATGACACTGTCCAGTGTCCTGTGTGCGATAACCACTTCACAGACGACAATCGTAAAGTGTTTCACCATTCGCATACGGACGGTCGCTTCATAAGCGGAATCTGTAATGCATGCAACCTCAAAATCCAAAAACCAAAATTCGTCCCCATATTTTTTCACAATGGTTCTAATTACGATTTTCATCCCTTAATTAGGAAACTTGGATACGACACTCAAAAAATAGATATTCTTGCTCAAAACGAAGAACGATACATCTCTATAAGTAAAAAAGTTATGATTCCTGAGACTAAAAATACCATCGAGATGAGGTTTCTGGATTCGTACAGATTTCTCTCTGCAAGCCTGGACGCTCTTTCCAGCAAACTTTCGGCTGAACAATTCAAAATTACAAAAGCTAGTTTTCCCAACGTAGACATAGATCTCGTTAGACGTAAAGGGATTTATCCTTACGAATATGTTAGTGATAATTCTAAATTTAACGACGACGCTCTCCCACTTCCAAGATAATTTTACAGCAGACTCAGAGAGAAAGGAATCACGGACGAAGAATACCATCACGCGCAACTCATGTGGGAGAAATTAGAATGTAGGACACTCGGAGACTACCACGATGCCTACTTAAAATTAGACGTAACGATACTCGCGGATGTTTTTCAAGCGTTCAGGAAAACGTCAACGAATATTTACAAATTAGATCCAGCGTATCTCTACAGCCTACCGGGATTAGCGTGGTCGGCAATGTTATTCCAGACAAAGGTCAAGCTGGAACTGATATCGGACGTGGACATGTTACTTTTCATCGAGAGGGGGATTCGGGGCGGGATGGTACAATGTGTGCAGAGATATGCAAAAGCCAACAACGTGCACATGAAAGAAGATTATGATTCAAATCGAGCATCGAATTACATCTTCTACGCCGACGTTAATAATCTCTACGGACATGCCATGGTACAGAAACTTCCTTACGGGGGATTCGAATGGGCATCAACAGACATAGAAAATTTCGACGATAGCGAGTATGGCTTCTTCGCAGAGGTGGATATCGAATTCCCCGACCATTTACACGATCTGTTCAGCGATTTACCACCGGCATCCGAGTTCAAATCTTCGCCTCATTCTAATCAATGCAAGCTTTTATTGACTCTAGAGGGGAAAAAGAGATACGTTGTTCATTACTCGAATCTCCGATTCTTGATCGGGAAGGGTGTTAAGGTAGCGAATATTAGAAGAGTCCTCAGGTTTAAACATTCCGAGTGGCTCAAACCGTACATTGAAACAAACACGCAACATAGGACGGTTGCCACTTCCGATTTAGACAAAGATTTTTTTAAATTGATGAATAACGCGGTGTATGGCAAGACGATGGAAAACGTGCGGAATCACGTAGACGTGAAATTGGTTTCGGATAAAAATAAATGCATGAAGTGGGTGGCCGATCCTAGATTCAAGTCGAGAAAAATTTACAACGAGAATTTGGCACTTTTCAATCTAGATATAAAATTGATGAAATTCAGAAAACCAATTTACGTTGGCGCAACGGTTCTCGACTTGTCGAAACTTTACATGTTCGAATTTCATTACGACGTGATGAAACCCTTCTTCAATGATAAGATATCACTTTTGTACACGGACACCGACAGCTTCATTTACAGCATACAAACACCTAACCTATACGAAGACATAAAAAATCCTTCCATGCTCGAGTATTTCGATACTTCTGCATATCCTCAACCCAACAGATTTGGGATTCCTTCCCTCAACAAAAAATTCCTAGGTAAACTGAAAGATGAATGTAACGGCGATATTATTGTCGAGTTCGCGGGTTTGCGTTCGAAAATGTATGCCATGAGAACAGAAAGTAGCGTCACGAAAAAAGCAAAATGTGTGGGCTAAAATAAGGTGGAGAACAAACTCACCTTCCACGATTACGTCGATTGCCTTTACTCACAATCGACGATACTAAGTATAGAACAAAGAATCCAAAGTGTAGACCACGTGATTACAACAAACAAAGTTAGGAAAGTAGCATTAGATCCGCATGACGATAAAAGATGCATTTTGTCTTGTGGAATCCACACGTTGCCTTGGGGGCACTATCGTTTAGAAATTAGTAAAAATTGTAGGCAATGCAAATGAAAAAAAAACTTTAACTCTCTCACATACACAATAAGTAACTAGCAAGGACAATGAATCTTTTGGTTTCCGAAAGCAAACAATGGAGACTGTACACCGCACGACGACAGATCTACCTTCCGTGTTAACTAAACTCAACGGTCTACTGATTATTCACCTCAACAGTATTTGGACGAAATTGGATGATGATGTGGGCAAGATTTTTTACGTCTTTAATAACAATTTACATTTCTACGAAATTCCGATCGACGGGAAACTTTGGATCACCGTGAATCCGGAGAACGCAGGCGAAATCAAAATTTCTACCGGCAAGAACATTTATCGCATCAAGCACGACAAGGTACTTTCTAACATGTCGTACGATGTTTCTGCAGGAGATTATCTTTACGTTCAACTCCTCGGAGATTACGAAAAACTCATTCCTCTCTTCGTAGAATTACGAATCGTCTATCCTATAATAAATAACCGTTAACAAAAAAAATGCCTAACGACATTTTCGGCCACACCAAGCGTGTAGACCACGCAGAAGAGATTCTCATGCTGGACGTTCGAGTTAAAAAGTTGAGCAGCGATTTAATCGATTTACAGGAGACTCACGCTCGTGCTTCTCTTCAAACGTAATCTCTAAAAATGTCTAGGCAAGCCATCGTCGAAGAATTGCATAAACGTGCACGCCGCAACTACGAACGTTTGGCGGTGGTAACCAAGGGCATCGATGACCTCTGGGAAAGCGACCTCGTCGAGATGAGTAGTGGCAAGTTAAAAAATGTACATAAATTGAACAAGGGCACCGTCATAGACACATTTTCGAAATTCGCGTGGGCTCTACCTTTGAAATCCAAAACAGGAACGTGCGTCACGGAAGCATTCAAGACAATTTTTCGCGAAAGCGGAGGCAGACGACCTCGGTTTCTGCATACGGACAAGGGGAAGGAATTCTACAACGCCGTATTCCAAAAGTTTATTCGGAAACACGACGTTCGACATTACTCGACCTTCAGTGACGTCAAGGCCAGCATCGTGGAAAGATTTAATCGCACTCTGAAATCGCGCATGTGGTCGCGCTTCACGCTTCAGGGAAGCTACAAGTGGGTCACCATTCTTCCGGAACTCGTTAACGACTATAATCACACGGTGCACGGAACGATAGGCATGAAGCCAGCTGACGTTACCAAGTCTGACGAGCAACGTTTAATTTCTAGCGTTTACTGTCCAAAGTACACGCCCACGACAAAAAAACCTAAATACAAAATTGGAGACCAGGTGAGGATCAGTAAATTGAAGCGAACGTTCGACAGGGGTTTCACACGAAACTGGAGCACGGAACTTTTTACCGTGGTTCGAGTTCTACCCGGGAACCGTCACACGTATATAATAAAGGACAGTGGCGGTGAAATTTTATTGGGGCGCTTCTACGAGGAGGAACTCTCTAAAACTAAATACCCCGACACGTACCTTATCGAAAAAGTTTTGCGTAAGAGAGGTGACAAACTTTTGGTGAAATGGCTGGGACTTCCGGACACGAGTTGGATCGATTCGAACGAAGTGATTCTATGAGTGCGTGGAATGTCGTGAAACGTCTACCTGATTCGGAAAATCAAACGAAGAAAAGGAACGGCGAATTGCTCCCCGATAGCATACGGTGTCTGATCGTAGGACCTTTGGGGTGCGGAAAGACGACACTGCTCATTGATAATTTTATCCTGTCACCCAATTGGTTAGACTGGGAAAACAGACACCTCTACGTATTTTCGAAAAGTCTCGAACAAGCGAAATACCAGCAACTTATGAAACTGTACGAGGGACTGGACATTGCAACTTTCGCATCTGAAATCATTCCACTGGACGATTGTCTCGAGAATTCCGTTGTGGTGTTCGACGACATGATCTTGGAAAATCAAAACGAGATTCGTAATTTTTTCACTCGAGGTCGTCACAAAGGATTGGATTGTTTCTATCTGGCACAAACTTTTTTCAAGGTTCCGAAACAACTGCTACGCGACAACGCTAATTTCATATGCTTGTTTCGACAAGACCACACCAATTTAAAACACGCACACGATGATTACGTAGGGGCCGACGTAAATTACAATCTATTTTCTAAATTCTGCTCCCACTGTTGGAACAGTGACGATTTCGGATTCGTGACCATCGACATGACTCGAAAAGCAAACCATGGAAAATATAGGAATAAAATAAACGTTTATCTAGACGTCTCAAAGGCTAACAAGAGGACAATTTCAGATTTGCAACACGAAGAAAAAAATCCAAAAAAAATCAAAAGGTCGTGAGAATCTAAAAAAATAAAATTTGAAAAACGTTCTTTTTTTTTCAAACATCTGACAAGCATATATAAATAACCATTACAACAAAAAGTGAGTGTTAGAAAAGTGGATAGTCTCAAGCGGTGACGGCAAGAAAACTAGGAGAACCGAACGTATAGGCTGAGAATTCGACGTTTCAAAAACGTTTCAACGTATATAGCAAAATGTCAAAATGTCAATTTCAAGAAGACGAAAATCTCAAGTTGCGGGAATACCTCGTGAACCGCTTCAAAGGTTGGAAATCCGAGAATCGCGGATCCTACGAAGAGAAGAAACGTCAAGATAAACCTGTGATCGACGCCATCAGCGGTCTAGGTAAAGAAATTAAAAGTGTCACGGAACAAAATAAAAATTTGATCATCGAACTCGTACCACTCGCAGCTAAAAGTTACACCGTACCCACGCCCATTTCGAGCATTCCTTCGACGCCGTTCGAACTGAAGGACGTACCGGCACGACGTCGAGCCATAGGTAGCACGTCGTCGGATAAAATCGAGTTGGGACCTTTGGCACGAGACTACCTGAGCACGGGGAAATTCGACAAGGATGAAGTGTTCGGATTGTATCCGAGCATGGAGAGCAACGAAGGCGGCGGTGTGGTTTGGAAGATTGGAAAATCGAAGGTGACCTTCGAAGGCAACGACATTAAAGTTAATTTAGGCGATAAGGATAGTTGGACCAGGTATCCGGGTACGGTGGGACTGTGGGAACTCGTTGCCAAAAAGCAGCCGAAGGATTACACCGACGAAGATTACCAAAATTACAAGGAAATTTTGATCATGACGGATGCCTTGTACCAAAACAACGACGCTACGCAGAATCGCGTCAAATCCAGCAGCGGCGAAAAATACAAGAACCTCATCAAGCCGATATGGAACCAGGTCAAAACAGGCAGCGGCGTCAAACGCTACAACACGTTACCCAAAGAATTCGTTTGGGTGGACGACGTGAGGAAGCTCGTAGATCGATTGTTGGTGATAGCCGGCGAAGAGAATGCAGGCAATCGTAATTTCTACAACGAGAAGGTTGGCATCGTGGACATGATCAGCACGAAACTTTCCAACTTCATCGTGAACGACGACAAAGGTATAGGGTACCTCATCAAAATCATCAACACCCTGCCTCCGAGATTCTGGAACGTGGCCGAAGGAAAGGGACTCGTGAACGACATCATCAACAAGTTACCTTTCGAGATGCATTTACCTGGCTACCAGTACTGCGGACCGGGTACCAAACTCGAGAAAAGATTGGAGAGAGGAGACAAGGGTGTGAATCCGTTGGACGCCGCATGCAAAGATCACGACATCGCCTACAACACCACGCAGACGGATCTGGATGCACGTCACGAAGCAGACAGAAAGTTAGAGCACGCAGCTTTCGAAAGATTCGTCAGCAGAGACGCTTCTTTGGGTGAACGGGTCGCCGCATTAGGTACGACCATCGCCATGAACACGAAACAAAAATTTGGGTGGGGTGTATAAATAAATAACATACAGTAAAAAAAAACATGTCTCGTATAACCGATTTGCCGCACGAACTGCTATGTAAAATTTTTAAACAGGCAGTAAACGGAGATTGTGAGGATATAAGGAAACTTTTGATCATAGCTAAAACGACACCGGAATTTCGTATCCCTTGTGAAATGGCTGTCAAGGACCGTCTTCGGGAGATCAGTGACATGAGGTGCGGTGATCTCGACACTCTTCTTTCGGCCGCAGGGGAAAAATTAAACGATAGTTTGGATGAACTGCACGAGGCGAGGCAGGGAAGAAGACGATACACGGATGATTGGCATAAGTCCAAACAGGAAACTGAAGAAATCATCACGCACATCATCGCGTTTTCCGAAGCACGGACTTTCTTTCTCTGTTAAAAAAAATCTACGATACAAAAATCTCGTGAAAAAAAAAGTATATATAAATAACACACATCGTGAATAAAAAAATTAAATTTCTCTAACACACTGAAAATTTTTCTCCTTCGATATGAGTGAAAAAAAATGAGTGACCTCCAAGCATTAAAACAAATGCTAAATTCGTCAGTCGAGTATGTAAAAATTCAGGAATTGGAAGTCGACAAACCTTACACGATAACTTCCGGTTCAATCGTTTCTACCCAGTATGGTCCCAAGGTGCGTCTGTTGCTCAACGCACAATACAGTCTATTTTTACCAGATCGATACGCTAACATGTTATCCGACGAGAAGCTAGCTATTTTAATCGAGAACAAAACTCGAATCGTGTACAAGGGGACAAAGGAACTTCTTGGTAAGAAAACAAAGCACGTAATAGAATTTGTGTAACGACTGCGCGGAGTATATATAAAAATAACATACCTTGAAAAAAATTACACGAAACAAAAAAAAATCTCAGAACATTTATATATAAATAACATACCTTGAAAAAAAAAATTACACGAAACAAAAAAAAATCTCAGAACATTTATATATATAAATAACATACCGTGAAAAAAAAATATATAGAGCATCAACATGAAGCCCAAGGGTGTCGTGTACCAGATACCATACTCCAATCTGAAAAATCTAGGTGCCCTCGATGGGTTACTCACCAAGAAACAACGCGAGAAGAAACGTTCTTGCTTGACGAAAGGACACGGAATGAAATTACTTCTCAGCACACCTCAATTGAGACGCTTGCAGCGTTCGCGGAAACAGCAAAAGATCGGAGGTTTCATATTCAGCATCCCGGCCATCCTGGCAGCATTGGGGGCCGTTGGAAGTTTGGCTGGGGGTAGCGCCGCCATCGCGAAAACCGTCATCGACTCGAAAAAGAACAATGCGGAATTGGAAGAACAGAAACGTCACTACCTGGCCATGGAATAAGAAAGGGGGGAAGGGCGTCATGAGGAAGTTTAAAAAAAAGAAACAGCAGAACTCACCAACCGAGACATTGAATCTTTGATCGAACCATTACGAATCAAACACTTCAGAGGAGTTTTCATGTCCGACTCGTTACCTTCAACCGTTAAAAGAAGAGAATATGGAGTAGTCAACTTGGACAGTCAAGAAAATTCAGGCACGCATTGGATATGTTACCACAAAAATGATGACAAAGCATTCGTTTTCGATTCTTTCGGAGGTGTTCCACCTACAAATTTAGTTCATTATCTGAAAACGAACAAAACCTCTATATACTACAACGACGAACGCATTCAAAATTTCGGAGACGTGAACTGCGGTCATCTCTGTCTCTCCATGCTCGCGTTTCTCTCTAAAATAAATAACCCTACGATCGAAGATTTCCAGAAAGCATTGTGGAATCTTAAACACGATGGGCGTGTTCCATCTCACGAGCGACTCTTCGATCTTGAAACTCACGCTGCACGACGACATCGTCTATCCTAAATCCGTAGCTCTGCGTGCATTCTACAGCATGTACCTCATACCTAACGTCACGCAGCACAACAACAAAATTAGCGTCGGAAGCGAACACATCGTCGTCACGCCAGGCCAATACAATCTTTCCACTTTGCAAGCTCAATTACCCAAAGGCACGTACCTTTCTCAAAATTCGGTCACGCACAGAGTGGAAATCGTATCCGCGACAGAGACCGTGGACCTGGGCACCATAGGAGAACTTTTAGGTTTCGAGAACGACACAAAACTCGAAGCTGGCATCAAGCACGTAGCAACCAACATTCCTAAATTCTTGGCCATAGAGACTCTGAACGTACACTGCAACGTGGCGGAAGGCATGATCACGAAATCCTCGGACGGGGGGTTGCTGGGAAGTCACAAGCAGACGGGAATCATCGCCACGTTCAAACCCTGTTCCGAATTCATGGAACCGATCATCTACACACCCTCTTCGCCGATCTATTTTCCAGTATGTCGCAACCGCATAGACGACATAGAGTTGGTGGTGACGAACGAGAAAGGAGAGGTGGTGGATTTCGCAGGTGCAACGACCACTGCCATCGTGGAGATCAACGTATAATAAATAACACGCATAGTGAAAAAATGGAGCAAATCGAAAGTTACGAATTGCAATCTTTCCCTCCGAACCGTCGCACGTTCGCCAATCTCAACGAAGCGAACAGGGAGATCGAATACGACGTGGACGTAGGGGACGGGTTCGTTCATCCTCACAGAGCGGACCTCTACCTTCAATTCGACGTGGTGAAGAAGGAAAGCGGAGAAGCGTTTCCGCCCAATGCAAATTTGAAACTCGTGGACAACTTCGTGCCT
Organism: Lepisma saccharinum; assembly: GCF_977018435.1. NCBI lineage: Eukaryota > Metazoa > Arthropoda > Insecta > Zygentoma > Lepismatidae > Lepisma > Lepisma saccharinum. Next base: position 56,231,155 of record NC_139251.1, on the reverse strand, counting down.
CACCTGTTCTCGCAGGTGGAGGTGAGGAAACACGGTACCGTCATCGACAGAATCGATTATCCAGGCATCACGTCGACGGCAGTGGGAACATTGAAATTATCCAAAACGGACGCGGCATACTATCAAGCGGGAGGTTTCGAAGCAGGGACCAAAATATCGACGAGAAGTCACACGGTGCTCTTTCCCATGCGTCTGCTGCCCGGATTCTTCTCGGGCTACAAGGAGATCATGTGGAAGGGAGGACTGAGGATCACGTTTCGAAGAGCGGCCAACGACAACGACGCACTGATGCGATACACCAACTTGAACGCCGACGGCACGCCGATAGCCAACACATTACCCGAAGCAGCCAAATGCGTCATCCGGAGCATGGAGTTGAGAATGCCGATCGTGGAATACGAAACGAATTACGCCCTCAAGTACAAAGCGGAGATCTTGAAAAGTCCGCAGGTACCGATTCACTTTCACGGTTACCAGTGCGTGCAGAAGTTGGCGTCGGGAAGTCACATGGAATTCGACGTGACGACGCAGTTCAACAACATACAGTTCGACATGCCAGATTTCGTCGTGGTGCTCTTTCAGACCGGGCGCGATAAGAATCAGGAGAAAGATTCCAGCAAGTTCGACGACTGCAAGATCAAGAACGTTTATCTGAAGAATGGACGCAACGAAGTGTTCCCGCGTGAGAATTACAACCTCGACATGACCAAAGACGATTACCTCAAACTTTACGAAGCTTACACGGCTTACAAGCGCGTGACCGAGGGAAGCGTGGACGTGTACTACGCGCCCAGCGAATTCAAAGCACGCAGGCCGATGTTCGTCATCAACACCACGAAAAGGAAGCAGGTCGTGGTCAACGATCGCACCAACATCAAGATCGTCTGCGAGTTCCACGACGAGCTGCCCGATGATACTCTATGCAGCGTCATCCTGGTCGCAGAGAAGTCCTTCGTCCACGACGTGAAGAACGAGAGGGTCACGGAGCAGTTTTAAAAAAATATATTTCTAAAAAAAAATAATTGCCACATACTACTAAAAAAAAATCAACAAGATTATATAAAATATAATGTAAGTTAGTTCGGTGCGCAAATAAAAAAAAATAATAGGTTAAGTTATATCACTGAAGATCGTAAAAAAAAAAATCGTAAGATAGGTTAAGTTATATCACGTAAAACCATTAAGGCGATCCTCAAATGAGTAAAGTGAGTTTTTGAGGTTTTGGTGCTGTTTTCTACGCTGCGAAACATCGTCAGCGCAATAAATGAGGCGCGGAACGTGGAGAGAAAGTGAGTTTTTGAGGTTTTTTCGAGCCCCACCGAGCCCCACTTTCGGTTGGTGAACTCTCCATTTGGGTCTACTCTAAAGTAGGTCAAAGCACGTAGAGGCTCTCTCGTGTAGTTTAGCACAAAAAAAAAAAATAGGTATCACGTAAGATCGTGGTATACCTACAAGTGTGAGGTGGGAAAAAAAAGGGAAATTTTACTAAAACATCGCTAAACGCTAAAATCGACAAAAAATTGTCAAAACATGTCAAAAACTGATATTCAATTGATAAAAAAAAGAGGCTACAAATGCATACCTACCAAGTGTGAGTGGGAAAAAAGGGAAATTTTACTAAAACATCGCTAAACGCTAAAACATCGACAAACAATTGTCAAAATATGTCAAAAAGTGATATTCAATTGATAAAAAAAGAGGCTACAAATGCATACCTACTAAGTGTTGCGTTGAAACAATACACTTACACTACTACAATAAGGTCGGCACACTGCGACGAAGCAAGGAATTTTCACAATTCTCGCGAGTCACTGCGCAACTTTTTGAAAAAAAAAAATGCAAAATTGAACTTTACGACCGCTTAGATTGTGTTTGGAATGTTGTGTTTTTCTTCATGCTGCATGGGAATAATAATTCCAATTATTATTATTATTATTATTATTATTATTATTATTATTATTATTATTATTATTATTATTATTACTGTCACAGATCTTTGACTGTGATAAATTAGCCATTTTTAATTTTTTTACAGCTTCTTCCATAATATTTCAAAACCTCAAGGGGGGGGTTTAAACCCGGTAACCCCCCCTTGCGTACGCCACTGATTGAACTTTACTCATGGTGTTTCGGTTGCACCTTTTTGCACCTTTTTCACAATCTCTGAACCTTTTCCACCTTTTTCACAGTCTCAGAACGTTTTGCACCTTTTCGCCCATTTTGCATCTATCATTTTTTTAAATACAACTCGCGCGCTGTGTAACCCCACCCACATTCGAGGCACGGCTTCTCGGCACGCGATTCTTGTTTACCGCACAACAATGAATCAGCTTTCTTCAGTTCTTGGAGTAAGCACGCGGACTTTAAACAGTGCCAACAATGACACGTAACAATTGCTAGAAGTCGTGCTCTTTTTGTCCTATGCTGTATTGTTTACGAATTGTTGTAGGAAAGCTGTTTTGTTTTCGTTTCCTTCTCCCGTATCAGCGAGCAAGGTAACTGCAGTCTGTGATCGACTGATCGATGCATAGGATTTGCTTGTTCACAATGCCAAAACATAAAGTAAATGTTGGGGAACTGCAGGACATTGTTAAACAGTTTAGCGGTGACGGCATTCAGAGTGATGGATCTGTTCCGAGGTGTGATGTGTGTGATATTTCTATTGCTGTTGATGACAAACAACAACGCACTCGGGTTGTGCAGCATCTACAAAGTAGGGATGGCCAAACGGATCCGGATCCGGATCCAAAAGTTACGGATCTGGATCCGGATCCGAAAATTCCGGATCCGGATCCGGATCTGAAAGTTTCGGATCTGGATCCGGATCCGAGAGTTCCGGATCCGCGGATCCGGATCCGAAAGTTCCGGATCTGGATACGGATCCGAGAGTTCCGGATCCGGGTCTGAAAGTTTCGGATCTCAATCCCATTATAATATTACCACACCTTAGTCCTAGAAGAATTTTTTTCAAGTGTTGTTCCTACAATACTTTGCTACGCATCGGCTAACACACTCGTGCACAAATGTCCGAGGTGATTTTGTAAATGCCATTGAAACGAATATGTATTCATTCGAATGTATTGGAAATGAAAACACACATAAATGTGAGACATTCCATTCCAGGATGAAACCTTTAACACATATAACAAGATAGAAATGTTATACAAAAATTATACAATTGTTCTACAGTTAGTTTTACAAATTAAAATAAAACATTATAATATATGCAGTGTTAAATAATTACAAAGTGTAAGACTAACAAGGGAGGTTATCTAAGTATCCCCCTCCAATTTCCATGAAACTTGGCAGTAAAGTGGGGCCCAAAGGAAGAATTAGGTGTTTTTTGTTTAAGCTAAAAAACGGTTTTAGGGGGCAAAACCCCCTCAAATGTCAAGATGAGGACAAATTGAAGTGAGGATCTGACCCCTGTGTCTTTCCGATTTCCATGAAACTTCGCAGGTGTATAGTGGGGCCCAATGGAAGAAATACGTGTTTTTTTTGTTTCAGATAAAAAATGGTTTTAGGGGGCAAAACCCCCTCAAATGTCAAGATGATGACAAATTGAAGTGAGGATCTGACCCTGTGTCCCCCTCCGATTTCCATGATACTTGGCAGGTGTGTGTATAAACGGGCCCAAATGAAGAAATACGTGTTTTTTTTGTTTCAGCTAAAAAACGGTTTTAGGGGGCAAAACCCCCTCAAATGTCAAGATGAGGACAAATTGAAGTGAGGATCTGACCCCTGTGTCCCTCCCATTTCCATAAAACTTGGCAGGTGTATAGTGGGGCCCAATGGAAGAAATAAGTGTTTTTTTTTGTTTCAGCTAAAAAATGGTTTTAGGGGGCAAAACCCCCTCAAATGTCAAGATGAGGACAAATTGAAGTGAGGATCGGACCCCTGTGTCCCCCTCCGATTTCCATGACACTTGGTAGGTGTGTGTATAAACGGGCCCAAATGAAGAAATGCGTGTTTTTTTTTGTTTCGGCTAAAAAACGATTTTAGGGGGCAACCCCCCCCCCTCAAATGTCAATATGAGGACAAATTTAAGTGGGCATTTGATTTATGTGCCCCCCTCCGATTTCCATGATACTTGGCAGGTGTGTGTATAAACGGGCCCAAATGAAGAAATACGTGTTTTTTTTGTTTCAGCTAAAAAACGGTTTTAGGGGGCAAAACCCCCTCAAATGTCAAGATGAGGACAAATTGATGTGAGGATCTGACCCCTGTGTCTTTCCGATTTCCATGAAACTTCGCAGGTGTATAGTGGGGCCCAATGGAAGAAATACGTGTTTTTTTTGTTTCAGATAAAAAACGGTTTTAGGGGGCAAAACCCCCTCAAATGTCAAGATGATGACAAATTGAAGTGAGGATCTGACCCTGTGTCCCCCTCCGATTTCCATGATACTTGGCAGGTGTGTGTATAAACGGGCCCAAATGAAGAAATACGTGTTTTTTTTGTTTCAGCTAAAAAACTGTTTTAGGGGGCAAAACCCCCTCAAATGTCAAGATGAGGACAAATTGAAGTGAGGATCTGACCCCTGTGTCCCTCCCATTTCCATAAAACTTGGCAGGTGTATAGTGGGGCCCAATGGAAGAAATAAGTGTTTTTTTTTGTTTCAGCTAAAAAATGGTTTTAGGGGGCAAAACCCCCTCAAATGTCAAGATGAGGACAAATTGAAGTGAGGATCGGACCCCTGTGTCCCCCTCCGATTTCCATGACACTTGGTAGGTGTGTGTATAAACGGGCCCAAATGAAGAAATGCGTGTTTTTTTTTGTTTCGGCTAAAAAACGATTTTAGGGGGCAACCCCCCCCTCAAATGTCAATATGAGGACAAATTTAAGTGGGCATTTGATTTATGTGCCCCCCTCCGATTTCCATGAAACTTGGCAGGTGTGTGTATAAACGGGCCCAAATGAAGAAATACGTGTTTTTTTGTTTCGGCAAAAAATTTGTTCTAGGGGGCAACCTCCTCTCAAATGTCAAGATAAGGACAAATTGAAGTGGGGATCTGACCCCTGAGTTCCCCTCCGATTTCCATGAAACGTGGCAGGTGTATAGAGGGGCCCGAAGGAAGAATTACGTGTTTTTTTGTTTGAGCTAAAAACTGTTTCAGGTGGCAAAATCCCCTCAAATGTCAAGATGAGGACAAATTGAAGTAAGGATCTGACCCCTGTGTTCCCCTCCGATTTTCATGAAACTTCGCAGGTGTATAGAGGGGCCCAAAGGAAGAAATACGTGTTTTTATGTTTCGGCTAAAATACTGTTTTAGGGGGCAAAACCCGCCTCAAATGTCAAGATTAGGACAAATTGCCGTGGGAATCATCTGACCCCTGTGTCCCCCTCCGATTCCCATGAAATTTGACAGGTGTATAGAGAGGCCGTATGCCCCCTGTTTCTTCCTATGCCATATTTACGTGGTTTCGGGGACAGATCCCCACTTCAATTTCTCCTCATCTTGACATTTGAGATGGGGGGGGGGCTCTATACACCTGCCAAGTTTCATGGAAATCGGAGGGGGAGACTTAGACCTCCATTGTAAGTGTATTAATTAATTACAAATCGCGCACGCGAGCACACACACTATATATATATATATGTGTATGTATATTATATATATATGTATATTAGCAGGTAACAATATGTTATAAGCACATTCTTACTTTCCAAAGAAGCGCATGTGGGATGGCAAAACGGATCCGGATCCGAAAATTCCGGATCCGGATCCAAAAGTACCGGATCCGGATCCGAAAGTACCTGATCCGGATCTGAAAGTACCGGATCCGAAAGTTTTGGATCCGGATCCGAAAATTCTGGATCCGGATCCGAAAGTTCTGGATCCGGATCCGAAAGTTCTGGATCCGGATCCGAATCTGCAAATTCCGGATCCGCGGATCCGGATCCGGATCTGAAAATTCCGGATCCGCAGATCCGGATCCGAAAAATTTTAGGATCCGGATCCTAAGGATCCGGAACCAACCGGATCCGGATTTCGGATCCGCCAGGATCCGGATCTGGCCACCCCTACTACAAAGTGGGAAGCACGTCAGGAATAAAGAACTACGAGATGGTAAAGGTGGGAAGCGACAGCAATTCATTGGTGAGGCGCTTGCATCTTCGAGTTCCAGAAATACAAATGAATTTCTCAGTGATACAGCAAGGACATTTATAGCGAAACTTAACAATCCCGTCATGAAATCATATTTGCAAAAATATACTGGGAAGTCAGTTCCAGATGAGAGCACCTTAAGGAAATCTTACCTTCAACCTCTTTATGAAGCTAAAATCTCGCAGATCAGGCAAGTAGTAGCTGACCATCCAGTCTATTTCATACTAGATAAAACCACAGATAGGCAAAACAGGTAAGTTTTGAACATTTTAGTAGCACCTATCAATGGACATCAAGTGAAACCCATGCTTTTAAAAACTTATTTTCTCGGCAAAACAGATAATGCAAGTGTAATGCAAAGTTTCAATGATGCATGTTTTGTATTGTGGCCGGAGGGCGTAAAATATGATAGAGTGTGGTTAGTTCTTACAGACCAAGCATCTTACATGTTAGCTACATTTTCTAATCTGAAGAATATGTATCTTAACTTAAAACATGTGACCTAACTTAAAACATTGTTCATGCTTTGCATCGAGTTTGTGATGCTCTTAAAGATGAATATACAATACATATGTGAACGAATTTGTTTCTAGCATTAAGACAATACCGAAAAAGGCTCCTTCTAGAATACAGAAGTACGTAGAAATTACGAAACTTCCACTATCACCTTCTCCCATCCTCACCAGATGGGGTACATGGTTAAAAGCTGCAGTGTTTATTTGCAATCATTTCCATACAATATCGAAATTTTTGGATGCTTTGCTTAGTGATTCCTCCGCTGTAGAAAAAGCCAAAAAACTTGCTACTGGAATCACAAAACTGGAGGGGCAGTGTCCTGAAAAGGAAGCACAGTGGGCTGTTTTGATGGATGTGCAACGAGAGCTGCAAGGGGTCGGGAAAGAGAAGTTAGAACAAAGTTTAGCCAACAACCCTGATGTTCAAAAAGTCGCAACTAACAAGGATGTGGATTACCGGTTGAAAACAAAATACGCACCACTTGTGTCTCTTGACGTTGAACATTATTTTTCAACTTACAAGTATCTGCTTAATGACCGCAGATGTAGCCTCACTCAGAAGAACATAGACATTTTGAATGTAATCTATTTTAACAGTTTTCTAGATGACTAATTCTAAGCAAGTAAGAAGAAGCATGTTTTCATTTATGTCGCTTTCTAATGCTTCAGAGAATTTTCTTTGCTTAGTTATATTAAACGATTTAAACCAGAGAATACTCTATGTGTTTATCCAGACAAGTTGAATCATATATTATGCACTGCTCACAATAAATTTTACATCTGCAAATTAGCACCTATTTTAGCACCTTTTTTGTACAAAAATTGGCACCTTTTTTGCACCTTTATTGGCAAATTTTTGCACCTAAAATTCCTAGCTCTGCTTATAAGTCATTACGTAGCAACAAGGAAGATAGTAAATGTGATATACACAGATATTTCTAAAGCCTTCGAACATGTAAACCATTATATTTCGTGAAGTGAACTGTTATGTTACGACCGTTCAAAAACCTGCATTATTTTTTTTACTTCCTATCTAATCAACGGCCTGGGCCATCTTCAATTCCTAATTTTAAATAATGAGTTACCAAACACGTTCAGTCTTTTATATATAGACGATCTAAAGTTCGGTAGGATTATTCACAATACTAACAATGGTAAAATATTACAAACATATATACAGGGTGTGTCAAAAAGAATCGTCCGATTTAAAAAGGCTATATTTAGGAAACCAATGAACATAGAATCTTGCAGTAAGTTGCAAAATACATGTTGGAACATCACGTTTTACTGTGCAACGTCGGATACTGTGAGCGGTAGGTGGTAGCACCGTATTTACGACGAAACTCACGCTGCACAGCTGTAACGGACTCACATTTCTTGAAGCAGAGCATGCAGAATGCTACCTGTTGCTGTGTTGCCTTCCTGATGCGGACTAAGGAGTGAGCTGCACCAGAAAGCGATCTCCCTGCAAATAAATCAAAACCTACTGTAAGTAAAACGTGATGTTCCAACATGCGTTTTGCAACTTACTGCAAGATTCTATGTTCATTGGTTTCCTAAATATAGCCTTTTTAAATCGGATGATTCTTTCTGAAACCCCCTGTACTAATAAGGTTGTGTTGAGTAAACGATTTTAATCTCAATATAGAAAAGTGTTAATGTGGTACATACTTCAGTATGAGAACGCCAAAATAATCTTAGCCGAGCCTTTTCATGTGATACAGGGCGAATTATAAACAGGTGGAAAGCATCAAGCAGTCAGTATATCGGGTACTCCTTTTTGAGTCACCCTGTATCATACGAAGGTCAGTTAAAAGGCAATGTAAAAGTTCGACAAAAAAATTATAGATCAGATTGTACAAGGCTGAAATTTATGTGAGGTGTTACCACGTGAGTTGCAAAATGTATTTTTGTCACTTTAAAGATAGCGGCTCGAATAAACATTTGTATCAGTAGACCTAGGTTTCATGGAGGTTTCAAACCTATAGAATTTTTAGGTGTCACTCGATATTCACTATCCAAATAACATATCTACCTCTTCAGGGAGTTTTGAAATGAAGGAAAGAAATTCATACTGACAGATGAGTGTAATATTTTATGAAGAACAAGAGCTGCGGCACGTGGAATCCAAAGGATATTTTCCTAACGATATATATCCAGGCAATTGGGTTTCTCCGCTAGCCTTGTACTCAAGGGGTTCTGGGTTCGATACCCGTCGAAGGGACATGATGGTTCAGATTTTAGGTCCGGTCACGATTAGCCTATTGGTGCATAATATGAATATAACAACAAACACACATCCATGCAATGACTCGACACTTGAAACTATGCTTTTGTTTGTTTGTTTGAGTTACTGCTTTAAGTCAATTTTATGCATAGTAAGGCTAATCGGGACGCGTATTTACAAACCCTATAGTGCTGCAGAACCAGAGGTATATAACGCTTTCTTATTGGCTGTGTGCACCGGAAGTGTTTATGTTCTGTGTCCATTGTTCCTTGCTTCTTCAGCAAAAGTTTGGAAAAATACGCCTTGTGATTATATAGTAATAAAGTTTGTAATCAGATTGTCGAAATTATGTTAAGAAATATACGTTTATATAATAAAATATAATGTTTAAAATGCTATACGTTGGATATACATAATTTTCTCAATAGTCATTGGTAGTTACAATGTTTGCACTGATGTGACTTTAAATAGAAAAATCATTCACTTCAAGAAGAGTTCTGATTTCTGTCTTCTAAAACATTAATTTAAATAATTTTGCTAAAAAATGAACCTTAGTGTAAATGGGTTTCGTATCTAGTTGGGATGGATATCTGAAATCTACACTGTTAATTTGATCTCTGCCATCTAGCGTTAACTTGAACGAACGCTGCATCAACTTCCGGAATGGCAGCCAATCAGTAGCCAAATATCGCTGGAGGTTCTGCAGTACTATAGGGTTTGTAAATACGCAATCGGGACTGGACCTACAGTTTAAAGTGGGATCCGAACCACTATGTACCTCCACCGGGTATCCTTTGATTGCAAGACGACACTGGAAACTATGCGAAGATGAACAAAACTTGTATGTTGAAAATGGCAAATTTCTGTAATTGTGAATGCAAAAAATCTGCGAGAAAATAGGTTTTGGCTCATGCAGATTGTGTGGGTAGATTTCTGTTAACGTCCTTGCCGCCACTCATAATGTGTTTCTGTTACACCACGTGGGGGTTGTGACAGGTGTTGGGCGGAAGTAACATAGGGGCTCCCTATTACGTCCTTCCGCTGTCACAGGAAATGTTCCTATCCGAGAATTAATCCTTTGGAAAGTGCTCGGGAGAAGCACGTGTGTTGGTCGCTCCACAGGGACAGAGTCACTCTTACAAGTGCTTTCCTGCCTAAAATAATCAGTAAAAAATTGAACACGTGGTTTGGAAGTGATCCTCACGCCAGTAAAGTAATCTGTAAGATTAGAACCCTTGAAATATCCTAGAAATAATAAATATATACTGGGTACACACATATATACATGGGCTTCCCAGATGGCGCAGTGCTAATGCCGTTGCTTTGTAATCAATGGGTTCCGGGTCACTAGCGTACGCAGTTTTTTTATAGGGTGGACTGTGCTCAAAGGGGGGAATGTTGGGGATGCTATCCCCCAGTTAAGAAAATTCTCATAACCCCCTCCCATAGGAAAATTTGGATAATCATAACCCCATCAACTGCATTTTCTCCATGTTGATCCACATAAGGATCCCCTCACCACCCCTCGCATTTCCTCAAAGTAGGCAAAGCATCCTCCCCACAGCTAGGCATTTCCACTTCCAACAAGGGGGCAGAGAAAGATTTTACATTTTGCCATTCAGTGAAAGAAACTAATCTTTTACCTTTGTTATTATTGTTATTTTGAAAACCATAAACCTGAAATTGAATTGAAAATACCTTCTCGTTGTGAAGTTCAGACTCGAGTCTACTATTCACATAGAAACTGGATTCGATTTGTTTTCCTTCCATATACAGTAAAACCTCGTTAATCCGGACCGACCCCGATAAGCCGGACTTCGCTTAATCCGGACAGGCAAAAGAGAAAAAGAAGCAGAATGCAAGGTTTTAAATGTGGCTAGAAGTCAACAAGAGAACTTCCCAAAGAAAAGGCAGTCAACCATTGATGAAATTCTGTTTCCCGCAGACATTGTACTGTACTGTATAGTGTATTTCGGCCTATGCCCTTTAAATACCATAATAAACGTGTTTCGTTGCTATAAACCGAGTTTTAATGCACTTTCTACTTTTTTAGGTTATTTAAATTAATCCGGACTTTCGTTAAACCGGTCAACTTATCCCCCCATTAGTTCGGATTAACGAGGTTTTACTGTACATCTATTATACTTTGCTGATGAACAGTTGTTTGTCTTCTTGCACTTTTTCACGATGTAGATATTATAAAACAGAAACCACTTAATTTGATATCATCCATGCTTTAACGCTAAAATTTGACGATTCGAATTTTTATACAAGTTTCTCTTATATCTCAAAGAAGCCAAGTGCCCTTCCTGGCCCTACTTGTGGGTGTCCTTGCCCATCATCTTGACGTGCATGAACCATTCGGAGTTTTGCGAGTGCAATTACGATTTTTTTAATATACCATATTCGAACATTACAATAATGGAGAACATGTCCTGAGGTTTCTCTGGCAACGAATAATGGACATATATGCTTTTGGGAGAATTCCCCGTTCATAGCTTTATTTTCCATCCTCAGCGTCGCGGTCAACTTAAGAGGTAGAAAAGCAACTTAAAATAATCAGAATGTATGAAATACTCATTGCTGAGTGGAATCATCTTCATAGTACACCAATAGCACTTACAGAAAGTGATAGTACGAAGGCTGCTGGAAAAGTTTCTGCAATCAATATGAAAAAAGACATGTGAAATTCTGGGAATTGCTTTATTGTTTTTCAAAGTATTCACCGTTTAGATCGATACACTTTTGCATACGCTCAAACCAATTTTGAAAGCATTTTTTCCACTCTGAAGCTGATACCTCAGAAACCACTGTTCGGAATGCGTCAACAGCTGCACGTATAGTTGTTTTTTTTCTCAGAAAATTAGCAATATATTAACTGCCTTAATTTCACAATAGAATGTGTAGTTTCATAATTTCCTCAATAGATGGCTCTGTTTAAATTATGATAAATTATTGGTTTTCCAGAATACAAATCCTCAATTTTGAACTATAAATGCACATTGAGTAGTAAGCATTTAAGGCGAAGAGGGACAATTACGCACCAGGCATGCATTTATTCCAATATCGTCGGAATGAGCAATGCTACTAAAAAGATCTCCGCCAGAAATGAAGAGTATGAATTTCTCCCCATGTGGCAAGTGGAAGCGGTTTCCTAAGTTGATTATTAAGCCTTATACGATTTTTGAAAAATATGATGAATTAGTATTTACCGAATCTCATGTATTCCTTATGGGACATCAACTTCAACTTCAAGTTACGGCTCATCAAATGGGAGTTTCGACTTTTCCTACTGCTATGACATAGTTCTACGTGTCCTTTTTCCGTCCATGTACTTTTCTACGTCATCGGATGTTTAATATTTCCGAGAGAACGAATAAAATAATGGTCCCATAAGCCTAGTGCATTTCTCCTTGCCTCCTACGGCCATTCTGGCAGTGTTGCCAAACCTGATGTGCATAATAGAGCTAAGTTTCACGATTAATATAGCTAAAGAGGCAGAGGGGAGGGGGGTGCTGCTATTACCGTTAGCTTTAAAGTGATGGCAATTTATTCTTAGTTTTCACCGCCTAGATTTGGCGGCATCACCCATCTCAATAATCCAATGATGTTAATATAAAATCGAAAATAAAGGGTTCCCGGACCAAATTGTCATCTTCATCTTTTCCACAGCGCTATATATAAAAATACATGGGGAGGAAAGAAGAGGTGGGTGACGCAGCCTATAGCTATACGAATATCACGTCACGTGCAAAATGTACACTCATGGCAAAAGTTGGTATTTATGGGCCGCAGCCAGTGGTGGCATCATAGTGGGGCAGAGGGCGGGTGCCACAGTTCACAGTCAAACGAGTGCACGAAAGAGCCAGATCTGGCTCCAAAAGAGCGAAGTTGGCAACAGTGATCAGCAGCTGCCCCAGCGAGAAAGACCTAGGGGAAATTATCCCTCCTCGCCTTAATCCATCTTGTATCCTCACATGGCATATTGACATGAAAATTGTAAACTTTGATTAGGTAAATTCCATTTTCAAAATCCCTCAACTTCACAAAATATCTAAAATTCAATATTATAATGTAGTTTGAACTTAATGACGTATAGAAAAATCCTTTTCTAAGGAAAAGTCCTGACATGATTGGAAGAAATGTATGTCCCATCCGTCATCAGCATTCAAAATACTTCCAGAATCACCTATTGGTTTGAAATCATACGATTTCTTGTTTCAAAAATGTAGGGTGTTACAAATCGACGATGTTACAAGTACGCCATCTGGAAGGTCCGTCCACCTTTTAAAACGAGTAAATGTGACTTACTTTTTGAACCAAGTAATTGTAACGGAACTCTTTTTAAAAAGTAACTTTCAACTATAAACATGATGGATGTCCTTTCCGATGGAGCAGTGGTAACATCGTCTCCTTGTAATCAAGGGGTCACGGGTTCGATACCCGGTGGAGGCATATAGTGGTTCGTACCCCACTTTAAACTGTATGTCCAGTCCCGATTAGCCTATCTGTGCATAAAGTGGACTTAAACAAAAACTGAACTCTAATAAAATGATGAAAGAAGATATTCATCACCGCTTATTATATTTATCTACCCTTTCAATATTGTTGCGAATGGTTTTCGAATTGTTCTTCAAGGCAAGATTTATTCGCGGATGGGGCGTTGGGGGAAGGGGGTGATTAGCAGCGTGGAGTCGGTGCGGTACATTGTATTGTCAATCAGCCAAATCCTGCGGTTTTGACTCCAATGGGTGGGAGCAGTGCAGAAAGGACGCAAGCGACAGGAAGCGCCGTGCCCAGCCACCCCTCGCAAGCACAATGGCTGTTACTCGCTTCTTCCTCCCAGCGGCTGCGGGTCTTTTGCACGTCCGTGCATGCGTTCACACGGCAGCCGTGGGAACGATTCCCGAAGCAGCCTCACACGCGACCGACATGGGTATTTGAGACTAGACGGTCGCTCGTCGTGTGTCAGTGCGACGGCTGGAGGGTTCCCGGCTGGTAGGCTTCCCGTGCTCCCTTGCAAACGACGGTGTCGCCAGCGGAAGTGAGGCGGCGAGCCGACGAACGACCAACCGACGTTCAGTCTAAAGCGCGACGCAGGTCGGAGCGGCAGCGAGAACTGGTGCTGCGCGTTTGCAAAGTCTTGAAACGCGTGTGTGTACGCGTGCGTCTTGCAAGTGACCTTACGTGCGTAGGTGGACCACCTACTGATAAAGATTCCTTCAGAAGTGCAAACTAAAATTATCAAACAAAACATCACCACTAAATTGGCGTTCAACGAAACTTGAACAAAAAACAAGTGGCAAGTGTTGATTGTTGTGAATGCGAGTTCAATTGTTGCCGTGACACTGTGGCGAGTACTTGTCCAAGGGGTCGCGCCCCAAGGTGACGACCCTAGGTGGGGGCGTTACAGTATGAAGAGAAGTGACAGTGATTGTGACGACGTGTTTTCTGAAGAATCTTCTACGAAAGATCAGTAAGTAAGCTTACATCTTTGTAATAAATTTAAGTAAAGTAACTTATTAATTTAGTGAAAGATCATATCGGTTCGTGATGATCATTGGTTCGAATCTTCGTATTATCTATCCGCATTCAGTTAGTTTGTCTTGTTTAATTTGAGGTTAACTGAAGGGTAGTAAGTCGGCTGGCCTTTTACGGTACTCATGGGTGTCGTCCACAGGGGATTGCAAGATAAAGCCCCTTGACATTCTTTATCTTCTACCTCACACTCTTTCTCTCTCTCTTTCTCTCCTTTTCTCTTACTTATTGTTTGATTTCATTTAGTTTACCTTGCTTTTCTTCCACTTTTGGCTAATCGCGAAGATGAGAATGAGTAATGATATGATGAAATTAATGAATCCACCGACAAAGAACACTCATTCCTAGGTCGGAATTCGAACCCGGAACCTCTGCCGTAATAGCGTCTTCTTATAGCTAGGGAACGGAACTTTAGGTAAATAAATGTTTTTTTCTGCGATAAGATAGAGACCCTCGTTTTTGCCAAACTTCTGATCATAGCCTTATATGTCAACACAGCAAATTTTATTTTACATAAAAACACATATTTTCCAGTTTTCCGTATGTAAATACATAGTTTGCGAATTTTCCCTTTAAATGCATAAAATCGCTCGTTGACTTCTATAGCAATTCTGCAAGAACTGTTGAAGGATCCCTCATTAAAAGTCGAATTGGTATACATCTCAACAAACCTGTCCTTTCTCTCCAATTCCATACGAAAGCTTGAATCGTCCGCGAACACTTTGGCAGCTTCCGTGGATGAAGTCCATATAGTAGAAACGAAATTGAAAGAACTCACTGGATCTAACGCACAAGTGCTAATGTCTAAATGTACAAAAAGTTTTGGGAAAAACCAAGGTTTTCAAACTTTGTGCCAAATTGCACGTGTTTTGGAAAAGGAAGCTTTGGAAAACTTCAGCGTTAGTGGCATTTCGTGCTTCAAATATGCAAGAATTGTTTCTTGTGACGTGGAGCGATCTTTCTCACAATATAAGATGCTTTCTAGAGATAATCCTCACAGATTTACAATGGAGAATTTGGGAAAAACTATGCAACTCTTCCAAAAAATAGCTTGCTAAGAGCTGATTTCATTTCAGGTGTTTAAAATGCATATAATATTTTGTTTTTGTTACCAAATGTTTTTTTTGGTAACATATTTTCGATATTTATGACAAAGAAATAAATATTTCTCAGTTTTTTTAGCACATATAGTTCCGTTCCCTAGTTATAACCACTCCGCCACGTACATCGGCTAATTCACTCTTTCTTCATTCTACTTTCTTGTTCTCTTTCCTTCACTTATGCATTTGCTTTTACTTCTATATGCCTCTCTCTCTTTCTCGTCTTTATTTATATTTCTATCACCCTATTTTGCCCCAGTTTCCATCCCCTCCTCTCTCTGTATCTCTCTCTCCAGTTTGTTTCTCTGCCCTTTTCTCACACTGTCCTGTCCGTTTCTTTTTCTCTGCCTTTTTAATTTTTCTGCCTTTCCGCCTAGCCCTCTCTCTTCATTTTTTCTTTCCTAGTATTATCTTCATTTCCTGTTTCTCTCTCATTATCCCTATCTGAAGTAAAAAAATATATATATCTTATGACCCACAAACATTTCATGACATTACACGAAGGAGCGTAGATACATTTTTTCGTAAAGGGCTCAACCTTTAAAAAGAAACAGTGCAAGGGGGGACAAAACACTCCTGAAAGCAACGCAATCTCCATGCACACTAGTGTTGAGCGATCTATGGCCCAGATAATATATCGCGATGTTGAAAAAATATCGTCCAGGCAAGATCAACTAGGCGATATATTGTCACGATATTTTGGCGATATAGGCTACATCGTGTCTACGATATATATCGTCACGATATATCGTCATGATATTTTGGCAATTATATCGTTGAGAGGATCGCCGATATCATCCAAAAACATCGTATCGCATCGTCTGTGACGATATATCGCTATATCAAATTTCCGATATCATCCATCCATAGTGTACACGGAAGGGAAGTAAATGCATCAGTTGAAACCAAAAAATGCATAAAGTCTGTAGTTCAAAGTAAATATTTTTGGGAACCATCGAGAAATATGCAGAAACATGTATAAAAAAACATTAATCGAATCGTTAAAGTGCAGCTTGACATAGAAAAAAATTCAAACTTACGTCATGTGATGAATTTTGACGTTACCTTTACGAGCGATATTCAAAAATGCATCAATTTGTAAACCAAATTCACGGCAAAGGCCAAAAAGATTAATGCATTAATCGATGCGTTTCTAGATGCATTTAGTTTTCTGTGTGCACAAGGAATGCATTATAATTATTAACAGTAACAATAGAAAACTACTAAAGTAAAATACAAACTTCTTTCTTCTTCATTTGGTCATATAAATATATTTCCCGAGTAGACCTATAACAATTTATTGATTTGCTTTATTTTACTTCGCCTTTTGTGCCACTTTTGGCTAAATTGCGAAGATGGGGATGAGTGATGATATGTTGAAATTTATGAATGGGCACTCACAAATATCCAGGCCAGGATTGGAACCCGGGACCCCTGGCGTCATAGCGCGATGTGTTAACCACTCCGCCACTGGGGCCGGCTAGACCTGTAACGTTCTGCTATTGGTCCCACTGGATTTTGATTTTCTCATTTGCAAAAATTCGTTTTGCACAGAAACAGTATTAAATTAAATTATAATTTGTAGCAACGGCATATTATAATGAATTTCCGACATTATTTTTTGCGAGTTTTTCGTGTCGTAATGGAACAACAACATGTTTTTCCAATTCTATAGACATTTTTTTAAATTCAATGAAAAATGATTTTTTTTTCACAAATACTTACAATAGTGTTAGGCCTAAGTAGGGTTGAGCCGATACCGCGCGACACTTTCGCCAAATCTAATAATCCTGAAAAGTATGCAAAATTGAAACTTTATTTTCATTTTGCATTAATTTTGCACGAAAACTATATTTTGTGAATACATAACATCTAGTTTAATATTCTGATGCAATTCTTGAATATTCTAAAGCAAATTTCTTGGCAAATTGATGCATATACTTGGAGAAGAATAGTTACGCGCCAGTATTGATCAATATTTTGATCAAATTTTAATTATTGCAAGTTTCAAGTATCGTTATCGGTGGGAATCGGTAAGAATATCGTTATCGGCTCAGCCCTAGTGTTAAGTATGTATTGCGAGTGAAGCCATATGTGTTGCTAATGATCCCACTAATATCCTTGGTAGAGATAAAAATTTCAATACAATCCAGGGAAATCCCTTGGCACCCACTTCTTAAAGCGTACTCTGAATATTCATCAGTTGAGTATATGTTACAAATCTCTTCCTACCATTACTCTTTCATACAGATTTATGCTTGTGTTGCTCACTAATAGATGGCAGCACAAGAAAATATAATTTTCTAGTGGCAAAAGCATGAAGAAAGAGATGACAGTTTAAAAAGTTTTAAATCCTTTTTACACAATATTAAATTCTCAAAAGATCTCTTAGAATGTAGGTTATAATTAACTGGTAGCAATAATTTACAACTCCAACTTAGCCATTTCACGTTAAGAATTTTGGTTATCGTTTTGAAAAAGAAAGGAATGTCCAGCTTGGTTGCAAATCTTGAATAGTCATCTTGATCTATAAGTTCAGTGTGTTTGTATTGACTCTGAGGCGATAGCGCGTGACATGACACAGATGCCGGCATTTTCGTCCCGTAACGTCTCGCTTATTTACGCCCATATCTTTAGCATGTAGACAATTATATTTATATTCCATAAATGGGTACTAACCTTTGTTATAAGAATTCTTCACGTGCTATCTCGACCAACAGTCGTACCATGTTTCAAGAATTCCCGGGTTCGAAAACTAGTAAAACAGACATTTGTAAAATCGAGTCAAGACCGAGAATTAGTATTCGAGATTCTAGGTCACCTTCCAAACTTTGTTATGGCATTTGAAAAAATATAACTAATCGACACTTACTTTACAATTCTATTTCTTCAGACATATTGCAATTAAGTCATACATTTTCTTTCATAGTTATTACAAAGTCAATTCATTAGGGGCAGTTATGCGCCTGTGCTGCGAAGTTGCATCTATTCAGGATAAAGTCATTTTTGTTCGTAGCGTCGAAACTAGGCGTCAGACTGTGTGTACGCTGTTGTTTGTACCCTATCGTCCGCGACTCGAGACGAAACGATCAGACACAATCATTTCAAAAACCAAAGTTACTATATAAGCTGGTGCACCAGACGTTCAACAACTTTGATTTTATGCATTTCGAGAGTGTGGCGATCATTAATTTGTTTTAGTGGCGGTTTCCATGTCAATATAGATAGTAATGGCAGGTGCATGATTGATTGATTGATTTGGTTAATTTTACGTCACTTTATGTCACTTTTGGCTAATCGCGACGATGAGGATGAGTGCTGATGTGATGAAGTTGGTGAAGAGAGACCCACATAGAACGCCCATGCCGGCATAAGCGTAACTTGGGTAAGGAGGGGCACTTTCCCCTCCCGAAAATTTTCAGGTTTTTAAAAATTTAGCTACAACTGAGGTGACCTGAGGAGCAAAGTAATAAAGAGTAATTTTTCTGATTTCTATCCCCTCATAATTATGCCCTAAGTCTGATTCTGTCCCCTCAAAATTAGCCCCAGATTGATTCTGTCCCCTCAAAATTAGGCTCAGATTGATTCTGTCCCCTCAAAATTAGGCCCAGATTAATTCTGCCCCCTCAAAATTAGGCCCAAGTTCAATTCTGGCCCCTCAAAATTAGGTCCAGACTGATTCTGCCCCCTCAAAATTAGGCCGAGATTAATTCTGCCCCCTCAAAATTAGGCCCAAGTTCAATTCTGGCCCCTCAAAATTAGGCCCAGACTGATTCTGCCCCCCCCAAATCAGGCCAAGATTGATTCTGCCTCCTTAAAATTAGGCCCAAATTAATTAGGCCCCCTCAAAATTAGGCTCAGATTGATTCTGCCCCCTCAAAATTAGGCCCAGATTGATTATACTCCCTCAAAATTAGGCCCAGATTGATTCTGTCCCCTCAAAATTATGCCCAGATTGATTCTGTCCCCTCAAAATTAGGCCCAGATTGATTCTGTCCCCTTAAAATTAGGCCCAGATTAATTC
This sequence comes from Lepisma saccharinum, assembly GCF_977018435.1. NCBI lineage: Eukaryota > Metazoa > Arthropoda > Insecta > Zygentoma > Lepismatidae > Lepisma > Lepisma saccharinum. Next base: position 56,211,643 of record NC_139251.1, on the reverse strand, counting down.
TGCCCCCTCAAAATTAGGCCCAAGTTCAATTCTGGCCCCTCAAAATTAGGCCCAAGTTCAATTCTGGTCCCTCAAAATTAGGCACAGTTTGATTCTGCCCCCTCAAAATTAGGCTCAGTTTGATTCTGCCCCCTCAAAATTAGGCTCAGATTGATTCTGCCCCCTCAAAATTAGGCTCACATTGATTCTGCCCCGTCAAAATTAGGCCAAGTTTGATTCTGCCCCCCCTCAAAATTAGGCTTAAGTTACGCCCATGCATGCCGGGATTCGAAGTAGGTACCCCAGGCGATGTCGCACTGCGCTAACCACTTCACCACGGTGGTCAGCTAAATGGCAGGTGCAACGGGATGCAATTCCTCTTCAACATGCAGTAACTTGTGGAGGCAAAAAAAAACATCCTTCCATGTGCGATAGGAAATCGGGATGGAATGCAAAACAGTAGAGGGCTGCCATAAACAAAATACATTTTCCCAAGCCAAAATAGCCGTCGGGCACGTACAGGGCATCCCAGCGTGCGAATGTGTGTGGACAGTCGGTCACATGCGACGCCATTCAATACACTGTTCTATCTATCTGTTTGGTCTTCTTCCTCTTGGGTTAATTGTGACGATGATGATGAATGATATTTTACTTCGTTTTTCTATCACTTTTTTCTAATCGCGAAGATGAGGATGATTGATGAAATTGATGAAGGGACACTCACAAAGAACCCTTTCCCAGTCAGGAATTTCAACCCGAGAACTCTGGCGTGTGCTGATGATGATAAAGGCATATGAGACATGACGCATGTAGGGTTCTAACCCGGACCATTTTACTTCACAGCAGATGCATTGACCATTTCGCCACACGGAAAATTAAACGCTTTAATTAACGCAGAAAAGACAAGGAACAGGTGGTACAAAATATTTGCAATTTCCAAAAAGCAAGAAAACCACATTGAATCCCCTAAAAATTTGTCTGACAATTGCATAAAATTAGAGAAGCTAGATATTTAGTGTATTTTTTTTATTATTAATTTGCTTATATTATCTCCAAAAGTAGGCAATTTCCAGTAACAAATATTATTCACAATAAAAATATATTCTTAGAATGTTTTCAATAGTGATTTTCGTGTAAGAAAACAAAAGATATCTTATTTCCGAAACACATTAAGGTCATTTGCAACTTAAAGAAATGGAAAAGTCAACGAAGCAAGAACGTGCTCTTTTCCTACAATTTGTTCCTAGGTGACACAAGTATTTTGAACAATAGAAATTTTCAAACTATGTTTACAGTGTTTTGTTGGTGGAATCATTTAGATCTCGCAAATTTCGGCGAGCACGGTGAGATTCGACGTCACGGGGTCCCGGGATGGAATCGTTGGTTAAATTGTTGTTTTAAGTCCACTTTATGCACAGAAAGACTAATCGAGGCTGGACCTACAGTTTTAAAAGTGGGATCCGAACCACTATGTGCTTCCACCGGGTATCGAACCCGGGACCCCTTGATTACAAGGCGATGACGCTACCATTGCGCCATCGGGGAGGCCTCAAATCATTAAAATCAGTAAGAGGGAAGATCGTGTCAATTTCACACACAGAGACATATTTTGAAGTGAACTTAGTGTCACCCTCATATCAAGAACGTTTCTGCGCCATTGTCTACTATATTGTGTGAAAACTTCAAATAATGAATCTAACAGTTGGGCTTGAAACAGGGCCAACCATCCAGCTAAAAGAAACATTTTGCAGATTTTTTTTTTCTAATGGTAGAAATGAGAGTTCGTTATGTCAAATTGCCTCTGCTCTTAAACGAACAGGTTGAACTTCATAATTAATATTGAATAATATAACATTTTCAATAGAAAACAGAGATTATTTTCTTTTAAAAAAATCATGGTCTCCTCCTCAAATCCACCCTCTTTGTGGAATTTGGAACTATGTCTCCTTCGGGTAGGCGTTTAGCATCGGATTACATTTTCTGTGACGCCATTCGAGATGCATGGACAGCGTTCCTCAATGAAGTGGAATCCTGGTTCCGGACAACGAGCAGAAGAGATTTTCGCTACGGCCTCAATGCAGTTCCAAGAAACGATGAAAAGTTTCGACAGATCGGTGAAAAATTACTTTAGATTTGCTTTCTTGTTGCGGAAAAATAAGGAAAAGGAACTTGAAAATTGAAATTAGAAGCTCCATAGTGCATTCGTTCCTGTGATTGGTCAGCAGCCCTGAGATCAATTGAATTTTCTTTCATCTCGAGCACTAATGGCTTCCTCGTGTTGTCCTCAAAGACAAGAAAAAGCCTTTTGTCCCTTGGCTAGTCAGTGCCGCATTGGATCCATGAAACAGAATTGGTGCCTTCGTCTCTGGACTCTTGGTGTCTTAGCACCGTGAAGATCTGATTACAGTAGGTGACGTGGGATGATCGCTGTCACTTGCAACCCCTTGTGAAGATGACGTGTCTTGTACTTCTTGCTGGGTTTGTCACAACGCTTGGAATCCTGTGAAACTAACCGTAAGATTGGACTTTCTTTTTCGCTTGATAGTTTAATCGTTGGATAGTCGACCTTGCCTTCTTCTTTACGGGACGCGGAAAATGTCACTTACCGCTCGACAAAGACGTTTCTAACTCTATCCCGTTCATTTCTATCGAAACTGCTTAGTTCTGCCAGGGACGTCGTTTGAGGACACTACCCCCTTAAATTGTTCGTGGATGAGAGAGCATTACTAAGGCAAGTACGGGTAGAGGAACGCCTTACTAATGCAAGTACCGGAAGATGAACGTGCTACTAAGGCAAGTACAGGTAGAGGAACGCGTTACTGATGCAAGTACCGAAAGATAAACGTGCTACTAAGGCAAGTACAGGTAGAGGAACGCGTTACTGATGCAAGTACCGGAAGATGAACGTACTACTAAGGCAAGTACAGGTAGAGGAACGCGTTACTAATGCAAGTACCGGAAGATGAACGTGCTACTAAGGCAAGTACAGGTAGAGAAACGCGTTACTAATGCAAGTATCGGAAGATGAACGTACTACTAAGGCAAGTACAGGTAGAGAAACGCGTTACTAATGCAAGTACCGGAAGATGAACGTGCTACTAAGGCAAGTACAGGTAGAGGAACGCGTTACTAATGCAAGTATCGGAAGATGAACGTGCTACTAAGGCAAGTACAGGTAGAGGAACGCGTTACTGATGCAAGTACCGAAAGATAAACGTGCTACTAAGGCAAGTACAGGTAGAGGAACGCGTTACTGATGCAAGTACCGGAAGATGAACGTACTACTAAGGCAAGTACAGGTAGAGGAACGCGTTACTAATGCAAGTACCGGAAGATGAACGTGCTACTAAGGCAAGTACAGGTAGAGGAACGCGTTACTAATGCAAGTATCGGAAGATGAACGTGCTACTAAGGCAAGTACAGGTAGAGAAACGCGTTACTAATGCAAGTACAGGAAGATGAACGTGCTACTAAGGCAAGTACAGGTAAAGGAACGCGTTACAAATGCAAGTACCGGAAGATGAACGTGGTACTAAGGCAAGTACAGGTAGAGGAACGCGTTACTAATGCAAATACCGGAAGATGAACGTGCTACTAAGGCAAGTACAGGTAGAGGAACACGTTACTAATGCAAGTACTGGAAATGGAACGCTGTACTAATGCAAGTACCGTAAACAATGCGTTACTAAAGCAAGTACACAACAAGGAACATGTTAATATACTCTATTCCGGGAATCTGTGGAGCAAGGCCGCGCATAAAATTAGAGAAAGGGATTGGCGGAGTGAAGCAGTACACGCTGCTGCGTTTCCTCTCACGTGTTCATTGGTAGGATCCTCTCGAGTCAATACATGCGCAAAGACTTGCTTTCGTTCGCTCGCTCCAGAGTTTCCCGGGACTGAGGATAATACAAGTGCAAAATAGGAAAAGAAAAGTATTATTATATATTTCAATTGCTAACATATTTCACATATTTATATACATATTTTTCATGTTTTGGTTACATCAACATACCTGCATGATAATTGTAATGATTTGTGACTAATATCCTGTTCCTCGTCCTCAGATGTTCCTCGCCCGGTGACTCCGAGAGCTGCCAAATGCTAAGCCGAAAGAAGCGCCGGGGGATCATCGAGAAGCGACGGAGGGACCGCATCAACAACAGCCTTGCGGAGCTGAGGCGCCTCGTCCCAACGGCCTTCGAGAAGCAAGGGTCCGCCAAGCTGGAGAAGGCGGAGATCTTGCAGATGACGGTGGACCACCTCAAGATGCTGCACGCCAAAGGTCAGTATTTATTTAATTATTCCGAATACAAGAGGCCTATTTCAGCGTTCTACATGTTATGCTTTGACTTTGTTCACATGATTTAACAACAAGAAATGTCTGGAAATTGCATATATTTAAATAGTAACTCTCTAGCCTTCTTAAACCCGAAGGTTTATGGCTGCAGCAACACAAGCCTACCATCTGTCCCTATCCTGGGCAAGGTCAATCCAATCTTTTTCGTCCTTACCGATTTCCTTTAGGTCCATCTCAACGTTATCCCTCCATCTTCGTCTTGGCCTTCCTACAGGTTTCTTACCATCAGGTTTCCCAACGAGAATCCAGTGAACTCTTCTTTCCTCTCTAGCGTCGTCGTCTTGTAGCCAAGGGGTCCCGGGTTCGATACCCGGTGAAGGCACATAGTGGTCTGGATCCCACAGGTCCAGTCTCGATTAGCCTTACTGTGCATAAAGTGGACTTAAAACACCAACTCAAACCAAACCAAACTCCTCTTTCCTCTCACATTCGTACCACATGGCCTGCCTACCTAAGTCTCCTTGATTTAATTATTCTAATAATATCCGGCCATGAATACAAATTATGGAGTTCGCAATATAATTATGCAATATATATCCAATAATTTTGCAATAAATTTTGCAATATAAGTAAACATAAAACATAGGAACGCTAAAGTAACAGAAAATATAAATATTGAAATAATGAATTGTAATAACAAAAAGATAATACAAGTTACTTTACCTTGAGGCGTTCTTTTTTTAGCGATCTCAGCGTTTACAAGGTGTATCGTTTGATTACTATTTTTTGATTGCCACAGACATTTTGTCGAAATTGTGATGGTACTTGTTGAATCTTTCACACACATATTTTACCTCCATAGCTATAACAAGTTCTAAAATAGTGGTATGTCAAATGATTGCTGGATCTTACAAAAGACAAATGGGGATAATTTTTAAGCGCTTTAAACTAGAACGAGTCAGATATTTAGGTTTCCACTATTCTCTCCTTACATCTTAAGTAATGTTTTAGTACAGTAGCTCAAATCGGTATATTTTCTGCGTTAAAGATGTCATATCCTTCCTCTAGAGTAGTTATGAACTCCACCGCTTGTAGTTAAGAGGTCCTGTGTTTCATTCCTATTGAGGGCAGATAGCTGTGCAATCCTAGGAGCCAAACCGAGACGTGTGTGTTTAATGACGACGCTTGATTCATTCATGAGGTCGTCTGCAGTTACGAAATGCCTGCCTCAATCTCTACCTCTTCTCCAATTAAAAAAAAAATGCAATTCTATAACACTCTACTTTTCACCACTTAAGTTGGTAACAGCTTGCTTTTTCAAGACTTGAACTAGGAACGCCTTACTTTTTCTAAACTCGAGGTAACAACGCCTCACTTTTTCGGTACTTGAGTTAGTAACGCCTTACTTTTTTCTTATTTTTTTGATACTTGAGTTAGTAACGCCTTACTTCTTCCGCCCGTGATTTAATAACGCCTTACTTTTTCAGTACTTGAGTCAGTAACGCCTTACGTTTTTCGGTACTTGAGTTAGTAACGCCTTACTTCTTCCGCCCGTGATTTAATAACGGCTTACTTTCTTTCGGTACTTGAGTCAGTAACGCCTTACTTTTTTCGGTACTTGAGTTAGTAACGCCTTACTTTTTTCTGTACTTGAGTTAGTGACGCCTTACTTTTTTCGGAACTTGAGTCAGTAACGCCTTCTTTTTTCTTCGATACTTGAGAAAGGAACGCCTTACTTTTTCCGTCCGTGATTTCATAACGCCTTACTTTTTCCGTGCTTGATTTAATAACGCGTTTCTTTTCCCTTGCTTGATTTAATAACGCGTTATTTTTTCCGTGCTTGGTTTAATAACACGTTACATTTCCCGTGCTTGATATGTATAATAATACGTTACTTTTCACGTGCTTAAGTTAATAACGCGTTACTTTTCCGTGGCTGAGTTAGTAACGCCTTATTTTTCTGTATTTGAGTTAGTAATACCTTTCCGAAATTACAATAGTAATTATAACGGCAGAACTAGTAGAGGATTTATTTGCCAGTACGAAACATGCTTTGTTGTGTTGTTTTAAACTTAGAAGTGTAAAATTACACTTGGAATAAACGTGCACCAGAGAACAGATGATACTTGTGAATGCAGTTAATCGTCCTTAATGTGTGACAAAGTAACGGTAACTGCGAGTTATGTTTGTCAGTAACTTCCCCAACTCTAGTTGAAATATACTAAGGAGCTAGTTAAGTCTGATTTAGAGCCTTTATTTAATGAAGATCGATGAATGATGCAACCTGACACCATTAACGCAAGACGGGACAGGGTAAAGCATCGAAGACTCAGGTGCCTCACTCTCGAAATGTCTTTATAATAATCCCCTTGTTACGAGATGGCTTAATGAAGCGGTCTAGCTGCGTTCGGTGTCGTCACTTCCCGAAAGCTGTAATTGAGGACATGATTTTCAGATTTTCTGCCCGTTGTGTGCCGAAAGATGTATTTTGCTGGTCGTTAGGTCTTCCCAGGAGATTCCGTTGCCTCAGGGCAGGCTGCTGTTGCCTGTTAACGGCCTCTCGTTATGTTTTGTTGGAGTTGAAGTTCTTTCCAGTGTGCCTACATCCTCTGTGGCTCTGTCGTTACTTCTAATTTTCATTCACTTCTCTTTCGCTGTCGGTTTCTTGAGCACACGCGTACAATCATGTACGGTAGGAGCGACATTGAAACGAGATTTGCAGAGTTTCGATTTTTTCTCAAGTTGCAATGCCTGTCTATTCTGTGCGTGTATAACATTTATTCACTGTTAGCTTTCTGTCAACTATTGAAACTGAAGTTACACGCTTTATATACATTTTAATATAATGTTAATAATAATAATAGTGCACGGAATAAATCGGCGCATATTTAGGGATGAAGGATTTTTGACAGCCCTGGAGAAAAAAAGGTGCATACGTCCTTGGCTTCCGAAGAGGTAAAAAGCTAAAAATGTGAAAATTTGAAGCTCTGAAATACCCCCTTCAGCTCTAACAGTGAGCAGAGGGAAGAGAGGATTTTTTTTTGTTACTTAGCGTCGATTTTCTGCCTCTTTTAGCAAATCGCAACGATGAGGATTAGTGATGATATATGATGAAATTAATGAAGGGTTGCTCGGAAGGAACACCAATACCAAGACCGGCATTCGAACCCGGGACGCCTTGCGTCGTAGCGTGCTATGCCAACCACACCTCCACTGAGATTCGGCGGGCAAAGAGATATTGAGAATGAAAGAGGAAGAATGAGAGAGAGGATGGGAGAAAGCGAAGAGAGAATGAGAGAGATAGGTTGATAATGAGCATGAGAGAGAAAGCAGGTACAGGGATAAATAGAGAGAGACTCAATCAACAATGTCAAGGGAAAAATTTCTTGCTATAGGCTATACGAGACAGAAATTATTGAAACTAAACTGAAACTTGACATAATGCACATTTCATTTACTATTTCCGCTACTTGGTTGCATCAACCTTTCGCATGGAAGGAGATTGGGGGGGGGTCTCACTCAACAGGCAGATATGTTCTTAACAATTAACCCCGCAGAAACGGCTAATTGTAATCAGCACAACAACAGCTGTAATTACCGCCACTTCTAGCAACCAGAAACCTTAATTGCACCTTCCCGCACACCAGATGACACGGCTTCCAGTTTTCTGGTTTCACGCCACTTCCTGTGCGAGCCATTGAGAGGAACAGAATTCCCTTACACGTCCTCCCCCATATTTTCCCATAAGTCACCACCTGTTGCTTTTACACTTTGCGTTACCTTGATAGCCAGGCTCAATTAGGCATTTTACAGGGCAGTGGCGTGCCCAGGGTTTTCGAAGGGGGGTTACTTATTCATTTTTTAGTAGCCAATGCCAGTTTTTCCTGCCTTTGCCGTTCTTCTTTTCTTTTAGGAATACTGCGCCAAAAGGGAGGAGGTCATGACCCGTCCTTGGGCACGCCACTAATACAGGGTGATCGTAAAGCGTTTCCCTGATATCAAATATTTATTACACAAAAAGCACTCATAGATAGACTTTTTTTAAAGCGTCACCAAAACTGTGAAATTTTGTTATGTTAGGCACAGACATGTTGCGTTTTCGAAATATCCGCCAAGTTCTCAAGTTTGTGTTTCATTCATAAATTCAACATGTGCGCCATTTATTGCACGGAGAATGTCTAAACGATGGTCACTTTATTTCCATGTGTTACACATCTCATCAGTCACCGTCGCTAACACTGCTATTATCCTCGTTTTCAACGTTTCAACATTACACTTTGTCCTTGGTAAATCCCCAAAGAAAATAATCTATATTCCTTTTCCGGAATGTCTGGAGTAGCGACGCGCAGAGGCGAAAGCTTGTGGGCGGGGCCAGAATGTTTACTACAGAACTACTGGACCAGTCGAGTCGCCCCCTCTCGCGCGACCCCTACCCTCCGCGTGTTCATTGGACGAGGCACACACCCGCAACGTGCGCCCAGAACGCGTTCACGTTCTCTTACTCCAGACATTCCGGAAAATGAATCTAGAGGCGTAATACCGTGGAGGTTATGCTGTTCTGCCATCCTTCCCAATTCAAAGGTTTGGAAACGTTTTACTCAAGTACCGACGAATACTTAAACTCCAAGGGCCTCCTAGATGGCGTAGTGGTAACGTCGCCTTGTGTTCAAGGGATCTCGGGTTGGAAACCCGGTGGAGGCGCATAGTGGTTCGGATTACACTTTAAACTGTAGGTCCACTTCAGATTATCCAATCTGTGCATAAAGTGGACTCAAAATAACAAACCAATAAACCTATACCACAATGTGCGACACCAGGGGTCCCGGGTTCGAATCCCGATCAGGACATTGATGTTTTGTGAGTGTCCCTTAATCATATCTTCACTCAGTCTCATCTTCGCGATTAGTCAAAAGTGGCAGATAAAATACACCAAATGAATCACTCAGGCAACCAGTTTTTCATGTAGTACATACGCCCTGGACTGCAGTGTTGCCAACTAACAAGGCTCTGAGGTCTGTTCTCACAATCAGCATAATCCCCTGTGGGATATGTGTTGTGCTCTGCCCGTTTCGTCATCATTCATCCTCACCTTCCGGATTGGCCAAAAGTTGCAGAAAATCGAAGTAAAATTAATGAAATGAATCAGTTAATTAGAAAGTCATTCTGTTGATATGTCGCATAGTTATAAAATATATTTATACGAAATGTAGGCCTACATGCATTTTAATTTGTAATTTAAGATTGTATCGAACGATACGAGGCAGAAAGTATCTGTCTCGTCCTGAATTTCGAGACCAGATCGAGATTTGTCTTATCCTGATTCTATAACATATCGGATATTCCGCTGGCCTCCATGGCGGAGTGGTTAGGACTACGACGCCGGGATCGTAAGTTTGAATCCCGGCCTGAGCATGAGTGTCCTTTCATAAATGTCATCATAACGTCACTCATCCTCATCGTCGCGATTAGCGAATAGTGGTAGAAAAGCGACGATAAACAACAGAAATCGAAACTTTAGTAGTGGGTAGATCGGAAAATATAGCAATGGCTACCAAATAAGAGAAAGGTATCCACCTTTTCAGAATTTCTGAACAAGCTACTGTCCACAGAAATAGCTACTTGTCAGCAATGGCAGTAAAGGACTCATTTTGCTTTTTAGATGGAGTCATCATTTTTCGTAATGCAAACGTGCTGAAGGAGAGGTGTTAGAGAGCTACCAGGGCAAGAGGTTAGGTAGTTTCCGCGGCGTCTTTTGGTTGCGAGGGAAATTGGCGGAGAGGCTGACCGCAAAAAACAACACAAAATGGGAAAATGGCGTTAAGAACAGCAAAAACGTTCCCCACTAACAACCGTACCGAGGCTGGGATGCCTTTCTTTGGTCACCGAAAGCCGACGTGCTGCGGCTCCAAAAGAGATGTTTTCGCAGAAGACCTCTCTATGCCTGGAGAGCGTCCTCTTTCTTCCGCGTCTGTCACTGTCAAGCAGCTGGATCCACTTGTAAAAATGCGCAATTGTGATTAGCTTAATGTTTAAAATACGTAACTGAGAAGATACTTTTCCACATACCGGGTGGTCCAAAAGTCCCGGAACGGTCACATATCGTGAGAAATACACATCGAATCGGAAAAGGAAAAAATAGGTGTTGAATAAGTGAAAGAAAGCTATTCAATGATATCACACTTGATTCCCCATCCCCGTTACGCGCAGACGCACATCACTGGTGGTGAGGCACGTTCGAGCGTAGCACGCTCGAGCGTGGGAGATTCGAACGAGTTTGAGCGAGCGAAAGTGGTCCGATGCAGTACTCTAGTGCCCAACTCTATCTTATTTCCCCGGAACTCCCGTATTAGAGTTGTTCCGTATTGGCATTCTATTTCTCCCGTATATTTAATTAACAATCAAGTTGGCAAAATTAACCTCATTCCTATAAAATGCGAGTTCGGCGAGCCATACAATACTTCAAGTCGACTGCAAGAACTTGCTTGTTTAGGCTTCGGCGGGCGGAAGTGACGTCACATCTCGTAGTAGTTGATTGATGCTAAAGTGGATGCTTGCTTCCTCTGATCTATATATAATACTAGCTGATTAGCCGGCGTTGCCCGGATATTTATTTATCCCAATCTTCTATGAAAGTTGTCCGTGGGAGAAACATGGAGATCTCAAATCCACTCCGGAGTACGTAATAGACTGCCCCTGTGACTTGTTCATCGTGATCGAGAAAGCAATCTCTCCTTCTCTCTCTCAAATGTCATCGTGAATGTCACCAATTAGCTTAGCGACTCCGAACACTATGGATTCGACACTAATGTAGGTCATTTTTGACATTTTATTTTACACACCCATGAGGATAGGCGATAAACTCGGAGTTGAACAGCATTGGAAGTGTCACTATTCATCTTAGCGACCCCGAAAACTATGGATTCCACACTAATATCGGTCGTTTTAAATTTTTTTACATGTCACCCCTTCCCACCCCCACCCCTATGGGTGCTAGGGGTGTCTTACCACCACAGTATTTATTTCCAGACTGCAAGTGATACGTGTACCAAGTTTGGTTGAAATTGCTCCAGGCGTTCGAGAGTTATGCCGTAACAAACATACATATATCCATTTTTATACCTATATTATTAAAAGATAAAATGTAAACTAATTCTGTTGTTTAATATTATCTATTGCGTGGACATTTTCTGTAGTGACGCCCATCGCAAATAATGCACAAATACGATGCCAAAAGCTAATAACCCTATACCCTGTCCCGGTTATCTCTGGGGCAAGAGAAGCCGCGAGACGGCTCCACCAATGAGCACGTGAGAGGGAATGGGATTGCGTGAAGGGGAGAAAGCGACTGCAGTTACCAGCCTGAAGCGTGTACTGCTTCTCTCCGCCCACTCGATTTTCCCACTTCTGAGACGCCATGCGCTACCTTGCTCCAGAGATACGTGAGAGGGTATAAATATGGTCCATTGCAGAGGCATTTCTCGAACACTGGTCCTTTATCTCGGATAGCAACGAACTCGGAAACAACAATTAGGATATTCCGGCTCGGTGAGAAAACATTTGTTCGGTGTGTTCCACTTGCGTGCAGCTCTTGTGCGTAAAAGCGGCGGAAAACAGTGAAAGGTCTGTTTCCCGCAAAGCATCTTGGAAATGCGCTCGCCACGAAGAAGGGAAAGAGATAAATCTGCGACACCTGTTCACGCACCTCGGGCTTCCATGGGAAAGTGACCTGGAAGCAGAGAGGGGGACGGGGGGCGTTCGCTCCCGCCCCTTTATTCTTGGGCTCGCCTTTTCATCCGTTACGGCCACCAGATCTACTTTCTTCCCTGGGCTCTGTGTGGTCACGGAGGAACGTGAATGCGCACAAAGAAGGTCACTCGAGCACGGAAACGGGTTGGAGCTCAGTTTGCGGCACGACGCAATTATCAGAGTGGATAAATTTTATTGTATTTTTCATATTTTGCATCCCTTTTCTGGTAGGCACGTACGTAGAACTACGATATTTCTGTAATAATAATAGTAATAAGTAGAGCTAGGATTTTCATAACTTAGCATATTTATTTTGGTAAGGGTGATGTATTTGCTGGATTACTCCCACAGCTGTCCCGTACGATGATTTGAGCTCCGGGCTACGTAACAACTTTTCTCCTGAGATTTTGGCCTGTGTATAGGACCGGTGGCCACTCACCATAGTGGGGAAATTGGGGAGCTACGAATGAGTAGTGTAACCCGGTCACGGAAACCTACAACAACGACTGGGGGTTCGTCCTGCTGACCGCATGTCACCCCATAACTGCTTGGATGATCACTATCCTCTGCATGTGCGAATGAGGCTGGCAGTCGGTAGGTAGGCCTTGGCCCTCATGGGCTGTATCGCCACGGGTTATTATTATTATTATTATTATTATTATTATTATTATTATTATTACAAAATATACTTTATCAATTACGAGGGATGGTCAAAAAAAAGGTTACAAAGCCTATTATGGCGTATATGTTAGACAGAGCTGGAAGATCAACACACCTGATGATGGAGGGCACTCAACACTAGTCCTCGATGTAATCACCTTTTTTGTTCAAGCACTTGTCACAACGGTAGATGAGGTTTTCCATACCGGTTGCAAAGAAATCCGCGTCAAGTTCTCGTAGCCACCGCGAGGCAGCTCTTTTGACATCATCACATGTCAGATAATGGTGGCCAGCCAACCAAATGGTAGTCCCAGCTCAGCTGATATTGAGCGTAATGTTGTTCTTCTGTCCTCACGAATACACTCATCCACAAGAGCACAGTTCACGTCAGTGGTTGAGGTACTGGGCCTACCGCTGTGTCCAGGGTTGTCATTAACAATACTGGTCCGTTCATCTTTGAAGGCACGCACACCTCTCCTCTACATGTTGCCTTGAAATTGTCCCCTCCCCATACAACTCCACAATCTGCCTATGAATGTCAGCAGGTGTAGTGTTTTTGACCCACAGGAACCGCACCACTGCCCTCACTTCTCTTGACCAATTTTCTAGACGAGTCACCATTTTAAATGTCCGCTTCTCGGGTATACATGGTCAGAATAAAACAAAAGTTATATGCTTTGTAACCTTTTTTTCCGATCATCCCTCGTAATATTGGTGGAAAAGAACTGGAAATTTCGAATTTTGCATGACTTGAAAGTGTCGCGGGGCATCTTTGCAGACGCCGCTAAGGATCAAAAAGTATCGGGTAGTATGGGCAAATAATCCAACCGATACTTTCCGATACCCAACGGGATTGCATGGAGGGGGAACAGCGACTGCAGTTACCAGCCTTCCCAGCTGCGTGTACTTCTCTGCCAACTCGTTCCCCCTGCGGCCTTGCTCCAGAGATAAGTGGGACAGGGTATATTTCCATTAGTTCACTTCTTCCCTTCGCTTTCTTACGGAGACTATATTTACTGGATTACTTATAGCTAGGTCTCGGAAGTTGAGGAAAAATACTTTTCTTTCCTAGTGTCCGAAGACGAGGCCCAACATAATATATATTAATTTTGGGTCATTGTAGGCCAGAAAAAGGTGGGTTTTATTTGTCCTTTTTTGCCTTTTTCGGCGTTTTTTGGCTTAGTGGTCCTTTTTTAGGTCTTAACAGCTTCTTTTTGCAACTTCACCTTCTTTCGACTACGTTTTTACTGCCCATTCTCAATTCGAATCATCATCAGTTCATCACCTCTAAAACATCCTTTCTGTAGTAAAAAAAGAAAGAAAGAAATATATTTGAACCATCCCTGAAACGAGAGAAAAACATTTTTGGACTGAAAGAAGATGAATTTCGTATATATAGTTTCTTCGCACTGTGTTTTCCATACCACCATAATTTTGTATTTTTTTATTCATTAAATATGTAATTAAAACTGAAGTTATTAATTAATTTGGATCAAATTTATAGGTCTTCAACTTCCGAGACCTACTTATAGCATTCCCGCGAAACACTGCCTTTATCCTTGTTTGCCTCTTTCCATCCACCCTACTTCTAAGAGAAGAGGGACTGTAGATGCACGAGATGGGAAACCGGCCTGATCACGCCTAGGTAATCCCGCGGTCTTCCCAGGCGCTCTCGAAATTGCCCCCGTCGTGCTGTCCACTTCATTACAGGCGTGACCCGGAGAGGCCAGGCCCCCGCCCAAACTCGCTCCTCCATCTTGATGGCGAGCGGAGGTAAGCGCTCCCACCCCCTGCAATGATATCCACCCGGGAGGACCCACCCGCCGCAGGAGTCGTGACAGCATCCAGTAACTGGACCACCAATTCCTTCCAGATGAGTATTCCGAATTCTCCGTCCCCGACCGTATGCGAAACCTGGAACAAAAGAAAATTGACGCTGCTTTCTTCTTCGTAATTCGAGGTCCGCTTCTCGTTTCGTGATGCCTGGATGTCGGGGGAGATGATATCTAATTTTCGGCCACCGATTGCGGCCAATTGCTTCTTTGCCCTTCGCTCATTCTACTCGGAGGATTTGAAAACTTTTCTCATCGACGCACACTGCGATGTAAGTACATCAAATGCATATTAATTGAATCAATAGTGTTTCTTTTAGCTTTGGTGACCATAACATTTTGACCCTAAAGCGGAATATCCCAAAAAGGTCAGTTTACCCCCTCCTTAAAAATCAGGCGTAATTAAAAATGTATTGATAGAGGAAAAGCTCCAAATATGAGGCCCCCTTTTTATGTTGTCATTTTCGGAAGAAAAAAAATAATATATCAAGCACCTGACTTTAAAATGCATATCTATGAAATATATACTTAAATGTAATAGCATGCTAAAGTATAGAAGGTCTCCATTTTTTAGGAAAAAAAGCATTATCCAAAAAATGGTAAAATGATGTATTTGAAATTTTGTTCTAAATATGGGCTACTAGTGGCAATATCACAAAAAGCAATTAAATTTTTTTAAAAAATAGTAATTTATCGCTAAAACATTATAAAATTCATATTTATGAATAATCTGTTGATTTGAAAATCACGCGAAATGGGAAAAATCGAAATTAAGAAAAACATCCAAATATTTGTTGGAAATGTGATCTCAACATTAGACCTCATGCAATAGCCCATATTTAGACCATCACGCTATTTTTTTCTTCAATTTATTTTCGCTCTCTGTGGTTCATATTTCACAAACAAATCATGGCATTATAAAAGCCAACATTTGTTTTATGTGCCACTAATATCATAACCCATACAAAGCAGATGATAATTCAGAAAACGTTGAGTTAAAACATGCCTGCAAAAAGTTTTCGGAGGTCGTAATACTATAACAGCGTCCAATGCCGAAACTAACCACTACTTTCTCTTGCGAATTGGCGCCGCAACCTTTGTCCTTGACAGATAACCAGTTCCAATAGCCTCTGCCAGGCTGCAGCACCCGGGAGCGCTGATAACTCCAAAACCCATATTTAAACCTTCGCCCATATTTAGACTTTCTCCTCTACTATTAACCAGGCACGTATCTAGAAACATGTTTCGGGGGGAAAGGGATCCGTACCAAGTGTCTCAAAATAATAATAATAATACTGTTTAAACAAAAATAATTAAACTAATTAAAATAGTACTAATTAAAAATATTCAAATTAATTAATATTATATTTTTATTACATGAATAGGTAAATGGACGGTATAAGAATATTGATGTAACAGCACGTATTCAATATCTAGCTTACATGTAGTTAATGTCGGCAAAATTTAAAAAAAAACTGTCCTGGCAAGTAAATTAATGTTAAGTAGATAAAGAATTGAATATTTATTAAATATAAAAAGTTAGATCCAGTGATATTTTATGAATCTTACGTTGTAAGTAGTAATGAAGCCTGCATAAATATTCTTTGCCACTGTCATTCAAAGTAGTATGATTAATAATACGTTGCTTGCTTTCCAATACGTTAACCCACAATTAAAGAACGAGTATATTTTCATTATTTAATTTTAGTTATTTCATTATTTTCATTATTTAATTTTGTAATTAGTAAGTTTTTCGGGGTTTAAAAATATATGCATGAACAAGGCTTCAATTTAGTATAAGAATTATATGTGTACCACTTACTCCGGGTTGCGTTGTAAACGGAACACCTGTCGAGCATCTGACACGAAATTGTGCCGCTCGACGACGCCAGAGGAGCCGGGATTCGAACCCCAGCCTGGTCATGGGTGTTCCTTGTGGTGTGTCTCTTTATTAGTTTCATCATCACTCATCCTCATCGTCGCCATTAGCTAAAAGTGGCAGAAAAGCGACTCTAAATAACCAAAATCAAATCAAAGATAGTAAATTTTACCAGTTATTTATAAATATTTTATTGTATTTTTTTTTAAGATTTACTCTGTCTGTTTTGCATAGAATGAGAGGTAAGAGTGGCTGTTCCCGCATTATAATTTCTCAAGCACACACTTCTTTCCCACCATAATGCACTATCATAAGGATCTGGGTGTCTTCCAAATTGCTTCGGTGTTGTTTCACTTATCTGTGCAAGCCTGCTGCCAACCTCGCGTGACTTGCACATATCCAGTCTTTAACAAGCCGTTTACACACATGTAATCCATTGCCTTGTTATCTGTGCATACTCGCATGCCGTGACTGTTTTTGCATGGGAATATGAACTCGATCCTTTGAAATGCAATGTATAAAGTAATGGTAGTCTTGTGAGCGGAATTAGAGAAATGCTGCAATACAAAAAAAGCTAATTTTTATGGTTTTTTGAAGTTGTGTGTTTTTCTTCGTGGTTTATGTGGTTATAAAACCCAGTTGTGGCGGTAGCTCTTGCGTCAAAGGTGTAGAAACT
Organism: Lepisma saccharinum; assembly: GCF_977018435.1. Classification (NCBI taxonomy): domain Eukaryota; kingdom Metazoa; phylum Arthropoda; class Insecta; order Zygentoma; family Lepismatidae; genus Lepisma; species Lepisma saccharinum. The sequence continues at coordinate 56,194,574 of NC_139251.1, read as the reverse complement.
TGTCCTATCCAGTTACAGACATCTTACTAACCACTACCGCTTGTGACTCCTCAACTATTCATGACGTTAGAAATTACATGCATTTCCAAAAAAAAAAAAAAAAAAAGATTTCTTGATTTCTGAAAAATTATGTCGGTGATGTTTTGATGTTCATCATTGTACTTTCAGTATTTTTTTTTTTTTACCAACTCTTCAGCACAGTCTCATTTCTAACACTGTCCATTTCATACGATCCACTCTTCGCTGTAGATACGAGGGTTGTTCAACAAAGCTTGAGACTGATCTTCACTATTTATTACTCTCTTTCAGTGTTGACATGATATCCACCCACTTCAATGCACTTCCGACAACGTTTCTGCCAATGCTCAAACACATGGTGTGAGCCATTCTTTGTAATGTCCTTCAGGATCGCCTCAGACCTGCTTTTAAGTCCTCAAATGCATGGCCACATAGCTTCTTTTTCAATGTGGGGAATAAGAAAAAGTCACAAGGGGCGAGATCAGGGTTGTATGGAGCGTGTGATTTGCTTTAATTTACTTCGCTTCTTGTAAGTGATGACATGGTGAAATTGATGATGGGACACTAACAAACAACCATGCCCAGGTCGGGATTCGAACCCGGGACCCCTGGCGTCGTAGAGCGATGTGCTAACCACTCCGCCACGGGGGCCGGCGTTTGTAGGGGGCGTGGTACACAACTTTCTTTAAACTTCGCCAAGCATTCCGTTAAAACGTTTGCCACATGAAGCCTCGCGTTGTCATGATGAAGCCGCCACCCGTCCCGATGAAGTTTCTCCCCCACTACCCCCCCCCCCCCCCCCACTGTAGCCTCGTCTACCAGGGAAAAGTAAACTGTCCTTCTCCCCCACTTTCGGCAACCAATCACCGCTGTTGATTTCCAATGTATGGGCAATTTACTCTGCAGACACATGGATAAGTAGCACAAGTAACGAATAAGGTGTGTGGAAGTGTTAATAACAAGAAATATACTACTTACATAGGAATTAATGCACCCCCACCCTTCCGTAGTTGATTTGAACTTGAAACTGCTTAAAAATATTTTTTTTCTTTAAAAGCATACTATTGTTTAATAACGTTGATAAGATTCCTTTACACTAAATTTCTAAGTGAGAATATTAGGGAGCAACTGCCCCTTTTCCCCCCGTGCGCATGCCTATGTGCCCATCGTATTTCTCAGAACGTGAGTGAGTTGGTGGTTAAATCCGCTTTATGCACAGTAAGGCTAATTGAGATTGGACCTACAGTTTAAAGTTACATCAGAACCACTATGTGCCTCCACCTCTCTCTCAGAACGTAAGAAATCGCCTGATATGATAACAGCTGAGAGATTCAGTGTTGGGGATCTCATTATAGAAAGAGCGCCTACAGGCAATTAGCCGCAACAGAGCAGGTACACCAACATCTTGATTCATCTTATTGAAAACTAAAATGGCTCCTTGCTCCAGAGCATCAATTTAATTGAAGGAAGACTTCTTTTTTTTTGCTCCTCATTCTTGGGTCTCGTGTCCGCCCGCGGGTAGCCCAGCCGAAGAGGTGGAATCACATGACAACGTCACACTGCTGACCTCTGGTGGCTGGTGTGAGGCAGCGTGGGAAACCGAGCTGGCTGAGTGTGCAATCCGGTTGCTCTCCGCTGGCAGTGCACCTGGTGGCGGGAGCAGGAAGGTGCGTTGCATCAGCTGGTTAGGTGCTGGCGAGGAGTTTATTGTTATTCAAGAAGCTGCTTTTTTTGAAGCGAACGCATCTGCTATGATTTCCGGTTTTCGCTTCTCCTTGCATATTTAGACACAACGGTTGTACAATATGGCCTCCAATCTGGTATCTAGACGGAACTGTACTTTATTTCTTCCGGAAAAAAGCGGATAATTGACTCTAAACTTCATTATTTATTTGTCTTTATTGTTATTGTCATTAATATCACCATTTTATTCATTATTCCAGCTGACTCTAAGTTCTATATGTAGGCACTAAAGCGACGAACATTAGATATTTGTGTCCATTAGTTTACATGTAATCCTTTTCTTCTTCTTCTTTAAATTTTTCAATATACATGTACACACATCCAATTCATATCCATTAAGCTCACATGTAATATTTTTTCTCCACACAAGGGTATGTTGTAAGAGGAGCCCTAGAGCTCAAAACACACTCGCTCTAATTAAGACTATATTATTATTATTATTATTATTATTTAATTAGTTAAAATATAACTTGTTTAGAGTTATGGTCACTCATATTATACACACATACATATATTGGCTATTATATAAATTACTAACTAGAACTTCAACTAGGTAAAGCTTTGCGCAGGTGATGTGATCAGCACCACGCTCCTGCCGTTACTCTACAAGGATTTACCACTGTTATGTATTTCCTAGAGGCTTGGTAAACCCCAGAACTGCTCCATACAGGGATTGATCGAAATATTCAACACTTGAAGGAAGTTACACATCTCAGGAATCGAACCAGGCTCTCCTGAATGACAGATTCGTGTAGAGTGACAAGGGTCTCGGTTTCAAATCTTGAGCATGACATGGCCGTCTCTGTTCAATGAACAAATACAAAATCAATTTTCTAAAAAAAATGAAATTAAAAAAGAAGAAGACATTAGAGAAAAACAGAAAAGTTACATTAAATGAGACTCTGGCGTCTCCATTCAAAGCCTTTCTGGGGGCTCGTGCTGTATCCTATCCATGTGTTTTGTGATTGTACATTCATCATCTTCATCTGATCACCTTTCATCTTCATTTTCGCGATTAGCCAAAAGTGGCAGAAAAACCAAGTTAAATAAAACACATCAATCTATAAGTGCCAATAGTAACAATTCAACAACTAATAATAATAATAATAGATAAAGATTAGTGATCGTAATTAAATTCTTCTATGATCGAGGGAAAATTTGAATGAAGAGGGATATTTTATACCCGAAAAGGGAAATTATGTACCTTTCTAAAGAGAAATTCCATACTCAGAAAGGGAATTTTTATACCTTAAAAGGGAAGTTTTGCTTTCCGATGTACGGAACCCCTATTGAGATTACCGACCCTGGCGAAGGGTTGGCAACCCTGCCGAAAGAAAAAAAAGCTGGAGAAGCTACCGGCTCGATGCGTGGCTAGGCTCCCGCTCTCAAATGGTAGGTTATGGGAGAATGCTCCGTCGTGGGAAACTCTGATTGAGGATCGCGGCAGATGGTCGACTAGAAAAGCATTAAAGGTTGGGGGGGGGGGAGAAAAGGCGGGAACGGGTGGCGGGGAATCTGTCCGGTGCAGAGATGAGGCCAGGCGTTGAAACCGTGCGGAGGAATTTAATGGGTTCGGTGAAAAGGTGTCCGTGTCGTCAGTGAGGTGTGCAGTTTCTTTATAAAAGTCGTAGGACATGTTGAAGGAGACACCAGCGACCGTTTTAGTGTTCTATCGGTCTGTTTTGTGTATTATTTTTACACCTAAATTACTACATTGAATAAATTCTATAAAAATGCATTGCATTCGATAAACACTAAGCAAGGAACATTAAAAAGGGAAGATTCTCTGAAGAAGCCCGCTTCCACCTACGTATATTCAGATTGGATTTAGTTTCATTTTTGTTGTTTAGCGTCGTTTTTCTGCCATTTTTGGCTAATCGCGAAGATGAGAATGAGTGATGAAAATTGATGACACTCCCAAAGAAGACCCACGACGAGGGCGGGATTCGAACCCGCCACTCCTGGTGGTTTCTTGGGTAGGATTACGGTTTTAGGTTTTATTTAAAAGTGAAGTTGATGAAAGGACACTCGTGCCATTCCGGGACTCGAACCCGTTGGCGTAATCCTGTTACAACATACAGTCTGTAACAAAATAACTGCACAAGTTAACACAATGGAACGCAAACTATGTTTTAGGTGATATGTAGACAATTATACCGCTCATATTTTTCTTTAGATTAATCCTTGGCCTTGTTTTATATGTCTATATATGAAAACCAGCTGATTTCAGGGCCATAATCTTGCCTTGTTTGCGTGGTGAAGTGTCACTTAGGATTTTCCCCATGCCTGTACACGGGTCACAGTTACTGCAACTTTAGTAATTGAGAATAGTCCAGACTACCTCTGAGACACACTTTAGTAATCTAGCGATAGAGTGAAATCCATTACACAGATTTTCCACCCACTATTCACATGATTTCCACCAGTAAACACGGTTGCACGTCAGGAACAGGCGGCAGCCATTTGCACACAGACATCAGAGACATCTGTTAGCAGAGAGCGGAATGAAAGACAGCAGTGCAAAATAACAAAAAGAATCAAGGAACAATCCCAAGTGCAATTTGCCATTGTTTTGCACATTATTACAATGGCAATTTAAACATATGTCAATATTTCAATATTCCCTTCATTTTTTAGCGGTGGCGCAGTTATCTTGTTACAGACTGTATACTAGCAGTCGCGGCAAGTAGGGGCTAACGTGGGGTTGCTCGCCCCACTCCCCTCCCTCCGCACTATGTCCTCTTAATGCTAAGCCTTGTCTACTAAAAGAGTAAACTATCATTGCCCCCTTCCCCCTACCACAGTATTGGCACCCAATCGATGCTACTGTATACTGGTTTAGTTTCACACACGCACAAACAAACAAAAAAAACGTCATTCAGCAAATGCCTTTGCCTTCTTGTTCTGTATACGCTGAGAAAGTTTGTTCATTGACACGTTGTGTGTTTATGCCGAAATGTGTCCTTCTAGACCGACACGAGAACGAGACGGGTGCTTATAATTCGAGACGAGAACGAGAGAGACTTCCTCACACACGAGACAGGACTCGATACCATCCTCAGAAGCAAGTGAAGGCATTTTTTGGATCCCCTGGCTATACCACGTGTCTTAATACACTTCCTCCTGCTTCCTTTTATAACCCCTGGTGATGTGGTTCTGCTGGCCGTACGAAGAGGAGTCAGACCTCAAAGGAGGCCACGGAAGAACGTGATGGCAAGAAGCTCAACGCGCCACAAACAAGGGTTTCTTTTTTGTGTTCATCCACTTAGGCTACTTTCTGCTAGTACCACCTCCCCTTCCTGGCGCCCTTTTCATTGCCCTTCTCATAGGTAATATTTCTTTGTATTCTATTATCCCCCCGGGGCTTAGAAATCTCTAGAAAGTACGTATCGTATTGAGAGGCGGATCCAGGCTACAGAGCTCCACCGAAGGACAGGACGGTATTTATTTCCATCTAAGTTACATGAAGATATGGTACAATTGGGATAATCAAATAATAATAGTAATAATAATAGGACTTCATAAAGCTGGAAATGTTACGAATGATATGTTCATTAATATGTATAAACATTATTTTTACTACCACAATTTTGCTATTGTTATTATTTTGACATCTTTATACCGAGAAGACATTGAAGTGTTCATCCCCTTCTGATAGTCACACTGCGGTGTTCATTCATGTGAACGCAGCTTTGTGTGATTTGGTGTCTTAAGTTCACTTTATGCACAGTAAGGCTAATCGTGACTGGACCTACAGTTTAAAGTGGGATCCGAACCACTATGTGCCTCCAAAAAGCAGCTTTACAATACCTACAATTTAAATGATCAATTTATATAATGCTGATATCATTACTAGGCACCTACTTTATGGAAAATTCTAAATATGACTGTTGCAGCGTATGCTCTTTATGAATCTGTAGCTAGATTGTCGTAAATAATGATGATGTTGCAAGTTATACAGACTATTCTCAATATTCGCGAGAGCTGCGATTCGTTATTTGACCAGTTCACACTTTCAACGTAGTACAGGTCTGTCTGCACAATTGGGGCGGGGTGACTCTTTACAAAGATAGCCAAATGTCAACGCCTCTTCCATCTAGTGTACACTGGACTGCAATCTTGCAAACTATCGAGGCTCTGGCGTCTTGATCCACAGCCAGTATAACCAGTGGCGTGCCCAGAATTTTCGAAAGGGAGGGGTTATGTGTGCACATTTTTTAAGTAGTCAGTCCTCATTTTGCCATATTTCCCTGCCTTTGACCTTTTTTTTAAAAAAAAAAACTGGACCAAAAGGGGGGAGTTATAACCCCCACCAACCCCTCCTTGGGCACGCCACTGAGTATAACCCTCTGTGTGTTGTAGTCTGTTCTGTATGTTTGTGATTGTCCCTTCATCCATCTCTCACCGTTCATGTAAAGCTTATTTCCTTTTTTTTTTTAAAAAAAAAAAAATTATGCTCCAATGCCCATTACTGCTGAAATATTTACTTTAGAGACCTTCGATCTCTTCGGCTCATGACCTGAAACTAGTACTACACTGTCGGCAATGTCTTCAGCTTTGGACCCGAACTTGTTATAGTGGTAGACTTCAGCACTTTCCATCAAAATGTGTCACTAGTTCTCCCTCCCCCCACCCAATCTCTACATCTTATATAACTGTCAATGGACACTGACTGATCAATAATCGACTGTCACACTTACTCCTGAAGTCTTATTGAATGATTCTGTTGTACAGACCAACCGTGAAATTGAATCCGCGTATTTACATCCATATTATATTCTGGAATGTTCCGCACATAAAATGTTTTGTAGTTCGACTCCACCTCCTATTCACTCTTCAGAGAATTATTAATCCAATGAATCGCCCGACTCATGGCGATGCCTTCAACAGTGCTTTGTTGTGCAACTTCCAAATAATGACGAATCTTTAAATAATGCTCAAGTTCGTTGCGACAACACCGAAAGAGCAAGAAAAGTTTGCATACAATATTATCAATAACAGGGTTATCCCTCAAGGTTCTAGAGCATTCTCCGCTTTTCCTCGATAATTATATCTCTCTTTAAATTATAATCACAATATTTTATTTCACACACACAAGCCAAGAACCTCATTTTATCTAGTGTAAATCGAAAAATTTCGGAGGGGCTCGAGTCCCCTGCCATGGCCCAACCAAACTACCATGTTTCCGACACTTTCTCGATCCCTAGCCGTAGCTGTGTATAGGAAGAGGTAGTGCACAGGCTACCGGAGCGTGCAGCGGCAGGAAAGCCGAATAGCTCGCAGGCTGGCCGAGGGGGGAGACCAGAAGCCAGTGCCTGAGGTTACGTTCCCACGGTTTGATCTGGGGCTGCCTGGCTCATTGACTTCCAACTCCCATGTTGCCATATTTAATTCTTTCGCGTCCTTTTTTTTTCGGGTAATCGCCTTCACAAAGGGAGAGGAGCGTGTTGGACGATCTTCCGAGTGAGGTGGTTTCCAAGGGAGGTATTGGGGGGGGGGGAGGTGCCCCGGTGAGGTCGTGGTACCAAGTGCTATGTGGTGCCCCCCCGGGGCAAGAGAGGCCCCGGGATATTTACGATTCGAGATGTCGTAAAATACGATCTCTGGTGTGTACGTTTTTCGTTTCTTTTCGTAACTGTGTTTGCTGGTTTACAATGCCTTGGTTAGTAGGCCATTAGGAGCTTCTCTTATCTCGGGTGAGTCGATAGATGAGAGGGACTTTAGCTCTCGAAAGCTCGGAAACATTTCCAGAACTCACTTGCAAGCATGTATCTAGAACTTCATTTCTGGAGGGTCTGAACCAAGTGCCTCACATGTAATAATAATAATAATGTTTATAATCAATGGCTTAATAATATTAGAATAATAATAAATAGGTAAATTAATATTTATTAATATTGATATTATTGCATGATAAAAACAACACGTATTCATTACCAGGCTTATGTGTAGTTATTATTACTAGCATTTGTTTAAAATCAGCTGCTCTACTAAAGAAATTAATGTCTAAAGATGTTAATGGATTATTTATTGAATAACAAAAAGGTTGTTAGGTCCAGCTGATGAAAAACAAAATCCGTCATCATTATCTCAATATATTTTTATGTGTGTGGGTGTGATTTTCACAGGCACTGTTAACGAAAAGCTGTATATTCACAAGCTGCCATACCTGTGTATAAGTTCTGCGGAAATAGATCATTCTCGTATCATACAATTAGTCTCTAGGTGGGGTCTGGATCCTTGAACCCCCCTAAATACGTCTTTTATAGATAGATGAGACTGTCGTTAGTTCTCGAAAGCATTCTCTTCGTACATATAAAGCGGATATCAACCTGATTATTTACAAAAAGTTCAATTTTGGAATGATAAAAAATAAGCTCCAGGGCCCACACCGCCCTCTGAGGGCCGGCGGCGGCAAGCTACTTTTCTCATTGAGTGTCGCGTGGTCTGAACAACGAGTCATATCGTGACTGTTTTCTTGTACCCTTTGTGACCACAGCATCTACTTCTTTTCAAGCAGCTCCTCAAATGTCCTTACGATGCTACAACACTACATTGCTAGGGTTTTCGCCGGGAATCGAACCCAGGACTGATCGCACCAAAGGCTAGAGCTCTAATCATATTATTACGCAGGAAGGAACCTGTTATAATTGCAAACCCAATCTATTAGTAGCAATTGTGAACCTGTTGTTTGTGGTTCCGCATATATTTAGTGGGGAAAATCCCGTTTTTCGAGGACTCGTAGCGTCGAAACGAGGCGTCAAAGGAAGTTGTTCTTTAAAGACCTTTATACAATGTGAAACATTGTGTATGTATACGAGCTTACACTATATCGTCACTACATCTGGTCCAAAAAAGAACTGGCCCGTTTCCGAGATACTTAGTGTGATTTACGTCGCTTAATTTTTCCGTAGGGTTAACTGCAACAGGGAAGTGAAAGGGCCAAGGAAGTAGATCCGTATGTCTGTGAAGCCCGAGATAAGATTTAGGACACAGTATGAGCACGCCTTTGTCTGAGCCACCGCTGACAAGAAGCGATAGCGTGCCACACGCATGCCTTTACTGTGAGTGAATGCTTAGGCACGCATTGTTCGTGTCACCCTCAGATTTAGTCTCTCGAGGCTAAGAAAGGTGCATTTCTCGCAATCCAGAAGTCGGGCACTGTAACTGGGTGGTTCCGGGTTCGATTCTCACACTCTAAGTAACCTATTGGAACCACGAAAAGTCTAGAAATCGTCGCAAGGTGTCATCTTGATTTCAAGGAAAATGGGGAATGCAGGACAAAATTTGAACTCCCTTTCTTTGTCACTAAATTCACGTGGTGTCCCTCTCTCTGATTTCTATTACTCTCTCTCTTTCTCTCTCTCTCATCTTCTCTTGTTCCTTTTCTCTTTCTTTATCCCTTTATCTCTGTCTCTTCCGTGTTTTTGTATTTCCTTCTCTTCTTCTTTTGTTATTTTTATCTCTTTCTCTTTTCTTATTTTTCTACATCACCCTCTTTTATTCGTCATTTTCTCCTTGTCTCTCTCTCTTCCTCCCGTTTTGTTCCTTTTCTCTTTTTATCTCCTTTTCTCTTTTTGCAGTGTTTTTCTCTTTCTCCCCTTTTGTTCTATTTTTCATCTTCTCTTTCTCCTTTTCTTTTTTCTTTTTCTTCTTACTCTTTTTATCTTTATTTCCTTTTTGTTTCTCTCTCTCTGTCGTTCATTTTCCTTTCTTTTCCTCCTTTCTTACTTTTCCCTCTCTCTCTCTCTCTCTCTCTCTCTCCTGTGTTGTTCCTTTTCTCTTTTTATCTATTTTCTCTGCAGTGTTTTTCTCTTTCCCCCTTCTTTTGTTCAATTTTTCATCTTCTTTTCCCCTTTATTCTTTATCTATTTTCTTCTTATTATTTTTATCTTTATCTTCTCTTTTGCTTCTCTCTCTCTCTCTCTTACATTTTCTCTTCCCTCTTTTCCTTTCTCTCACTATATGTCTCTCTTTCTCTCTTCCTTTCCTCTTTCATTTTCCCACTCTTTGTCCCTTATGTTCTTCTACACCAGGAGCGTATATTCTAGGCTAGCTAGGCTGTCTACGAAGCCTGAAGTCTGGAGAATAAAATACAGGAGAAAAATCGATCAGAAATTGTAAATAAAATTATTCATATCAGTGAAATGATGATGGTGATGCTGGAGTTGGCAACCTGATTTCTTGTGAGTTGGTAACCAGCTTTCCTATGAGTTGGCAACCTGATTTCGTATGAGTTGGCAACCTGATTTCCTTTGAGTTGGCAAACTTATTTCTATTCATAGCCTAGGACCACGTGACATAGTGAGATAGCCCACATCATCGTTTCAGTATACGCCACTGTTCTACACATGATTCTGAAATATCCCCAGGCTATGGTGGGGCACAAATGCTACCAAGATCATATTAAGGTGGACTAGAGGCAATTCTGTTACAAAGCCTCTGGTAACGCACTGCTTTTTGAAAAAGAAAAAAAAGTTTAAATAATTTGTAACGAGTTAAACTTTTTACCCAACTTCCCAAACTGATCGTCACGTGGGAGAAAATTTCTGCAAGAAGTAAATACCTTAGAAACACGAATTAGCCAACCAGGAAATTGGAACGTAGGGCAGTTCACTTGCCCTCTGCGTGGTGAAATTACCGCGAAACGGACTTGGAACGAAAAGAATTAGAGTGGAGATGGTATCGAGACGAGACTTGTAAATTCCTGCCTCGGTCTCGGTCTCGACTCGATTTCTAAATCCCTATCTCGTTATGGTTTCGGTCTCAACTAGAAATATAAGCAGCATTTACAGCATGTCCTCCTCAACAAACATCCCCAGCATACAGAGGCCATTAAAACAAACAACTTTTCTTTATATCGCTTTCTTGTTTGACGCCTCGTTTCTACGCTACGAACCCTCCCAAAAAGGGGTTTTATCCTCTGTCCCACCCTTCTGGAGCAGGCGAACGAAACCAAGTCTCCACCAATGAACACGTGAGAGGAACGGGATTGCGTGGAGGGATGACGCTGTGCGCGGCCTTGCTGCATAGATATCTTGGACAGGGTATAGCTATGCAAATCCTCAGCAGCGGTTCACAATTACCGCTAACGTTAATTATAATAAGCAAAATGCATATATATCGGTTTATTATATTTGAAGAAATCACACAACGAATTAAATTTAAGATAGGTAAGTTTATTCGTGTTGAACTATAGTCTCGAAGGAGATCAAGAGCTTCCGACATCATCTCGATTTACAAAGGCCTGTCTCGTATCGAAAGGCTTGGCGACGTTCTCGTCTCGAATTTTACAAAGCCCTATCCTCACGAAACCGAGACACGCTGACTGGTGTCGAATCAGCAACATCCCTAAATAAGAGCGACACGGCACAGATTAAACGCAAACGGAAGAACAGCGAAAATTTCCCTGTTGTCCCGGTGGCACCTCTGCCGAAACCACGTGATCCATGAGATGGATCTCACGAAGAACCCTGGCGTCATGGCTGCCAATAAGACGGAATATCTCCACCGCCTGTATTTTAAGAACCAATCACTACGCTTTTTTTTTCCTTCTCGAAGAGGAAAGGCTAAACGTGAGCACGCCCCTTTTTCTGCATTCTTCTCCAGCGCAGGAGATTAAAGGTTACGTCACTCAGGGCTGTCCAAAGCTATACGCTTTTTGGCGGGAAATACCATATGATCATCTGCTCCAGCTGGGATTATGATCAGAGTTGCCAACCCAAACTAAAAATATACAAGTCTCGTGAATTTGTAACTGCCATCAATGACGAAATTACTTCATGCTTAGTTTATTGCACTTATGTATGGTCAAAGAAATTGCCGTTGTCGTCAAATCATCAAAACGCATCGTACAGTTCCAATTTTTGGTAGACAATCCCGTTAATGGTAAAAATTAAAAATGCAATATGCATTATTTTTAAAAAATAAATAGCTCTGTGCTTTAAAAATACAACAAAAATGACTGCTTCCTTTCTATTAAATGTGTTGAAATTTCGCCTATAAAAATGCATAGAGGAAAGTCACCAAAACAGACAGACCATAATTTACCGAAGTGGAATACATCAATATATGAATCAATTCCATGCCCAAGTGTAAGCTGTGTAACAATGTCTATCACAGCAACATTTTATTCCACAATTTTTTTTCTTCACAAAAAGTACAATTATACCATCTGAAAGAATAGGTTCCTAAACCACGTCTTAACACCTAAAAAAATATATGTTCAGAATCGTTATTCTATCACAGGGTGCGGAATCATTGAAGACCTGGTGGGGGGAAGAAGATCTTAATCTACACCCCCCCACACGCATATACATACATACATACATAAATTATTATGATATGGATATTTTTAATGTTATTAAATATATAAAAGTCAATTAATTACTAAATATTTTTTAAAAAACATTATAAATACAGATAAAGTAATTAATTCGTTATGCACTAGGAAACCACAGACAAAAAAGGCTACTTTGCAAACTCACAGATTATCTTCACATGGCAAAACTTTGCTCTGATTGGCTGTTCCACAGAATCTAGTCGAAGAAAGTTAGTAGCAATTAGAACATGTCCTATTCCTCAAAACCAGTCAAGCAGTCAGCCAGGTGGCCATGATTGCTACCTAGAAAGTTAGTTCAGCGCCAACTAGGGCATTCCAACTAGATATCCAGTTCCGTGTGATAGGGAAGACTGATTTTTTTAAACAGTTCTGAGTTGGCAACTCTGACTGTAACAGATAGCGGGGAATACGAACTGCCAGTGGGTCCACACGAGGACAAATGCCTCAGCTGTTCTTTGGGTGTTGAATGGAGAGCGGGACTGGCGGGGCAGGAGGGGTTGCCTTTGTGTGTGCGTGTGTAACAGAATGCCCCGACATGTGGAAGGAACCCAGAGGACATAATGTATGTTATTTCCCAGGTACAATGCCCAATGGATAATTCTTGCTGCACTGAATTCTTATGGTGGCTTCATAGAATAGAAAATGTCGCTGGTGTCGTGAGCAAAGGGCTGTCATCAAACACCACAATGGACTATTTTAAAAAGTAGAGCGGATAAAGACGATTTCTTAGGTCTAGCCAATTTATAGCCTAAAGTCATACCCAAGTCGACCACTAACATATCTTACCCAACACTACTTTTTTCAATACAATTACTTCGTACATATGAATATTAAATATCCTTGAAAAGAATAAGATTACCTAGCAATTATTCACTCTACGTTTGTGTAGTCGGTAGGGCGTCTGACTGCCACGCGGGAGACTCGGATTCGATTCCCGTGGTGGGTGAACTAAGGTCGGAATTTTTACCCGCATGAAGCGGCTCTGGGGCTCACCCAGCCTCAAATCAAAAGGGTACCTGATTTTTCGCAGAGGCCATAAAACACTCTGTAGTGCGTCAATAGATTAGATGCATTTACTTTTCTGTTGATGGGCGAGACTTATTTTCGACCTACAGTTTAAAGTGGAATCCGAACCATGTGCCTCCACAGGGTATCGAACCTGGGATCCCTTGATTACAAGGCAACGTTGGCAGTACACCATCCGGAGGCTCAGATATAGATACGTTATTAATTGGTTTTCAGCATTTTTCAGTGTAACATTTTTTGTTAATTGATTCTTTTGTTATATTTGACTTTGCGTTTCTGACACTTTTGGCTAATCGTGACGAGAATTAATGATGATTAGATGAAATTGATGAAGACAACCATTTTCGAGGGCTGGGCCTCTAATGCGGGAATGACTAGTCTAATATCTCTACGATCCTGTGTCGTTTTCGGGCTTCCCAATGACGTAGTGGTAATTCAATTCCGGTCCAGGACAGAAAACCAGCAAGCGTAAATGGGTTCTGGGCCGTAGAGAACCTTTATATCAGCAAAGCATTTCAATTCGGTCCAGGAACCTTTTTTCCGGGTGAATTTAAATACGGTCCAGGGACCTTTTTTCCGGATCGATTTAAATTCGGTCCAGTAAATAACCCTTTTTCCGGATCAATTAAAATTCGGTCCAGGAACGTTTTTTTTTTCCAAAGAAACAATATGCAACTTGGACCGAATTTAAATTGTGCGAGAAAAAAAGTTCCGGTCCTACAGCGGAACCCAATAGAACCCATTAGAATTTACGGGTCCCTGGACCTTTTACAACCCTGGTCCCAGGTTCGATACCTGTGGTTCGGATCCCACTTTAAACTGTGGGTCCAGTCCCCATAAGCCTATCTGTGCATAAAGTGGAATCTGTCTCTTTCATTAAACCTTGAATCATTTTCTACTTGACCTTGACTTAATGGTGTAGATATGAACTATGCTCACCGCTTAAAATAAACTACTATTAATAATGTTCTATGTAGTTCGTCTTATGATCTGAAAAAAAAACAAGACAATTTTAGAAAGATTTTGAACTTCTTTAACAATAGGCCCTGTGCAAACTGGATTCTACTAGAACATGAATATTTTGTTAACAAGCCGTACTACCATATCAAGAGTGCAACAATTCAACAACCCTTTCTGTACCTGCCTTGGCTATCTTCGCCAGGGCAATGGACGGTCTATTAAGAAGCAGCGAACGAGAGGCCTATAAAGTGCCACGTGACCAGCGGCGGTCTGCCTTAATTACTGGGCGGCTTCACCCGGTTCCTTCGCAATTAGCTCCTAATTAGTAGACAGACGGGCATTCCTGATGTCTGTGAAGCCAGAAAGGCATTAAGCCTAATCTTCTTATGGGATTGTTATCCCAGTCATTTCACTGTGCACTGGCTAGGATAGGTCCACTATAGCAAAAAGCATAACGTGAAAATTCCTGAAACAAATATCTATCTCTGAATCACATTCTGTACAGTGGGATGCATAAGTATTACCAAGCAAATTGTCCATCACTATGGACTTTACTTCATTGCGTACAAATGAAACGAAACGCTAAACAAGCTTAAATCTATTCCTTACAAACACGCACGATCAAAGAGAAAAAGTAGCCATGAACAATTTGCCGAGTAATACTTATGCATTGCACTGTACCTTCACTTGAAAGTAACAGATTTGAATCATGGTATGTAAGAAATTTGACAAATTCCCATGCTAGTTTTTTTGATACGACAGTTGTGACGAATACAGTGGGATGCATAAGTATTACCAAACAAATTGTCCATCACCATGCTCACTCGTTTTGTTTTACACAATGAGAACTTCGGAAATTGAAACAGAACGCCTAAAAAAGCAGATGACAATTTCTGCACCAGAGGACCTCAGAGTGCATTGCTTAAAAACACGTAGGATGCAAGGAAAAAATTAATGAAGATATAGTCATGGACAATTTGCCGAGCAATTCTTATTCCACTGTATATTAACATTACAGGGAAGATTCGGAAGAGATGTTGCATTCTTTTTCTACTATCTTTACTTCCCCCATCTCATGACACACTTTTATATGATTAGCTATGAATTTATTTAATTTCCTATTTTATGCTTTAGACAAAAGCATTATCTTTGACATTTTTCTTAACATTAATGTTACGATCGACTTCACGGTGTAAAGAAAGTTTATACCATTTTGATATCATGGCATATTCCATGGCAAATTTGCAGATAGAATCGGTTCTAATTTTCTTAACATCTCGCGTAGCATAACCAATCAGAAGCTAGCTCTACGTCACATGGACAGGTGTAATGGCAGCCGAGTGCGATGTAAACAATGTATCACTTCACATTTTTAAGTCAACAACTGTTCAACAGAGAGTAAAATGACGTTTCCTACGAAACGGTTTTAGATAGAAATCAATGGCGCTGCTTAAATACACTTTATAGCACATATAGCACACCTATGGAGGAATAGCGAGCACTGTCTTATAGACAGAAATAGCTATTATTCATTAAAGTTCGTTTTCGCATGTAAGAGCCATTTGCACTATGCAGTATATTTTCCTTTGTAGATAAGTTTTAGCATAGTGCGGGGGCAACAAAAAGTGTGTGTGGGGGGGGGGGGCAATTGCCCCCCCTAATCGCCGCCACTGCACATCACTAATACCGCACACGCACCAAAGGAAAAGAAACCGACACTACATTACAGTAGCCACACTAGCTGCGAACTGACAAACAAAGCTGTTGATTTCAACTGTCAATATCCCTCCACTTGACTTTCAATTGTTAAATTCATTTCTTCCAGGAACAATAGTTTATATTCGAGCACTGTTACGTGACCCATGAAAATAGTGTTATGATGTAAGAAGATATTTAAAATGCTAGAAATGACTTGATATATTGTTTTATTATGCTACTATCAAAATATTAAGGAATTTTAATAGTCGATGGCCTTTGCCACTACTGCCCCTAAAGTGTCTCATTTCTGCACGGCCCCTAGGTTTTAGGGTAGGATAGCCTAGTGGCAAATCACCCCCAGCGCATGATTCGATAGTTTTTACATTAAGGTGATGCTTAAGTGTATTGCCAATTTTAACCGAAGGTGATGACATTCTTGATTAAAACTGTTCCTTATTTTGCTTGCAGGACTCGATGCGTTGGCCTACGACCCTCACAAGTTCGCCATGGACTACCACAGCATTGGGTTTCGCGAGTGTGCTGCGGAGGTCGCCAGGTATATGGTTACAGTGGAAGGAATGGACATCCAAGACCCGCTTAGACTGAGGCTCATGTCTCACCTCCAGTGCTTCGCAGCCCAAAGGGAGTTGGCCAACAAGCAGGCGTCCACCAGTTGGGGCTTCAACCACCACAGCCTCAGCACGGGAGTCAACAACCCTTACACCACTTCCCCGGCCTCGGCTAGTTTGTCAAGTCACATGATCCCTCCCCCGTCCACCGCATCTCATGTAGGTTCCGCGACGATGTCCCAATCGGGACCTACCTCACTATTGGACTCAACTCAACTGTCGTCGATGAACGCGTACGGGACGACGCTTCACAACGACGTCTCGTCGTGCGGACCGTTGGCTCCGTCGGTGTCGACATCGTCGTCGACGGCCGCTGGAATTCGGCACCCCCACTCGTCGCCCCTGACGCCGTCAGTGTCGTCGACGGCGGCTCAACTGAACTCTTCCCATCAGTACCACGTGAATCTGAACTCGCATAGTTTTCCTTCCATTTCGCAAAACAGTTTCAACCCTAGTACTGCCAATATGAAACCCTACAGGCCGTGGGGTGCCGAAGTCGCTTATTGAGTGGGTGCCGCTCCCCCCCCCCCCCTCTTGGGGTGCGAATAATACTAGTCCAGTAGTGTGTAGTATAAAGTATCAATATGTATATAATGCAAAACTGTATTTTATAACTGAAATATTAGTATAGTGCCTCGTCTTATGACAATGGCTTCATCAAACTACTTCAATTGTTTTTCACTTCCTGTAATGGCGTCTGTAAAATACATACCATTTGTACATATATAAGCATATATCAGCAGCTGTACAAGCAAATCCCGTTATCCTTTATGGGCGAATCTACCAATGATATCTTAAGCACATCAGGGGAGAAAAGAAATCTCGAGGTCTTGCAAGAAATAGGAGCTACTACCACAGATAAAGGTATATAAGCAGATCTGGAAGCAAGGCAGGAAACCGGTGCACTGACCTCCTGCTGGGAACGCCCCTTCGCAAGAAGTTTCGGAATAATACGTTGAGAGGCGCTGAGAGACACCACTCGAAATCTTGCTTCCACTTCTTCTGCCACAAAAACACAAGAGATGGCACTGCTACATTTCAACGCTCGGGTGCTAAGCCTAACGTCATCGAATTACGAGTCAACTTCACTATACTTGTCTGTGGTACTACTCAGTTTCACTAAATCAATTAGTGGTGTTTGAATTTTGCTCAAATTTGTCCAGAAGGTAAAATTGGCCCAATTGGGTGTATATTACAGCTATAATTCTGAAATATAATCAGTGTGCATTTCTTAAATTGAGCTAAATTGTTCTAGAACTGAATGAATTAAAGATATATACAGGGTGTATTATAATAAAGTGAACAACTTTAAGAACTTATTTCCACTAAACTATATGGAATAAAACAATAATATTTGTTATGTATCAATCAGTAACACTTGAAGTTTCTCTGAATGTCTGCAAATGTCTACAAATGGGTATCAATATCTATAAATGCTCAATATTTGGCTTCCACCAGTTATGTGACACACATCCCATCGAAATTCAAGTTCTTGCCACACTCTTCCAAAGAACTCGTCCACCAAAGCAAGGGCGTATCATATTCTCTCCTTCAGCTGTTGCACATTCTGAGACATAGGTGGCATATAGACTTTGTCTTTCACAAAGCCCCAAATGCAGATGTCTAGGGGTAAGATCTGGGGACATGTGAAAGTCGCCATTTTCTTTAGCACTACACCAGCGTCACCAATGTCAGAAGTCTTGCGCATGAAAACAAGACTTGAACTTTTTCTCATTGTTATACAACAAACCTTATTGCTTTGTTTCAGATATTTTTTTTAACAATAAACCTGATAAATTGTTTACTTTATTCTGATATGCGTTGTCTTTGTAAATGCTACTGTGCTTCAGATATATTAGGTTCTCCTCATACCATGTTGAAATCTAGCCTTTCATGTACAGTGAGATGCACAAGTATTGCTCGGCAAATTGTCCTTGACTACGTTCATTAATTTGTCAGCAACTTGTTTGACGCCTTGTTTCGAGCCTTGCAGCTCCCATTGGGTAAAACAGAGAGAATAAACATGCGGATGGACATTTTGCTTGGTAATACTTATGCATCCCAATGTACTATTTACTTTTGTGTCAAAACCTGAAGTATGTGGGTGAAGCCATATTCTGTGTATATAAATGAAAAATAATATTTATAGTAATGTGTGTTACAGTACATGGTGAAATTTGAATAAAATGTCACAGGCCTTAAGAATCAATCCTCTTTTTTTAAAAAATAAATATGTCCATACTATGTTTGATACGAAATATTCTACAAAGTAGAAACCATAATCATATGACTTATTGAAGTGTCGTGCCTAAATCTATGCAATAACAGAGGGATATCAATGGTACCTCTGAATTTGCTCTTATTTTCACTATAGTGCCTTGTGGTTAGTATTTTTATAAAGATGTTTCAAAATAACAAACATAAAATTTGATTATACCAATTGAATCGTTGTTGGTAAATGTTGATCTGCACTCTACAGTAATTTTTGGCTGACTACTCAAATCAGTAACAAAAATAAACATTGAATTATATAGCGATTAATAGCCAATAACGTGAGTTATATTTTAGCCAAAATTAGTATACGAAACGTGCAAATGATCTGCTGTGAATGAATTTTAATATATACACGTTTTAGATATAATATAAACAAATCATTATGCTGAAATGAATAATATGCAATTATAATACATATCGTTTAAAATGAAATATTGTGAAAGTACAAAGAATTCTTATAATCTAGTCTTTATAGTATTTTTGGTAAACTCTACTCAAGGAAGTGCCTATATTAATTAATATATTGTCTTTATCCAACGGTATTTATGAAAGAGTATGTTGTCCAGAAATTGAGATATGCTTTATGTAAATTATATTTTCCAAATACATGTGCAAAGTACCCTGCAAGATGAAAATTACATCATGGTTGATTATACATATTTTGTAATACCTCTCTTGTACAGTGCAACACATTTAGATAAACATTTTCCCTGTGGTCATATTTGAATCAGGCATCCATCTGGGGATGTATGATAGATGAAAAGTCCGAATGTATAGTATTTGTAATTTTGTATTTTTATATGCAATGATCTCAAATTCTGAGTGTATTTACGATCTCAAAAAAAAGGAAAATGCAAAAAATAAATTTTTGAAAGTTGCTTTATAAAATGACTGTTATTTCTGACAATAATTATGTTCACGGATGTTACATTTCGCGTCTTTCCATTAGAATGATTTTCAAAGGCTAAACCAATTGAGACCTAACACGTTTTCTGTTTAATAAATGACATTAAGTTCCGTATAAATTGGTCTAATTGCATGTCGCTGCTGTTACACGTTTCATTGTAATATCAGTGACACGTTTGATCTATATTTACAAATAACAATATCATTATCAAACAGCAATTCGTGGTTCTTGGAAAATACGTGTAATATGTTAATAATTTCATTTTTGTAACTGGTTTATGAAAAACCTGTGTCATTCATGTCATCATTAATGAATTTATGTAAATCAGCAAAATGTAACAACCGTGATAATTTGGAGTGGTTCATAATCAAATTCTATATTAATATCTCTCTCTCTCTCTCTCTCTCTTTCTCTCTCTCTTCTCTTTCTCTCTCTCTCTCTCTCTCTCTCTCTCCTCTCCCTAGCTCCTCCCCCTCTCTCTAAACACACACACCCACACACACAGATAGGGTGTTGCCGTACAAAATTTCACAACGTGTAGAACACGCGAATACAAAGAACTTTTCTTGGCAACGTTTTGCTCTCTAAGAGCACCCGTTCCGACGCTACGAATCCTCGAGAAACTGCACTTCTATCCTGTATGTGTGAAACCACGCCTTACAAATTCATGGTTGCCACTACCGTTTATTTTTAAATAGGAAAGCGTATTACATTTTAGAAAACATTATCATGCCAGCAGACATACCGGCAGAGTGCAATATCAAAATTTAGAGATTTCCTTTTAAACGTGCATCATCATCCGTACGTATGTTGCATCTCGTATTTACGTATTTATATTAAAGAAGAGCTTCGAAAGTTTTGTTCAAAGTCCAGAGAACGGTTCTTGCATTTGTTGATTACGTAGTTTGTGCGCAGCGTTCTCAATTTCTTTAATCCCGTTCCATCAAAAAGTGAGTGCCAACCTTAAATTTGTGACGCACGGTTGCATACATACAGGATAAAAAGTTACATTTGTCGAGGGCTCGTAGCGTCGAAGCGAAGCGTCAATAAGCAAAACGTTATTAAGAAACGTTGTTCGGCTTGATGTCCTCTACACGATGTCAAAGTTTCTCTGTGTGTTGTTGTTGTGTGTGTGTGTGTGTGTGTGTGTGACTGTGTTGCTGTTGCACGCAGTGTAAGATTTAGGCTTGTAGTTGCGAACGAACTAAAAGTGTAAAATTCGTTCCGACGCAGAGGCGGGAACTCATATAAATATTGGGGGAGCTCTTCTTGAAAAAATTTGGGGAGGGGCAGAAAGTGCCCCCATAAAGTCGGCGCCTATGCTTACATGCATGTCTATAGTGTTGTTTTTTTCTTACATTGAGGATAGATAAATATAAAAACATTCTTTAGGTTCACCTTGACACAGCAGTATGTGAAACATCTGCTTTTGCTTGTATCGAGAAGGAATTTTTAAGGTCTCTAGTCTTTTTGTAATTATCTGTATGTAATTATGCACAAGAAAGAAGAATGTGAAGTAAATTAACTCGTCACAATATTGCATGTACTGTAGCTGTAATCATTAAAGTTATCCAAGAAGACGAACAGGGTGTTTCCGAACCATTGTGGAAGGTGGTAATCACCAGGAAACGTATTTACATATCTTCATATGATGCTAAATTCAAAGATTTCATGTATTATCTTTGCGAATCGATGGTAGGCAAGTTCCAAAAACACACTTTTTATTTTCCACGTTTTTACATATGATATATATTAATTATATTATAATATTGACCATATATTATCTTCTAGCACATATCTTAGTTACATATTTTAGTTATTTTTATAAAATATAGCTTAATTTTCATATTTTCAAACATTTCCCGACATATATTCTATATTCATAATATTTGAGTTTTTGTTTTTCGTCCACTTTATGCACAGAAAGGCTAATCGGGACTGGTTATTCAGTTTAAAGTAAGATCCGAACCACTGTGTCTCCACCGGGTATCGAATATGGCACCTTTTGATAACAAAGCACGACGTTACCACTACGCCACAAGGGCCGCATATTCATAATATTACTAAAGTTTCTCTCCTTGTGTTAAATATCAAAGGTTTTCTGTTGATTTGTATTTTATTCGTTTTGCACTTTCTGTTTATGTTAAATCTTGACAATAGACAATGCACAGGGTTATTGAAACATTCTTGTCGCGGTTTAAATATATGTGATATTTAACACAGTTTTAATGAATATCACTATATCTTTAGGGACAACAGGAGGATATTCACCTCCCAGCTCTTAAAAGAGCTTGGTTATCCATTGTTTTGTACGAAAAAAAAATAAAGCACATTTCGTATTTGAATTTTGCATTCAAATGAATGTCACGTAAGCTTAGTTCGATAATACAATATAGTGTTACACCAAAAAAAAAAACATAAACAAAAAAACAAACAGCGACCGCTTCCAATTCAACTATTATAATTATAGATTCCATAAAAATAAACAATAATACCTCAAATTTATATATCAACATTTTTTTATTTACAATAACATTAACATTAAAAATTATAAAACATAAATAATAATATTTTTTTCTCTACACTTATATAATTTAGTAATCGAAAATATAGCACATTTTAAACTCAAATTTTGCATTGCAATTGTTATAATTGCAGGTATAACGTATTTTATTTATCTAACTGAGCCGCTGTTTAATTAATGTTGAGTTTCGGGTTATTTCAGTTCTTCAATTACACAAGAAATGGTGTCAGGAATAAAACAGTATCAGCAACACGAACGTAAATGTATAATTTAGGAACACAGTAACATAATCAGCACAATAACTTACATTGTGATATGAAGATACAAAGTTGCGTCGCACAGGACGGCTATATCATATTGGACATGTTTGACAGGAAGGACGCACAGACTAATCACCAACAACATTTAATAATCAGGTCTGGCGTTCGAGTTCAATCAGCATACGACACTCTCCCCCCCTTAGGTTGAAGAGACTCCCGTTTCATGTAGCTTGCCCATATCGGTTAGGTGGTCGTCTTGGTCTTTGTGATCTCCTAACCGGTTGATTGTCGCAGGCCGCATTCGGAGGTACCACTGGATCCTGATAAGGAGGCACTGGGAGATAATCTTCCTCTCCAACAAGCACTGGGTTTTTTCGGACAAGGATATCTTTTCCGACCTTGTCGGGATACTTCTTGATCTTCGAGAGATGAACAACAATCGTGTCATTGTCCACAATCACCTTCGCCATCTTCCGGCCCATCAATTTAACAATTTCTCCGATTTTGTATTTGGATCCATGGCTGAATTGTTTCTTGCGTTGTTCAACAAGCACCTTTTCCCCCGGCATAAACGGGACGGGACTAATAGGCTGATTGTCGAAACCATTTGGTGCGTCAAAAGCGGAAATGTCCGTTCTTGGCCGAAACTTGAGCAAACATTCTGCTGGACTACATCCGTGCACTGGAGTATTCCTTAATCTGCCTAAAAGCTCAAGAACGAACTTGTCCATCTCTCTCAACGTGATGTATGAACGATTTGAAAAGTTCTTTTGTAGTAAGTTCTTCACCACCCCAACATTCCTTTCAGCTAGACCATTCGATTGAGGGGTGTACGGAGCTGAGTGAAGAAGCTTGATGTTCTTCTTTGAGCAATAAGAATTGAAGTCTGAAGATGCAAATGGTTGGCCATTATCTGTAACATATGTTTTCGGATATCCAAAGCATGAGGAAAATTCCTCTAAGTAACCAATCATGGTGTCAAATCGCATATTCTTCACTCTCCACACAGATATCCAATGAGAGTAAGCGTCAACTAGCAACAAGAAATCCATGTCTGAGAAATGGAAGAAATCAAGATGAACACGCTCAAAAGGCTGCGATGCAATAGGCCACGTTTCGAATGCGGTACCTGGTACATTGGGCCTGTTATTGTATCGCAAACATGTGTCACACGAAGATGTAACCCTTTCAATATCTTCATTCATCGTGTTCCAGAAGAACGATGAACGAGCCATTTCCTTCATTTTGCATGTTCCCTGGTGGAATTTGTGTAACAGAGACAGGACACTTTGTATACAAGATTCAGGTACAACTAGTCTTTCGCCCACGAAAATACATCCCTTCTGTATGTGGACATCATATCGCCTGTCGAATATTTTCCTGATAGGATGACTTTTTGTTCTCCCTATGGATTGTGGCCATCTCCTTTGAACATATTCGAAGACTTTAGAAAGCTCAGGATCACGTTGTGATTCCAGCGAAATGCGCGACAACACCGAAGATTCAATAAGATTAAGGACAACTGGCTCAGCTGTCAACTGACATGCGAAATCATCATAATAATCACGAACTGGGTCATCTGCAACACAAATTCTAGATAGAGCATCAGCCAACTCAACATGCGGCGTGTAAACAGTTTTGAAGTCATATTCTTCCAATACTAACTTCCATCTGTTGATTCTGCTGATGGCTAAAGCAGGCAGGTTACTTCTAGGATCCAGCAGGTGAGATAAAGGTTTCGAGTCGGTGAATGCAACAAAATATCGTCCAATGAGATACTTGTGAAAGTATTTGACTCCACGGACTAATGCAAGTGATTCCCTTTCCAATTGAGTGTAGTTCCTTTCCGCAGCGGATAATGTACCGGCCATACACATGATAGGCTTTAGGACTCCGTTTATTTTGTGTATTATGGCTGCTCCCGTAGCTGTAGGAGATACATCCGACATCAGGTATAAGTCCTTACTAGGATCATATACTGTGCGTACTAAGTCCTTAGATAGCAGATCCTTAATATCCTGGAATTCCTTCTGATGAACATCTGTCCATGACCAGCGCACCCCATTCTTCAACAAATCATATAAACTGGCAACACAGTCAGCTAGGTTTGGCAGGTACGAAGCGTAATACGTGACCATACCGAGAAATGACTTCAATTCGCCAACATTAGTGGGTGGCTTACACTGAATTATTTTATCAATGTTTTCTTTCAGAGGACGAATTCCCTCCTGTGAAAGAGAATGGCCCAGATACTTCACATTTTGCACAAAGAACACAGACTTTTGTTCATTTATGCGGACGCCATAATCGGAGAAAAGATTTAGCACCTTTCGTGCGTTATCATAGCACTCCTCAAGAGTAACTCCTCCCACTAAAATGTCGTCTTGGAAAATGGTAACCTTGTCTACACCCATCAATATCTGCTCCATCGTGGCTTGGAAAATGGCACTGGCAGAGTTTACTCCGAAGGGAAGCTTCAACTGTCTGAATAACCCGAATTCCGTGTTGAAGACAAGGACCTTCTGAGCCTGCAGAGATAGGCGTAACTGAAGGTAAGCCCTTCGAAGGTCAAATGAAACGAACCAACTACAACCAACCATCTTGTTGAAGAGGTCCTCTATTTTAGGTAACGGATGTCCCATCTTCCTAAGTTGCGGATTTACAGTGTTCTTGTAGGACACACATAGCCTTAATTCACCGTTTTTCTTACGAACAACAACAAGAGGAGAAGCCCACGACGATGATTTGATCGGTTCAATGACTCCGTCGCTAACCAACTTCTGTAATTCATCTTTGACTGGTTCCTTTAGCGAGTACGGGACGTCATAATATCTCTTGAATACTGGTGTAGCATCGTCCTTTAATGGCAAATCTATCTCAAAACGCTTGCTCGACTTGGACATGTCACCATCAAAAGGTATAGGGAAATCTTTCTTTAGATTCGCAACCAGTTCCTTTATAGATGACGATTCAAGAGTATTTGAAACCGTCTGAAGAGTATGTGAAACAAAGATGTTTCGCCATTCAAGCATGAAAACATCAATCCAAGACAAACCCATAATCGAACGATTCAATTTTGTCTTTACAACAATCATATCTAAGTTATGTTTCATTCCTCGAAATATAACTTCAACATTAACTTTTCCTAATACACCAAGATTGTTGCCATTTGCTGCTTTCAAGACGATAGGAAAATTGCATATAGTGCAACCTCGCAATGAAGACTCAAATTGTCTGCTATCAATTAAAGTAGAACCTGTATCCACTAGGAATGGAATATTAGAATTGTTGACTTGTAAGTCGACAAACAACGATCCCTGTGTTTGCCAAACAGACTCACTCTCTTTAGTGATGAAGGTAGTGAAAATTTTTGGACACAGAGCATTACATTGGACACTAGCGGCGCTGTAATCAACAAGTTCGTTCTTAGATTTTTCTTCTTGAATATCTGTGAGTTTGTAATCTATGGGAATGCACGGCACATTAAAATCTGAAAAATGTGATTGTTTGAAATTGCTGTGATTGTTTGGTACAATCGTAGGTTTTGAATTATCTTGCATATCAATAGATCTTTCATTGATACCCGTGTTAAGCACAATGTTAGTGCCAGAAATCAATTTGCTTTTACTAGAATTGTTAAATTCTCTCTTCTTGCAGGCAGTCAAGAAATGATTTTTCTTTTTACAATATCTGCAAGTAGCCCCAAAAGCTGGGCATTTTCCGTTAGGATGAAAAGAATTACAATTACCACACGGTTTATCAGAATCATTGTTTGATTTGTTACCAATATCCCTTGAATCAGTTCTATTTTGTCTGATGCTCATTCGGAATTTGTCCTTGTACCTGTTTTGTATTTGCGAAGTGACTTCAGTTGGAGTTTCAGAATATTCCACAGCATTCTTTGAGCGACTTTGATTAATAATTCTCTCATTTATTTCTAGCTCATCGAGATACATGGCCGCATCTATTGCTTTTTTCAAGGTCAAATCAGGATCTGATAACAGTCTGTTTCTAACGCGCACACTTCTCATACCAAGAATAAATACGTCGCGACACATTGAGTCGATGAGATCACCAAAATCACATTTTGAAGCTTGTTCTTTGATTTGCACAATGAAATCCGGAATGTTCTGATTTTCTTTCTGTTTAATAAGAAAGAACTTATGCCTTTCAAGCACGAGATTTTTCTTGGGCTCATAATGGCGGATCAACATTTGTTGAATTTGGGCAAGACTGAGTTCTGATATAGATTTTGGTTGTATGAGATTATATAAATCAGCATACGTTCTGTGCCCTATTGCTGCTAATAGAATATGCTTAGCCTTTTCATCTGGAATGTCTGAACCTTTGCAGAAATGCTCGAATCTATCAAAATATTGCTTAATACTTTCCTGCTCCCTGCAGAATTCGGAAAATTGAGACAACCTCTGCATTGTATATAGAGATTTTTACCTCCAACAGACAACTTGAAGAACAATAACGGGAAATGTGTAGAATTACGAGAAGTAAGTGTGTTCCACCCAGCCCTGGCCCAAAACCATGGTAACGGTTGAAGTTTTTGCGTGCGATGACGTGTGACCGGCCAAGTGAATGCATCACTTCAATGTGAAGTCACGTGAAATTACAAAACGACAGTGTTACAGTATGCAGATATTAAACACCAGAACAAGAACAATGTCTAGATGAGGATGTGTACTACAGGCTGTGGAAAAGGAGATGCGATAACCACTAACGCCGTCAAACGGTTGGGCGGGAACTTTACGTCACATACCATGAAGAAGTAATAGGATCTGAGCTGATTATGTGCTTTGCGATTAGTCCACTCAGAATTAGTTAGTTCACTTTATCAAATGATTTACTAAATCTCATCAATTTACATTGGGCCCGTTCCGAAAGTCGCACGAGTTTAACGCGTTAAACGAGTTATGGTAACTGGCCGTTCCATAAGTACTTCCGTGCGTTTCGTGAGTTTCATTATGCTGTCCCAAAAGTCGCATTCCGTGCGTTTCGTGCAAGAACGAGATTCACCAAACGCACGGGCCAGGATGCTGGTTTGTTCCGTGAAAATCGTCTGCTCCTTGCAAACAAAGCGCGTGCTGATGGATTCAAACTGCACTAGTTCGGAAAATGTATTATAATTTTAACAGATAGCGATATGAAGCAACATGCACAAGATAAGTATGCCTTGACCGTTCTTAGAATGTGATTAAAATGAGTAACAGTGGCCATAATAAGAGTTTATTTTTGCCATAAGGACATCCCTTCCGCTGACGCCATGCGGAAACTTTCTCAAAACAAAACGCTGCGCCTGCGCTTTCGCCTAGCGTGTCCCATAAGTCTGTAAAATAACTGGTTTCACCAGATTCACGAGCCCAGTTATTTTCGTTGAATGCGTTCGTTTCGTTAAGACTTTCGGAACGCACCCATTGTCGAATTCATTATTTGAGTTTTTTTGGTTTAGGTTCAACATGAGAGAAAATTATGCTCATTTCGTTGTGTTCCTTGATCCTGTACATCCAGGTGTGTTATATACAGTGTACGTACAACTATAGATTGAATTGTATAAGATTGTATCTTCTCCAAATATGATGTATAAAGAAACAAACTGCCGGAGAACTAATTGAGGTGAGTGTACAATTTTATATTACTATTATAGTGGAACCACAAGCAAAGAAACCTGCGCAGACTCGCGACTCCTGTGTACCGTACTCCAGTGTGGAGGGGAGGGGGAGAGTGGAGCATGCTCACTTATAGTCCGAGTTGAACAGAAGAGGAGGAAGATTATTTTTCTTGTGGTGGCTCTGTGATTTTCCATTCATCTATTTTATCACTTCTTCATCATCTCAATTGACTTAAATGGCCGGAAGAGCTAAGCAAATTTATCAAATATAAATACAAACACGTACCGTTTAATAAATAGCCAAAATGGAATGAAAAGTTAACAGTTTGTATTTTTATTGCTTTATGTGAATATGTAGGGAAAAAGCAAGAGAGAATTGTACACCAATGGCAAAGAAATGGTAGGCGAAGTATTTACCAGGATTATACTCCCTACCTTCCTGCTCATAATAAGGAGTCGAAGACATCTTGCTTAAGGATCTTTCTTCGATGTAAACCTAAAAGTTGACTTTTCAGATTACGTACATAATCTTCTGGGCAGAAATGCGCACTGCAGATTCTAGCATTAGCATGATCACGTTAGCGTTCCCACACGAATCCAAAGCTCGGTGACCGAAGAATCCTTTTGAAAAACGTATATAACGTATATATTATGTTCAACGTACTTGGAAGATGTACCTTGTGCTGAACTAAAATAAATAATAATAACAAGTGGTGTGCGGTATCTCGGAAAGTCGGGACCGGGATAGGAAAGAAAAATTCCGTCCCTATCACGACTTCAGCAAATGACTTCCCAAAATTTCTGGATCCCGAGCAGTCGGGAAATACCGAATGGTCATTTTAAAACGGTATTAATTCTTGTTTTCTACATTGCAAGTGTCTGGAACTTATCGGAAATTGTTAGTTTTCATTCCAGAAATGCAAAGAAATTCACTTAAGGTGAAAATGAGAATTTGAGATTTCCCGACTAGTTGAGAAATTGCGAATATTTCCCGTCCCGAATGTCGGGATTTAAAAAAAAATTCCCGTTCCGATCAGAAATATTCTGTCCCGCATAACAATAAGTACCTATCTATATTTATTTTTAATTTGTCTGAAGCCACAAAATGTAAATGGGTGGAAATGCTCATTTGTGTACTCGATTTCGTGTGTTCAGTTTCTGGCATGGTTTCCTATCTGCATAATGCAACACTAGCGCATAGATTTGGAATTCATTTCATGGATACATTCACCTCTTACCGTCGTTTCGTCATCACGAGTAAACAACGGATTGGCCCAACCTATACTTCTAATAACCTTGGTTCCACCATCCTCGTCGCCATTGTTGAGATTCGGGTTCTTTCAGTTCTTCAATTACACAAAAAATGGTGTCAGGAATAAAACAGTATCAGCAACACGAACGTAAATGTATAATTTAGGAACACAGTAACATAATCAGCACAATAACTTACATTGTGATATGAAGATACAAAGTTGCGTCGCACAGGACGGCTATATCATATTGGACATGTTTGACAGGAAGGACGCACAGACTAATCACCAACAACATTTAATAATCAGGTCTGGCGTTCGAGTTCAATCAGCATACGACAATTAACATTGCTATTATTCACAATTGTAAGTCATATTTTGATTAAATTAATTATTTATATATATACACTTATCTAACACTTTTTAGTATATGTAAATCCTTTCCCCTGATCATCAGTTTTACGCTCTAGCAGTTCAACGGTATCTACTTAAGGTAGGCTGAGTGAGTCCTAGAGCAGCGTGTCGAGAACAGGAAAAAAATTTACCTAATGTTATCCTACTGATCAAATTTCAGAGTGGGCACAACGTGCTAATGAATAACTTAATGAAGATTCTATTCATTAGTGTTGAACTTCAACAAAATAAAAGAGGAAGAGCCTTCAGGACTTTCTATTTCTTCATTTAGAACTTTTAAAGTATTACGTTCGTCGAGATTAGCTAATATCGGAAGAAAAGTGACCTAAAATAACCTGCCTTATAGAAGTGAATTCATTCCTGTTTTAATGGCTGAACAGCTTCCTGTCTGAAGTTCAAGGGCACAACTATTGTGCTGCCATCTGTGATATGATTTGCCTGAGCAGCCCAATTGACACTCTTCCACCTACAATTATGGTCTTATACTGACAGTTATTTATGAATAATAGAAAATAATTAAAGTACCAGGTGGTTATAATTAAAGTGACGGTGTTCAGAGTGGTACAGCACGGGCTGTAATGAGAGTAGCAGTCTGAAACTTCGTAGATATGCTAATGAAGCAATGCGCTCGCGAATTATGCAAAAAAAAAAGTTCCAATTCTCGCCACCGCGGTGAAAAATGGCGCTGTAAGCAGTCAAAACTTGGTATAGTTACAGGAAAAACACTATAAATCGCAGAAAACAATACTCTTTGTAATAAAATATCGCTACAATTTCACTATTCGAATTACATGAACATTACTAAAGGAAAAAGCAACAAGCGTCACCAACAACAACCAGGGAGCTCACACAATGGTTAGGCAATTTCACCGACTTTGACGTCAGAGTTACGGAAAATTCCACGTTTTGACTGCTTACAGCGCCGTTTTTTACCCTGGTGGCGAGAATTGGAACTTTTTTTTTTTTTGCATAATTCGCGAGCGCATTGCTTCATTAGCATATCTACGAAGTTTCAGACTGCTACTCTCATTACAGCCCGTGCTGTAGCACTCTGAACACCGTCACTTTAATTATAACCACCTTGTACATATGGTCACAATATATTTTAGAAAACTATAAAATTTATGTCTAACTTGTATGACGAATATCAAGTCCTAGGTTGATTTTTATGTTTTAGATGAAATATCTCAACTGAGCTAAATTTCAAAAATGCAAACGATCAAAACTTACTCAGTATTGAACACTTTATATACATTGATGTTTACGAAAATATATGAGGTGTTCCTAAAACAGAAAAAAATATTTTCACAAGAATTTTATAAAACCACGTAATATAAAGTTTATTGTACAATGTATACATTTTAGTTCACTCTGCACTTTGTAAATATTATTAAAGATCGAATATTCTCATTTATGGACAATTTTGTTTCATTACTCTTTATCACACATGGTAACCTAGAGTTGCTGTAGTTGTAGAGTGTATTTTACAAAAAGAAAAAAACAACTTATGGTTCAGCGTGTGGTGGTCACCCTCTTGTTGTCCAAAACTGACCAAAAAATGTGCATACTCTAAGTTAACAGGGAGACTGTGCTGAGCAGTAGTAATAATTTATGTTCCTTGAATATGTACAGCCACCGACAATAGAGATGGGACACGTATATCTTGTGATACAGTAAAATCTCGTTAATCCGGACTCCGATAAGCCGGACTTCGCTTAATCCGGACAGACAAAAGGCCCCCCCCCCCAAAAAAAAAAGAAGCACCATGCAAGGTTTTAAATATGGCTAGAAGTCAACAAGAGAACTTCGCAAAGATAAGGCAGTCAACCACTGATGAAATTCTGTTTCCCGCAAACTTTGTACTGTACTGTCTAGTGTATTTAGGGCTATGCCCTTTAAATACAACATAATAAACGTGTTCTGTTGCTATAAACGGAGTTTTAATGTACTTTCTACTGTTCTTTTATTTTATTTCAGTTAATCCGGACTTTCGTTAAACCGGTCAACTTATCCCCCCCATTAGTCCGGATTAACGAGGTTTTACTGTATTCGCTTTCCTGCAATGCGTTATGTGTGTTGCCTAACTCTACAGCGGTGGTAGAAGTTGCCATTGGAAATTTGCTATTAAAAACCACTTAGGCCTATCGCCTTAGCGGTAAGCAACACACATAACGCATTTTACAGACTTTATGTGTGAGTCTATTGTGCTGATGGTAATGAAAGTACACTCTCAACATTTGAATTATGACCTGTAATGACAAACAAATATTCAGCAATTACCGTAATTTAAAATGGTTCCAAAACTTTCATCTTGGCTAGTTTTTAGTTCAATAACAGGGTGTCTACCAAAATAACACATCTAGAATTCTTGACTTTTTCTGGAATTTTCTAGACTTTTTCCGTTTTTCTTAACGTTCATTTATTCGACCCCTACTTAGGTAAAGTTGGAAATTCGTAATTAAGAAAATAAATATTTATTTAATGAAAACCCCTAGATGAAAACTGAAGCTGTAACTATTTAAGAAGATAATTATATCTGCTTTATCTATTAATGCATCCTGGACTGGTTTTTGGCAGACTAGCGATGCTTTGGCACCTGGATTGATTGATTGAGTTGGTGTTTTAAGTCCACTTTGTGCACAGTAAAGCTAATAGGGACTGGACCTACAGTTTCAAGTGGGATCCGAACCACTATGACTCTCCACCGGGTATCGAACCCGGGCGTCTGGACTCATCCAGTATAATCTTATGTGGGATTTGTGTCTGTTGTCCCTATATGTTTGTGACTGTCCCTTCATCCATCTTATCTTAGCACCGTTCATCCTCATATTCGCGATTAGCCAAAGGGACAGAAAAAAGTGAAGTAAAATAAACTAAATCAACCAATCAGTCATTGTGATAACAAAAATTCTTGACCACAAGAATAATTTATTGCCTTTTTATTGATTTCTTTACTTTTTCTTGAATTCCACTACTCTCTTGACTGGCAGGCACCCTGAATAACTTTGTTCTCTATACCCCTGCTTTACAATCAAAATTTTGAATAAGAATGGGAAGCACCTTATTTCATCAGTATAAACCAAAAGGCAAGGAATTCCGCTTAGGCATTGAATAGTAACATCATCAGAAAGTGGTCCGAAAACTTTGTTCATTAATTGCTTCCGTTTTATCGTTTGTTTTCTAGCAGGACAAACTTTTATTTTATTTTTGGGCCATGACTGAATCAAAATAAATGTCACTAATGAGTTAGGAAGCGCAGTCCATAGACTTGTAACTTGCATGATTTTTTTTTGTTACGTATTTACTTAATTTAATTAATATTATGTGATGCTCAAAATGTAGGACATTTATGATATTTTTCAAATTCCTCCTGGACACCGGACATAAGGCTAAAATGTAGGACATGTCCGGGTAAAACCGGACGTCTGATAACCCTACCATGCCTAGGCCGTGATTCCAACCCGGGACCTCTGGCATCGTAGCGCGTATTATCACTACAATGCGATGAAACTATTCATTCGACTCTATCTCACGAACTGTTCCCACTCAAGCACCACCAAGAAAAATGAACGCATCTTGTTGATCAAACAGAATAACCTAATGGAATCATCACATTTTAGAACTGGTAACGGTGGTATTACCTTACTCCTGGCCCGTCTGCCCATTAACTTGGCAGACAAGAAACAGAGGCAACAAACGATGCCAGATAGCTGGGTATCGCTTCTCAACAATGTGGACTATTTTTACTTTTCCGCATGGGAACTAAGAACGTGCAACAATGTTGATTCTCCTCCGAGTGTTTTTACTGCTCGTGAATTTGTTTTCCTTCTGACAGCGAATCGTTTACGAAATCCAATTTGAATTAACAGTGAGTCTTTCGGAATGACTGCAAAATGAATTTCAAGTATGGGAACCCGGGGCAGAACGGGGGGCGTAACTTTCAATGTTAATAATAATTAAACTATTAAATTTAAAACTATTAAAAACCTTTAGAGGAGAAGGTGAACTGGCCACCAAGATCATGTGATCTAACCCCCCTGGATTATTTTCTATGGGGTTATGTCAAATCTAAGATCTATGAGACTAAGCCACGCACAGTTTGTGACCTGAAACGGAACATCGAACGAACCATTGAGCTTATACCGCTAAATATGTGTGCAGACGTGCTGGAAAATTAGACATTCAGAATCCATTCCACCCAACGAAGCAGAGGAGGACATTTGAACGACATATTGTTCAAAACATAATGCCATTGTTTGATCTTCAAAATAATAAAAAAATGTATGTCATTATCACTTGTGGTTTTCATTCTATCTAATTTTAAAGATCTGTCGTTCAAATTGGTAGACCGTATATATAGTTCAATGGAATAGACAGAATCGCAGTGTATCAAAAGACAGGCCTGGATGCGAGCATACCGGCAGTAATTTATTACCAATTCGGCTACTTGTGGTCACAAAGTAAAACGAACCCCTGTAATTGTCTTAACGTTATACAATATGCTCTTTTCATAGGCTATGTCCAAAGTCACCGCATTATATTTCCATAATGTTTGTCCATATTTCTCTCGTTTTCCGGGGAGGAGGGCCCTTTTACCACCGTTGGACATCCAGCATTAACTCCAGTGGGTTTGTACCCCATTGACCTAAACATTTCTGACAATCTTAACATCTGACTAAATATAGATGTCGTTGTTGTTAGTACTATGTATTAGTAATAGATAATTTACTGCACTTGCAACTATTCTTGTAATGTAATTACGTAATTAATTTTTAAAAGAATGCGTGTTAATAATGCAGAAAGATACTTAAAAATACCACTGGAAAAACTCATCAGTATTAATATTTCTTAATCACTGCAGCTGATGTTATGGCCTGCTTATTAAATTCACAATTAATCCATTTGCTTGTTACTCTTAACTCATACATCAATAGCTAGAATTTAGTTAAGAAAGCATATTCGTTAACATGATAAAAAATGGTTGTCCCCTAGAGTGTTATAGACCCTGGACCCCCCCCCCCCCAAAAAAAATACGTCCTTGGATCTATCCTTGGTGGATCGTATCATTGGTTCGAGAAAAGGAATTTTAAAAGCTTATATTTCAGCCAGTAGAAAGTTGCTCTACTGTACCCCGAATATTTAGTCTTAACAATCGTTGAAATATAGTGTGAGTACTTTCATGAGGCCCTCACTGAGAGCACTGAGAGGGGGCTTGAGGAGCTTACGCCTTTGGCCTCCATATACAAAAAGGCCTCCACTTGGATTCCTTTAAAAAGGGCCACAATGGAAATAAGGGACCGAAATGTGAGCAATATAACAAACAATTTTCCTTGTCATAAACTAATGTTAAGGACATGAACTAACTAACTCTCTAGCCTTCTCAAACCCGAAGGTTTATGGCTGCACCAACACAAGCTTTCCATATGTCCCTATCATGGGCAATATCAATCCAATCTTTTCCATCCTTACCGATTTCCTTTAGGTACATCTCAACGTTATCCCTCAATCTTCGTCTTGACCTTCCTATAGGTGTCTTACCACCAGGTTTACCAACAACAAACCTGTAAGTTCTTCTTTCCTCTTCGATTCGTGCCACATGTCCTGCCCATCTAAATCTATTTTATTTAATTATTCTAATATGTTACGTTCCAACACCTGCGGGGTGAGAGTCCACTCACACTGTGATTGTAAACAGACACACCCGGATCAGGATACTCAAGGTAACGTAATATACTAATCAACAATCCCCATAGTATCGAAACTTTGGAAATTTATACCCGCGTTCTGCAGTCTCGAACACCTGTCTAGGACGTTTCTTTAACATAATATTTTCTTAGGTGACAATAAAAATTGCTTTGACAGTTATTTAGAAAGTTCTGATATATCTTTTTGAATTAACAAATATTCGTACAATGAAAAATATACATTTTAAATATTCCGCCATCATTTAAATACATAAGGTTAGTACTTCAACAACTTTCTTATTTCCGATTGGTGTTCATTCATTTACGTCATAATTTTTAATATACCGGAACAATTAAATCCACCCTCTTGGTAATGATATATTTTTTCTTATTTTCAACCTTTATACTTTGTACATAACATATTTAATTATTTTCCTCTTTCTTGTTATTTTATTAAATTTATCAAATAAAGCAAGGTCGTAACAAATAATATTCGGACATAATACAAATTATGAAGTTCTAAATTATGTAAGCTTCACCCCTCTCCTCATCCCTTTTAGGTCCAAATATTATTCTATGGATTTCAAATACTCTTAATTTCATGATAATTTTGAAAATTATATTTTTGTTAAATCTGGCATCATGCCAGTAGACTTTCCAAGAGTAAGGGAGGGGAGGAAGTGAAATAAAGGTGGGGGTGCAAGGGGTCCTTCCCCCAGAAGACACACCATTAAGCCAGCCTACCTCTGGCAATAGAGGAAAATGTTCACCCTAATACAACTCAGAAGTATGTAAGTGAGTAAGTTAAAACATGTAAAATATGAACATAAATATGTAGAATAAATCACTGAAATATGCAAATATATTAAATATGTAATAATAATTTCGCCTTCTCTTATCTTACCTCCACAGCGAGCTACGTCTGGTCTTGGGTTCGAATCCCGGCCTGTGCATGGGTGTTCGTTCATTGTGAGTCCCTTCATCACTCATCCTTATCTTCGCGAAGTAAAATGAACAAATCAATCAATCACATCTTACCTTGATGCCTGCGCTATTTTCGTCGTTGCCTTATAATCAAGGTGCCCCGGGTTCGATACCCGGTGGAGGCACATAGTGGTTCAGATCCCACTTTAAACTGTAGGTCCAGTCCCGATTAGCCTTATTGTGCATAAAGTGGACTTAAAACATCAACTCAACTCAACTCAACTGTGCTATTTGGTAGGTTCGAGTATATATCTCGTAAATGCCGTGAGGCAAGGACATATTTAGGGGGGGAGGGCCCACGGGGTCCGGACCCCGAGAGACCTACCAGGTACTAAAATTACATAATCAAAATATACTTTTTTAGCATTTGTTACATAATCGATTGTTATGTATTACAGCTGAACTTATTGAAAGATGAGGAATTGGTATCATACGGTTTCAAAGGAGAGCTCCAAAGATTTATGCACTCAACTACTTATGATACTATGCATAAAATAATAATAAGGAACTTTACTTTTCGTCAATTGAATCTAACTCCTTTCTTTGTTTTTCAATAAATATTCAATTCTTCATTTATTTGACGTTAATTCCTTGATAGGGCAGTTGTTTTTATACAAATTTCGACGATCTTAACTATACTTAAGCTAGATAATGAATACGCTCTGTTATATTTCTATTCTATTATCATATTTTTACTTTTTCATGTAATAATAACAATACAATATTAATTAATATACATATTTAATTAATATTATTTAATTTAATTGCTATAATTAAAATTATTATTATTATTATTGAGACACTTGGTCGGACCCCCCCCCCCCCCCGGGTCTCACTGAACAGGTTGATTTTGTTTATTTTACTTCACTTTTCTGCCAGTTTTGGCTATACTCCCGAAGATGACGATGGGTAATGGCATCATGAAACTAAATGAAGGGACACTCAGAAAGAACACCCCTGCACAGGCCGGAATGAACTGCATTGTTCATCGGCAGAGTCACTGATCACAGAATCCGCTGGGGTTATTTGTAGGGCTGAGACGATACCGATTCCGATGTATTGGTATCGGAAAGTATCGGTTGGAATTCATCTACTGATAGCAGCCGACACATTTCCGGTCTTTGACGGGACCAACAAAAATGGCGCGCGACACTTTCGCGGAGTCCAGTTGTGCTGGAAATTATGCAAAATTCAATGGTTATTTTCATTTTGCTTGTGCGAAAACAATACATTTTATTGATAACACAACATGTAATTTAATATTCTAATGTAATAATTAGAGTGGAATACTTACACACTAACATTAATCAAAATTTGAACATCTTTTAGTTATTACAGTAAAACCTCGTTAAGCCGGACTTCGCTTAATCCGGACATGCAAAGGGAAAGAAAAAGCAGAATGCAAGGTTTTAAATGTGGCTAGAAGTCAACAAGAGAGCTTCTCAAAGAAGAGGCAGTAAACAACTGATGAAATTCTGTTTCCCGCAGACTTTGTACTGTACTGTATAGTGTATTTAGGTCTATGCCCTTTAAATACACCATAATAAACTTGTCTTGTTGCTATAAACGGAGTTTTAATGAACTTTCTACTGTTCTTTTAGGTTATTTCAGTTAATCAGGACTTTCGTTAAACCGGTCAACTTATCCCCCATTAGTCCGGATTAGCGAGGTTTTACTGTATTACAATTTGAAGCATTGGTATCGATATCGGTGGGAATCGGTGAGACTATCGGTATCGGTTCAATGATATCGACTCAGCGCTATTCCTTGGACGGCGTAGGATCCGGCGCAGAGACCGTTCTTCTGGCAGTGACCCTCCTGTTGCCGCGTTTACCTACGAAGGAACTCGCGGTGAAACAACCAATTAGGCCTAGTGCTTGGGCAAGAAGCGGCAACCATAAAATCCCTCCTCCTCCAAGCAACCGACAAGGAAACAGGATTTTGTCAAAATAACCGGTCTGCGCTGTGATTGCACACCGGTTCGTACGACGGCCGGATTCTAGTTATTTGCGAAATATGTTAGTAGTGAGGAAGAAACTACACAAGGAATCATAACATGGCTTAAAACAACATTGTGTGAAAGTTAGGTGACGG
Source organism: Lepisma saccharinum (assembly GCF_977018435.1). Lineage (NCBI taxonomy): Eukaryota > Metazoa > Arthropoda > Insecta > Zygentoma > Lepismatidae > Lepisma > Lepisma saccharinum. Next base: position 56,156,147 of record NC_139251.1, on the reverse strand, counting down.
GTCTATTACAAGAAGATAGAAATTAACATTTTTTAAATAGAATTCATATTTTGAATATTTTACCTACAAATATATCTGCATTTTGTGTGCGTGCGTGTGTCAGTAACAAAGAAACGTATCTATCCTGAGATACTTACTTCCCTGCAAAGCACTATGTGTATTGCCTTACTCTATACCCTGTCCCAGCTAACTGTGGAGCACGACCGCGCATGGCGTCAGAGAAGCGAGGGAAATCTATTGGTCAGAAAGAAGCAGGAGACGCTGAAGGGAAGGCTTTTAACTTCAGTCGCTTTCCCCCTCTCCATACGTGTTCATTGGTGGAGCCGTCTCGCGTCACTACTTGTTTTCGTTCGCCTGCTCCACAGTTAGCTGGGACGGAGTATACGGCGCGAAGCTGCTATTAAAGGTGTGTAATATCGCCGTCCAAAATATGTAACATGAAATTCAAGTATACAGGATGATTCATTTGAGATGTCACAAAAGTAAACCGTTATGTGCAAGAGGTTAATGCACGTATCTTTCAGCAGTTTGTTGTAATATAAGTAGAAAGGGTGTAAGGTTCGAGTGAGTGGAGGTTTACAGAATTCATCCACTTGGTGGCGTTAGCGTGCATGGTAGACAAAGAAGGTGGTCACGCCGTAACAGTGTGCACAGTATGTCGTATGGTATGTTGAATTTTCGAGTGTTAATTGCACGCTAGAGCAACGCGGCTGACGTCTGCAAACTTCAAATCACTCTAAACTTACATCCTTTCTACTTACATTACAACAAACTGCTCAGAGATACGTACATGAACCTCTTGTGTATATAACGGTTTACTTTTCTGACATCTCAAATGGATCACCCTGTATATCCTTCTTAGCAATGTTATTCAACCACATATGCCATTTTTGCTTGCTATATACGTACAAAGAAAGAAATGTATAATCACATAAAAATCCCGTTTCTAGTCCTGTAGCATATGAATTTATATTATATATTAATTTGCCCATGATGAAAGTATTGTCCTATGCTTTAAAAGAAAAGCCATCAGCTCGATCGTCTACAATTGATATCAGCCAGCTTATAACGAGTATCAACCAAGAATATTCTAGGAATTTATTATTTTTCGTTAAAAAAGTAACTTAGCAATCCATTTATAAAGATACAACTGTGAATTTATTTTTCACTGCACGAATACTTACATTTGTTGTGATCGTTACTAACAATAGCTACAAGTAAAATAAAACACTAAAATAATACAACCTAAAATATAAATTTTCAATTTCCTCAAATGTTTTTTATGAGCGTTCACTGCTCCATCTATTGTCTTCTTTACGAGTTATCATTGCTTCTTCTCGTTCTACAATATTTTTTTACATTTATATTTATTGATATTAATCGTGTGAACTTACCTAACCTCAAAAGACAGATAATTTCTTGAACATATACACTTCCGCTGATGTTATCTCAATCCAGCACCTATCTCTAAATGCCGAATCACACGGAACTGGATATCCAGTTAGTGGGCGCTGAACTGGTTACCTGGCTGGCTGCTTGACTGGTTTTGAGGAACAGGACATGTTCTAATTGCTACCAACTCTCCACGATTGCATTCTGTGGAACAGCAAGTTTTTCGTCTGTGGTTTCCGAGTGTTGACTGTTTTTGTCTCGATAATAAAAAGGTAAAGAGATGACGCGCACTGCATTCGTGTTCAGTTCATTAATATTTAGGTATTTATGCAAAGTAATGAGATGTGTACGTGACAAATATGATTAGCCGAAAATGAAAATCTTTATTATGTGTCGCCCCAGTCGAATTTGTTCATGTTACCATTTGTAAATAGAAAGTGCAACATCTGCGTGTGCATACGTTATCTATGACTCCCACAAAATTGAGAATGTTCGAGAACTAATTTAAATTTCTTTAAGACAACCAAATTAATCATTGTATAAACGGTTTTGACTTTGTATGTTATTTACAACTTTAACTATTTTTTGTAAATATTGTAAACATCTATTTTACATGTCGTAATTATGTAAATCTATAGAAACCTGTAAATATCCACCAAGTTTCCTAGTTTTTTTGGAAAGAACCATGCAGTATAAAAGGAAGCCGATTTTCTGTATATTGGGGCTATCTTACCCGATTGCCGGTATCACAAGTTTACCTTGTAGGGAGAACTGCCCACTTTTCGGAGGCTGCAATTTGCTTGGGTTAGTTTCTCAAACCTGCTGCTTCGGCTCAAGTTGCTTGCGATACCGAAAAGCAATCGTGACTAATCCTGGAAGGGTTACCCGTTTCGGATTTGTCATAAAAATCTGCATCAGTTAACCTAAATCAAGGATTGCCAAGGATTAAGTATTAATGTATATTGTGCATTAATGTTAATAAACTCGACTTTTGTTGGAAGAAAGTTCCATACCTTTTCATTGCTTAAAAACTAAAGAAAGGTATTAATATCCTACACCACTGACCATGTTAGGGTCTGTAAGATAGTTACCCTAGCAGCTATCTGAGAAGTTCGATCCTAGGTAACATAGTAATTAACATAGACCCTAGAAGACCTTGAAGGTGCGTGTCAATTATGTACTATAAGTGTATTTTTTTTTTTAATGAATCCTGCGAATCTCATGTATGAATATGGATACCCGAGCTCATTAAAAACCTTGTTCGGTATGCATTGATTTTCTTTTCGAGCCAATATCTAGAGCATACTTTTATTTTTCTAATATTTAATAATAGCACAAAGCTGTAATTCCCCAACATTCTTCAAATTGCTCGTCCATCTTTGCAGATTGTCTGCTCTGCGCAATGTCTTATGGGAACAGAATACTATCGGCAAGTACGGTAACGAATATTGTGTGAAGCGAAAACTAGCAAATGGGTAGCCAGTCTAGCGCCAACTAGGGCATTCCTACTGGAAATCCAGTTTCGTGTGATGCTGGCTAAGCTCTCTTGCTCACATTCTAGACTGCTTGCCCCCAAAATGTGCATGACAAGCCTCTATACAAAACAAAACAAATGTGTGTTATTTCGCAACATTCACTTAATCTCAGTTCGATTATAATCGATGGTGGTGTCAACATTTAACGTGTAACTACATCCCACCGAAAATATTGTTTTATGCCATGCTATATTTCATAGCTACAACTCTTGTAACAATCAAAGATAGATTACTACTGCGTCTCAAGAATGCTTCACTGGACGTGGCATGTCGCTTAGCAACAAAACCATTCGGCTCACTTCCCGAGTCAAATCTGCTGCGGGCAGGTGACGTTTGGAAACAAAATACACTTGCTTCACGTGCATTCGCAGCAACGAGGCGAAATATGCGGAAGTCGGTTACCAAGAAGAAAAATTCTGTGTTGTTTCAATTCGCAAGATGTGCAAATACGAAAATTTAATGCTCATCCCACGACCACCATTTTGATATGCAATGCGTTTCCTGGCCCTTATTGAGATTTCAACATTGTAATTAAGCAATAATTGTGCCTATTTCACAAATGATTGTAACAATATGTACGTCCGACAGACCTGCACTTAAACAAGCATATATCACCCCCCCTCCACAAATCATATTCTTACGACAGGTTTACAGAAAGTTAAAAGTTGAATTCGACTTACAAAAAAGGAGCACCAAAAAAACATCACTTTCACAAGCATTTTTGTGTGAATAAAGAACAGACAGATTAAATTTTGAATGCCAAGCATTCCATGATTGACTATTGGGCTTGAGACCTCCATTAACAGCGCAGGCTATGTTGCGACTCTCCGCAGTTTCAAAAGATACGGCCAAGGAAGTGTTCGAAAGATGTGCTTTTGCGAAATGATAACGTGCGTCTGCATATCAATCGGGAAACAGCTGCTGCCTTTGTCAAGATGGGATTCCGCAGGTGCTGCCACATCCACCATACTACCCTGACTATTCGCGATTAAAAATACCACCTGAGCGCTAGTGTCGCTTCCAATATGGCCGCTCTATGTAGGATAGTGGCGCGTGGTCATTGCTGTTATGGAAAACACGTTGAGGATACGCGATATTTTTAAACATTGAGAAAACAATGTAAATACCAGGAACTATAAAGAAGTTCAAGCTGTGCTGAGAACGAAGAATTAAATTATTTTAGGTAAAAATTACACAGAAACAGACGCAATTAATATAAGCACTGGTCCTTCAAAGCAGTGCTGTATCACCTCATGTTGTAGCTGGGGCTTTCGAAAATGGTTTGAAAATAAAGCAGTTTACCTGTACTTGAAAAGCTGGGTCAGGAAAAAATTGCGAACATATCGTTGCAGTTCTTCCTTCAAAGAGGCAAGCTGGTTTAATGATAATAATAGAATACACAATTTCATAACCAGGCAAAGAGGCTATCTTCAATGGAAAATGACATGGTACTGAATGAAAGAGTAATATTAGCACATGTCATTTTTTTTCTGATTACATCTAAGATACTAATTCATTCTCACCTTCGAACTTAATACTTCCGCCTGATCCATTTTTTATGCATATTACATTGCCTATCTGGATGCATTGGGCAAGATACTTCATGACTTTTCGAAAAAAATATTTTTTTCTTTATAAAGTAAATTTTAATACTTTTTTCATGGTAATATACAGGGTGTACCAAAAGTCCCATTACCCCCCTTTTGAATTGTAGACAAACCTGCAAAATGTTATTTTAACAACATGCGTATGATGAGAGGATGGTATACCATTAAATCAGACCAATGACCACCATTTACTCCAGAGGATCTGTGTGCACACCGCCATTTTCATGGCACAGTATTATTCGCCTCCAGGTGCGATGTGAAATCCTCCGTAACATGGCTGGCGTGAGGGAAGCAAACGCACTGCGTCTTGAAGTTCCCCAGTTGTCTGATAACGATTATGGGCAACTTTCTGTTTGATGTGCCCCATAGCGCATTATCACAAGATGTCAGATTTGGACTTTGGTGTGGCCATTTTAGAGTTGCTGATAAATTTGGCGATCCTTGTCCAATCCATTTGTCTCTGAACACATCATTGAGGTATTCTCTTAAAATGGCCACCTGAAATCCAGATCTGACATCTTATGTTACGGAGGATTTCGCATCGCACCTGGAGGCAAATAATACTGTGCCATGAAAATGGCGGTGTGCACACAGATCCCCTGGAGTAAATGGTGGTCATTGGTCTGATTTAATGGTATACCATCCTCACATCATACGCATGCTGTTAAAATAACATTTTGCAGGTTTGTCTACAATTCAAGGGGGGGGGGGTGGAACTTTGGGTACACCCTGTATACTCATGTTTGGAAAAATAAACTGAGCAAACTCGTGTATTCTTCGTAATTCCCTTGCCGCATTTCAGCGTTTTTACCCATGTCAATCAATTCTGTTTTCCCTGATTTATTTACAAATTTCATTTTGTTTATCCCACGGGGTGGAAACATATGAAAACTTTTCACTTGTTCTGACCCATAAAACGATACAAAGCCAGTAACTGAACAGTAGACATTACTTTTTCGCACATTCCCCAGGCTTTGACCGACTTCGACAGAGCAAAAATGTCCTACATAGAGTGGTTCCTGAAAATCTCACCAGGTGGCACAACGGATAATTCTAATCGCGAATCGTCTGTGAATCTCTATGCGTACTCACGCCGACATTCCAAAAGAATCACGTCGTCCAACGCCATCCTTCCATATTGTCCGTGCACACACTGACAGTGGTGAAGGAAATGTGCCATGCCTAAAGTGGATTTGGCCCGCTTCTGTCCAATGCTGATATCAGGTGACAGATTAAGGTACGTACTTAGCTACCTGTGTTTGGTATGACAAACCCAAGGACAACCATGGAATGAATAATTGTAAATCATCGTTGATTAAAATAATTTGCAATGGCACGTGATCTTCTCTCACATCAGTACGATCCCGCTGTGTTCCTCACGCGTGGCATTGCATTATATTGGTGCCCCATGTTTAGCGTTACCAGATCGCTGTAAGGGAAATGTAGGACATGCTGTCCCAAAATGTAGGACATTAAGTCAAAATGTAGGACACAAAACATTCTCAATAAATAATATATATATTTCTATACGTCAGAAAGTAGTTGAAAAATGACACTTTTCAGTTTTAAAGAAATGAATTCTTCATGAATTTTTAAGTGCAAAATTTCAAACCTTGCAATCATACTAATTAATGCACCTGTTACTACATGATTTAAGTGGTACTTCTCAGAGAAGACAATTTTTATCAAAATTTCAGGTATAGTCAAACTCTATTTATGTTAGAGTGGACAGTCAAATTCTTTGAAATTATGACATACATTTTCCAGACTTTATGAAAAATAATTTCTCTCGTGAGTCTGTTGTGCTGATGGTAATGAAAGTACTCCCTCAACATTTGAATTATAACCTGTAATGGCAAAGAAATATTCAGCAATTACCGTAATTTAAAATAGTTCCAGAAGTTTAATCTTGGGTAGTTTACCAAAATAGCACATCCAGAATTCTTGACTTTTTCTGGACTTTTCTAGACCTTTTTACCGTTTTCTTAACGTTTATTTATTCGACCCCTACTTAGGTAAAGTTGGAAATTAGTAATTAAGAAAATAACTATTTATTTAATGAAAACCCCTACTAAAGGGCCAGTTAAGATAAAAACTGAAGTTGAATTTAAGAAGAGAATTAGATCTGCTTTCTCGTATTAATGCATCCTGAACTGTGTTTGGCAGACAAGCGAGGCTTTGGCGTCTGGACTCTCACCCTCTCAGCCAGTATAATCTCATGTGGGGCTTGTGTCGGTTGTCCCTATATGTTTGTGACTCTCCCTTCATCTTACCATCATTCATCTTCATCTTCGCGATTAGTCAAAGGGACAGAAAAAAGTGAAGTAAAATAAACCAAATCAATCAATCAGTCATAATAGCAAGAATTCTTGACCACAAGAATAATTTATTGCTTTTTTATTGACTTCTTGACCTGCTTGTTGATTTCTTTACTATTTCTTGACTTCCATGACTTTCTTGACTGGCAGACACCCTGAATAACTTTGTTCTCTATACCCCTGCTTTACAATCAAATTATATTGAATATTGAATAAGAATGAGCAACACCTTGTTCCATCAGTATAAACCCTAAGGCAAGAAATTCTGCTCAGGCATTGAACAATGACGTTATCAGAAAGTGGTCCCAAAACTTTATTCATTAATTGCTTCCGTTTTCCCGTTTGTTTAATAGCAGGACCAACTTTTTTTCTTTTTGGGCAATGACTGAATCAAAATAAATTTCACTATTGAGTAAGGAAGTGCAGTCCATAGACTTGTAACTTGTTTAATTTTACTCTTACGTATATTCCTAATTAATATTATGTGATGCTTAAAATGTAGGACATTTATGATATTTTTCAAATTCCTCCCGGACGCCGGACATAAGGCTAGAATGTAGGACATGTCCGGGAAAAACCGGACGTCTGGGAACCCCATGTTTATTGTCCGTCACTGTAGCTGCATTGAAAATATTACGGGAGTGTCAACGTCTCTATGTTTTCCTTGCTACGCCTAACATATAATTACCTTGCCAGGACAGTTGTTTTATTCAAATGTTGGCAACCTTAACTACACGTGAGCTGTACATAATGAATACGTGCTGGCCAGAGGCGTCTTCTGAACGCATGCGTCAATTGTGGGGAAAAGGACAGCTTGCTCTGCGACGACATTAATGAGCATTTCTACATTATAATTTATTCATATAGGAGAAGTATTTATTTTACACGAGAGCCCTCAACTAAGCTTATATTACATTTCTTGGATCTGAAGTGAAAGAAAGTAATAATTCTTTTCCCACAATTTACGCATGCGTCACTTCAGGTAATATAAGTTTAGTTGAGCACTCTCGTGTAAAATAAATACTTCTCGTATATGAAGAAATTAGAATGTAGAAATGCTCATGAATGTCGTCGCAGAGCAAGCTGTCCTTTCCCCACAATTGACGCATGCGCAGCATGCACCGCATGCGTTCAGGAGACGCCTCTGCGTGCTGCCAAATCTCCTATATTACACCATTTCTTTACTAATTTACATATTATGATAGAATTATAAATTATATTAACATATTAATTTCAATAGTTATATTATTATGGTTATTATCATTATAATTATCATATTATTTAGGCTAATATTATTGATTTATTGTTTCTGAGACACTTGGTTTGGACCCCCCCGAAAGATTTTCCTAGATACGTGTCTGACGAGGTCGCCTTTGCTTCTACGATTGCGCAGAAGCCATAAATCTTGTGGCACTTCTCTCTGGGGAACGAGTGGCGACGATTTCTCGTGTTGCGAACAAGGAGCTTTGCGGTCAGCCTCTCCCCCTTCCGCTCACTCTGCAAGGCAATTTACAAATCCCCGCCGGCAGGATGGAACCAAAATGGCCGCCGGGTTGCTGGAGGCCATTTCACACGCTGGCGGGAGGAAGCGACGCCCCGGGGCAGCAGAAGATCCACTTCTGGCATTCCTCCCAGAGGTTGATGCAGTCTCACAGACCTCGGGAGCTGACCACTTGCGGCATTCCTTCACGGAAGATAGCAATGCGCATGGGACGCTAGCCCAGTTTCCAGTAGCCAGTCGTTTTCTTTCCGCTTTTCCTTTGTTTTCGTGACTAAGGTGACAAACTGTCCTCATTTGTCCGGAACAACTGGCGGATATAGCTTGAGAGGCACGGGGGTACATGTCCCTTCCAAAATGATGATTAAGTATTATAAAAAGGCCCTCCCGTGGTGGAGTGGTTAACACATCGCGCTGCGACGTCAGGTCTCGGACTGGGCATGGATATTTGTGAGTGTCCATTCACCAATTTCATCATAGTGTCACTAGAGCCCGGATTTTTATGTAATATCAAAGTACAAATATGTAACAATAATTGATAAAATACGTACCTAAATATGTATTATCAAAAGGATATGTAGCTAAGTATGTAGTATCATAGAATATGTAATATTAATAATAATCAAGTATGCAAGCAATTTCAAGAATTCTGCTAGATACGAGGGTTAAGTCATAAGTCATGGCAACTATTTTTTTTCTCGAGAACAGGGAACAACACGAAAAATTTAAGATATACATTTGAAATTTTATGGAATGTACCTTCGAATGAAGCCAGCAGATAAGTCTGGATGCAGGAGACTCTCGTAGGGAAGAGGCAGAAGACAGGACATTGGACAACAGTGTTTTATTATGGCATGAACAACAAGTACACAAGACTACATTGTTTAACAACCATCAAAGTATTCACCCATTTTATCTCCTTGTGTTTTATTAAGGCATGGCACCTGTCCTCATGTAAACACTGTTCAATTACCATCACCCGTACATCTTTGTTCTGTTACACAGGATGCCCACTGCGAGAGACAGATCGGCAGTTGACACTCTGGCCAGTTTGAAGGCCTCCACCCACCTCGCCACGGTTTCATAGGACATGGCATGCACACCCAGTGCTTCCCGTAGCTCTGTATAGCATTCGCATGCATTTCTGCCGTGGAGAACTGCTATTTTAACGTACGAACGTTGCTTCTGCTTCATGACCTCCATTTTCGAACGCTCTCACTTACCGACTGAACTTGTGTGCATGTTTACTAGTTACTATCCCACCGTTGTTCACATACACCATCTGGTGGCTTCTTTCGAAAGTACATCCATACACTTTCAAACGTATATCTTAGATTTTTCGTGTTAGGCTATGCCCTGTTCAAGAGAAAAAAATAGTTGCCATGACTTATGACCAGTGATGTGCGTCTACGCGTAAACAACTATAGTCTACATTCTACACGTAGACTATTTTATACACGTAGACGACGTAATGTATGTAAACAACATGGCCAAAGGTGATAACTTAGCAAATGGCGCCGTGGAAGTAAAACAAAATTATACTGCGTATCAGTTGTGAGGAGAACTTTTCATGCTCTTCCTTCCAAATTCGAACAATTTCTCATCTAAGGAAAAAACCTAACATAAAATATTCTAGTGTTTTAAGGGGAAGGACTAATTTTGCCTCATGACTGCCATCTGTTGTCTTTCTTGCATACTATTTATCTCCTTCCAAAGTTGATGATAGAAGAGAAGATACATTTTGTTGTAAACAGGATTGTTGTCAGTTCGTTAGGAACTAACATAGTTGAAAATGTTACTTTCCTTTCATGAAAGCCTTGAAAATTAATTGTAATACACTTTATATTGTATGTGTAAACTAAAACCAAATGTAATCTACGCGTAGATTAAGTGTAGACAACGCATGTAGACGTAAACTTATAGTGTACGGCACATCACTGCTTATAACTTAACACACGTATTTATTTTATTTGAACATATTCAACGTAATTTTAAAGACATAAGTTGTATAGTACACAAATTCGTACCTCGGAACATTTCTATAAATTATTATATTCACGAGACAAAGTTTGACTTTCATTTAATTTTTTTTTTTAAAAATATATATATATATTTTTTTTTTTTTGCAATTCCCCTCCACCGGAATCGAATATTGGATCCTTCGATTACAAGGGGATAGCATTAGCTACTGTACTATCAGATAGGCGCCCGATTGATTCCATAAGAAACAGGCTCCATAAAGCTGTATTTTTTTGTATGTGACGTAGCTTTATACAATGTTGTTTTGTGGCAAATAGCATCTTTTTAGATACGCTGGTCATTGTTACGAGTCTTAGGACAATATGAAAGACTACATTTTGCATATAATCGTTATACATTATGTATTTGTATCTTGAATCACTGCCACAAAAGTTGTGATCGCAATACTTGTCAAACGGGTTTCCAACACGCTCCGAAACGTTTGCCGGAATCAAGGCAGTGGGCGTGCTCTTGCGCAATGAATTGTGAGGGAATCACCGCCACTGGCTGTCAAATATGTCTACGAACTCCAGATTCTCCTCTTTAACCGTTTTAATTTTATCATCTCTAAGACAAAAACAAATATAAAATTCCTTCACCCTTTCAAATCCGTTTAAGTAATCTCTTACTTGATCACAAGCATAATGGTTGAGTGCAAGAAAAGGCTTTGTACGGCCTTAACTCCGTCATTTAAAATAAGACGTTAATAAATAAATAAATCATAAACAAATTCAATTTTTTAATGTAGACAATCAAATTTTCGCAGAGGGCATGGATTTATGTAACAATTCTTCCCCTTTCATATTCCACCTTGGAGGTGACGTCCACACACTTTTCAAACATAAGTAACACGACCTTGTTATTGGATAATTTTAATACAAAAAGTCTCATAATAATTTTGCCAAAAAGTTTCATAATAATTTTGCAAAGAAATAGATTAATTATAAAGATTGATGTAGGAAATGCTTTTATCCTTGGACCATAAGAATACCGCAATATTCAACAATAATTAGGCATTGTTGAGAAACTACAGCTGTAGCTGTGCAACTACAAAAATAATCATATTTTTTTTTAACGTGATGTACATGATATGATAAGATAAGTATTAGGCTTATAGTATTGATGATAGTACCGTAATACTATAACGATTACTCGGTAAAGCAATATACATGTTAAGCTATCATGAGGGCATATTACAAGTATTGTACCCTTTCATGAAATGCATGTGTTCATGTTGTTGGGCTTTATTATTTGTACATATCGTTTTGCATTTTCTATGTTTCTGTTTATTCCGAAAACATTTGAAAAATATCAGCACGCGTTTGCCTCCCCGATGGAGTAGTGAAAATGTCGGCTTGTAATCAATGGGCCCGGGTTCGATACAGGTTGAGGCACATAGTGGTGCCCCACGACTGTAGGTCCAGTCCCGATTAGCCTTTCTGTGCCTATTGTGGAATTAAAAACACACTCAAAGCAACAAATACGTGTACTGTTAGTTCGTGCTTCACTGCATTGCAAGTTAGGAGCAGAAGATTTCAACAATTATTGAAAGGCGAAGACGGCTTATTGAATAGGTACATTTTCTTACTTATTATTTTAACACGAAGCGTGCCTGACTATATTATTAAAACATTAAGGCACATCTTTAAATGCTAAGGGAGTTTATAATAACATTTTCCATTTAACTGACATAACGAGAAATATATTGGATTTCGTTTTATCTACCGTATATCATTCTAATTGCTTCCTCGTAATTTATATTTCCTCCCTTTTATATACACATATAATTGATTTCAAATTATAAAATCAAACTGGTCCCCAACTCTATCTTAGAAATAAAGTATTACCACAGGTATTACTTCTTTCATTTATAGGTAAGGCGTAAAGAAATGGCATCAAAACAAGATGGGTAGATAAAGGTGAACCAATCAAGGATATTACATATTTACTGGCTGATAAGAAACGTTGCTATCTGAAGTTTGGCACAGGTAGTCAAACAGTCAATCTTTGGAAAATTGTGTAGAATAACCTCACGATATTCTTATACAATTACAAACTTAGTTCTAACGTCAGAAGAAAATATATAGCTAAATCACTTGAAACATATAAAACTGATGTAACACAAAATTCACCTTACAGATCATATGGTTCTAAGGCAAAGTTTGTTCTAGGTTCACTTCATGCTCACATGGGCTAATCGGTACTGGACCCACACGCTGAAGGGAGCTCCCTACTGGGGGATCGAACAAGAAACCCATTGATTGAAGGCGCTGCGACTCCAAGGATCCCGGGTTCAAATCCCGGTCGGGTATGGTTGTTTGTGAATGTCCATTCATCAATTTCATTATTTCATCACTCATCCCCATCTTAGCAAATTAGCCAAGAGGCACAAAACGCGAAGTAAAATAAACTAAATCAATCAATCAAACCATTGATTGAAGGCCGCGTGGCTTCTGTTTACAAGAAAATGTCTCCATATTACAAAAATGAGTTTTTGCCAACATCCACTGATCGCCGTAGAGATAGTCACCACACATTTAGGTGTTGCATTTTTATGTCTGCGACTCTGCATAAAAACTGATAAAATATTATTATTAATAGGGGAGGGTGGGGCAAGTGTATCCACACTAGCTAAATTGTAGACCATGATAGAAAATGACTCCGCGAGAAACTAGTTTGTGTCATGGAAGCTGGAAAGGCTGTGTGCGAAGAAGTTGTACGCTCACTTGAAAATTGACGATTTTATAGGTATTTATTTTCGGTGTTATCTTTATAAGGATTATGGTGTATATAGAAGTCTACATTCCATTTCGTCAATACATTTTAACACTTGTAATATATTTATTGCATAATATATCTCTTTATGAACCTCGTATTGGCATCCGGTGAATGTAGCATTATTAGACTCTCATACAGGCGTCAAGTAAATAAAACATGTGTGGTGGGGTAAGAGCGTCCACCTAGAATCTTAGACAGTCGCACTTGTTCCAAGTGTGATTGATTCACTGGTAGGTTGTTTTTCGTTGCGTTACTACCGTAAGTTTAATTTTAACAACAATGCCCCCATGTGTATCGAGCAGTATGTGTGCTAAATTTTCGTTCTGGGGAATTCCCACTCATTCCTTTTGCCAGTTAATTTTGCTGTCTGAAGGACTCTCCAGCACATTTCATTAATCTGGACACATGATTTAAGTAATTTAGAACGTTTGTCTGGTGAAAGTTATTTGCCAAGTTTTATTGTTCAATTTCTGTATCTGGCTGGTCTCATTTGCCCCACCTGGTGGGGCAAGTGCTTCCACATGCAGACTTGATTTATTTCAATTTTTTAACAGAGAAGATAATTCTTCTTTTTTTTTGTATTTTAACTAGATAAAAATGTTCATAACTGTTCTACGTGTAGCCTGGTAAAAGTTTGTTTCTTCTCAAATAAATAATGTGTACACTATGACCTTTCTCTCACTTGCCCCACTCTCCCCTATTATTAAACAGAATGATTCTTCATTTTGAACCTGCAAAGTAATTTGTTAGGTTAGGTTGTATGATGTGGTGCTTGGGTTTGTAGTTTTTGGTAATACGTTACGTTCTACATTTTGTTAACGGGTTCAATCTACACAGATGCCAGGTCTGGCGTAAGGTGGCGCCAATTCAATTAGCAATTCCGGCGTTCCTGGCAGTTGGTTCTCCGGCGCAAAGCTGTAAGGTACGTACGTACAAATGGCCTTGCGTCCCACTTCCAACTGAAATAAAGAGGCCCTCACAGATTGTAGAGACGTTGACGGCATTGTGAGACTTTGAACTAACATCTACCTGTACCAATATAAAAACAAAATCTCATCAGTTGGAGATATAGGACCAAGGGACAGGTCTGTAGTCGAGGTGATACGCCGAATTTATTTGTTTGTGCCAATTATTATTATACATATATTATATGCACAACGCTATAAATGGGTATTTGCCTGCAGTGTGAAGTTTTATAAATAAATACTCATTAGTAGGGGTCGGAAGTTGATGCCTAACTAATCTCAAACAATGACCTAGAGAATGACCATAAAATTATAAAAATAAGCTAAAAATAATTTTCGCTTTTAAAATAAAACCTTGTTTTTTTCTTCATAGATTTCAACAGAGTACTGAATCAACTACTGAATCAAAAGGGAAACTGATTAAGTGCTAATATAGTTTTCTTTATTTTCACTTCAAGTTTTATTCTGTGTAAGTCATTCACCCGCTTTCAGAGTGGGCTTTGCACGGTACAGTCAGTAGTCGGTCAGCATCTGAAAATATAGTTGTGTTTCGCGTACATCAGATTATAATTGTTTTAATATTGTGACTCAAACCCAAGATTAAAGCGATTATAGTGGCCAGCAAGGGAATCTCCAAGTAGGCTTCAGACAAAGTATTTTATGTGCTGGAGGAAAAATAATACGAAGCCTCTTCATCTTATCGAGGTGTATCTTCTGGTGTACCCCAAGTCAATGTTCTTGGACCTCTTCTCTTCATCCTCTACCTTGATGATCTTCCAGAATATCTTTCTGACTCATGTAGAAACCTTCTTTTGTTCGCCGATGATTGCAAAATATACAGTAAAATATCAAATTTAAATGACATGGCACTGTTGCAAAGGAACTTAGATTCCCTAATAAAGTGGTGTGAAATATGGAACTTAATCCTCAGAAATGTACTACCATGACTTTCTCCTTAAAGAAAAATACATTTAATACGCAATATTTCATAGAAAACAATTGCGTTCAAAGGGTTGCCGCACAGAAGGACTTAGGCGTCATATCTGATGAGAAACTATCCTTTTCTTACCACATCTCTGCAGTCACTAAGGGTTCCATGCGTATGCTGGGTCTCCTCTATCGCTTTACTGAAATAAACAACCTGTCTGCTCTCGGCACTTTATACAAATCTTTCGTTTCACCTAAACTTGAATACTGTTCTCCGATCTGGTCTATGGCATGCCCCTCAAAATTAGATAGACTAGATTCTGTTCTAAATTTCTTCCTGGCCATTGTTCGCCACCGAATATAATCCACAAAACATTTACAAAAGTCCATCCTTCTGAAAATGCTTAATATCCATACCCCTCATGATAGACACATACTTGCAGACAATATTTTCCTCCATAAAAAACTTAAGAAGTGATCGCCTTCTTCAAGAAATTCACTTTTGAGTATCATTCCGCACCACAGACTACCCGGCCAATACAACACTCTACCAAACCAAGTTGATATTTTTGAAAACCAGTCACGTTTTAAAAAGCTACTGTGTAACAACATGTAATCCACTTTATCTCATATGTATGTATTTTAGTTTATGTTATTATTCTTAATTGTTACTTACATGTTATTTTTTGTTATTTCCATTGTTATTACATTCCAATGTAAAATGGCCAAAGCTGTATTTGGAATTCTCTGGTTAATAAAAGGCACCGCAATTGAATATTTCATTCCCTGCCAAACATTTCAGTTAAAAATAATATTGTGCATTTCCATTGACCGTATTTTCGTTTAGAGCAGAGCATGCTAAAAGGACCATGTTAGGAATACATAAATTATTCTAGAAAATGCATATAAAATTCACGACACAACAGAAGAGAAGAAAAATAAACCTCAAAAATGAAGAAAAATGCAATAGAAACGACAGAAAACTGAAAAAATGACCTGAAAAAAAAAAAAAAAAAAAAAAAAAAAAAAAAGCCGAAAAATGGGGAAAAAAATGCAAAATGATTGTTTGATTGATTGATTTGCTTTATCTTACTTTGCCTTTTGTTCCACTTTTGGCTAATTTGCGAAGATGAGGATGAGTAATGATATGATGAAATTGATGAATGGACACACATAGATATCTACGCCCAGGCTAGGACTCGAACCCGGGACTTCTGGCGTCGTAGCGCAACATGAAAACGATGTTTTCTGATTCTAACTTAAGGAAACGGATTGATATCGAAGTTAGCATTGTCTTCAAGGCTCAGAAAAGAAGATGATCTTTCATCAACTTCCTAGCCCCACTCATTAACGTATATCTTCTACGGAGGTACGTGCCCTCCTAAAATAAAATACTAAATAGGCAACTGTAAGTAATGACGCAGTAGGACGAAGTTTAGCACAATTATGCTAATTGAAACTAGAAATCGTATCTGGGATGTTTTGAATACATAACAATCATGTTAATACTGCACCACTTTGAAGGCCCGCAGAGAATAAAACATGGAGATAGATTTAAATAAATTGACACCAGTGGCTGATAATAGGGGGGCGTTGGGTTAGGGCAGTTGCCCCCCAATTTTGTCACTTTTGCCCCCCCCCCACTATACTAAACCTTATCTAAGAAAAAAGAAAGTAAACTGTCTTTGCCCCCCCACAATATACTGCTTTTCCAGATTCTCTGGAGTAGCGACGCGCAGAGGGGAAAGCTTGTGGGCGGGGCGAGACTAGGTGGGGAAGGGTGCCTGATGAAAGCAACGAAGTGCTGCGCGGTGTAACGGCCGTAAAGCAAAACGCTTTCTGCTGCCAATTTCTTCTTTTATTCTTAACAATGGTCAGTTTATTGTTTTACACAAATAACAAATAATATTGCACGTTTATTTGTCTTTTGATGCTACGAAGAACAGAAAAGAATTAAAACAAATTTAAACATACATTTTCAAAAAACATGCAAATAACCACAAACTATGAAACATCATGTATCAAAATGTGTTTTAAACAAGTCTGAAAAACATGTTTAAAACACTTTGTTTTAAACGTTTTAAACATTTGTAAAAAAACAAAGCCATGTGTTTTAAACTTTTAAAACAAGTTGTTCTCGAACACATTCAACACTATGAGGCACTCTCCTGAATGCAGAGTTCCCCTAGACTTGCGAGCTGACATGTTTACTACGAAACTACTGGACCGCGAATGAGCCCCCTCCCGTGGATGCCCCTCCCTTCCGGGCGTTCGTTGGACGAGGCGCACACCTTTGAACATGCGCACAAAACGCGTTCGCGTTCTCTTACTCCAGAGAATCCGGGAAAGGAATATAGTTTTGGCATCTTCTCCCTTAGTTTTGGAACCCAATCGCCGCCACCGCATGCCATGAAGGCATATGAGGTGATGTGGAGGTTGAGCTCCACATGTTCTTGATCACGGCCATACAGTCCAGCCAGGGAAGAAAAAATTAGCTGGAAAGATCTATTCCAAACGCAAGGTACAAAATAATTCACACACACACACACACACACACACACAAACACTCTATGCAATTTTTGGAAGTTTCAATTTTTCGAACTACTGGTACAATTTCAGGACCTTCTCGGTTCACATGGCATTTCTTCCACCTTCATATGAGCTCAGAAGGTGTACTTTAGCTCAATACAATACGGAAATTAAGATTTCTTGAAAGCTCTTGCATAAAAAAATCACAATACTAAAATATTGCCAGATTGTATTATGCAAATAACATTTCCAAATGAGAATTGAGTGCTTCTGAGATAATAATAAAATAAAGTTTTATGTGAATAAAATATGCTTGTACCAAATGTACATATTTGCCCTTGTTTGACAAATTTTCAGGGGGTGTAATGTTCATTGATGACTCCTCATAAAATTTGAGAGGGTGCAGTGTTACACTGTATCCCCCTCCCCCTATATGTTTGGATAATATAAATGTTCAAGAATTAACTTTATGTGCAAGCGTTCATTATCTGCCTTGTCTAAAGTTGAAGTATATTTTAGAAAAGAAGGGCTTCTTGTACACCCAACGGCAAAAGAATCAGTAGGCGAATTGCCCATGCATTTTCATTCGGTCTGTTTTACACAATGTGATGACAATTAATAGAAATAAAAACGTCAATACCCCACTTCGAATCAATGCAATTCCATTCCTTAAAACAGCACAGGATGCAGAATAAAGAAGTATTGAAAATAGCGATTGACAATTTGCCTACTATTATATTTGCCGTTGACTGTACAGCCTACGGAAAAGAAGTCTGATTACTACCCCCGAGAAGATACCCGATTTACTTATCTGTGTGGGTGTGTTTGTTAGGAAAAAGGGAGAGGAAAATGACCGAAACCAAGAGGCAAGAAGCAAGAACTAAAGATCAAGTCGGAGAGTTCCCCTCCACCATAATCACTTATTTCCTCTCTCATACTCTCTCTTTCTCTCTCTCTGTTTTGCCTTTTCACTTCTCTTTATTTCCTTCTCTATTTTGCTCTTAAGTTTCTTTTCATTTCTTCCTCTCTTTATCTTATACCTTCTTCTTATATCCTTTTCTATCCTCCTTTATTTCTTCTTCTCTTTATCTCCTTCTCTATCTTCACTTAATTCATCTCTTTCTCTGCTTTCTCTTTTTTATTTTGTCTCTTCTGTCTTTCTTTATATTTCCTTATTCCTTCTTCTCCTTCTTCTCCTTCTCTGTCTTCCTTTATTTCTTCTTCTCGTTCTCTATTTTTCTTAATTTATTCATCTCTTTCTCTGCCTTCCATTATCTCTTATCCTTTCCTCTGTTTACCTTCCCTAATTTCTTCATATTTCTACTTTTTCCTTTGTTTCCCTCTTCTCTATCATACTCTATCTCCGTAGTTCGTCTCAATCTCTCTTCTCTCTCCTATCTTCTTTCTCTTCTTCTTATCTCTATTCTATTCATGATCTGCCTTTATTTCTTCTTCTCTTGCTCTCCTTTTTCTCTCCTTCTATCTTCCTTCTCTTCTTCTTTTCTCTATTCTATTCTTGATCTGCCTTTATTTCTTCTTCTCTTACTCTCTCTTTCTCTCTCCCTCTATCTCCTTTCTCTTCTTTTTGTCTCTATTCTATTCTTTATCTGCCTCTATTTCTTCTTCTCTTTCTATTTTTCTTCCTC
The DNA here is from genome assembly GCF_977018435.1 of Lepisma saccharinum. Taxonomy (NCBI): domain Eukaryota; kingdom Metazoa; phylum Arthropoda; class Insecta; order Zygentoma; family Lepismatidae; genus Lepisma; species Lepisma saccharinum. Next base: position 56,136,933 of record NC_139251.1, on the reverse strand, counting down.
TATCTTCCTTCTCTTCTTCTTTTCTCTGTTCTATTCTTGATCTGCCTTTATTTCTTCTTCTCTTACTCTCTCTTTCTCTCTCCCTCTCCCTCTATCTCCTTTCTCTTCTTTTTATCTCTATTCTATTCTTTATCTGCATCTATTTCTTCTTCTCTTTCTATTTTTTCTTCCTCTATCTTCCTTCTCTTCTTCTTTTCTCTGTTCTATTCTTGATCTGCCTTTATTTCTTCTTCTCTTACTCTCTCTTTCTCTCTCCCTCTCCCTCTATCTCCTTTCTCTTCTTTTTATCTCTATTCTATTCTTTATCTGCCTCTATTTCTTCTTCTCTTTCTATTTTTTCTTCCTCTATCTTCCTTCTCTTCTTCTTTTCTCTGTTCTATTCTTGATCTGCTTTATTTCTTCTTCTCTTACTCTCTCTTTCTCTCTCCCTCTATCTCGTTTCTCTTCTTTTTGTCTCTATTCTATTCTTGATCTGCCTTTAATTCTTCTTCTCTTTCTCTCTTTTCTCTCCTATTTCCTTTCTCTTCTTCTTCTCTCTATTTTATTCTTGATCTTCCTTTATTTCTTCTTCTCTTTCTCTCCCTCGATCTTCCTTCTCTTCTTCTTTTCTCTATTTTATTCTTGATCTCCCTTTATTTCTTCTTGTATTTTCATTTCTATCTCTATATTTCTATTTGTTTTATTCTCTCTTTCTCTCACTCTCTCTGTGTTTATCTTCCTTTATTTTCCTCTATCTTTACCTTCCCTTATTTCTTCCTCTATTCCTCTTCTCTGGATCTTTCCCACGCCCAAATCCAGACTAAGAAATCCTCATTGTTACCGAAAAAAATACTTTCGAAATCACCACTTCCAAAGCAACTTTTTTATCTTTACTTTCGATTCGATATTCTTGCAACGTCATTAGGAATTGGTGGGCAATTCGGTCGTAAGGAGGAAAAGAACAAAACGGATATGAAGAGAAAAGTCTATTTTAAGTGTTGCCTCCCATGGGAACAATTGCATCATCCTCCGAAGCGATGCGATGCGATGCCATTCTCACGAAATGGCAGGAGCGAACCAAATCCCCGGCTTGTAATTAGTGAACGGAGGAATGCGAGTAACCGGTGGATCTCCTCGGGTTGATGAATGTAATTCTGCAGACAATGACGACAGAAGCAAGGAACCGGGATTAGGGCATTTTCGAAGAGTGGAGAATCATTCAAGAAGGAATGTAGAACGCAAAGTCATGCCAAAAGCAACTATTTCTCACTATTTCTTTGTTCTGCATCTTTTAGTTCGGACACTTTGTTCTGAAAAAAAAGGGAAATTAACATATTTTTAACGTGTGTATTGTCTTCTCTGCTTTGCTATGCTACGCTATGCTATGCTACATTTGCACTAATCATTTTAAAAATTATATATTTGGGAATTTTCGTGTATCTGATGACATCATTATAACAGTTGAAAGGTCGTAATGCGTTCTCCTGTATGTTGTTCACTGATGTAGGAATCTTCACAATAATCTTTCTCGTTACAGATATGCAAAACAAGCTGCTGAGATGAAAGAAACAATTCAGTTACGATTGCAAAAAAGATTATTGCTTTTTGTAATTTAAAATGAAAAAATACCCATTTCCAAAGGGTGTTGAGCGACATGTTCGGACAATGCCGCCAGCAGGATTTTCTTATCGGGGAGGGGTAGCAATGCTCAAAGAGTGGTGATGCTATCCCACAGTTAAGAAAATTCTCATAAAACATCCCCACTAGGATAATTTGCATAGGCATCCCGCTGCATTTTCTCCTTGTTGATCAATACAAGCATCCCCATTTATCCAATCTGGGCAAAGCATCACCCCAGATAGGAATTTCCCCTTAAAACACTGAAGGGCAAAGTAGAAATTCATATCTTGTCCTTCAATCATAAAAAAAACCCTCATATTTTACCTTTTATTATTATTGTTGTTGTTGTTGTTGTTGCACATATCATGAAATTGAATTGAATATACCGTGACGTTGTTTTCAGTTCAGACTTGAGTAAAAAAAGGTAAAGTGCTTCCCTGTGCCTAGCACCACGCCATCAAGGCGTATAGGGGGTGTGGGGGCAACGCCCCACACTTTCTTGATCCGGTCATGAGTGGGGGTGATGTGATCAGCATCACGCCCCTGATCGCCTTTACCTCCCAGGGTTTCCCCCAGGTACCCATGTTATTCGACGCTGGGTGGGCGCCGGGGCCGCTTCCAACGTTAGTCAGACGCGTTACCGACTGAGCCACCGCGGCTCAGACTTGATTCCACTACTTAAATACAAACTGGATTTGCTTGCTTCCTTACCATAAAAATCTATCAATTTGCTGATGACACAATTCTTTGTCTTTTTGTATTTTTTCAGGATGCACATTATATCAGGGATCACTTTATCTGCTGCCTTTCATAGCACACCTGGTTCATGTTTTCACGCTACAATTTAACTATTCGAATTACATGAGAGTTTTCCAGATATCTCGGGGGAGCAAGCGCCCCCTTTGGACCGCCTCTGCAGACTGCCCTGTGCTTGAGCCCAATTCCTTAAGACACCCATGTGACAAATGTGACATATAATCAAAATCAACCTTCAGGTGATAAATTCGAAGCAACCCTATCAAAAAATTATCTAAATGTCTTAATCTTGCTGTCGACTTTCCACCACAAAGGGCCACCGACATGGCCTGCTTGCTTGAGAAATTCGATGGGGAGCAGCTTAACCTAATCGCTGCCTTTCTCACAGCGCTCCATCTAATTTGCCGTTCGTGGGAAATACATCAAGCCCTCTCCGCCTCCTTGATTATCAACAGATCGAATGCATCATGATTCGGGAAACCTTTTCTGTGTTAGCTAACCTTTTTCTTGAGACAAGCAATGTGGGAAAGGGCTCTCTTTGATAGCAGCCTTTCATCAACAGCGATTGGACTTAATGCCTATACAAGGCTGTTCATTTCGTACAGTAAAAAAAGTAGCACAGACCGTTTGTAATTCGCTTCCGTCTGCCCAAGATCTTTGCAGATCCCTCAAAACGTTTTTACCTTCAAAATTACATACTATACTATCGGATTAAAAAATATAGATACTCGAGTTTAGACTGCAATTAGAAATTAACCAGGATACCTAAAAACAAAACGAGTTACATCAAAATTTAGCTTATTCAATTCTGCGTTAATCTATACTAACCATTTTTCTTCGATTCTGCGTTAATCTATACTAACCATTTTTCTTCGAGTATGTCATATTTTTATCGTCGTGAGAACAAAAAAAAGGCCGTTTTTTTTAGTTTTGTACACAGCGATGTCCGTTGAACCGTGGAAACTTCGGGCTGTTACTGCAAGCCATAGCGTGCGGTGTTGTCACGTCTCACGTTCATCTTTACTCCGCTGAGTAAAAATCTGTATAAAATCGGTTTCTTAATGTGAATTGACAACGATAATGGAATTAGAAAAACACATGCAAAGAGCTTGAAAACAAGACCAATATTGTATTTGTAGAACTACCCCAATACTAAGAAAAAGTTGCTTCGCAAAATTGATAATGATGATGTTGTGACAGATTTTGAGAATTTGAAAATTAGGATTTGTGTTTGAAACCTTTCTGCCTGCACCATACTAAAAATTCATTACGATTGGACGATCCTTTTTTGATTTATAGAATTTCAGAAGAAGGATCGTTTGCAAAGGTACAAGAAACCGGCCCTCTTTTTGTTCTTATAAAAAACATAAAGCACCAGCATACATAAAACTTATATAAAATTCCATCGCTTATAAACACATAGGATGTAAGAGATAAATTAATGAAAATAGTCATGGACAATTTGCATGGCTATACTCATGGATCCCACTGTTCTACTACAACTCACGTTGGTTGTCGATGAGTAATGTCACCTCCCGTATTTTTTTAACAGAGGCAGAAACTGCACTGGTACGGTAGGAAAAAACTATACAAATGTTGAAAACCTAATTGATAGTGACTTTGTATAGAAATAGGCACACCTTTATGATATTTGACACAAACTGGTATCTCTACAAGTTTCATACAAGGGAATCCTGCAACTATGAGACAGTGTCAGCTTTCAAATAGAAGTTGCTGCTTTGTAAGATGAAGATTAAAGATGAAATCAGTGATGATTGATTTCGTACATTGAAGAAAAAGAAACTACAGTTAAATGAGGAAATCCAAACATTGTTCTACGCCTGCTTTTAACATCTATTATAATCCAGTGGCGTAGCATGAGCATTTCAGGTGGGAACGCCAAGTCCAAAGGAAGACTACGCCTTTGTTTGTCTAATTGTTTACTTATGGGATTATGACGTTTTTTAAGCACTTGATGCGAAATATACGAACATTAAACGTCTCATTGCTTCGATAAAACACAAACGCGACCTGGGATAAAGAAATAAGAAACAACTTACAATTTTTCGATTTCAGGCTTCAGCCATATTATTTCAGTAGTGGTCCTGATAATTTTTTCACCTCATTCTTTATTGATATTTTTTCTTTCCAGAATCGAATAGAAGTTGACATAATTTCTACAAAGTTTTATATTAACAAATTTGAATAGTTTTTTACAATATTGTCTGATTTTAACTTATTATTGGATAATTTGGAATAAAATAGGTTTAAAAAAATCGCTACTATGTTGGGATATGGTTTGCTATGGTGAACAATAGATGGCTCTGGACTTATGAGTATTTTTCTAACATTTTTCTTTATTGTTTCTCAATGTTTTACTGTGGTGGAAATTAGTTAATATCTTGATCTTTTTTTACAGAATTTAGAATTTTATTTGAAATTGAGAAGATGAACCGCACGTAGGAAGATAACAAAGTTTAATTTATAATTGCCGTAAAAAAAATGTATGTAATTTCCTTTTATAGAAGTAATAAGAAAGCTAACTGTTTCTTACCAAATGGCTCCCATATCAATATTATTTGCATGATATTGATATAGGATTAATCGCCTAAGTATTGTCTATTTGAAAGTACCATTCCATTGTGCTTTGTTGCCTGAAGTTAGCCGGCTTCCGATAAACACGATCCATGCATATTTAAAAGCTAGCAAATGAGATGCCTCACTATGCAACAAAGGTTTGGAAGACTGGTATTTTATAGGTTCTTATAATTAGGTTGTTCAACTTAGAACACCTTACGCCAGTGGTTCCCAAAATGTGCCCCGCGACGCCCTGGAGCGCCGCGAAATGTTCCAGTATTTACACTGTAATGGCACTTACTTGCTAGTCTACACATGGTTTTAGATAAGATTGTTCCAAATATGTGCTTATTTAGTACCTTTACATGTAAAATATTTCTGAATTTGAAATGTGTATTTTTTAAACTTAAGGCAAGCAACCTAACCACAGGAACTGAGCTTTTCAAGTGTTCTATAGGCTTACATTCTGACTTGGGCGCCGCGGGAAAATCTTGAAACACTACGGGCGCCGTGAAACAAAAAAGTTTGGGAATCTCTGTCTTACGCCATTCGGAGTCTCTTGCCCAAAAGATAGTACATGTGTAGCAAAACTATATTTTGTTCCTCTCAGCACATCCAGTTAATGACGAAAGTCATTAAAAAACCTACCAGAATCATAAGCTCTTCTAGCAAAATAGTAGAAGCATTATTATTATGGATGATCTAACTATTGATTGATTTGGTTTAAATTACTTCGCTTTTCTGCCACTTTTGGCTAATCGCGTAGACGAATATTATAAGTGATGATATTGAAGTAATACTCACAAAGAATACCCATGCTAACCATTCCGCCACAGTACCGATTAGTAATTCAGACTACTGTCTGACATACATCACGTTGCGTCATAAAAGAACCTTATTTAGTTCTAAATTATATAACCTTCTCCACTCACCTGTCTCCTCATTCCTTTTAGGTCCAAATATTTTCCTAACAATCTTATTTTCAAATACTCTCAATTTATGTTCCTCTTTCAATGTAAGGGACCAAGTTTCACATCCATATAATAATTCAGGCAAAATTACTGTTTTGTATATTCTAACTTTTAGATTCTTAGATATTAAACGAGAAGACAAAAGTTTATGAAGACAAAAGTAACATGTTCCCTGAATTATGTCTGCTTTTAATTTCCCCTTTAATATAATTTTAATTTGTTTGTATTACTCCAAAGTACTTGAATTTGGAAACTGGTTCAAACGAGTTGTAATCAATAATTAGATTTTGATTATTACCTAACACTTGGATTCGGCGCGTAAGAATAGAGTAAGGTGGGGTAAGACTGCGCGGCGGGTAAGACTGCGCACCGGTTTTTCGAGGTGAAAATCACACACAGTTGGCACCACTGCCCCACCGTTACTTCGTCCAAGATGGTAGCTAGCTGTGGATAGTGGTGAAGATACGTTTGAAATTCGTTGTGCTGAGAGAGGCAAGTGAAAATATTTTGAGGGTGTTTGCTATTTATTTTGGTACTACGTGTTTTGAGTACTACGTCACTGTGAATGTATACAATATTACGATGTTGATGGATAGAAGAAGCTGTGTTAATGCCGAGTCCACCTGCGTATTAGTTTCCATTGCTTTGTGCAATGGCTGGGCAGCAGCACGTGATTTGTTCAGGAATGCAGGACGGGGCACGACTGCGCACGTGCGCAGTTTTACCCCACAAGTGTGTGGTTTGCAGGTGCAAGTGTGTGGCTTGCAAGGCCCAGCCATTAGATAGATCATGTTTTGGTCCACTGAAGTCGTTTCATTCATCTGAGTGTGATAAGTGGATGAGTAACCATCCGGGTCGTCCAATCACAGTTTTCCAAGTGGCATCCATTTTTACAAAGGCATATGGGAAGGCAGCTACAGTTGGGAATGCCATGAAGGGCTTTGAAGTGACTGGATTATGCCCTTTCAATCAAGACATCTTCACTGAGGACGAGTTTCTTCCCTCTACTGTGACAAATGTATCAGCTCCAACTCCAGGTGAGCAGTCTTCAACAAGTGGAGTTAACAATACTGGACCATCCACCAATGACGTGCCACAGCAGGCAAATGTGGCTCATGCATCAGCTGAAACTCCAGGTGAGCAGCCTTCAACAAGTGGAGTTAACAATACTGGACCATCCACCAACGACGTGCCACAGCAGGCAAATGTGGCTCATGCATCAGCTGAAACTCCAGGTGAGCAGCCTTCAACAAGTGGGGTTAACAATACTGGATCATACGGGCACATTTCCGTTAACCAGATATCACCACTTCCACGTGCAGAGCATATTCAGCACCGCCGACGAAAGGGAAGGCAGTCTCAGGTGTTAACTGGATCTCCATTCAAAGTCAACTTGGAAGCCTCCTTGGCTGAGAAGAGTAAGAAGAAAGTTCAGGGGAAACAGAAACGGAACATCATTGTTGAAGCAATGTAGCAAGCAGAAAACGCCAGAAGAAAGAGTACAATTGCCCAGGTTGTAATGAGAAGTACAGCGATCCTCCAGTAGAGGATTGGATCCAGTGTTCCATATGTGACGAGTGGTGGCATGAAAATTGCACCTCGTATGAAAGAGGAACCTTTATTTGTGATTTGTGTTAGCGATTCCTAACCCAAGTGAAGGACGAGAATAGTATCCCATATGATAGAAGAGCTTTTTTAGGCGATTTGTGTTTCTTTTTATACAAATATGACTCTGTGTAGAAAGTGCGCATTCTTACCCGAACTTGATCGCAGTCTTACCCCGCGGTGCGGGTAAGACTACGCATTTGCATGGTCACGGTTTTGTAATTGTTTCATGCAGAAATAGTGTTCATTCAGCTTTCGGAAATTTACTGTGAGTTAGCAAAGGATAGTGCAATGTGTATTGCTTTTTTCATGTGTGTCTGAAGTTTCATAGCTTGAATATAAAATTATGAACTCAAACTGCGCAGTCTTGCCCCATCTTACTCTATATTTAGTTTTCTCTTTGCTAACTTCCATACCTATCTCTTTAGCTGCTTTGAAAATTATTTTAGCATTATTCTTAATTGTATTTATATCATCCCCTAATAAGTCTACATCATCTGCATATGCTAACAACTGAGTAACACCATTTAATTTTAGTCCTTCCTTAGTTTCTTTTACCTTCCTAACAGCATATTCTAAGGCAAAATTAAAGAGCAATGGAGATAATGCATCTCCTTGTTTTAACCCATCATGAATTGTAAATTTGTCAGACACATTAATATCCACACGAATTTTACTTTCTGTTTCACTGGTGCATACTTTTATCATATTGACAAGCTTCTTAGGTATTCCAAACTCGACTAATATATTATATAATTTATCTCTTTTGACCAAATCATATGTTTTTTTTTAAAATCAATGAATAGCTGTTGGACACTTTGATTATATTCCCACTTTTCCTCAAGTGTCTGTCTGATGAGAAAAAAAATGATCTGTAGTTGATCTGTTACGTTTAAATCCACATTGATAATCATCTATAATCTCATTAGCATATGGGGTTAGTCTTGTTAAAATAATGTTACATAATATTTTATATGTTGTTGAGAGTAGAGAAATTCCACTGTAATTATTGCAGTTCATTTTATCACCTTTCTTAAACACAGGAACAATTATGGATACTTTCCACTGTTGAGGGATTTCCTCTTTATTCCATATTAAACAAATTAATTTATGAATTTGACATATTAAGGAATTTCCACCATATTTAATTAACTCAGCTGGTATTAAATCAATGCCAGGTGCTTTGTTATTCTTTAGTCTTTTAATAACTTCAGTCAAGTTAGGTTCTGGAACTAAAGGTTCTGCTGTATGCACTTCATTTACTTCTGATTTATCTCCTACATGAACATTTAAAAGGTCATTAAAGTAGTTCTTCCATCTATTTAGAATATCACTTGGGTCAGCTAGAAAATCACCGTCTTTATCTTTTATCAAGTTTACTTTAGGTTGCCACCCCTTTCTAAATTCATTTACACCTTTATATAAATCTCTGATATTTTTGTTTTTGCTCTTTGTTTCAATTTCGTTAATTTTGCTTTTCAAGTAATCTCTTTTTTTTACTTCCAAATGTGCGGTTAACTTCTCGCTTTATTCTATTATAATTGTTTAGATTTGTATTATCAGAGTTATTTAACCACCTAAGTCTAGCCTGATTTCTTATTTCTATTAGATTATGACATTCATTATCAAACCATGGCTTACTTTTTCTTGGTTTATGGTATATATATTTTCTTTAGCTGCTGATTCTATCGAATTACGTATATGCTCCCAATTCTTATTTACGTCTGTTTCATTTATATTTTCATCATCATTTAAGTCCTGCAAAACATCAAATCTCTTTGACAGTTTAATTTGGTAATCTTTCTTAATTCTTTCATCAGCAAATTTTCCTGTATCAAATTTTAGAACTTTTAGATTTTGTTGCTTATGATTTATCACTGCGAATCTTTCTCTTAATTTAGCAATTACTAAATAATGGCCACTGGTACAGTCAGCACCTCTATGTGTACGAACGTCAATTATACTAGTATGCCTTCTCTTATCAATGAGAATATGATTTATCTGATTATGAGTTTTACCATCTGGAGAAGACCAGGTATATTTATTGACATATTTATGATACATTATTCAAAAAGTATTCACTATATATTTGGAAAGATATAATCTCCTGTTCAAAATGTATCCTTTTCATTTTTCTTCCTTCTTCTGAGGTAGACATATTCAACTGTGTTAACCATTGAGAATAATGCTTCTCATAGTAATTTTTTTAAAACTTCCTGCATAATAACCTGATAAAAAGTTTTTGAACTGAGTCTACTTTTTGAAGGTGATTCGTGGCTGACTAAAACCATAATCCATTAGCATATTCAAGAATAGGACAAACTATTGTCTTATACAGGTATATTAAGGTATCTTCTTTTTTAAGAACTTTTTATGAGAAAAATATATAACCAATCTTTTTTGCAAATTTCTTCAATGTGTTCACCAAGTATGAGAGAGGAGTCTATTAATGTTCCCAAATCTCTATGTCTATCGCACACTTGCATTTTACTTTGATTAATGTAATAATAATATTCATAATAATAACAACATCAAATTTGAAATATAATAAGAGTAAAGTGCTCCCCTGTGCTTCGCACCACGCCTTGAAGGCATATAGGGGATGTGGAGTTAGGACCGCACACTTTCTTGATCTCGGCCGAAGGTGGAGGTGATGTAATCAGCACCACGACCCTGGCCGCCTATAACCCCAGAGTTTTCTCCAGGTACCCACTTTATACGACGCTCGGTGGGCGTCGGAGCCGCTTGAACAGGTGGGAAAAATTCCGGTTCTCCCCCGACGGATATGGAACTCGGGTCCCTCGCATGGTAGACAGACGCCGTAATTATTAGTTTAAATAGTTATTATTGTATAATAACAATGATATCCATAATAATATTTTTTTATTTTTTCTATTCAACTTTTATCATTGGCCTGGCCACCATACCCCTACAAAAAATTCTGGCGACGCCCATGTTTATGCTCTTTCCCCAGTTTTCCTAGAACTGTGTTTGTGTCAACAAACCCTTCTGCGGGAAAAAGGCACTAATCTGCTCCGAGACAAAACTCCAGCAGGTTTTTTTTTCCCTTTATTTTCTTTCGGTGGATGAATCGAATTCGCGAATCCAACCAGCTGGGGAGGCAGATGCTCACCCCGTCTACCTCAGCAGCGGCAGCTGATCTCGTAGAGAAGCGAGTCGTGGGAACGACGGTGGAGCTCCTGTCACACAGTCGACCAGCACGCGCAGGCGCAATACGCACCCCGCGCCGGCGTTTGCCAAGCAGCGTTGCCAGCCCCTCGACCAGCAAATGTGCTGGTAGCGGGGGAAAATATCCCCGAATAACTTTCGTTGGGTTTCAATTGTTCATCGCTTCCTATTTTCTCAAATTAAATCACGACACCGAGAATGGTTGAGAAATCAATAAAATATTGATACAGGATAGAAAGATATTTATTTAGCGGCATGGAAATGTATTTATTCATTAAGAAAACACAAGGCAACTCACGAAATTTTAAACTATAAATTGAAAAGTTCTGAAAAATTAATAAAGCTTTCAAATATTCACAAATTGAAAAACAAGAGAATGAAGATTATTAACATTATGTTACATGGTACTAACATAATTAATTATAGGGTTGTAAGGAGTGACGTGCCCACGATTTTCGAAAAGGGGTAAGTGTCCTTTTTTTGATAATCAGTCTTCATCTTGCCATCTTTCGCTGTCCTTGACGTTCTTCTTTTAGGAATTCTGGGCCGAAGGAGGGGGCATGACCCCCAACCACCCTCCCCTTTGGGCATGTGTTTCCTGTAAATCTCACTTCGACGTAGTATATCCTGCCTCCCTCATTGTGTAGTGGTAAAATTGCGTCGCCGTAATAAAGGAATCCCGGGTTCGATACCCGGAGGAGGCACATATAATGGTTCGGATCCCTTAACTGTAGTTCTAAACCCGATTACCCTTTCTGTGCATAAAGTGGTTTAAGAAATAAACTCAAAGAAAGAAATAGCCACCCTTGTGGAATCAGAATTTTTTTAGGGCTCTTTTTTCGTTTACATAAATTTTAGTTTTGATCTATTGGATTTACCTCTCTCGTCGGACTGTTTTCTATTTAAATATTTCATTGAAATTTTCTTTCTAAGTTCCATCACTGAGAACTAGCCAAAAAATGGAACATTTTCATTTAACCGGGAAAGATCACCATTGTAGTGTACCAAATGTGCAAGAGTTACGACAATTTTTTCAGCTGGAAATACAAGTATTTGCATATATTCTATGAGCCAATGAGAATTTAGGGAGACTCGTCAATGCATTTAATTAAATCACACGTGGTAGGAATATTGCAGTCATGGTGATGAAACGATCGGTTGAAATAAAATGAAAATTTAAAAAACGCAGGACTCAACACAAATCCCTTCAGAGGGTTAAATTGGCTGTGAGTCCAGACGCCAGAGCCTCGTTAGTCTGCAAGAATGCAGACCAAGATGCACAATGTTTGTTTTTGTTTGTATTAAATAAATACATACAGTAAAACCTCGTTAATCCGGACCCCGATAAGCCGGACTTTGCTTAATTCGGACAGGCAAGAGGCCAAAAAGAAGAAGAAAAAAAGCAGAATGCAAGGTTTTAAGTGACTAGAAGTCAACAAGATAACTTCCCAAAGAAAAGGCAGTCAATCACTGATGAAATTCTGTTTCCCGCAGACTTTGTACTATACTGTATACTGCATTTAGGCCTATGCCCTTTAAATACACCATAATAAACGTGTTTTGTTGCTATAAACGGAGTTTTAATGCAGTTTCTACTGTTCTTTTAGGTTATTTCAGTTAATCTGGACTTTCGTTAAACCGGTCATTTCGTTAACCCCGCATTAATCCGGATTAACGAGGTTTTACTGTATATGTAAAACATGGTAATGTGTTTTATTGGAGGAAGGTGGAATGTAGGAGGAGCAGGGTAAAAAAGAGGGGAGGCGTAGGGTGGAAAGAAGGGGTGTCAAAAATTTACCTCGCCCAGGTCAAAATTTTATCTTGAGCCCACCTGTCTAAGCCTGGCTGAACCAAAATATTGATACTACGACAAAAACAATGCCTGATTTGTGTTCAGCAGGTCGAAATCTACAATAAGAATTCATCAAAGAAGCAATAAGCAAAATCTTGTTTACCAGTGTTATAATGAGGGGGTTGGAAACGCTGCCGCCAATTCTCATTTCTCACACGTAGGTACTACGTCACAGAAACAGCTGACTGTCATTCAGGGGGTCTTCTTACGCCACACATCCTCTCTGTCCCCCCTCCCCCAGGCACTTGACGTAAGCGATGAATGAAGCAACTACCTCCATCCCCTCAGAGAGGGGTCCGACCGACCTGTTGCGAGTAGTGGGTCGCCCATCACACGCTGTTTGTTGCCAGAAGAATGGCGGATCTTTTCACACTTTACCTTCCTGCTTGTATCCTTCTTTCTTGATCTATTTCGCGATTGTTCCTTTTCGATCGCGATGGTAGTGAGATAGCGGCCGCAAGTCAGTGATGTGCCGTAGACTATACTAAGTTTACGTCTACATGCGTTGTCTACACGTAATCTACGCGTACATTACATTGGGTTGTAGTTTACATAGACTACGTAGACAATCTAATGACATTTTCAACTATATTGGTTCCTAACGAAATGAAAAGAATCCCATTTACAACAAAATTTCTCTTCTCTTCTATTATCAACTATAGAAGATAAATAGTATGCAAAAAACAACAACAGATGGCAGTCGTGAGGCAAGAGTGGTCTTTTCGCCATAAAACACTAGAATATTTCCTATATTAGGTATTTTCCTAGGTGAGAAATTGTTCAAATTTGGAAGAAAGAATATGAAAAGTTCTTCTCACACATCATCAACTGATACGCAGTATAATTTTCTTTAAATTCCACGGCGCCCTTTGCTAAGTTATCACCTTTCGCCATGTTGTTTACATAGATTACGTCATCTACGTGTATAAAATAGTCTACGTGTAGAGTGTAGACTATCGTTGTTTACGCGTAGACGCACATCACTGCCGCAAGTTATGAATTGAAATTAGAACGACACAGCAGTTTGTAAAAAAAAGAAAGGATGCTGGTACTATAGTCGAGTATTGTTTAATAACAAATGCAAAGCTTGTGAAAATAGCTTCCGAATCAACCTTAACTCACTATGTGACTTATTCAAACATGTTACGTAACTCTTTTTCTGTTTATTCCTTTCTCACTCTATCTCTCTCTTTCTCAGTCATTCTATCTCTTTTTCTCTTCTCCTTCTCTCTTCTTTCTTCCCTTTTCTATCCCTTCTCTCTTTCTCTCTCTGTCCTCTTCTACTTCTTTTCTTTCCCTTCTCTCACTTCCGTTCTATTTATTTTCTTTCACTTCTCTCTCTCTCTCTCTTTTCTTTCTCTTTTTCATTCCCTTCTCTCTCTCTTTCTCCATTTTCCTCTTCTTTTCCTTCTCTCTCTATTCTTTCCCTTTTGTTTTTCTTCTCTCTCTATTGCCTTCCCTTTTCTTACCCTTCTCTCTCTATTGCCTTCCCTTTTCTTTCCCTTCTCTCTCTATTTCCTTCCCTTTTCTTACCCTTCTCTCTCTATTGCCTTCCCTTTTCTTTCCCTTCTCTCTCTATTTCCTTCCCTTTTCTTTCCCTTCTCTTTCCCTTCTCTCTCACTTTCTCTCTATTTACTTCCCTTTTCTTTCCCTTCTCTCTATATTTCCTTTCCTTTTCTTTCCCCTCTTTCTATTTCCTTCCCTTTTCTCTCCCTTCTCTCTATTTCCTTCCATTTTCTTTCCCTTCTCTCTCTATTTCCTTTCCTTTTCTTTCCCTTCTCTCTATTTCCTTTACTTTTCTTTCCCTTCTCTCTCTATTTCCTTGCCTTTTCTTTCCCTTCTCTGTCTATTGCCTTCCCTTTTCTTTCCCTTCGCTCTCTATTTCCTTCCCTTTTCTTACCCTTCTCTCTCTATTGCCTTCCCTTTTCTTTCCCTTCTCTCTCTATTCCCTCCCCTTTTCTTTCCCTTCTCTCTCTATTGCCTTCCCTTTTCTTACCCTTCTCTCTCTATTGCCTTCCCTTTTCTTTCCCTTCTCTCTCTATTCCCTCCCCTTTTCTTTCCCTTCTCTCTCTATTGCCTTCCCTTTTCTTACCCTTCTCTCTCTATTGCCTTCCCTTTTCTTTCCCTTCTCTCTCTATTTCCTTCACTTTTCTTTCCTTTCTCTCTCTATTTCCTTCCCTTTGCTTTCCCTTCTCTCTCTATTCCCTCCCCTTTTCTTTCCCTTCTCTCTCTATTTCCTTCCCTTTTCTTTCCCTTCTCTGTCTATGTCCTTCCCTTTTCTTTCCCTTCTCTCTCTCTCTCTCTGTCCATTCCCTTCCCTTTTCTTTCCATTCTCTCTCTTTCTCTCCACTCTCTCCTTCTCTCTTTATGTTCTCTGCAAAAACGACTTTGACATGGTTTGGATTTCCAGTGGAGACGTACGTAGATACTTTAAATTAACTGTGCATATAGCAGAGTTGTTATAGGTCGAAGAATTTTAAATAAATTCAATTCCGGTTCAAGAGAGAAAATCAGCAAGCCTTAATGAGTTCTGGACCGTAAAGAACCTTTTTATCTGAAAAGCATTTCAATTCGGTCTAGGAACCCTTTTTTAGGATCAATTTAAATACGGTCCAGGAACCTTTTTTCCAGGATCAATTTAACTACGGTTTAAGAACTTTGTTTCCAGAATCAGTTTAAATAGGGTCCAAATTCCGTATTGAAATGAAACAATGCGCAACTTGGATCTTAAATTGTGCGAGAAAAAAAGGTTCTAGTCCTATTGAAGAACCCAATAGACTATATTATGTTCTTGGACCTTCAACAACCCTGCTTCTCATTACGGACCTGACGAAAAACAATTATCCACTTGTGAGAATGAAAGGCTAATCCGGGTGCTGGATGTCTCGAGAATCTAAGGAACAAGGTCGTGCATAACGGTAGAAATGGGCGAAACGCAAACGCTGCAGTCGCGTTACCCCTCTCCATGTAGCCCCATTCTCTCGCGCGTGTTCCTTCCCTTGGTTGAGACCTCTCGAGTCACTACTTGCGCAGAGACTTGTTTTCGTTCGCTTGCTTGTTGCCTTCGTTGAAAAAGAACGTTTGAATAGCCATCCCATCGTGCTGCAATGTAAAGCTTAGGGCAACCAAGTGACGAACGAAATTCTTTAGGGACACGTCAGAGAAACGTTTGGCAATCAACAGCCCCATTTGCTCCTAATTCCCTTGCATAAAGGACAATTTCCCTTGATGTAGCAACACTGCCCGTCCCTGTTGTGATAGCTGCTGGCGACACAGCAGCCTCACGTAACCTTATCGACGGTTCCTATTGGCTGTGGTTCCTGGATCGGATGTCGGAGCGCGACACCTGACGGGTTTGTTTGAACTCACTGTAACGTCACACTAATATGGTGCGTTATGTAACACTTCGACAAGGGAAGTTTTTGAACGTGGCCCACGAGAGAACAACAACAACAGAACGTACTCGCGGACCGGCTTAGAAAGCAACTTATAATCGGTCAACCCTGGTTCAGGAATTGTAAATACATTCAATCCCAGACTGGGAGAGAAAATCAGCAAACGTAAATGAGTTCTAAACAGTATGGAACCTTTTCATATTTAAAGCATTTCAATTCGATCCAGGAACCCTTTTACCGGATCAATTTACGGTCCAGGAACCTTTCTTCCAGGATCAATTTAAATTCGGTCCAGTAACTTTTTTCCCGGAAGAATTTAAATTCGGTCCAAGAACTTTTTCCCTCATCAATTTAAATACGGTCCAGGAACCTTTTTCAGGATCAATTAAAATACGGTCCAGTAACTTTTTCCCCGGAAGAATTTAAATTCGGTCCAGGAACCTTTTTTCCCGGAAGAATTTAAATTCGGTCCAGGAACTTTTTCCCTGATGAATTTAAATTCCGTCCAGTAACTTTTTCCCGGATGAATTTAAATTCGGTCCAGTAACTTTTCCCGGAAGAATTTAAATTCGGTCCAGGAACCTTTTTTCCCGGAAAAATTTAAATTCGGTCCAGGAACTTTTTCCCTGATGAATTTAAATTCGGTCCAGTAACTTTTTCCCAAATGAATTTAAATTCGGTCCAGTAACTTTTCCCGGAAGAATTTAAATTCGGTCCAGGAACCTTTTTTCCCGGAAGAATTTAAATTCGGTCCAGGAACTTTTTTCCCGCATCAATTTAAATACGGTCCAGGAACCTTTTTTCAGGATGAATTTAAATTCGGTCCAGGAACATTTTTTCAATGTAACAAAACGCAACTTATACCGAATTTAAATTGTGCGAGAAAAAAAGATTCCGGTCCTGAGGCGGGACCCTTTAGTATTTATGGGCTCATGGACATTTAACAACCCTGCCATAAAGTGGACTTCAATTTTTCTTTCTTTTTATTAGACTTGTAACGTGAATCACATAAAGTGGGAGATCTTTCATCAACCCCCGTACCTCGCGTTTTTGGACTTTCATCTCTTTCTTCAGCTGAGAGCACCTCTGCGGTAGAGACGGTTGCAGTTGATTGTCGGCGACACACATGGCATGAAAAACGGTGGTGATTATGTCGAAAAGTAGGCTATGAGCCAATCTAACTGTGTGTGCTGCTATTCTCGTTTTACCTTTTGGTTAATCGGAACATACTTTCTGGTCGTGCCTCGTACAATGCCATAATGGCGTTACATTGTCTTGAGCATTGTTGAACGCTTGCTTAGGTTTCTAAGGAACAGGATCAGCATTTCTGGAAACTGACAAGAGAAACTGTAGAGAGATAGAAATGGAGGAAGACGACGAAGACCTGGATTTTGATGGTCGACCGATTGAGTATCAATATTTTGCATTCCGAAGAAAAGTGCCTAAGGTATGCCGATAACATTTTATACATAACTAAGTCTCTAGCCTTCTTAAACCCGAAGGCTGCAGCAACACAAGCCTTCCACCTGTCCCTCTCCTGGGCAAGATCAATCCAATCTTTTCCATCCTTACCGATTTCCTTTAGGTCAATCTCAACATTATCCCTCCACTTTCCTACAGGTCTCCTACCATCAGGTTTCCCAACAAGAATCTTGTAAACTCTTCACATTCGTGCCACATGGCCTGCCCACCTAAGTCTTCTTCATTTAATGATTATAATAATATCTGTACAGCAATACAAATTGTGTAGTTCTAAATTATGTAACCTTCTCCACTCACCTGTATCCTCATCCCTTTTAAGTCCAAATATTTTCGGTAACAGTTTCATACATCTGAGACACATTTCTTCATTTTTACACAAGAAACTAATTACGGAAAGGTTTGCAACGTTCGTCGAGGTATTTTCTTTCATCGTGAAATATATTTAACCGGGAAATCATGTATGTTACCGACGCAAAATTGCAATTGCTTTCATTTTCTTGTCCTACGACAACCGGATGCTGCGTACGTTTGATGACGTAAGCCCCTGTCAGTGTTTGAAACCCCCCTTTTTTTACTATGCTTGCCTAACGTAACCAAACCTAACCTAACCTTATGGGAAATGGTTCGTGGGGCTATCCGTGAATGGAAACACTGCATGCCCACTACGGTAGTCAAAATTTGCTCGCCATATTCTGTGTTATGGAAGCGAAAAAAGGAGTCAAACTCTCTATGTGAACAATTGTGGGGTTTTTCCCTGTAAAAAGCATAATGGCATCTTGAACTATGTTCCGCAATACACAATTGGTAAGTACGAACCATGTGAAACACAAAATATCCGAATTTAATGTGTCTCGGATCTATGAAACTGTTACCATAGAGAAATATCTCACCGACGCAAAATTGCCTATTTTCCTAAGGATTTTATTTTCAAATAAAATAAAAAAAATATATAAGAAACCTTTTATACATAATAACATTTTTAATCAATTGACGTTTGAGAACTTCTTGTTCATAAGTTATTAGTAGTCAAGAATATTATATTGATCACAGTATAATATCGAAATTAGTAACAGTATCTTCACGGTAGAATAGCAAAATGTTTATATTCAAAATGTGGTTACCCCAATAACGCACCATAAAAGCTAACATGATAACTAGAGCCCGGAAGTTCAGGCATTTATTTTCGTTAAAATAGGCAGGCAAAAAGGCATTTATAATGTGGAAAATAGGCACTAAAAATGAAAAAAGGCAAAATAAACCGATAAAAAGGCACATTTGGAAGTCGCTTACTTTTATCTATAATTTCTAGCAAAATGTTAAAATCTACATTGGGAAGAGCATTTCAATTTTCACCAAATTCACGCACGTAACCATGTAACTTAGCACTTAATGGCACACTAAATTTCGGCATGATGACAACTACACGATCATTTCCCTCCAAAGTGCAGAACTAAACTAAAGATAACTAACTAACTAACTCCCTAGCCTTCTTAAACCCGAAGGTTCATGGCTGCAGCAACACAGGCCTTCCATCTTTCCCTATCTTGAGCAAGTTCTATATACTCTTTTCCATCCCTACCGATTTCCCTTAGGTCCATCTCAACGTGGTCCATCCATCTTCGTCTTGGCCTTCCTACAGGTCTCTTACCATCAGGTTTCCCAACAAGAATCCTGTAAACTCCTCTTTCCTCTCCCATTCGTGCCACATAGCCTGCCCACCTAAGTCTTCTTCATTTAATGATTATAATAATATCTGTACAGCAATACAAATTATGTAGTTCTAAATTATGTAACCTTCTCCACTCATCTGTCTCCTCATCCCTTTTAGGTCCAAAGATTTTCCTAAGGATCTTATTTTCAAATACTCTCAATTTATGTTCCTCTTTCAATGTAAGGGACCAAGTTTCACATCCATATAATACTACAGGCAAAATTACTGTTTCGTATATTTTAACTTTTAGTTTCTCAGATATTAAACGAGAAGACAAAAGTTTATGAAGAGAGAAGTAACATGCATTTCCTGAATTAAGCCTACTTTTTATTTCCTCTTTAATATAATTTTCATTTGTTAATATTACTCCTAAGTATTTGAATTTGGAAACTGGTTCAAACGAGTTGTTATCAATAATTAGATTTTGATTATTACCTAACACTTGGTTTCGGCCTGTAAGCATATATTTAGTTTTTTCTTTGTTAACTTCCAAACCTATCTCTTTAGCAGTTTTGAATATTGAATATTTTAGCATTATTCTTAATTGTATTCACATCATCCCCTAATAAGTCTACATCATCTGCATATGCTAACAACTGAGTCACACCATTTAATTTTAGTCCTTCTTTAGTTTCATTTACCTTCCTAACAGCATATTCTAAGGCAAAATTAAAGAGCAATGGAGATAATGCATATCCTTGTTTTAACCCATCATGAATTGTAAATTTGTCAGACATATTAATACCCACACGAATTTTACTTTCTGTTTCACTGGTGCATATTTTTATCATACTAACAAGCTTCTTAGGTATTCCAAACTCTACTAATATATTATATAATTTATCTCTTTTGACCGAATCATATGCTTTTTTGAAATCAATGAATAGCTGATGGACATTTTGATTATATTCCCACTTTTTTTCAAGTGTCTGTCTGATGTGAAAAATTTGATCTGTAGTTGATCTGTTACGTTTAAATCCACATTGATAATCACCTATAATTTCATTAGCATATGGGGTTAGTCTTGTTAAAAGAATGTTAGATAATATTTTATATGTTGTTGAGAGTAGAGAAATTCCACGGTAATTATTGCAGTTTATTTTATCACCTTTTTTAAACACAGGAACAATTATGGATTCTTTCCACTGTTGAGGTATTTCTTCTTTATTCCATATTAAACAAATTAATTTATGAATTTGACATATTAATGAATTTCCACCATATTTAATAAACTCAGCTGGTATTAAATCAATGCCAGGTGCTTTGTTATTCTTTAGCCTTTTAATAGCATCTTTAACTTCAGTCAAGTTAGGTTCTGGAACTAAAGGTTCTGCTGTGTGGACTTCATTTACTTCTGATTTATCTTCTACATGAACATTTAAAAGGTCATTAAAGTAGTTCTTCCATCTATTTAGAATATCGCTTGGGTCAGCTAGAAAATCACCGTCTTTATCTTTTATCAAGTTTACTTTAGGTTGCCACCCCTTTCTAAACTCATTTACACCTTTATATAAATCTCTGATATTTTTATTTTTGCTGTTTGTTTCAATTTCGTTAATTTTGCTTTTCAAGTAATCTCTTTTTTTACTTCTAAACGTGCGGTTAACTTCTCGCTTTATTCTATTATAATTGTTTAGATTTGTATCATCAGAGTTATTTAACCACCTAAGTCTAGCCTGATTTCTTATTTCTATTAGATTATGACATTCATTATCAAACCATGGCTTACTTTTTCTCGGTTTATGGTATCCTATACTTTCTTTAGCTGCTGATTCTATTGCATTACGTATGTGCTCCCAATTCTTATTTACGTCTGTTTCATTTATATTTTCATCATCATTTAAATCCTGCAAAACATCAAATCTATTTGACAGTTTAATTTGGTAATCTTTCTTAATTCTTTCATCAGTAAACTTTCCTGTATCAAACTTTAGAACTTTTAGATTTTGTTGCTTATGATTTATCACTGAGAGTCTTTCTCTTAATTTAGCAATTACTAAATAATGGTCACTGGCACAGTCAGATAGAGAACTTGATTTTGGAATGCATGCAAAGGCCCTTGGGCATTAGTGCTGTTTCTTGTCAATAACGTCCTGACACGGACGCTTTACGTGATGACGTAATTGTGCAGATGTTCTGCAACAGGTTTTCAGCAGTCAATCATGCACAAGGAAATGTTAACCGAAAGGCAATATCCTAACTAAGCATGAACTTTTCTCTCACACTTTTCTCCTTCAGCAATGTTGAAAAATGCATGAGTTCAATATTACTTAAATAAGGCGAAAATTATTCACATATTAAACGGAAGAAAAATAAATGCCAACAACGTTTATTGGGAGAAAAATAATTTATATACACACTTTTTTTAAAAAAATGGTCCAATTTCATTGAAAAAGGCAAAAAAAGGCATTATAATTAAAAATTGGCAGTGGGGTCCCAAATAGGCAAAATAGGCAAAATGAAAAGGCTTCTAAAACATTCGAAACAACATAAAAAATGTATATCCGGAAAAAAATTATCAATATATCCAGTAGATAAAAAGAGGCATTTTGCCAAACTTCCGGGCTCTAATGATAACATTTAATATTTTTGTGCTTTAATTCTGTGGATATTTTGTTTAGTTTGTACGAATTTTGGAGTATATAATAAGCTATATTGATTTTTAAAATGTCTTTCTATGGAAATTATATTTCTGCAATATGTCTAAAAACATAGACTTTACTAGCAATAAGCATGATTTAAAGAAATGTTTTGTGCCTCATAGAGCATCTTGAAAATGTCCAATATTTGTTTTAATGTTGTTTTTTTTCTTACAAAATTTTTCACTGCTCACTTGTATGACTTTCATTTTCAAATATTGCTCTTGTGCGGTTCTGTATACATACACAGATAAATCGACATATACAGATTTAGTTTTAAACAAACACTTCTGGCAACGGGTATGCCGTAGGTACGGGAGGGTCATGGGGGGGGGAGGTCCTCCAGCCAAGGCAAAGAGGGCGCTGCTCGAGCAAAAATATATAAACTTCGAAAATGATCAACCTTATTAATATTAATGTAATTGTTACTTTGGAAACAAATAGGTATATTTTGTTCTCGATCTGATGACAATGCAATGGTTTCTGCAAGAGTCACATCAAGTTCATACTTATTAATTAAGTACAAGATTTCATGCGGTTTTATTCATGATAATTTTATATGTTGGTATCCAGTAGAAATTAGTGTCGTTTAATTGAAAGAGGTCAAAATCTGGAAATATATGTTTGATTGATTGATTGATTTACTTTATTTAATTCTCTTTTCTGCCACTTTTGGTTAATCGCGAAGATGAAGATGAGTGATGATATGATGAAATTGATGAATGGACACTCACAAACATCCATGCCCGGGACCCCTAGCATCGTAGAGCGTTGTGCTAACCACTCCGCCACGAGGGCCGACAAACGTGTTTGGTGTTTTTATGAAGTAATTATGAAGGTATGTAAAGAGTTGTACTGAGATACATGAACATATTCTTGGTTAATTGATGTCCATTATAAAATTATACCTGGCCATTGAGTTGTATTGCATTTCAACCAGATTTGCACCATTTCTAAAATGTTCCATTAGAATATCGGATCTCTCCATGCTGTAATTGTAATATGGAGTAACGTATTGTAAATTACGCAACAGAACCAAAGCCAAACTGCTTGGCGGAATGGTTAGCACATCGCGCTACGATGCTAGGTGTCCAGGGTTCCAATCCCGGGCTGGGCACGAGCGTTCTCTGTGAGTGTCCCATCAATTCCATCATAACATCCTCAACTTCGCGATTAACCAAAAGTGGCAGAAAAGCGAATTAAATAAAATCAATCAATCAATCAATCAATCAAAAGCTGACATGTAAATGTATAGACAAATATTTGTGTAGAGAACACAAATAATTGTTTCACCAACACAATACCGGACTATTAACATTTGTTTCACCAAGGGACGACGCTACAGGGGGTTAGGGTGAACTGAATCCCCCAAAACTGACCTGAGCCCCCTTGCAGCCCCCCCAGATTTTTACAGTAGCTACAGTAGACGCATTTGGACCGAAAATAAGAAAAACTACAAGTTTCCTTACTTAATATTTTCCATTATTAATGATTTCCCAAATTTGATACTAAATCGACATGATACTCTGCTGCCCACCTGGTAGGCGGAATATTCAGTGGTTGTGAGCTTATTCATAGGTTGGCGGTTCAAAAAGTGACGAAGAATATGCACACATACAGCTAAACGTATGTAATTATAATCACCTATGAATCGAATCAGTATTTTTAGAAACAGATTTAACTGATGCGAAAAGTGAATTTTTATAAGTGGTAGAACGTTGAACATTTAAAGAACCGTCCAGTTCTGTTCGTTAGTTCTTCATTCGAGTAGCAGCAATATTATTAGTGTTGGCAATGTGCTCTCATTCGTGTCATATGTGCTTATCGTTGAAAATATCCGAGACTGAGAAATACGACGTTAAGGAATAAACATATTTCTTAAATGCTAAGAATTGGAAATATTATAATTGAGCTTCCCACCTCGGTAGTCTAGTTGTAAGACTGCTGCCTTGTAACAAAATGGTCCCGGGTTCGATCCCTGGTTGAGGCACATTTCATTACGCCAGGGATCGAAATGGAAATTTTCACGAAACTGAACGCTTTCCTTTCGTTAACATGGTGTTGTTTCTCTTTCTATGTTCCGTTGTCTCTCATTACAGCGAAGAGATTAAAGATGACGCGTTGTATTGCAATTAATAATGGTTAATACAGTAAAACCTCGTTAATCCGGACAATGGGGGCGGGGATAAGTTGAATGGTTTAACGAAAGTCCGGATTAACTGATATAACCAAAAAGAACAGTAGAGAGTGCATTAAAACTCCGTTTATAGCAACAAAACACGTTTTTTATGGTGTATTTAAAGGGCATAGGCCTAAATACACTATACAGTACAGGAAAATGTAAAGCAATAGGACAACGCAGTGCTTCTAGCCACATTTAAAACCTTGCATTCTGTTTTTTTTGGCTGTCCGGAATAACCGAAGTCCGGCTTATCGAGGTCCGGATTAACGAGATTTTGCTGTATTAAACTTCACACTGAAAATAAAAATGTAGTAAAATATGTAAAAAAAAATAAACGTACCAGAACGGCCCGTTGCCATTTCTGGCGAAACAGAACGGAAAGGTTCCAGATATTCACGAACACCGGGACAATATTTATTTGCCATGGAAAAAAAATCGATTCTGCCCCCTCCCCCACAATTTGCTCCGAACGTTAGGTCCCAAGTTAGGACTATATTAGCCCCCGAAGAATTTGAAAAGGAAATCTCTACACCCCCTACTTATATCAGGCTCACGCCGTCACTGGTTTCCTATATCAAAACCATATCTATGTATATTGTAGTTGCAACCAGTGATGTGCCGTAGACTATAAGTTTACGTCTACATGCGTTGTCTACACGTAATCTACGCGTAGATTACATTGGGTTGTAGTTTACATAGACTACGTAGACAATCTAAAGTGCATTAAAATTAATTTTCAAGGGTTTCATGAAAGGGAAGTGACATTTTCAACTATATTGGTTCCTAACGAAATGAAAAGAATCCTATTTACAACAAAATTTCTCTTATCTTCTATCATCAACTATGGAGGAAGCTAAGTAGTATGCAAAAAACGACAACAGATGGCAGTCGTGAGGCAAGAGTGGTCTTTTTCTCAAAAACACTAGAATATTTCCTATATTAGGTTTCTTCCTAGGTGAGAAATTGTTCGAATTTGGAAGAAAGAGTATGAAAAGTTCTCCTCACACACCAGCAACTGATACGCAGCAAAATTTTCTTTTAATTCCACGGCGCCCTTTGCTAAGTTATCACCTTTTACATAAAAGATTACGTAATCTACGTGTATACAATAGTCTACGTGTAAAATGTAGACTATCGTTGTTTACGCGTAGACGCACATCACTGGTTGCAACCTAATTTTCACTGTCTTTTATCATTTAGAATTTTTGTAGGATTTCTTTTTTTTCTCAAAGTCGCACCCAGTCGCTTGCTTGTTGGCATGGCGACAGGAAGAACCGCGCCCCTCAGGCTACAATGGCTAGGGTTATTTTGTTGTTAGTTTTCTTATTTTTTTGGTGTATTGGTGTGTGTGTGTGTGTGTGCACGTTAGAGCCACTGGACAAGGCTAGAACACGGCAACACTGCAAGGACACAAGCAAGCTTCTGCGTCTTTTGGGGACGAAGGACACAACGAGATAGAGGTGACAGCAGTGAGGGAGTATGTGAGAAGGTCTGAAATAACTTGGTGCATGTGCGTACAGGGATGCAGAGCGGTGCTTTGGAGGAGACAAGTAGGTGAAGTGCGATTGGTGAACAGATGGCAGCACCGTACAGCGAGAGAAACTGTGTTTTGAACTACTTCCGTGTGTTTACTGAACAATACCTAAAACCACAATGTCGCCGGAATATCAGCCAGCCTAGGGGAAGTAAAAGGAATCCGTGACCTGGAGCCGTGACCAGTGTACCCTTCATCCCCTCCAACAACGGACCACAACCACCCCCTCAATCTAAAGTAGGAACAGTGTGTGTGAGGAAGTGCACCGCATAAGTGACGACAAAAGGTAAGACATCCCGACAAACATTAAACTACATAAGGGTTACACTCATTACTTATGTTTGTGTTGTATGTGCTATGCCGGAATATTTTCTTATAATCAATAATAAGCTTTACATGTTCAGAGCTAAGGTCCCGGGTTCGATACCCGATGGAGGCACATAGTGGTTCGGATCCCACTTTAAACTGTAGGTCCAGTCCCGATTAGCCTTACTGTGCATAAAGTGGACTCAAAACAACAAATCAATCAATGTTCAGAGCTAAATTCATGTTCTTCACATATTGCCCCCACAATATTATTCGCTAATTCTAAATGTTATATTTTCTACAACAGCATGTTTGAGAGTTTACTTAACTCCATCTATTGTGAAAATATCTAAATAAGCTTTAGTTTTATAATTGCACACAGATGGCAGCAGAATAAAGTAAAGGGACTTAAATGTTTCTTGACAAAATTTTCTCGTCAATGTTCACAAAAACAAACTATTAATTGCAACGCAAGTTGGTGTAACAAGTATTTTGATGCTAATTTTATGTCACTCCATTACGTAGATGTAGCGGTAATTATTTAGCATTAACTGCATGTGAAAACGTATATTTACAACGGAAAAGAAAATGCCTTTGTAGGTAGGAGTACTATGAGAAGTAATCGAAATTTGGAATGGCCTCATATTGGATTCCTCAAAGGGCATCCATCATTGGGTTTGTGGTGTAGGATTTGTTTGTTTTTACCTGGAGTTGCTTGGAATAACATATTATTATTACAGCTTCTTAAAACCTTATTGAAACTTATGACGATATACATTAACTTTAAAACAGACAATTCACCCGATATAACTTGTAGGAAGGAAACTATTAGCCCTGGTCTCGTGTTAGCAATTTGTAGATACTTCATGTGAATAATAAGGTCCGGATTGTTATGTAGCCAAAATACGCGAAATATGTACACACATACGTAGAATATATCACTGAAATGTGTATGAAATATATAAATATATTGAAACATTTAATGATATTCTTGATAGTCTTTTATTTTTTGCATCATTCGTATGCTTTTTTAAAATTCGAGTGCATATCTTGAAAATTCTGACAAGGTGACTACGTGAATTTCTGACCTGTAGTTACTGTTCGAAGAATAGTTATTAAAAACATGGTGGGAATAGATCAATGCACGCACGAAGCCTTTGTGAAATTAAGGTGACAAGTCGGTCACAATCAGTTCAAAAAAATTATCGATTTTTCGAAAAAGCAAACTTGATTGTACAGTGTCTCTCAAAAGTTTTAGGACAACGACATTTTAAACTAGGCAACCCAATTTACACAAAGCGTTGGTGGGTTGCGTGTAGAGTTAGGCTCAATTTCAGGGTTGCCACATGCACAATAGATATTTATAAAATACGCGAAAGAAATAAAAACAAAGACGTGAGAGAAAACGAAAGGTGACAAAAGAGAGGAAAAAGAGAGAGCGGAAGGAGAAGAAGAAAAGTAGAGGAGAGAAGAAATAGAGGATAGACGAGGAGAGGAGATGTAGTGAGGAAAATGGAAAAATATTCTAGGAGAGATGAGGAAAATGGAGCAAAGATGAGAGAAGAGGAGAGTGGAGAGTAAAGTAAAGGAGAGAAAAAGAGAAGAACGAAAAGAAGAGGAGAAGACTGCAGTGGAGTCTGAAATCTAAGACAGGAGAGGAGATACGAGGTGGAGATGAGTGGGATGGAGATAAGATGCGAGAAAAGTAGGGAAGGCGATATGAGATAAAAGCAGAGCGAGCAGAATGAGGTGAGAGGAGAAAGAGAAGAGAAGAACAGAAGGGACTGAAGAGAAGAGGTAGTTGCAGAAAATATCGTCTCAGCGTCATGAGTTGATGCATTGGTCAAATTATCGACATGAAACATTCAATAATATTTTGAAATGTATTAGATCGGCTCGAAATGCCTTTTGGCTTAGTTCAGAGCAAGATAAAGTCTTCCACGTAAGATCTTTGATTTTACCTGCGATTATACCACTAAAAACATGAATGTAATTTGAATATTTATAAGAATTATCCAATTTTTGTCCACTTCTCGGTTCGTCCCCCCCTCGTTAATTCCAAACTGAATCATTCCGTTTCACACGGCGTGGACAATGAACACAATGGGATAGGTCTAAAACTTACGAAAATTTTCCGCCACCGGAAGGGTTTGAACCTACGACCATCAGATTGACAGTCCTGGGCGGTAAACACTACCCTACAAGCTTTCGCTCCTAGAATTAAGTATAAGGAGCTGACCAATATGAAATGTAGATGCAACTCTCCTCCTACATGTAATGTGCAAAAGAATACTTGTTTGTAACAAAGAAAACTAAGGTAGTACGATTCGGCGAAAACATTTAATGGAGAATTGCACATGATGAAAACTTTTCAATCGATATTTGCGGAAGTTGCATTGAACTCGTGTGGGAAAGGGGTAAAATTAGTATGTCCTGAATTGCCACAAATATAAATAGTTATTTCATTAATATTTGTCAATGTATTTGAAGCAGTACACAATTATCGTTAGAGTATCATAATTCACGATCTTATACATGAAAATATCCCTTTGAATGTGTGTCAATTCATTTATTTGTTTATTTTTTATAAATTCCATATGCAGAACAATGTAGCCACTATACACTGCTATTACAAATAATGTTACCATGCTCTTGTTTAATATAAAAGGAGAATTAAAAAAAAGAACACCTAGTATGGAGGATCGAACCTCGGACCGCTGGCAGGCCAATCGAGAACTCTAACCACTACACCACGCCCTTACCTTCGATTTGAACAACAATTTTTAAGTATTCTGTCCCTCCAATATTGTAAATGTCGTTGGGTATACATGTAGTTGACCTTTTACTTTAATTTTGAATTGCTTTCTTGTAGTATAGCAGATATCTTCGAGAAATAATTTTCGAAGTGATGAAGAAAAACTAGAATATTGGTAGTTGCGAAAATGCGAGTTATTTCTTCTAACTTATTATTGTGATTAGACATTATTAATGGAAAATATCTAGAGGCTTGAACATTGCACGACGATGTTCTTTTCCTGAGATACTGCAACAGACGAAATGCTTGTTTACTGACGCAAGTGTCGTGTTCAGAACAGTCTTATGAAATGTAGTTGCTGTTGCGTAAGGTAACACGAAATAATTACACCGTTTGCGAACTACGAAACGTTAGACGTAAACAGGGGAAAATTTTATTCATAAAATCACTTCATATTTGACAGTATTAGTCAAGAGAGACTCGTGGGACACTGTGTTAAGGTGCTGGAGTAAATACTTCTTATTTTTCTTCCTCGATGAAGAACAATTTTTAAACTAGAGTAACAGGCGTTCTGCTCTTTTTTATTTCTTTTAAATTCTTCCACATTCCTTTCATTCATTCGGTTAAAAATAAATAAGAATATTGCTTGCATTTCTGTCATTGACTTAGACCAGGCCCATACGTAGGATTTCTTTGAGGGAGGGCCCAGACCCAAATATATATATATATATATATATATATATATATATATATATATAAGAGAGAGGGGCTGTTGCGCAAAGGATTATTATTATTATATTAGAGAGAGAGAGAGACAGATATTACAAAATAGTTCAAATAGTGCGAGCGCCATTGAAAAGTCATGATAGTTCTATGTTTAGAAAATAATATATTTATAAATTAAATGTTGCGTACTAAGAATTATTATTACAATAAAGAGCATGTCTAATTGTGTGTTAAGAATAAAGAGACATTGTCGCATCACGATTGCAGTTCGAAAAAGTCGGGACAGGGATTGAAAGTAACACACTGTCTGACTAAATCGCTGAATCGGACGTCTGGTAGCCTTGCATCAATGATTATAAAACTAAAACTACCCAATATTGTAGCCTGAAGACTTTTGCGCAAGGAACAGATTCATTTATGTAAGAACAAAATTGAAATTTTTACACATTTCTAATATCGACGATGTTATTTTCGTAGTTATTGATAGGTTCACATTTAAATATTTTTTCAGGGTTCGAGGGGGGCATGGCCCCCATGCCCCCCCCCCTGGGTACTGGCCTGACGTAGACAGTGAGAGAGAAATTTTGGAGAATCTTTCTATTAACTTTATTATTTACATCCACCTTATGCTCAGATAGGTTTATTGACAATCGTGAACTTTTCGTTTAATATATTTTTTTAAACGACGGTAGAATATTGGTCAAATTTCCTTTCGTGCTCTTTTGAGAGAATATATACTTCTACAATAGCAATCGCGTTCGGAAACGGTGAAAGAAAATGACTTGGTTTTCAAAGGCAGACAAGCTTGGTAACGTAGCTTGCTGGCGTTCAAAGTGACTCACTCACGCTATTCAAGGCCGCTTCTTATCGCAAAACGCACCCAGCAAGTTACAAGTGACCAGAGTCGAATTTGAAAGAGAATCTGAAGAATGATAGATTTCATCAGAGGCGGCTAGCTCAACATGCAATAGTTTAAGTCATAATTTCTGACAACCAAGAAACCTTATTCAATAAGTATTGGGATAGTAATACGTGTATCCGCTCCTTTTTAACAAAGTAAGCTCGAAGACAATCTGTATTCAATTTGTTTATATTCGCAAATTGGTCAAGCGGAGGTTGTTATAAGGAACTATTTCGTAGATGTTCATGTAACCGTTATAAAATTACAAATAAAGTATATTCACAAGCTTAGATATACTAACAACGAAGAAATAAATTCAGAGTTAAATTTCAAATGCATGTGTATAGAGTAATTCTAGAAGTACAGAGCTATATCAGAGTATTGAACTTCTTTTTTGCAGGATAACGTTTACAATATTCACGCGACAGAATAATTAAGAACTCCAAGGGAAACAAGCCTCTAGATATTTTCCATTAATAATGTCTAATCACAATAATAAGTTAGAAGAAATAACTCGCATTTTCGCAACTACCAATATTCTAGTTTTTCTTCATCACTTCGAAAATTATTTCTCGAAGATATCTGCTATACTACAAGAAAGCAATTCAAAATTAAAGTAAAAGGTCAACTACATGTATACCCAACGACATTTACAATATTGGAGGGACAGAATACTTAAAAATTGTTGTTCAAATCGAAGGTAAGGGCGTGGTGTAGTGGTTAGAGTTCTCGATTGGCCTGCCAGCGGTCCGAGGTTCGATCCTCCATACTAGGTGTTCTTTTTTTTTTAATTCTCCTTTTATATTAAACAAGAGCATGGTAACATTATTTGTAATAGCAGTGTATAGTGGCTACATTTTTCTGCATATGGAATTTATAAAAAATAAACAAATAAATGAATTGACACACATTCAAAGGGATATTTTCATGTATAAGATCGTGAATTATGATACTCTAACGATAATTGTGTACTGCTTCAAATACATTGACAAATATTAATGAAATAACTATTTATATTTGTGGCAATTCAGGACATACTAATTTTACCCCTTTCCCACACGAGTTCAATGCAACTTCCGCAAATATCGATTGAAAAGTTTTCATCATGTGCAATTCTCCATTAAATGTTTTCGCCGAGTCGTACTACCTTAGTTTTCTTTGTTACAAACAAGTATTCTTTTGCACATTACATGTAGGAGGAGAGTTGCATCTACGTTTCACATTGGTCAGCTCCTTATACTTAATTCTAGGAGCGAAAGCTTGTAGGGTAGTGTTTACCGCCCAGGACTGTCAATCTGATGGTCGTAGGTTCAAACCCTTCCGGTGGCGGAAAATTTTCGTAAGTTTTAGACCTATCCCATTGTGTTCATTGTCCACGCCGTGTGAAACGGAATGATTCAGTTTGGAATTAACAAGGGGGGGAGGGGAAATATTAAATTGCAAAGTCTCCATTTCAACGAACCGAGAAGTGGACGAAAATTGGATAATTCTTATAAATATTCAAATTACATTCATGTTTTTAGTGGTATAATCGCAGGTAAAATCAAAGATCTTACATGGAAGATTTTATCTTGCTCTGAACTAAGCCAAAAGGCATTTCGAACCGATCTAATACATTTCAAAATGTTATTGAATGTTTCATGTCGATAATTTGACCAATGCATCAACTCATGACGCTGAGACGATATTTTCTGCAACTACCTCTTCTCTTCAGTCCCTTATGTTCTTCTCTTCTCTTTCTCCTCTCACCTCATTCTGCTCGCTCTGCTTTTATCTCATATCGCCTTCCCTACTTTTCTCGCATCTTATCTCCATCCCACTCATCTCCACCTCGTATCTCTTCTCCTGTCTTAGATTTCCGACTCCACTGCACTCTTCTACTCTTCTTTTCGTTCTTCTCTTTTCTCTCCTTTACTTTACTCTCCACTCTCCTCTTATTTTCGTTCTTCTGTTTCTCTCTCCTTTACTTTACTCTCCACTCTCCTCTTCTCGTCTCCTCACTAAATCTCCTCTCCTCGTCTATCCTTTCTTTCTTCTCTCTTCTACTTTTCCTCTTCTCCTTTCGCTATCTCTTTTCCCTCTCCTTTGTCACCTTTCGTTTTCTCTCACGTCTTTGTTTTTATTTCTTTCGCGTATTTTATAAATATCTATTGTGCATGTGGCAACCCTGAAATTGAGCCTAACTCTACACGCAACCCACCAACGACTTGCGTAAATTGGGTTGCCTAGTTTAAAATGTCGTTGTCCTAAAACTTTTGAGAGACACTGTACAAACATATCTACATTACCCAATGAAAAATAGAGAAATGGGGCAATTGCCGAATTATGTGTAAAAATACAGTGCTTTCATTTGATTATTGTGCCGCTAGAATGCACACCTGTGTAGCGACTGGAAACGCACAGCTTGCCGGCGAAATTTCGCCAAGTTTATTTTCGACATGCACACTGCGGAACATTGCAATAGAGCTAACTTTGATGAAAAACTTGTAATCGAGAACAGATCCATGTCGTTGTTTTTGTGCGCGGTAAAGTGAAGTGACTGTGAAGCTACGTGAAGCGACGAATCGACAGTGTTGCAATATGCAAATATTAAACTCCAGAACTAGAACAATCCCTAAGTAAAAAAGTTTAGCATGGCGTGTGGGATGGAAATGCTGTAGCTACTAGCGCCGTGAAACGTTTCGACGGGAACTTGACGTGACAAAGCAATAGACCGCGGCTCAAGAAACTCACAGAGTGATTTACTAAACATTATCAAATTACTTTGTAGGATTACAATTTGTGTTTATATTGTAACATATTGAAATCTTATTGCTCGATTTACACATCGAGCAATAGTTCTTATTTCATGTTATGTAGTCAGGATTTTATTTTGAGGGGGGGTCATCCATTATCAGCACGAGCATTGCCAGAAATATTTGTAGAGGGGGGCAGGTCATTGATAATACTTGATTACTAGAAATAATAATGACAATACCACGGTTATAATTGTAATTTTACAATAATAACTATTATAAGTTATTAAAGTAAACCAATTTTAATCCAAATTTATTATTATTATTATTATTATTATATATATGGAAACACTTTGCTACTCCATCCACCATATGAGTGAATATCCAAAACAACTGTTGTCCATTATTTTTTTACATTTTGTAGGCCTACAGTTAGTGTACTGAAATTCATAGTTATTGTATTTTGTTATTAACTTTTACACATTCCATTCAAAGAAAAACTTTAAAAGTTAGGGGTAAATTTAACTCATCAAGTTTATATTGTGTGACCTCTCACAAGAAAACTATAAATTTTGGAAGATGTGGATTCATTTATACTTTGGATTAAATGCTAGAATAACCTAGTTCCTCTATTATACACTAAACGTTTTTCGATTCAATGTTTAATCCAACTAAGGAAGTAAAATTAATTACTACCACTATACACTATTTGTAGGTTTTCGGAGGGGAGCTGAAGCCCCCTTAGCCCTCCCCCTGGCTACGTGCCTGTAGCTACCCGTCATTATATTAAATTTATCTCAATCCAGAAACTGTATATGGGTTTATTGCTTATAAAGGAGCAAGTATCGTATATCAGGAAATGCGCATCGATTTCGTGTGTTCAGATTCTGACATTTTTTCATATCTGCCTATTGCAACACTAGCGCATAGATTTGGAATTCCTTTAAATGGTTAAATTCACCTCTTACCATCGTTTCGTCATCACGAGTTAAACAAGCGATTGATCTTTCTTGATCGGAACGTGGCACCTCTCTGTCTACCGTGAATATCAGTATGTGCTTTCATAAGGGGAATGTGTCGTGTTGAACAAGGATTTACATTCGCTTCTGTGTAGTTTGTTAAGGCGATAAGTTATAAACCGACAAGTGCTGTGCACTGATAAGTGTTATTAGTGGTGTTATAATGTCGCAACATAAGTATACTTCAGAATCTTTATGTACGATTCTTATGCGGAAACATAAGTGCAAGGAGGTCATTTCATTTGAAAAATGTGTGTCAGCACAAGGAAAACATTTCCAACATACGCAATTACTTTACTTCCGATTCTGAAATATTTTAATTAAAATAAATCTGTGCGCTTGAGTTGATCGGCTACGTACATCCGATTTCGTCGGCAAGCGGCGTTCTTCCAGCCGCTACACGGACCGTGTTTGAGCGGCACAATAAGCAGATGCTCTAAAACATAAGTATGTAATATGCCTCAAAATATGTAAAAATATATTTCATGAGATGGTTTGTAACATTATAATTCGCCTACATTTGACATGTAATTACATAAAAAATTGGCCCCTAGAGAGTAAATTAACGAGAGTTAAGGGCATTAATTTATTTTTCTTTATCTATTTGCAGGAAGGCAAAGAAAACTATGGCCTCCCCTTTCACCTGTACCTGGGATACGTCAAGGCGGTAAGTGAATGTCTTCTGACCAAAAAAATCCTGAGCATGTAATGTTAATTTGACACTATCCATTGTCAAGTTATAAGTTTACCCGTTCTAACATTGGTGGTAAAACAGGCAGCGACTGACCATCACCAGCTAAAAAAATATATATTATTATTATTTCGAGAGAGTGTCTATTTTCTTGTCTTCGGGTGAACACATT
The DNA here is from genome assembly GCF_977018435.1 of Lepisma saccharinum. Taxonomy (NCBI): domain Eukaryota; kingdom Metazoa; phylum Arthropoda; class Insecta; order Zygentoma; family Lepismatidae; genus Lepisma; species Lepisma saccharinum. Next base: position 56,102,136 of record NC_139251.1, on the reverse strand, counting down.
TCTCCTTGCCGATTTGTTGGGGGTCGAACCTACCACTAAGGGGAACATATTTCAAGGGAGGGGGTGAAGCAACACCTCATCATTTCAGACGAGGTAAAGTTCCGAAAAGTGTGTGTGTGTCTCCCCCCACGACAATGCGAGGTCACATACTTCTGGAACATTAGTGTCGACTATTGAGGAGCTGCGGTTTGCGTTCCACACCCTACGTACTCACCCGACCTCGCACCACGTGTACGAAGGGGGGAGCTGATGGGGTACAGCCACTCACGAAAGTTCAAGATATCCAAAATTTTCAAATTAAAATCCATTAGGAACTGCAACCTCCCTTTTGTTGTAATTCTTTATACCACGGCTTATATCTACAAGGTTGGGTTCTTTTAGAAAGGAAACCAAAAAGGTGAGCCTTCCAATGGAGACAGTTAATAAATTATATTATAACTTCCTTTTTATATTAAAGAATCTAGTTGAGAACACATGAGAATATATTCATATAAAGATGATCGGACTTTCGCGCAAGTTTGAATATCTACATAATTACTACATAATTTCCTTATTTCAAAGTTTTATCTTAAAGGGTATCCCTCTTCTTCAGCGATGTACAATTTATAACTTTATTTATTGCCTTCATCAACGGTTGGGGACTTCCTTCCTTAACTTTAAAGGTGTTAGTCTACTAGTATAGAGATCTATTCGTGACCTTTAGGGATTTTTATGTTATGCGTTATCAGCAAGTCCAAAACTAGCGGCATTACTTCTAGATTCCGATATCTAACTTTTCCCAACCCTTGGACCGTCGGCTGGAACACGCCGCCACTAATAAATACGACATAAGTGTAGACTAGGTGTAAGCGATTGAAATCGCGCTGCCACTGGTGTGTCAAAATTTCTACGATGGGGTTCGTAATGGTCCTACGGATTTAGAAATATTCGCAGACACTAATTTGTATCAGTGTTTTTACTTCTTTAGATTTCGTATATACATACGTACGAGCATGTTATTAATTTCATCTTTATTATGATTAATTTTTCGTCATTGTATCTTTCTGTTTTATCTTACACACTATTCCGTTATTGTTTACCTTCCTTATTTATCTTGACATTTATTTACACTGTCATTTATGTACAATATACCAATCTTTTTTTTTTACACGTATTGTGCTGCCATCTCTACGTAACTTTCGTAACTGTTTAAATAGGTTAGGCCTATTGGGTACGTAACAGAACTCCGAAAAAGGAAGATGTAAATGCAAAACTTCATTAAAATAACCCTCGATTAGAATTTCTGTCATAAAGTACAATTTTAATAGAGTGAAAAGTTCCAAATATATGAAATATTTAGTGTATTCTGCCCCCTACAACGAAATTTTCCAACACCTCGCGAAAAAGAAACAAGAAATCATGCATAAGCCAGTACCTCGTGTCGTCGGCTGTCGTCTTTTGTGCACTGAAGGAGGACGATGAGTTATAATATAAGGCCAGTAGCCTGTGCAGGAAGTGAGGCGAGATCACAAACACTGGCATGCTCAGTATTTTTGAAAGCGGGGGGTTACGTATCCTCTTTTTAGAAGTCAGCTCTCACTTTGTCATCTTTTCCTGCTTTGAAGTTCATTTTTTTAGGAATACCGACCCACCAACCCCCTTCCCCCCCATCCTGGGCACGAGTGGCTGGCCGCAGCTATAGCAACGTTAAGATATATGCTAACATCACTAACCTGACCTGCCTAACTTACTGTCGCAGCCATCGGTCAGTCAGGTCAGGTTTGGCGCTGCTCCCATGCATCTCCAAGTTGCTACTGTCGCTAGCCCTTCGTGGACTATACTCTGTCTCAGTTATCTCTGGAGGAGCCGAACGAAAACAAGTCTCTGTAGTAGACGCGAGACGGCTCCACCAATGAACACGTGAGAGGAACGGGATTGCGTGGGGGGGGGGTGGAGTTACCACCCATCCCAGCACTGCTTCGCTCTGCCCACTCAACCCCTCCCCCCCTTTCTCTGCCGCTATGCGTGGCCTTGCTCCAGAGATAAACGGGACAGGATATAGCGACCGTCAACAACAAAACGACAGAACAAGCGCAGCCTAAGCGTTTTCATTTGTTTGCATGCCATGCCCTCCGGTGGCTGTAGTATATACTAGTTGTTGCTAGGAATAACAACTTTTACGTAAATTATCTTACATTTTTTAATAAAACTGTACCACTCACGATAACAAACAGTTTGCAAAAAATTCATTTGAATTTACTTGTTGTTTCTAAAGTTCATCTTGTTTACGGAGAAAATACAGCAGAATGATCTTACGGTGGAACATCAGTAGATTATACGGCGTCAAAAGCGTGAAGTTTCGGAAATGGTTTACAGTGTATTCTTGACGTTTGGCCTAGTGCAAATATCTCGTTTTACAAATAATATTTGTTTCAATTATTCATTTTTGGACACACGATTTCAAATTTCAGATACTATTTTCCTATTTTGGTTGAGCACTTTTTCCAATAATTCATAGCATCCTGCTATGTGTTTACATAGTAATTACAATGTCTTGATCTTCTGTTGTGGTCTACAACACAGAAAGTAAATGCATCAGATAAAACAAAAAAAAATGCATACAGCCTGTAGTTCAGACCAAATGTTTCAGTGCATTATCTAGAAAATGGCTTCTGCTGTACTGGATATTTCAATAAATAAATAAATAAAAATGCAGAAAGATGCATAAAAAACGCATCAACTGATGCATTAAAGAACAGCTCGACAGAAAGAAATACTCATTTGCGTCATACTTACTTTGGCGTTTCCTTTACTACAAAGTAAAGTAAACGAAGTATAGAAAGCGATCCATTGAAGTGTAGACCGCCGCAACGATGTTTCCGCTATCGGCAAGCGAGGCACTCGCAGCTGATTGTCCGCGTCGTAGAGTGTCGATGAAGCAAGCGCATAACAGTTTCCGTAATTATTTTAAAAAAGTGATTTGCTTACCAGCTTTAAAAAAGGAGGTGTTCAAACTAGTCGCCAAGGTGCACACACTATTTCATACATCATTATTAAGATACCCTCAACGTAAGCTGGCAAAAGGGGGGGGGGCGATAGAAACCGTTTTTTACGGAGGTCCTGAAAGTAGACAGGAGACTGTGAAGTGATAAGGGTCCTTGTTTTGTATTGCGTGGCATGTTTATTAGCGATAGGATGCTTGTTACATTTGTTTGTTTTTCTAGTGTATCGCTTGTTACAAGTAGGTGGAATGGTAGGTTCTGGCTGGGTCCTTTGACCTACTTTTGAAATGACTTACGACATTTTACTATAAGGCTGTCTCCCCTTATGATGTTTTCCTGTAAGGCGTATGTTCTAGCAACGCCCATTGACCTACTTTTTATTTTACGACGTTTTACGCATTAAAGTAACCTACAATGAGAGAAAAATGGAGAGAAGAAGCTCTGGCATCACTTTTTAAGCTATTTTTTATCCTATTTCAAATGTAGCTCTTATGCTACCTCACTTTTTTGACCTACTTTTGAAATGACTTACGATGTTTTACGCACTAAACTAACCTACAATGAGAGAAAAATGGACAGAAAAAGCTCTGGCATCACTTTTTAAGCTATTTTTTATCCTATTTCAAATGTAGCTCTTATGCTACCTTGCCTTTTGACCTACTTTTGAAATGACTTACGACGTTTTACGCACTAAACTAACCTACAATGATAGAAAAATGGGCAGAAAAAGCTCTGGCATCACTTTTTAAGCTATTTTTTTATGCTAACTCGTTTTTTGACCTACATTTGAAATGACTTACGACATTTTCCTATAAGGCTGCCCCCCTTTTTATTGTAAGGACCCCCCCCCCTCAGCGTAATCTACTACAACCTGCTAATAGGCTTCTGCTCTCAGCGTAATCCGTTTTACGGGCTAAACTAACCTACAATGAGAGAAAATTAGACAGAAGAAAAGCTTTGATATTAGTTTTTAAGCTATTTTTTTTTACCTTCTGCAAATTTTGCTTTTATGCTACCTCGCTTTTTGACCTATATTTGAAATGACTTACGATATTTTCCTATAAGGCTGCCTCCTCTTACTGTAAGGTCCCTCAGTGTAATCTACCACGACCTTACTCTCAGCATAATCTGCCACGATGTTTTTTGTTTTTAAAACTCTCAGGTGTGATCTTCTACAATGTGTGGGTGTGTGATAATCAAAATTATTTTTGTTAAGGAAATCCCTGGCCCCCAAAAAAAGAAAATATCCCGCCAGGGGTGCGTGGTGCCCAACACAGTTCTAATGGCCACGGCTAACAAAGCCATGCCTCTGTAGAGTTTCATGGTTTTTTTTTTTAAACCCCCCCATGACCCCCTACAGAGGACCTCCGTGTGTAATGTGTGTGTTTTATGATTGAAAAGAAGAAAAATTTTGGTTAAGAATAGAATGTGTAAGAACTAAAAAAGTTTCCGTAGGGGGTGCAGCATCTGAAAGAAAAAAAAATATCCTCAAAATAGTGTACATAATATGATAGAAAAAATATATAAAAAAAAAGTGTGAATGCAAAAATTAGTGTGAATGATTGTTTTTTTTTTAAAAAAAATAATAGAAAAATATAAAAAAAGTGTGAATGCAAAAATTAGTGTGAATGATTGTTTTTTTTTAAAAAAAAAAAAGTGGTGCAAGAAATAATACGTACTTTTTTGATGCAGAAGTCTAATGGTGTGAGCAGATTTCTTCCTCGTCATGGTATCCCCATTCTCGGGGTGTGGATGTTGCAGTCTAGCAGCCTCAATTTGGTGTCGTGGGGATCAAGCGCCACTTTGTTTATCGTGGATGTATGCAACTGATCGATGGTGCTCGTGATCCGATGTTCGGTCACGCGTTTGATTTTTTTGTCGAACAAGCACGACTTGTAATCTTCTACGGTTAGTTTGTTTGTGCTCGAACGCCCCACCCCCTTTGCCTTTTTTATTTCGGTCTCATCCTGAATTTTGATGGCGTACATTTTCGCTCGAAGGCCAGCAAACTCTGTGATGATGCGGCCGTTGACTTCATCCTTCATCTTCCCGATCGTCATTTTCTGGCTGTCGTCGAAGAGAGGGTGATCTTTCGGATAATTGGAGAAATCGAAATGCTGGCTCATGCTTTTGAGATCTTCGTATAGATCATCGGTGCGGATGTTGTACACGAAGCTGTCCGTGTCGGTGTACGCCACCTCGATCGCCTCTCCATAGCGTGGTTTCATGACGTCGTAGTGAAACTTGTACATGGCCAGCTTCGACAACTCGAGGATTGCAACTCCCACGGCGATTGGTTTGTCGAATGTTATGTGGCGGAGAGCACGTTCGATCAATACCAACGTGTCGCTCAGTATCGTGAAGTTCTTGTACGTGGGCTGAGCGACGAGCTTGTTTATTTTCTTGGGGTCGGAGACCAAGTTGATATTTCTTCTTTTCCTGGCATCTTCCATGCTCTTGCCGTAGATGCTGTTGTTCATCAATTTGTATAAGTCTTTGTCTGCGGAAGAAGAAGCTGATGCTCGACGTTGAGTGTTGCCGTCGATATAGGGTGCTAGCCACCTGGTCTGTTTAAACTTCAATCCCGAGTGCACGCGCTTCAAAACCAATCCATGCTGGAGGTAGAATTGTAGGAGACGATAATGCACCACGTAATTCTCTTTGCTCTTGAAGGTGAGCATCAGCTTCTTCTCCGGAGCCGATTCCATCACAGGTGCCATTGCAAATCCATGGTGTTCTCGATGAAGGGATGCAGGATATTCCAAATCTACTTTCAGAAAACATCCATTTTCATGATCTTCGCTCCATTCCAAACAATCTTGAAGTTCCTGCTTGCTCATCCATTCGTATTCTCCGATGGGCAGAGACTCGGACATGGCATAACCATACAGGTTGTTCATGTCCCAGTATGCCAAGAAGTTTGTCGGTTTCCCTGCATCAAAATCGGCAACATATGGATTGTTGGCCTTGACGTATCGAAGGGGACACTGGACGATTCCACCACGTTTTGCCTCTTCGACAAACAAAAGTTGATTGACGTCCTTGATGAGTTCTATCTTCACCTTCGTGCATTTTAACATCGCCTGCCAAGAATAACCCGGTGTGGTGTAGCTGAAAGCGGGGTCCAAACCATATGCTGCCATTCCTCTCGAGCGATGGAGATGAAAACGATCGCTCAATAGCGTAACATCCAGTTTCAGATACAGATCGTGATAGTCGGCCATGGTTTGACAAGAGAATGTAGACCAGACGAGCTGAGCATGATGGTAGTCCTCTTCGGTGCAACAGGTGTCGCTAAGACGACTGTAGAATGCTTCTCTCGGCGGTAACGACGTTTCTGAGAATTTGGAAGCATCCGTCATGTATTCGTAGGGGTAAACCCCCTTGCGTCTCAACAGTGCTAAATGTTGGTCGCCAAAACATTTCCTGGTGGCGACCAAATCATCGTCGGTGAGTTGAGACGCAAGTGTTGCCAAACTCGAAGACAGAAAGTTGTAGGAGTCCAAGAAGCGAATTTCTACGTGATTGCTATTTCCAACGTCCACCATCTTGCTGAATGAAATGAATTTCTCGTTGGTGCGAGCTATGATGCTAATGGGTTGAGCGTCGCATCCCATCTCCTTTATGAAGATTTTGGCGTCGTAGCCCTCCAAATTGTGAATGAATACAGGAATAAAATTCGGTTTTTTGATTTGTAGATTACAGTTGTTACACAGGGGGGCCACATATTTTCCCGTGTGATGGTTGTGGTGGCGAACTTTGAAATTTTCGAGGGTGAAGTTACATTCGCACGCATCACACTGAGAGGCAAGGTCGTATGCTTCCTTCTCTTCCTGGGTAAGAGGCTCCATTGGTTTGTCTTCTCTTAGTAGAGGAGCGAATTTTATGGCCATCTGTTTCAAGGTTTGAACGAATTTTTGTGGAGCATCATTGCCGCGATATAAAATAACATTACCTGTGTTGTTGACCATCAATCCAAAAGCACAGGCTTCGTGATGTAGAATTTCGGTGGTGCTCGATATGCTGGGATTCGGTTCGCAGATGGCGAGTGGAAGTTGGAAACTTTCAAAGTCGGCGCATATCACCACGGGATGCCAGAGTAGCGCCTTGTAGTTGGAAAATTTCATGTCATGAGAAGGCATTTCGATAGCCGTAGCCGGATGTTTACTACACATTTCATGATGATCTTGGAGTTCTTCATCAGCATTCTTTTTTCCTCGACCGTAGAATATACTCAGGCATCTGTCGCATACTCGAATTTTACGTTGATGTGTGGTAATTTGACTTCTTATTAATTTTGAAAGATTCTGAATTAGACAATAATGATAATTATCATCATCTTCGATCAGGAGTAATCTGATGACACGATTACTTTTAATGTTGCTATGTCTGAGAACGTAGATGGTGTTGTTTTTTTTGTCTAATCCGAAGATGTGTACTGCTATACTTTTGTTTTTATCTGTCTTGTACTGTGCCTCAAATTTACTAATGTCTCGTAGATTTACAGGGTAATTAATACCAGCCATAGGTTTTTCAAATTCTGAGAGATATTCTGGCTTGTTGTAGTGGTATAAACAATGTTTGTCATTATTGGCTGGGTGATGATCGGCAATGATGCACCACAAAAAGCATCTGTTATCCTCATTTTGAATGTTGATGATTGCTTTCTTACTGGCTATTTTCAGGGGAAATTTGATGTAGCTGGATGCTCCCATCGGGTTGTATCGTGCCACCTTCAAAGTTAAAGTGTGAGGCAAACCGCAAAGTGTCCAACCCGATCCACGTTGTTCGAAAGTCTCGTGCTTGTTCAACAAAGCGTCAAACATCTGGTTGCAAATGGCATCCAGCTCATGGACGTCGGCGGCATGGAGACTCTTTACACCAGTGTAATGATGGAAAGTTTCTCGCTCTTTTTTTACGTTTTCGTAAATGACGGAAACGATGAGGTGGATTTTCAACGAGCATTGCAACAAAGTTTCGGTGATAGACGAAATTAACTTGCTTTTGACCGAATGAAAAAAGTTGTTTAGATCAGATGTTTCTTCAGATTGGAAAGTCTCCTTGGTTAAAATATTTCTAATATTTTCTCCGGCACTCTTCTGCTTTTTTCGTGGCGCTTGATCGTCAACATCGAGCTCTCTCTTACTTGATCCTTCCCCATGCACATTCTTCCGATGTCTACCCAAGTTTGAAATAGATATATATTTCCCACAGTAGTCACATGCACGTTTCGCTTCCTTCTTCTCCATTTTTTTCTTTTGCTAAGAAAAAAAAGATGAAGTTACTAAATTGCACTCATTTCTTTTTGTGGTGTTATTTATATTAGACCCCAAAACCATAAATGATCTACCATAGATGAAGTTACTATTTGTGGTGTTATTTATATTAGACCCCCAAGCATAAATAATCTACCATGGATGAAGTTACTATTTGTGGTGTTATTTATATTAGACCCCAAAACCATAAATGATCTACCATAGATGAAGTTACTATTTGTGGTGTTGTTTATATTAGATATGTTCTCAATTTTTTCTTAAATATCCGGCATGAATCTTTTTGGTTTCCGAAAGCAAACCAACATGGAGACTGTACACCGCACGACGACAGATTTACCTTCCATGTTAACTAAACTCAATGGTCTACTGATTGTTCATCTCAACAGTATTTGGACGAAATTGGATGATGATGTGGGCAAGATGTTTTACGTCTTCAACAACAATTTACATTTTTACGAAATTCCGATCGGTGGGAAACTTCAAATCACCGTGAATCCGGAAAACGTAGGCGAAATCAAAATATCTACCGGCAAGAATATTTTTCGAATCAAGCACGACAAGATGCTTTCTAACATTACGTACGATGTTTCTGCAGGAGATTATCTTTACGTTCAACTCCTAGGAGATTACGATAAACTCATTCCTCTCTTCGTAGAATTACGTATTGTCTATCCTATTATAAATAACCATTAACCAAAAATGCCTAACGACATTTTCGGCCACACTAAGCGTGTAGACCACGCAGAAGAGATTCTCATGTTGGACGTCCGAATTAAAAAGTTGAGGAGCGATTTGATCGCTTTGCAGGAGACCTTAAACAAAAGTTTAGAGTCGGAAATCGCTACGCTCCAAACGCAATGTCTCGACCCCATTCTGAAAATCGATTCCGAACTAAAAACTCTCATAAAAAATTATGTTGACGTACCTTCTTACGACAGCGTTCAAAATATACAGTTGAGCGTGGATTCGCTTCAAAATGATTTGGCCAAATTACAGCAATTTCAATCGAAAAATGAAGATTTGGAAAAATTGAAACTCGAAATCGAAGAACGAACTTCCGCAATCGAAAAGAATTTCTCTGAACTTCAAACCGTCGTGAAGGATATTGATGTAGAACGCTTGCACGTCGTCGTTTCCAAATTACAAGAAGAATTCGCCAGCACGTTGGAAGAAATTAAATCCAAGTTACAGACTTTGGAAGATACAATGACGAACCTACCATCGTCAGACGAACTGCAGGTCATCGGCAAAAGCGTCGCGAACATAAAAATTCAATTGGAGGCTTATCAAGATTTCGAACACATTCAAACCACCATCGCTACGCTTCAGGCGTCTCTGGAGTTGATAAACGAAGAAATTAAAAATATTCACGCTGAAGCGAGCGCGTTGACGAGCATTCAGGACACGTTAATCACGGTTCAGCAGAAGATCGAATATTTAGAAAATTTGAACGTCGAATCCAATCTTGCTCATTTTCATCACGTACTCGACAACATACAGGGTGATTTGGAATCGTTACGGACGAGCGTACCTTCGAGCGAAGATTTGGAAAAATTGAAAACGGCGGTGACGGCACTAACCGAATCGAGCGACATCAAAAGTTCGTTAAGCGATCTCGAGAGTAGGGTGGCCAATCTCCCCACCTCCAAAGAATTACACGCTTTGAAAAGGAACATATCTCGAATGCTGAAACGACTGGAAACGGAAACGGCGAACGTGGAACAGATTCGAGACGAACTTGCTTCGCTGGTGTCGACGCTACCCACTTCGCAGAGCGTCGTCGATCTTCACACGCAGTTTACCGAGATGCGAAGCATCGTGAACGATCTTACCGAGAAAAGTTCGAAATTGAATCAAATCGAGAACCTTCAGAGTATTGTCGTCAACATCAGAGATCAAGTTGGAGTGCTGGAATCCACGCAGGAATCGACGCTGGCCTCTTTCGGTGCCAAGTTGCAAGAACTCAACGAAAACTTCAAGCAGTTGAACGTGGAAGTGAAAATCAAACCGTCATTTTCTACAGTAACGGATACCATAGTCGAATATTTGTTGCCCGTACAAAATACACTGGGACAGCTTCACAGCAACCTCGTTAGCGTCGATACTAAATTCGCTAAACTGCATTCTCTGCAAGCCATCGAAATCAACAGCGTACCCAATCAACAGAGAATCTCCACGTTCGTCGAAGGTAACAAACTGTACATGTTGCATCCTTATCATCCGTACTACAAGTTTCTTCTCGATGGCACGATTCAGATAAATGAATTTTCGTACTGGTCTCACGGCAGAAAAGCTAGCGTTCCCACCATGACCTTGATATCGAATCGTGGTGTCCAGAAAGCAGGAAACATTCCTCTGGCACGTTGGAACGAAACGCGCAACGTATATGAAATACACGAAGACGAAGATCTTACCGTTTTCGACGTGAGTGCCGGCGATAAGCTGATCATTCAAAACACGAGCGAAGTGCCACCCTCTTTGAATCCCATCACGCTGGTGCTTCTCTTCAAACGTAATCTCTAAAAAAATGTCTAGGCAAGCCATCGTCCAAGAATTGCATAAACCTGCACGCCGCAACTACGAACGTTTGGCGGTGGTGACCAAGGGCATCGACGACCTCTGGCAAAGTGACCTCGTGGAGATGAGTAGCGGCAATCTAAAAAACGTACATAAATTGAACAAGGGCAACAAGTACCTCCTCACAGTCATAGACACATTTTCGAAATTCGCATGGGCTCTACCTTTGAAGGCCAAAACGGGAACGTGCGTCACGGAAGCATTCAAGACAATTTTTCGCAAAAGCGGCAGACGACCACGGTTTTTGCAAACAGACAACGGTAAAGAATTTTACAATGCCGTGTTCCAAAAGTTTATTCAAAAACATGACATTCGACATTATTCGACCTTCAGTCACATCAAAGCCAGCATCGTGGAAAGATTTAATCGAACCTTGAAAACACACATGTGGAAACGATTCACGCTTCGGGGAAATTACAAATGGGTCGATATTCTGCCGGAACTCGTCGATACCTATAATAATACGGTACACAGAACGATAGGCATGAAGCCAGCTGACGTTACCAAGTCCGACGAGCAGCGTTTAATTTCTACAGTTTACTGTCCAAAGTACACTCCCACGACAAAAAAACCTAAATACAAAATTGGAGACCAGGTGAGGGTTAGTAAATTGAAGCGAACGTTCGACAGGGGTTTCACACGAAACTGGAGCACGGAACTTTTTACCGTGGTTCGAGTTCTACCCGGAAACCGCCACACGTATATAATAAAGGACAGTGGCGGTGAAATTTTATTGGGGCGCTTCTACGAGGAGGAACTCTCTAAAACTAAATACCCCGACACGTACCTTATCGAAAAAGTTTTGCGTAAGAGAGGCGACAAACTTTTGGTGAAATGGCTGGGACTTCCGGACACGAGTTGGATCGATTCAAACGAAGTGATTCTATGAGTGCGTGGAATGTCGTGAAACGTCTACCTGATTCGGAAAATCGAAAGAAGAAAAGGAACGGCAAGTTGCTCCCCGACAGCATCCGCTGTCTGATCGTAGGTCCTTCGGGGTGTGGGAAAACGACACTGCTCGTGGACAATTTTCTCCTCGCACCGAATTGGTTAGATTGGAAGAACAGGCACCTGTACGTGTTCTCGAAAAGTTTGGAGCAATCTAAATACCAGCAACTGATGAAACTGTACGATGGTCTGGACATTGCAACGTTCTCTTCGGAAATAAAACCACTCGACGATTGTCGTGAAAATTCAGTCGTTGTGTTCGACGATGTCATCCTGGAAAATCAAAATGAAATTCGCAACTTTTTCACACATGGTCGTCACAAAGGAATGGATTGCTTCTTCCTAGCTCAAACGTTTTCCAAAATTCCAAAACAGTTAGTACGTGACAATGCTAATTTCATATGTTTGTTTCGTCAAGATCACACCAACCTCAAGCACGCGTACGATGACTACGTAGGCGGAGACATGAACTACAATCAATTTTCGGAACGCTGCTGCTCCCACTGTTGGAACAGTGACGATTTCGGATTCGCAACGATCGACATGACGAGGAAACCCAACGACGGAAAATACAGAAACAAAATCAACGACTTTCTAAACGTTGCAACGTTGTGAGAAACGACGTGTATAAATAACGTTATGACGAAACGAAAAATCGAAGACGAAAATCTCAAGCTTCGCGATTACCTCGCGAAACGCTTCAAAGGTTGGAAATCCGAGAATCGCGGATTCTACGAAGAGAAGAAACGTCAAGATCAACCTGTGATCGACGCCATCAGCGATCTAGGTAAAGAAATTAAAGGCGTCACGGAACAAAATAAAAATTTGATCAACGAACTCGTACCACTTGCAGCTAAAAGTTACACCGTACCCACGCCTATTTCGAGCATTCCTTCGACGCCGTTCGAACTGAAGGACGTACCGCCACGACGTCAAGCCATAAGCAGCACGTCTTCGGATAAAATCGAGTTGGGACCTTTGGCACGAGATTACTTGAGCACAGGGAAGTTCGACAAGGATGAAGTGTTCGGATTGTATCCGAGCATGGAAACCAACGAGGGTGTGGTTTGGAAGATTGGGAAATCGAAAGTCACCTTCGAAGGCAACGACATTAAAGTTAATTTAGGCGATAAGGATAGTTGGAACAGGTATCCGGGTACGGTGGGACTGTGGGAACTCGTTGCCAAAAAGCAGCCGAAAGATTACACCGACGAAGATTACCAAAGTTACAAGGAAATTTTGATCATGACGGATGCCTTGTACCAGAACAACGACGCCTCGCAGAATAGGGTGAAATCGAGCAGCGGTGAGAAGTACAGAAATCTCATCAAACCGATTTGGAACCAGGTCAAAACAGGCAGCGGCGTCAAACTCTACAACACGTTACCCAAAGAATTCGTTTGGGTGGACGACGTGCGCAAGCTCATAGACCGATTGTTGGTTATTGCAGGAGAGGAGAATGCAGGCAATCGTAATTTCTACAACGAGAAGGTTGGCATCGTGGACATGATCAGTGCCAAACTTTCCAACTTCATCGTGAACGACGACAAGGGCATAGGTTACCTCATCAAAATTATCAACACGCTGCCTCCGAGATTCTGGAACGTGGCCGAAGGAAAGGGACTCGTGAACGACATCATCAACAAGTTACCTTTCAAGATGCATTTACCTGGCTACCAGTACTGCGGACCGGGTACCAAACTCGAGAAAAGATTGGAGAGAGGAGACAAGGGTGTGAATCCGTTGGACGCCGCATGCAAAGATCACGACATCGCTTACAACACCACTCGCACCGATCTGGATGCACGTCACGAAGCAGACAGAAAGTTAGAGCACGTGGCTTTCGAAAGATTCGTCAGCAAAGACGCATCGCTGGGAGAAAGAGTTGCGGCACTGGGCACCACCATAGCCATGAACACAAAACAAAAACTTGGGTGGGGTATATAAATAACATACAGTAAAAAAAAAAACAAAAAAAAAAACATCATGTCTGGTATAACCGACTTGCCACACGAACTGCTGTGTAAAATATTCAAACATGCAGTAAACGGAGATTGTGAGGATATAAGAAAACTTTTGATCATAGCGAGATCAACGCCGGAATTTCGCATCCCTTGTGAAATGGCTGTCAAGGATTATCTTCGGGAAATTAGCGGCATGAGGTGCGGCGATCTCGACACTCTTTTTTCGGCCGCAGGGGAAAAATTAAACAATAGGTTAGATGAACTGTACGAGGCGAGGCAGGGGAGAAGACGATTCACAGATGATTGGCATAAGTCGAAACAAGAGACGGAAGATATCATCACGCACATCATCGCGTTTTCCGAAGCACAAACTTTCTTCCTCTAACACAGACAAAAAAAAAATCTTCGATACAAAAATCTCGTGAAAAAAAAAATATATATAAAATAACACACATCGTGAAAAAAAATAATCTTCGGTGTATATATAAATAACACACATTGTGAAAAAAAATTAAATTTCTCTAACACTGAAAATTTCTTTTCAATATGACGACTGAAAAAATGAGTGACCTTCAAGCATTAAAACAAATGCTAAATTTGTCAGTAGAGTATGTAAAAATTCAGGAATTGGAAGTCGACAAACCTTACACGATAACTTGCGGTTCAATTGTTTCTACCCAGTATGGTCCCAGGGTGCGTCTGTTGCTCAACGCACAATACAGTCTATTTTTACCGGATCGATACGCTAACATGTTATCCGACGAGAAGCTATCTATTTTAATCGAGAACAAAACTCGAATCGTGTACAAGGGGACAAAGGAACTTCTTGGTAAAAAAACAAAGCACGTAATAGAATTTGTTTAACAACGCTGCGCGGAGTATATCCTTGAAAAAAAATTGCACGAAACAAAAAAAAATCTCGGAACATACATATATATAAATAACATACCGTAAAAAAATTACACAAAAAAATCTCAGAACATTTATATATAAATAACATACCGTGAAAAAAAAACATGAAGCCCAAGGGTGTCGTGTACCAGATACCATACTCCAATCTAAAAAATCTAGGTGCCCTCGATGGGTTACTCACCAAGAAACAACGCGAGAAGAAACGTTCTTGCTTGACGAAAGGACACGGAATGAAATTACTTCTCAGCACACCTCAATTGAGACGCTTGCAGCGTTCGCGGAAACAGCAAAAAATCGGAGGTTTCATATTCAGCATCCCGGCCATTCTTGCGGCATTGGGGGCCGTTGGAAGTTTGGCCGGCGGAAGTGCCGCCATCGCGAAAACCGTCATCGACTCGAAGAAGAACAAAGCGGAATTGGAAGAACAGAAACGTCACAATCTGGCTATGGAGAAGAAGGGGAAAGGTATAACCAAAAAACAAAAAAGCAACCTCGATGCTTTGAAGAAATATAAAAAAAAGAAAAAGCCCTGTCCAACTTCGATATTGAATCTCTGATCGAACTGTTGGGAATAAAGAACTTCAGGGGTGTTTTCATGTCCGATTCTCTACCCTCTGCTGTGAAGAAAAAAGAGTATGGCGTGGTCAACCTGGACAGTTACAAAAATGCAGGTACACATTGGATATGCTACCTCAAAATTGACGATAACAATGCATTTGTTTTCGATTCGTTCGGTGGCACACCACCTGCCAGGTTGGTGAAGTATCTCAGTGTTGCCAACCTCTACTACAATGACAAACGCATCCAGGGTTTCACCGATGTTAACTGCGGCCACCTATGCCTTTCCGTTCTCGCATACATGTCTAAAATAAATAACCCGTCGGTGGAACATTTTCAGAAAGCATTGTGGAATCTTAAATACAATGGGCGTGTTCCATCTCACGAGCGAATCTTCGATCTTGAAACTCACGCTGCACGACGACATCGTCTATCCTAAATCCGTGGCTCTGCGTGCATTCTACAGCATGTACCTCATACCTAACGTCACGCAGCACAACAACAAAATTAGCGTCGGAAGCGAACACATCGTCGTCACGCCAGGCCAATACAATCTTTCCACTTTGCAAGCTCAATTACCCAAAGGCACGTACCTTTCTCAAAATTCGGTCACGCACAGAGTGGAAATCGTATCGGCGACGGAGACCGTGGACCTGGGCACCATAGGAGAACTTCTAGGTTTCGAGAACAACACCAAACTCGAAGCTGGCATCAAGCACACGGCAGTCAATATTCCTAAATTTCTAGCCATCGAAACTCTGAACGTTCACTGCAACGTGGCGGAAGGCATGATCACGAAATCTTCGGACGGGGGGTTGCTGGGAAGTCACAAGCAGACGGGAATCATCGCCACGTTCAAACCAAGTTCCGAATTCATGGAACCGATCATCTACACACCTTCTTCGCCGATCTATTTTCCAGTATGTCGCAACCGCATAGACGACATAGAGTTGGTAGTGACGAACGAGAAAGGAGAGGTGGTGGATTTCGCAGGTGCCACTACGACGGCCATCGTGGAGATCAACGTATAATAAATAACACACATAGTGAAAAAAAAAATGGAGCAAATCGAAAGTTACGAATTGCAATCTTTCCCTCCGAACCGTCGCACGTTCGCCAATCTCAACGAAGCGAACAGGGAGATCGAATACGACGTGGACGTAGGGGATGGGTTCGTTCATCCTCACAGAGCGGACCTCTACCTTCAATTCGACGTGGTGAAGAAAGAAAGCGGAGAAGCGTTTCCGCCCAATGCCAATTTGAAACTCGTGGACAACTTCGTGCCTCACCTGTTCTCGCAGGTGGAGGTGAGGAAACACAACACCGTCATCGACAGAATAGACTATCCAGGCATCACGTCGACGGCAGTGGGAACATTGAAATTATCCAAAACGGACGCAGCATACTACCAGGCGGGAGGATTCGAAGCGGGGACCAAAATATCGACTAAAAGTCATACGGTGCTTTTTCCCATGCGTCTGCTGCCGGGATTCTTCTCGGACTACAAGGAGATCATGTGGAAGGGAGGACTGCGCGTCACCTTTCGAAGGGCGGCCAACGACAACGACGCACTGATGCGATACACCAACTTGAACGCCGACGGTACGCCGATAGCCAACACATTACCCGAAGCAGCCAAGTGCGTCATCCGGAGCATGGAATTGAGAATGCCGATCGTGGAATACGAAACGAACTACGCCCTCAAGTACAAAGCGGAGATCTTGAAAAGCCCGCAGGTGCCGATTCACTTTCACGGTTACCAGTGCGTGCAAAAGTTGGCGTCGGGAAGTCACATGGAATTCGACGTGACGACTCAGTTCAACAACATACAGTTCGACATGCCAGATTTCATCGTGGTGCTCTTTCAGACCGGGCGCGATAACAATCAGGAAAAAGATTCCAGTAAATTCGACGACTGCAAGATCAAGAACGTTTATCTGAAGAATGGCAGGAACGAAGTGTTCCCGCGCGAAAATTACAACCTGGACATAACCAAAGACGATTACCTCAAACTTTACGAAGCTTACACGGCTTACAAACGAGTGACCGAGGGAAGCGTGGACATGTACTACACCCCCAGCGAATTCAAAATCCGCAGGCCGATGTTTGTCATCAACGCCACAAAAAGAAAATAGGTGGTGGTCAACGATCGAACCAACATCAAGGTCGTCTGCGAGTTCCACGACGCGCTGCCTGCCGATACTCTGTGCAGCGTTATCCTGGTTGCAGAGAAGTTTTTTGCGTACGACGTGAAAAACGAGAGGGTCACAGAGCAGTTTTAAAAAATATCGCCAACAAGCAAAAATAGCTTTTCTACATTCCCAATTACAAAATTTTTAATCTAAAACACATCCAAAACACTCCAATAGGATGCAGAGTGTTTTTTTAGGATCAAATCGAATTTCTTAAACAAATTGAGGGGGGGGAAAGGGGGGGGCTTGCTTGTAGTTGAGTAGTTATCATCAAAACCTATCCAACAAACCCACAATCATCATCCTAGCTCAATTAGGAGCCGAGAAAATCAATGTCTTAGAAAACGTCTTAAGATAATTGTCTTAAGAAAATTTTCTTGACAAACCGGAAGTAACATCTTGACAGACCGGAAGTCGACTTTCTTAAAGATTAAGATATTTGTCTTAAGACGTTTTCCAAAACGTTGATTTTCTCGGCTCCTATGGGGCCTAGAACCATGTAACTTTGATCTATGTATATACCAGTACTTGCCCAACCCTGTGGCCGAGTGGTTAGCACATCGCGCTGCGACGCCAAGAGTCCCCGGGTTCGAATCCCGGTCGAGCATGGTTGTTTGTGAATATCTATTCATCCATTTCATCACTCATCCCCCAATCTTCGCAAATTAGCCAAAAAGTACAAAAACACGAAGTAAAATAAACTAAATCAATAAATCAATTAATATACCAGTACTTTTCCTACATGTTCACTCACCTTACAACCCCCCCCCCCCGATCAAAAAATAAAATTTACCCCCTGCGCGCATGCGCACATGTATAAATTTAAATATAAGCTCGATATTGAAACAAAATATTATTTTTTCTTCTCCTCCTCTCTCTCTGGCCAAGATTGCAAATAATTGCAGGAATAATAATACCACGATATTTTAGACTGTAGGTCTAGGTCACCCCGAACCGGACAACATTTGAGTTGGTGTTTTTTTTTAAGTCCACTTTATGTGCAGTAAGGCTAATCGGGACTAGACCTACAGAGTTTTAAAGTGTTATCCGAACCACTTGTGCCTCCAGCGAGTATCGAACCCTTGAATACAAACCTACGTACCACTGCACCATGGAGGAGGTCCCAGACAACATATTTGCACTACAACAAGCAAAAAATAAATTCATATCTGTGCATATGGGAAGTCCAATACATAGTTGGTAATATGTGATGTGATCAGCACCAAACATTTAATTTTTATGTATGTCCGTGTTTGCCCGACCCTGTGGCCGAGTGGTTAGCACATCGCACTGTGACGCCAAGGGTCCCGGGTTCAAATCCCGGTCGGGCTTGGTTGTTTGTGAATGTCTATTCATCCATTTCATCACTCACCCCCAATCTTCGCAAATTAGCCAAAAGATACAAAATGCGAAGTAAAATAAACTAAATCAATAAATCAATCATTAAGTTCCGTGTGTTGCAATCATGAAATTAAATTTTAATTAACTTTTTTTCCTATCTATCTCTCTCTCAAATCTATATAGCCTGTTCATATTCGGCATGTCGGCCATTTTGTTTACGTGGTAAAAAAAAAATCTCAAGCCACTTTTTTGCGAATGCTCGTTCTGTAGCCATAAGTATAATTGGATATAGTTGTCAGATTTTATTTAATTTGAGGTTTAATATCAATAAGCGTGCATAAAAACTAAATATTTTAAATAAATAAGATTCGAATAACTATGTACTTCCACTAGCCTTTGCGATGGCGCAGCGGTAGCGTCGTTGCCTTGTAATCAAGGGTTCGATACCCGCACAAGTAGTTCTTAAAACTGTAGGTCCAGTCCCGATTAGTCTTACTGTGCATAAAGTGGACTTAAAACATCAAATCAATCAGTACTTCCACTAGCCTCTGCGATGGTGCAGCGATAACGTCGTTGTCTTGTAATCAAGAGTTCGATACCCGGTGGAGGTACAAGTGGTTCTTGAAACTGTAGGTCCAGTCTTGATTAGCCTTACTGTGCATAAAATGTACTTAAAACATCAAATCAATCAGTACTTCCACTAGATATCAAAAACACGCAACTCTCCTCTATTTTTTTTCTTGCTTTCCTCTAACAATTTAACATATTTTTTTTTTTTAAATATGCCCCCCCACACATATTTCCTACCTACCAACAACGGCACACGGAACAAAAAAAGATATTCCAGCTACCAAGATGCATGCTTCAAATATATAAAAGCAGAGAGAGACATGAAACATCTTCTATATTCTCTCTCTTTTTGCATGTTTTGTGAGTATATTTTCTTCCACAATACATAAGAACTATTTGGTTTTCAAGAAGTTATACCTTCCTTCCACAATCTCTTATATCTGTTTTGGCTAGTTTCAAAAATCAACTCACAAAAGCAAAGCCATACTTATAAATCAAAGCCAACTCATGCAAGCTAAGAAACAAAGTTACTTACTTTTGGAAAATACTGGAGAAATGCTCTTCACTAACGTTCAAAATAAAAACAGAACTTTCTACACCAGTGCTTTAAGTTTTATACGGTTTTCTAATAAGGTCAAAAATGAAATGTTAGCCAACGCAACGTGGACCAATAGAAATCGAGACAATCCGTTCTAGAAGATTCTTCCCCTACATTTCAGCCACATCATTTTGAATAATGTATCGTATTGTATCACTGGTATCTATGCTGCTAACTGACGTCACTATATATACTTCCGTCATCCCAAGGCCTACGTTGATAGCACGCGAAATCCCCTTTCGCATTACAGGTATTTCAATGTAATAAAAAAGCTTTAGAATTTCATTAGAGATAAGAGGACTTGCATCACTGGTATCTATGCTGCTAACTGACATTACTATATATATTTCCGTCATCCCAAGGTCTACATATTGTTGAATTTGTGTTATTGCATCAATGTTGATAGCACGGGGAAATTCCTTTCGCATTACAGGTATTTCAATGTAATAAAAAGGCTTTAGAATTTCATTAGAGATAAGAGGACGGTATTTCGAAACCAACACAATGTAATTTCCTGTTCATTCTCGTAACCTACTCCATATTCGAGTGAACATATTTTTGTTTAATGTCATAAGTCATTTCAAATGTAGGTCAAAAAGCGAGGTAGCATAAAAGCAAAATTTGCAGAAAATAAAAAAAATAGCTTAAAAACTGATGCCAGAGCTTTTCTTCTGTCTAATTTTCTCTCATTGTAGGTTAGTTTAGCCCGTAAAACAGATTACGCTGAGAGCAGAAGCCTATTAGCAGGTTGTAGTAGATTACACTGAGGGGGGCCTTACAGTAAGAGGGAGGCAGCCTTATAGGAAAATGTCGTAAGTCATTTCAAATGTAGGTCAAAAAGCAAGGTTAGCAAAATTTGCAGAAGGTAAAAAAATAGCTTAAAAAGTGATGCCAGAGCTTTTCTTCTGTCTAATTTTCTCTCATTGTAGGTTAGTTTAGCCCGTAAAACGGATTACGCTGAGAGCAGAAGCCTATTAGCAGGTTGTAGTAGATTACGCTGAGGGGGGGGGGTCCTTACAATAAAAAAGGGGGGCAGCCTTATAGGAAAATGTCGTAAGTCATTTCAAATGTAGGTCAAAAAACGAGTTAGCATAAAAAAATAGCTTAAAAAGTGATGCCAGAGCTTTTTCTGCCCATTTTTCTATCATTGTAGGTTAGTTTAGTGCGTAAAACGTCGTAAGTCATTTCAAAAGTAGGTCAAAAGGCAAGGTAGCATAAGAGCTACATTTGAAATGGGATAAAAAAAAAAAAGTGATGCCAGAGCTTTTTCTGTCCATTTTTCTCTCATTGTAGGTTAGTTTAGTGCGTAAAACATCGTAAGTCATTTCAAAAGTAGGTCAAAAAAGTGAGGTAGCATAAGAGCTACATTTGAAATAGGATAAAAAATAGCTTAAAAAGTGATGCCAGAGCTTCTTCTCTCCATTTTTCTCTCATTGTAGGTTACTTTAGTGCGTAAAACGTCGTAAAATAAAAAGTAGGTCAATGGGCGTTGCTAGAACATACGCCTTACAGGAAAACATCATAAGGGGAGACAGCCTTATAGTAAAATGTCGTAAGTCATTTCAAAAGTAGGTCAAAGGACCCAGCCAGAACCTACCATTCCACCTACTGTTACATTTGTTTGTTTTTCTAGTGTATCGCTTGTTACATTTGTTTGTTTTTCTGTGTACTGCTTGTTACGTTTGTTTGTTTATCTAGTGTATCGCTTGTTACATTTGTTTGTTTTTCTGTGTACTGCTTGTTACGTTTGTTTGTTTTTCTAGTGTATTCAACCGCAAAGTGTGTTATATCTCAGCAAGCGTGCTGCACAGCGTGTATTTATTTATGATTCATGTGTGTTAACTCAACCGGCACGTGAAGTTCAAAGGCGATTTGAAACAAGATTCCAGGATGTAAAAGTTCCATGTCGTAAATAAACCACTCTTTAAACTAGATACGGAAACTTGCGCACTTGATTGACGGCCAGTCTACAGTGCCCGCGAGCGCCTCGCTTGCCAATAGCACAAACACTGACGCGGCGGTCTACACTTCAACGGATTGCTCTGTACAAAAATGCATCAGACTGTATACCTGTTTCTTGGAAAAGACCACTAAGCACACTTTAGTTCATCAATCGATGCGTTTCTGATGAATTTACAGTAGTTTTCTGTGTGCACAGTCACAAAAACTCCGTCCTGGGTGGCCACACTTCTGGGTTTACATCTGTATGACCTTCAAATGGACGGGTTATTTAATAAAATAAGCTTATATCTTGACAGGAGTTCCCGAACGAAAACCCGAAAGAAGTGGTGAGAATCGCCGCCCAGCGCTTCAAGGACATGCAAGAGCACAAGAGGCTGCGTTACGTCGTCACTTGTCACATCTTGAGGAGGAAGCTATCGCTACTGAAATGGTGGAGGATCAGGAAGAGGAGGATAGAAGGTAAGAGCATCCAATTTTATATACAGCAGCGCTGGTGTCGTATATGCGAGTGGCAAAGAGAGGAAAGGGTAAAGCATGAAATTTATTATGAACTCTTTGAACAGAACGGCAAGGAACTACGCTACTCTGCACAGCACAAGCAGGAAATCAAATGAAGAGGAATCCATCGGCTCGGTTTGGCACACTTCGGTTCAGATCGACACACTTCGGTTCAGATCAACACACTTCGATTCAGATCGGCATGCTTCGGATCAGATCGACATTCTTCGGGTCGGATCGGCACACTTCGGTTAAGATCGGGACACTTCGGCTCAGCCGGAATGCCTTCTCGAGAATTAAAACCGGTCATTAACTCATGAGCCTAGTTCATTGCAATTATGGGCTCTCCGGTGCTCTGCTGAACCGTACTGACAGTTTATAATGGTTTTCTTGCTTAATGATGGAAAGATCTTATCACGGATAACTATGGCCATACTGAAAAAAAATGGACGAATCCCTGCTTGAATGGGATCTCTGGAGCAAGTAAGACTTAGAGTCTCAGTTTAGAGTTTCAGGGCTCGATTCGAAAAGGCCCGGATTCGAACCCTGGACATCTGGCTAAAATTATAGATAGACTAAATGAGACATACCATGTGTCAATAATTAAGGCAAATCTGGACCAGCCAATATGTTTTAGAAAATTCCCTTCCTTTCAAAAAACCGCTATGATATTCCATGTTCTGAAATATTACATCAAGTTATATATTTTGTGTTATGTAATTATATCACCCTTTTCTGTTAAATAAACGCCAAGATATCAAAATTCTCTTAGTTTCTCATAAGGCATTCCACATGTGTGTATACTGAAGTTATTTCCATATATTTAGTTTTAGCTTCATTTCTGTGCTACAGTAACAAGTCTCACTACCACCTGGTGTTCTAGCCACAATAATTACGTCATCTGCATATGCAACTATTTGCACAGATTTATTTATTAAGATCTCTATACTCCTATCTTAACAGCCTTCTCTAATGCAAAATTAAATAGCATATATGATAGTTTCCTTGACGGAAATCTTGTTTAGTTTCAAATTTTTTGGTAGTTTGTTTATTATTTGTACTTTGAATCCTTTGAAAACGCAAGACCACAATTCACCATTTATTGGTGAGGTCAAGTATGATAAAAAATTGTTTTTAGAAATTTGTGAGACCATGAGTATCCAAGTTATATACATTGGGTATTTTCTAAATTTACTTAATTCACTTTCAGAATACCCATTTTTATTAAAAAAAAATAATGCTCTTCCTAATAACAACAGAATATCTAAATATAACAGAAACGTAAATAACAGTAAAACCTCGTTAATCCGCACTAATGGGGGGATAAGTTGGCCGGTTTGACGAAAGTCCGGATTAACTGAAACAACCTAAAAGAACAGCAGAAAGTGCATTAAAACTCAGTTTATAGCAACAAAACACGTTTGTTATGGTGTATTTAAAGGGCATAGGCCTAAATACACTATACAGTACAGTACAAAGACTGCGGGAAACAGAATTTCATCAGTGGTTGACTGCCTTTTCTTTGGGAAATTTTCTTGTTGACATCTAGCCACATTTAAAACCTTGCATTCTGCTTTTTTTTTTTTTTTTTTTTTGCCTTTTTGTCTGTCCGGATTAACAAGGCTTCACGGTCTATAGAAGAACAAGTCTGATACTCAGGATTACACGGTCACTAAGAGTATAAAAATAACAAATATAACAAAGTTCACTGCAGGTGTTTCCTACTGTCAATATATATATCCTCATACGTTTTCAGGATTTTGCTATTTTAGTTTACAAATCGAACTTGTAGCTACAAAACGAAAATATTTTCAGAAACTGAACAATATTAATTAATACGAACGAAATGAAAGGAAAGCAGATTTTCTAAGCATGCACTACTGCCATCTGTGTGGAAAATTATCTGAAATTTGTTATATTTCCTCAGAAGAAACAGCACGTATTTAAATCAATATTCATATTGAAGTAAGTTTTGAAGCTTTCCTGGCAACAAATAATGAAAGGATTCTCTCGGGCTATAGACCAGGTTGTACGGGCAACTTTTCTTTTCATATTATTTGTGCTTGCACAGGGCCTGGAAAACCGGCTTAAACCTTGTATAATATAGGCTAATCGGGACTGGACCTGTCGTTTAAAGTAGGATCCGAACTATTGTATGCCTCAACCGGGTATCGAACCAGAGATCTCTCGATTTTAAGCGACGACATTATTAGTACACTATCGGGTAAGTCCTATATTCAGATTTAAAATCTGTGAAGTTGGTATTCTTTTGTCTCGTTGCATGTTTGTAAACATATGTGGATTCTCCTCTCTGATTCCATATTGATAAACACCTACAGGGTGTTTAATAATTTCCTCCGGGATTTTGGATGTCGGTTGCTCAGAGGACAACTCGCCCACGGAGATGAGAGCATATCAGTGAAGAGAGGAAATATTCAAATTTTTAACATGTCCTCCCTTGGTTATTCGGCAGTTGTAAAATAGGCAAGCTGGGGTCATAGCCTGAGACTGTACAGTGTTTTGTAAAATAGGCAAGCTGGGGTCATAGCCTGAGACTGTACAGTGCGATCCATGAGTATTACCGTGCAAATTACCCATGACTATTTTCATTATTTTTTCTCTTATATCCTATGTGTTTTCAAGGGATGGATTTTTATTTATGCTGGTGCAGAAGTTGTCAACAGCTTGTTTTGAGTTTTCTTTTAATTTTTGAAGCTCTTTTTGGGTGATATAAAGTGCACGAACATGGTGATGGACAATTTGCACGGTAATACTCATGGATCCCAATGCACACCGCATACGAGCAAGATTACAAAGTTGACGTCTGTCGAGTAACCAAGGGAGGGCATATAGAACATTTGTGAGGTGGGTTAAAAACTTGGATATTTCCTATCTTCACTGACATATTCTCCTCCCGTGGATGAGTTGGCCTCTGAGCAACCGACATCCAATATCCCGAAGGCAATTATGAAACGCCCTGTATTATTATGTGAAAATATGTGGTTGTTGTATGAAAAAAATATATTAATGAAATGTTTGTCTCTCATAATTTGTCCGGGAAAACTCTCAAATGCATATGGAAATATGACAATACGAATATTGTAGATACGTTGAATTTTTTTTAAATTAATTTGAGTTTCAAATCGCAGGCTTTCAAATGTGATGATATACCTATCAAAAGCATCACCAAATAAGAACTGTTTGTCGTAGTGCATTGTGTTTAACTTATTCTGATTGGCAGGGGTGCCCATAGGAGAGTATAATGGTGCGGACCACGCCATCAATATTTAAGGGTTTTTTGCTTAAAATAATATATAATTCAACATGTATATATATTATTAAAATACAGTAAAAACTCGTTAATACGGACACCGATAAGCCGGACTTCGCTTAACCGGACAGGCAAAAGGAAAAAAAAAAGCAGAATGCAAATGGTTTAAATGTGGCTAGAAGTAAACAAGAGAACTTCCCAAAGAAAAGGCAGTCAACCACTGATGAAATTCTCTTTCCCGTAGACTTTGTACTGTACTGTATAGTGCATTTAGACATATGCCCTTTAAATACACCATAATAAACGTGTTTTGTTGCTATAAACGGAGTTTTAATGCACTTTCTACTGTTCTTTTAAGTTATTTCAGTTAATCCGGACTTTCGTTAAACCGGTCAACTTACCCCCCATTACTCCGGATTAACGAGGTTTTACTGTATATTGAAAAAAAAATAGTTTACACCTTGGCACCACGCTTCAATATGTGCAATGAGTCAAGGAGATCAATACATTTCCCTAGTACCTACTTCAATAACTTTAGCTCGTTCCATAGCACCTTTGCACCATATTTGATCCGTTAAATGAGGAAAGCGATAACTTTAGGAGTGGCAGATCAGAAAAGTGTTCAGTAATAAAAAAAAAAAA
Organism: Lepisma saccharinum; assembly: GCF_977018435.1. Classification (NCBI taxonomy): domain Eukaryota; kingdom Metazoa; phylum Arthropoda; class Insecta; order Zygentoma; family Lepismatidae; genus Lepisma; species Lepisma saccharinum. The sequence goes on along the minus strand of NC_139251.1, from coordinate 56,075,846 downwards.
TAATAAAAAAAAATAATAAAAAAAAAAAGGCAGCTTTTTGTTACAGGATAGTAGTATACACGATACGTAATTAAATACTTTGACATGATTTGGGGGCGGGGCCGGATGAGCAGCCCTCCCAATTGAAATAGCAAGAGCTTTCACAGGTAGTTAAATTTTCATATCCCACCTTCATACTAAGGCATTGACTACGGGTCTTTATTTTTCTGTGTAATTTCTTTCTAAAACAGGTTCATGTTTTTTTTTTACTTGTCGGTTATTTTTTTTTCCAAATCTTGAGTTTTTAATTTAGCACATTTTCCTGCTAAATATTCATAAAATTATATATTCATTGTGCTTCTAAACTAAATTTAGTATTTTATGTCACATTGCCCACGACTGTTCATGATAATTTGATAAGTTGGAACCGATTTTTGAGGAAGATTTTGTCCATTATTTCTCCCGCAACACATACCGATGATACTGTTCCTGTTTGACGGTAGGTACCCACTCGATCCCCGCCAAAATGGCACCACTTCGCTCGATAAAGAAAAACCGCAGCAAACACCGAAGTTACGGCTTCCGTGTGGCGTACCGGTATCCGCTCAGGACCACGTCATTTTGCTCCGTGATGCTCAGAGTTTTGATAGAAGGTGAAAAATCACGAGAAAAGTCCATTTAAACGTTGTTTCATGTAGTTGTTGGAATGATTTAATGTGTAACTTACATTAAACCATTATACATGCTGAAATTTCTTATTTTTGTAAACCTTGAAACACAAGAATGTTGGATCTTGGTGCTGTTTCTACCCGTTTAAGCCCAAAATGTGTTGAAGATCGTGAAAAAAGCCACAATTCGCATTTTATGCCAGAATGGACACAAAGGACTTGAACACTATTTGCAGAAATTAACATTTTTCTGTGTTATCGCGCTTGCAAAAAATGAAGATCTCTAGCAATGAGATTTTGTTGGGTTACTATTACTAGCAACAATTACTACATTCGGGCAAATTTTCAATTTTTCGTCTTGATCCTTTATCTCCTAACGATCCTTGTTGGGAGGAAGGTTTAGAATGTAATTTTGAGTAGCTCTATAGCTAATTTTTACGTATTGTTTTAAAGTTCGCAACTTTTCATGATTTTTATTCTTTAACTGGCATTCTTCTGGTTCAGTGTTTCTCAACCGCTGGGTCGCGGTCCGATACCGTTTCCTGATGAAATTCAGCTTTTTCTTTGCAGTAGAAATATTCTGATTATTTTTTTCAATTTTTTGTGTTCAAAATACAGTTTCAGCGCAATCCGTTGCTTCGACCTGGCTCCAGAGGGCTCTGAGTATTAAAAATTTAATTATAAGCGCCACGTTTGCACCTGGTGTTGGAAATTTGAACTACTTTTTCATCAGCATTCACTTCCCCATGATCTCCATAGCTTATACACAAAGTTTCACCGCAATCCGTTGCTTGGAACAGCCTCCAGAGGGCTTTGAGTAGGGGAAATTTAATTCTGACCACCTTGTACATTGGCTGTAATATTTCCATTTGTGTGCACAAGTGCCGAAAGTGCTATTTATGACCTCCTGGGTACGATATGTCTGTCATTCCAGATAACAACCGAGCTGCTCCAAATGGCCCGGTTGATGCAGTGCCCCGTCGCATGCGACTTCATATCGAGAACATTGAACCAATTCCACACGAGCCCGAAGGTCCAGCCCCCATGCGGGTGCTGCGGGTGGATCCTGTGAGGCAAATTCGTGGTCCAGCCGATCTTGATGCTATGGATCCTGAAGAACGTCAAAGATTCATGGAAGAGCGTTTGAGAATAAATCAATTGATGCAAGCCATCATGGCACAACTACCACCAATTGATCGGAACGCCGACCGACCTCTTCACCTGGTTCGTCGCAACAGAGCTGAACGTATCCAGATCCCGCGTGTTGGGAGACGAAACCGCTTCTGGCGCCTTTTTCACCAGCGTAGGCTCCCCGGACAGGATCCACATGGTTATGTACCAAACCCAGCCGGACCTCGACCACCATTACACCAATTTCTTCTTCCTCAAGCAGCAGAACCATTTTTTGCTCTTCCTCAAGCAGCAGAACCAGTTTTTGCTCTTCCTCAAGCAGCAGAACCACTTTTTCCTCTTCCTCAAGCAGCAGAACCACTTTTTGCTCTCCCTCGAGCACAACAGCCAGTTCCTCCTCGTCCTCGACCCGAACAGCCAGCCCGTAACCCGGCTGACTACCAACCACCTGCTGATGTCCCATGGTTTCGCATGCGCTGATGCTACCATTGAAACGAATATTTCACAACAATTCATTTTGAGAAATTGTCTGTTTCTAAATTCCAATTTGTAAACTTGTGGAGACTAAATCATCCTGAGAATAACATTGAAAATAATAATTTACGGAATTAGTAGTATCCATAAACTCTCAAAAAATATTCATAGAAACAATGCAAAATAGCTTATTTGTAATAGTTTTTAAAATTTGATTTTCTGCTGGTGTCAGTAAGCCATGTGTAACTATAATTCTGTTTCTTCAAAAGAGATCTTGAATAAATCTTTGTTCATCACAATTAATAGACTATCTCTTCCAAAACTGACTTGTGAATGTAATTGGACAAATAGAGTCCAAGGAAAAGAAGATGGCAAGCATCGTACGATAAATTGGTTTAGAAACTGTAAGCATTTAGCATTAGTTAAAATTTTAAACCTAGTTTAAATTGAAGAAGGATTTAGAAGGGCGAGGCAGACAAAATAGTCAGGAACGCGATTATGGAATTCTTGCAACCTGTTAATATATTACACAACTGAAATTGCTTACTTAAAAAATTCTAGATATGGGAATATCACAGTATTCACTGCTAATACTAACCTCTACGCCCAAATAAATTTCTAGAATTCGAATATGCTTTCAAAATTCTATCAAACTTACATACAGACCTTTACATTTCCAAATGTTTTCTTACAGTAAAGTACTCTACGGAAACGTGAGCTTGTATAGAGAATACCTGGCTACAGGTTACATATGAAGTCACCACCTGGGCCTGGGAAAGTACGTTAAATGTTTCAAAATTTAATTTGGAATTTTGCAAATGAGATAATTGAAGTTTTGCATATGATTTAATTTTTCCTTCCCGTCCTTTCATTCCCGGCGATAATTTGAATCCAGTACTATATTTGGTATGGAGTTATGAAGTGTTACCAATGGCCAGTAAAATCAATCTTAACGTGTTGTAAGAATTCACCTTTCTTGTGCAAGATAAAAGTTGCTGTTCACAAGCCCCAGAGAGAGAATTTTTCCGGTAGATGGGGCAATTAAGTTTAAATGGCCTCTGAACTGTCCATATCCTACTCCCCGTAACATTCTTTTGATAGTTGAAACAAAAATAAGAATCTTCACGCACCCTTCCACAAGTTGAAAACGATAATATATTTGATTCCTAAGAGATCTCCAAAAATGTCTAAATATGATATTCCCAATCTACGTATGTTGTATTTTAAAGGTTTCTATACTTGTGATTCTCTATCTGGTGATTGTCGTCGTTTTGTTGGCTCGCACCGGCAACTTAGCGATTTCTAGCCAAAGGTACCAAAATCTAGTATTATTAATTACATATGTTCCAACACATTGCACATTGAACTAATGAAGCTTATCTATAATTTATTCCATAGTTTCAATTTCAGTAAATATATGCAATGTATTACGAAAATACCTACCAGAAGTGATCAAAAGTAGTTTGCAGAAAGCGTTTCGGAAGTGTGCATGAGGGGTTTTATTTTTTATAGTCCGGAAATCTATCTAGAATATTGCCTTCAAGATTGGCAGCACTGATGTTATCTAGGGTGTAACAAAAGTACGGGGCAAGAATTCAGGAAAGGACGTGCAATCTCAACATTGGTCTAGACTTGTGTAATTTTTTGGCAACACAACACAACACACACATATCATAAATATCCAACTGTCTACTTATTAATAACCAGAACCATAGGCGTAGTTTCGTCCGTCCACTTGAAAGAGGGGGGGGGGCTAAATAGGGCTAACATTATTCATGCTTTTATCCATTATCCATTACGAAAATCATTATGGACATTCTCCTTGGGAAATAGGTGATTCCCACATGATCTTATCCAAAAGAAACGGAATTGTGTTTATGTCGAGTGTTACTTTTATGAAAGGAATATGTACACTATTATAGATGGTTCATAATTTTAAAAGAAGATATTTCTTCTTGAGGATAAAGAAGATATAATTTTAGTGTGTTCATGCTTTGAAGAAATTGTAATACTGCAAGACAAAGCACTGAGAAGCACTTGCGAATTAGTTCCGTGAAAAAAACTAAGCTATTACACAAATTGTCTTCTCTAAATGCTCTCTTTTTTTTGCCCTTCTGTATAAATTCCTTACGAATTATTTCCGATCCGCTACGGTTTCCTTTTCCTTTCTAAGTTCAATAATGTCTTGCCTCTTGTTTCATCTTGGCCATATTTTTAGACGTTTCATTGCAGAAAAAGACCGTTCAGCAGTGACCGAATACACTGACATACACTGTCGAATGTTCAACATTTTGTGCAACTAAAATGAAAATCTACCCAGGGTGCAATTTGTGGTCCCACCCCCTTGTCCCCGCCAAGTTACGCTTATGCTTCCAGATCTTAAGAAAATGTAAGAAAACGAAGAATTTCAGACATTCAGACTATTTCAAAATGTAGAACTTCGTTTTGAATTTTCGGCGACAAGTGCGCTATCCTTGGTCTCTACGTAGGCTTAAGGATAAATTTGATCATTTATTAAGAGAATTATCATTGGAGCCTAAAGAGAAGTTCTGACTTAAACAAAATATTAAAACATGCACGAATAACAATTAATAGCGTGAAGGATACAGAAATTTGGATTTTAGGTGATATATTATTCAATTATACTCTAAAACTAGACTTTTGATTGATAGATTGATTTGTTTGTTTTTTTACTTCGCTCTTCTGCCACTTTTGGCTAATCGCGAAGATATTTCAAAACGAGAATTCTCAACCAAACAACTTCTATATAATCCTGACCAGATGACTTGAAAGGACATCAAGAATGACAGTCAAAAAAGCAGGTTTTATACGATTATTTTCCACATGCATCCTTTCATTTTCTTTCCCAAATTAAATTGTCTAAATCTGTTCGCTCGACGCCTGACATCAAAGAATGATTTTCCAATAATTTCCAATCTCCATAAGATAATGAATTTGCTGTTATATAGTGTTTTCCAATAAGCATGATATGATTTTGAAATGAACTGGCAACTATGCTTCAAATGATATAACTGTCACTAGTTGTCATTTGTGTTTAGTATACTGTGAAAATTCATCATGGCTAAATACACGCTTCAAGAACGTTTGGTTATTATCCAAAAAGTTTATGAAAATAAGAGTTCTATTGTCAATACTCAACGTGCACTTTGCGAAAACTATGGTCCACATAATCGCCCTTCTGTGCTTGCTATTCGTCGTTAACAAACAAAATTGTCGTTTTTGGTGTGAAAACAATCCACAAGAGATTCACGAGAAGCCCTTGCATCCGCAAAAGGTCACTGTATGGTGTGGTTTATGGCATGGCGGCATCATCGGACCATTTTTATTTCCAAAACGAGGTAGGAGATGGAGTTACAGCGACTGGTGAGCGGTACCGATTGATGTTAACAGATGTTTGTGGCCAAATTTAGATGAAATTGATTTGGAGGGCATGTGGTTCCAACAAGACGGTGCCACACGTCACACTGCTAATGCCACTATCGACGTATTGCAAGAACAGTTTGGTGAAAGGATAATTTCAAGAAATTCAACTGTTAGTTGGCCTCCAAGAAGTTGTGATTTAACTCCTTTAGATTGCTTTTTGTGGGGTTATTTGAAATCTATAGCCTATGCAAACAGACCACGAACCCTTGATGCATTAAGATTGAACATCGAACGCTGCATTCGTGACATTAGGCCCGCGTTATTGCACAAAGTCGCCGAAAATTGGGTTCATCGAATTCACTCGTGTGCATGAAGTCGAGGTGGACACTTAAATGATGTGTTATTCAAAACATAATGTAATAAACTATGCTTCAAAATAATATAAAAAGTTTCATTGTATCTGAAATAGTTTTTATTTTATTTCATTGTAAAATCATACCGTTCTTATTGGAAAACCCTATATAACCAGCATAAGCAAATATCCTTCCACGTTAATCTTCTTCTTACCTCCATAAGAATGAATCTCTCCTGAGACTCTAAGAGATACACCTGAGATTCATAGTGCAGCATCATTAGAAGTGATCCAGAAAACTGACCCCCAGTGGGAGAGTTGAAGACAACTTTCAACTGCACCACCCTCGCACAGTGGAAAATTCAAAGTCCCGCGCATCTGCATACATATTCGTGACGTACACAAATTCCATTATCTTATAATGTTAAAAAACGTCAACTAGTCCATTTTCAGATAGGAACATTTGATTCAAGATACTGCAAAAAATATATATGGAGGAAAAAAAGTCCATCAATCAGGAAATGTAAAGGAAAGAGCTGGAAGGAAATTAACACTAAATGTCGTTACTAGTTCTTTGACCGAGTTAGTTACTAAATTCAAGAAGACACTCGTTAGTCGTTACAGTAACTGTTAGTCGAAAGAAGTAACTTCTGGATTACTTTCACAGTTCTTGAACTGAGTTAGAAGTAATTCCTTTCTTTCATCGACTGAATGACGTGTAGCATGAAACCACATGAAACTTAAGAAATAACGCATGCATGTTTCAAGAAACATCCACTGCATGACAACATAACGCCTTTGTATCAAAGTAAAGTAATTGTAACGAGTTACCATTTGAACTAAAGTAACTAGTAACTTCCTCAACTTTCTTCTGAAGTACAGCCCACTCTGTATAGTTGAATTAAACGTATTCATAAAATAGTACCTTCTGTAAGAAAATATTACATTGAACTTTAAATAACTACCCAAGATTATTTTTGTATATCCAATGCATATATTATCATCATCTTTAATATGTACAGTGCATATAAATATTTACATCTTAAAATTATATTTACAAAAGTGTTTAGTGAGGAGTAATATCAGGTACAGAGACAAAATATACATACAAAATAAATGTTTTCTTTTACAATTATCGTACAGTGAGATACATTTAAATTCATATAGTAGGGGACGAGCCAAGTTGCCATTGATTTTGTGCACTTGTATTGTACCCAGCTAAGAAGTCTGAAAATATAATGAATTCTGACTAGACTCAAAGTTATTGTTGTGGAAGTACTGTAGAACCATGTGTTAAATGTCATGAGTCCATTATGAACTTTAATTTCAACAAACAATTCCTTCCTGTGTTCAAATTGCAAGAGGTGAAAATATAATAATTATAGTTTCTGCATTAGTATTTATATTGTTCATATTTTAAATGTACTGATGAGTGTTTATCGTAGTCAGTGGTGTAGGGAGTTCAGAGGTATACTATAGAGTGGAAGGCATAAGTATTACCAAGCAAATTGCCCACTGCCATGTATATTTTCCTTGTTTTACGCACGAGAGCTTGAATCATTGGAACAAAGCACCAAAAAACCCGCTGAGAGACCTCGCACCTTCATACGTAAACATTCAGCCCTAAAAACATAATGATAAAAGTCAAGGGCAATCTGCGGTGCAATACTTGTGCATCCCACTGTACCCTCTCGAAGTTTTAGGAGTGTCATCAATCCTTCAAGCAGTGATTTTTTTTTTTTTAAAAAAAAAAAGATGAAACTTCAGAATGAAGTTTACAGGATTCTTGTTTGGGAACCTGATGATAAGAGAGCTGTAGGTTGGGAAACCTGATGGTAAGAGACGAGTAGAAAGACCAAGACGAAGATGAAGGGATAACGTTGAGATGGACCTAAAGGAAATCGGTAAGGATGGAAAAAATTGGATTGATCTTGCCCAGGATAGGGACAGATGGAAGGCATGTGTTGCTGCAGCCATAAACCTTCGGGTTTAAGAAGGCTAGAGAGTTAGTTAGAAACTTTAGAATGAGTAAAGCTGGCGATACGAAATGAATAAATAATCTATTAGCCTGTGTGGTATTTAGAGATATATTAATTGAGATTGTGTATCCTCCAGTAAATAAGCTCCCACCTCGGTCTCAAATCTTATTTTATATATGTTTGTATTTGTGTTTGTGTGTATGCTTGTATTCCTCAAATCAGAAATGTTCCTACACCACTGTCCAGACTTAAATCGTAACTGCATAAAGTACATTTTATTTTTTTCAAATTGTCTTTCTAAGTTTTCCATTGTTGTTTCATTATGTAAAACTAACATACAACATGCAGTTCGCTATTTCACAGCTGCTCTTATACAAGTGTGCTGTCTTTCTAGGCGTAAAAGAAGCGCTGCATTGTTGTATGGTAAACAATTGATTGTCTGCACGTTTATCTAAGAAATTCTTAATTGTAAAGACTAACAGGCATATAAGTATACTTGAAATTCACTTAATGAGACTAAATTAAACACTTTTTCTATATATTTTTTAGTCTTGAGCAAAAATTGAGACGGAAATGTACTTTTTCTTCTTCAAGTTCATTGAAACACATGAGGCCCTGTTAAGTTCTAATTTATGGCGGCCATTTTCCTCTCCACAGCCTCATTAAACAAGTTGTCGGCGGTCTCTTCGTCCACCCACGTCACCAAAGTGGTTACGCTTTTGTTGTCCTCTTCGCGTCCCAGCCTTCTGTCCTGCAGTGTCGCCCTCTGTGGCTCGTGTGCTGAAACTCTGGACGGAGTCACGTGATATGTCTGTCTCCTGTTCATCACTTTCTTCAAAGCCTGTGGAAGAAGAGAAGAGGCGTTAGGAAAGTAACATTATGCGCGCGTGCATACATTGTATACATGCATTGTTAGTTAGTTGATATCATTTTTCTACCTGCCTTGGTTAATAGAAAAGATGAATGATAAAAAAGACAGAGAAATATCCATGGCTTGTTCAGAATGCAATCATATGGATCCGATTTCGTCCGCACTTTTGCTCTGCTACAACGGTTTCAGCAGGTAGTGTGGAAATCGACTAGTTTGTGCGCTCTCCGGACGAGCAGCTAGCGACTGCCTTAGCAACTTAGCATATAGTTGAAGTCCTGATTCGAACGCTACTTTACTTCAAAGAAAGTTCCTAAAGATCACATCCCTCAAACAACCATATGTCAAGTCCCCTCAAACCTTTCCCGCCAATAGCGTCCGTTTTAGGAATCGACAGCAGTTGTCAAGTCCACGTGGAGTAAATGCGATGTTGCCAATTCAGTTTCTTTAAAGATTTCATAACGTGAGGTTCCGGTTATCTTTGTTCGGTTGTGTTGCGTTGTTTTTTTGTTTTTTCAAACAATGTGGAGACCTGGGGAGTTTAAAGTCGCCGCAGTTCGTGTTGGATGTCTAAACACTACAGTTAAGAGTGACAACAATGATTCTCAGAAAAACAAGTGCTGGCTCGAAACCAGATAGGCGTCCGGTCGGCTTCTTCTCGAGGTGTGTCAAAGATACCGAACTGGCGTTCGAATCAGGGCTTCAACTTTACACTGTCAGCAGTGACTGTTATGACGTCAAATATTTAATGTCTGCTGTGCAAAACACGCTAACAGCACTAAACTTAACCTGCCTAATCTATTCAAGCGTTTACTTCTGCTATTAGATGAATACATGAGTAGGTTAATGCTCCTAGTTTCTATGGCTGTCGCTATGAGACAGTCACACGGTTAACGCTTGACCAGAGGTGGCAGGATTGAACACTCACCGCCAATAAAAATGGGAGACCTAGATCCTTAAATACTCGCTTTCCTGCAAGACAACACACATAACGCATTGCAAGGAAGCGAGTATTTCAGGATCTAGGTCTCCCACTTTTATTGGCGCTGGCGGTGAGTGTACATATGACACGCTTCGATGCATGGGATATTCGATAACCGAGGTGCCTTGTTTCTTCCATCTTCTTTGGTCGCACATAAACGCAGCCTTGCAAAGAAGGGTAATTTTATGAGTCTCGTTTTCCACAAGTCTTTCTCGTTCTCGTATCCGTCTAAACAAGTCTGGAATGGTCTCCATCTGATCTTTTTTTTCTTTCAAGGTGTCGTCTCTATCGCGAAATTGTAAAACTAGACAAGATCCTTCGTTCTCCGTTCTAGGTACTTGAAACTTAATTTTGAACTTTTGTTTCAACACCAGTTTATGCACATAAAGGCTAATCGGGACTGGACATACAGTCTAAAGTGGGATCCGAACCACCATGTGCTTGCACCGGGTATCGATCGCGGGACCCCTTGATTACAAGGCGGCGACGTTACCACTACGCCATCGTGAGGCTCCTTTTATAGGTAATATCGGTGTAAAAATCCGTCCTTTCGCAACGGAGGGGCCATGAGGCAAACAGACAGCAACACGCACTCTTCTGATTCCGTGCGAGTTCCTTTGACGCAGGTGGAACCCGCTGAATCGTCCACTGACAGACGGAAATGTAGTCTCGCTAATTCCATCGTCACGCGAACCCACGTTTCGCTTAATGTGTGGAATTTTCACGCGCAGAGAAGAAATGTCCTTTTCTGCATAACTTGAACATGTTTCTCACGTACCTTGAAAGCATGTAATGACAAAGTTTGAAAGAAGACTAAGTCCTTACTACATAGAAAGGGAAAACAAGTTAGATTTATGCTCAGCCACGCATGGTGGTTTGATTTCATTTAGTTTATTTTACTTCACTTTTATGCAACTTTTGCCTAATCGCGAAGATGAGGTGAATGGTAAAAAGATGAAGGCACAATCACATAACACAAGTCCAACGGAGAATTAACAGTTGGGCTGAAAAGTTCGTTGGCTAACATAGTAAAAAATATTTTTTTGACAAAATTCGATTTTATTATTCAATATAGTTGCCTTTGAGGGCGATACAACGATTATAACGGTCATACAATTTTTCGATGCCATTTTTATAGTACGATTTCTCTTTAGCCTCAAAATAGGCCTCAGTTTCGGCGATTACCTCTTCATCAGTGCTAAATTTCTTTCCAGCGAGCATTCTTTTAAGGTCTGCAAACAGGAAAAAGTCACTGGGGGCCAGATATGGAGAATATGGTGGATGGGGAAGCAATTCGTAGTCTAATTCATATAATTTTGCCATCGTTTTCATTGATTTGTGACACGGTGCATTGTCTTGATGAAACAGCACTTTTTTCTTCTTCAAATGGGGCCGTTTTTTCGTGATTTCATCCTTTAAACGCTCCAACAACGCTATGTAATAATCGCTGTTGATGGTCTGGCCCTTTTTGAGGTAATCGATGAATATAATACCATGCGCATCCCAGAATACTGATGCCATAACCTTGCCAGCCGACTGTTGCGTCTTTCCACGCTTTGGATTCGGTTCATCACGTGCAGTCCACTCGGCTGACTGTCGATTGGACTCTGGAGTGTATTTATGGAGCCATGTTTCATCCATTGTAATATATCGACGGAAAAATTCGTGCTTATTACGGTTGAATATCGCTAAACATTGCTCCGAATCATCAAAACGTTGTTGCTTTTGATCGATTGTGAGCACGCGCGGCACCCATTTTGCACACAGCTTTCGCATGTTCAAATATTCATGCACAATATGTCCAACACGTTCCTTTGATATTTTTAAAGTCTCAGCTATCTCGATCAACTTCACTTTACGATCATTTAAAATTATTTTGTGGACTTTTTTGATGTTTTCGTCGGTAACAGCCTCTTTGGGGCGTCCACTGCGTGCATCGTCTTCGATGCTCATTTCGCCTCGTTTAAATTTAGCAAACCACTTCTCAACGGTTGATTTTCCTGGTGCAGAGTCCGAATAATGTTTATCAAGCCAAGCCTTGGCTTCAACAGTATTTTTTTTCGCCAAAAAGCAATGCTTTATTAACACACGAAATTCTTTTTTATCCATTTTTTCACAATAACAAAAGCTGCTTCACTCACAATGCTATATCTCACGAACTAATTATCCGGCAGCTGTGAAATTTATACACGTATCTTTTGAAGGTTAGTACTAAGTAAAAATCACATGGATTTAATTCTAGTAACGTTATCTATGAGTCAGCCTATGAACTTTTCAGCCCAACTGTTATACTGGTCTCGAGTCCAGACGCCAGGGCCTCGTTAGTATGTAAAAGACGAAATGCTGTTAGGCTATATATACATACTAGCTGATTACCAGGCGTTGCCCGGGTATTTATTCTCTCTCTCTCTCTCTCTCTCTCTCTCTCTCTCTCTCTCCCTCTCTCTCTCTCTCTCTCTCTCTCTCTCTCTCAAATGTCATCGTGAATGTCACCAATTAGCTTAGCGACTCCGAAAACTATGGATTCGACACTAATGAAGGTCATTTTTGACATTTTATTTTTCACCTCCTCTCATCCCCCCCCCCTGCCAATAGGTGATGAACTTGGAGTTGAACGGCATTGTGAGTGTCACTATTCATCTTAGCGATCCCTAAACCTATGGATTCCACACTAATATCGGTCGATTTCGATTATTTTTACATGTCACCCCCTTCCCACCCCCCATCCCTAGGGGTGAGAGGCGTCTTACCCGCCACAGTACTATTTCTTTCCAGATTGCAAGTGATATGTGTACCAAGTTTGGTTGAATTTGCTCCAGGCGTTCGAGAGTTATGCCGTAACAAACATACATACATACAACATTTATATATATATAGATGTTTCATAAAATGTTCAGAAAAAAATATTGAAACCGCGACAATCATTTTGATAACCCTGTGTACGGGCCAACCAAGAATATTAGTAAAGCATGAATATTATGTTCCCAAAATTGCATTATTTGTACATTTAGTTCTCTCAGAGATATCGAAGTGAAAATATCGAATATTGACTTGGATTCCTTGGTTATTAATACATATGCAGATGTACCGATCGACGTCATTTATGTCATAATATGTTATTCATATTCAACATCGGAAGAGTAAGTACAGGCCTCCCCGATGGCGTAGTGGTAACGTCGTCGCCTTGTAGTCAAGGCTTCCATGGTTCAATACCCGGTGGAGGTACATGGCACAGTGGTTCAGATACAACTTTAAACTGCAGGTCCAGTCCCTATTAGCCTTCCTGTGCATCAAGTGGACTTAAAATAACAAATCAAAGATTAAATGGCTACCGTAAATATGAGATGAATAGTTGAATCTAAACTTCATAAGAAGTCCTGTAGCGCCAAGTTTTCTTCATTTTCACTTTCTGTACAGATAGGCTAATCAGGCCTGGACCTACAGTTTAAACTCGGATCCAAACAACTATGTGCCTGCACCGGGGATAGAGCCCGGAACCCATTGATTAGAAGACAAATACGTTATTACGTCATCGCGGAGGCCCTCTCGCAGCGTTGAAACAAAGATACATGGAATGCTGTCAAAGTTTGTCGGTGGTATAGGGTAGGATCTTGTATATACTTGGATTAATCGTTAAGAGGTACAAAAGGGGCCGAACTGCATGACGGAGTGGTTAGCGCAGCGCGCTGCAACACCAGGGGCTCCGGGGTTCGAACCCCAGCTTGGGAATAGGTTCATCAATTTCATCATAACATCATTCATCGTCGCGTTTAGCCAGAATGTGGCAGAAAAGCGGCGTTAATGACAAAAATTAAAGAATCAATTAAATCAAATATAGAAAAAGGGCATTAAATAACCAGTACAGAAACAGGGAAACATTCCACACTACATAATTCAACGAGAACACGCTCCTTAGTGAGGGTACTTTCATTGTACTAGTAAGGTGAATCATCCTTTTTATGATTTCAAAAAAGAAAAGTGTTTTTTTTTACTCTCATTGAGGGACTCTAGTAACTACTCTTGAAGCACCCGGATAGTATATATATTACATATACAGCCCCCCCCCCAAATTCTCAAAATACATAAATAATTGTAGAAACCAATTGTTCATGTATACAAGTATGTATGGATATAATAACAGGTGGCGCAAAAGTCATCATCCTATTTGAAATGACCTTTATTCTGACATCTTGTTGTTTCTGTCAGTAGTGTTTTGTCAGTTAAATGGAAGATACTCACGAAATTTATTGTGTGCGAAAATGAATAAGTATACCCCACATACAGCCCGCGAGACATTAGATCTTTTGAATGACACTTTTCCGGACAGAGTAATATCCCGTTTTGATGATTTGCCATGGCCGGCCAGGTCCCCCGATTTGTCCGCTCCAGATTTTTTCCTTTGGGAATATTTGTAGTCATTGGTTTATGTGAATAAGCCAGACACGTTACAGCAACTAAAGGGCAATATCCAGCATGAAATTGAAAACATTTCCCCGCAGATTCTTTCCAACACCACCAACGCCATAAAAAAAGCCTGAATTTGCATCAGTTCGAATGGTGGTCATTTATTGCATGTTATCTTTAAAAATTAAGGACATAAAACTTCCAAGTATCAATAAAAGTTTAACACAAAAAAAAACTACTTTGTTTAGTTTAAAACCCAAGCTATAGGCTAAGAAAATCAGGTGAACTTTTGCGCCACCTTGTATTACGTCATATCAATTTAAATTGAGTTATGTGTTGCTTAGGGTAATTGTATATTTACCCTGGGAAAATTAGAATAATGGTGCTGTTAATATTTTTATCTATATGATTTCAATTTGCATTATTTCCTTTGTTATACCAACTAATGTGTAATTTATTCATAGGTATGTCTTGCAAATTAGTATTCAAATACTATAAACAGAGGTATCTGTAGTTCACTAAAATAAACATTAATATTTGACCCTAATAATGGAATAACCAAGGAGGAGTTTCTAGTGTTTAAATAACTTCTTAGATCAGGTGTTATTAATACAGAGCATGCAATTGGTGGAAGTGAAGTACCATAATAATAAAACTGTTAATAGCCTAATAATAACAATAATGGGGTCCAAAACAAAAGGTAGCCTAGGGGACCAATTTTTAACACCCCCCTTTGCCTTGTGGAAGTGTTAGCTGATAGAAATGGCGGCCAATCCAAGATGGCGGATGTTGACTTGTGAAGAAATTATTATAACTCTGACACCAATACTCCAATTTCAATGATCCCTTTTCTAAAATCAAGGCTTAAAATGTGGCCTAAGATATCTAAGGTTTTTCGATGCGTTTTTAACTGTTGAAACAATATTTCATTAGAGAGAACAGGTTACAGGCACAACCACTGACGTACGCAGGATTTTATTTCAGAGGGAGCTGGAATGGGAAAGGTGGATCCTTGGGGAAGGGGCGGAATGCGCAATGAAATCTCCGGGGTTTCGACGCAATGTTAACAATCAGAAAAAAAAAGTTAGGACAATCCGCTCAAATTTGTGCGGTTTTTGTTTTAGTTCGCGCGCGTCATGCTTTGCAGCGCTGTCGTCGCTTTTGTGAAAATGGCGTCTTCTCAAGAGAAAGCACACGCTGTGGTAAGGTTTGCGGAATCATAATCAATTGTTACGGCACAGCGTAAGTTTCGGCGTGTCTTTAAGAAAAAGCCGCCAACGGACAAGAGAATTAGGACATGTTACAGAAGTTTCCTGCAAACGGGGAGGGTGTTGAAGAAGCCAGGAGGAGGAACTCCACGCGTCTGCAGCGAGACAGTTGAGCAAGTTCGTGGCTATTCCCTGGCCACCAGTTAGCCCAGATATCACTTAGCAAAATAGTTTTTATAGGCACTATAAAACTTAATCAGTTGTTGCGTTTTTTAACGACATAACTTATTATTTGTTGCATACCCGTAAAGAAAAAAAAAGTTTAAAATCCTAAAATCCAACGTCTATTCATCACTTTGGTTTTTCACGAGTTCTCAATATTTTCTCAAAACTTATGGAGTGGCTGCAGCTCATCAACTCCCCCAGCGTACGCCATTTGACACAACGAGACATTATCAACATTCTGGCATGTTGATGTGGTACCTCTCCACCAACCTACTGTCATCTTACTGTTTCCCAAGAGATTCCGTTTTATTGAAATTTCAGAAAAAGATTCAAAGTAAATGTCTAATGTTATTGAACTTAGACGATACTTTATACAATTAAAATACCCATTCTTAACCATTAAGGAAACATTTAATTACATCTTAACTATACAAGGTGTCATTTTTAATGGCGCCCACGGACCACAGAAACGTGAAGATCACAATAAATGACAGTCTAAAAGCCAAAATCCGATATACAACTTCGTTTTGAATACGATGTTTTACCACCGTTCTTGTATAGTTGGTTTACTTCCAGTTTCCTCGCTTTGTTTCACGGTGCATAATGTGCTGGTTTCGGCCATGTAATTTTCATAGCATATATATATATGTTCCTGGCAAGCCTGGCACGCACCGCTTCAGGACAGGAAGTGACGTCACAGATGCGAGCAAATGTTGTGTTGGGTTGCCAGCATTCAGGCGGCAAAACTTTTTGTTGTTATTGTTTTTTTAACGACTGTAGCTTGTAAACGACGCACGAACGAGAAAAATGTTACTGAGAAAAGTTGTTTGTTTTGATGTCCTGTACACGTTTCTGTGGTGCGCCATTAAAAAGACACCCTGTATCATGTTGCTTTACGGTGGGGGTCGAGCTTGTTGAGTGGTCGAATTTCGATCTTCATCAATTGTCCTGTTCACTCATCCTCATCGTCGCGATTAGCCAACAGTGGCAGAGAACAATAATAAAGTGGCAACAATCGTCAAGATATTGCAAAAAAAAACGCAGCTAAATTACTAAGTATAGTGTTTAACGTAAAATTGATAGCATTAACTTGATATCTTCGGTGAAAAATAAACACAACGACGTTATAGTTACGTCATAGCGCAAAGGATAATAGTAAGTGTATAATAAGTAACGTTGTGTCTAGGCGTCCGAATTTGGGGCTCCAAATTTCATTCTAAGATTTATTTTCAGACTAATATTGCAAAAGAAAACCGTTCAGCTTTCGGAAAATTCTCGTCTGTTTTCATCTGGGCCTATTTTAGGAATGGGCCTAATGCTGCAGCATCAATAGCACCCACGTTAATCCGGCCCTGCTGATGGGGCTACAGCCCTCTCCGAAATTTTGAAAAAAATCAAAATTTTCAAATAAAATCAGCGATGTAGTAGGGAAAAACCAGAGTGGTACATGCACACCTCTCTTAAAATTGAGTTGATTTGATTTTAAAATTTTGGGTGCGTCAGCACTTAGGCTATTTTGCACCCGTCACATTATACGGGGTCCAGCCCCTTATCTTTAGAAAGAACAACTCTAACGTTGCATAAGTAAAAATCTTAAAAGCTTAAAATGTTCTGACTTTCGTTAAAAGCTGAGGCTGTAAAGGGGCACTCAGCACACACAAGGACAAAAGAACAGGACAAGACACACAAAATTATACTGGCCAGAGTGCCAGTCGCCAGAGCCTCGTTCGTCTGCAAAACGCAGTCCAGGGTGTACTAATGTGGAAGTGAGGTTGACAGTTGGGTGTACTACGTGGAAAATCACCCCTTACACCCCCTCTCTTAAAATGACACAGTTCTAATAATACGAAATATCATACAGTATATTCCTCCTCTTAAAAGGCATTTATGTACTTTCCACCTATACAATTCCAGTCCTCCCCGAAAAAAAACAACCTGGGTACGCCAGTGGCCTCAAAAAAAAATTGCATTATATTGATGTGAGAAAAGTAGATGTTAAAAACAAAATTTTGTGTGCGATAAAACTACAACATTTTGTTTTTATGCGGTTATAAATTCTAGTTAAATGTGCGCGTATTTAGAAGCCAAGCCGCTACAAATGAGCTATGAATAAGATATTTCTCGTTGTATCGAATCTGTGATTGTTCGTAGTTTTAATACCCAGTACTGGATTACCAAATATGCCCACTACGCCACCGTGGAGGCCCCTGAACTATTTTAAAATGTTAGTTAATGATTTTAATAAGCAAATATATTACAATAATAAATACAATAATAATAATCGAAATCCAACAAATTATTGGGTGGGCTGAGGCCCCACAGGCCCAAATAAGCAACCGAAAGCAACTGTGCGCTATCAAAGTATACAAAACCAATCCCTCCAGGCAGTGGCGTCGATTGTGTTCCAAAACCAGGGGGGGGGGGGCAGGTGCCAAAACTTGGGGGGCAAAGGCAGTAGATATATTTTCCTTTGTATATAATGTTTAACATAGTGCAATGGGCAAAAGTGGCGTAAAGTTGGGGGGCAATTGCCCCCCCCCTCGCCGCCACTGCTCCAGGAGAAAAATCCTGTTACAACTATCGTATTGTATTGGATATTACAAACATTGGCGTCCGGAAGGGGGCCAAGGGGGGGCCGTGCCCCCCCTGGAAAATGTAAGTCAATCAAAAATTATGTATTTCACACATAGAATTTCATTTCAGCCACAATAATATGCGTTAATTAATGCATGAACACCATAAATTCAAATTTAAGCAATTTGTTTTTAGGAAAGAACACTATTTTTGGGGAAAATGTGCCTTCCTTGCCCCTCCCTGGATAAAATCCTGCGGACGTCCATGATTACAAACCGACAATAATATTCGTAACACGTCACTGCGGCTTATTCATTGAAAAGGGTCACTGGTTACGTCTGTCAGAGCAAACAGCTGATCGGAGTCTAAAAAAAGAGAACTTGACGCAAGAAGAGGAAAAAATCGATAAGCAAAGGCCGAGACCGCATTACTAAATTAAGTGAAATTTCCAATCACTTACCCCAACGATTTTCTTGCTCGTCCTGCAGAACATCTTCTGGATGTGGGAGGCCGGTGCCATCTCGGAAACTGAACGCACGTGTGCGTGTATGCGTAGGGCGCAGGCGCTGGGAAGGAACGCACCGCTCTCTGGTCGGCAGACGAAATTGTGTGTCGTGTGCCTGGCGCGTGCCGCCTCTATATTTAAAAGCTCGCCTGCGCCTGCGCGTGGCCGCCATGTTAATCAGTGCAGGTGGTTGCGGACAGCGTTGCCAACTCACTATGTATATCACTGCTCTTGGGGATTTTTAAATCTCTTTCCTAATATGTTGGAAAATGTTCTGTTACTGCGGTAAGAGATGACTACGTCAATGGAGGCACAGTGGGCCATAGCCACTCAAACTCAAATTGGCCTTGTCAAAATATGTAAATTTCGCAATAAAATAACAACATTAAGTATGTGAATGAATGTGGAGAGACAGATAGATTTGAAGATTCGGACTCAATATATCTTATGTAGATTTTCAGCGAAAAATGCAGGCTCGACCAGGACTCGAACCCGGAAGTCTGGCAATCCGTGCCATTGCTCTACCACTGAGCCGGCCTGACTTCGCCTGACTTTTCGCTGGCGCTGTTTTACCTGTGTGAAACCCGGGTTCGAGTCCTGGTCGAGCCTGCATTTGTCGCTGAAAATCTTCATAGTACATCTCCTGTGTGTGCCTAATTTAATCAATATATCTTGTTTCGGACGTCTGTTGTATAACAGTACCTATGTTTCCGTCAACACATTATAATGTTGATGAAATTATAATTTTTAATTGTTACTGCCAGTGTTCGGAAAGTTACTATTTAAAGTGACTGAGTAACAGCAACAGTTACTTGTTGCAAGAGTAACTCAGTTCCAGTTACTGGTTCATGAAAAATATCTGTAAATTTATTTTACAGTTACTTTTGTGCTGGATATTTTCCACAATATCTTCTTTCTGGCTCAACAACCACGTTCCAAATGAATGCAGCAATCTACGAAATACAATGGCTAGACAATTATCTTACTGTTACGCTAGTTTCTTTCAAAAGTAACTACATGCAATTAGGATTAAAAAAGTAACTAGTTACTTGTATCTGAGTTAGACGTAGTTTGTTACTTCCAAACAATGATTACTAAATTATGTTGTGAAATGTAATGGAACGTAAAATTAAGACTTTTTAATATTTTCTTTATTCTAATATTTTAGCTTTGTATTGTTGGTTAATAAATCCTTGTTCGGGTCACAAAATAACAATATGTATATTAAAATACATATTTATCTAACCGAGCAACACAAGGATGTTTGGCTTAGACACAGAATTACTTGATTTCTTAAGGTACCTTAGAGGAAATGGACTTCTTTAACAATTAATATTCAAAAATATATTTATTTTCATAAAATACACAACTAGATTGAGTTCATTCCTAACGGAATTAGGCATAAGGTTAAATTTGGAATTTCACCACCTAAATATAACCTCTTCAAAGATATCAGAAATAACAATACTTACACGGACAAGTCCGATTGAAACTGTCCATTTTATATTTCTATTTTGGCTATTTCACGTCGGTTTTCTACCTCGCGGGTTAATCGCGGCGATGAGAATGAATGATAAACAGATTAAATGGATGGTCAGGTCATAAATCAAATGATTTATGTTTGATTGCCATTGATATGGCTTACTTGCCTTTCTGCCACCTTTAGCTAATCGCGAAGATGATATGATTAAATTTATGAATTAAAATTTTTAAAAAATTAAAAATGGGGTAAACCCCCGGAAAAAAATTATGAAGGGACATCCACAAAGCCATGCCCAGGCCGGGATTCGAACCCGGGACCACTGGTGTCGTAGCGTAATGTGATTTCATGTTGACAACCCGAGGAAACGGGAATACCCGTGTTGCGACATATAAAAGTTGAAAAGCTTCGTCACAGGAAAGCTATGGCTGCATATTTGAATTCAGCCTAAAAAATATATTTAACCCCCGCCCCCCTGAGCCGGGTTCTTCAGTGGCACAGTAGTGACATTTCTTGTATAAGGTTGGCAACCTTTGTTATGGCGCGTGCCCCGCGCGTGGGAAACAGCCTTGGAGCTACGTTCTCACATGAGGGTGCGCCAGCTGGGTGTACTCTTCCTGGGGGATGTGTAACATGCATTGTGGGCGAGGTTGATCCACCCCCTCCCCCTTTCAGAGGCTTTTGACTAATTCGTGTCAAGTGCCTCCCCTCCATCCGCGACTGTAATTTCACCGGCTCTGTGGAATATTGCAAATACAAAGCAATGGGAAAGCGTACTGGGTACGTTTTCCCACGCTGGCAGCAAAGAGGGTGAAGCTAAGATTGGTTCCGACCTCAAATGATTGACGTCCAAGGTTGTAGGAGTAAAGCAGCTTTCCAAACTCTCTTTTGGGGCGAGAAAGGGTTAGGTTTTTAATAAAAACGAACTCAAAAACGCAAAACTAGTGCTTTTGTATGCCAGCCAGCATTCCATGAACGATGACCATTATTTTGCCTGATGGACCACAATGCACTGGGGGACAGAGAGGTGACAAATGAATGGAAATGCGTGCTGCGGCGCTTTAAATATTTAAAAATCCCAACACGCTGACTGTCTTTTGTCTCCAAAGGGTTTAATTCCGGATTGAGACATTGTTTAAGTCTTGCGCAATACGCTCCAGTAGCGGTTTCGAATTGAAGCTTTTGTGGCGCCCGGGACAATTCAATTTGTCTCAATCAGTTGTTGGGGGGTTGTTGATGGAAGATATGTCCAATGCGTGCCAACAAGTTTTGCCTTGTCTTTGCATCATTCATTAGAGCTTAGGGGTTGGTTGACACTTGACATGACTCAACCCTTTCATTACGACTACTGATGGTTACAAATATTCTCCCGACATGTAGGTGTATTTGCAAACAATTGCCTCCCCTAGTGAAATCTAAGAAGTATTCAATGCAACCGTAGTGAATCAAGTTCTCATTCGGATCAAATTAGCAACGATTCTTTCTTATTGTCTTATGATCACTTTATTAATCAATTTCAGAGCGACATTGAGAGAACAAGTGAGAGATCTCAAGAGACCTTATCAGGCACAGTGAGAGTGGGCGCGAATGGGCAACCACCCACCCTAAAATTTGCCTCCCCACCCGATTTCACACTTCATAAAAAGTATCTTTCTCTCTGAACTCCGTGCATATTTTCCGATATATTTGTCTTTGGATTTACATTACTTTGCTGAGAAAGATGATGATGATAATAATAATAATAATAATAATTTATTTTAAGTACTGAGCACAGTAGGTATACAACCTATACAGCACTAAATAAGTCACATAGAACTCACAAAAGTAAGTACAGGGATTAAATATGCAACATGCAGAATAGTATTGCGAGAGTAAGATACCAGGTGTGCCGGTTAATAATTCTTAATTGATCCGAAAGAAAACAAGTGCATCTGGGGAGAAAGGTAACAAATGCTTTATTCAAAGTATGCGCCATCGCTAGCTATACATTTTGCCCATCTGTCCGTCAAATTGTGGATGCCCTACCAGAAAAATCGTTCACATTTTGAGGTGATCCAGTCAGCAAGCCATTGATCGACATCTTCGTAATTGTTGAAGTGTTGCTGGGAAGGTGAGCGAGACATCGATGAAAACAAGTGGTAGTCCGAAGTGGCTAAGTCTGGTGCGTATGGCGGGTGGGGCAAGAATTCCCAGTCAAGTGCAGAAATGGTGGCTCTGATGCCTTTTCGCTGTGTGTGATGAGGCGTTGTCGTGCTGCAAAATCACTTTTCCATGTCTTGTCGCCCAATCTGGATCTTTCGCATGGCATGAAGACGATCAGATATGGTTTGGCGACCAACATTTAACTTCTCTGCTAGTTGTCGTTGCGTTTGCGTATCCTTTTCGTCCAACAGTGCTTGCAATTCTGCGTTTTGGAATTATTTCGGTTGGCCCGGGCGATCTTTGTCTTTCAAGTCGAAATCACCACTTTTGAATCGTCGAAACCAACGCACACACGCGTCCTGCGTTAGGACATTGTCACCGTACGTTTCCACAAGGATACGATGGCTTACACTCGCGTTTTTCTTTTGATTGAACAAGAAAAGCAGGACGTGCCGCACATGTTCCTTATTTGGTTTGAAGGTCAACATGTTTACCACACAAACCCAATATCACGATCACTCGCACTC
Source organism: Lepisma saccharinum (assembly GCF_977018435.1). Classification (NCBI taxonomy): domain Eukaryota; kingdom Metazoa; phylum Arthropoda; class Insecta; order Zygentoma; family Lepismatidae; genus Lepisma; species Lepisma saccharinum. Next base: position 56,052,964 of record NC_139251.1, on the reverse strand, counting down.
GGTTGCACATCCACAGCGTTTTGACAGGTACTGTCCTGGCAACACACTGACGTAACAGTTGAGACTGTGCACCAACCCTTGCTTCAGCGCCATCCAGCGACGAAATTAAGAATTATTAACCGGCACACATGGTATTTACATTTGTTATGGTCTTCGAAAAGATCCTCTACTATACCGCTAATAAATTAATAATACTGAACAGATCAATAGCCAGATTCACCACACTACAACGTCCAGTTACTACAATTTTAATTTAATGATTAAAATCATTAATAGGGCTCGAAAGTTGATAACAAATCGTCTTCTTTTCTGAATCTTGAAAACAAAGCTAAACCTGATGTCAGTCCGTTTCCCATAAGTTAGAAACAGAAAACATAACTTTTTTCTTTCATTTTTGGCCTTTTTTGGCTTTCAAGTCATTTTAAGTACTTTTTGCAGTTTTATTGCACTTTTATTCATTTTTGAGGTTTATTTTTCTCCTCCCTTCTTGTTTTGTGAATTGTAGCTATATGCATTTGCTGCATAACTTACATATTTAAATTTCCTGGCATGGCACTCTTAGCAAGTTCCCCATTAATCGAAAATCCGGTCAATGGGAAAGCACAATATTATTTCAACTGAAATGTTTGGCAATGCAGTAAATAATTTATTGTGGTAAATTTATTTTTCCTGCAGCAAACTTAAAATACTTTGGTGAAGTCTACATTGAGGTTTCCTTGGTGGTCTCTATTATCGCGTTAATATGTGGTTTTAAAGTAACATTAGTCACAATATTTAAGAAAATATTTAATCTGATATACACCAAACACAGCCGTATTTTCAGATACTGGCCGACTAGTGTATCGTGGAAGGTCACTCTCAAAGAAGATGAATGACTTACACAGAAAAACCTTGCAGTGTATTTTATGTAATCTTGAGGTAAACATAAAGAAATAAACATTAGCACATGATTGCTTTTATTCATTTGCTTCAGTAGTTTATAACAAGCGACTACGGGTTTTATCGAATTATTCAACTACTCTCTTGTCGTTTATGAAAAATCAAGCTTTCATTTTCAGAGAAAATTATTTTTAGTTTATTTTTTAAAAAATTAGGTCATTTAGGTGTTAAAGAATTTTAAGGTCATTCATTCATGACATTTTACAGGTCATCAACTTCCAAGCCCTAATCATAACACATCGTCATTCAAATGAGTGCACCACCATTGCTCCTATTCACTGAGATTATGGAATTTTGTCTAGTGTTATATTTGGGAACCTTGCATCCAGGGTGGATGATGATTTTTTTTAATTTACATCGATTTTTTTTAAAGAAACACGCTTGAAATTGCTTGTACTGTTTTGGGCACCATACATAAAGATATATCTCTTTTATAGAAAGGCTTTTCCTAGTAAACGGCTAGGTAAAATATTTGAATAATTTGATTAAAGCAAATAAAAATTACATGTAAATGTAATTTTTTTCTGTTCTGATACTGTATATATGAACCTACTATGGAAATGTTTGTTGCGAGTGTTAATAAAACTATAATAAATTTCAGTAACTTTTCTTTCAGTGAAAATAAAACATTCTGGATGTACTATATAATTGTAACTTAAAATATTATTTTGTAGTCATTGTAACTGAATTTTGTTAATTTTCTTGTGATAGTTTTGCAAAATATCAGCTTCCATATATATTTAGAGTTTAATGATAATAACACTATTTAGGGTTTAACATGATTAGTATTTTGTATATTATTCTACAGAAAATGTATGTTTCTTTTCCCATAAAAATTATTGAATTTTAAATCAAGAGAAATAAGTGTGTTTGCAGTTTACATACTGCATGTCCTTTCGTATGAGCTTCACACCATTAGTACATATATTTTGTTTCTTTTATTTTCCTTTCCTAGAGCTTAATAAACACAATTTCATGATTACAAGATTAATGTACTTTCAAGAAATGTGATTCTGATGTATACAAAAACCTTATGTACATTATTCTATAAATTATTTATTTAAATTTTGATTTGAATCAATTCACCTTGCTTGTATGCAATAGCTTTCATGAAATAGTCGCTATTGATCTGTAATGAGAGCATATTATGAAGTAATACACTTATTTTTGATTCTTCTTGAGTATAATTTTTAAAATTTAAGTGATTTCAACCACCCCTCACATTTAAATGCTCCATAACAATTTTGAGTTTTCATACATAATAATCTGATAAATAATTTCTGAACTGATTCTATTTTTTCTGTATGACATTTAACTGCAGAACTCCATAATTCACTACCATAGCCTACACTAGAGCATATAAAAACCTGAAATTTTCAATCTATTAAAAGATGTCCAATTAATTTATACAAAACCTAGCAACTTTTTAGCTTTTTTTCAAGTTTTGCTACGAAAATCGCAGCAAAATATGGTGATGGGTAATACAACAGATAAACGTATTGCAACCAGATATTGAACTCGGGTAGCAAACCATCTTCGCTCTGATTTACTGTAAGCAAGAAAGTTCTTCCAGTCACCGCTTAGAGACGCCACTGGCCCCGTTTTGCTTCACCTCTAGACCAAAACGTTTTACAGGAGATCAATAGATGGCGCTGCTAAATTTCAACCCCAGATATCCGTGTTTCAACTCAAGCGTGGCATCAGAAGATCCAATAAGGTCCTTCAAAATCTAGATATAATACGTTTATCTGTGGTAATACCTGCTCTATAGACCAACAATTAATTTCATCCCTTGTATATAACTTAAAACATAATACTTGTGATCCAGTAAATACTTCTGTGGCTACATCAAATAGAGAACACTAAATAAATTAGATCACAAGATAATTGAACACAACTGAAAAAGGTATTAAAGAGAATTAATTACTTTCGGCAATCAAGCACTTTTCGCTAATTTAGCTCTATTCAAAAGCAAATTAATATCAAAATCAGCTAAATTGAGACTCTATCAAAGTATAATAAGACCTGTAATCACATATGCATGTGGATCTTGGACTCTCAAAGACCCCTGTAAACAAAAACTCCTAACGTTTGATTAATGTTAACGCGACATAAATTATTTTGATTGACACTTCCGTCTGTCTGGGAGAAAGAGTTGAAAGTTAACAGTTGATATATTTATAATGCTTCCATATCTCCGAGACCGGACTTCTAATTACGAAATTTGGTGGGTTGGGAAAATTTTAATTTTTATGGTTTCTCAATAAAACAAATAATTAAGAATTAAAGTTAAATTCATATGAACCTTTAATAAAATACTTGATAGATTGTAACAAATTTCCCATTAATAGCTATCTCCAAACAAATTAATAACGTCTATATTGTCACTAAATTATAATTTTGTTATACTAATTAAAAACACATTCTCCAACCACTATGAACGATAAATATTTTATCATAAATAATACAAAAATACTTACAGGAAGCTACATTAAATGTAATTTCATGGCAACTAGATATCAAGCAGGTCGAATAACATTTAATAGAGAAATATACTAATTTCTTCTCTTATTTTACTGTTAATGCCACGATATTCACTCTCTCAATCGGCGCCTTTCATTTGTCTGTTCTAGTCACAATCGATACATATCGATTTCTCGGAAACTACTTAACAGTGAAACATATAATTCGATGGACGGAAACATTTGCCTAATACTAACCGAACGTGATACAAAGGACTTTTATCTGATTGTATCGATATATGTCATTCAAACAATCGATATGTGTTTAATCTTCGATATCTCAGAGCTCAATAAAGCTGCATACATCTAACTTGTTGTACTGCAAGATATATAAAATATCAACCTTATTCTAGAAAATTTTTCCGATTGGTCCGTCCATTTCTCAATGTATGTCAAGAATCGAACAATTCGATATTTGCTGATAGCTCGAAAAATGCTTCACATACAAAGCTAAAATTTCGTGAACTGAAAGAATACAATTACTGGAATAGTGGGATATTTATTATCTTGATCGGTCTGCCCGCCTGGTAGTTAATGGAAACTAATAATAATAATAATTCCGCAACTAATTAATATTTTGAAATTTTCTGTACTTTTCTTACCAGCACCATTGAACAGCCATAATAATTCTGTTTAGAAAACAATATATTTATACATTAAATGATACGTACAGTGGCGGCGATAAGAGGGCATGGGGGGCAGTTTCCCATTCACTTTCTGAGACTTTCATTTCTGCAGTGTGGTATCTTAATGCTAAGCCTTGTTTACCAAGGCCTAGCCCCCCCCCCCTACTTTCCCCAGTTTTTGCACCTAATAATAGCCACTGAATATATATCATCAATGATTCTTATAATGAAGGACATGTATGAATTTGAGTTAAACAAAAATAAAATGGGAAAATACTGCGCCAAAAAGTCGCAGTGTTAGCTGAGTGGTTAGCACACCGCGCTCCGGGTTCGATTTTTGTCCTGAGCATGGGTGTTCTTTATGAGTGTCCTTCATCAATTTCATCATATCATCACTCATCCTCATGGTCTAAATTTGCCAAAAAGTGGCAGAAAAACAATGCTAAATAACAAAAATTGAATCCAATGAAATCGAAAAAGTCGGAGCAGGTATTAAGAAAGAATGGACTGCCCCGACTAAATCTGGACGTCTGGTAATCTTGCATCAATGGTTGTAAAACTAAAATTACAAAATATTGCAGATTGCAGTCTTCTACAACTTGTCTGTCTCCATTCATTTATGTAACGACAATATGGAAATTCTTGCAAAACTGAAACGCTGTCAATGTTATTTTCGTAGGTTTTACAGGTTCATATTAAAATATTTTATAGTTCGAGGTGTGGGCATTGCCCCCCCCCCCCTCCATTCGGCATTTAGCGGCCTTTCTGTAATTTACAAAAGTAGACATTTGCGGCTAAAATAACGGCAAATTCAAGATTCACATTAGTTATATCTATTTCCCTATTTAGAAATCTATAAATTCTACAAAAATAATTTCTGTGTAATGAATTCTTATTCACATTTCTACCTTTCCTTGGGTAACCTTTCATAACCATTTTGATTGATTGATTGAATTGGTGTTTTAAGTCCACTTTATGCACAGTAAGGCTAATCGGGACTGGACCTACAGTTTAAAGTGGGATCCGAACCACTATGAGCCTCCACCGGGTATCGAACGCAGGACCCCTTGATTACAAGGCGACGACGCTACCACTGCGCCATCGGAGAGGCTTTTTTTATAACCATTTATATCTCAGGCTGGGCCATTTTTAGAAAACGAAACAAGATCACTTCACATTGTCCGCTATATACGTATTTATATAGAGAATTTTTAGCTCTGTAGTATATATAGGCTATGTTATGTTATTTCCATTAATCAGTGCGTATTCCGCTGCTCGTGCGCCTGTTGGCGGAAACTCCCGTCAAATCGCGTGTGATATCTCCGCTATGGAAACAGCTAGCTTCGAAATGACTTCAAGTTCTCAGAATTACACTTACAATAAAATAAGCACGTACCTTATCACAGGGGATGTTGGAAATGTTGTCCTCGCGCACCCACACATTTCTGGCATGTTTTTCGGAAATTTCGCGTAGCTTTCGCAACAAGACACGCTAAATGGACACTTTAGTTTCCTAACAGCTCGCGGCGCCAGAGCGGCAACTCAAACACTTGTCTTTGCGGTTTGCGCATAACTTGCGAATATCTTAACCCCCTTTCATTTCAGTAACTTCGCGATTTCGTTTCAGTCGTATTTTTAAAGTGTTTATTAAGTGTTTTTATAATGTTCCAAGTGTTAATTGGGTTTTGCTATAGTTTTAATAATGGCGCAAACGTATACATTAGAACAATATAAAGTCTATGCAACACACTCCTACACGTTAGAAGATCTGAAGGAGAATATCAGGAGAGAAACTGAAGCAATTTCAGAAGTTGAACTGTTGCGTGTAAGTGGAAATTTCCTAAAAATATACCAAAAATGTGGACAACATTTCCGACTTCCCCTGTGACAAGTTACGTGCTTATTTTCAGTGTAATTGTAACCATAATTCTGAGAACTTGAAGTAATTTCGAAGCTAGCTGTTTCCATAGCGAAGATACCACACGCGATTTGACGGGAGTTGCCGTCTGGCCGGCCGCCAACAGGCGCACAAGCAACGGAAAAACGCACGGTATGTATTGTCCTTTATATATTTATACTTGCAACGTGCCACCACTCGTAACTCCAGGGTATGGAGATCCGAATTGGCAACACACCGCTCCTTGCTCCGGCTGGTCAGTTGGGAGCACCAGTTCTCACCCAGGGTTCGGGATTAAGACGATCCACCCTTCCTCCAGGAAGGAAACCACGAAAATGCGACACGTGACAGTAAATAAAATTTAAATACCTTTTAATTAAAATGTCCAAAATCATTAATCACGAATCGCGCGCGTACATACTGATTCGCACAAGTTAAAAGTTATAATTTGTTGGGTCATGCACGCTCGCAGGCAGTGATAAGCAATTTATTTAACACGAGAGTCCGCGCACCGCCTTCACAGTTAATAGCAAGACCTCAACTGCTACCTCAAGCGCCAGGCGCAGCATAACAGATTGTTCTAACTTACAATACAAACTCATAACATAAAATAACACAAGAAAAACTGATAATTTATATAACACATCAATGTTAATTAGCGATAGTAAGCTAAATTTCAGGTTGGCAACAATTAAAAATGCCAACGTGGAAGTTTTTACATCGCCAAGAACACGAAGCGTGGTTCCCCCACTCCTAACATAAACAACCAATAGGAATACGATATTTTATTCAAAACTAGGGAGAAATACTTTGATATAATATTACAGTATTAAACTATATAGAAATAACTAAACTGATTTTATCAAATAAATCATATTTGCCCTTGCACATAAAAATGATTCAATAAAGATTTAGTTTATAACGAAGACAAATTACTTCAATCTTGTACATTGTTGAACAAAAATCGATATTAAGAAGAGATGTATTTAACTTGAGCTTGAAAAACAATGAAAACGTTGCATATATTATTTGGGATAATTATTAGCCTATAAATTCTGAATAAAAGTTGCAAAAATACGCGAATAATATTATAACATAAGATAAAACGTAAATATATACATGAATTATAAAAACAATTAAGTATAAATAATTTAATCCAAGTTCTTAACTTGAAAGTATACGAATAAGATTAATACCAATATACAACTGAAATCTGCCTAACATGACGGTCGTTACATACTTTAAGGATTATTCTGTCCTATTCACTGGCCTTTGGCCTATCGATAAGATCATCACTTGAAGGGTGGTGAAGTACTGGTTCAAAACGAGAAACGAACAGAAAGTTTAAGAGATACTCGAGAGATTTGCCCCCACCATCAGGGACATTCACACATTTATCATTCAGGACTGGCAAGCAGAATGGGATGCCGCAACAGTAGGCAGGAGACTTTACACCTTTCTACCAAATATCGAGGAGCGCCTCTCCATGCGAGGACTTATTCATTTTTTAACAGGGCATGGTCCTTGCGGTGAAAACATTGCAAGATTCAACCTCAGGTCGCATGGGTTCTTCCCAGTGATGTGCCGTAGACTATAAGTTTACGTCTACATGCGTTATCTACACGTAATCTACACGTAGATTACATTGGGTTGTAGTTTACATAGACTACGTAGACAATCTAAAGTGCATTAAAATTAATTTTCAAGGGTTTCATGAAAGGAAAGTGACATTTTCAACTATATTGGTTCCTAACGAAATGAAAAGAACCCTATTTACAACAAAATTTCTCTTCTTTTCTATCATCAACTATGGAAGAAGATAAATAGTTTGCAAAAAACAACAACAGATGGCAGTCGTGAGGCAAAAGTGGTCTTTTACCCATAAAGCACTAGAATATTTCAATATAATTAAGCCTTGTTTTTTCCATATTAAAACCAATACGTTGCTGACCAAGGCAGTTTATTAAGATAAAACACTTAACACGTAACGTTTCGACCCTGTATCAGGGTCTTCCTCAGACGAAGAACTAAAAAAAAAAAAAAAAAAAAAAAAAAAAAAAAAAAAAAAAAAAAAAAAAATTATTTTTTTTATTTTTTATTTTAGTTTAGTTCTTCGTCTGAGGAAGACCCTGATACAGGGTCGAAACGTTACGTGTTAAGTGTTTTATCTTAATAAACTGCCTTGGTCAGCAACGTATTGGTTTTAATATAGAATATTTCCTATATTAGGTTTCTTCCTAGGTGAGAAATTGTTCGAATTTGAAAGAAAGAGTATGAAAAGTTCTCTTCACACATCAGCAACTGATACGCAGTATAATTTTCTTTTAATTCCACGGCGCTCTTTGCTAAGTTATCACCTTTCGCCATGTTGTATACATAGATTGCGTAATCTACGTGTATAACATAGTCTACGTGTAGAATGTAGACTATCGTTGTTTACGCGTAGACGCACATCACTGGTTCTTCCCCACTTGTCCAGACACCCCTGACGCTCCCGAACATAAACTTTACCAATGTCCGTACACGGATGACCGCATAACTAATATCAGCGATTCCCTTCCAAATTTTAACACATACCAATTAATCCGTTCCGCTCATTTCGACAAACTGAACGCCCTCGCAGACTTGGTATCTAATGCCGAACTCTCTGCATACAAAGCAAATCTCCATCAACTTCGTCACTATCAACCCCCGCATCCAGTTGAACAGCCGATCCCAGTAAGAAGAAGCACCAGACTCAGACATCTCCAGCCGCCATCCGCACAGACGCCACAGGAACAAACACAGGAGGGAACCTCATCCCCAGGAAATGCTACCGGAAAATAACACCACTCCACTTCAACCGACAAAAAGGAGGCAACTGAGAGATGAAGAAAACTATCTTCTGTACCACCTTTCTTCCTTGCTACTTCTATAACCTTCATTTCACTCTTCATACCCATAATTCCTGACGTATACCTGGATTTCATCCTGAGACTCCCAGGAGTTCTCATTAGTACTGATGCCCCTCCCAGTACTTCTTCCAATTGCTGGATTCCAGCATCCTTCCTCAACCTACCCCCTTGTTTTCTTCTTCTTTTCTATTTACTACATTAACTATTCCTCTTCTCCTTCTTCTCTTTAATATCCGTATTTAAGCTCATATTTCTTGCTCTTTCTTTTTCACTTGTATTTATTTCACTCCATTCTCTTATTATCATATTATTATTTTTATATATTATTTTTTTCTCGAATTTCTCATTTACATAATACCTAACCACTAATCAATGCAGTGATTTATTTTATATTCGCAATTTCTAACACCTACAGTGTCTCTACATCCCCATATACTCTTAACTTATCATTTTTACTTTTTATTTGTTTTATTATTATCATTATTATTAGTACTATTAATATACATTTTGTTAACCAAATCTGTTCTGGCTTCACCAGAACAGTTCTGATTATACAATAAAGGGAAAAAAGGAATCCGTAAACGTTCTCTGAAAAGACGCTCAGGGTTTATTTTAAAGTACCTGGACAAGAGCTCATACCTCCGAATGTATTGAATGTATATTATTATTAATAAAGTTTGTCTTTTTTATACCTTTTAAATATATAGATATATAAACAGTTCACATGCTGCACTACCGCTATATTCTAGAAATCAATTCTCCAGGACGTCTTGACAACTCCGCAACGTCTCAGCGACTTTCAGCAACTCTCAATCTCGCCTGACCAAACCCTCTGTTACTCAGACTGAATACTCCAGCGTAGTGTTGATTGAACTCTGGAATTTGCTCGCCTCTGGTGTAATAGTAAAAATTTCCTTTTTTGCCAGGGAACGATGACGTGCAACTGTATTTCTGTTGATTTCAGTTTTTTCTTTTGTTGAACTCCTAACATTTATCTGATTTATTAGCTATAGGCTACGCAAAATAGTTACAAAAGTAATGATTATTCTTCTACTTTTTTTTGTTAGTTATTTTTGTGCGTTAACAAGATCCATTTACCACTTTTTAATTTACATTTTTTTCTCCGTTTAATAATTAATTGTTCTAAAACTATTTATTATATCATTATCTGTATTGTGCTGACATCTATCTTCGCATTACGAAAACTCTTTTCTCTTGTTGATTGGGTTTGTGACATGCTAATTAATTGATATATATTATCCTCATTAGGAATAAGTTGTGGCGATTAGGGGTGACAAGAGGGCAGTTGCCCCTCCCCCCTACTTTTTACCACATTTACCCAGTACGCTGACATGTTAATGCTAAGCCTTGTCTACCGAGGGAGAGTAAAATATTATTCGCACCCCCTACCGCTCAGTTTCGTCACCCAATCACCGCCACTGTTATTAATACTTTAGAAATCTGTAACCAATAAGCCAGAATGTATATGTCAATGTACTGATTAGTATCCATGGACCATAGCATAAGCGGTTAGTTAGTAAATGTGAACTTGATGTAAAAAATTATAACCCTATTTTACACCGAACGTATTTTGTCACCAGACATTTTTCTTTAATTTTTTTTTTACATAGGCCATTCCTTGAGAATTTTAGGTTATCACCCTCCAAGTCTTGTTCATCAAGTTATTCATCTATTGCTGTGGAAACAGAACTCTTTAAGACACCCTTTAGACGAAAGCCTTTTCCTCAGCACTTTTCGTAACATTTATGGCATTTCAGATGCCATGGCATATTTCATGGCATTTCTCAAGGATTGGCTCGGTCCGTAGCATTTTTCGTAGCGTAACCAATCAGAAGCGACCTCTAGGTCACGAGCGCAGTTGTAATGGCGGCCGCGTGAGATCTAAACAACGTATCACTTCACGTTTTTAAAAGCCGATAACTATTCATCTGAGAGGAATAACGTTTAGTATTAAATGTTTTTTAGGTACAAAAGAACGGCACTGCTTAAATACATACTCTATAGCGTTTACTGTACACGTATGGAAGAATATTATAGTTTTTTCAAATGTAAGCACTGTGAATCACCACAGATGGCGTAACTCGACGTGCCTTTCGTGTTGTATGTATTATACACTGTAATCGCAAAGCTAACCGAAATGTTTCATGAAATGCTTTCGTCTAAAGCCGGCCTAACAGTAGGTAAATTTGCAGTAAGTTTTAATTTTTTTGAGTATTACATTATATTCACCATAAAAATTTCCCAGTTCTTGATTCGTTGTTGTTGACAAATCAATTAAAGGAAAAATTTATCGATTTTTGCTTGAAATTGAGGACTAAAAGTAGTAAACGTTGTAACTGCCAAAAGCGAAAGTGTTGGGAAATCGCATCGTTCCGCACATCAGCCCGTAAGAACGTGCACACTAGTGACCTCTTTACACGCCCTTTGAACTACTTAGAGGACTACCAGCTACATTTCACGTTTACCACATTATCAAGCATGGCACATTTCACAATTTAACGTGGAAAATTATTGTGAATTATTGTGGCACTTACAGCGTTTACCAATTTTAGTCTTCAATTCATTTACAGCAATCTTTCACACCTATGAATTGCTTCTACACTTTTAAGATGCATACGAACAATAAGGTGGCCACATTTTTAAAACATCAAAACGGGACATTATTCATATTTTTCTGAAGGAAAAAGTGAACGGAAGATAAAAGCTCATTCGTCATAAATACTTATGATTGGAAAGTAATTAAATATATATTATATATATATTATATATATACTATATAAAGTAATTTATAAAGTAATAAACGTCACGATTGTACGAAGATAGTGTTTATGTATTAATGTATGGTGTTATACGCTAACTGTGTTTTCAAAACAGACTTCCAGGGTTCTCGAGTTCGAATCCCGGCCTGGGCATGGATGTTTGTGAGTGTCCATCAATTTCATCATATCACTCATCCCCATCTTCGCAAATTAGCCAAAAGTGGCAGAAAAAGCGAAGTAATATAAAGCATATCAGTCAATCAATGAAAACAGAACTAACATCGGTTTCTTCTTAGCAGCGCCCAGAGTGACGAAAATTACATCTTATGCTCCCACATAACGGCAGCGATGCAGACTTCTAATGTAAACCGCGATTAGTCAAATGTGAAAGACTAGATGTCAATATCATGCCATTGTTCATAGTAATAGTACAAAATGTTGTAGTAATTCTATGCCGATAAGTGATTGTCACAAAAACGGAGATTTTGGCGTTCCGTTTTACGTTTTAAAAAATCGCGAGAGAGACTCGAATAAAGAGACTGTCCTGGTTAATACGGGACGTTTGGCCACCTTAACGTACAACCAACTTTCCTTATATTTTTAAAGTAAGGCATAAATACAAATTACATACAAATAATTTGGATAACAATGAACGTCACTTCATTAAAATGACTGGGATGAGTTGAGAAATGCTTGTTTCTATTAAATCTATATGCCCCTACCCCACTAAGGAAAGGGGTTAAGTGGGTAATACTTTATTGAATATGATTCTTAATTTCAAGTCAAAAGTACATGAATCATTTTTTTATGTCTAGCCACGTAAAATGAACTCCCAAAAACATATTTCAGATTATTTACACACTTATATTCTTAACGAACGTGTCTTTTGGATCAAGAAAAAAAAAATTGTTGGAGTTTTTTTTTTTCCAGGCCCCAATGACTGACTCCTTTCCAAGTGCATTTTGTGAGATGAGTTTTGACCTTTATAAAATTTCTATAACGTTAACCTGGAAAATGAGTTGGGAGGAGTCAATTTGATTCCGAATTGTGATGTAGTTTATTTTACGTTGCTCTTCTTCGACATTTGGCTAATCGCGACGTTGAGCAATAATGGTGAGAAGATGAAGTGGATGATAAAACAATCACATGGACAACACAAGACAAACCCAACAGAGAATTTGTATGGACCGTGGGTGTGGATATAGGCGCCACCTCCTTGTCAGCCTGCAAACATACGAGGAATACAGGTTGATATTTGAATGCCTTCATGGATTGTACAGTCGGATTGGACAGCGGTGGTAGAAGCTGTCACTGAAAATTTTCAATTAAAAGCCACTTATCGCCCTTGAGTTAGGCAACACACATTACGTCTCGCAGACAAGCTAGTATTTCAGGATATAGGTGTCTCATTTTTACTGCCGGTGATTGTACATAACGCGACAATTGAATATGTTGGCCCATCTCAAAAAATATTTTCTTCAAAACTTGCTTAAAATCAATAGCTCTTGAAATTTTGATACACGGTTAGTATCAAATCACAATTTTTATATTTATTGATTTGGTTTATTTTACTTCACTTTTCTGACACTTTTGGCTAATCGCGAAGATGAGGATAAGTGATGAAATGATGAAATTGATGAATGAGCAACAGTTCCTAGATTCGAACCAGGACCCCTGAAGTCGTAGCGCACTGTGCTGACCACTTCGTCACGGACGTCGGCTAGAATTACAATTTAAGTTTGGTTCTCATGTACACCCAACAGCAAAAGAAACAGTAGACGAATTGTCCATCACCATTTTCATTCAGTCTGTATTACACAGTGTGATGATAATGAATTGAAATAATGACGTCAAAAAGCAGAGGGCTTGCTTCGAACCAACTTAGTTTCATTCCTTAAAACAACACAGGATGTAGAATAAAAAAGTAATGAAAATAGCGGTGGGCAATTTGCCTACCATTATCTTTGCCGTTGACTGTACATAATTTTATCGACATAAAAAGTTTTTTTCCAAGAAAACGGCGTTGTAAAACTATCCTCCATATTCCCGATATATAGACCGGTAATCGCTTTCTAACGATATAGCTGTATGCATCTCTAAATGCGATTTCATGTATGCCGAATCAAGCCCCCTCTTGGACCTCGTGTGTCGCCCCCTCCTTCCACCCCACCAGCTACGCAATCGCCCAGAGACCTGTTGACAATCCAAGTGGCTTTCTTTCCCACACAATGAAAGGCGATGAAACCAGGGAGTCGTAACGTACCCAATTTGCGTTACACGGTACGTTCCATTTTGTAGGAGGAAGAGTATGGTTCAGCTGCTGGTACCCATGGAACGTAACGAAATGCAATATGTTACAGACTGACGTTACAGAGAACGTCACAAAATGTATTATGGTAGATATTAACGTTATAAAGGAACGGAACGAAATGAGCACATTGGAACATAACGTAATACGCAATATGGTATATACTACCGTTACAAGGATACAAGGAACGTAGTAACGAAATGCATTGTGGTATATACTAGCGTTACAAAAAAACGTAACGAAATGCAACATGGTAGTAAATAACGGTACATAGGAACGTAATGAATGCAATCCTCCGTAACGGAACGAAGTGAAAGGCAATATGGTTAATTAACGTTACATAGGAATGTAACAAAATGTAAACCACTGTAGCGGAACGGAACAAAATGCAGTTGGGTACATACCATCTGCATAAGGAACGTAAATAAATTCAGTATGGTAGATGTTAACGTTACAAGGAAAGAACAATTCACAAATGTTTGCTAGTAACGTTATAGGTGCGTGACAAATATAATCTATTAAACATCAAGGAAGAAAAAGGAATAGCCCAAATCTCTTGCCATTCATTGGAACATTGCGAAAAATAACTCAGTATATTGTGTGGGATTAATGTTTCGTTAAAAATATGGTTGTTTGTAAATTAATGAATTTCCACCAGGGTTGTTAAAGGATCAGGAATTTTAAATCAATTCAATTCAGGTTCAGCAGGGAATATTAGCAAGCATAAATGGATCTGGACCGTAAAGAGCCTTTTTATGTTTAAGGTATTTAAATAAGTTCCAGGAACCTTTTTTCTGGATCAATTGAAATACGGCACAGGGTCCTTCGTTCCGGATCAATTTAAAGACGGTCTAAGTTCCATATTTGAAATGAAACAATACGCAACTTGGACCGAATTTACACTGTGATAGAACAGGTTCCGGTATTGTTGCGGAACCCAATAGAACCCATTAGTTGATGGGTTCGTGGACGTTTAAAAACCCTGATTTGAAAATTACATTTTTGGCTCGAAATTGAATAAACCTTCCATGTAGTGTAGAAATGAGTAGCCATAGGCGTGCGCACGAAGTCCAAAGGGGGGGTTAATGCCCCGCCCTAATCATGGACGTCTGCAGATATTTTCGACGGAGGGAGAAGCGAGGTATTTTTCCATGGGGCATATTACCCCGATAATAGTGTTGCCCCCTCAAGAAACACCACTTGAATTCGAAATTATCGCATTCCTGCATACCCATTATAATAATTAATGTAAATTACTATGACTGGAATCAAATTATACGTGTGAAATATATACTTTTAGCTGACATTCGTTTTCTAAAGGAGAGAGGTGGCCATCCGCACCCCCCTTTCAGATTTCCATGCCCCTATATTATTATACTTTAATCCAGAAATTTAGGGGAGAGGAATTTTATCGCCGGTTATTAAACTATATTATGCTCTTGAAGAAAATGAAGTATTTTTAAGCCAATGAAAGTTCACAAAACAACTACGGCTAAAGAAGGTGCAGTGGCGCAACCACAGGGGGGGGGGGGAGATTGGGCCTCAACCTTGGACGGAAATCAATTCTAAGGGGTAAGGTTGCAAACATTGAACTATGGAAAGAAAGGTTGCAGAATCTAAGAGTTGCAGGACAAAACGATACTAAAGACGGATTTAGTTTTCACGTCTTTCGTGCATTATTTCTTCCAGACGGTCAAGAGCATCTGCAAGGAGGCACAGAAGGGCAATTGCCCCCTTTCGATTTATATCTTTATACAAATGTAAATAAAGTTATATAAAATTGTCTAGCTCGTTTCGCTCGCAATATCTGCTTTTCTTACAGTCTTGTCAATTTCAAACCCTTAGCTATAGTGGAACCATGAGCAAAACAACCTGCGCAGACCCACGACTCCTGTACACCATACTCCCGCTTGTAGGGGAGGGGGAGAGTGGACCATGCTTCCTTATGGCCCGAGGTGGAGGGAAGAAGGGAAAGCTGCGCGGGGACTTTTCGTCCCAAGGTTTTTTTCCTTGTGGTCGATGTATAGGGGACGGCGGCAGTCAGCCCTGGACGCCGAACGATGTAAATAGAAAAAAAAATGTAAAAGAGAATGTCATGGGCCTCCATGATTTTTTTGCGCCATATTAAAACAATATTGTTTTCAGTTTGCAAAAATTTGGATCTAAAAGTTTTCTTGATCGCTTCGCTAGCAATTTATTTTCTGTAATGCATTGTAAATTACCAGAGGGAGAAGTAACAAGAAGTAAGTACGTCAGACTATTACAAACAGTTGAGTCTTAAATGTATGAACAATTGTTTGGGGGAGAAGAAGCGCACACATTTCAGAGGCATATTTTTTGTTGTTTGTTGTGGGGCGAATGAATTCATTATGTAATGTATTAATATAGGCTATATAAATTGTGTACGTACAATAATAGTGCCATTATTACTACTATTATTAATAGTTTATCCAAGTACTCCCCCCGCAGACAAGAATTTGTGGTTACTCCTCTGAGGGGGTGCATCATTTTCTATGTAATTGAAAACTATCGCGCTTCGTTCTCTGGCAAATTTCTTAAAAATAAAAGTAAGGACATTTTGAACAGGACACTTAATAACATAATGGCGATGTCTTCCATTCCTAACTCCCAGGTGTGGGCAGACGTTGTAACATGCACTTTTAGTGACCATTGATTTCTACCATAAATTGCTACTACTAGATAGTGAACATAGAAGTGCATGTTTGGACACACGCCAGAGATTGTGCTTATGGCAATGGTCATCGTTAGTGCTCGAAAGTTGATGTGTGTGTGTGTTCAGTAGACTTTCAGCTATGCAATTGCGGGCGCGCACTTATGTGTGTGTAACAAATTTACTTTGTTTTTATATAGTCTTGTGCAACGTACGCATACTGTACTTTAGCGAGGACAAGAATTTACATGACCCCAACTCAGCCATGCAAAAATTAAACTTTGATAGTTATTGGAGCCCATTTTAATATTACAATTGTGGGTTCAGTATTTTTGAGGTATCGATAAGACATGTGGAACGACTGATTCTAACAAAATGAGTCAAGTTCAAAAGATATGTGGATGCTATTTGTCATCTCCATTTACATTCCATGCTGTTACACGGGATGATTTGGTAGTAGAGTGATTGACTATTCGGTTTCCATTCTTCAAAAACTCATTGTCCAGAACATTAGAAAGTAACATGCTGATTTGGATACACACACAGGCAGACACGTGCGTCCATCAAGGTAATTAATGTACATTAATTTGCATTTGCGTGCGTCTTTTGATAATTATCAGATGCCATGCAATAATTACTTAGACAAGATAATGACAATGATGTTGCCATTTTTTGATATTTTATTAAGAGAATTTTATAACAAGAGAACTAAACTTAACCTTAGGAAGTAGCGTGTTTGAAAAACAAGAATTGATTTTAGGTTACATATTAGGAGGCTAACAGTAACGTCTGTTATTGAGTGGTGTTCCTGAGTAATTTGCTCTAAATGTTACATTTTGAGGTACATTCTAAAATGGCTGTCAAATTTATCATAAAAAATCTAAAAATTTACACTAATCTCTCACAAAGAAACAGATATCATGGGAATTAATACAATAAAAAAAATTAGGATTTGTTCACCAACCAAGGAATAACAATATTTGCCATATATTCAACTCCCTACAACATCGAAGCTCAATTTTTTTAAAAAAAATGTAAATATACATATATTTAAAGTATGCATTCGTACTGTATAAGCATAAGAATAGAACGGAGGTTCTGAAAAGTATATATTGAAACAGTTTTTAAAATTTTGTTGAATATCTTTATTATTCTCTTAATCATTCCAAGGTAAATTCTAAAACAAGGAAAAAAAAGACCTTATTACTTAAAAAACTAGAGAAATTTTGTATCTTTCAAAACAAAGCAAATACACTGTCATTTCCTTCAGGTGTCAATTTAAAACTAAACAGAATTCCACAAATTTGACATGAATAAAAATATATTTCATACTCTTGTATAACATCAGTATATCTGTGCAATTTTGTGAACAGGTAAGACAGCTACTCAAAACTAAATTTATTAATTACTAGGAAACATTAAACAAGTACGAGCAAAATTGTTCTTTTAATTAAATTACTTCTTATGGAACCTCTGAAAAGATTTTCTTTGGTTACAGCTACTTATGTATAATGAACTATAAGATCACAAAAAAAATCAAGTAATTATATACATTATTAATCTAGACAGTAATATTCCCCACATTTTCAACATGTTGTACAAGATCTTTCTGTGGTGTATCATTGGATTCCACAAAGTTTGCTACAATGTTTGTAGTCAATTCTGTGCTGCTATTTCTGAGATTGCTTTTTAATGAAGATTTAGTTAGATTTTTTTTCATGAAAATATAATTATTTCTAATAACAAGTATGTCATCAATAATTTCGGTTGCCATATTACACCTGAGTGGGTTTAGTATGAATTTCAGAGATGAAAAGAGTCTCTCGACACTAACTTGTGTTGCAGGAGTAGAGAGAACAATACAAGCCAAAATGTACAATTCGGGACAACTTGATTTTCTAATTTCCCAGAAATTTAGAACATTTTCAGTCCTTTTCAGTCTTCGAGTTGAAACAAAGTAAGTGTCCAATAATGACGCAATATTAAACTTTGGTGCAGATATGGTATTCCGCCGCAATAAATCTTGTTTCTTTAAGTAGTTTGTGACATGGTCACTGTCATCATCTTCAGTGCTGGAATCTTCTTGTTTCTTTACCTCTCCACACACTGATAAGGATTTCATGTGTTCAAGTCTTAACCACAACTTCTGGAGATACACCTTCGCCACATGGATGTTTTCTTCACTTAAAACAGAAAAGTACCTGGGATCCATGTAAATAGAAGCAAGAAATCCTGGATACTCAAATAATGATGGAAGTCTCTCTTCGTTATTGACATATAATGCTTGTTTTTCTCGTTTGTCCATGCCCTCTACTATGTGGCGTGCAAGGTCTGTGTTGATTGTTGATGTTTTAAGGCGACACTCCAGCCATATCCCGTAGAAGTCGCCAAGTAGAATCTATTCTTCTTGCAGCCTCTTTGTGGCTACTTTGGCTGGTTCCAGTGACGTCAAAATAGCCTCAATGTATATCCAGTCTTCTTGCTTTATTTTAACTTGCTCTTGATAGTAATCCCCTATGAACTTTTTAAGTGTAAAAAGTGACTGGAGCATATCATTTGTGCTGTTCCATCTTGTCGGGACATCAAGGGATGGTACCGGCAGTGATTCTGCATTCAATTGACGCCGTGCTGTAGGCGATCGTAAGACACGGCATGCTGCTTGACATGTCACAATAATATCCTTAACTTCAGGAATGGAATTGAGAGCATCATTCACGACTAAATGAAGAGTATGCGACGCGCAACGAACGGATTGGAGACGATAATCTTTACTCGTCAATTCCATTTCAATATCTTCATCTTCGTAAGTGTCTTGAGAAATATTAGACATCTTTGTTTCTTGATCTTCCCCAATAAGTTTCCCGGCTTTAATCATGTTTGCTCCAGTGTCTGTAGTTAAACTATATATATTCTCCACGGGCACATTATACTTATCCAGAATGTTCAACAATTCGTAACGCAAATTGCTACCTGTTTGAGACACAAATAACTCTTGAACTGACAAAGTACGCAATTGGAGAGCCCCATTTACAACAAACTGAACGTTGACACCAAAGAATGATCGTCCATTTTTCGAAGTAGAATCAACTTTTAGATGTATCAATTTTCCCTCCATTTCGCCGCGTATTGTTTCTCTGATCTGATGGGCCTGACTGAATAGCATGTTCCGTACACCTTCCTTGTTCACGATAAACCTGCAGAGAATAAAATTTGCTTTAATCCTTAATTGATAAGTTGTTTCTTGATTTTTGAAATTTTCAAGACATTTGTTTCAAACCCAAAATAGAATTAAAATTCTTAAAAATATTTTTCAAATAGTATGAATTAATTATATTATCAAGCTTTCATCAACTAGGCAAATGCTACAAATATGAGAAAGCAGAACACTTTTTTGGTGAAAGTGAAAAAGATTGTTATTTAAAACCATAATAGGTTAACCTCTATCAGTGTGTCTAGAAACTAACGCAGCTTGCATGCAATAAACAGTGTTATTTGATGCAATCAACGCTCTTTAGTAAAGTTTGAACTAATGAGGAAGTTATAACACCACCCTCCCTGGTCACAGCACTGGGCTTTGGCAATAGGTCTTTTTGCTTCATTCAGATATACCTAAGGCTGTGAAAAGGATATATGTGACACCTATATTTTTTTTATTTTCTAAAATATATTAACAATAGTATATAGGGGATATCTAAATAAGTTGTACTGCATGCTCAGTTCCATCCAGCACTGGAAAGCTACAGAATGTTAGCATAACCTGTCTCTAGGCATATGGAGTACAGTGAGTTTGTTTTGTCTCTGCGCAGAGTTAGCACGTGATATGGGACAGATGCCGGCATTTTCGTCCCGTAACGTCTAGCATGCAGACAATTATACAGTATTTATATTACATATTCCGACCTAACCTGTGTTATAAGAGTTTAAAACGAACGCACTGTATATGTAACAACTTTGTAAAATTGAGGAAAATTTGACATAATATTTGAAAACTTTATATTAATTAGTTTTGTTTGAGTGTACAAAAGTGTGTTAAATATCATTTGATGAAAAAATGTGTCTCATACATATCAGTCTTCAGAAAATTACTTTTCCAGACAGTTATACTTAGTTTACTTATTCAAAGAGTAACTGTTGCAGTTGAAATTACTCATGATTATGTCAGTGAGTAACTAGTTTTACAGTTATTTGAAAAACTAACTTAACGTAATTGCATTCCTTCTAAACATTGTAAGGATATACAGAACTCTCTACCTTCATTACATGAGGCTGGATCAATAAAATCAATGTATTTGAAGTAACCTGAAATGAATTTCTAAGGAATTCTAACTAAAGAAGGTAGCTGTAACCGTAGCAGAGTTTCATTTTTGCAATAGATGTAACTTTATGACGTTACTTTTACTATTCTTTAAGACAAATTTTTAACTTTAAAATTTGTAGCGTTGGGGGAAAAAGTTAAATTTGGCAACACTGTTTCAACTATGGGCTCCCGCGTAGCCAAATTATTAGTGATTTAACATTTGGCGCTAGCGGTCCAGGGTTAAATTCCTGGTGGGAGCCCTCCAAAATTTCAGTCCTGCCCAGCTACGCGAGGACAGTAGTTGAGCTAGTTAAGGAGTGGGTTCTGTCTTGAAAGCCAGAAATAGCTGCGATGGACTATGCGCGGACCAAGCGTCATCCTTTGAAAAATCAGCTTAGAGTTGTTGGCATTTGAATAATTAGTCTTGTTTGTATACGTCAAATTGATTTAAGGGCCTTTCTCTTAGAGGGGTAGTTTAGCTTCCAACTATTTCTTTTCTGGACGCTTTTGTTTCCTTTTTTTTTTCGGAATCTCCTACTAAGGCAAGAAAGCTGGGCTTCGTTCCATTTTGAATTTAGGACATCCACGCTTTGTTGCAATTCGTCATTTCTAGTTGCTCATTAAAACTTCAGTGTTTGGTTTAATCTTGATTGTTGTCATAATATTACAATGCGATGACATACCACAGACATAAAATCCAAAATAAAATTTCTTAAATATTTATTTTCTTGTAATTAATGATCATTGGGTGTGTTCAATTTTTCGCAATAAAATATCCAACAGAAAGTAACTGCAAAAGTAAGTTATTCTTAAATTGAGTAGCTGCACCGAACCTACTTTTTGAACCAAGCAACTGACTCTAGTAACTTTCCGAACACTGATTAAGACTGTCCGTTACTAACAATGAAAATAATTTCATTCGTATACAATGTGAACATACTAAGGAATACATGTAAAGGACAATCTGACGACATTGATGAAAATACGCACCTGTCAGAAGCTGGCATCGCTTCCAAAAGAGGATTCACTATATCTTGAAATGCTTGGTCATTCATCAGTGAAAAAGGACGTCCGTGCTCCGAGATGAGTCGGATGCAAGACTGCCTGAGGATGTCTGCGGTCATCTTTACATTTAGGAGAATATTGGCTTTCGGATTACTAGAGATAGCATTTCTCATTTTCTTCTTCTGCAGAAATGACAGCTTATCTTGATGCCTCCGCTTGATATGTTTCTCTAGGTTACCACTATGATCTCCCTATAAAGAAAATAGTTTTATTCATACTGAAAGAATTAATATCAAAGTAAAATCTATGTGCGAGTTTGTGTATTCGTACAATATACCCATATACGTAAATATATGGAGACCACTAACTGTCATTATATAACAATATGCTTAATGTATGGAGATTAGTCACAAATTGGAATCCCAGCACTTTTTACGCCTGATTAAAATACTATAGAATACCCTACACATAGTGGACCTTCCCCAATATAAAATACGTCGAAATTCTTGAACATGGGGAAAGCTAGACTACAATGCGTGTGGAGAATTTACAGGACAACGAGCTGGAGGCAACTATAGAGGGGGGCGTGGTGATAAGTGACAGAACAAGACTAATTTGCGGTATAAGCTCGCCTAACTTCTAGATAAACTCTACAGGTTATAGGGAGAAAGTTGTGCTTATGGATTTTGAGATTTTGGGAAAAATTGAAAGTCAATGATTGGGATATGCATTTGAGTTGATTTAGTATATTTTACTTCGCTTTTCTGCCAATTTTGTCTA
The DNA here is from genome assembly GCF_977018435.1 of Lepisma saccharinum. Classification (NCBI taxonomy): domain Eukaryota; kingdom Metazoa; phylum Arthropoda; class Insecta; order Zygentoma; family Lepismatidae; genus Lepisma; species Lepisma saccharinum. Next base: position 56,030,245 of record NC_139251.1, on the reverse strand, counting down.
ATTGCGAAGTTGGGGATGAGTGATATGATGAATGGGCACACTTTTGCTCTTTTTACTATAATAATAGAACAAGTAATTTGATTTTGAATTTTAAAAAAAGGATGCAAAGATTGCTCCAATGCAAGAACAATGTGCGTAAAAACTTTGTTCAGTAAAGCCAATTTGTTCAGGCAAATTTGCTTTGAATTTTTAATGCTTAAGTAATAAGTCACTTTTGTCAATTCTAGGTAATTTTGAACATTTATAGTAGTTTTCTGAAGATTTTTTGTAGAGTTTGACATTTTATTAATTGAATATCTTTTACCCTTATTTTTCAAATTTTGTCATGTGATAATGTCCTCTTGCTGACTGAAGTAAACCTAGGACACACTGCTTTCAGTATCTTTCAGTTCTTTCAATGAGAGTATAGAGGAGCTTTTCCATGCTGATTTCGATGCATAAGTATTAATTACTAAGCAAATTATCCACCATCGCGTTTGTTCTGTTTTACCCAATGAGAGTTGCGAATTTGAACAAAGCGCCAGACAAGCAACTGAATCTCTACACAAGCATTTATTTCTCAAACACACGCACGATGCAAGAAAAAAAATTAACAAAAGTAATCTTTGTCAATTTCCCACACGATACTTGTGTATCGTACTGTACACGTCTTTACTAGCAGACAATCATTTTTATTTTAGAATCTCCGTCAAGTGTTTATTGATCATATTACTTCAGCTTTATTCTGAAAAGCCATTGCAACTTTTGTCTTCTGTAACAATACAACATAAAATTATTTTTTAAAAAAAATGATTTTAAATCTCACGTATTTGCCAATTCTGCATTAATCTCACTGCTGCTAACAGTGTGTATTACTCCATTTTCCGAACAAGTTGTAGTAAATTTAAACATTTTACACTTATCCATTAAATTTATCAAAAATTAACTCATCAACTGTTAAGGAATTAATAACAAATGATATATTTTTAAAATTTTATTTTTAGGTCATTAATTGCTTCGCCCTGTTATAAACGCTATTTCCTTGATATTAACCAATTACTGCAATTCAATCCTGGACATATTGGACACCCATTCAGAGGTGTGTGTTTTATAAACTACAACCCACGGAAATCTTTCCTGAACCTGATATTTTGTCTTTCCAGTAAAGTCACAATTTGATCTGAAATATTTTCATACGTTCAGTTTTGGCCCGCAACGCCATCAATAAAGCATTTGGTTTCTGACGAAATATAATGTATGTACCAAACGTAAAATTTAACTTACCACTCCATCAAATTGATCAATTTAGTCCAATTTTGCATATACGAATTAAAATAATAAATTTTACTAAACAATTCAAGTGATGGAATAAAGGTCCTACTTGGAATGTTAGAATGTAACCATCCTCCGCAATTTTATATGGATATACTAGCTAATGGATAGTAGGAATTTCCCACGATTGCTCTCTCCACGAAAACAGTCCAGTCAAAGTCTGAGCTTCCCCTTGTCTCCTCCACACCCCTGGTCCTACAGGGTTGCCACACATCTTAGCTGCTCAGTCGACACTTCGCGCGTTGTACAGTGGGATCCATGAGTATTACCGTGCAAATTGTCCATCACCATGTTAGTGCATTTTATTTGACCCAATAAGAGCTTCAAGAATTAAAAGAAAACTCAAAACAAGCTGTTGACAACTTCTGCACCAGTATACATAAAAATCCATCGCTTAAAACACATAGGATGTACGAGAAAAATAACGAAAATAGTCGGACAATTTGCCGAGCAATATTAGTGCATCGCACTGTACGTATGCGGTTGATTGCGTCAGCTGAAATTGTTGCTTATTGGTAGAAGAGGCATATATTTTTGGTAAATAATACAAAATTTCGGTACAATTTTCGGGTTCAAATGCGCTAAATAAAATAAAAATTCGTTGTTATAGCGGTGAAAAATCTGATCAAAAGTGGTGTATAAAATGACAAATTGAATATAATCCTAAATTTGATTAAAAAACTGCACTTATTACACAAAATAAGTATATCCCTTATAGTACATTCGTAGCATATCAGTTCTGTTGGAACGCTACGCATTTATGTAGTTACGAGAGTATTAAGTCTATTCTGTATAAAGGGGTCAATTTATGCTTCTCAAATATTTACAGCAGAATTAATCATTTCTCCGTGAATTACCTAACTCAGGATATTTCAAACTTCAGAAAGTATCGCATCGGTAAATAAACTAATTTTGTGTTTAGGAGTATTTCTTATTTTGCAGATCATTTCGTTACGAAACAGGGTAGGAAAATGCACCTCACCTTTCAGAAACATGAAAAATTAACATTACAGCATGTCATTTCACATTTCGTGTTTTCGTCAAAAACGAAATATGGATGTGTCTACTTACTGGCAAGACTAGGTGAGCGGCGTGACCTTGACTGAACTCTTTTCGTGACTTTAGATTTATAAATTAGCAGTTTGCACCTTTTCATTAAGTAGCCTCCTTCCTTTTTTGTCTTATTTCTACAGAGACTAGTTGAATATCTAGTAAAATGACGCGCTGTATTACAATTACTAATAGTATTACAAATTGTACACAAACATCAAAGAATGAAATACATTAGACACGAGTTTTCTGAAAATTTCTTCTTTTTCAAACTTTATACAGACGAAAATCGTGAATGGTAGTGAGCTCGCCCTGTTGAATAGGATGGGATTTCTGAGTGGAATGTTCAATGCAGCATATTGATCAAGATACAACAACTGAATTACGGCGAAGTAGGTTAGAAACCCTGCGTGCTCAAGAGCAGCTTCGATAAGGCACCTGAATTGTCTAGAGCTGAACAAGGAAATGGGCGATCTTTATTTCCCAAGGCCATTCCGCAAAACTAATGCCACAAGAAGTTTCCTGTGTGGATTTGTGAGCATGAAATTGTAGGTTGATGATAGTACTACAAGACGTCAAGTGGATTTTTTCCGTTTCGTTATTTTATATCGCTTTGCTACCTATAGAGTTTGAATAACTAATTAATCATTTGATGAGCAGACAAACACAAAGTAGCCGATCCCGTGGCAAATTAATTAGCGTAATACAATGCGAAGTCTAAAGTCTGATTAGAACCTGGACTAGAAGATATTGTCTTTATACCACTTCCATCATCTATCGCATCCTTTATCATCGCGATTAACAGTGGTAGACGCGAAATAAAAATAGAACCTTTGCAAGGACGTCCGAAAGAGGGGCAAGGGGTGGACGACCCCCCTGGAAAATGAAAGTCAACAAAAAATTATATATATATATATATATATATATATCACACATATAATGTCATTTCAGCTACAATAATATATGTTAATTATTGCATGAACATAACTTCAAATTAAAGTAATGTTTTTTTTTAAAAGACAACACTTATGGTGTAGGACATGCACCTTGTTTCCCCCCCTGGAAAAAACTACCTTGCTTGCCCTTCCCTGAAAAAAAATGCGGGCGTCCATGAACCATTGGTATCTACTTCGGAGTATAAAGCGTTGTTTCTTCAATGTATAGCGCGGAAGTAGACCGCAACAGCCTCTTATTTGACAGGAAATAGCAACACGAGAATAGGGATTCCTCGTATTTTAGATTTTCTCAAACTAATTTCAAGTATGTGGTGGAAATTCCTTCTATATAGTATGCAAATCGAGGTTTGCAGTTTGAATGGGCGTATTCCTTTTCTCGGTTTTTCCTGGAGACGATATTTTCAATTACTTTGAAGCATTTTGTACCATTTTTTATTTTTATAAGCAATTTCATTAATTATACATATGATAGAATGATCTAAACATGAAACTCATTGTCTCTTCCAATGATTAACAGTTTTCCTTGCCTTTCATTACGCTAGGCCTCTCAGTCGCTATCTTTGTTGTGAACCTAGATTAAGTGTGGGGCTTATCCTCTATGCTTTCATCATACAGCATGGCTGTGGGCTACATGCTTGACATCTTAACACAACTCCTTTCAAATATTTCTCGGGAAACGTATTTCACCTATCGTCCTACGGGAATCAGACGAACGTAACTACAAAAATGCGGTTTTCAGTTTTGTTAAAAAAAAAATCCTCTGAAGGGTATTTGAAGTAAATCGACATTTTTCCACTTCTAATTCTTATCTGTAAGACTGAGTCACGTTTAAGAGTCAGACTTTATGCACAGTAAGGCTAATCGAACTGAACCTACAGTTTATAAAATTGGATCCGAACCACTGTGTGCCTCCACCGGGTATCGAACCCGGGACCCCTGGAATACAAGGCGACGACGCTACCACTGCGACATCGGGGAAGCCGACCTTCACTTCAAGTATCGCTATCACTTTTTAGTAGTCAAGGAGTATTGCATTCATTTCAATTTGGAGTAAGAGTTCAGCATTCACGTAAATCAGCAAACTTTGAGTTTTAGATACAATGTTCAATAACAACTTATATCGTCACGGCCAACAAAATAATGGCCATGAAAAAATTAGTATCAAGACACCATACTAAAATTGCTGCTTGAAGAACACCGTAAAGACTAAAGTCGTTGCCTGCTCCGTGACTGATCAGCTAAGCTGCTATTTGAAACCCTGGCTAAGGTATGGACGTACCATTGAGTTTGTCCCAATATCTATTCAACCTCAACATAGTAAATAACTGAAGAGGTAGGAAAGCTACGTAAAATTGCCGAAATAGGAAATAAAATACTCCTCTACCCCCCACACATGCATATGCAGCCGAGTTTTGAAATGCCGAAGCAACTATTGCCCACGGTCAGACTATATCAGTTGCTTTCAAACGTTAACATGATGAAATGAACGTTTCTATATGCACCTCCATGCAAATAATTTCATAGAATCCCAAATAAAGTTAAATTAATTAATGTATTGAAACTAGGCATTTGAATTTTCCCAAGGCAAACCTGCAGACATGAAAAGATCTGCCCATAGTCTTCAAGCACCTTTAAATACGCTGGCTCATAGCAGAATGTGATGTGTGAGCAAGAGTGCACTCGTGCACAATCCTACGTGTAATTTACAAACGTTAATTATTTTCCATTTCCTTTCGCCTGCATCCTAACATTTTTTTAATCCACGACAATCAGAGCAAAAAGTTTAGTTAGTTTTTTATGATAAGATTGAATTCCTGCAGAAATGAACAGAAACTACTGTGGGACCACAAGGATATAAACCTGAGCAGACTCGCGGCTCGCGTGCACCGTACTCTCGCGTGGAGGAGAGGGGCACAGTAAAGCATGCTTTCTTATGGCCAGAGCTGAATGGAAGAAGGAAAATCTGTGCGTACACTTTTCGGCGTTGTGGTCGCTCTATACGACGTATAACCCCATTGCACTCTAAACTAAGGCTCTCCGACATTTAGACGAGCTGTTTTCAGTTTCCTTTTTCGAGACCACGTTCTCTACGTTGACCCTCACTGGCAGAACAATTGAGAGGAAGAATGTAACTTATAAGATAGAAAACACTTATGATGTTTAAATAGTAATAACACGATCAAGGTGGCTTCGGTCTAGGACGGCTATGAGATTCGACAAGTTAAGATAAGTCCCATCCTGAAATCCTAAATAACGGAATTTACGGCGAGAACTGAAACATTTCAACCTGCCCGAAGATTGCACTTACCGCAACTTTCTTTCCGCAGCCCGGAATAAGACAGTGAGATTCTCGTCGTATGTCATCAAAGGAGAAAAACATGCGAACGGGATTTTTTTCTCTTTCTTCCCTTGGATAGCGAAGAACCTTCTCCTTCCATTGTAACCAATCGTAAAAGACCGAGATTCCCATTCACGCTAGTTTTAAGGATCCCAATTTCTTCATCTACCTCCGCTGTAAAATGTAGTTCTAACCTCCTACCCCTCCCTTAAATCGAACACTGCGAATCTGATTGGCTCCATGTAGAAGCAGCTTGTGGCGTATTTGTACACTGCTGAAAAATGCAGAAGCAGAAATAGTTATTTCCGTGGGTTAAAGCAATATATATATATATATATATATATATATATATATATATATATATATATATATATATCTTGCTTTAGTGTATATATATACTAAAATGACAAAAAGGTAAGTAAAATAACCTAATTCAATTAATCATATACATATACACACCTGAACGATTATCGCCTGCACCATATTACTGAACAAATCCAAAATAAAACTTTATAATCACTCATTCCACTAAATGCCCTTGAGAACTGGAGATAGGTTGTCGTCGTCTTCTTTGTTTGGCACACACCGCCTATTAGCGATTTCTTGCCAGAGGTCCTATTTGGTAGTATTACACTTCTCTTAAGAAAAACACTTGAGGTGTTTTATCAAACTTTCTAGGGTGCACGCAGTGATTCTAATCCATTTCACCAAAAATATACTTTTGTCCCTATGGATTCATGTCTCACCATATGTACGCTTAGATTTATTTATTGATTTATTTATTTCAGATGTTACCCCTAATGAAGTTAAGGAGTTTTCATTTAATGCCCTTGCATTTTCTTTCTTGTGTCCCTCTGCTTTGATACCGAAATGCTCTTTTGTTGTAAAACACACCTACAAATACTTAAAAAAATAATAATTCTAAAACGTATTAGCTAAAAAATACATTTTTCTTGGACTTCTTTATTAGGCACAAATGTGTACACTAAATACATATTCAACAAATACAAAGTGAGATCACTTACCTTTAAGAAGCCGGGTTCGCATCCAGGATAAAACGTTCAATAAATGTTAGTATTAATATCTCCATTTCCTCTCTTCTTTTTCACTTAGAATTCCATCAAATAAACAGGCGTAATTCTGCAATTCCCCATCATTTGACATTTACAATCAGTGAATATGATAACAAAAGTGCTCACATGTCTACAAATGTCTTTATACTTCACTACCTTCGAGACGTTACGTTGTTCACGTCGCAAACAACAGAAAAACGCTTCGCTAAATAGGTAGACTCTCGAATATTTGGCCAGATAAGACGTTTTCATTTTAAGGCATGTCAGACACATTTTAAATGAAGGAACGTTAGAATTTTTTTTAAAAAAATATCTTCGGTATCGTAGATGTGTGATACAAAGTGGAACAATTTTGAAAAAATACAATTTAGTCAGATATTAAATTATGAACGTTGGACTTTACATAGCAGCAACATTAATATTCGGATACACTTAATAAAATAAGGAACAAAGGAAGTAGCTAAAAATGAGTACATAAAAAATATTACGTGGTAGAGTGGCACAGCACGCTACGACGCCAGGGGTTCCGGTTTCGAATCCCGACCTGTGCAGGAGTGTTCTTTGTGATTGTCCCTTCATCAGTTTCACCATTTCGTCGCTCATACTCATCGTTGCTTTCTTAACCGCCAGATTACCATTTCGGATGTACAGACGGGATCAAATGAAATGTACTTCCGTTTTCCTACCAACTCAGAAGCGAGTTGGAAACTCTTCATTGCTCCTGTATAGATAAGAAAGTGGGGGAGGGCAATAGCAGACAAGGCCAGCACGCAAACTTGTTTCCGGCAAAGCGTCTTGTTGGAGTCTTGGCAGTTTGTGGAAGGATTTTGTGTTCCTCCCCCACCCCAACCCCGCCTTTCTCTCTCTCCTTGAGTTTGTGTTTGTGTGTGTGTGTGTGTGTGTGCGCGCGCCGACACCTGTTTCATTTTAAGTTTGACGTATTTTTATTGCATCGACTAATTGCTGTCATGACTGGAAATGAAACAGGTTAGCAATGGAGACATAATGAGGGATCAAAAATACAAAAATTCCGGGCATGAGTACTTAGTAGTAGTAAAGGTAAGGTAAAGTTCGTCGTGCGTATAGAACCGTGCCATGAAGGCACATTTAAGGGTTTGTGGCAGTAGGGTGTCGCATATTCTCGAGTTCGGACATTTTGGAGGTCATATGACCAGCACCACGCTCCAGCCGTCTTTACTCCCCAAGGATGTAGAAGAAACGAGAAAATAAAAATGTTTTACATTCTGCGTATGTGACAAGTAATTTTTTGGATATTGTCTTTGAAGTATCTGTTAACATCCTAACCCGCAATTTTGTTTAAGGATAAAACTGGTTGAAGGCCGCGAGTGTTCCTGAGAAGTAATGAACATATCACAGAACGCGCAATAGTTTAGCTCGCGTTTTTCTGAAAAAAAGAAAGAATGATATACAAATCAATTCTACGAATGCTTACGTCATTGTGACCATGGAGTGCATTTTGCACACTAACGAGGATCTGGCGTCATGACATAAGGTCAGTATAATGGTCTGTGGGGTTTGGACTGTGTCCTATCCATTTACGTTTGTAGTTGTCCTTTCACAAATTTCATCTTAACACACCTTTCATACTTATCTTTGTGATTACCCAAAAGTGGAAGAAAAGCGAAATAAAATAAATAAACACATCGATTATTGTGTCCCTGCGTTTTTCAATCTTTCTTCATGACCGAAAATTTATGTTTCACTGATGTAATGCATCACTTTAATCATGTGAATTATTTTCCGTCATCGTTGTGTGCTTAATCATTCCTTAAAGCATAGACTCTAATGCTGTTGTCCTTAGTGTAATTGATCTTATTGTGTGGAAGTTTTGATGTGGACAAAATAATGGTGAAGAATAAATCTCAATTGATTGTTCGAAATTTAAAATATAATAACTCCGAGGTGACGCATATTAACTGTTCTTAGTTCGATGTCAAAGAACGATTTCTCCTATACATTAAGAAGGATTCCGGCCTCCGTGGTAGAGTGGTTAGCACAGCTTGCTTAAACACCGGCTTTGGCATTGTGTTCATTCGGTGTTCATTGTGAGTGTCCCTTCATTAATTTCATCATTTCATCGACCATCCTCATCGTCGCGTTTAGCCAAAAGTGGCACAAGAAGCGAATTAAAATAAAGCAAATCAATCAATCAATCGATCATAGGGTCTCCGGTTTCATAGAGCAGTATGCAAAGCACTTCGTCATGGATGCCCTCAAAATTCAAATAATAATTTGCAACAGAAAACCTGATATTAGAGTATTTTAATAGTTTAGGCATATTAACAATTCACGTCAACCAACAATAAACAATTTATTGATTGATTTTCTTTTATTATACTTCGCTTTTTGTGCCACTTTTGGCTAATTTGCAAAGATCAAACATTCATGGCCAGGCCAGGATTCGAACCCGGAACCCTTGGTTCTGAGATTTCGGCCTGTGTATGGGGTTGGTGGCCATCCACCGTCGTGAGGAAATTGAGGAGCTACAAATTAGTAGCGTGACGCGGCCATGGAAACCTGCAAAGACTGAAGACCACAGATTAGCTGAAGACTTGTCTTGTTAACCACGCGTCACCCCATAATTCCAACCTCGGCAGGTGGAAGTGAAGCCGGCAGTCGGTAGGTAGGACGTGGCCCTCACGGACCGTTGCGTCACGGGTTATTATTATTATTATTATTATTATTATTATTATCATCATCTTCAATCAAATAAAGCTTTATCGTTATATATTACCGTATTTCATCGCATAATCGTCGCACCCTGTTTTTCAATCCAAAGAGAGAGAGGAGGGGGGGAAGGCAGAACACAAAATCCTTCCACAAACTGCCAAGACTCCAACATAAAGCTTGCTGGAAACAAGTTTCCGTGGTGGCCTTGTCTGCTACTGCCCTCCCCCACTTTCTTATCTATACAGGAGCAATGAAGAGTTTCCAACTCGCTTCTGAGTTGGTAGGAAAACGGAAGTACATTTCATTTTATCCCGTCTGTAAAGCAGTCCCAATGTCTGCTCCAAGTTGCACAGCTGCTTTCAGAGCCCTTGGTTTGAGAAGGGGGTGGGGGTGAGGAAAGGGTCTTGATTTTTCATACCGAAGCTCCTTCATTTCTTTCTCCCATTTATCTTGGTTGAATTTTCTGAGATACGGAATTTACCTCATTTTGCTTTTCATTACGTTTTATTGCGTTACCCACGGTACGCTTACATGTACTTAACATTTTCAATTTCCTTGCACGTACCGACACCCTTTGGTTAGATACGGCAAATATAAATAGCTGTCGTTCGTCAAATGTTGTTTTTTTGTTTTGTTACCCATTTTTCTCGTACTTCAGTCAGGGATCAATGCAGTTACTCATAACAGATGTAGTCAGGAAGTAGCATGAATTGTTCTTTCCCCGCATTGTAGTTGACCGGTAAAAAACTATGTAACAGTAACAGAAGGCTTTCAAGATTTGTCTGAATATTAAAGTGATCTTTTTTTTCACACCCAAATATAAATAACTAATTTCAGATTTGAAAACGTAACAGGGGTGACCTTCCACGCAGTACATACACCCAATCGTCAAAATCAGTTCCACGTAGTACACCCTGGGCTGCCTTTTGCTGACTAACAAGTCTCTGGCGACTGGCCAGTATAATTCTGTATGTTCTCCTGCTTTTTGTCATGTGTGCTGAGTGCCCCTTTACAGCCTCAGCTTTTAACCTAAGTCAGAATATTTTCATATTTCAGTTATGCGACCTTACAGTTATGTTATTTGTTGTGGTAAGGGGCTGGACCCAGTATAACGTGGCGGGTGCAAAATAGCCTAAGTGCTGAAACACCCAAAATTAAAAAAAAAAAAGAAAAACGTAACAGGGAATATAGCTTTAATAAATGCGTATAAATATTTCACAATGGATTATATTTATGTACATGTTGTTAATTGTGAAATATTGTGAAGAAATGAAACAAAATGCTACGTTTCGGTTACTAATGTGAGCCACTGTATATGTAATGTTTTTATTTCATTAACAATGTACAATGGTCAAATACAACTTTGCAGACCTCCGTGGCGGAGCGGTTAGCACATCGCAATACGACGCCACAGGTCCCGAGTTCGTATCCCAGCCTATGCATCATTTTCATTTTTCTTTGTGATGTCCTTTCGTCAATTTTGTAATTTCATCACCCATCCTCGTCTTCGCGATTAGCCAAAAGTGGCAGAAAACCAAAGTTAAATATAACAAATCAAAATCAAACATTACTTGGCATGACAAAAATGGATAGGTTATTTTGAAGCTGCTGTTATTAAAAGCAAATTTTATGTAGCTTTCCTAGACAGAAGTTTCAAACACAGAAACTGATTGATTGGATAACGCCTGTGGATTCCTACTCGAGCAGAAAATGTATATGTTTCCATTTATTACTTACAACAATAGCAGACTGATTTCCCGCTAAATCAAAGAAAACTTGCATTCACAGTTACAAATTGACGTGTTGAATGATTTCTCTCACTCCAATTCTGCTTAATCGAACAGCACACCACAACGTGGGTCATTAAATATTTGCAACTTACTCTCGAGTTCCTCAACTAAAAATAAATTGACTGCGAAACAAGACCTCGTCTGCGATAACTATATACCACGTTATATGAAGAGTATACGCAAGTTGAAATTCCATCATAATAATTTGAATTCTTCTAGTAGCTACAAACATATTTTTTCATACATATTTTCTTAGCAAAATATGAAGTTCCTCACTTCAACAAGGATAACATATACACAGTATTCCACAAGAGTTTTTAGTTCGAGCTAGTCGTAATATGAATATACACGTCACTTCATTACTTAGTTTAAAAAAAGTGCCAGGCAATGTGAATTCGACGGCATGCCTGAAATTATTTGCAGTATCTCATGTATCAAGGGGGCTTTTTAAGTAAAATGAAGGACACATACCACATGCTTGGGTCAATTGAGAGTAGTAGAAACGTAATTATACTGCATGTTGCAACTGAAACAGTATCCTCGAAGCCGAAGTCGTTGAGTGATCCACTCATAAACTCTCTACCAAACATTTCAAGTTCGAGTAGACACCTGGGCATGAGCGTTTTCTTTGGTAACCATCCCTTCATAGATTTAATATGATCATCATTAATGTTCATAGTCGCGATTATCTACAAGTGGCAGAAAAGCGATACAAGAACAATACAAAAGTAGAAGAAACAAAAGAGGATAAAAGGATGAACTTAGTTAATGATAGGAAGTTTTATAAAATTACTGTTTCTTGAAGAATCTTGTCCTTTGTTCCGATTGTATTTCTCAGTCACACGTTGCTCAATGTCCATGTCGACTGTCGTTCTTACATTCTTGAAAATTACTTTAATGTCTGCCTATGCTCTTCTTTCAAACGTGGTAGGCGCTCTGTCTGTTTCTACACCAAAAAGTTTAATTCATCTCCTGTCCAAAAAGGCACGAATTACTGAAAGTAATTTTCAAAATTGTAAGCAGATGAGGGCCCTTGTAAAATACGTGTACTGTCCTTTTATTCGCTTAGTTTTGAGAATCACTCTCCATACAATTGTTGCCTACTTCAGAGTCCAAAGGCCCTGTCTAGCTACAGACCAGTTGCGCAAACGCGGTTTCATTTGTTTCGTACACAAATTCCATCCTTTATACGTATTTTCTACTTGCTAAAAGCAGCGGCGGCTCAAGGGGGAGAGCCGCCGTGCCATGGCACTACCCTCAGAAGAAATGCATACCTAGCCCCTAGCCCAAGTATTGTTAAATTAATACATTGATAGTTTACAGACAATGAGATTCGAATCTTTCAATCGGTCAAGCTGACGTGACGACCGCCCCAACCACAGACTAGATATGAACCGCCCCAACCTCCTCACTGCATCGCCAGCTGTTTCGTATCCTCGGCGAGGCAGCGGTCGGCGCCACCCAAGAGCTGGCCTAACCAAGTTGAAACGCGTGCAGAGGGTTGGTGAAGTCTCAGCGAGTAACCTTTGCACCATAAGCCGGGAAGAAGGTGGCAGGGGGTGGTGTTAGCCAATGGGGTTAGCCCATAAGACACCAGCCGTGCCCGTTTAGCACAGCGAGGGAACTTTCTCAGTGTTGACACCGTTGCCATCTTCAGAGATAAGTCGCTAAATACGACGGATTTGTACGACCCGTTGGGGAAGTAATTCGTGAAAAAGGTACTATCTACTTTTCTGCCAACATTTGGAGAAACGAACCTAGTATTTTTCCGAAGTTAAATGAACATTTTGATAATAGATAGATGCGCCTAGAGGGCCATCCAGACTTTTTAAAAATATAAAAGTAAAAATTCCTTTGGCATTTCGACAATTTCTTTTTACATCAAATGTAGAATATTTTCAACGTCCAGTTGGAATACGTGTGCATGGGGGAGGAGAAGGTGAGAAGATTTGCTTTCCCTTCCTCTTGTAATTGTGTTTTTAGTGAAGTGTCCTGTAGTGTTTAAAGATAGGTTAGTGAGTGAAGATGAATCGTATTAGTGTGTTATTACTTAAACACACTGTTTTCCACGTTACCAAACAAGGATATACATCTTGGCCAGTGGGGCAACCTCAAGGAGGGGGGCCAAGGCATTGCGGAGGTTTTTTTTCTTCGATTTCTTGATCACGTTGACAGTACCCGCCGGCCGCCACTGGCTAAAAGTGCCTTTCATATCGCCTCAGGGCGTTGTCTACTCGGATGCTTCGTGATCGAAGGTCACGTGTACAAAGTTTCAGATTTTCCGATTTGCGTGGTGCTGCTGCTATCAGTTCGGTTCGCCTTCTCAAGGTCGCGCAGCAAGCAATTATTTTTCGTCTTCCGATAGGAAAAAGCTTGCCTCTCGCTTATGTGGACGAACGCGTGGCACGGATGACTTTATGGCTCGACCATGGTTGGTCCTTTATGTTTCGTCCTTCAGCATTTTAATCTAAGAACGAATCATTCTCATCGAAAAACATAATGTATTTTTTTTAATTGATGTAACACATGTAAACCGAGAGCGAGAGATAGATAGATAGATAGAAACGTTTTCCTTCAACAAACGTTTGTTTTCCTATTGTATAAAGTGAACGCACATGTTAAAATTCATCTTGCATAGATATTCAAATTAGAACAAATTCACGTAAAGTGATTAAGTATGCAGAAAAGAAATATATTTGTGATAAATACATAGTTAGTCAGTAAATTCCGATAACCAGAATTCTGTCACGCCGAATGAAACGTTTTGTTTTACAATTTAATGTTTTCACTGACATCCAAAACGAAAATACGTATTATAACTTAATGACTTTCAAGGTGTCAAAATATTGTAATGTTACTATGCTGCCGATCACAATTATGAGAACGCTACGGGTCCCGGGTCCGAATCCCGGCCTGGGCGTGGATGTTTGTGAGTGTGCATTCATCAATTTCATATTGTTATCACCAATCTCCATCTTCGAGAATTAGCCAAAAGTGGCAAAAAAAAAGCGAAGTCAAATAAAGCATATCAAAATCAAACAATTATGAGACTTCTTCGAAAACGCCTTCGATAACGGTATTTGCTATTCGTAACGGATATGTGTATCACTTTTTCGAAACAGACTTTTGTGGAGGAAAAGAACTGTAACGTTACAAAAGTAACGAGCACAATTATACGAGAGACCTATGTTATTCTCTCCGGAACACGGCATCGGACACGGTATTGCACATCGGAACGTCTGTATGATACCAGCTATAAATAACGTTGTTGCTTTGAAAAAAGGAGTGTAACGTTTTTTCAGTAGTGACCTCAATTAAGTTACTGGTTAATTGTAACGTTACTATCACTTTCCACACACACTAAAGTTACTAGTCAATACGTGACGAACCTCTTTCTTACCCTGTAACGTTACTGGTTGCCGGCAATGGATGTAACGTTAAAGTGTCACGTGAAGACCTACTTCTTTAAAGATCAGTTATGGTTCGGTACCGTTATGCACACCTGTAACGTAATGTTCATATACCTGAGGTAACGTTTCTGTTCACGAAAAAAGTTATTCTGTTTCTGGTTGTAACGTAACGGAAACCGTAATTGAAAATACCGTTCCATTTCGTTACGTTACGACTCCCTGGATGAAACTCATAAACAGAAGCGATACCTCGTTTCGCATGATAGACGCTGTGCTTCGACTAGAATTTCCTGTTCCCACCGTCAGAGGAGCCACTGGGCAGCTGCCGCACGTAACATCTGCCGACCGCTGCAGTCTGTGTGCTAATGTTTATTATCGAGAGCAGAGGGGAAGAGATCGCGTTATCTGTGGGAAAACAATTTGTCAATAACGCAGAGGTTGTAAACCTTTTTATGCTCAGTCCTTGATGCTTTCAAGCCAGTTTTATAGCTGGGCGTGATAATTGGTTGATTTTCGATCTCACCATCGAAGTTCCCGGGTTCGAGTCCCGGCCCAGGCGTGATTGGGTGTATGTAAGACAAGGGCGGCCGCAGGATTTTTTCTCAGGCGGTTGCAGAGTAAGATATCATATCTTGCCATTCAGTTATAGACATTTTTATTATTATTATTGTACCTTATAAATGAAGGGTTCGGGTGTAAACATGGTGACACTTTGGTCATTTCTGAGTTCATTAAGAAAAAATGTTATTACGCAGGCCCCGGATTTTGATGACATTTCATCTTTTAACTGGTGCAACGTAGACATTGCTACCTAGTACAGAAATCCTGAACATCCTTCTCAGGTTGAAGAAATGTATTTTTTGGGTTATTTTTTTGTCTTTTTTTTACCATTTTTAAAATTTTTCGGTCATTTTTTAAAAATTTTGCGTCATTTTTAGATCATTTTTTAAAATTTTGGTCACTTTTTTTAAAAAAAAAATTGTTTCATTGCTTACTGAAACATAACAAGTTCAACAATTTCTGTTATGTCTGAATGTTATCTTGCGGTACTTACTCTGTGTTTAACTTCCAGCGTAACAAAGCCTGTCTGAAAATCGCGAAATGCAACATTTCGAGTTTCTTATTCACAGTCCGTACAACACACCAACGTGAAGAAGCAATTGTTAAATTGTTTGTCTTGGAATATATATACTATTTTCAATAAACAGATTGAGTATTGTACGAATTTTTGGGCCATTTTTAAAAGATTTTTAGGTAATCAAAATCCGGGACTAGAAGCTATACTGTAGATAAATTGTTTTCGTCTTGTTTACCAATTTCAGAAAGCTTCAATGAGTCCAATGCAAATTGCATGACGACATTTTCACTCGAAAATTGAAGGATGGCATATTTTACTTTGGAACTCAAAAATAACCAAAATGTCACCTTGTTTTACGCCCTTCTAATCGTAAAATTCAAATTGATTTGAAAATACCTTGGCGCTGTATACAAGTTCAGACTTCAGTTTCCTATCCAGATAGAAACTTGATTCGGGTTGCTTCCTTTCCATAAACATCTATCACTTTGTTGATTAGCAGTTCTTTGTCTTTTTGCACTTTTTCACAAAGCACAGGTATGAAACAGAGCCCCCTTAAGGCTCGATTGGACTTTTGGCAGCCGTAAGAACGAATTCTTTTAAAAAAAATCCTCTCCATTCGAAAAAACTCTTTGAATTTCCAAAATATTAAAAATTACATCAGCTTAGGAAAACTCAATAAGCTGACTAAGGCAGAAATTTATTTCATTTTCAAACATAAACTAAACGTAACGTTTCAACCTTCTAGCAAGATCTTCTTCAGACATTGTACCAAGTACAAATGAAACAAGGTACAAAACAACATACAAAAATCACTCCCCTCCAGACACAAGATTATTAGAAAGTTTTTTCTGGAACATTTCAGCAGGTGGATTTCTCTTGTCAACTGTACTTTCACCTGACAGGCGATTTAGCTAAATATTTCCTTTCATCTGGAAATTGGTTGGACTCTTTATCTCACTTCATTCCTCTTCCTTCTTCTCTCCTCTTTCGCTCTAGTCCTTTTCACACTTTCTAACACCTTCTTCCATTCTTTGTTTATCTTGAGTCCCCCATTCCAGTTCATTGTGTTCCTTGGCAGGAAGGGAGAAGAGAGTACTAGTGAGAAAATGGAAGGAGGCCAAGGAAATAGAGAAGAAAGTTGAAGAAGACACAATGAACTGGAATGGAGGACTCAAGATAAACAAAGAATGGAAGAAGGTGTTAGAAAGAGTGAAAAGGACTAGAGCGAAAGAGGAGAGAAGAAGGAAGAAGAATGAAGAAGGAAGGAAAAAGAGAGTGAGATAAAGAGTCCAACCACTTTCCAGATGAAAGGAAACGTTTAATTAAATCGCCTGTCAGGTGAAAGTACAGTTGACAGGGAAGGCCACCTGCTGGAATGTTCCAGAAAAAACTTTCTAATAATCTTGTGTCTGGAGGGAGTGATTTTTGTGTATATATATCTTCCTGTTTTGTACCTTGTTTCATTTGTACTTGGTACAGAGTCTGAAGAGACCTTGCTAGAAGGTTGAAACGTTACGTTTCGTTTGTTTTAAAATCAAATAAATTTCTGCCTTGGTCAGCATATTTAGTTTTTCTAAGCTGATGTAATTTTTCAGATTTTGAAATATCAAAGAGGATATTCGGATGGAGAGGAAAATTTTAAAACATTCGGCCTTATGGCTGCCAAAAGTCCAATCGAGCCTTACTTTCCATCATGATAACCAAGGTTTTACGTGCCGAAAGGCACTGAAAAAAAAGTAATAATTGAAAATGACGGGGAGTGAATTAACGAGTTCACATTATTTCCAGACTTTTATGTAGTAATCCCGGACAGTCGAGAAATTCCAAAGGATCTTATTTAAAAAGGGTTAATTCTTATTGTTTTCTGCATTATAAGTGTCTGAAATTTCTTGAAATTAACAGTTTTAATTCCAGAAGTACAAAAACAGTGACTGGAATGGGAAATCACAGACAAGGTATTATACATTGTCTGTGGGGAAATAGTGTGTAGAATTCGAGATTTTCACCGTCGAGAAATTGAGATTTTTCAGTTAGGATTATTAATATTTCCTTCTCAATTACGTCTCGACCAAAAATTCCGTCCCGCACAACCCCTGGTTTCTATAGTAGATTTCTAGTTGATAATACAGTAGTTCAAAGCATGGACTCTTTTCCTGCAGCAGTTGATGCACAATTTCTACTGTCACTGCCGGTGTATCAAGCTGTATCATAATGTGTCCATAATATATTAAGAATTTCTTACTTGTCCTTTTTTTCTTTCTCCAAGAAGCTACCCCATTTATAGTGTACTTCCACAAAAATATTGATTTTTACGGAAACGCAGTAAAATCCTGACATTTCCCTGACTTTTCCAGAAGAAGTAAATTCACTGACTTTCCAGGTTTTCCAAACAGATTGTGAGTAAGGAACGAGACCACAAATTGTGCTCATGAATCGAGTCCAAAGTGCAACCCTTAGTTGGAAGGGTTTAACCCAAAGGGTTGAGACTGAAGCGACACACCACACGTGTCATTTGGAAACCAATCTTCAGAAATAAATGCAACCTTTACTAGCGAAGCAACACAAGCTGCACGTGTCACGGAAGTTTCACGAGATTGCTCACGTTTAATGACGTCTCTGGCATTGCTACTTCCAAATGTATTAGGTTGTTGCACATGAAATGTAAGATTTGGTAGTGAAACTTCAAACAACAGTAACTCGGTAGAAAGGAACTTTTATTAATCAAAATAGGCGCCATTCGAGGGTATACACTTCTCCTAACGAGATACTAGTGGATTAATGCCAGTTCCGTAGAAGTTGGATGTTCTGGACTGAAGAAACTTCTCAAAGGCGCTTTTGGCAGCTGCTTTATTGGTAGACCTTGTTGCCGCCAAAAAATGGTCCAAATGCTTTAAAAAGTTATATTCAGTTGGAAAGCTATCTGGTGAGTATGGTGGATGCGGAAGAGTCTCATAGGGCAAGCTGTGTAGTTTTTGCATACATGTGGCTTCGCGTTGTCGTGTACATGAGGCATTGAAACTTCATATCTATTGA
Source organism: Lepisma saccharinum (assembly GCF_977018435.1). Taxonomy (NCBI): domain Eukaryota; kingdom Metazoa; phylum Arthropoda; class Insecta; order Zygentoma; family Lepismatidae; genus Lepisma; species Lepisma saccharinum. The sequence goes on along the minus strand of NC_139251.1, from coordinate 56,011,515 downwards.
CCATCAAGGCTGCTTAACTTGTATTTCATCCAACTAGGTGCAGCATTCACTGTTTTGCAAGTTTTCAAGAACGAAGAGTCAATAATACCAGCAGCACATCACCAAACAGTCACCATTTTCTTCCTAGGTTTAGAGACCTCATCAGCATCCATTGCGCAGAGGATTACTGCCCGTTTCGCTTTATTGCGTTTTCACCTCTCCCAATACAATTTCGCGTGATTTATGTGACACGAACTTCTAAAGCGAAACTGTACATCACATTTCGCCTTACATACAAAAAAAATCCCACCAGGGAATATTATCAACATGAAGGATCATTATTATTACTGTATTATTAACCTAACCTAACCTAACCGACAGGACAATGGGAGCCAAGATAGGCAACATCACAAGTTCTGCTCTCCCATTATGAATTACCCTTCAAGTCGGGACATTTTTTGTGTGTAAGGCGAAAGAGAATAAGACGAAATGGGATGTACCGTTTCGCCTTAGAAAGTTCGTGTCAACATTTGCAATTCTATTGGGGCGAATAAGGCGAAACGGGAGGACACGGCGCAGAGCGGCGCCGATTATCATATAATATCCATTTTTCGTCATATGTCACTACGTCCCTTACAGTTTTGGCGAGTATCAAACTCCCCTAGGGTTCGCAGTTCGTCATCCCGAAATCCGACATTTCATGTGCAACGACGTAATAGAACAACATAGGCACGAATGGGGTTTTGCCAAGGTTTTTTCGATAGCGGCGCTAGGCTCGTTGTGTCCCAAGAGAATTTCGTTCGTCATTTGGTTACCCTAAGCTTTACATTGGAGAGTTATAGAGTGGCTATTCAAACGTTATTTTCGCCGAAGGTAAGAGTTTCTCGTGAGAATCGATAATAAAATTGTACTTATTAAACTTTTAAAATTACGTAGCAAGTCTTATAAGTTTCCAAAAATTACACTCTCCTAACCTAAGAATTAATATGTTAAAAACGCAACGGCAGGATAGCTCGAACGTATTAAATATCGTATGTTTATGCACAAAGAGCACTAAACTTGACGTCATTTTGGTCGTCCTTAGCTGCCATGGGTCGAGAATACAGAAATTTAAATTCTACACTAACGTTTCGTTTTTGTTTTCCTGGTTGAGAGTATGAGTAATTCAACGGTGGAGGTTGGAATCGGAGAAACTCACCCAAATATCCAGAGAAAATGTAACAAGTGCGTATGCGCACGATATTTATTATTATACACTATACCCTATTCAATAATTTAACGTTGACATACGTTTTCCTTGTGTATTAAGCACGCATTTTCCCCTTGTACTTTCGTCCTTTATATTTTTAGGTTACAACACTTTCAATATATAATTCCTATAAATAAGAACGCCTTAGAGATTGCGAAACATGAAACAAAAGATTAGATGTTTTTTGTAATAACTATTTGTCTCGATCAATGTTATATACAAAACAGTGGATCGCATTCACTAGCCATGCCGAAAAGTGTGATGTCATGTAAGAAAAGAATAAGTTATTAATAACAACTATACAAAATAAAAGTACAGTCGTGCGGAATTATTGTGTATAATTTCTTAACGGACTCACAACAATGAAGCACTAAAACTGTGCAAGTTTCAAGTGACGTTAACAAATACAAGCAAATGTTAAGTTCTTTTTAGGTTACAATATCTTTTCTGTTGTTAACGATCATCTGTTTTAAAATTCTATTATTATAGTATTACAACACTGATTATTCATCTACCATGCTCCGACATAATTTCTGAAGTTAAGCTTGCAATAATAACAGCACGTTCAACATCAAATCCTCCATGAATTTAAATGGGAAAACAATTGCCCATCAAAGTTTGAGAACGTGCTGCCACCTACATTAGCTTTCGTTGGCCAGCCCCACGAAGAAAATGCAAATAAAACGTGTCGAATTTCTTTATTTATGTTAATGAACCCAACAGGCCTTCCCTGTAGGAGAGAAATCAAGTGAAAATTAAGAAACGCAAGTGAAAACTCCTGCTCCGAGTATCAAATTCCCGTCGGTCCTTGAACACCGAGTCTTCCGCTGCCCACTTTGACCCTTTCAGCGCAGCAAACAGACGATTCACACGAACAAAGGGTGAAAAAGGCGACGGTGTGCGGCTCTGCAGGTCGGACGTGGCTTCATACGTGCTTCCGTCGGCTTTCCCTCGCCTGCTTATCTGACCTTTGCAAGAGCAGCCGTGCCGCTGGGACGTGCTGGGAAAAGGAGGCTCAGGTAGCCGCGAGAAACAGACCCGGGGAACCCACGTGTCTGCACGTGACGTCTTCAGGTGCAATCTCGTTGCCTCTTGATCTCTCTCCTTGGCTTGCCGAAGACGAGACTCTTGCAAATCAACTCGGAACGTGCACTTCCCTGCCTTCTGCTACAGGGATATTCGCAGATTAAGCGCGAAAAGGATTGAACGCGAATGAATATGCGCGAGAGGCATAACCGCGAAAATTTCACTTTCGCGGTTGTTCTGGCGACCAGGATATTCTCTGCCGTCTTCGATAGCGGAGTCATAGCTAGGGAACGGAACATTATGTGCTAAAAAAAAAACTCAGAAATATTAATTTATTTTATGTGTCATAAATGTTGAAAATATATGACAAAAAAAACAAACATTTGGTAGCAAAAACAAAATATTACATGTATTTTAAACAGCTGAAATCAGTTTCTAAATGCTTACCCTTAGTGAGCTATTTTTTTTTTTGGAAAAGTAGCAGTGGATTACCATAGTTTTTTCTAAATTCTCCATTGTAAATCTGTGACGATTATGTCTAAAAAGCATCTTATATTGTGAGAAAGATCGCTCCACGTCACAACAACAATTCTTGCATATTTGAAGCACGAAATGCCACTGACGCTGAAGTTTTCCAAAGCTTCCTTTTCCTCTACTTCACCTCCTTCCAAAACACGTGCAATTTGGCACAAAAACCTTGGTTTTTCCCCAAAACTTCTCTACATTTAGACATTAGCAGTTGAGGGTTAGATCCAGTGGGGTAATATTTTCCCCCAATACGATCGTAGGCAAGGCGCCAGAAGTGTGCCAGCGAGCGTGTTCAAAGACAAAACAAACCTAATTCTCGATATGAAAGAGGTGCGGACAATAAACATTTTTCCTTCGAGGATTTCGAGGTAGCTGAAGTCAATGAGCGATTTGATGTATTTAAGATGAAAATTCGCAAAATATGTATTTACATACGGAAAACTGGGAAATGTGTTTTTATGTAAAATAAAATTTGCTGTGTTGACATATGAGGCTATGATCAGAATTTTGGCGAAAACGAGGGGTCTATCTTATCGCAGAAAAAAAAACATTTATTTACCTAAACTTCCGTTCCCTAGTCATAGCACAGCGCGCTCTTGCCTTCCAATCCCGGCTTGGCCATGGGTGTTCTTTGTGAGTGTCCCTTCATCAATTTCATCACATCATCACTCATCCTCATCTCCGTGATTAGCCAAAGCGAAGTAAGATCAACCAGATCAAAGCAAACTAATTTCTTTACAATCTGGTTAAAAATATCCATAAATCACAAAATAGTTCAAATAGTTTTATCATATTTCTTTGCTTAGATTTTCAATTATATTTCATTCCTAAATTTGCCTTTCATTCTAGTTTTATATTATTCTGCATATATTCTTATTGGTAGGGTGCGCTGTTAAAATTATTATTTGTAATTAAATATTATTCGTCTTATCTTATAACTAGTTACTCACTTTTGCCTATTTGCCTTTTTTATTCCCTAGTAGTAAAACATAGGCTTTAATGTGTTAAGTTCGTTTTATGGTGTTTGTAGCCCGAAAACGCATTTTTATAATGCCTATTTAAGAGTTAGCGCCTATTTTGCTTAATCGTGCCTAAAATGCCTATTCTCCGACACACTGGACAGCCGGTTTGTAACTTAGACAAAACGGCGGCAAATCACCCCTTCTTCATCTGCCCCTCCCCCACTCCCACCCAGCTGAAAGCTTCTAGTAGTCAATCAGAACTCATTTGCTTTGTTGTGCGTGTGAAAATAAATAAGGTGGTTGGTTATCTATATAGATGAGTGCTCAGAGTTAGTGGGGGGTGCGGGGAAGGTATCCCCGCAGCTAGCAATTTTCTTGCAAACCACACCCGAGGTGTTCCCACCAGCTGTCCCAGTATTAATAGTTTGCGAATCGTTAGAGCACTTTTCTTTATAAACTGGGATGAAAATGAATGTGAATAAAACGTAAGCAATGGTGATCGGAAGAAAGCAGAGGAAGGCAAATGTGAGTATCAGAGGCAAGAGAATCGATTAAGTAGACAGCCTTAAATATCTTGCATGCATCATAAGCTGAGGTAGTCATTTTCATTCAACCTCCCTCACCCTCACGGCTCGATCTCGCCCTCACCCTCACACACCCTCACCCTCACGACTAACCTTTCACTCTCACCCTCCCGACTCACCTTTCACCCTCACCCTCACACGCCCTCACAGCCACGACTCCACTTCGCCTTCACCCTCACACATTCTCACCCTCACGACTAGCCTTTCACCCTCATTCGCACTCACCCTCACGACTCGACTTTCGCCCTCACCCTCACGACTCGACTTTCGTCCTCACCCTCACTCGTCCTCACCCTCACGACTCGCCTTTCGCCCCCACCCTCACTCTCCCTCACCCTCACGACTCGCCGTTTCACCCTCATCCTCACAAGTCTTTGGAGGGTGAGGGTGAGGTCTGCAGTCATGAGGGTCGCCCTCCGGAGGGTGACCACTTCTAATCATAAGCAGGGATACGAGATGAAGTCAAGAAATAAAAGTAAGAATAGCAAAGGCGAAGGAAGTCTTCAATAGAAAGTAAAAAAAAAAACCTGTGGCTCTATGAACAAAGAACCGAGGAAAATACTAATGAAATGTATGGAGTGTAGCCAGTGATGTGCGTCTACGCGTAAACAACGATAGTCTACATTCTACACGTAGACTATTTTATACACTTAGATTACGTAATCTATGTATACAACATGGCGAAAGGTGATAACTTAGCAAAGGGTGCCGTGGAATTAAAAGAAAATTATACTGCGTATCAGATGATGATGTGTAAGGATAACTTTTCATACTCTTTCTTCCAAATTAGAACAATTTCTCATGTACGAAGAAACCAAATATAGGAAACATTCTAGTGTTTTATGGGAAAAAGACCGCTCTTGCCTCACAACTGCCATCTGATGTTGTTTTTTGCATACTATTTATCTTCTTCCATAGTTGATAATAGAAGAGAAGATAAATTTTGTCGTAACATTTCGTTAGGAACCAATATAGTTGAAAATGTTACTTTCTTTCATGAAACCCTTGAAAGTTAATTTTAATGCACTTTAGATTGTCTACGTAGTCTACGTAAACTACAACTCAATGTAATCTACGCGTAGATTACGTGTAGACAACGCATGTAGACGTAAACTTATAGTCTACTGCACATCACTGAGTGTAGCTCTACGGAAACATGGAGACTGAGGCAAGTGAGAAAAAGCGACTGGAAATTCTGGAACTTTGGCTACGGAGTGAATGAAACATTGCTGGAAAGAGTTGGGGAAAAGAGATCAATGCTGGAGATAATCATGAATAGAAAAATATATTGGTTGGTCTCTGGATGAGAATAAACTGTATCCTAAAGAATGGTCGAGGAAAGAACAGCCTGGGAAGAAGAAGATTCCAAATGATTGACACCAAAATAAATGGGTCGTACGCTGCTACAAAGCGAAGAGCTGAAGATCGAAGACCATGGAGGCTGAAAGGAAAGACATATCCCTGGGCAGAAAACAATGAATGAATGAACTAACTAACTCTTAAGCCCTCCCAAACCCGAAGGTTCATGGCTGCAGCAACACAGGCCTTCCATCTCTCCACATCCTGAGCAAGATCTACATGCTCTTTCCCATCCTACCAATTTCCTTTAGGTCCATCTCAACATTATCCCTCCATCTTCACCTTGGTCTACCTACTGGTCTCTTACCATCAGGTTTCCCAACAAGAATCCTGTGAACTCCTCTTTTCTCCCCCATTCGTGCCACATGGCCTGCCCACCTAAGTCTTCTTGATTTAATCATTCTAATAATATCTGAATATGAATACAAATTATGTACTTCTAAATTATGTAACCTTCTCCACTCACCTGTCTCCTCATCCCTTTTAGGTCCAAATATTTTCCTAGGGATCTTATTTTCAAATACTCTCAATTTATGTTCCTCTTTCAATGTAAGGGGCCAAGTTTCGCATCCATATAATATACACATGAATGAATGTAATGCTAAATGATAAATGGTAATTCTGATACAGTATAACTGTGCCTTTGAAGAAGAAAATTGAAATAAGTTCATGTTCAATGTTCTTTTATATTTTAGTGTCTTTTTAGTATTATTTTATTTTTTTTTTATTTATAGTGCCTTATACGTACCACATCTCATCATCTTGTTGCCTATTTACGTGCATATTTCAGAGTTTTTTATCCCATAAATCCGCACCCTAATTTTTGGCATTGACCTGTTAATATTATCTTGTAAGAGAGAGAGAGAGAGAGAGAGAGAGAGAGAGAGAGAGAGAGAGAGAGAGAGAGAGAGAGAGAGAGAGAGAGAGAGAGTAGGAGGAAGCGCGAAATCATAGGAACACCCACATTCCCTGTGTGCATTTTCAATATTATCCTTGATAAGGTTACAATTCAAATCAAAACGAATTTCCTATTTTTGTTGTTACAACTAACACCCTTCCCCATGAAATTTTTGGTGGGGGGATTTTTTAGGTCAAGACAGCTGGTAGGAGGAAACCCCCGCCCCTCCCCATGATGTTGCACTCTGCCGCACTATCTCCTAACACAGGGAAATTCTATGGATTGGATGATTCATTCGTTTTGAACGGTTCATAATGTGAATCGTTCGATGTGAACGGCTCGGTGCGAACAGTTCGCGACAGAACCGTTCGTGGTGAACGATTCATATTCGAAGCTGATTCTTTCAAAGTGATCAACCCTGAGGTTTGTGAGTATCATTACTTTGGATGGCACAGTGGTAACGTCGTCGCCTTGTAATCAAGTGGTCCGGGTTCGATGACCAGTCTCGATCAGCTTATCTGTAAATAAAGTGGACTTAATCTTCAAACTTTCATTGGATAATATACCAATATCTTACACACGTAACTATGTCCCGGATCATTGGGGGACGCGTCCTCCTGTTCCCCTCGCTAACCGCCGATCTCCGTGGCGAAGTGGTTGGCACCACGCAATACAACGGCAGGGGTTCCGGGTTCAAATTCCGGTTTGGGCGCTCTTTGTTAGTGTCCCTTCATCAATTTCATCATATTATCACTCATCCTCACCGTCGCGATTAGCCAAAAGTGGCAGAAATGCGAAGTGAAATAAGCCAAATCAATTAATTCATTGAGGTCGTAACAAATAATAAAGCACATTTTGTATTTTAATTTTGCATTCCAATTAAAGTCATGTAAATCCATTGGCATCTAGGTCGGCTGCTTGCTTAATGAAAATTGCCAATCATTGCTTTTGTACCCCTGTACGTTAATCGCGACGATTATGATTGGATGAATTTGCTGCTGCTCCTGTGCCAAGTTCCTTGAGCCGGCCCCCGTGGTGAAGTGGTTAGCACATCGCGCTAGGACGCCAGGGGTCCCGGGTCTCGACTTGTGCATTGATTTTTCTGAGTATCCATTCATCAATTTCATCATATCATCACTCATCCGCATCTTCGCAAATTAGTCAAACGTGGCACAAAAGGCGAAGTAAAATAAACCAAACCACCTTGAGTTGTCGACTGACAATTTCATCACTGTAAATTCACTGTAAGTCAGTGATGTGCGTCTACGCGTAAACAACGATAGTCTACATTCTACACGTAGACTATTTTATACACGTAGATGACGTAATCTATGTAAACAACATGGCGAAAGGTAATAACTTAGCAAAGGGCGCCGTGGAATAAAAAGACAATTATACTGCGTATCAGTTGCTGATGTGTGAGGAGAACTTTCCATACTCTTTCTTCCAAATTCGAACAATTTCTCACCTAGGAAAAACCTAACATAGGAAATATTCTAGTGTTTTTTTGGGAAAAAGGCCACTCTTGCCTCACGACTGCCATCTGTTGTTGTCTTTTGCATACAATTTATGTTCTTCCATAGTTGTTGATAGAAGAGAAGATACATTTTGTTGTAAATAGGATTGTTGTCAGTTCGATAGGAACTAACATAGTTGGAAATGTTAATTTCCTTTCATGAAAGCCTTTAAAATTAATTTTAATACACTTTAGATTGTCTACGTAGTCTATGTAAACTACAACCCAATGTAATCTACGCGTAGATTACGTGTAGACAACGCATGTAGACGTAAACTTATAGTGTACGGAACATCACTGCTGTAAGTCCTGTGTTGGGCATGCGTGTTTATTTGTGAGCAGTGATGAATTTATGATGTGGCCCTGGGGGAAAAGTTCCCCTCTCGTGAAAATTTTAATAACCTGGCACGGCATTCGAACAATAGATAAGAAATTTGGCAACAATATTCACTTTTGGCATTCCTTGGTTTTGATTTAATGTAGAATGTAAACTATAAATACGTCATCAATTCTCATTTCACCAATCTTCTTGAAGGAATAAACATTCAACTTTGAGTTGTTTACATTTTAAATATTTTTTTATATATATACTTAAAACGGGTTTTCATAACCAGAAACGCTAACCACTGAGCCACCGTGGTCGTATTTTTTGTGGCTGTTTTTTAATACTGATGTAGTCTTCTTCATAATTAAAAGTCAAAATAATGATCTAATTTAAATATCGTCAATTTTTAATAACTGCTAAATATAATATTTAATAAAATTGCGTTTGGTTGAAACTCAACAGAGAACACGCCTATACAGGGATGGTGCAATTTGAACTTCTATTGTTGTATTGGATTTCAACTTCTTGCAGCTATGTTAATGGTTAGTCAGTCAAGAATTTCCTGTGGACTGGTGGTGAAAAGCTTGTGCAGTCTTATCTAAATTTACACGTAATTTAATTTAATTTAATTACATATCAGAGGCAAGCAGAAATTTAAAATATTAGTATTGTTTTATTGGTATTATAATTTGATGCGTATGAGCCCCCTCCCCCCCCTTTACATGAAGTTTGATACACTTTCAGAGGAAAGTGACTGGATTGAATACTGTTTATGAGCGCCTCTCTTGTGAATTCATCTAATGATCACTCCATCGTTGTTCTTAGCCAATAGTGGTAGAGAAATCACTCAAAATACTATTGCACAAAATAGATGAAATTAACCTCGAGGCTCGAATCGCTCACCAATATGGAATAGTTCAAAATAAGTAGTAATTATTGTTCATAGATGGCAGTGCACTATGAGAATCGTTCATGTTGATTGGTTTCATGATGAACGGTTTATAATTGGAACAGTTCGTGGTGAACGGTTCGATGCAGATGCTGCTCATGGTGAACAGTTCATATACGTAACTTTTAGTAATGAGCAAAAACTGGAAGAAAAAAAAGGTACACTTATAGGATGTCTGTCTATCTGCCCGTGTCAACTCTTGGCATTTCTGAAACAATAATTACTGGAGTTGAAAAGACAATTTCGTGGACTGATACACCGAGGGGCGACTCGAGATAAAATTTTCATCTGGGCGAGGCGGATTTTTGGTGCCCCCTTACTATCCACCCTGGCCCCCCGCTCCTACTTTCCACTCCCAATTAAAACCTTCACCATGTTACATATATACGGTTTTAAAAAAGAAAAAATAATAGCCTTTATTTGAACTACTTTAAGTATTACTGTAGCATATGTTTATTGTAGGTATGCATTTATTTAATACCTACGTAATGATATCAAAATAACAGTTAATTTAAATGTCTCAATGATTTGCAATGTTACTGTCTTAAAGTTAATTTAACTTTATTATACTTCTTTATGCGTGTCAATTGACTCTAGGCTTGAACTTGTTGGATGATAAAAACCACTTATATTTTTTCTTTCTATCTATTTCCTACTCTTTGCCAGGCATTTGGGGAGAATGCCGTGATCAAACGCACTGCCAGGCATTGGTTCCAGAAATTCCGTTCAGGAGATGTGAGCCTTTCGGATGAACCTCGCAGTGGACGACCACATGTGTTGGATGATGAGGCCCTGAAAGCAACCATCGAGGAGGACAGTGGTCTAACATGTGATGAACTTGCAGAAACTTCCATGTTTCCGCTGAAACAGTCAGACTACCTGCATGGGATAGGGAAGTCATACAAGTTAAGCAAGTGGGTACCCCACACATTGTTGGCAGCCAACAATGAACAACGAGTGACAGCCTGTTTGTCCTTGCTCACTCGGCACCTGAACACACCCATATTTGATCGCTTGCTCACTGGTGACGAAAAGTGGGTCCTCTATGACACTCCCAATGTACCAGACATTGGTTGTCGCCACGTGACCCTGTTCCTTACACATCGAGACCACCTATGCACCCACAAAAGGTTATGCTCTCTGTATGGTGGAATTGTCGGCATGTGGTGCATTACGAGCTCCTTCCTCCTGGTCAGACCATCACTGCTGACCTCTACTCTCAGCCGTTGCAAAGGGTGCACCGTGCATTGCGGCAGAAGGAGCCGGCATTGGTGAATCGCAAGGGTGTGCTGTTCCTGCACGACAATGCAAAGCCACATGTGGCAAAGGGGACCCGGGAGACCCTTCAGGAACTTAGCTGGTAGACACTGTGCCATCCACCATATTCACCGGACCTTGCACCAACAGATTACCACCTGTTTCATTCCTTCGACAACCACCTCCGTGGGAGATCCTTCGCAAATGAGGGAGACCTGCGGAACGCACTCACGGACTTCTTTGCATCCAAGCCCACTGAGTTTTATCACCAGGGTATTGTGCATCTGCAGGAACGTTGGCAAAAGGTGTTGGATGCTGATGGAGATTACTTAGAAACCTAAAGGTACGTACTCTCCACTGTATTGCTCTTTGTTTATCACTGCTCTAGAATGGCAAGAGCTTTTTTTTGTTACCTTGTATTTCCGTAGTCTATAGCTACATGTATGTAAATAACTATACAGGGTAAATATAAATGATTCATCAGGTTTTTTTTGACCAAAAATTGTTACAAAGAAAATATTGTTGGTCTTAATGAAAGGTTGTGCGATAACAAGCTGAACTAGTCTTGCGCGAGCAGTAGGCTCTCTTTGTGACAATATAATCATTCTTTCTTTCCATCAAAGTTGTTTATCTTTGTAAAAATTTCCCTCGCTTCAAAGCAAGTACGATATTATAACAATTATATTTCCAGTTTATACTTACATATTTGTATGTATTGTGTACATTTTTGTAATTTTTATAATCTCTTGTTCTTTTCTTTGCAAACTTATCCACAAATTTTCTCCTCCAATTTACCATTCCTAAAAATTTTCTTAACGCTTTTCTATTTGTTGGAGTAGGATATTCAGTTATTGCTAGATTTCTTTCTGGATCTACAGCGATGGTTTCACCTGATACTATGTGACCAAGAAACTTCACTTCAGTTTTACAAAATGTGCACTTCGATAATTTGATGGACACATTTACTTCTTTCAAAGTTTTCAACACGTAGTCCAAATGTTTTAAATGACTTTACAGTGATGATGAAAATATGATAATATCATCCACATACACTATAAGAAATGAACTAGTATCATTGCCAAACACTTTATGCATTCTGTCGACAAAAACACATTCTTAAAATTAGATCTTGTAAAATTAGTGTCCGAACATTTTCTTTGTGCGTTTTTTTTTCTTGTGTAGTGGTTGTTATGTGTTTGTGTGTCTTGTGCAGTAGTTGTGCTGTGTAGTGTATGAGTTTGTCTTGTGTAGTAGCTGTGGTGTCTAATGTGTTTGTGTTTGTCTTGTGTAGTAGTTGTGGTGTGCTTGTATGTGGGTTTGTCTTGTGTAGTAGGTGTGCTGTCTAGTGTGGTTGGGATTGTCTTGTGTAGTAGTTGTGCTGTCTAGTGTGTTTGTGTTTATCTTATGTAGTAGTTATGCTGTCTAATGTATTTCTGTTTGTCTTGTGTAGTATCGGTGATATGTATATATGTGTCTTGTGTTGTAGTTGTGCTGTCTAGTATGTTTGTTTTGTCTTGCGTAGTAGTTCTGCTGTCTAATTTGTTTGTGTTTGTCTTGTGTAGTAGTTGTGGTGTGTAGTTTGTTTATGTTTATATTGTGTAGTAGTTGTGGTGTGTTTGTGTTTATATTGTGTCATAGTTGTGATGTGTTTGTGTGTCTCTTGTGTAGTAGTTGTGCTGTCTAATATGTTTGTGTTCGTCTTATGTAGTAATTGTGCTGTATAATGTGTTTGTGTTTGTCTTGTGTAGTAGTTCCTCCATTCATATTGGGGGTTAGGCGTAGAGCTGACAACTCTGCACTGTAAAAAAAAATGTCAAGAAACAGCAATATAAGGCCATGGATGTTCCCAAGGTAAAATATTCCGGAGGTAAAATAGTCCCCCGTTCGGATCTCCGGGTGGGGACTACTTTGGGAGGTCCCTGGACTAAGGATAAGATCTACGTTAGGAATAAGGATATTAAATTAGGCACCTGGAATGTTCTGAGCCTTTACCGGCCTGGGGCATTTCAGTGTACAGTTAATGAGATAGTTAAGTATAAATTAGATGTAGTAGCTGTCCAGGAAGTTAGGTGGCCAGGAGAAGGGAATTGTAAAACTAAAAATTATACTTTTTTCTATGGTGGTACTGAAAATCATAATTTTGGAACAGGCTTTTTTATAAATAACAGAATTATCTCGGTTCTTAAAACAGTAGAATTTATTAATGATAGGATATCATATGCAGTTTTACAGGGTAGGTGGTGTAAAATTATTTTAATAAACATACATGCACCAACGGAAGATAAAGATGATAATACTAAAGATGATTTTTATACAGAGTTAGAACAGGTCTTTGATAAATTTTCTCAGTATGATATGAAAATTCTGTTAGGTGACTGTAATGCACAGATTGGCAAAGAAGAGACATTTAAACCCACGATTGGTAAAGAAAGTCTTCATGAATTAAGTAATGATAATGGTATAAGATTGATTACTTTTGCAACCTCAAAGAATTTAATTGTGAAAAGTACCACTTTTAAACATAAAGATATCCATAAATATACCTGGTCTTCTCCAGATGGTAAAACTCATAATCAGATAGATCATATTCTCATTGATAAGAGAAGGCATACTAGTATAATTGACGTTCGTACACATAGAGGTGCTGACTGTGCCAGTGACCATTATTTAGTAATTGCTAAATTAAGAGAAAGGCTCTCAGTGATAAATCATAAGCAACAGAATCTAAAAGTTCTAAAATTTGATACAGGAAAGTTTACTGATGAAAGAATTAAGAAAGATTACCAAATTAAACTGTCAAATAGATTTGATGTTTTGCAGGATTTAAATGATGATGAAAATATAAATGAAACAGACATAAATAAGAATTGGGAGCACATACGTAATGCAATAGAATCAGCAGCTAAAGAAAGTATAGGATACCATAAACCAAGAAAAAGTAAGCCATGGTTTGATAATGAATGTCATAATCTAATAGAAATAAGAAATCAGGCTAGACTTAAGTGGTTAAATAACTCTGATGATACAAATCTAAACAATTACAATAGAATAAAGCGAGAAGTTAACCGCACGTTTAGAAGTAAAAAAAGAGATTACTTGAAAACCAAAATTAACGAAATTGAAACAAACAGCAAAAATAAAAATATCAGAGATTTATATAAAGGTGTAAATGAGTTTAGAAAGGGGTGGCAACCTAAAGTAAACTTGATAAAAGATAAAGACGGTGATTTTCTAGCTGACCCAGGCGATATTCTAAATAGATGGAAGAACTACTTTAATGACCTTTTAAATGTCCACGTAGGAGATAAATCAGAAGTAAATGAAGTACACACAGCAGAACCTTTAGTTCCAGAACCTAACTTGACTGAAGTTAAAGATGCTATTAAAAGGCTAAAGAATAACAAAGCACCTGGCATTGATTTAATACCAGCTGAGTTAATTAAATATGGTGGAAATTCATTGATATGTCAAATTCATAAATTAATTTGTTTAATATGGAATAAAGAAGAAATCCCTCAACAGTGGAAAGAATCCATAATTGTTCCTGTGTTTAAAAAAGGTGATAAAATGAACTGCAATAATTACCGTGGAATTTCTCTACTCTCAACAACATACAAAATATTGTCTAACATTCTTTTAACAAGACTAACTCCATATGCTAATGAAATTATAGGTGATTATCAATGTGGATTTAAACGTAACAGATCAACTACAGATCAAATTTTTCACATCAGACAGACACTTGAAAAAAAGTGGGAATATAATCAAAATGTCCATCAGCTATTCATTGATTTCAAAAAAGCATATGATTCGGTCAAAAGAGATAAATTATATAATATATTAGTAGAGTTTGGAATACCTAAGAAGCTTGTTAGTATGATAAAAATATGCACCAGTGAAACAGAAAGTAAAATTCGTGTGGGTAATAATATGTCTGATCTGACAAATTTACAATTCATGATGGGTTAAAACAAGGAGATGCATTATCTCCATTGCTCTTTAATTTTGCCTTAGAATATGCTGTTAGGAAGGTAAAAGAAACTAAAGAAGGACTAAAATTAAATGGTGTGACTCAGTTGTTAGCATATGCAGATGATGTAGACTTACTGGGGGATGATGTGAATACAATTAACAATAATGCTAAAATATTTTTCAAAACTGCTAAAGAGATAGGTTTGGAAGTTAACAAAGAGAAAACTAAATATGTGGTTACAGGCCGAAACCAAGTGTTAGGTAATAATCAAAATCTAATTATTGATAACAACTCGTTTGAACCAGTTTCCAAATTCAAATACTTAGGAGTAATATTAACAAATGAAAATTATACGCGTATTAAAGAGGAAATAAAAAGTAGGCTTAATTCAGGAAATGCATGTTACTTCTCTCTTCATAAACTTTTGTCTTCTCGTTTAATATCTAAGAAAGTAAAAGTTAAAATATACAAAACAGTAATTTTGCCTGTAGTATTATATGGATGTGAAACTTGGTCCCTTACATTGAAAGAGGAACATAAATTGAGAGTATTTGAAAATAAGATCCTTAGGAAAATCTTTGGACCTAAAATTGATGACGAGACAGGTGAGTGGAGAAGGTTACATAATTTAGAACTACATAATTTGTATTCATGTCCAGATATTATTAGAATAATTAAATCAAGAAGACTTAGGTGGGCAGGCCACGTGGCACGAATGGGAGAGGAAAGAGGAGTTTACAGGATTCTTGTTGGGAAACCTGATGGTAAGAGACCTGTAGGAAGGCCAAGACGAAGATGGAGGGACAACGTTGAGATGGACCTAAGGGAAATCGGTAGGGATGGAAAAGAGTATATAGAACTTGCTCAAGATAGGGACAGATGGAAGGCCTGTGTTGCTGCAGCCATGAACCTTCGGGTTTAAGAAGGCTAGGGAGTTAGTTAGTTAGTTATCTATTTCCTACTCTTACACATTGCCTTCATTATTTCCACACTTTCTAATCATATTTTCTCTTTAACTGAATCGACACTTATCCTTCAACAATGCACTTATGTTCTCTTCCTATGTGCTGCCATCTATGTTTCTTTCCGAAATTATTTTTGCAACGGTCATGTCTGTGATCGATACAATTTAGTAGAGGAAATATACGGTTTCACCCGGAAATAATTGCAACACAAATGAATAAATAATATATTAAAAATCCGCTATCCAAATGTTTGGCGAAAATACGCCATCTTGGAAAATGGCGACAAAAATTCAACTTGGAAATTAAAAAAAATAATATCTCGAAAACGCTGCATTGTACACAAACAGTAAACATAACCAAAATGAAAGAACAGAAAATTTGCTAAATTATGGTTTTTGTTTGATATAGCTACCTTAAATCTTAATTGAATTAGAAAGATTCAAATATTTTCCTTAATTTTTAGAATTGGCGTAAAAGTTGGTTTCTCACACAAAAAACAGAAAATATATAAGAAACTATGTAATTTACGTCCTAAAATCGCTGAACAAAATTCATAGCTTATGATTTCCTCTAGAGATTGGATTTTGTTTCGTGACTTTAGAGTCAGGGGTTGAGGAGATATGTAGTTTAATGCAGAGTCATGTGTTTCCCTAAATTTACGTGTTCCATTTCTTATGATATTGGTTGATTGGTTGATTGATTGATTTGATTTTTTTACTTCACTTTTGTGTCACTTTTGGTTAAATTGCGAAGATGGAAATGAGTGATGATATGATGAAATTGATGAATGGACACACAAACATCCATGCCCAGGCCGGGATTCGAATCAGACACCCCTGGTGTCGTAGCGCGATTATGGTATTGGTGAGAACGTAATGCATTGTTTTATGCAGTGTTCCGTTCACGTGGCGTTTGTTACTTACATGTATTTTTATATTCTACCACTTAATCCAAAGAATAAATGGATCCACAGCTCCCAAAATGTGTAGTTTTCTTTGTGAGAAGTCACACAATACAAACTTTATGAGTAAAATTTAACCCTATCTTGTAAAGGCTTTTTTTTAACGTAATGTGTAAAAGTTAAAAACAAAATACAATAATTGTGAATGTCAGTACACTAACTGTACAAAATGTAAGAAAAATAATGGATGGAGTAGAAAAGTCTCTCCATTTATACTGGGTGATTTTTTTAACCTGAATCATTTGAATATCTTGAAAAAGAATCATCCTACAAAAAAATGTTCCAAATAAAAAGTTGATAGTTTGGAGGGGGAAGTTTAGTGGTGCAACAAAAAAACACCCCCTCCCCCTCTTGTAGTGTAAACATTCAAGAAATGAAAATTTGTCGATTATAGCGCCATCTATTACGAATCGAAAAAAATGTTTCAGACAAAACTTATGTAATTATTTGTTTCCGTACAATCCGAATCTGTAATAAAAAATAGGTGTTTCTATTTGAAATTTCAAAGTTGCCCTCCGCCCCACCTACAAGAGGGGGAGGGGGTGTTCTTTTGTTGCACCACTAAACTTCCCCCTCCAAACTTTTTATTTGGAACATTTTTTTGTAGGATGATTTTTTTTCAAGATATTCAAATGATTCAGGTTAAAAAAATCACCCGTTATAATAATAATAATAATAATAAAAATAACAAAAATAAATTTAGATTAAAAGTGGTTTATGTTTAATAACTTATAACAGTTCTTATTGTAAAATGACAATAATAACCGAGGTA
The DNA here is from genome assembly GCF_977018435.1 of Lepisma saccharinum. NCBI lineage: Eukaryota > Metazoa > Arthropoda > Insecta > Zygentoma > Lepismatidae > Lepisma > Lepisma saccharinum. The sequence goes on along the minus strand of NC_139251.1, from coordinate 55,994,212 downwards.
ATAAGTAAGTATACTAAGTAATAAGTATTATTAATTATTTCTACTAATCAAATTTTATCAGTGGCCTGCTCCCTTTACAAATATTTCTGGCGACGCCTGTGCTGATAAAGGATGAGCCCCTCCCGAAATAAAACCCTGGCTACGCTCCTTGTTTCAGTTAGAATTTCTAAAATGAAGTAACAGTTACTTGCAACTGCGTTACAAGTATCTATGAGATGCTGCTCGAATCCACAAATACACACGCTTTCGCTTCGCCCAGAGCACGTGATTTTGTTTCCACTTGGGGAAAAAGTACGGAAGAACTTGTGTTTCCGGAAGAAATTATATGAAAAAATGTGCTGTTTTCACTAAAAATGTAATACATGCTTTTCAGTACTAACCTTGCACTTGCAATATCTTGTCATTGCTGGTTCCCGCTTACAGAACTTGTACACAGCTAAACATGTGAAGAATTACGAACTTCCCTTCATATGCAGTGTTGACGTCACCGATCATGCAATCCCTGCACTGAATACGGTTCCCCTTGTACCATTTCTTAACGCATCGACTTTACTGATAAACCATGAAGGGGCAGTTCTTTATACAGTGCATGTAACCTTCCTCAAGGACAGGGCTTTGGGAGGAAAAAGGGCATAAGAGCTGTTTGTTCTGCAAGGAAAGTCACGGTGTTTTTCCACCGAGCACATTTTCAGCCAAGGAAACCAACGTTCCCACGTTCGCAAGACGCATTTACAAATATCGAGCAAGTCGCCGAACAGCACGCTTGAGTTTCCGATTCCCGCCGTCAGGGGGGAGGACGTGTGCCGTTCCTGGGAAACGGGGAAAAGAGGCACGCGACCGGCTTGGGAACAATTGACAAACGGCATTCGCACGCGTCTAGGCACGCTTCCCACATGCTGTTATCAGGGAGTTCTTTCTACAGCCTGATGCACGTCGAGATTTTATGACAAAGATTCTGTATGAGTCACGAGTGTAGAAGCGACGGCGTCTCTAGACTATCCAAACAAAAGACTGTCGAAAAAAAAAGATGTGGGGTCGGATCTTATGGATTAGGGTAAGTCCAGGCTAATTGACTCTCCCTGTCTGCCGCCTTAATTATGCTTGAGTAATAATGGCCGAGTGGAGCATGAAAGCAGAGATAGATGCTTGTAACCGTGGCGCGGCCATCTACAAAATGATTCACAGTTTATCAATCGGTTGTGGCGCCGAGTCCCTTGATAGCGCTTTTCGTTTATACAGATTTTTTTTGAAGGGATAACAATGTTCCAAAGTTGACGCATGAAATGAATGTTTCCACGGGATAGATGCTCAACTAAATACAAATATTGTACACAAATAGGATAATCGGGACTGGAACTACAGTTTGGTGGGATGGCAACGAACTACTGTGTGCCTCCACCGGGTATCGAAACCCCTTGATATCAGGGGTCTCACTTATTGCACCACAACACTTGAGCAACCTTGTGTTCTGACGTCAGACGAGGAATGCATACGAGGTTAGGTTCCATTAGCATAGATACAATGGAAAATTATTAGTTAGGCTAAGAGAACTGAACCTAGCTAGCCTTAACCTGACAACGTAGGCATCTAGCCTAAAATTAAAAATCTTTCTCCCGTGACGCCAGAACACAAGGTTGATCAAGTGTTGTGCAATAAGTGAGACCCTGATATCAGGGTCACGATCGCGGTAGACCTAGTGTGATAGGATTATAGAAAGAGACATGAAAGAAACTATGGTGGGTGAGAGAGAGAGAGAGAGAGAGAGAGAAAAAAAAAAGAGAATACAAACGATATTTCGAAAGAGAAATAAACAATGTGGGGAGGAATTCCTGTATACGTGCCTGATTAACATGTACGATTTTTTAAATTCTCAAACGTAATACTGTTTGTACCTTTTCTTCATGATTCAAAGTATACTTCTTCATGTCCTATTAATGTCCTGGGATTCTTTCAGACTATTATACTGTACATTATTATACCTAAGGTACGAAAGTTTGAGGTATGTGATGCATGCTTTTTGGGCCACTCTATTTCTGAAATTAGCACATGTGAGTTTCTAAAGAACACCTCATTTTGTTTCTCATGCAGAATTTACGATCAGTTGCACACTGTAATATTTTGTAATGTTTGGTATTGTTAACAAGTTATTGCAAGAAATTTATAAATCTACACCACTGCAAAGCTTTCCACAGTAAATTCATTTGCAATTACACATGAACGTGAAGGTTAGGGAAGAATATTTACCTAGATATTTGACGAAAACATGCAATCTTTGTGATTTAATTGTAAGTTAATAATTCACTCGATACCAGAAGCAGGTGAAAATAAGTATTACTATTATTATTGTATTGTTTGAACGTCCCTAACCTATTCACCAAAATAATTACCCATTGTTTTTGGAGAAGAAGCAGGTTTAACCGACTAGTGTGAACAGTGGCGGGAAAGTTATATATATATATATATATATATATATATATATATATATATATATATATATATATATATATATATATATATATAAAAGTAAAGTGCTCCCCTGTGCTTAGCACCACGCCATGAAGGCGTATAGGGGGTGTGGGGGTAACGCCCCACACTTTCTTGATCCGGTCATGAGGGGGGTGATGTGATCAGTATCACGCCCCTGACCGCCTTTACCCCCCTGGGTGGGCGCCGGGGCCGCTTCCAATGTTAGAATAGTTCCCGGATTTGAACCGGCGGGGATCGAACCCGGGACCTTGAGCATGGTAGTCAGACGCGTTACCGACTGAGCCCCGCGGCCACTTTATATGCATATATATATCAATCATTAGACAGGTTGGTTTTTAAAATAAAGCACACTGTGACATATCATGGCGACGCTACACTCGACTTCTTTTCGAATGAAACCAGGGAAATATATATGTCGGTACATTAATATGGCTCAAAGTATTTTTCCCCCTTTCCTGGATACCAGAAAGAGAGAAACAATATTATTTACAATCCAAATTTCGACTAAACATAGCTAGGTTTCGTATAACCATGCTATTCTCTTAAATCCATGTTGTGAAGGACAATATTGTATCTTGACATATTTAAAGTGCACCAAAATGTCAAACTCACTTCCCTGGACTGCATTTTGCAGACTAACGAGGTCCTGGTGTCTGAACTCATGTCCAGAATAATCCTGTATGGGACTTGTGTTTAGTGCTTATCCCTCCATCTCATCATCTATCATCCTCATCTTCGCAATTAGCCAATACTAGCAGAAACGCAAGGTAAAATAAATCAATTCAATCAATCAATAAAGGAAACCTTGATGTTAGATCCACAATATCGGTCAAAACAGGACGCACGGTCACCTTAACTATCCACATTTACAATTCCAGCCCCCCCCCCCCAAATAGAAAAATCCTGCGTACGCCAGTGTCTCCTGTAGAATTGTGATTGTAAAGAAAATTCACGTAAGCGCAAGTACTGAGATATACAATTTATAACAAAGCGAATTCTAAGGAGGAAATTGGTTGAGAAATTTGAACTTGAGCCAGGAACATTACCGTACCGAATTTGTTCAGTAGACCATATTTGCTGATCTTTTCAGTCAACATTGATCAAAGTGTAATTATTTTATACGTTCTACGGTTCTCTCATTTAATAATTTGTGAGAAATTATTACAGCAAATTGATTAGGCATTTAGGCTTATGGTTTCTCTCTAAAAACAAGAATATTCTTTATTGTATCATTGGGAAATGTTTTATGGTCCTGTTGTAGTAATTTACTGTAAGAATCGGTGACAATTTGTAAAGGTCCTGTGAAAACACTGTAACGCACGTGGTGTGCAAATACAGAAATATTTGTTTCCTTACCCTGATTTCGTCGTAGGAGAGATCTTCATTCAAACCGTGTCCTCCCGTTTCGCCTTATCCCGTTTCGCCTTATTGCGTTTTCACCTCCCCAAATACAATTTCAAATGAATTATGTGACACGAACTTTCTAAGGCGAAACGGGACATCCCATTTCGCCTTTTCCAGTTTCGCCTTACACAAAAAAATTCCCACCTGGGAATAATATCGACTTGAAGGGTAATTCATAATGGGAGGGCAGAGCTTGTGATGTTGCCTACCTTGGTTCCCATTGTCCTGTCGGTTAGGTTAGGTTAGGTTAGGTTAATAATACATTAATAATAATGACCCTTCATGTCGATAATATTCCCTGGTGGGAACGATAAGCGACTCTCCGGATGGTGTAGTGGTGACGTCGTCGCTTTGTAATCAAGGTTCGATACCCGGTGGAAGTCCAAGAGGTTCGGATTCCACTTTAAACTGTAAGCCCAGTCCCGATTAGCCTATCTGTATATAAAGTGCACTTAAAACGAAAACTCAAAAACTCAAAATGATAAGCAGCTAATGTTGAAATTATGCTAAGCGATTTCTGCTTATTCTAATGATTACGAATTCCTGTTACCCAAACTTTAGGGTACATATCGATTGAGCATAAAGGTAAATGATGACCGCTTGTATGGTTTTACTAGTTAGAATGCACTTTTGACATCACGTATATTAATCAGTTTCTTCTCAAAGTGCAAAATGGTGTCTAGTTGAATATTGTCCATTACAAATAACAACAGCTGTGGTCACAAGTGTTTGGCCTAATAGCCTATATCCACAAATGTGCTGGACTTGCGTTGTTTCATTAGTGGGTAACATTGATTTCAGGCGATATAGTTATAGCTGCACAATCTTAGTTTTTATTCCACATGCCTTGTTATAAAGCAGAATCCTACAGTGTCGAAACTTTTCTTCACGCCATTTTGGAAAGATTTACTTCAGATTTGGATAACTGGTGTAAATCATATTTTATATGGTGATTCCTTTATCACTAGAAAATTATCATTAATACTGCACCGAAAAAATAGTAACAAGAAAGTCATTTTTGCACTCAATAACTCAACAGTTTTGACCACCATTATTCATTCAAATTTGAACTTTAAAATATATTTAGAGTACATAATTGTAGATTAATTATAAGTATCTGCATATCTAATTCATTTTAATCTAATATTAATTCCATTGTCATCTCCATTTCCATTATACAAATAAAAAAATTGAAGCATAGCGTTTCGAATCCCGGCCTGGGAATGGATGTTCTTTTTATGTGTCCCTTCATCAATTGCATCATAGCATCACTATTCAGATTCGCAATTAGAAAAAAAAGTGGCAGCTAAGCGAAATAAGTAAACCAAATAAATCAATCATTTCCAACCGACAAACACATAAGCACCAGAGGAAGTTCAACTATTCTACAAGAATGCACGTTGTTATTTAATTTACATATTTTTATTTATTTATTTTTAGTTTTTCCATATGTACCATGTGCTTTCATTTCATTTCAGTTTGCCAGCTTTATCTCACTTACTGATAAAAGTAACATTTATTAAGTGCCAAGCTTCTTTTGGCGGGAAGATATATTTACACTTGCAGTCAGTTTATCCAAAAGCTTCTTTGTGATAAATTGTGTCATATTTAGAACGTCACGCGATAGTTTTTTTTTGTATATATATTTGCATGATTCGGCATTCGAAATGCATAACAGACGTCACAACGTTCCCAGACTGATCGCACTTGCATAGAAATTGCGAGGTCCTAGGTTGAATGCCCGACACCCAACTTCACTGACATATTCTCGAGTTTACCTATCCCACCTGGCTAATCTTACCTCACAAAATCCAGTACAATTTACTAGTCTAACTCGTTGTTAAGCACAAGTTACAAAACGTCGAGGAAACACAACACTGCTTCCACTTATGCCTAACAAATTAACCTTCACTTTTCAGTGATTAGCCATGAAATCCTGACCTAATGCATGAAAATGGACTATATTTTCTCTTCGGCGCATCAAGAAATATAAGAATTTATAATTTGGCCTTATGCAGGTTAATGCCCGCTTCAGGCGAAACAATTTCGTTTGGCATCTTTCTTAACATTTATAGCATGACCAAAAAGCTAGCGTGTAAAGAAAAAAATCTTATGGCATTTCAGATACCATACTGATAGGCTCGGTTCGTAGCATTTTTCGTAGCGTAACCATTCAGAAGCGAGCTTTAGGACACGACCGCAGATATAATGGCAGCCTCCTGAGATGCAAACAATGTATCATTTCACATTTTTAAAACATGATAACTGAGAGGAATAACGTTTACTATTAAATGTTTTTTAGGTACAAAGCAATATAAAATAGCCTATACAGTAGGCTACACGTATGGAAGAATATTTTGTTATTTCAATTATAAAACCGTGTACTCACCATACATGGTGTAACTCAACGTGCCTTTTCACCCTTTTCTTACGTCACAGCCACATTTTCCTTAGACATACTCGTACAGTGGGATCCGTAAGTATTACCGTGCAAATTGTCCATCACCATGTTCGTGCACTTTTATTTGACCCAATAATAACTTCAAGGATTAAAATAAAACCCAAAACAAGATGTTGACAATTTCTGCACCAGCATACATTAAAATCCATCGCTTAAAAATCCATAGGATGCAAAAGCAAAATTAATGAAAATAGTCATGGACAATTTGCATGGTTAGTTGATTTGGCGTTTTAAGTCCACTTTATGCACAGTAATGTTAATCGGGACTGGACCTACAGTTTAAAGTGGGATTCGAACCACTTGTGCCTCCGCCGGGTATCGAACCCAGGACCCCTTGATTACAAGGCGAAGACGCTACCACTGCGCCATCGAGGAGGCCCAATTTGCATGGTAATCCTTATGGGTCCCACTGTACAATGCTAAACAAACGACAATATTGTCCCAGTTACCTTATACAATTGACATAAATCTGGAAATTATTGTAAACTTTAATTGTAAAAAAGACAAGACAACTTCCCTCAATCTTTACATAATTACTTCTGATGTACAAAAGGAAGAAAGAACGTGTTAAAGCATAGTTAAATATCGACCTCAATTAGAACGAAACATTTTTAACACTACGGGATATTATTTCAAGTAAACGTGTAGCTAACTCACATTTAAAGGTAAAAAAAGAATAACGTAAAAAAAATACCTATTACAGTATAACCTTGATAGCTCGAACCTCAACATCTCGAATTCCTTGATAAGTGGAATTGTTTATAATTCCCTTGAATTGTCAATAACACTCAATACTAATTTTACCTCAACAACTGGAATAAAACCTTGATAAGACGAATTTTTGTACAGTTTATGGGATGCCGTTCGAGCTCAATAACTCGAAGGTAGACTATGGAAAACCTCTATGAGTCGAAATTAAATTCCAGTCACCTCTATAACACGAAGTTTTAGTCTCACGGACCTCAATAAGTCAAAGTGTAGGATGCGTACGTACAATGAATGTCAGGTGGTCAACAATCGTGTCGGGACTTGAACTCCCCCACCCTGCCGTGTGGTGCCAACAGTCAGATGGGTCAATAAACTTTAGACCTCAATAACTCGAATCTTGGTTATTCGAAATCCTTGATACCTCGAATTTCTTTCTCTTTCCCCTCAAGTTCGAGTTATCAACGTTCCACTGTATACGAATTCAGCCTCAAAGCGATAGTAAATACTCTTTCTTGCAAAGCTAAACGACTTAAAATATTTAATTATTACGACAATGACTTGTGGCGTATAATGAATTACTGAATGATTTAGGCAGAAACGTCTGTATAACGAAGAAATGTTTCATAGTTGTTTCTCATATCTAAGTACGTAAGAAATTATCAGAAATATAATTCCCAATTAGCTTTCAAATATACTGTTCTCATACATTTTGTCTTATATTCACACTAGTTTTATATCAGAATAATAACACATTCAAAATGTACAGAATAGTTATTCGAGTACAATTTTAAGAGATTTCTCCAATAACAAATAATGGACCACATGAAAGCATTAATTTACTTGTTGGTAGAAGAAAATATTAAAAAAATACAAAATGCTAGAAATAGTATATAACCAGAAAACTAAATAGACAATAAGAATATCGTTAATAAAAATATTATATCTAATGTAAATAAATAGCCATTCATTAAATAACACAACAATTTAATATCATTAGAACAAATGTTCATAAAATTAACAATACACAAGCAAATTAATGAATAATAATATTTACCAAGAAATTACAAAATGTTGGTGTACCATCACAGATTTTATCTCTTATCTGAAGTTCATTTCCACGGAACAGAGTTATTCTGAAGAAAGTACATAATGATATGCCAGGTGAAAGGATGCATTTACGTCATTAGCTTCTCCATCACTTCCATCAGGCTATAGGGTCGAGATCCAGCTTTCCATTTCAATATAGTTGCAATTGAAGCCATGTGACAAAAAAAAATTGTAAGGTCAGGAGAAAATTTTAAACACATTTCAGGTGCCAACAGCAGCCTAATGACCTTCTTCTTCCTCCGTTGCTCCACCTTCCTTGTTTTAATAACATCCTGCCACTGCAAAACCATTCCAATAACTTGAGACATAATTGTAAGCAATCTCTTGTCAGTTCATATACAAACTCTTATGTGTATATTGGGAATCAAACAGCAGGATTACAATCTCTTCCTCTTCAAAAATGACAAGTCTTCGAGAAGGTAACATAGATAGGAGTGCGTTTCATCTAATTCCTCTTCTTCCTCCGTTTTTCCAGGCTCTCTGATTTACTACTATCCTCACATTGCAAAATCTTTCCAATAATTTGAGACTGAATTGTATTCAATCTCTTCCTCAGTTCGTATAAAAAATCTTATGTTTATGTTGGGATTAATACAGCACAATTAGCATTTCTTCCTCTTCACTAACGATAGACCTTCGAGAAAGAAACAAAGTGGGGCAAAACATCCAATTCCTTTCAATCCTCAGTTGCTCCAGGATCCTTGGTGTAGAAACATTCTGCCAATGCAATTTGAGACATATATCTCTTAGTCAGTTCATTTACAAAATCTTATGTTCATTTTGGGATTCATAAAGCACGATTAGAATCTCTCTCTCTTCACTAACAATAGGCATTCGAGAAGGAAACTAAGATGTGGGCAATACTTCCATTTCCTCTCTATCCTCTGTTGCTCCAGACTCTCTGATTTGCTAACATCCTGCCAATGCAATGTCTATCCAATAATTTCAGACTTATATCTCTTGTCAGTTCATAGAAAAATATCTTATGTTCATCTTGGGATTCATAAAGCACAATAAGAATCTCTCTCTCTTCACTAAAAATAGGCATTCGAGAAGGAAACTAAGATATGGGCAATACTTCCATTTCCTCTCTATCCTCTGTTGCTCCAGACTCTCTGATTTGCTAACATCCTGCCAATGCAATGTATATCCAATAATTTGAGACTTATGTCTCTTGTCAGTTCATAGAAAAAAATCTTATGTTCATCTTGGGATTCATAAAGCACAATTAGAATCTATTCCTTTTCACTAACGATAGGTCTTCGAGAAGGAAACAAGAATGTGGGCAATACTTCCATTTCCTCTCTATCCTCTGTTGCTCCAGACTCTCTGATTTGCTAACATCCTGCCAATGCAATGTCTATCCAATAATTTGAGACTTATGTCTCTTGTCAGTTCATAGAAAAAAATCTTATGTTCATCTTGGGATTCATAAAGCACAATTAGAATCTCTCTCTCTTCACTAACAATAGGCATTCGAGAAGGAAACTAAGATATGGGCAATACTTCCATTTCCTCTCTATCCTCTGTTGCTCCAGACTCTCTGATTTGCTAACATCCTGCCAATGCAATGTCTATCCAATAATTTGAGACTTATGTCTCTTGTCAGTTCATAGAAAAAAATCTTATGTTCATCTTGGGATTCATAAATCACAATTAGAATCTCTCTCTCTTCACTAACAATAGGCATTCGAGAAGGAAACTAAGATATGGGCAATACTTCCATTTCCTCTCTATCCTCTGTTGCTCCAGACTCTCTGATTTGCTAACATCCTGCCAATGCAATGTATATCCAATAATTTGAGATTTATGTCTCTTGTCAGTTCATAGAAAAAAATCTTATGTTCATCTTGGGATTCATAAAGCACAATTAGAATCTCTCTCTCTTCACTAACAATAGGCATTCGAGAAGGAAACTAAGATATGGGCAATACTTCCATTTCCTCTCTATCCTCTGTTGCTCCAGACTCTCTGATTTGCTAACATCCTGCCAATGCAATGTCTATCCAATAATTTCAGACGTATATCTCTTGTCAGTTCATAGAAAAAAAATCTTATTGGGATTCATAAAGCACAATTAGAATCTCTTCTTTTTCACTAACGATAGGTCTTCGAGAAGGAAACAAAAATGTGGGCAATACTTCCATTTCCTCTCTATCCTCTGTTGCTCCAGACTCTCTGATTTGCTAACATCCTGCCAATGCAATGTATATCCAATAATTTGAGACTTATGTCTCTTGTCAGTTCATAGAAAAAAATCTTATGTTCATCTTGGGATTCATAAAGCACAATTAGAATCTCTCTCTCTTCACTAACAATAGGCATTCGAGAAGGAAACTAAGATATGGGCAATACTTCCACTTCCTCTCTATCCTCTGTTGCTCCAGACTCTCTGATTTGCTAACATCCTGCCAATGCAATGTATATTTAATAATTTCAGACGTATATCTCTTCGTCAGTTCATTTACAAAATCTTATGTTCATTTTGGGATTCATAAAGCACGATTAAAATCTCTCTCTCTTCACTAACAATAGGCATTCGAGAAGGAAACTAAGATATGGGCAATACTTCCATTTCCTCTCTATCCTCTGTTGCTCCAGACTCTCTGATTTGCTAACATCCTGCCAATGCAATGTCTATCCAATAATTTGAGACTTATGTCTCTTGTCAGTTCATAGAAAAAAATCTTATGTTCATCTTGGGATTCATAAATCACAATTAGAATCTCTCTCTCTTCACTAACAATAGGCATTCGAGAAGGAAACTAAGATATGGGCAATACTTCCATTTCCTCTCTATCCTCTGTTGCTCCAGACTCTCTGATTTGCAAACATCCTGCCAATGCAATGTCTATCCAATAATTTGAGACTTATGTCTCTTGTCAGTTCATAGAAAAATATCTTATGTTCATCTTGGGATTCATAAAGCACAATTAGAATCTCTCTCTCTTCACTAACAATAGGCATTCGAGAAGGAAACTAAGATATGGGCAATACTTCCATTTCCTCTCTATCCTCTGTTGCTCCAGACTCTCTGATTTGCTAACATCCTGCCAATGCAATGTATATCCAATAATTTGAGATTTATGTCTCTTGTCAGTTCATAGAAAAAAATCTTATGTTCATCTTGGGATTCATAAAGCACAATTAGAATCTCTCTCTCTTCACTAACAATAGGCATTCGAGAAGGAAACTAAGATATGGGTAATACTTCCATTTCCTCTCTATCCTCTGTTGCTCCAGACTCTTTGATTTGCTAACATCTTGCCAATGCAATGTATATCCAATAATTTCAGACGTATATCTCTTCGTCAGTTCATTTACAAAATCTTATGTTCATTTTGGGATTCATAAAGCACGATTAGAATCTCTCTCTCTTCACTAACAATAGGCATTCGAGAAGGAAACCAAGATATGGGCAATACTTCCATTTCCTCTCTATCCTCTGTTGCTCCAGACTCTCTGATTTGCTAACATCCTGCCAATGCAATGTCTATCCAATAATTTCAGACGTATATCTCTTGTCAGTTCATAGAAAAAAATCTTATGTTCATCGTGGGATTCATAAAGCACAATTAGCATTTCTTCCTCTTCACTAACGATAGACCTTCGAGAAAGAAACAAAGTGGGGCAAAACATCCAATTCCTTTCAATCCTCAGTTGCTCCAGGATCCTTGGTGTAGAAACATTCTGCCAATGCAATTTGAGACATATATCTCTTAGTCAGTTCATTTACAAAATCTTATGTTCATTTTGGGATTCATAAAGCACGATTAGAATCTCTCTCTCTTCACTAACAATAGGCATTCGAGAAGGAAACTAAGATGTGGGCAATACTTCCATTTCCTCTCTATCCTCTGTTGCTCCAGACTCTCTGATTTGCTAACATCCTGCCAATGCAATGTCTATCCAATAATTTCAGACTTATATCTCTTGTCAGTTCATAGAAAAAAATCTTATGTTCATCTTGGGATTCATAAAGCACAATAAGAATCTCTCTCTCTTCACTAAAAATAGGCATTCGAGAAGGAAACTAAGATATGGGCAATACTTCCATTTCCTCTCTATCCTCTGTTGCTCCAGACTCTCTGATTTGCTAACATCCTGCCAATGCAATGTATATCCAATAATTTGAGACTTATGTCTCTTGTCAGTTCATAGAAAAAAATCTTATGTTCATCTTGGGATTCATAAAGCACAATTAGAATCTATTCCTTTTCACTAACGATAGGTCTTCGAGAAGGAAACAAGAATGTGGGCAATACTTCCATTTCCTCTCTATCCTCTGTTGCTCCAGACTCTCTGATTTGCTAACATCCTGCCAATGCAATGTCTATCCAATAATTTGAGACTTATGTCTCTTGTCAGTTCATAGAAAAAAATCTTATGTTCATCTTGGGATTCATAAAGCACAATTAGAATCTCTCTCTCTTCACTAACAATAGGCATTCGAGAAGGAAACTAAGATATGGGCAATACTTCCATTTCCTCTCTATCCTCTGTTGCTCCAGACTCTCTGATTTGCTAACATCCTGCCAATGCAATGTCTATCCAATAATTTGAGACTTATGTCTCTTGTCAGTTCATAGAAAAAAATCTTATGTTCATCTTGGGATTCATAAATCACAATTAGAATCTCTCTCTCTTCACTAACAATAGGCATTCGAGAAGGAAACTAAGATATGGGCAATACTTCCATTTCCTCTCTATCCTCTGTTGCTCCAGACTCTCTGATTTGCTAACATCCTGCCAATGCAATGTATATCCAATAATTTGAGATTTATGTCTCTTGTCAGTTCATAGAAAAAAATCTTATGTTCATCTTGGGATTCATAAAGCACAATTAGAATCTCTCTCTCTTCACTAACAATAGGCATTCGAGAAGGAAACTAAGATATGGGCAATACTTCCATTTCCTCTCTATCCTCTGTTGCTCCAGACTCTCTGATTTGCTAACATCCTGCCAATGCAATGTCTATCCAATAATTTCAGACGTATATCTCTTGTCAGTTCATAGAAAAAAAATCTTATTGGGATTCATAAAGCACAATTAGAATCTCTTCTTTTTCACTAACGATAGGTCTTCGAGAAGGAAACAAAAATGTGGGCAATACTTCCATTTCCTCTCTATCCTCTGTTGCTCCAGACTCTCTGATTTGCTAATATCCTGCCAATGCAATGTATATCCAATAATTTGAGACTTATGTCTCTTGTCAGTTCATAGAAAAAAATCTTATGTTCATCTTGGGATTCATAAAGCACAATTAGAATCTCTCTCTCTTCACTAACAATAGGCATTCGAGAAGGAAACTAAGATATGGGCAATACTTCCACTTCCTCTCTATCCTCTGTTGCTCCAGACTCTCTGATTTGCTAACATCCTGCCAATGCAATGTATATTTAATAATTTCAGACGTATATCTCTTCGTCAGTTCATTTACAAAATCTTATGTTCATTTTGGGATTCATAAAGCACGATTAAAATCTCTCTCTCTTCACTAACAATAGGCATTCGAGAAGGAAACTAAGATATGGGCAATACTTCCATTTCCTCTCTATCCTCTGTTGCTCCAGACTCTCTGATTTGCTAACATCCTGCCAATGCAATGTCTATCCAATAATTTGAGACTTACGTCTCTTGTCAGTTCATAGAAAAAAATCTTATGTTCATCTTGGGATTCATAAATCACAATTAGAATCTCTCTCTCTTCACTAACAATAGGCATTCGAGAAGGAAACTAAGATATGGGCAATACTTCCATTTCCTCTCTATCCTCTGTTGCTCCAGACTCTCTGATTTGCAAACATCCTGCCAATGCAATGTCTATCCAATAATTTGAGACTTATGTCTCTTGTCAGTTCATAGAAAAATATCTTATGTTCATCTTGGGATTCATAAAGCACAATTAGAATCTCTCTCTCTTCACTAACAATAGGCATTCGAGAAGGAAACTAAGATATGGGCAATACTTCCATTTCCTCTCTATCCTCTGTTGCTCCAGACTCTCTGATTTGCTAACATCCTGCCAATGCAATGTATATCCAATAATTTGAGATTTATGTCTCTTGTCAGTTCATAGAAAAAAATCTTATGTTCATCTTGGGATTCATAAAGCACAATTAGAATCTCTCTCTCTTCACTAACAATAGGCATTCGAGAAGGAAACTAAGATATGGGTAATACTTCCATTTCCTCTCTATCCTCTGTTGCTCCAGACTCTTTGATTTGCTAACATCTTGCCAATGCAATGTATATCCAATAATTTCAGACGTATATCTCTTCGTCAGTTCATTTACAAAATCTTATGTTCATTTTGGGATTCATAAAGCACGATTAGAATCTCTCTCTCTTCACTAACAATAGGCATTCGAGAAGGAAACCAAGATATGGGCAATACTTCCATTTCCTCTCTATCCTCTGTTGCTCCAGACTCTCTGATTTGCTAACATCCTGCCAATGCAATGTCTATCCAATAATTTCAGACGTATATCTCTTGTCAGTTCATAGAAAAAAAATCTTATGTTCATCGTGGGATTCATAAAGCACAATTAGAATCTCTTCTTTTTCACTAACAATAGGTCTTCGAGAAGGAAACAAAAATGTGGGCAATACTTCCATTTCCTCTCTATCCTCTGTTGCTCCAGACTCTCTGATTTGCTAACATCCTGCCAATGCAATGTCTATCCAATAATTTCAGACGTATATCTCTTGTCAGTTCATAGAAAAAAAATCTTATGTTCATCGTGGGATTCATAAAGCACAATTAGAATCTCTTCTTTTTCACTAACAATAGGTCTTCGAGAAGGAAACAAAAATGTGGGCAATACTTCCATTTCCTCTCTATCCTCTGTTGCTCCAGACTCTCTGATTTGCTAACATCCTGCCAATGCAATGTATATCCAATAATTTGAGACTTATGTCTCTTGTCAGTTCATAGAAAAAAATCTTATGTTCATCTTGGGATTCATAAAGCACAATTAGAATCTCTCTCTCTTCACTAACAATAGGCATTCGAGAAGAAAACTAAGATATGGGCAATACTTCCATTTCCTCTCTATCCTCTGTTACTCCAGACTCTCTGATTTGCTAATATCCTGCCAATGCAATGTATATCCAATAATTTCAGACGTATATCTCTTCGTCAGTTCATTTACAAAATCTTATGTTCATTTTGGGATTCATAAAGCACGGTTAGAATCTCTCTCTCTTCACTAACAATAGGCATTCGAGAAGGAAACTAAGATATGGGCAATACTTCCATTTCCTCTCTATCCTCTGTTGCTCCAGACTCTCTGATTTGCTAACATCCTGCCAATGCAATGTATATCCAATAATTTGAGACTTATGTCTCTTGTCAGTTCATAGAAAAAAATCTTATGTTCATCTTGGGATTCATAAAGCACAATTAGAATCTCTCGCTCTTCACTAACAATAGGCATTCGAGAAGGAAACTAAGATATGGGCAATACTTCCATTTCCTCTCTATCCTCTGTTGCTCCAGACTCTCTGATTTGCTAACATCCTGCCAATGCAATGTCTATCCAATAATTTGAGACTTATGTCTCTTGTCAGTTCATAGAAAAAAATCTTATGTTCATCTTGGGATTCATAAATCACAATTAGAATCTCTCTCTCTTCACTAGCAATAGGCATTCGAGAAGGAAACTAAGATATGGGCAATACTTCCATTTCCTCTCTATCCTCTGTTGCTCCAGACTCTCTGATTTGCTAACATCCTGCCAATGCAATGTCTATCCAATAATTTCAGACGTATATCTCTTGTCAGTTCATAGAAAAAAATCTTATTGGGATTCATAAAGCACAATTAGAATCTCTTCTTTTTCACTAACGATAGGTCTTCGAGAAGGAAACAAAAATGTGGGCAAATCTTCCATTTCCTCTCTATCCTCTGTTGCTCCAGACTCTCTGATTTGCTAACATCCTGCCAATGCAATGTATATCCAATAATTTCAGACGTATATCTCTTCGTCAGTTCATTTACAAAATCTTATGTTCATTTTGGGATTCATAAAGCACGATTAGAATCTCTCTCTTCACTAACAATAGGCATTCGAGAAGGAAACTAAGATATGGGCAATACTTCCATTTCCTCTCTATCCTCTGTTGCTCCAGACTCTCTGATTTGCTAACATCTTGCGAATGCAATGTCTATCCAATAATTTGAGACTTTTGTCTCTTGTCAGTTCATAGAAAAAAATCTTATGTTCATCTTGGGATTCATAAAGCACAATTAGAATCTCTCTCTCTTCACTAACAATAGGCATTCGAGAAGGAAACTAAGATGTGGGCAATACTTCCATTTCCTCTCTATCCTCTGTTGCTCCAGACTCTCTGATTTGCTAACATCCTGCCAATGCAATGTCTATCCAATAATTTCAGACGTATATCTCTTGTCAGTTCATAGAAAAAAAAATCTTATTGGGATTCATAAAGCACAATTAGAATCTATTCCTTTTCACTAACGATAGGTCTTCGAGAAGGAAACAAGAATGTGGGCAATACTTCCATTTCCTCTCTATCCTCTGTTGCTCCAGACTCTCTGATTTCCTAACATCCTGCCAATGCAATGTCTATCCAATAATTTGAGACTTATGTCTCTTGTCAGTTCATAGAAAAAAATCTTATGTTCATCTTGGGATTCATAAAGCACGATTAGAATCTCTCTCTCTTCACTAACAATAGGCATTCGTGAAGGAAACTAAGATATGGGCAATACTTCCATTTCCTCTCTATCCTCTGTTGCTCCAGACTCTCTGATTTGCTAACATCCTGCCAATGCAAAGTCTATCCAATAATTGCACACGTATATCTCTTGTCAGTTCATAGAAAAAAAATCTTATGTTCATCTCGGGATTCATAAAGCACAATTAGAATCTCTCTCTCTTCACTAACAATAGGCATTCGAGAAGGAAACTAAGATATGGGCAATACTTCCATTTCCTCTCTATCCTCTGTTGCTCCAGACTCTCTGATTTGCTAACATCCTGCCAATGCAATGTATATCCAATAATTTGAGACTTATGTCTCTTGTCAGTTCATAGAAAAAAATCTTATGTTCATCTTGGGATTCATAAAGCACAATAAGAATCTCTCTCTCTTCACTAACAATAGGCATTCGAGAAGGAAACTAATATATGGGCAATACTTCCATTTCCTCTCTATCCTCTGTTGCTCCAGACTCTCTGATTTGCTAACATCCTGCCAATGCAATGTATATCCAATAATTTGAGACTTATGTCTCTTGTCAGTTCATAGAAAAAATCTTATGTTCATCTTGGGATTCATAAAGCACCTTAAGAATGTCTCTCTCTTCACTAACAATAGGCATTCGAGAAGGAAACTAAGATATGGGCAATACTTCCATTTCCTCTCTATCCTCTGTTGCTCCAGACTCTCTGATTTGCTAACATCCTGCCAATGCAATGTATATCCAATAATTTGAGACTTAAGTCTCTTGTCAGTTCATAGAAAAAAAATGTTATGTTCATCTTGGGATTCATAAAGCACAATTAGAATCTCTCTCTCTTCACTAACAATAGGCATTCGAGAAGGAAACTAAGATATGGGCAATACTTCCATTTCCTCTCTATCCTCTGTTGCTCCAGACTCTCTGATTTGCTAACATCCTGCCAATGCAATGTCTATCCAATAATTTCAGACGTATATCTCTTGTCAGTTCATAGAAAAATAATCTTATTGGGATTCATAAAGCACAATTAGAATCTCTTCTTTTTCACTAACGATAGGTCTTCGAGAAGGAAACAAAAATGTGGGCAATACTTCCATTTCCTCTCTATCCTCTGTTGCTCCAGACTCTCTGATTTGCTAACATCCTGCCAATGCAATGTGTATATCCAATAATTTCAGACGTATATCTCTTCGTCAGTTCATTTACAAAATCTTATGTTCATTTTGGGATTCATAAAGCACGATTAAAATCTCTCTCTCTTCACTAACAATAGGCATTCGAGAAGGAAACTAAGATATGGGCAATACTTCCATTTCCTCTCTATCCTCTGTTGCTCCAGACTCTCTGATTTGAGAGAGAGAGAGAGAGAGAGATCCTGCCAATGCAATGTCTATCCAATAATTTCAGACGTATATCTCTTCGTCAGTTCATTTACAAAATCTTATGTTCATTTTGGGATTCATAAAGCACGATTAAAATCTCTCTCTCTTCACTAACAATAGGCATTCGAGAAGGAAACTAAGATATGGGCAATACTTCCATTTCCTCTCTATCCTCTCTTGCTCCAGACTCTCTGATTTGAGAGAGAGAGAGAGAGAGAGAGATCCTGCCAATGCAATGTCTATCCAATAATTTCAGACGTATATCTCTTCGTCAGTTCATTTACAAAATCTTATGTTCATTTTGGGATTCATAAAACACGATTAAAATCTCTCTCTCTTCACTAACAATAGGCATTCGAGAAGGAAACTAAGATATGGGCAATACTTCCATTTCCTCTCTATCCTCTGTTGCTCCAGACTCTCTGATTTACTTACATCCTGCCAATACAATCAATATCTTTTCACTAATTTGAGAATTAATTCTAACCAATGTCCTTGTCAGTTCATGTCGAAAATCTTATGTTAATGTTGGTATTCAAACAGCAAGATTACAATCTTTTTCACTTCACTAACTATAGGTCTTCGATAAGGAAACATAGATGGGAGTGCGTGTCATCTCGTTCCTCTTCTTCCTCCGTTGTATCAGGCTCTCTGATTTGCTAACATACTGCCAGTGGAATATCTTTTCAATAGTTTGAGAATTAATTCTAACCAGTATTCTTGTCAGTTCATGTCGGGAATCTTATGTTTATATTCGTATTCCAACAGCAAGATTACAATCTCCTCCACTTCACTAACGATAGGTCTTCGATAAGGAAACATGGATGGGAGTGCGTGTCATCTCGTTCCTCTTCTTCCTCCGTTGTACCAGGCTCTCTGATTTGCTAACATCCTGCCAATGCAATATATTTTCAATAGTTTGAGAATTAATTCTAACCAATGTCCTTGTCAGTTCATATCGGAAATCTTATGTTTATATTGGTATTCCAACAGCAAGATTACAATCTCCTGCACTTCACTAACGATAGGTATTCGATAAGGAAACATAGATGGGAGTGCGTGTCATCTCGTTCCTCTTCTTCCTCCTTTGTACCAGGCTCTCTGATTTGCTAACATACTGCCAGTGGAATATCTTTTCAATTGTTTGAGAATTAATTCTAGCCAGTATCCTTGTCAGTTCATGTCGGGAATCTTATGTTTATATTGGTATTCCAACAGCAAGATTACAATCTCCTCCACTTCACTAACGATAGGTCTTCGATAAGGAAACATAGATGGGAGTGCGTGTCATCTCGTTCCTCTTCTTCCTACGATGCTGTAATCTCTCTGGTTGGTAAAACTCTGCAATTTCAAATTCATTCCTGTAATTAGAGACTTAAATGTAGTGAAAGTATTTTTTTGGTGACATTGAAATTCTTAATTCCTCTTCTTTATGTTGGTCCTTCCTGTAGGAAAGAAATATGTGTTCTTGCTTGCTTGAGAAGATGCTAGTTATAATTTCAGATTTTGTTACAATGTTCAATTCTTTTGTGATTGAATGAGACAAATATTTTATGATAGTTTCATTTGTAATATTGCTATTATGATTTTTATTTAACATTAGTAATTTTTCGCCAATTTGCGGTATTTGCCATGGGCAACATGTTTTGGAGGATTTATATCTTAAGTGTTATTTTATCATCCATGTTTTTGTGCATGTCGGTTTTTGAAATTTTGTATCACTATTTGAAATAGAGTAATGGAATCAGAACACATCGTACGTATGGATTCGTGACAGATTGAATATGATACGTATAGTCCTAGAAATGAAACAACATGTATTAATTAGATTCTATTGTATTTATTTGTCACTAGCAATGCCAGTTGAACACATCCACCAGTTTTATTTTAAAGCATTGTGCATTAATGGAAATTGCGCCAAATTTTCTTCATTTGGGAGTCCATATTGCTTCAATCTTTTATTCCGTAAGATGAAATTTATGATAAATTATTATCCCACAGCGAAGCATGTTGTGAAAGCTCTCAGTGTTTTCATTCTTCGTCGGAATCGACAGCTCTAGCTGTTCGTGTTCACTAGGGAGCAGAATTTTAGGTGTTTATATTTATAATATAAAAATATACACATCTTTTGTGTTAAAATAATCAGAGTAATGTAGCTAAACGTCAAACCTTGTAATCAAGGGATCCAGGTGCAACCCCTGGTAGTGGTATAGTATTTTGGTTCCCACCAAAAATTGTAGGCCAGTATTGCAGTGTCATTGTAGGTTCTGTAGCAGTAGTGACCGATTTGATGTGGAGTCCGAAAAGGATAGTAGTTTAATAATTTACCACGTGGTGCATATATTTTTATACATTAACTCCAAAGAATGCTTTTACACAAAAGGAAAATTTCGGTTGAAATATTTAAAATATATATTTTTTACGTTCTTTCCCTAGAAATATGTGTTTTATGTGATAATGCTAGAATTATAAATTTTAGGTGAAATAAGACTTCGCAGATTGCATTGCAACCATATTACTGGCACTCCTAACGAGTAAGGCCTACTTGCGAAGCAACAAAGGAAGATACTGCTGTGTTCTTACCTAAACAACCTCTCCCTAGTAATTAACTTCGATGATATTTTGGCATTCACGAACATCACATATTGTCTTGAGATCGTCTGACTCCATTTTGCCTTGTTACCTTACACGTGAAGCAGTAGGAGACAAATTGCATTGGATCTAGACTTAGGGTTAGCAGAGTACAATAAGTAGTGCCTTAATATGTTCGACTTTAAGTTAAATGTACGTCACAACTACATTTTCAGTATGGCAGTATGAACTATTGGCAAGAACTGGTTAAAGGTATAAAAAATGTGTGTTGCTATATTTATTATGCGTCATGACATCAGTTGCTTTCGAAGATAATAGCATACAGTTATACAGGGTGTCTCAAAAGTAACAGCGCAAATTGACACAGGTGAAAGTACACGATAATACAGAAGGTCGTTTCACGTCCATGGTAACAAAGTTAGAACCCACCTCACCTTAAGAAAAACTGTGACGCCACGAGCGGTGGTGCTCCACGTGATACCCCTGTCTTGCAGCAATGGCCCTGCACCGGAGTTTCCATTGGAGGAGACTGCGTTGAAGAACACATTGGTCCAAGCGATCATATTCCTCCTGACAAGCTTTCCAAAGACCCTCAATTGTGCGGGGCCGTCTGCTTCCCAAGGCTCGTTTCAACAACGGAAACCCACATACTTTTCCGTATGACTGGATGCCTTGTCCTGGTGGATGACAACACGAGATGTGTCGCTGCCATAGAGAGAAGGAATATCATGCCTGTAATGTGGCTCCGAAATATTCGTCTGGTAATAGGCTGCATATATTTTAGCCTTTTTTCCACTCTGCGCAGTGGTAGTTTGCTGTTATGGCAGTAACCACCAACAACCATGAACCCGCGTGGAAAACTTTCAGCACATTCACGTGCCCACTCAGATCGACCTCTTGCATCACTAAGACGATAGTAGATGGCCCTTTTTTTTTTACCACAACCCGACCGATAAAAACATGCTTCATCCAGGGACACCACATACTTCCAGCGGTCCCCAGCCAGATGGCGTTCGTAGAGCTTCCGACTGTTGGTCTTCCTCTCCTGGACATGTGAGACACGCAACTTATGAACTTGAGCCTTGTGCTTCCGCACAAGTTGTAAATCTTGGGCTATGATGCGATTTACAGTTGCAGGGAAACATTGCACTGCCTGTGCAATCACTCTTTGCATTGCAGGGTTTTCACATCGCACCAAGGATCTCACTTTCCGCACAACATCGGAGGAACGCTTGGGCTTCCGATATGTCCGAGGCCCACTTTGACTGGTTCCAGCAACAGTTACGGTGCAAGCTTTATGGCGATTCAACACTGCATTGATGCCCTTCTTTGACACATGGAATGCTTTCATGTGGCACTGTTTAAATATCTGGCTATAACTATAACCAACGTCGGAAAGGGCACAGATGTACCCCTCGAAAAAGACTGGAACTTTTGGTGCCTAATAAACACTCACTCACACACCAACCATCGTCTTTGCAAGTCAACACACAGTACTTTCGTCCTACTGGCTCTGGCTGCTCTGTGCTGTGCCTACGTGCTCGTCCCTGGTGATCGAAATCGTTACCATCAACGTGAAACAACCTTCTGTAGAAGCAAAAAGGTCTCAGTAAACATGGGTCTGCAAACGAGTCGTTTTCGAGATAATCGCGAATGTGTGATTACAAGCCGCCACTGACTTCATTGTTTGTAAACGTCGTCCTAGTTGGTAAAGTTTTGTAATAATGTGTGCGAATGTGTGGGCACAGGCCGTACCACTTCTCGGAAATGTTCTGTTTGATTACAACGCCACCTCTCGGAAATGTTCTGTTTTGTAAACAAAGAGCATACCCCGGACCGCGCAAGGAGTAAAGCACTCGGTGTTTACAAAATGCAATCATGACGACTTGTAACCACACATTCGCACACATTATTAGCATTTTACCAACTAGGACGACCAGAGGGAAGGTGTCCGGTCATCGGGAGATGTGGCGATGACCAAGCAAAATAATTAAAATATTGCATTTTATATATTTTAGAGAAGCAGTAAAAATAATGTCAGAATTTTCGCATATTTGTGCGAAATAAGCTAAGCGACAACATGAAACAGCTCGGAATACGCAAGAGATTCGCTAATCTTAGCGCATCGAAATGTGGCCCCAGTACAGGACATTCGGTATAGCTTGAGCTCTGGCCTTGAGCTGCGCAGAAGCCTGTCGCTCAGTGCGACGATGCGACAGTTCCAGTGAAAACAGAGTTGCTAACTGCCTTAACAATTACCTATATCTATAATCTGACTTCAGAGCTTATTGGTAGGTGTGTTCGGTACTTACTGTATTTATATATATATTTAAAAAGCAACAGAAGAGAAGATGATAGTTCAAGGAAAAGAGTGACAGCTGATTCTTTTTGTCGGTGAAACCTCCATTGATTAAGCCCCTCGGCGAAAGAGGCATCCTCCCTCTCCTCCTCTTCCTCTCGGGAAGGGGGGTGGGGGCAGATCGTGTTACCAATAGTAAGATGTTTGTTGACCTGTGTTGCTTAGGGTGTTTTATTCAACGGAATCTGAGGTGAAAACTGGAAAGAATATTGGAGAAAGCAAAGGGATTCATAGTCAGAGTTGAGAAATTATCTTAACGTGCATAAGTTTATGAAGACAGAAGGTGACATTGGTCTTGCGTTGAACGTGAAGCAAGTGCAGAAAAAAGTGATGTGGACGAGTTTGACAAGTGTGTTTTCGTAGAACAAAATTGATGATTTTCACGATCGTGGAGGACAGCGTGCTACTTTAGATTCGTAACTATTTTTTTTTTTAATGAGACAACAGCATATAACTTTGCCAGTTTCGTGTCCAGTAGAATTGTAACTTCCGCGTATTGCAACACTGCTCCAATGAGTCACATGACGTCATCTGCAGACGACAAATATTTCCCGCTTTGCGCATGCCAGAGCTCAGGCTAAACCGAATGCGCTGTACTACTCCTCGCGCCGAACCCTCCCGCCAAGTTTCCATATTGAAGGCAATGGTGTTCGTCGGCCCAGCCCATCTCAGAATAGTACGAATCTCTCTGGTCTCTGCCTGTGCCGAGAACAGCCGAACGCTTCCGAACAGGCAGACAGGTCCAACGACCTGTACTTTCCCCCACTCTTGAAGGTCTGGGTCATAAGAGGCCCTTTTTTCAGACTCCATCCCCATGTTTACAACACGGCAGGGTTTGTCTGGAGTCATCAAGATTCTTCCGAGTGTCCAGTGTCGTGCTCAAGGAAGAGTGGTGAGGATCATAATTCTGCTTAGGCTCAATATTCTTTGAAAAAAAAAAGAAGAAAGAAAGGACAGTAATGATGGCAAAATGAGAACTTCAGGAATGCCTACTAAAAAGTACACTTAACGCCCCCCCCCCCTCTTCGAAAATTCTGGGCACACCACTCGAATGTCAACTATTTCCATTTGTTAAGAGGAAAAGCACAAATTGAACGATATAAATCTGTTTTTCATTATCAAAACAACAATTGGCGTCGAACCATAAAGGTTCTTCTTCTTACCATTAAACGCGACATTTGAGATGTTTGCATTTCAGTTTCCATCATATTTAATAATTCTCGTCGTATGGGATAGAATTATGTATCTTTTGTAGTCGTAAGGTCTGTGGTATGAGCTAATACATTGAATTGGCAATGCCCTTGGCGTTTGTCGCAGAGGCCTCCCCGATTGCGCAGCGGTAGCGTCGTCGCTTTGTAATCAAGGGGTCCCGGGTTCGATACCCGGTGGAGGCACATAGTGGTTCGGATCCCACTTTAAACTGTAGGTCCAGTCCCGATTAGCCTTACTGTGCATAAAGTGGACTTAAAACACCAAGTCAACGTTTGTCGCAGAGAAATATTGTGGCACCCCCTCTCCGTTGAAAGATAAATCCTTAAGTTTGGAAAATCTTGCGATGACTACGTGAAGATGTCACGCTTCGCCACTGAGGACGACGTTTACAAACAATGAAGTCAGTGGCGGCTTGTAATCACACATTCGCACACATTATTAGCATTTTACCAACTAGGACGACGTTTACAAACAATGAAGGCAGTGGCGTCTTGTAATCACACATTCTGCCTGATCCACACGTAATGCTTTGTCGTCAGTCTTGAATGATCATGCCACACTACTTGTGGACGGGAAGTTTGAAGTCTTGCATGAACGAATGAGGTTTGATGAACGCTCGAAGGAAGGGATTGGCTGGAGCTTTGTTTCCAAGCAAAACGATTCAACTTTGCATATTTCTGCGAAGGGTCTCGTTGATGTTGGATGAATGATGTCCATTTTTTTAATTTCTGAGGTATCTAGGGTTAATAATTTTCAATTAATTATGCCTATCCTCATGTTGCTGCCGTAAACACGGAGCAAATTGATATGTGAGAACATATCTCTTTTATGTAACCAATTTCGAGACCACAGTGAATGATGCGTATTCTTTTCATTCTCACCTTACATACTGAAATTAAGAAGTGTCAATGGTGCTTCATCCATGTTCTTTTTTCTTCTTTATTGAATGACTGAGAAAAAGACAGGTATAGCATGAACAGTCTATCCGCGTATTATGCGCCAGTCTTATCTGTCAAACGTCCCTTGTCACGCAAGACTTGACGACGAAACATTACGTGTGAACCAGGCTTAAAGTAACCCACTCAGAGACCACCGTGAGGGATATGCGAATTTTAATCCGACCCTTAGTTTCATCTTTGCATGTGTTGTGTTGAGGAAGTACCCTTCCGAAAGAATTCATTTCACTTGCGCGTGACCACTCGCCACACAGAGTTATCTCAGTCTTTTTCGTAGCGTTGTCGATTTCCGTGGTGAAGTGGTTAGCACAAAGCGTTACGACGACGGGAGTCCTGGGTTTGAATCCTGACCATGGACGACGGTTCTTTGTTAGTGTCCCTTCATCAATTTGATCATATCATCACTCATTATCATCATCGCAATAAGCCAAGCTTGGGAAAAGAGAGACGCTGAATAGCAACAATCAAATCATATCATGTCACGTGAGGTGGTTTCTGTTTGGGAAGGACAACATGTTAGACCAGGCACAGTCTAGTGGCAGTGTTATGCATATTTACCCTTCTCAGTCATAATTCTCGATTGTGTTTCAGTATTGTAACAGCAGTGACATAAAGGTTAATGATTATAAGATGATTGAAATAACCTTGAACTTCATTTAAACATCCAATGTGTTGCTCACCACATAAGACTTTTGCGTTTTGTTTTCGAGATGAGACTCGAGACAGGCAAACTATTATTTTCGATACGGGATACAGACAGACCAAAGTCTCATTTCGTGAGCAAAGATCTAACTTCTGTTAGACTGGTTCAACAAAGAATGAGATATTCTCCTGAGAGAATTTAAGACACGAGACTAATGTAGGCCTACTATGTAAGAGACGTAAGGTAAGGTGAAGTTCCCCGTGCATATTGCACCGTACCATGAAGGCATATTTATGGGATGTGGGGGTAGCACCACGCTCCGGCTGCCTGTACCCTCCAGAGTTTCTCCTGGTACCCATTGGTTTCTAAGCCACAGAACCGCTTTACAATCACTGTTATGCACAGATGTGTTATTGGGACTGGGCCTACAGTCTAACGTGACATTCGCACCACTATGTGCCTCCACCGAGTATGGAGCCCTGTGCACCTTGATTATAAGGCGACGACGAAAACACTACACCATCGGGGAGGCTTAAAAAGTTCTTGGGTATGATAATTGTGTGGGAAGAATGGTGAGGTATGACTTTCTCGCGGTGAGGTAGAGTCCCCTCCCCTCCCCACGCCAACCCTCCGCGGTCTATGCTGCTTAATTGACAGTCATTTTTCTGGGAGGAATCGTTTGACGCTGCAACTGAGTTTATAGAAACACGTTTCCACAAAAAAGTGCCTGGCCTTTAGTCTTCACAGTGCAGAGAAGAAGATCGTGCATTACACTGCTCGGAGCATATGACTAGGCTACCAGTACGAACCTCTGTAGAAGTGAAGAATTCAATTCTGCCAACATTCACCGGTGTTCCTCTTCGTACATCTTCCAGTTTCTCACTTACCTTCGTTCTTCCCATGTCCGTATGTCACAATCGGAGCTCCAACACGAGCTTAATTGGTGCTAGTATTCTTACATCTAACATATCTACAAAGTCATTTCAATCTCTCAGAAGACTGAATTAACCCTTAGAAGGCCAGGCTGTTTTCCGCGGGATTACCCTCGAACGCCGGCGTGCTTTTGGCGCGAAATTTGAAATTATTCACTGCTTTAGTAATTTAATATCTTGTAAGCTACAAAAGTTCCAGTTAAACTTAATAACGTATCTTGGTCTGGCTAAAATAACAGTCCCTTAGAATGCAATCCGCACTCTCAATTAGAAGAAGAAGATTAAAGTGTAAAAAGCATTTTTACAAAAAATGAATTTTAACCACCCCTCGCCCAAAACACCACTCTCCAACTACCTGCCCCCCTTGGAATGATTTATCACTCAGTTGTCGAAAGGAAACTCCGTGTATGTCTGCACGTTTGATTGATTGATTGATTTGGTGTTTTTAAGTCCACTTTATGTACAGTAAGGCTAATCGGGACTGGACCTACAGTTTAAAGTGGGATAAGAATCACTATGTGCTTCCACCGGACCTCCTTGATTACAAAGCGACGACGCTAACACTGCGCCATCGGAGAGGCCACGTATGTCTGCAGGCATGAACACATAGAAGGCGACCGGTGGTTAGAACAGCGCCCTACGGCGCTAGGGGTTCTGGGTTCGTATCCATGCCTGGGCAATGCATTCTTTGTGACTGTCCTTTCATCAATTTCATTACATAAGAAAGTCATCGTCATTGTCGCGATTAACCAAAACTGGAAGAAAAGCAACGACAAATAACAAAAATAAAATCAAACTATGGACAGTTAGTCTGATACTTGCTAGTCTATAAGATTATTAAAGAAGTGGATACATAGTTTTTAACCCGTTACAGAAGAAATGTAATCTGGGGCTACCAGCCCCTTACCCCCTCGTATAGAAACTATCAAATTACTGGCGGCACACTTCAAGCAACATGAGCAATGGCAACATGACCTCCAGAATACTATCGGAACAAACAAAAGTTCTCAAGGTCACAGAATTCATGACGTCACTGGATCGATCCTACGTGGTATTCTAAGGGTTAATGCTAAATTTTTCGTCTGTTTGAAAGAATTGTCTGCGACTCGAAATTAAAGATTCCTATGATTCTCGAAAGGAAGGGAGCTTTCAGACCGAAGCGATTCAGTTCACGGATTTCAGAGAACGGACCAGTCCGATCGACACGCAAGCGACAAACGACACGTTCCGTTTGTAGTGTCGCTTCTGTTCGAAAGTTCAATTTATAACAGAGGGATTCATTTCTTAACGACATCTGTCGTTTGTAGCTTGTCGTCTTTCGTGTGCTGCTTCTCGCTTCGGTCTAGCGACACGGGGTGGAGATGGAGCAAAATATTTGGTTTTGTAGGGTAGAAAATGTGTTGGACCACAATTTTTTACCACTATATATCGACATTCCATGACGTGTTCCTGTCTGATTTTTCTTCCATTAAAGCTTTATCCACGAAGAATTAATAAGTGTCCAGGATCTCCAGAATCTGGTCTTTACATTGATGTACGATACACACAATCTTTCTGTTTCCTAACTCCTGTCACTGTAAGGAAAGTAACGCCTTCGAGATCATTTGCAATCCCCAAGCATAGCGGCTTAGCCACGTTAAAGTTTGCTTGGAAACATACATCCGGGACACTGTCTCTGGTTTCATATTTCCGGCAAAGAGATTCAATCCTGCGTTGAAAACATGCCGGGTAAGCATTGCGCGTATGGTCTTTGCCGAAGTGATTCAAGCTTTGATTATCGTGATCATCAGATAATGTTATTTCATTTTAGTTTATAATGTCTTATTATTAACATTCGGAGTGTTATATGTGTCGGTGCTTATTCGTCTCGCAGATGAAAGAAAATTATAAGAATCTAATGTTGAAATTAGATTAAGCAGTTTCTGCTTACTTTAAAGATTACGCATACCTGTTGCCCCAAATATCTACCTATCTATTTAGTATAAAGATAAACGGCGCGATTGCTTGAATGGATTTAGTAGTTTAAATACACCTTCCTATGTAGAATGTGTCTCCTTGTTTCCTTTTTGCCTGACGTCATCATGCGTATTCAACTGTTTCTTCCCAAAGTGCATTGCGTAATTACAAGTTGAATATCGTTCATTACAAATGTCACCGTATGATAAAATGGCGATGCTCACAGGTATTTTGATTATAATAGATTCATGTATGTGCTATACGTGAGTTGTTTCATTGGTTTCAAATTACAAATACTGCACAATGTCATTGTTTATCCCACATACCTTGTTATAGAAGATTCATACTAGGCTGGACTGAAAGCTTTCTTTGTACATCTTGAAAAGATTCACTACAAATTTTAGAAAATCATCCTCACACTCGTTTTATATATTGTTCGCTAAAGCACTTGAAATTTAACATTAATTAAACGCCAGGAGACATAGTAACAAGGGAGTCATTCTTGACACTCAATTGTTGTGGTCACCTGTTTGTTCAAAGTTTGGATTTATCAAATGGTTAGCGTTCGTAGTATATTAAGTTATTTATCATTTACATATTCATTCCTCCTCCACCTATATCATTTTCATCCAACATTACTTTCTTCATTTTCATTTCCTTTTTAAAAATGCAGATATTGAAGCATAACATACAGAATGGAAAAACGTTTGCATGCAATGATGTTTGTAAAGATGCATTTTTTAGCTACAATCTGTCCAAGGAATCTCTAGAGCGAGCGAACGAAAGCAAGTCTCTCAGCAAGTACTGACTCGAGAGGGCTCCATCAATACACAAGGAAGAGAGAACGGGATTGCTTGGAGGGGGAAGGGACTGCACTTACCAGTCTTCCCAGCAGCATGTACTGATTCTCCTCGCCCAATCGTTTTCTTCCCTTTCTACCGCAATCCGCAGCCTTGCTACAGAGACTCCTGAATAGAGTATAGTTTTAGTCTTGTGTTAAGAAATAATGTATCGAACAGAATCTGAGAATTATCTTATTCCTAATAAGATAAATATGATCCAATGCGTAAATTTAAAGAATTGAGTAAGTTCAATTAATAATAAAAGGTTGTTATTTGGTTTTCGTTGCTGTGGCTTTGCTTTAACAACACAACATCAATATCCATAAACTTTGACTATACAAAACAATCGAATCAACTTTTGCACTCATTGTTTCACCGTATCCCATAATAATACCTAATAGTTCTTGTAACAGTAGCAGCCATAATGAGATATCTTACTTCTTATCAAACAGATCTGTCATATTTACAATAAAATTGTGAATTTTATTATGTATAACTAATTGCACATACCCAAGACGGCATAATAGGTGAGTATAGTTCAAGTCCTGATTCGAACGCCAGTTCGGTATCTTTGACAGCTCGAGAGAAAGCCGACCGGACGCGTATCTGGTTTCGATCTAGCGCCTGTTTTTCTGAGAAGCGCTGTTTTCCTTTTTACCTGCAGTGTTTAGGCCAACATGAGAAACGAGACAGACAAACTATTATCTTCGACGCGAGACACAGACAGACCAAAGTCTCATTTCGTGAACAAAGGTCCAACTTGTCTTAGACTGGTTCAACAAAGAATGCTAACACTTCCTGAGAGAATTTAAGACACGAGACTAATGTGCTATGTAAGAAACGTAAGGTAAGGTGAAGTTCTACGTGCATATTGCACCGTACCGTGAAGGCATATTTATGGGATGTTGGGGTAGCACCACGCTCCGGCTGTCTTTACCCTCCAGGGTTGCTCCTGATACCCATTGGTTTTAGTCTGGGTTAACCACAGAACCGCTTTATAATTACTGTTGTGAACAGATATGTTATTGGATTTAACAGTTATACAGTTTAACATCAGATTCGAACCACTATGTACCTCCACCGAGTATCGAACCCTGTGTCCCTTGATTATAAGGCGACGACGTAAACACTACACCATCGGGGAGGCTTAAAAAGTTCTCGTGTATGATAATTGTGTGTGAAGAATGGTGGGGTATGACTTTTTCGCCGTGGAGTCCCTCCACTTCTACGTGATCTATGCTGGTACATTCACAACTATTCTCTACGAGGAATTCTTTAACGCTGCAACTGAGTGCATAGACACATTGCCACATCAAAGTGTCCTCACAGTGCAGTGAGGGAAAAATGTGCATTACACTGCTCGGGACATTTTGAGTAGGTTACCAGTACAAGCCTTTGTAGAAGTGAAGAATTCAATTCTGCTGACATAATCATCTGGTCCTCTTCGCACATCTTCCAGTCTCTCACTTACCTTTGTTCTTTGCATATTCGTATGTCACAATCGGAGCTCCAACACAAGCTGAATTGATGATGCTCCTATTCTTGCATGTAACATATCTACTAAGTCATTTTAATCTCTCATGCTACTGCGTTAACCCTTAGAAGACCAGGCTTTTTTCAGTGGTATTAGCCTCTAATACCAGCGAGCTTTTAGCGCGAAATTTGAAATTCTGCGCTGCTTTTAAAGAAAGGCAATATCTTGGAAGCTACAAAAGGTACAGTTACAGTTCATGACACAGGCTAAGAAAACATACCCTTAGAAAGCAATTCTGCACAATTAACAGAAGTAGTCCAAAATTTTAAAAAGTATTTTTTACGAATATTGAATTTTAACGCCCCTCACCCGAAGCACCACTCTCCCCCTACTTCACCCCTTCCAATGATTTATCATTCAGTTGTGGAAAAGAAACTCCGTGTATATCTGCAGACATGAACAGATAGTAGCCGACCGCTCTGACGGAGTGGTTAGCACAGTTCGCTACAGGCCGGGGCATTATGTTCTCTGTGAGTATCCCATCATGACTTTCATGATATCATCATTCATCCTCGTCGTCGCAATTGGCCGAAGCTGGAAGAAAAACGACGCTGAATAACAAAAATCAAATCAAATCATGAACAGATATAGTCTGACACTTGGTAG
Organism: Lepisma saccharinum; assembly: GCF_977018435.1. Lineage (NCBI taxonomy): Eukaryota > Metazoa > Arthropoda > Insecta > Zygentoma > Lepismatidae > Lepisma > Lepisma saccharinum. The sequence goes on along the minus strand of NC_139251.1, from coordinate 55,962,320 downwards.
TCGACAAAATAATTGAAGAGAAGATTTCATAGTTTTAAATCCATTCCAGAAATAGATATTCATTCAGGGGCTTCTGGGTAACTTAGTTACTCCAGTAAATAAAATTTTACCTCCACTTTCTGTTTGATGGGGGTTTTTGCGAAAGTTTTGGACAAGGGTGGCAACACTTTTCCGTGCCTAAGAAAAAGTTTTCAAAACTGAGTGAGCTTAACTAAAGTAAAGATAGAGTTTTATTATAGGACCACAAATAAGCAGTCTCCAATGCGAAGGAATTTGAAACAGTAATTAACTCAGCATGGAATTCATTTGCTGCAGTGTGTACAGCCTTTTTTTAAAATAAAAAGTAACATTCCTTGTGTTAGAGTATCGCATGTCACCTACTGCATTCACATGTGGATTTTCTTTCGGACAATCTTGGCTTACAATGTAAGTAATGAGCGCGGGGGGGTTTCATCAGGACATAGTGAAACGGGAATCCGATATCAGAGTAGTTGGGACACCCTGATGTTAGCAGACTAATATTAGTTTTTCTACAGAGAGACACAAAGCTCATTATACAAAAAGCTGTCCAGTGGAGCCTACTTCCAGATTAACATGTATAATTTTTTAAATTCTCAAACGTAATACTGTTTATAATTTTTCTTCTTGATTCCAAATATACTTCTTCATCTTCAATTTAATGTCCCGGGATTTTCTCAGAATATTATACAGTACATTATTATACCTAAAGCACGAAAGTTTGAGATATGTGATATCATGCTGTATATGGCAGTGATTTTTGGATATGTCACATATCTATTTCTGAAATTAGAACATGTGAGTTTGTAAAGAACACCTCGTTTCATTTCTGATGCAGAACAAAGTTACAATTAGTTGCACAGTGTAATATTTTAAATGTTTAGTATTCTTAACAAGTTAATGCAAGAAATTTACAAATCTACACCACTGCAAAGCTTTCCTCAGTAAATTCATTTGCAATTATACATGATCGTGAAGGTTCGGGTAGAATATTTATGTGACGAAATCATGTATTCATTGTGATTTAATTGTAAGTTAATAATTCTCTCGATACCAGAAGCAGGTGAAAATAAGTATTACTATTATTATTATATTGTTTGAACGTCCCTAGCCTATTCACCAAAATAATTTCCCATTGTTTTTAGAGAACAAGCGGGTTTAACCGACTAGTGTAAACAGTGGCGAGAAAGTAATAAATATCTCTCTCATTAGACAGGCTGGTTTTAAAAATACAGCACACTGACATATCATGGCGACGTTACACTTGACTTCTTTTCGAATAAAACCAGGAAAATATATATGTCGGCACATTAATATGGCTCAAAGTATTTTTCTCCCTTTCCTGGATACCAGAAAGAGAGAAACAATATTATTTTCAGTCCAAATTTCGACTAAACATAGCTAGATTTCGTATAACCATGCTATTCTCTAAAATCCATGTTGTGAAGGACAATATTGTATACTGACATATTTAAAGTGCACCAAAATGTCAAACTCACTTCCCTGGACTGCATTTTGCAGACTAACGAGGTCCTGGTGTCTGGACTAATGTCCAGTATAATCTTCTATGGTACTTGTGTTTAGTGTTTATCCCTTCACCTACATCATCCATCATCCTCATGCTCGCAATTAGCTAATACTAGCAGAAACGCAAGGTAAAATAAATCAATTCAATCAATCAATAAAGGAAAACTTGATGTTAGATACACAATATCGGTCAAAACGGGACGCACGGTCACCTTAACTATCCACCTTTACAATTCCAGCCCCCCCCCCCCCAAATAGAAAAATCCTGCCTACCCCAGTGTCTGATGTAGAACTGTGATTGAAAAGAAAATTCATGTAAGCGCAAGTACTGAGATATTCAATTTATAACAAAGCGAATTCTAAGGAGGAAATTGGTTGAGAAATTTGAACTTGAGCCAGGAACATTATCGTACCGAATTTGTTCAGTAGACCATATGTGATGATCTTTTCAGTCAACGTTGATCAAAGTGTAATTATTTTATACGTTCTGCGGTTCTCTCATAATAATTTGTGGGAAATTATACAGCAAGTTGATTAGGCATTTAGGCTTATGGTTTCTCTCTAAAAACAAGAATATTCTTTATTGTATAATTGGCAAATGTTTTATGGTCCTGTTGTAATTATTTACTGTACGAATCGGTGACAATGTGTAAAGGTCCTGTGAAAACACTGTAACGCACGTGGTGTGCAAATACAGAAATATTTGTTTCCTTACCCTGATTTCGTCATAGGAGAGATCTTCATTCAAACCGTGTCCTCCCGTTTCGCCTTATCCCGTTTCGTCTTATTGCGTTTTCACCTCCCCAAATACAATTTCAAATGATTTATGTGACACGAACTTTCTAAGGCGAAACGGGACATCCCATTTCGCCTTATCCTGTTTCGCCTTACACACAAAAAATTTACCACCTGGGAATATTATCGACATGAAGGGTAATTCATAATGGGAGGGCAGAGCTTGTGATGTTGCCTACCTTGGCTCCCATTGTCCTGTCGGTTAGGTTAGGTTAGGTTAGGTTAATAATACATTAATAATAATGACCCTTCATGTCGATAATATTCCCTGGTGGGAACGATAAGCGACTCTCCGGATGGTGTAGTGGTGACGTCGTCGCTTTGTAATCAAGGTTCGATACCCGGTGGAAGTCCAAGTGGTTCGGATTCCACTTTAAACTGTAAGCCCAGTCCCGATTAGCCTATCTGTATATAAAGTGTACAAAAAACGAAAACTCAAAAACTCAAAATGATAAGCAGCTAATGTTGAAATTATGCTAAGCGATTTCCGCTTATTCTAATGATTACGCATTCCTGTTACCCAAACTTTAGGGTACATATCGATTTAGCATAAAGGTAAATGATGACCGCTTGTATGGTTTTACTAGTTAGAATGCACTTTTCATATCACGTATATTAATCAGTTTCTTCTCAAAGTGCAAAATGATGTCTAGTTGAATATCGTCCATTACAAATAACACAGCTGTGGTCACAAGTGTTTTGCCTAATAGCCTATATCCACAAATGTGCTGGACTTGCGTTGTTTCATTAGTGGGTAACATTGATTTCAGGCGATATAGTTATAGCTGCACAATCTTAGTTTTTATTCCACATGCCTTGTTATAAAGCAGAATCCTACAGTGTCGAAACTTTTCTTCACGCCATTTTGGAAAGATTTACTTCAGATTTGGATAACTGGTGTAAATCATATTTTATATGGTGATTCCTTTATCACTAGAAAATTATCATTAATACTACGCCGAAAAAAATAGTAACAAGAAAGTAATTTTTGCACTCAATATTGTGACCACCATTATTCATTCAAATTTGAACTTTAAAATATATTTAGAGTACATAATTGTAGATTAATTATAAGTATTTGCATATTTATTGACCTTACATCTAATTCATTTTAATCTAATATTAAGTCCATTGTCATCTCCATTTTCATTATATAAAAAAAAAAAATGAAGCATAGCATACCCAATGCAAATAATATGTGTTTCGAATCCCGGCCTGGGAATGGATGTTCTTTTTATGTGTCCCTTCATCAATTGCATCATAGATCACTATTCAGATTCGAAATTAATAAAAAAAAGTGGCAGCTAAGCGAAATAAATAAACCAAATAAATCAATCATTTCAAATCGACAAACACATAAGCACCAGAGGAAGTTCAACTATTCTACAAGAACGCACGTTTCTATTTAATTTACATATTTTTATTATTTATTTTTAGTTTTCCATATGTACCATGTGCTTTCATTTCATTTTACTTTGCCAGCTTTATCTCACTTACTGATAAAAGTAACATTTATTAAGTGCCAAGCTTCTTTTGGCGGGAAGATATATTTACACTTGCAGCCAGTTTATACAAAAGCTTCTTTGTGATAAATTGTGTCATATTTAGAACGTCACGCGATAGTTTTTTTTTTTTTTGTATATATATTTCCATGACTCGGCATTCGAAATGCATAACAGACGCCACAACGTTCCCAGACTGATCGCACTTGCATAGAAATTGCGAGGTCCTAGGTTGAATGCCCGACGGCCAACTTCACTTACTTATTCTCGAGTTTACCTATCCCACCTCACAAAATCCAGGACAATTTACTAGTCTAACTCGTCGTTAAGCACAAGTTACAAAACCTCTGGGAAACACAACACTGCTTCCAATTATGCCTAACCAATTAACCTTCACTTTTCAATGATTAGCCCTGAAATTCTTACCTAATGCATGAAAATGGAGTATATTTTATCTTCGGCGCATCAAGAAATATAAGAATTTATAATTTGGCCTTATGCAGGATAATGCCCGCTTCAGACGAAACCATTTCCTTTGGTATCTTTCTTAACATTTATGGCATGACCAAAATGCTACCTCATAAAGCTAAAAATCTTATGGCATTTCAGATACCATACTGATAGGCTCGGTCCGTAGCATTTTTCGTAGCGTAACCAATCAGAAGCGAGCTTTAGGACACGACCGCAGATATAATGGCAGCCTCCTGAGATGCAAACAATGTATCACTTCACATTTTTAAAACATGATAACTGAGAGGAATAACGTTTACTATTAAATGGTTTTTAGGTACAAAGCAATATAAAACATACAGTACACGTAGGGAAGAATATTTTGATATTTCAATTATAAAACCGTGTTCTCACCATACATGGTGTAACTCAACGTGCCTTTTCACACTTTTCTTACGTCACAGCCACAATTCCCTTAGACATATTAGTACTCGTACAGTGGGATCCATAAGTATTACGGTGCAAATTGTCCATCACCATGTTAGTGCACTTTTATTTGACCCAATAATAACTTCAAGGATTAAAATAAAACTCAAAACAACATGTTGACAATTTCTGCACCAGCATACATTAAAATCCATCGCTTAAAAATCCATAGGATGCAAAACAAAAATTAATGAAAATAGTCATGGATAATTTTCATGGTTGGTTCATTTGGTGTTTTAAGTCCACTTTATGCACAGTAAGGTTAATCGGAATTGGACCTACAGTTTAAAGTGGGATACGAACCACTTGTGCCTCCGCCGGGTATCGAACCCAGGACCCCTTGATTACAAGGCGAAGACGCTACCACTGCGCCATCGAGGAGGCCCAATTTGAATGGTAATCCTCATGGGTCCCACTGTACAATGCTAAACAAACGACAATATTGTCCCAGTTACCTTATACAATTGACATAAATCTGGAAGTTATTGTACACTTTAATTGTAAAAAAGACAAGACAACTTCCCTCAATGTTTACATAATTACTTCTGATGTACAAAAGGAAGAAAGAACGTGTTAAAGCATAGTTAATTATCGACCTCAATTAGAACGAAGCATTCCTAACACTAGGGGATATTATTTCATGTAAACGTGCAGCTAACTCACATTTAAAGCTAAAAAAGAATAACGTAAAAAAAAACCTAATACAGTATAACCTTGATAGCTCGAACCTCAACATCTAGAATTCCTTGATAAGTCGAATTGTTTGTAATCCCCTTGAATTGTCAATAACACTCAATACTAATTTTACCTAAACAACTCGAATAAAACCTTGATAAGATGATTTTTTTTTACAGTTTATGGGATGCCGTTCGAGCTCAATAACTCGAAGGTAGACTATGGAAAACCTCTATGAGTCGAAATTAAATTCCAGTCACCTCTATAACACGAAGTTTTAGTCTCGCGGACCTCAATAAGTCGAAGTGTAGGATGCGTACGTACAATGAATGTCAGGTGGTCAACAATCGTGTCGGGATTTGAACTCCCCCACCCTGCCGTGTGTTGCCAACGTTCAGAAGGATCACTAAACTTTAGACCTCTATAACTCGAAGTCGGCGATTTTGGTCCTCAATAACTCGAATCTTGGTTATTCGAAATCCTTGATACCTCGAATTTCTTTCTCTTTCCCCTCAAGTTCGAGTTATCAACGTTCCACTGTACACGAATTCAGCCTCAAAGCGATAGTAAATACTCTTTCTTGCAAAGCTAAACGACTTAAAATATTTAATTATTACGACAATGACTTGTGGCGTATAATGAATTACTGAATGATTTAGGCAGAAACGTCTATATAACGAAGAAATATTTCATAGTTGTTTCTCATATCTAAGTACGTAAGAAATTATCAGGAATAAAATTCCCAATTAGCTTTCAAATATACTGTTCTCATATATTTTGTCTTATGTTGACACTAGTTTTATATCAGAATAATAACACATTCAAAATGTACATAAAAGTTATTCGAGTACAATTTTAAGAGATTTCTCCAATAACAAATAATGGACCACATGAAATAAATAATTTACTTGTTGGTAGAAGAAAATATTAAAAAAATACAAAATGCTAGAAATAGTATATAACCAGAAAACTAAATAGACCATAAATATATCGTTAATAAAAATATTATATGTAATGTAAATAAATAGCCATTCATTAAATAACACAACAATTTAATATCATTAGAACAAATGTTCATAAAATTAACAATACACAAGCAAATTAATGAATAATAATATTTTCCAAGAAATTACAAAATGTTGGTGTACCATCACAGATTTTATCTCTTATCTGAAGTTCATTTCCACGGAACAGAGTTATTCTGAAGAAAGTACATAATGATATGCCAGGTGAAAGGATGCATTTACGTCATTAGCTTCTCCATCACTTCCATCAGGCTATAGGGTCGAGATCCAGCTTTCCATTTCATTATAGTTGCAATTGAAGCCATGTGACAAAAAAAATTGTAAGGTCAGAAGAAAATTTTAAACACATTTCAGTTGCCAACAGCAGCCTAATGATCTTCTTCTTCCTCCGTTGCTCCATCTTCCTTGTTTTAATAACATCCTGCCACCGCAAAACCTTTCCAATAACTTGAGACATAATTGTAAGCAATCTCTTGTCAGTTCATATACAAACTCTTATGTGTATATTGGGAATCAAACAGCAGGATTACAATCTCTTCCTCTTCAAAAATGACAAGTCTTCGAGAAGGTAACATAGATAGGAGTGCGTTTCATCTAATTCCTCTTATTCCTCCGTTTTTCCAGGCTCTCTAATTTACTACTATCCTCACATTGCAAAATCTTTCCAATAATTTGAGACTGAATTGTATACAATCTCTTCCTCAGTTCGTATAAAAAATCTTATGTTTATGTTGGGATTAATACAGCACAATTAGCATTTCTTCCTCTTCACTAACGATAGGCCTTCGAGAAAGAAACAAAGTGGGGCAAAACATCCAATTCCTTTCAATCCTCAGTTGCTCCAGGATCCTTGGTGTAGAAACATTCTGCCAATGCAATTTGGACGTATATCTCTTAGTCAGTTCATTTACAAAATCTTATGTTCATTTTGGGATTCATAAAGCACGATTAGAATCTCTCTCTCTTCACTAACAATAGGCATTCGAGAAGGAAACTAAGATGTGGGCAATACTTCCATTTCCTCTCTATCCTCTGTTGCTCCAGACTCTCTGATTTGCTAACATCCTGCCAATGCAATGTCTATCCAATAATTTCAGACTTATATCTCTTTTCAGTTCATAGAAAAAAATCTTATGTTCATCTTGGGAATCATAAAGCACAATTAGAATCTATTCCTTTTCACTAACGATAGGTCTTCGAGAAGGAAACAAGAATGTGGGCAATACTTCCATTTCCTCTCTATCCTCTGTTGCTCCAGACTCTCTGATTTGCTAACATCCTGCCAATGCAATGTATATCCAATAATGTGAGACTTATGTATCTTGTCAGTTCATAGAAAAAATCTTATGTTCATCTTGGGATTCATAAAGCACAATTAGAATCTCTCTCTCTTCACTAACAATAGGCATTCGAGAAGGAAACTAAGATATGGGCAATACTTCCATTTCCTGTCTATCCTCTGTTGCTCCAGACTCTCTGATTTGCTAACATCCTGCCAATGCAATGTATATCCAATAATTTCAGACGTATATCTCTTCGTCAGATCATTTACAAAATCTTATGTTCATTTTGGGATTCATAAAGCACGATTATAATCTCTCTCTCTTCACTAACAATAGGCATTCGAGAAGGAAACTAAGATATGGGCAATACTTCCATTTCCTCTCTATCCTCTGTTGCTCCAGACTCTCTGATTTGCTAACATCCTGCCAATGCAATGTATATCCAATAATTTGAGACTTATGTATCTTGTCAGTTCATAGAAAAAATCTTATGTTCATCTTGGGATTCATAAAGCACAATTACAATCTCTCTCTCTTCACTAACAATAGGCATTCGAGAAGGAAACTAAGATATGGGCAATACTTCCATTTCCTCTCTATCCTCTGTTGCTCCAGACTCTCTGATTTGCTAACATCCTGCCAATGCAATGTATATCCAATAATTTCAGACGTATATCTCTTCGTCAGTTCATTTACAAAATCTTATGTTCATTTTGGGATTCATAAAGCACGATTAGAATCTCTCTCTCTCTTCACTAACAATAGGCATTCGAGAAGGAAACTAAGATATGGGCAATACTTCCATTTCCTCTCTGCCAATGCAATGTCTATCCAATAATTTCAGACGTATATCTCTTGTCAGTTCATAGAAAAAAAATCTTATTGGGATTCATAAAGCACAATTAGAATCTCTTCTTTTTCACTAACAATAGGTCTTCGAGAAGGAAACAAAAATGTGGGCAATACTTCCATTTCCTCTCTATCCTCTGTTGCTCCAGACTCTCTGATTTGCTAACATCCTGCCAATGCAATGTCTATCCAATAATTTGAGACTTATGTCTCTTGTCAGTTCATAGAAAAATATCTTATGTTCATCTTGGGATTCATAAAGCACAATTAGAATCTCTCTCTCTTCACTAACAATAGGCATTCGAGAAGGAAACTAAGATATGGGCAATACTTCCATTTCCTCTCTATCCTCTGTTGCTCCAGACTCTCTGATTTGCTAACATCCTGCCAATGCAATGTATATCCAATAATTTGAGACTTATGTCTCTTGTCAGTTCATATATAAAATTTTTTTTTCATCTTGGGATTCATAAAGCACAATTAGAACCTCTCTCTCTTCACTAACAATAGGCATTCGAGAAGGAAACTAAGATATGGGCAATACTTCCATTTCCTCTCTATCCTCTGTTGCTCCAGACTCTCTGATTTGCTAACATCCTGCCAATGCAATGTATATCCAATAATTTGAGAATTATGTCTCTTGTCAGTTCATAGAAAAAAATCTTATGTTCATCTTGGGATTCATAAAGCACAATTAGAATCTCTCTCTCTTCACTAACAATAGGCATTCGAGAAGGAAACTAAGATATGGGCAATACTTCCATTTCCTCTCTATCCTCTGTTGCTCCAGACTCTCTGATTTGCTAACATCCTGCCAATGCAATGTATATCCAATAATTTCAGACATATATCTCTTCGTCAGTTCATTTACAAAATCTTATGTTCATTTTGGGATTCATAAAGCACGATTAGAATCTCTCTCTCTTCACTAACAATAGGCATTCGAGAAGGAAACTAAGATATGGGCAATACTTCCATTTCCTCTCTATCCTCTGTTACTCCAGACTCTCTGATTTGCTTACATCCTGCCAATGCAATGTCTATCCATTAATTTCAGACGTATATCTCTTGTCAGTTCATAGAAAAATCATATTATTGGGATTCATAAAGCACAATTAGAATCTCTTCTTTTTCACTAACGATAGGTCTTCGAGAAGGAAACAAAAATGTGGGCAATACTTCCATTTCCTCTCTATCCTCTGTTGCTCCAGACTCTCTGATTTGCTAACATCCTGCCAATGCAATGTATATCCAATAATTTGAGACGTATATCTCTTCGTCAGTTCATTTACAAAATCTTATGTTCATTTTGGGATTCATAAAGCACGATTAGAATCTCTCTCTCTTCACTAACAATAGGCATTCGAGAAGGAAACTAAGATATGGACAATACTTCCATTTCCTCTCTATCCTCTGTTGCTCCAGACTCTCTGATTTGCTAACATCCTGCCAATGCAATGTATATCCAATAATTTGAGACTTATGTCTCTTGTCAGTTCATAGAAAAAAATCTTATGTTCATCTTGGGATTCATAAAGGACAATTAGAATCTCTCTCTCTTCACTAACAATAGGCATTCGAGAAGGAAACTAAGATATGAGCAATACTTCCATATCCTCTCTATCCTCTGTTGCTCCAGACTCTCTGATTTGCTAACATCCTGCCAATGCAATGTATATCCAATAATTTGAGACTTATGTCTCTTGTCAGTTCATAGAAAAAAATCTTATGTTCATCTTGGGATTCATAAAGCACAATTAGAATCTCTCTCTCTTCACTAACAATAGGCATTCGAGAAGGAAACTAAGATATGGGCAATACTTCCATTTCCTCTCTATCCTCTGTTGCTCCAGACTCTCTGATTTGCTAACATCCTGCCAATGAAATGTATATCCAATAATTTGAGACTTATGTCTCTTGTCAGTTCATAGAAAAAAATCTTATGTTCATCTTGGGATTCATAAAGCACAATTAGAATCTCTCTCTCTTCACTAACAATAGGCATTCGAGAAGGAAACTAAGATATGGGCAATACTTCCATTTCCTCTCTATCCTCTGTTGCTCCAGACTCTCTGATTTGCTAACATCCTGCCAATGCAATGTATATCCAATAATTTGAGACTTATGTCTCTTGTCAGTTCATAGAAAAAAATCTTATGTTCATGTTGGGATTCCTAAAGCACAATTAGAATCTCTCTCTCTTCACTAACAATAGGCATTCGAGAAGGAAACTAAGATATGGGCAATACTTCCATTTCCTCTCTATCCTCTGTTGCTCCAGACTCTCTGATTTGCTAACATCCTGCCAATGCAATGTATATCCAATAATTTGAGACGTATATCTCTTCGTCAGTTCATATAAAAAATCTTATTTTCATCTTAGGATTCATACAGCACGATTAGAATCTTTTCCGTTTCACTATCGATAGGTCTTCGAGATGGATACAAAGGCGTTGACAATAGATCCTATTCCATTCCATCCCCCGTTGCTGCAAGCTCATTGGTTTAGTAACATCCTGCCAATGCAATATCTTTTCAAAAATCTGAGACTTAATTCTAAGTAATGCCCTTGTCAGTTCTTTTCGAAAATCTAAAAATTATATTGATATTCAAGCAGCAAGATTACAATCTTTTCCACTTTTCTAACGATACGTCTTAGAGAAGGAAACATAGATGGGAGTGCGTGTCATCCATTCCTCTTCTTCCTCCGTTGTGCCAAGCTCTCTGATTTACTAACATACTGCCAGTGGAATATATTTTCAATTGTTTGAGAATTAATTCTAACCAGTATCCTTGTCAGTTCATGTCGGGAATCTTATGTTTATATTGGTATTCAAACAGCAAGATTACAATCTCCTCCACATCACTAACGATAGGTCTTCGAGAAGGAAACATAGATGGGAGTGCGTGTCATCTCGTTCCTCTTCTTCCTCCGTTGTACCAGGCTCTCTGATTTGCTAACATACTGCCAGTGGAATATCTTTTCAATTGTTTGAGAATTAATTCTAACCAGTATCCTTGTCAGTTCATGTCGGGAATCTTATGTTTATATTGGTATTCCAACTGCAAGATTACAATCTCCTCCACTTCACTAACGATAGGTCTTCGAGAAGGAAACATAGATGGGAGTGCGTGTCATCTTGTTCCTCTTCTTCCCCCGTTGTACCAGGCTCTCTGATTTGCTAACATACTGCCAGTGGAATATCTTTTCAATTGTTTGAGAATTAATTCTAACCAGTATCCTTGTCAGTTCATGTCGGGAATCTTATGTTTATATTGGTATTCCAACAGCAAGATTACAATCTCCTCCACTTCACTAACGATAGGTCTTCGAGAAGGAAATATAGATGGGGGTGCGTGTCATCTCATTCCTCTTCTTCCTTCCTTGTACCAGGCTCTCTGATTTACTTACATCCTGCCAATGCTATGTATTTTCAATAGTTTGAGAATTAATTATAACCAATGTCCTTGTCAGTTCATATCGAAAATCTTACGTTTATATTGGTATTCCAACAGCAAGATTACAATCTCCTCCACTACACTAACGATAGGTCTTCGATAAGGAAACATAGATGGGAGTGCGTGTCATCTTGTTCCTCTTCTTCCTCCGTTGTACCAGGCTCTCTGATTTGCTAACATACTGCCAGTGGAATATCTTTTCAATTGTTTGAGAATTAATTCTAACCAGTATCCTTGTCAGTTCATGTCCGGAATCTTATGTTTATATTGGTATTCCAACAGCAAGATTACAATCTCCTCCACTACACTAACGATAGGTCTTCGATAAGGAAACATAGATGGGATTGCGTGTCATCTTGTTCCTCTTCGTCCTCCGTTGTACCAGGCTCTTTGATTTACTTACATCCTGCCAATGCTATATATTTTCAATAGTTTGAGAATTAATTATAACCAGTGTCCTTGTCAGTTCATATCGAAAATCTTACGTTTATATTGGTATTCCAACAGCAAGATTACAATCTCCTCCACTACACTAACGATAGGTCTTCGATAAGGAATCATAGATGGGAGTGCGTGTCATCTTGTTCCTCTTCTTCCTCCGTTGTACCAGGCTCTCTGATTTGCTAACATACTGCCAGTGGAATATCTTTTCAATTGTTTGAGAATTAATTCTAACCAGTATCCTTGTCAGTTTATGTCGGGAATCTTATGTTTATATTGGTATTCCAACAGCAAGATTACAATCTCCTCCACTTCACTAACGATAGGTCTTCGAGAAGGAAACATAGATGGGAGTGCGTGTCATCTTGTTCCTATTCTTCCTCCGTTGTACCAGGCTCTCTGATTTGCTAACATACTGCCAGTGGAATATCTTTTCAATTGTTTGAGAATTAATTCTAACCAGTATCCTTGTCAGTTCATGTCGGGAATCTTATGTTTATATTGGTATTCCAACAGCAAGATTACAATCTCCTCCACTTCACTAACGATAGGTCTTCGAGAAGGAAACATAGATGGGAGTGCGTGTCATCTCGTTCCTCTTCTTCCTCCGTTGTACCAGGCTCTCTGATTTGCTAACATACTGCCAGTGGAATATCTTTTCAATTGTTTGAGAATTAATTCTAACCAGTATCCTTGTCAGTTCATGTCGGGAATCTTATGTTTATATTGGTATTCCAACAGCAAGATTACAATCTCCTGCACTTCACTAACGATAGGTCTTCGAGAAGGAAACATAGATGGGAGTGCGTGTCATCTTGTTCCTCTTCTTCCTCCGTTGTACCAGGCTCTCTGATTTGCTAACATACTGCCAGTGGAATATATTTTCAATTGTTTGAGAATTAATTCTAACCAGTATCGTTGTCAGTTCATGTCGGGAATCTTATGTTTATATTGGTATTCCAACAGCAAGATTACAATCTCCTCCATTACACTAACGATAGGTCTTCGATAAGGAAACATAGATGGGATTGCGTGTCATCTTGTTCCTCTTCTTCCTCCGTTGTACCAGGCTCTCTGATTTGCTAACATACTGCCAGTGGAATATCTTTTCAATTGTTTGAGAATTAATTCTAACCAGTATCCTTGTCAGTTCATGTCGGGAATCTTATGTTTATATTGGTATTCCAACAGCAAGATTACAATCTCCTCCATTACACTAACGATAGGTCTTCGATAAGGAAACATAGATGGGAGTGCGTGTCATCTTGTTCCTCTTCTTCCTCCGTTGTACCAGGCTCTCTGATTTACTTACATCCTGCCAATGCTATATATTTTCAATAGTTTGAGAATTAATTATAACCAGTGTCCTTGTCAGTTCATATCGAAAATCTTACGTTTATATTGGTATTCCAGCAGCAAGATTACAATCTCCTCCACTACACTAACGATAGGTCTTCGATAAGGAAACATAGATGGGAGTGCGTGTCATCTTGTTCCTCTTCTTCCTCCGTTGTACCAGGCTCTCTGATTTGCTAACATACTGCCAGTGGAATATATTTTCAATTGTTTGAGAATTAATTCTAACCAGTATCCTTGTCAGTTCATGTCGGGAATCTTATGTTTATATTGGTATTCCAACAGCAAGATTACAATCTCCTCCACTTCACTAACGATAGGTCTTCGAGAAGGAAACATAGATGGGAGTGCGTGTCATCTCGTTTCTCTTCTTCCTCCAATGCTGTAGGCTCTTTGGTTTGGTAAAACCCTGCAATTTGCAAATTCATTCCTGTAATTAGAGACTTAAATGTTGTGAAAGTATTTTTTTGGTGACATTGAAATTCTTAATTCCTCTTCTTTATGTTGGTCCTTCCTGTAGGAAAGAAATATGTGTTCTTGCTTGCTTGAGAAGATGCTAGTTATAATTTCCGATTTTGTTACAATGTTCAATTCTTTTGTGATTGAGTGAGACAAATGTTTTATGATAGCTTCATTTCTAATATTACTATTATGATTTTTATTTAACATTAGTAATTTTTCGCAAATTTTCTGTATTTGCCATGGGCAACATGTTTTGGACGATTTATTTCTTAAGTGTTATTTTATCATCCATGTTTTTGTGCATGTCGGTTTTTAAATTTTGTATCACTATTTGAAAAAGAGTAATGGAATGAGAACACTTCGTACCTATGGATACGTGACAAATTAAATATGATACGTATAGTCCTAGAAATGAAACAACATGTATTAATTAGATTCTATTGTATTTATTTGTCACTACCAATGCCAGTTGAACACATCCACCAGTTTTATTTTAAAGCATTGTGCATTTATGGAAATTGCAGCCAAACGTCTTCGTTTGTGAGTCCATATTGCTTCAATCTTTTATTCCGTAAGATGAAATTTATGATAAATTATTATCCCACAGCGAAGCATGTCGTGAAAGCTCTGTGTTTTCATTCTTCGTCGGAATTGACAGCTCTAGCTGTTTGTGTTCACTAGGGAGCGGAATGTTATGTGCTTATACAATAATATACAAATATACACATCCTTTGTTTTAAAATAATCAGAGTAATGTAGCTAAATGTCAAACCTTGGTAATCAAGGGATCCAGGTGCAACCCCTGGTAGTGGTACATAGTAGTTTGGTTCCCACTTTAAATTTTAAGCCAGTATTGCAGTGTCATTGTACAGTGCGTCCATTTCGATCTTCAGCCGAGAGATCGGGAGAAGCGTGGCGGGCGGCGCTGGCGGAGATGCCGACATTTGCGGCCTGTAATGCCCGCTTATGTTTATGGACATATGCAGACATGTATATAAATATTGCAAAACGAGCACTAACCTGTGTTATAATTTATCATCTGTAATTCATCCAAGTTCTGCCCTTATTAACACAAAAAATACGCTTTAGAAACGATGTTAAGAGCCACAGATAATAAAACATTTTAATCATAGTTTTGACCAGTAACGTCCTGCTTAAGTTCATATCCTTGAAAGAGTTTTGTGCCGATGGGGATCGTTTGGAGGTTTCGAATGTGAAACACTGTATCAAGATTACGCTGTAGACGAAACCGTTAAAAGTCAATGGTGGTCGTAAGCTTCCTTGCAATCCGTGCTCGAGTTTTTTGTTCCTTCGCGACAGAGCTGTGAATATAGTGGCGAGCAGATGTAAACCAAGAGCGTGTTAATTTCGTACTGTGCGCAAGAGTGTTATTATTGGTTACTTGCCGTTACTTGTTTGTGTTATTGCAGTGTGTATGTGTGTTGTGTCAGTGAGAGGATTGGAATGCCACCCGCAAGGTTCACGTTACGAGGGGGGCTGATAAGTTCTCGGCCCGACCCAGAAGGACTTTAGCTACAGGCACGAAAGTTTCAGGCTATTCAACGTATTCTCCCCGAAAGTCTACACACTTGGCACTTGGTGGATATCAGTTTGTACAACTCTTATAACACAGGTTGGTGCTCGTTTTGCAATATTTACATAAATGTCTGCATATGTCCATAAAAATAAGCGGGCATTACAGGCCGCAAATGTCGGCATTACCGTCAGCGTCGCCCGCCACACTTCTCCCGATCTCTCGGCTGAAGATCGAAATGGACGCACGGTAGGTTCTGTAGCAGTAGTAACCGATGTGATGTGGAGTCCGAAAAGGATAGTAATTTACTAATTTACCACGTGGTGCATACATTTTTATACATTAACTCCAAAGAATGCTTTTACACAAAAGGAAAATTTCGGTTGAAATGTTTAAAATATATATTTTTTTACGTTCTCTCCCTAGAAATATGTGTTTTATGTGATAATGCTAGAATTATAAATTTTAGGTGAAATAAGACTTCGCAGATTGCATTGCAACCATATTACTGGCACTCCTAACGGGTAAGGCCTACTTGCAAAGCAACAAAGGAAGATACTGCTGTGTTCTTATCTAAACTCTCTAGTAATTAACTTCGATGATATTTTGGCATTCACGAACATCACATATTGTCTTGAGATCGTCTGTCTCCATTTTGCCTTGTTACCTTACACGTGAAGCAGTAGGAGACAAATTGCATTTGATCTAGACTTAGAGTTAGCAGAATACAATAAGTAGTGCCTTAATATGTACTTTAAGTTAAATGTACGACGCAACTGCATTTTCAGTATACATATGAACTATTGGTAAGAATTGGTTAAAAGTATAGAACATTTGTGTTGCTATTTTTTTTATGCATCATGACATCAGTTGGTTTCGAAAATAATATCATACAGTTATACAGTGTGTCTCAAAAGTAACAGCGCAAATTGACACAGTTGAAAGTACACGATCATAGAAGCAAAAAAGTCTCAGTAAGGATGGGTCTGCAAACGATCCGTTTTGTGATAATCGCGAATGTGTGATTACAGGCCGTACCACCTCTCGGAAATGTTCTGTTTTGTAAACAAAGAGTAAACCTCGGAATGCGCAAGGAGTAAAGCACTCTGTGTTTACAAAATTCAATCAGTGACGGCTTCTAACCACACATTCACACACATTATTAGCGTTTTACCAACTAGGACGACGCTTACAAATAATGAAGTCAGTGGCGGCTTGTAATCACACATTCGCGATTATCTCGAAAACGGCTGAGACTTTTTGGCTTCTATTATCGCGTACTTTCACCTGTGTCAGTTTGCTCTATTACTCGTACTTATGAGACACCCTGTATGTGTATCGTGATATGTAATGCGATAGAAGTGTTAAGACTGTCTTGAAGTGACAGAATAGAGTCGTCTGAACCAAGTGAATTGAATTGTCTGAATGTTGTTTTAAGATAATAATGCTTTGTCGTGCTAGCATGATCATGCCACACTACTTGTGGACTGGAAGTTTGACGTCTTGCATGAACGAATGAGGTTTGACGAACGATCGAAGGAAGGGATTGGCTGGAGCTTTGTTTCCAAGCAAAACGTTTCAACTTTGCATATTTCTGCGAAGGGTCTCGTTGATGTTGGATGAATAATGTCCATTTTTTCAATTTCTGAGGTATCTAGGGTTAATAAATTTCAGTGGGTGTCCACATCTATACGTAATTAATTATGCCTATCCTCATGTTGCTGCCGTAAACACGGACCAAATTGATATGTGAGAGCATATCTCTTTTATGTAACCAATTTCGAGACCACAGTGAATGATGCGTATTCTTTTCATTCTCGCCTTACACACTGAAATTAAGAAGTGTCAATGGTGCTTCATCCATGTTCTTTTTTCTTCTTTATTGAATGACTGAGGAAAAGACAGGTATAGCATGAACAGTGTATCCGCGTATTATGCGCCAGTCTTATCTGCCAAACGTCCCTTGTCATGCAAGACTTGACGACGAAACATTACGTGTGGACCAGGCTTAAGGTAACCCACTCAGAGACCACCGTAAGGGATATGCAAATTTCAATCTGACTCTTAGTTTCATCTTTGTATGTCTTGTGTTGAGGAACTTCCCTTCCCAAAGAATTCATTAAACTTACGTATGGCTACTTACTGCACATAGGCGACTCAATCTGTAACGTAGCGTAGCCTACCTCCGTGACGTAGTGGTTAGCACTACGAAGAGTGGAGTCCCGGGTTCGAATCCCGTCCTTATCGTGGGTATGCTTTCTGAGTGGTCCTTCATCAATTTCATCACATCATCACTGATTCTCATCGTCGCAATAAGCCAAGCATGGCAAAAGAGCAACGCCAAATAGCAACAATCAAATCAAATCATGTCACGCGAGGTGGTTTCTGTTTGGGAAGGACAACATGTTAGACCAGGCACAGTCTAGTGGCAGTGTTATGCATATTTTCCCTTCTCAGTCATAATTCTCGATTGTATTTCAGTATTGTAACAGCAGTGACATAAAGGTTAATGATTATAAGATGATTGAAATAACCTTGAACTTCGTTTAAAGATCCAATGTGTTGCTCACCACATGAGACTTTTGCGTTTTGTCTCGTCTAGTTTTCGAGATGAGACTCGAGACAGACAAACTATTATTTTTGATACGGGATACAGACAGACCAAAGTCTCATCTCGTGAGTAAAGACCTAACTTCTGTTAGACTGGTTCAACAAAGAATGATAACACTTCCTGAGAGAATTTAAGACACGAGACTATGTAAGACTATGTACTATGTAAGAAAGGTAAGGTAAGGTAAAGTTCCCCGTGCATATTGCACCGTACCACGTAGGCATATTTAGGGGATGTAGGGTTAGCACCACGCTCCGGCTGCCTTTACCCTCCAGGGTTGCTCCTGGTACCCATTGGCTTTAAGCCACAGAACCGCTTTTCAATTACTGTTATGCACAGATGTGTTATTGGGACTGGGCCTACAGTCTAACGTGAGATCCGAACCACTATGTGCCTCCACCGAGTATCGAACCCTGTGCCCCTTGATTATAAGGCGACGACGTAAACACTACGCCATCGGGGAGGCTTAAAAAGTTCTTGTGTATTATAATTGTGTGGGAAGAATGGTGAGGTATGACTTTCTCGCAGTGAGGTAGAGTCCCCTCCCCACACCACCCCCACCCTCCGCGGTCTATGCTGCTTCATTGACAGTCATTTTTCTGGGAGGAATCGTTTGACGCTGCAACTGAGTTTACAGAAACACGTTTCCACGAAAAAGTGCCTGGCCTTTAGTCTTCACAGTGCAGAGAAGGAAGATCGTGCATTGCACTGCTCTGAGCATATGACTAGGCTACCAGTACAAACCTCTGTAGAAGTGAAGAATTCAATTCTGCCAACATTCGCCGATGTTCCTCTTCGCACATCTTCCAGTTTCTCACTTACCTTCGTTCTTCCCATGTCCGTATGTCACAATCGGAGCTCCAACACTAGCTTAATTGGTGCTCCTACTCTTACATCTAACATATCTACAAAGTCATTTCAATCTCTCAGAAGACTCAATTAACCCTTAGAAGACCAGACTTTTTCCGCGGGATTAGCCTCGAACGCCGGCGTGCTTTTGGCGCGAAATTTGAAATTATTCACTGCTTTAGTAATTTAATATCTTGTAAGCTACAAAAGTTACAGGTACGATTCATAACGTATCTTGATCTGGCTAAAATAACAGTCCCTTAGAATGCAATTCTGCACTCTCAATTAGAAGAAGAAGATTTAAGTTAAAAAAGTATTTTCACAAAAATTGAATTTTAACCACCCCTCACCCAAAACACCAATCTCCCACTACCTCCCCCCCTTTGAATGATTTATCACTCAGTTGTCGAAAGGAAACTCCGTGTATGTCTGCACGTTTCATTGATTGATTGACTAATTTGGTGTTTTCAGTCCACTTTATGCACAGTAAGGCTAATCGGGACTGGACCTACAGTTTAGAGTGGGATATCAACCACTATGTGCTTCCACCGGAGCCTCTTGATTACAAGGCGACGACGCTACCACTGCGTCATCGGGGAGGCCACGTATGTCTGCAGGCATGAACACATAGTCGGCGACCGGTGGTTAGAACAGCGCCCTACGGCGCTAGGGGTTCTGCTTTCGAATCCAGGCCTGACCATTGCATTCTTTGCGAGTGTCCCTTCATTAATTTCATTACATAAGAAAGTCATCCTCATTGTCGCGATTAGCCAAAACTGGAAGAAAAGCAACGACAAATAACAAAAAAAATCAAGCTATGAACAGTTAGTCTGATACTTGCTAGTCTACAAGATCATTAAAGAAGTGGATACATAGTTTTTAACCCGTTACAGAAGAAATGTAATCTGGAGCTACCAGCCCCTTACCCCCTCGCATAGAAACTATCAAATTAGTGGTGGCACATTTCAAGCAACATCAGCAATAGCAACATGACCACCAAAATACTATCGGAACTAACGAAAGTTCTGCAGGTAACAGAATTCATGACGTCACTGGATCCTACGTGGTATTCTAAGGGTTAATGCTACATTTTTCGTCTGTTTGAAAGAATCGTCTGCGACTCGAGATTGAGGACTAAAAGTGGTAAACGTTGTAAGTGCCAAAAGCAAAAGTGTTGCGAAATCGCATCGTTCAGCACATCAGCCCGTAAGAACGTGTACACTAGTGACCTCTTTACACGCCCTTTGAACTACTTAGAGGGCTACCAGCCACTTTTCACGTTTACCACATTATAAAGCATGGCACATTTCACAGTTTAACGTGGAAAACGGTGTTTGAATTATTGTGGCACTTTCAGCGTTTACCAATTTTAGTCTTCAATTAAAGATTCCTATGATTCTCGAAAATAAAAAAAAATAAAAAAAATAAATAAAAAAAAGGTAGCCCTTTGTCGTGTCGCTTCTGTTCGAAAGTTGTATTCATAACTGAGTGATTCATTTCCAAACGACGTATGTTGTTTGTAGCTTGTCGCCTTCCGTGAGCTGCTTGTCGCTTCGGTCTAGCGACAAGGAATGGAGATAGAGGAAAATATTTTGTTTTGTAGGGTGGAAAATGTGTTGGACCACAATTTTTTACCACTATATATCGACATTCCATGCCGTGTTCCTTGAAAACCTAACTGATTTTCTTACATTTAAACTTTATCTAGCCTACGAAGAATTAATAAATGTCCCGGCATTCTTCAGAATCTAGTCTTTACATTGATAAAAACACTAAGTTGCTGACCAAGGCAATTTATGATTAAGATAAAAACACTTAACAGGTATGTTAAGACCTGTTAAGTGTTTTTATCTTAATAATAAATTGCCTTGGTCAGCAACTTAGTGTTTTTAAATATGGAAACAAGGCTTAATTATATTACAATTTACATTGATGTTCGATACACACAATCTTTTTGTTTCCTAACTACTGTCCCTATAAGAAAAGTCACACCTTCGAGATCATTTTGCGAAGCAGAAGCATAGCGGCTTAGCCGCGGTAAAGTTTGCTTGGAAACATACATCCGGGACACTGTCTCTGGTGACGTCACGCTTAGCCAGTCCATAATATTTCCGGCAAAGAGATTCAATCTTGCGTTGAAAACATGCCGGGTAAGCATTGCACGTTCTTGCCGAAGTGATTCAAGCTTTGATTACAGTGATCATCTGAGGAATGTGTACTATTTAACTTTTCCGAACTCCTACACAAACCGTTAAAAGTGTGTAAAGTGGTTATATCCGTGTGGAAGGGAATATTTTATTATAGAATTGCCAAACATCATTATGTGTTCAAAAAGCATTCTGTAGGTGGCAATGTACCGACCACACCTGAAAATCCAGATCCTATACGTTTGGTATTCAAGTGAACAGGTATATTTCATTTCAGTTTTATAATGAATTATTATTAACATTCGGAGTGTTGTAGGTGTCAGTGCTTATTCGTTTCGCAGATGAAAGAAAATGATAAGCAGCTAATGCTGAAATTATATTAAGCAGTTTCTGCTTACTTTAAAGATTACGCATACCTGTTGCCCCAAATATCTTCCTATCTATTTAGTATAAAGATAAACGGAGCGATTGCTTGAATTGATTTAGTAGTTTAAATACTCTTTCGTATGTAGAATGTTTCCCGTTTGCTTGACGTCATCTTGCGTATTTAACTGTTTCTTACCAATGTGTATTGCGTAATCACAAGTTCAATATCGTCCATTACAAATGTCACCGTATGTTAAAACGGCGATATTTCGGCTATAATAGATTCATGTATGTGCTATTGGTTTCAAATTACATACACCACATACCTTGTTATAGAAGATTCATACCAGGCTGGACTGAAAGCTTTCTTCCTACATTTTGAAAGGATTCACTACAAATTTTAGAAAATCATCCTCACAATCGTTTTTATATATTGTTTCTAAAGCACTTGAAATTTAACATTAATTGAATGCCCCAAGACATAGCAACAAGGGAGTCATTCTTGACACTCAATTGTTGTGGCTATTAATATTTATTCAAAGTTTGAATTTATCAAATGTTTAGCGTTCGTAGTATATTAATTATTTATCATTTACGAATTCATTCCTTCTTCATGTAATATTACTTTCTTCATCTTAATTTCCTTTTTAAAATGCAGATATAGAAGCATAACATACAAAATGCGACAACATTCGCATGCAAATGACGAATCGAAATTTGTTTGTAAAGGTGCATTTTTTAGCTACACTCTGTCCAAGGAATCTCTAGAGCGTGCGAACGAAAGCAAGTCTCTCAGCAAGTACTGACTCGAGAGGGCTCCATCAATACACAAGGACGAGAGAACGGGATTGCATGGAGGGGGAAGTGACTGCCATTACCAGTCTTCCCAGCAGCATGTACTGCTTCTCCTCGCCAAATCGTTTTCTTCCATTTCTACCGCAATCCGCAGCCTTGCTACAGAGACTCCTGAATAGAGTATAGTTTTAGTCTTGTGGTAAGAAATAATGTATCGAACAGAATCTGAGAATTATCTTATTCCTAATAAGATAAATATGATCCAATGCGTAAATTTATAGAATTGAGTAAGTTCAATTAATAATAAAAGGTTGTTATTTGTTTTTCGTTGCTGTGGCGTTGCTTTAACAACACAACATCAATATCCATAAACTTTGACTATATAAAACACATTCGAATCAACTTTTGAACTCATTCTTTCACCGTATCCCATAATAATACATAATAGTTTTTGTAACAGTAACAGCCATAATGAGATATCTTACTTCTTATCAAAGAGATCTGTCATATTTACAATAAAATTGTGAATTTTATTATGTATAACAAATTGCACATACCCAAGACGGCGTAATAGGTGAGTATAGTTCAAGTCCTGATTCGAACGCCAGTTCGGTATCTTTGACAGCTCGAGAGGAAGCCGACTGGACGCTTATCTGGTTCGAGCCAGCACCTGTTTTTCTGAGAAGCGCTGTTGTTACTTTGACCTGCAGTGTTTAGACCAACATGAGAAACGAGAAAGACAAACTATTATTTTCGATATGAGACACAGACAGACCAAATTCTCATTTCGTGAGCAAAGGTCCAACTTGTCTTAGACTGGTTCAACAAAGAATGCTAACACTTCCTGAGAGAATTTAAGACACGAGACTAATGTGCTATGTAAGAAACGTAAGGTAAGGTGAAGTTCTACGTGCATATTGCACCGTACCGTGAAGGCATATTTATGGGATGTAGGGGGTAGCACCACGCTCCGCCTGCCTTTACCCTCCAGGGTTGCTCCTGGTACCCATTGGTTTTAGTCTGGGTGAACCACAGAACCGCTTTATAATTACTGTTGTGCACAGATATGTTATTGGGTTTAACAGTTATACAGTTTAACATGAAATTCGAACCACTATGTACCTCCACCGAGTATCGAACCCTGTGTCCCTTGATTATAAGGCGACGACGTAAACACTACACCACCGGGGAGGCTTAAAAAGTTCTTGTGTATGATAATTGTGTGTGAAGAATGGTGGGGTATGACTTTTTCGAGGTGGAGTCCCTCCACTTCTACGTGGTCTATGCTGGGACATTCACAACTATTCTCTACGAGGAATTCTTTAACGCTGCAACTGAGTGCATAGACACGTTGCCACATCAAAGTGTCCTCACAGTGCACTGAGGGAAAAATGTGCATTACACTGCTCGGGACATTTTGAGTGGGCTACCAGTACAAGCCTTTGTAGAAGTGAAGAATTCAATTCTGCTGACATTATCCAATCTTCCTCTTCTCTCATCTTCCAGTCTCTCACTTACCTTTGTTCTTTGCATATCCGTATGTCACAATCGGAGCTCCAACACAAGCTGAATTGATGATGCTCCTATTCTTACATCTAACATATCTACTGAGTCATTTTAATCTCTCATGCTACTGCGTTAACCCTTAGAAGACCAGGCTTTTTTCCGTGGTATTAGCCTCTAATACCAGCGTGCTTTTAGCGCGAAATTTGAAATTCTGCGCTGCTTTAAAAGAAAGGCAATATCTTGGAAGCTACAAAAGGTACAGTTATAGTTCATGACACAGGCTAAGAGAACATACCCTTAGAAAGCAATTCTGCACAATTAAAAGAAGAAGTCCAAAATTTTAAAAAGTATTTTTTTACGAATATTGAATTTTAAAGCCCCTCACCCGAAGCACCACTCTCCCCCTACTTCACCCCTTCCAATGATTTATCATTCAGTTGTGGAAAGGAAACTCCGTGTATATCTGCAGGCATGAATAGATTTTGTTTATAAATTGATTGTATATGAAAAGGAATTCTATTAGGGTTGGTAGCCGACCGCTCTGACGGAGTGGTTAGCACAGTTCGCTACGGGCCGGGGCATTGTGTTCTTTGTGAGTGTCCCGTCATCAATTTCATGATATCATCATTCATCTTCGTCGTCGCGATTAGCCGAAGCTGGAAGAAAAGCGACGCTAAATAACAAAAATCAAATCAAATCATGAAAAGATATAGTCTATACTTGCTAGTCGACAAGATAATTGAAAAGAAGATTTCATAGTATTAAATCCATTCCAGAAATAGATATTCATTCTGTGGCTTTTGGGTAACTTAGTTACTCCAGTAAATATAATTTTACCTCCACTTCCTGTTTGATGGGGGTTTTTGCGAAAGTTTTGGACAAGGGTGGCAACACTTTTCCGTGCCTAAGAAAAAGTTTCCAAAACTGAGTGAGCTTAACTAAAGTAAAGATAGAGTTTTATTATAGGACCTCAAATAAGCAGTCTCCAATGCGAAGGAATTTGAAACAGTAATTAACTCAGCATGGAATTAATTTGCTGCAGCGTGTACCGCCTTTCTTGGAAATAAATAGTAACATTCCTTGTGTTAGAGTATCGCATGTCACCTACTGCATTCACACGTGGATTACCTTTCGGACAATCTTGGCTTACAATGTAAGTAATGAGCGCGGGGCGGGGGGGTCATCAGGACATAAGTGAAACGGAAATAAGATATCAGAGTATTTGGGACACCCTGATGTTAGCAGACTAATATTAGTTTTTTCTACAGGGAGATACAGAGCTCATTATACAAAAAGCTGTCGAGTGGAGCCTACTTCCAGATTAACATGTACGATTTTTTAAATTCTCAAACGTAATACTGTTTATAATTTTTCTTCTTGATTCCAAATATACTTCTTCATCTTCAATTTAATGTCCCGGGATTTTCTCAGAATATTATACAGTACATTATTATACCTAAAGCACGAAAGTTTGAGATATGTGATATCATGCTGTATATGGCAGTGATTTTTGGATATGTCACATATCTATTTCTGAAATTAGAACATGTGAGTTTGTAAAGAACACCTCGTTTCATTTCTGATGCAGAACAAAGTTACAATTAGTTACACAGTGTAATATTTTAAATGTTTAGTATTCTTAACAAGTTAATGCAAGAAATTTACAAATCTACACCACTGCAAAGCTTTCCTCAGTAAATTCATTTGCAATTATACATGATCGTGAAAGTTCGGGTAGAATATTTATGTGACGAAATCATGTATTCATTGTGATTTAATTGTAAGTTAATAATTCTCTCGATACCAGAAGCAGGTGAAAATAAGTATTACTATTATTATTATATTGTTTGAACGTCCCTAACCTATTCACCAAAAAAAATTACCATTGTTTTTAGAGAAGAAGCGGGTTTAACCGACTAGTGTAAACAGTGGCGGGAAAGTAATATATATCTCTCTCATTAGACACGTTGGTTTTAAAAATATAGCACACTGACATATCATGGCGACGCTACACTTGACTTCTTTTCGAATAAAACCAGGAAAATATATATGTCGGCACATTAATATGGCTCAAAGTATTTTTATCCCTTTCCTGGATACCAGAAAGAGAGAAACAATATTATTTTCAGTCCAAATTTCGACTAAACATAGCTAGATTTCGTATAACCATGCTATTCTCTAAAATCCATGTTGTGAAGGACAATATTGTATACTGACATATTTAAAGTGCACCAAAATGTCAAACTCACTTCCCTGGACTGCATTTTGCAGACTAACGAGGTCCTGGTGTCTGGACTAATGTCCAGTATAATCTTCTATGGTACTTGTGTTTAGTGTTTATCCCTTCACCTACATCATCCATCATCCTCATGCTCGCAATTAGCCAATACTAGCAGAAACGCAAGGTAAAATAAATCAATTCAATCAATCAATAAAGGAAAACTTGATGTTAGATACACAATATCGGTCAAAACGGGGCGCACGGTCACCTTAACTATCCACCTTTACAATTCCAGCCCCCCCCCCAAATAGAAAAATCCTGCGTACGCCAGTGTCTCATGTAGAATTGTGATTGAAAAGAAAATTCATGTAAGCGCAAGTACTGAGATATACAATTTATAACAAAGCGAATTCTAAGGAGGAAATTGGTTGAGAAATTTGAACTTGAGCCAGGAACATTACCGTACCGAATTTGTTAAGCAGGCCATATTTGCTGATCCTTTCAGTCAACATTGATCAAAGTGAAATTATTTTGTACGTTCTGTGGTTCTCTCATATAATAATTTGTGGGAAATTATTACAGCAAGTTGATTAGGCATTTAGGCTTATGGTTTCTCTCTAAAAACAAGAATATTCTTTATTGTATAATTGGCAAATGTTTTATGGTCCTGTTGTAATTATTTACTGTACGAATCGGTGACAATATGTAAAGGTCCTGTGAAAACACTGTAACGCACGTGGTGTGCAAATACAGAAATATTTGTTTCCTTACCCTGATTTCGTCATAGGAGAGATCTTCATTCAAACCGTGTCCTCCCGTTTCGCCTTATCCCGTTTCGTCTTATTGCGTTTTCACCTCCCCAAATACAATTTCAAATGATTTATGTGACACGAACTTTCTAAGGCGAAACGGGACATCCCATTTCGCCTTATCCTGTTTCGCATTACACACAAAAGATTCCCCACCCGGGGATATTATCGAGTTGAAGGGTAATTCATAATGGAAGCGCAGAGCTTGTAATGTTGCCTACCTTGGCTCCCATTGTGCTGTCGGTTAGGTTAGGTTAGGTTAGGTTAGGTTAATAATACATTAATAATAATGACCCTTCATGTCGATAATATTCCCTGGTGGGAACGATAAGCGACTCTCCGGATGGTGTAGTGGTGACGTCGTCGCTTTGTAATCAAGGTTCGATACCCGGTGGAAGTCCAAGAGGTTCGGATTCCACTTTAAACTGTAAACCCAGTCCCGATTAGCCTATCTGTATGTAAAGTGCACTTAAAACGAAAACTCAAAAACTCAAAATGATAAGCAGCTAATGTTGAAATTATGCTAAGCGATTTCTGCTTATTCTAATGATTACGAACTCCTGTTACCCAAACTTTAGGGTACATATCGATTTAGCATAAAGGTAAATGATGACCGCTTGTATGGTTTTACTAGTTAGAATGCACTTTTGACATCACGTATATTAATCAGTTTCTTCTCAAAGTGCAAAATGGTGTCTAGTTGAATATTGTCCATTACAAATAACAACAGCTGTGGTCACAAGTGTTTGGCCTAATAGCCTATATCCACAAATGTGCTGGACTTGCGTTGTTTCATTAGTGGGTAACATTGATTTCAGGGGATACAGTTATAGCTGCACAATCTTAGTTTTTATTCCACATACCTTGTTATAAAGCAGAATCCTACACTGTCGAAACTTTTCTTCACGCCATTTTGGAAAGATTTACTTCAGGTTTGGATAAGTGACCTAAATCATATTTTATATGGTGATTACTTTATCACTAGAAAATTATCATTAATACTGCACCGAAAAAATAGTAACAAGAAAGTCATTTTTGCACTCAATAACTCAACAGTTTTGACCACCATTATTCATTCAAATTTGAACTTTAAAAT
This sequence comes from Lepisma saccharinum, assembly GCF_977018435.1. NCBI lineage: Eukaryota > Metazoa > Arthropoda > Insecta > Zygentoma > Lepismatidae > Lepisma > Lepisma saccharinum. The sequence goes on along the minus strand of NC_139251.1, from coordinate 55,934,058 downwards.
ATATTTAGAGTACATAATTGTAGATTAATTATAAGTATCTGCATATCTAATTCATTTTAATCTAATATTAATTCCATTGTCATCTCCATTTCCATTATACAAATAAAAAAATTGAAGCATAGCATACCCAATGCAAATGATGTGTGTTTCGAATCCCGGCCTGGGAATGGATGTTCTTTTTATGTGTCCCTTCATCAATTGCATCATAGCATCACTATTCAGATTCGCAATTAGTAAAAAAAGTGGCAGCTAAGCGAAATAAGTAAACCAAATAAATCAATCATTTCCAACCGACAAACACATAAGCACCAGAGGAAGTTCAACTATTCTACAAGAATGCACGTTGTTATTTAATTTACATATTTTTATTTATTTATTTTTAGTTTTTCCATATGTACCATGTGCTTTCATTTCATTTCACTTTGCCAGCTTTATCTCACTTACTGATAAAAGTAACATTTATTAAGTGCCAAGCTTCTTTTGGCGGGAAGATATATTTACACTTGCAGTCAGTTTATCCAAAAGCTTCTTTGTGATAAATTCTGTCATATTTAGAACGTCACGCGATAGTTTTTTTTTATATATATATTTGCATGATTCGGCATTCGAAATGCATAACAGACGTCACAACGTTCCCAGACTGATCGCCCTTGCATAGAAATTGCGAGGTCCTAGGTTGAATGCCCGACGCCCAACTTCACTGACTTATTCTCAAGTTTACCTATCCCACCTGGCTAATCTTACCTCACAAAATCCAGGACAATTTACTAGTCTAACTCGTTCTTAAGCACAAGTTACAAAACCTCTGGGAAACACAACACTGCTTCCACTTATGCCTAACCAATTAACCTTCACTTTTCAATGATTAGCCCTGAAATCCTGACCTAATGCATGAAAATGGAGCATATTTTCTCTTCGGCGCATCAAGAAATATAAGAATTTATAATTTGGCCTTATGCAGGTTAATGCCCGCTTCAGGCGAAACAATTTCCGTTAGCATCTTTCTTAACATTTATGGCATGACCAAAATGCTACCTTATAAAGCTAAAAATCTTATGGCATTTCAGATACCATACTGATAGGCTCGGCCAGTAGCATTTTTCGTAGCGTAACCAATCAGAAGCGAGCTCTAGGACACGACCGCAGATATAATGGCAGCCTCCTGAGATGCAAACAATGTATCACTTCACATTTTTAAAACATGATAACTGAGAGGAATAACGTTTACTATTAAATGTTTTTTAGGTACAAAGCAATATAAAACATACAGTACACGTAGGGAAGAATATTTTTATTTCAATTATAAAACCGTGTACTCACCATACATGGTGTAACTCAACGTGCCTTTTCACACTTTTCTTACGTCACAGCCACAATTCCCTTAGACATATTAGTACTCGTACAGTGGGATCCATAAGTATTACCTTGCAAATTGTCCATCACCATGTTCGTGCACTTTTATTTGACCCAATAATAACTTCAAGGATTAAAATAAAACTCAAAACAAGATGTTGACAATTTCTGCACCAGCATACATTAAAATCCATCGCTTGAAAATCCATAGTATGCAAAAGAAAAATTAATGAAAATAGTCATGGATAATTTTCATGGTTGGTTCATTTGATGTTTTAAGTCCACTTTATGCACAGTAAGGTTAATCGGGACTGGACCTACAGTTTGAAGTGGGATCCGAATCACTTGTGCCTCTGCCGGGTATCGAACCCAGGACCCCTTGATTACAAGGCGAAGACGCTACCACTGCGCCATCGAGGAGGCCCAATTTGCATGGTAATCCTCATGGGTCCCACTGTACAATGCTGAAGAAAAGACAATATTGTCCCAGTTACCTTATACAATTGACATAAATCTGGAAATTATTGTACACTTTAATTGAAAAAAGACAAGACAACTTCCCTCAATGTTTACATAATTACTTCTGATGTACAAAAGGAAGAAAGAACGTGTTAAAGCATAGATAAATATCGACCTCAATTAGAACCAAGCATTCCTAACACTACGGGATATTATTTCAAGTAAACGTGCAGCTAACTCACATTTAAAGGTACAAGAGAATAACGTAAAAATAATAACCTAGTACAGTATAACCTTGGTAACTCGAACCTCAACATCTCGAATTCCTTGATAAGTGGAATTGTTTGTAATCCCCTTGAATTGTCAATAACACTCAATACTAATTTTACCTCAACAACTCGAATAAAATCTCGATAAGACGAATTTTTGTACAGTTTATGGGATGCCGTTCGAACTCAATTACTCGAAGGTAGACTATGAAAAACCTCTTGAGTCGAAGCTAAATTCCAGTCACCTCTATAACACGAAGTTTTAGTCTCACGGACCTCAATAAGTCGAAGTGTAGGATGCGTACGTACAATGAATGTCAGGTGGTCAACAATCGTGTCGGGACTTGAACTCCCCCACCCTGCCGTGTGGTGCCAACAGTCAGATGGGTCAATAAACTTTAGACCTCAATAACTCGAATCTTGGTTATTCGAAATCCTTGATACCTCGAATTTCTTTCTCTTTCCCCTCAAGTTCGAGTTATCAACGTTCCACTGTATACGAATTCAGCCTCAAAGCGATAGTAAATACTCTTTCTTGCAAAGCTAAACGACTTAAAATATTTAATTATTACGACAATGACTTGTGGCGTATAATGAATTACTGAATGATTTAGGCAGAAACGTCTAAATAAAGAAGAAATGTTTCAAAGTTGTTTCTCATATCTAAGTACGTAAGAAATTATCAGAAATATAATTCCCAATTAGCTTTCAAATATACTGTTCTCATACATTTTGTCTTATATTGACACTAGTTTCATATCAGAATACTAACACATTCAAAATGTACAGAATAGTTATTCGAGTACAATTTTAAGAGATTTCTCCAATAACAAATAATGGACCACATGAAATAAATAATTTACTTGTTGTTAGAAGAAAATATTAAAAAAATACAAAATGCTAGAAATAGTATATAACCAGAAAACTAAATAGACAATAAATATATCGTTAATAAAAATATTATATCTAATGTAAATAAATAGCCATTCATTAAATAACACAACAATTTAATATCATTAGAACAAATGTTCATAAAATTAACAATACACAAGCAAATTAATGAATAATAATATTTACCAAGAAATTACAAAATGTTGGTGTACCATCACAGATTTTATCTCTTATCTGAAGTTCATTTCCACGGAACAGAGTTATTCTGAAGAAAGTACATAATGATATGCCGGGTGAAAGATGCATTTACGTCATTAGCTTCTCCATCACTTCCATCAGGCTATAGGGTCCAGATCCAGCTTTCCATTTCATTATAGTTGCAATTGAAGCCATGTGACAAAAAAAAAAATTGTAAGGTCAGAAGAAAATTTTAAACACATTTCAGGTGCCAACAGCAGCCTAATGACCTTCTTCTTCCTCCGTTGCTCCATCTTCCTTGCTTTAATAACATCCTGCCACCGCAAAACCTTTCCAATAACTTGAGACATAATTGTAAGCAATCTCTTGTCAGTTCATATACAAACTCTTATGTGTATATTGGGAATCAAACAGCAGGATTACAATCTCTTCCTCTTCAGAAATGACAAGTCTTCGAGAAGGTAACATAGATAGGAGTGCGTTTCATCTAATTCCTCTTCTTCCTCCGTTTTTCCAGGCTCTCTGATTTACTACTATCCTCACATTGCAAAATCTTTTCAATAATTTGAGACTGAATTGTATACAATCTCTTCCTCAGTTCGTATAAATATCTTATGTTTATGTTGGGATTAATACAGCACAATTAGCATTTCTTCCTCTTCACTAACGATAGGCCTTCGAGAAAGAAACAAAGTGGGGCAAAACATCCAATTCCTTTCAATCCTCAGTTGCTCCAGGATCCTTGGTGTAGAAATATTCTGCCAATGCAATTTGAGACGTATATCTCTTAGTCAGTTCATTTACAAAATCTTATGTTCATTTTGGGATTCATAAAGCACGATTAGAATCTCTCTCTCTTCACTAACAATAGGCATTCGAGAAGGAAACTAAGATGTGGGCAATACTTCCATTTCCTCTCTATCCTCTGTTGCTCCAGACTCTCTGATTTGCTAACATCCTGCCAATGCAATGTCTATCCAATAATTTCAGACGTATATCTCTTGTCAGTTAATAGAAAAAAATCTTATGTTCATCTTGGGATTCATAAAGCACAATTAGAATCTCTCTCTCTTCACTAACAATAGGCATTCGAGAAGGAAACTAAGATATGGGCAATACTTCCATTTCCTCTCTATCCTCTGTTGCTCCAGACTCTCTGATTTGCTAACATCCTGCCAATGCAATGTATATCCAATAATTTCAGACGTATATCTCTTCGTCAGTTCATTTACAAAATCTTATGTTCATTTTGGGATTCATAAAGCACGATTAGAATCTCTCTCTCTTCACTAACAATAGGCATTCGAGACGGAAACTAAGATATGGGCAATACTTCCATTTCCTCTCTATCCTCTGTTGCTCCAGACTCTCTGATTTGCTAACATCCTGCCAATGCAATGTATATCCAATAATTTGAGACTTATGTCTCTTGTCAGTTCATAGAAAAAAATCTTATGTTCATCTTGGGATTCATAAAGCACAATCAGAATCTCTCTCTCTTCACTAACAATAGGCATTCGAGAAGGAAACTAAGATATGGGCAATACTTCCATTTCCTCTCTATCCTCTGTTGCTCCAGACTCTCTGATTTGCTAACATCCTGCCAATGCAATGTATATCCAATAATTTGTGACTTATGTCTCTTGTCAGTTCATAGAAAAAAATCTTATGTTCATCTTGGGATTCATAAAGCACAATTAGAATCTCTCTCTCTTCACTAACAATAGGCATTCGAGAAGGAAAATAAGATATGGGCAATACTTCCATTTCCTCTCTATCCTCTGTTGCTCCAGACTCTCTGATTTGCTAACATCCTGCCAATGCAATGTATATCCAATAATTTCAGACGTATATCTCTTCGTCAGTTCATTTACAAAATCTTATGTTCATTTTGGGATTCATAAAGCACGATTAGAATCTCTCTCTCTTCACTAACAATAGGCATTCGAGAAGGAAACTAAGATATGGGCAATACTTCCATTTCCTCTCTATCCTCTGTTGCTCAAGACTCTCTGATTTGCTAGCATCCTGCCAATGCAATGTATATCCAATAATTTGAGACTTATGTCTCTTGTCAGTTCATAGAAAAAAATCTTATGTTCATCTTGGGATTCATAAAGCACAATTATAATCTCTCTCTCTTCACTAACAATAGGCATTCGAGAAGGAAACTAAGATATGGGCAATACTTCCATTTCCTCTCTATCCTCTGTTGCTCCAGACTCTCTGATTTGCTAACATAATGCCAATGCAATGTATATCCAATAATTTCAGACGTATATCTCTTCGTCAGTTCATTTACAAAACCTTATGTTCATTTTGGGATTCATAAAGCACGATTAGAATCTCTCTCTCTTCACTAACAATAGGCATTCGAGAAGGAAACTAAGATATGGGCAATACTTCCATTTCCTCTCTATCCTCTGTTGCTCCAGACTCTCTGATTTGCTAACATCCTGCCAATGCAATGTATATCCAATAATTTGAGACGTATATCTCTTGTCAGTTCATAGAAAAAAATCTTATGTTCATCTTGGGATTCATAAAGCACAATTAGAATCTCTCTCTCTTCACTAACAATAGGCATTCGAGAAGGAAACTAAGATATGGGCAATACTTCCATTTCCTCTCTATCCTCTGTTGCTCCAAACTCTCTGATTTGCTAACATCCTGCCAATGCAATGTCTATCCAATAATTTCAGACGTATATCTCTTGTCAGTTCATAGAAAAAAAATCTTATTGGGATTCATAAAGCACAATTAGAATCTCTTCTTTTTCATTAACGATAGGTCTTCGAGAAGGAAACAAAAATGTGGGCAATACTTCCATTTCCTCTCTATTCTCTGTTGCTCCAGACTCTCTGATTTGCTAACATCCTGCCAATGCAATGTATATCCAATAATTTCAGACGTATATCTCTCTTCGTCAGTTCATTTACAAAATCTTATGTTCATTTTGGGATTCATAAAGCACGATTAGAATCTCTCTCTCTTCACTAACAATAGGCATTCCAGAAGGAAACTAAGATATGGGCAATACTTCCATTTCCTTTCTATCCTCTGTTGCTCCAGACTCTCTGATTTTCTAATATCCTGCCAATGCAATGTCTATCCAATAATTTCAGACGTATATCTCTTGTCAGTTTATAGAAAAAAATCTTATTGGGATTCATAAAGAACAATTAGAATCTCTTCTTTTTCACTAAGGATAGATCTTCGAGAAGGAAACAAAAATGTGGGCAATACTTCCATTTCCTCTCTATCCTCTGTTGCTCCAGACTCTCTGATTTGCTAACATCCTGCCAATGCAATGTATATCCAATAATTTCAGACGTATATCTCTTCGTCAGTTCATTTACAAAATCGTATGTTCATTTTGGGATTCATAAAGCACGATTAGAATCTCTCTCTCTTCACTAACAATAGGCATTCGAGAAGGAAACTAAGATATGGGCAATACTTCCATTTCCTCTCTAGTCTCTGTTGCTCCAGACTCTCTGATTTGCTAACATCCTGCCAATGCAATGTATATCCAATAATTTCAGACGTATATCTCTTCGTCAGTTCATTTACAAAATCTTATGTTCATTTTGGGATTCATAAAGCACGATTAGAATCTCTCTCTCTTCACTAACAATAGGCATTCGAGAAGGAAACTAAGATATGGGCAATACTTCCATTTCCTCTCTATCCTCTGTTGCTCAAGACTCTCTGATTTGCTAACATCCTGCCAATGCAATGTATATCCAATAATTTGAGACTTATGTCTCTTGTCAGTTCATAGAAAAAAATCTTATGTTCATCTTGGGATTCATAAAGCACAATTATAATCTCTCTCTCTTCACTAACAATAGGCATTCGAGAAGGAAACTAAGATATGGGCAATACTTCCATTTCCTCTCTATCCTCTGTTGCTCCAGACTCTCTGATTTGCTAACATAATGCCAATGCAATGTATATCCAATAATTTCAGACGTATATCTCTTCGTCAGTTCATTTACAAAACCTTATGTTCATTTTGGGATTCATAAAGCACGATTAGAATCTCTCTCTCTTCACTAACAATAGGCATTCGAGAAGGAAACTAAGATATGGGCAATACTTCCATTTCCTCTCTATCCTCTGTTGCTCCAGACTCTCTGATTTGCTAACATCCTGCCAATGCAATGTATATCCAATAATTTGAGACGTATATCTCTTGTCAGTTCATAGAAAAAAATCTTATGTTCATCTTGGGATTCATAAAGCACAATTAGAATCTCTCTCTCTTCACTAACAATAGGCATTCGAGAAGGAAACTAAGATATGGGCAATACTTCCATTTCCTCTCTATCCTCTGTTGCTCCAAACTCTCTGATTTGCAAACATCCTGCCAATGCAATGTCTATCCAATAATTTCAGACGTATATCTCTTGTCAGTTCATAGAAAAAAAATCTTATTGGGATTCATAAAGCACAATTAGAATCTCTTCTTTTTCACTAACGATAGGTCTTCGAGAAGGAAACAAAAATGTGGGCAATACTTCCATTTCCTCTCTATCCTCTGTTGCTCCAGACTCTCTGATTTGCTAACATCCTGCCAATGCAATGTATATCCAATAATTTCAGACGTATATCTCTCTTCGTCAGTTCATTTACAAAATCTTATGTTCATTTTGGGATTCATAAAGCACGATTAGAATCTCTCTCTCTTCACTAACAATAGGCATTCCAGAAGGAAACTAAGATATGGGCAATACTTCCATTTCCTTTCTATCCTCTGTTGCTCCAGACTCTCTGATTTCCTAATATCCTGCCAATGCAATGTCTATCCAATAATTTCAGACGTATATCTCTTGTCAGTTTATAGAAAAAATCTTATTGGGATTCATAAAGAACAATTAGAATCTCTTCTTTTTCACTAAGGATAGATCTTCGAGAAGGAAACAAAAATGTGGGCAATACTTCCATTTCCTCTCTATCCTCTGTTGCTCCAGACTCTCTGATTTGCTAACATCCTGCCAATGCAATGTATATCCAATAATTTCAGACGTATATCTCTTCGTCAGTTCATTTACAAAATCGTATGTTCATCTTGGGATTCATAAAGCACGATTAGAATCTCTCTCTCTTCACTAACAATAGGCACTCGAGAAGGAAACTAAGATATGGGCAATACTTCCATTTCCTCTCTATCCTCTGTTGCTCCAGACTCTCTGATTTGCTAACATCCTGCCAATGCAATGTCTATCCAATAATTTGAGACTTATGTCTCTTGTCAGTTCATAGAAAAAAATCTTATGTTCATCTTGGGATTCATAAATCACAATTAGAATCTCTCTCTCTTCACTAACAATAGGCATTCGAGAAGGAAACTAAGATATGGGCAATACTTCCATTTCCTCTCTATCCTCTGTTGCTCCAGACTCTCTGATTTGCTAACATCCTGCCAATGCAATGTATATCCAATAATTTGAGACTTATGTCTCTTGTCAGTTCATAGAAAAAAATCTTATGTTCATCTTGGGATTCATAAAGCACAATTAGAATCTCTCTCTCTTCACTAACGATAGGCATTCGAGAAGGAAACTAAGATATGGGCAATAATTCCATTTCCTCTCTATCCTCTGTTGCTCCAGACTCTCTGATTTGCTAACATCCTGCCAATGCAATGTATATCCAATAATTTCAGACGTATATCTCTTCGTCAGTTCATTTACAAAATCTTATGTTCATTTTGGGATTCATAAAGCACGATTAGAATCTCTCTCTCTTCACTAACAATAGGCATTCGAGAAGGAAACTAAGATATGGGCAATACTTCCATTTCCTCTCTATCCTCTGTTGCTCCAGACTCTCTGATTTGCTAACATCCTGCCAATGCAATGTCTATCCAATAATTTGAGACTTATGTCTCTTGTCAGTTCATAGAAAAAATCTTATGTTCATCTTGGGATTCATAAAGCACAATTAGAATCTCTCTCTCTTCACTAACAATAGGCATTCGAGAAGGAAACAAAATATGGGCATTACTTCCATTTCCTCTCTATCCTCTGTTGCTCCAGACTCTCTGATTTGCTAACATCCTGCCAATGCAATGTATATCCAATAATGTGAGACTTATGTCTCTTGTCAGTTCATAGAAAAAATTTTATGTTCATCTTGGGATTCATAAAGCACAATTAGAATCTCTCTCTCTTCACTAACAATAGGCATTCGAGAAGGAAACTAAGATATGGGCAATACTTCCATTTCCTCTCTATCCTCTGTTGCTCCAGACTCTCTGATTTGCTAACATCCTGCCAATGCAATGTATATCCAATAATTTCAGACGTATATCTCTTCGTCAGTTCATTTACAAAATCTTATGTTCATTTTGGGATTCATAAAGCACGATTAGAATCTCTCTCTCTTCACTAACAATAGGCATTCGAGAAGGAAACTAAGATATGGGCAATACTTCCATTTCCTCTCTATCCTTTTTTGCTCCAGACTCTCTGATTTGCTAACATCCTGCCAATGCAATGTCTATCCAATAATTTGAGACTTATGTCTCTTGTCAGTTCATAGAAAAAAATCTTATGTTCATCTTGGGATTCATAAAGCACAATTAGAATCTCTCTCTCTTCACTAACAATAGGCATTCGAGAAGGAAACTAAGATATGGGCAATACTTCCATTTCCTCTCTATCCTCTGTTGCTCCAGACTCTCTGATTTGCTAACATCCTGCCAATGCAATGTCTATCCAATAATTTGAGACGTATATCTCTTCGTCAGTTCATATAAAAAATCTTTTGTTCATCTTAGGATTCATACAGCACGATTAGAATCTTTTCCGTTTCACTATCGATAGGTCTTCGAGATGGATACAAAGGTGTTGACAATAGATCCTATTCCATTCCATCCCCCGTTGCTGCAAGCTCATTGGTTTAGTAACATCCTGCCAATGCAATATCTTTTCAAAAATCTGAGACTTAATTCTAAGCAATGCCATGTCAGTTCTTTTCGAAAATCTAAAAATTATATTGATATTCAAGCAGCAAGATTACAATCTTTTCCACTTTTCTAAAGATACGTCTTAGAGAAGGAAACATAGATGGGAGTGCGTGTCATCCATTCCTCTTCTTCCTCCGTTGTGCCAAGCTCTCTGATTTACTAACATCCTGCCAATACAATCAATATCTTCTCAATAATTTGTGAATTAATTCTAACCAATGTCCTTGTCAGTTCTTGTCGGGAATCTTATTTTAATATTGGTATTCAAACAGCAAGATTACAATCTTTTTCACTTCACTAATGATAGGTCTTCAAGATGGAAACATAGATGGGAGTGCGTGTCATCTCATTCCTCTTCTTCCTCAGTTGTACCAGGCTCTCTGAATTACTTACATCCTGCCAATACAATCAATATCTTTTCACTAATTTGAGAAATTATTGTAACCAATGACCTTGTCATTTCATGTCGAAAATCTTATGTTAATGTTGGTATTCAAACAGCAAGATTACAATCTTTTTCACTTCACTAACGATAGGTCTTCGATAAGGAAACACAGATGGGAGTGCGTGTCATCCATTCCTCTTCTTCCTCCGTTGTACCAAGCTCTCTGATTTGCTAACATACTGCCAGTGGAATATCTTTTCAATTGTTTGAGAATTAAATCTAACCAATGTCCTTGTCAGTTCATGTCGGGAATCTTATGTTTATATTGGTATTCCAACAGCAAGATTACAATCTCCTCCACTTCACTAACGATAGGTCTTCGAGAAGGAAACATAGATGGGAGTGCGTGTCATCTCGTTCCTCTTCTTCCTCCGTTGTACCAGGCTCTCTGATTTGCTAACATACTGCCAGTGGAATATCTTTTCAATTGTTTGAGAATTAATTCTAACCAATGTCCTTGTCAGTTCATGTCGGGAATCTTATGTTGATATTGGTATTCCAACAGCAAGATTACAATCTCCTGCACTTCACTAACGATAGGTCTTCGAGAAGGAAACATAGATGGGAGTGCGTGTCATCTCGTTCCTCTTCTTCCTCCGTTGTACCAGGCTCTCTGATTTGCTAACATACTGCCAGTGGAATATCTTTTCAATTGTTTGAGAATTAATTCTAACCAATGTCCTTGTCAGTTCATGTCGGGAATCTTATGTTTATATTGGTATTCCAACAGCAAGATTACAATCTCCTGCACTTCACTAACGATAGGTCTTCGAGAAGGAAACATAGATGGGAGTGCGTGTCATCTCGTTCCTCTTCTTCCTCCGTTGTACCAGGCTCTCTGATTTGCTAACATACTGCCAGTGGAATATCTTTTCAATTGTTTGAGAATTAATTCTAACCAGTATCCTTGTCAGTTCATGTCGGGAATCTTATGTTTATATTGGTATTCCAACAGCAAGATTACAATCTCCTGCACTTCACTAACGATAGGTCTTCGAGAAGGAAACATAGATGGGAGTGCGTGTCATCTCGTTCCTCCTCTTCCTCCGTTGTACCAGGCTCTCTGATTTGCTAACATACTGCCAGTGGAATATCTTTTCAATTGTTTGAGAATTAATTCTAACCAATGTCCTTGTCAGTTCATGTCGGGAATCTTATGTTTATATTGGTATTCCAACAGCAAGATTACAATCTCCTGCAATTCACTAACGATAGGTCTTCGAGAAGGAAACATAGATGGGATTGCCTGTCATCTCGTTCCTCTTCTTCCTCCGTTGTACCAGGCTCTCTGATTTGCTAACATACTGCCAGTGGAATATCTTTTCAATTGTTTGAGAATTAATTCTAACCAGTATCCTTGTCAGTTCATGTCGGGAATCTTATGTTTATATTGGTATTCCAACAGCAAGATTACAATCTCCTGCACTTCACTAACGATAGGTCTTCGATAAGGAAACATAGATGGGAGTGCGTGTCATCTCGTTCCTCTTCTTCCTCCGTTGTACCAGGCTCTCTGATTTGCTAACATACTGCCAGTGGAATATCTTTTCAATTGTTTGAGAATTAATTCTAACCAATGTCCTTGTCAGTTCATGTCGGGAATCTTATGTTTATATTGGTATTCCAACAACAAGATTACAATCTCCTGCACTTCACTAACGATAGGTCTTCGAGAAGGAAACATAGATGGGATTGCGTGTCATCTCGTTCCTCTTCTTCCTCCGTTGTACCAGGCTCTCTGATTTGCTAACATACTGCCAGTGGAATATCTTTTCAATTGTTTGAGAATTAATTCTAACCAGTATCCTTGTCAGTTCATGTCGGGAATCTTATGTTTATATTGGTATTCCAACAGCAAGATTACAATCTCCTGCACTTCACTAACGATAGGTCTTCGATAAGGAAACATAGATGGGAGTGCGTGTCATCTCGTTCCTCTTCTTCCTCCGTTGTACCAGGCTCTCTGATTTGCTAACATTCTGCCAGTGGAATATCTTTTCAATTGTTTGAGAATTAATTCTAACCAATGTCCTTGTCAGTTCATATCGGAAATCTTATGTTTATATTGGTATTCCAACAGCAAGATTACAATCTCCTGCACTTCACTAACGATAGGTCTTCGATAAGGAAACATAGATGGGAGTGCGTGTCATCTCGTTCCCCTTCTTCCTTCGTTGTACCAGGCTCTCTGATTTGCTAACATACTGCCAGTGGAATATCTTTTCAATTGTTTGAGAATTAATTCTAACCAGTATCCTTGTCAGTTCATGTCGGGAATCTTATGTTTATATTGGTATTCCAACAGCAAGATTACAATCTCCTGCACTTCACTAACGATAGGTCTTCGATAAGGAAACATAGATGGGAGTGCGTGTCATCTCGTTCCTCTTCTTCCTCCGTTGTACCAGGCTTTCTGATTTGCTAACATACTGCCAGTGGAATATGTTTTCAATTGTTTGAGAATTAATTCTAACCAATGTCCTTGTCAGTTCATATCGGAAATCTTATGTTTATATTGGTATTCCAACAGCAAGATTACAATCTCCTGCACTTCACTAACGATAGGTCTTCGATAAGGAAACATAGATGGGAGTGCGTGTCATCTCGTTCCTCTTCTTCCTCCGTTGTACCAGGCTCTCTGATTTGCTAACATACTGCCAGTGGAATATCTTTTCAATTGTTTGAGAATTAATTCTAACCAATGTCCTTGTCAGTTCATATCGGAAATCTTATGTTTATATTGGTATTCCAACAGCAAGATTACAATCTCCTGCACTTCACTAACGATAGGTCTTCGATAAGGAAACATAGATGGGAGTGCGTGTCATCTCGTTCCTCTTCTTCCTCCGTTGTACCAGGCTCTCTGATTTGCTAACATACTGCCAGTGGAATATCTTTTCAATAGTTTGAGAATTAATTCTAACCAATGTCCTTGTCAGTTCATATCGGAAATCTTATGTTTATATTGGTATTCCAACAGCAAGATTACAATCTCCTCCACTTCACTAACGATAGGTCTTCGAGAAGGAAACATAGATGGGAGTGCGTGTCGTCTCGTTCCTCTTCTTCCTCCGATGCTGTAATCTCTCTGGTTGGTAAAACTCTGCAATTTCAAATTCATTCCTGTAATTAGAGACTTAAATGTAGTGAAAGTATTTTTTTGGTGACATTGAAATTCTTAATTCCTCTTCTTTATGTTGGTGCTTCTTGTAGGAAAGAAATATGTGTTCTTGCTTGCTTGAGAAGATGCTAGTTATAATTTCCGATTTTGTTACAATGTTCAATTCTTTTGTGATTGAGTGAGACAAATGTTTTATGATAGTTTCATTTCTAATATTGCTATTGTGATTTTTATTTAACATTAGTAATTTTTCGCAAATTTTCTGTATTTGCCATGGGCAACATGTTTATGGAGGATTTATATCTTAAGTGTTATTTTATCATCGATGTTATTGTGCATGTCGGTTTTTGAAATTTTGTATCTCTATTTGAATTAGAGTAATGGAATCACAACACATCGTACCTATGGATTCGTGACAGATTGAATATGATACGTATAGTCCTAGAAATGAAACAACATGTATTAATTAGATTCTATTGTATTTATTTGTCACTACCAATGCCAGTTGAACACATCCACCAGTTTTATTTTAAAGCATTGTGCATTTATGGAAATTGCAGCCAAACTTCTTCGTTTGTGAGTCCATATTGCTTCAATCTTTTATTCCGTAAGATGAAATGTATGATAAATTATTATCCCACAGCGAAGTATGTCGTGAAAGCTCTGTGTTTTCATTCTTCGTCGGAATTGACAGCTCTAGCTGTTTGTGTTCACTAGGGAGCGGAATATTATGTGCTTATATTGTAATATACAAATATACACATCTTTTGTTTTAAAATAATCAGAGTAATGTAGCTAAATGTCAAACCTTGGTAATCAAGGGATCCAGGTGCAACCCCTGGTAGTGGTACATAGTAGTTTGGTTCCCACTTTAAATTTTAGGCCAGTATTGCAGTGTCATTGTACAGTGCGTCCATTTCGATCTTCAGCCGAGAGATCGGGAGAAGCGTGGCGGGCGTCGCTGGCGGAGATGCCGACATTTGCGGCCTGTAATGCCCGCTTATGTTTATGGACATATGCAGATATGTATATAAATATTGCAAAACGAGCACTAACCTGTGTTATAATTTATCATCTGTAATTCATCCAAGTTCTGCCCTTATTAACACAAAAAATACGCTTTAGAAACGATGTTAAGAGCCACAGATAATAAAACATTTTCATCATAGTTTTGACCAGTAACGTCCTGCTTAAGTTCATATCCTTGAAAGAGTTTTGTGCCGATGGGGATCGTTTGGAGGTTTCGAATGTGAAACACTGTATCAAGATTACGCTGTAGACGAAACCGTTAAAAGTCAATGGTGGTCGTAAGCTTCCTTGCAATCCGTGCTCGAGTTTTTTGTTCCTTCGCGACAGAGCTGTGAATATAGTGGCGAGCAGATGTAAACCAAGAGCGTGTTAATTTCGTACTGTGCGCAAGAGTGTTATTATTGGTTACTTGCCGTTACTTGTTTGTGTTATTGCAGTGTGTATGTGTGTTGTGTCAGTGAGAGGATTGGAATGCCACCCGCAAGGTTCACGTTACGAGGGGGGCTGATAAGTTCTCGGCCCGACCCAGAAGGACTTTAGCTACAGGCACGAAAGTTTCAGGCTATTCAACGTATTCTCCCCGAAAGTCTACACACTTGGCACTTGGTGGATATCAGTTTGTACAACTCTTATAACACAGGTTGGTGCTCGTTTTGCAATATTTACATAAATGTCTGCATATGTCCATAAAAATAAGCGGGCATTACAGGCCGCAAATGTCGGCATTACCGTCAGCGTCGCCCGCCACACTTCTCCCGATCTCTCGGCTGAAGATCGAAATGCACGCACGGTAGGTTCTGTAGCAGTAGTAACCGATGTGATGTGGAGTCCGAAAAGGATAGTAATTTACTAATTTACCACGTGGTGCATATATTTTTATACATTATCTCCAAAGAATGCTTTTACACAAAAGGAAAATTTCGGTTGAAATGTTTAAAATATATATTTTTTTACGTTCTCTCCCTAGAAATATGTGTTTTATGTGATAATGCTAGAATTATAAATTTTAGGTGAAATAAGACTTCGCAGATTGCATTGCAACCATATTACTGGCACTCCTAACGGGTAAGGCCTACTTGCAAAGCAACAAAGGAAGATACTGCTGTGTTCTTATCTAAACTCTCTAGTAATTAACTTCGATGATATTTTGGCATTCACGAACATCACATATTGTCTTGAGATCGTCTGTCTCCATTTTGCCTTGTTACCTTACACGTGAAGCAGTAGGAGACAAATTGCATTTGATCTAGACTTAGAGTTAGCAGAATACAATAAGTAGTGCCTTAATATGTACTTTAAGTTAAATGTACGACGCAACTGCATTTTCAGTATACATATGAACTATTGGTAAGAATTGGTTAAAAGTATAGAACATTTGTGTTGCTATTTTTTTTATGCATCATGACATCAGTTGGTTTCGAAAATAATATCATACAGTTATACAGTGTGTCTCAAAAGTAACAGCGCAAATTGACACAGTTGAAAGTACACGATCATAGAAGCAAAAAAGTCTCAGTAAGCATGGGTCTGCAAACGATCCGTTTTGTGATAATCGCGAATGTGTGATTACAGGCCGTACCACCTCTCGGAAATGTTCTGTTTTGTAAACAAAGAGTAAACCTCGGAATGCGCAAGGAGTAAGGCACTCTGTGTTTACAAAATTCAATCAGTGACGGCTTCTAACCACACATTCACACACATTATTAGCGTTTTACCAACTAGGACGACGCTTACAAATAATGAAGTCAGTGGCGGCTTGTAATCACACATTCGCGATTATCTCGAAAACGGCTGAGACTTTTTGGCTTCTATTATCGCGTACTTTCACCTGTGTCAGTTTGCTCTATTACTCGTACTTATGAGACACCCTGTATGTGTATCGTGATATGTAATGCGATAGAAGTGTTAAGACTGTCTTGAAGTGACAGAATAGAGTCGTCTGAACCAAGTGAATTGAATTGTCTGAATGTTGTTTTAAGATAATAATGCTTTGTCGTGCTAGCATGATCATGCCACACTACTTGTGGACTGGAAGTTTGACGTCTTGCATGAACGAATGAGGTTTGACGAACGATCGAAGGAAGGGATTGGCTGGAGCTTTGTTTCCAAGCAAAACGTTTCAACTTTGCATATTTCTGCGAAGGGTCTCGTTGATGTTGGATGAATAATGTCCATTTTTTCAATTTCTGAGGTATCTAGGGTTAATAAATTTCAGTGGGTGTCCACATCTATACGTAATTAATTATGCCTATCCTCATGTTGCTGCCGTAAACACGGACCAAATTGATATGTGAGAGCATATCTCTTTTATGTAACCAATTTCGAGACCACAGTGAATGATGCGTATTCTTTTCATTCTCGCCTTACATACTGAAATTAAGAAGTGTCAATGGTGCTTCATCCATGTTTTTTTTCTTCTTTATTGAATGACTGAGGAAAAGACAGGTATAGCATGAACAGTGTATCCGCGTATTATGCGCCAGTCTTATCTGCCAAACGTCCCTTGTCATGCAAGACTTGACGACGAAACATTACGTGTGGACCAGGCTTAAGGTAACCCACTCAGAGACCACCGTAAGGGATATGCAAATTTCAATCTGACTCTTAGTTTCATCTTTGTATGTCTTGTGTTGAGGAACTTCCCTTCCCAAAGAATTCATTAAACTTACGTATGGCTACTTACTGCACATAGGCGACTCAATCTGTAACGTAGCGTAGCCTACCTCCGTGACGTAGTGGTTAGCACTACGAAGAGTGGAGTCCCGGGTTCGAATCCCGTCCTTATCGTGGGTATGCTTTCTGAGTGGTCCTTCATCAATTTCATCACATCATCACTGATTCTCATCGTCGCAATAAGCCAAGCATGGCAAAAGAGCAACGCCAAATAGCAACAATCAAATCAAATCATGTCACGCGAGGTGGTTTCTGTTTGGGAAGGACAACATGTTAGACCAGGCACAGTCTAGTGGCAGTGTTATGCATATTTTCCCTTCTCAGTCATAATTCTCGATTGTATTTCAGTATTGTAACAGCAGTGACATAAAGGTTAATGATTATAAGATGATTGAAATAACCTTGAACTTCGTTTAAAGATCCAATGTGTTGCTCACCACATGAGACTTTTGCGTTTTGTCTCGTCTAGTTTTCGAGATGAGACTCGAGACAGACAAACTATTATTTTTGATACGGGATACAGACAGACCAAAGTCTCATCTCGTGAGTAAAGACCTAACTTCTGTTAGACTGGTTCAACAAAGAATGATAACACTTCCTGAGAGAATTTAAGACACGAGACTATGTAAGACTATGTACTATGTAAGAAAGGTAAGGTAAGGTAAAGTTCCCCGTGCATATTGCACCGTACCACGTAGGCATATTTAGGGGATGTAGGGTTAGCACCACGCTCCGGCTGCCTTTACCCTCCAGGGTTGCTCCTGGTACCCATTGGCTTTAAGCCACAGAACCGCTTTTCAATTACTGTTATGCACAGATGTGTTATTGGGACTGGGCCTACAGTCTAACGTGAGATCCGAACCACTATGTGCCTCCACCGAGTATCGAACCCTGTGCCCCTTGATTATAAGGCGACGACGTAAACACTACGCCATCGGGGAGGCTTAAAAAGTTCTTGTGTATTATAATTGTGTGGGAAGAATGGTGAGGTATGACTTTCTCGCAGTGAGGTAGAGTCCCCTCCCCACACCACCCCCACCCTCCGCGGTCTATGCTGCTTCATTGACAGTCATTTTTCTGGGAGGAATCGTTTGACGCTGCAACTGAGTTTACAGAAACACGTTTCCACGAAAAAGTGCCTGGCCTTTAGTCTTCACAGTGCAGAGAAGGAAGATCGTGCATTGCACTGCTCTGAGCATATGACTAGGCTACCAGTACAAACCTCTGTAGAAGTGAAGAATTCAATTCTGCCAACATTCGCCGATGTTCCTCTTCGCACATCTTCCAGTTTCTCACTTACCTTCGTTCTTCCCATGTCCGTATGTCACAATCGGAGCTCCAACACTAGCTTAATTGGTGCTCCTACTCTTACATCTAACATATCTACAAAGTCATTTCAATCTCTCAGAAGACTCAATTAACCCTTAGAAGACCAGACTTTTTCCGCGGGATTAGCCTCGAACGCCGGCGTGCTTTTGGCGCGAAATTTGAAATTATTCACTGCTTTAGTAATTTAATATCTTGTAAGCTACAAAAGTTACAGGTACGATTCATAACGTATCTTGATCTGGCTAAAATAACAGTCCCTTAGAATGCAATTCTGCACTCTCAATTAGAAGAAGAAGATTTAAGTTAAAAAAGTATTTTCACAAAAATTGAATTTTAACCACCCCTCACCCAAAACACCAATCTCCCACTACCTCCCCCCCTTTGAATGATTTATCACTCAGTTGTCGAAAGGAAACTCCGTGTATGTCTGCACGTTTCATTGATTGATTGACTAATTTGGTGTTTTCAGTCCACTTTATGCACAGTAAGGCTAATCGGGACTGGACCTACAGTTTAGAGTGGGATATCAACCACTATGTGCTTCCACCGGAGCCTCTTGATTACAAGGCGACGACGCTACCACTGCGTCATCGGGGAGGCCACGTATGTCTGCAGGCATGAACACATAGTCGGCGACCGGTGGTTAGAACAGCGCCCTACGGCGCTAGGGGTTCTGCTTTCGAATCCAGGCCTGACCATTGCATTCTTTGCGAGTGTCCCTTCATTAATTTCATTACATAAGAAAGTCATCCTCATTGTCGCGATTAGCCAAAACTGGAAGAAAAGCAACGACAAATAACAAAAAAAATCAAGCTATGAACAGTTAGTCTGATACTTGCTAGTCTACAAGATCATTAAAGAAGTGGATACATAGTTTTTAACCCGTTACAGAAGAAATGTAATCTGGAGCTACCAGCCCCTTACCCCCTCGCATAGAAACTATCAAATTAGTGGTGGCACATTTCAAGCAACATCAGCAATAGCAACATGACCACCAAAATACTATCGGAACTAACGAAAGTTCTGCAGGTAACAGAATTCATGACGTCACTGGATCCTACGTGGTATTCTAAGGGTTAATGCTACATTTTTCGTCTGTTTGAAAGAATCGTCTGCGACTCGAGATTGAGGACTAAAAGTGGTAAACGTTGTAAGTGCCAAAAGCAAAAGTGTTGCGAAATCGCATCGTTCAGCACATCAGCCCGTAAGAACGTGTACACTAGTGACCTCTTTACACGCCCTTTGAACTACTTAGAGGGCTACCAGCCACTTTTCACGTTTACCACATTATAAAGCATGGCACATTTCACAGTTTAACGTGGAAAACGGTGTTTGAATTATTGTGGCACTTTCAGCGTTTACCAATTTTAGTCTTCAATTAAAGATTCCTATGATTCTCGAAAATAAAAAAAAATAAAAAAAATAAATAAAAAAAAGGTAGCCCTTTGTCGTGTCGCTTCTGTTCGAAAGTTGTATTCATAACTGAGTGATTCATTTCCAAACGACGTATGTTGTTTGTAGCTTGTCGCCTTCCGTGAGCTGCTTGTCGCTTCGGTCTAGCGACAAGGAATGGAGATAGAGGAAAATATTTTGTTTTGTAGGGTGGAAAATGTGTTGGACCACAATTTTTTACCACTATATATCGACATTCCATGCCGTGTTCCTTGAAAACCTAACTGATTTTCTTACATTTAAACTTTATCTAGCCTACGAAGAATTAATAAATGTCCCGGCATTCTTCAGAATCTAGTCTTTACATTGATAAAAACACTAAGTTGCTGACCAAGGCAATTTATGATTAAGATAAAAACACTTAACAGGTATGTTAAGACCTGTTAAGTGTTTTTATCTTAATAATAAATTGCCTTGGTCAGCAACTTAGTGTTTTTAAATATGGAAACAAGGCTTAATTATATTACAATTTACATTGATGTTCGATACACACAATCTTTCTGTTTCCTAACTACTGTCCCTATAAGAAAAGTCACACCTTCGAGATCATTTTGCGAAGCAGAAGCATAGCGGCTTAGCCGCGGTAAAGTTTGCTTGGAAACATACATCCGGGACACTGTCTCTGGTGACGTCACGCTTAGCCAGTCCATAATATTTCCGGCAAAGAGATTCAATCTTGCGTTGAAAACATGCCGGGTAAGCATTGCACGTTCTTGCCGAAGTGATTCAAGCTTTGATTACAGTGATCATCTGAGGAATGTGTACTATTTAACTTTTCCGAACTCCTACACAAACCGTTAAAAGTGTGTAAAGTGGTTATATCCGTGTGGAAGGGAATATTTTATTATAGAATTGCCAAACATCATTATGTGTTCAAAAAGCATTCTGTAGGTGGCAATGTACCGACCACACCTGAAAATCCAGATCCTATACGTTTGGTATTCAAGTGAACAGGTATATTTCATTTCAGTTTTATAATGAATTATTATTAACATTCGGAGTGTTGTAGGTGTCAGTGCTTATTCGTTTCGCAGATGAAAGAAAATGATAAGCAGCTAATGCTGAAATTATATTAAGCAGTTTCTGCTTACTTTAAAGATTACGCATACCTGTTGCCCCAAATATCTTCCTATCTATTTAGTATAAAGATAAACGGAGCGATTGCTTGAATTGATTTAGTAGTTTAAATACTCTTTCGTATGTAGAATGGGTCTCCTTGTTTCCCGTTTGCTTGACGTCATCTTGCGTATTTAACTGTTTCTTACCAATGTGTATTGCGTAATCACAAGTTCAATATCGTCCATTACAAATGTCACCGTATGTTAAAACGGCGATATTTCGGCTATAATAGATTCATGTATGTGCTATTGGTTTCAAATTACATACACCACATACCTTGTTATAGAAGATTCATACCAGGCTGGACTGAAAGCTTTCTTCCTACATTTTGAAAGGATTCACTACAAATTTTAGAAAATCATCCTCACAATCGTTTTTATATATTGTTTCTCAAGCACTTGAAATTTAACATTAATTGAATGCCCCAAGACATAGCAACAAGGGAGTCATTCTTGACACTCAATTGTTGTGGCTATTAATATTTATTCAAAGTTTGAATTTATCAAATGTTTAGCGTTCGTAGTATATTAATTATTTATCATTTACGAATTCATTCCTTCTTCATGTAATATTACTTTCTTCATCTTAATTTCCTTTTTAAAATGCAGATATAGAAGCATAACATACAAAATGCGACAACATTCGCATGCAAATGACGAATCGAAATTTGTTTGTAAAGGTGCATTTTTTAGCTACACTCTGTCCAAGGAATCTCTAGAGCGTGCGAACGAAAGCAAGTCTCTCAGCAAGTACTGACTCGAGAGGGCTCCATCAATACACAAGGACGAGAGAACGGGATTGCATGGAGGGGGAAGTGACTGCCATTACCAGTCTTCCCAGCAGCATGTACTGCTTCTCCTCGCCAAATCGTTTTCTTCCATTTCTACCGCAATCCGCAGCCTTGCTACAGAGACTCCTGAATAGAGTATAGTTTTAGTCTTGTGGTAAGAAATAATGTATCGAACAGAATCTGAGAATTATCTTATTCCTAATAAGATAAATATGATCCAATGCGTAAATTTATAGAATTGAGTAAGTTCAATTAATAATAAAAGGTTGTTATTTGTTTTTCGTTGCTGTGGCGTTGCTTTAACAACACAACATCAATATCCATAAACTTTGACTATATAAAACACATTCGAATCAACTTTTGAACTCATTCTTTCACCGTATCCCATAATAATACATAATAGTTTTTGTAACAGTAACAGCCATAATGAGATATCTTACTTCTTATCAAAGAGATCTGTCATATTTACAATAAAATTGTGAATTTTATTATGTATAACAAATTGCACATACCCAAGACGGCGTAATAGGTGAGTATAGTTCAAGTCCTGATTCGAACGCCAGTTCGGTATCTTTGACAGCTCGAGAGGAAGCCGACTGGACGCTTATCTGGTTCGAGCCAGCACCTGTTTTTCTGAGAAGCGCTGTTGTTACTTTGACCTGCAGTGTTTAGACCAACATGAGAAACGAGAAAGACAAACTATTATTTTCGATATGAGACACAGACAGACCAAATTCTCATTTCGTGAGCAAAGGTCCAACTTGTCTTAGACTGGTTCAACAAAGAATGCTAACACTTCCTGAGAGAATTTAAGACACGAGACTAATGTGCTATGTAAGAAACGTAAGGTAAGGTGAAGTTCTACGTGCATATTGCACCGTACCGTGAAGGCATATTTATGGGATGTAGGGGGTAGCACCACGCTCCGCCTGCCTTTACCCTCCAGGGTTGCTCCTGGTACCCATTGGTTTTAGTCTGGGTGAACCACAGAACCGCTTTATAATTACTGTTGTGCACAGATATGTTATTGGGTTTAACAGTTATACAGTTTAACATGAAATTCGAACCACTATGTACCTCCACCGAGTATCGAACCCTGTGTCCCTTGATTATAAGGCGACGACGTAAACACTACACCACCGGGGAGGCTTAAAAAGTTCTTGTGTATGATAATTGTGTGTGAAGAATGGTGGGGTATGACTTTTTCGAGGTGGAGTCCCTCCACTTCTACGTGGTCTATGCTGGGACATTCACAACTATTCTCTACGAGGAATTCTTTAACGCTGCAACTGAGTGCATAGACACGTTGCCACATCAAAGTGTCCTCACAGTGCACTGAGGGAAAAATGTGCATTACACTGCTCGGGACATTTTGAGTGGGCTACCAGTACAAGCCTTTGTAGAAGTGAAGAATTCAATTCTGCTGACATTATCCAATCTTCCTCTTCTCTCATCTTCCAGTCTCTCACTTACCTTTGTTCTTTGCATATCCGTATGTCACAATCGGAGCTCCAACACAAGCTGAATTGATGATGCTCCTATTCTTACATCTAACATATCTACTGAGTCATTTTAATCTCTCATGCTACTGCGTTAACCCTTAGAAGACCAGGCTTTTTTCCGTGGTATTAGCCTCTAATACCAGCGTGCTTTTAGCGCGAAATTTGAAATTCTGCGCTGCTTTAAAAGAAAGGCAATATCTTGGAAGCTACAAAAGGTACAGTTATAGTTCATGACACAGGCTAAGAGAACATACCCTTAGAAAGCAATTCTGCACAATTAAAAGAAGAAGTCCAAAATTTTAAAAAGTATTTTTTTACGAATATTGAATTTTAAAGCCCCTCACCCGAAGCACCACTCTCCCCCTACTTCACCCCTTCCAATGATTTATCATTCAGTTGTGGAAAGGAAACTCCGTGTATATCTGCAGGCATGAATAGATTTTGTTTATAAATTGATTGTATATGAAAAGGAATTCTATTAGGGTTGGTAGCCGACCGCTCTGACGGAGTGGTTAGCACAGTTCGCTACGGGCCGGGGCATTGTGTTCTTTGTGAGTGTCCCGTCATCAATTTCATGATATCATCATTCATCTTCGTCGTCGCGATTAGCCGAAGCTGGAAGAAAAGCGACGCTAAATAACAAAAATCAAATCAAATCATGAAAAGATATAGTCTATACTTGCTAGTCGACAAGATAATTGAAAAGAAGATTTCATAGTATTAAATCTATTCCAGAAATAGATATTCATTCTGTGGCTTTTGGGTAACTTAGTTACTCCAGTAAATATAATTTTACCTCCACTTCCTGTTTGATGGGGGTTTTTACGAAAGTTTTGGACAAGGGTGGCAACACTTTTCCGTGCCTAAGAAAAAGTTTCCAAAACTGAGTGAGCTTAACTAAAGTAAAGATAGAGTTTTATTATAGGACCTCAAATAAGCAGTCTCCAATGCGAAGGAATTTGAAACAGTAATTAACTCAGCATGGAATTAATTTGCTGCAGCGTGTACCGCCTTTCTTGGAAATAAATAGTAACATTCCTTGTGTTAGAGTATCGCATGTCACCTACTGCATTCACACGTGGATTACCTTTCGGACAATCTTGGCTTACAATGTAAGTAATGAGCGCGGGGCGGGGGGGTCATCAGGACATAAGTGAAACGGAAATAAGATATCAGAGTATTTGGGACACCCTGATGTTAGCAGACTAATATTAGTTTTTTCTACAGGGAGATACAGAGCTCATTATACAAAAAGCTGTCGAGTGGAGCCTACTTCCAGATTAACATGTACGATTTTTTAAATTCTCAAACGTAATACTGTTTATAATTTTTCTTCTTGATTCCAAATATACTTCTTCATCTTCAATTTAATGTCCCGGGATTTTCTCAGAATATTATACAGTACATTATTATACCTAAAGCACGAAAGTTTGAGATATGTGATATCATGCTGTATATGGCAGTGATTTTTGGATATGTCACATATCTATTTCTGAAATTAGAACATGTGAGTTTGTAAAGAACACCTCGTTTCATTTCTGATGCAGAACAAAGTTACAATTAGTTACACAGTGTAATATTTTAAATGTTTAGTATTCTTAACAAGTTAATGCAAGAAATTTACAAATCTACACCACTGCAAAGCTTTCCTCAGTAAATTCATTTGCAATTATACATGATCGTGAAAGTTCGGGTAGAATATTTATGTGACGAAATCATGTATTCATTGTGATTTAATTGTAAGTTAATAATTCTCTCGATACCAGAAGCAGGTGAAAATAAGTATTACTATTATTATTATATTGTTTGAACGTCCCTAACCTATTCACCAAAAAAAATTACCATTGTTTTTAGAGAAGAAGCGGGTTTAACCGACTAGTGTAAACAGTGGCGGGAAAGTAATATATATCTCTCTCATTAGACACGTTGGTTTTAAAAATATAGCACACTGACATATCATGGCGACGCTACACTTGACTTCTTTTCGAATAAAACCAGGAAAATATATATGTCGGCACATTAATATGGCTCAAAGTATTTTTATCCCTTTCCTGGATACCAGAAAGAGAGAAACAATATTATTTTCAGTCCAAATTTCGACTAAACATAGCTAGATTTCGTATAACCATGCTATTCTCTAAAATCCATGTTGTGAAGGACAATATTGTATACTGACATATTTAAAGTGCACCAAAATGTCAAACTCACTTCCCTGGACTGCATTTTGCAGACTAACGAGGTCCTGGTGTCTGGACTAATGTCCAGTATAATCTTCTATGGTACTTGTGTTTAGTGTTTATCCCTTCACCTACATCATCCATCATCCTCATGCTCGCAATTAGCCAATACTAGCAGAAACGCAAGGTAAAATAAATCAATTCAATCAATCAATAAAGGAAAACTTGATGTTAGATACACAATATCGGTCAAAACGGGGCGCACGGTCACCTTAACTATCCACCTTTACAATTCCAGCCCCCCCCCCAAATAGAAAAATCCTGCGTACGCCAGTGTCTCATGTAGAATTGTGATTGAAAAGAAAATTCATGTAAGCGCAAGTACTGAGATATACAATTTATAACAAAGCGAATTCTAAGGAGGAAATTGGTTGAGAAATTTGAACTTGAGCCAGGAACATTATCGTACCGAATTTGTTAAGCAGGCCATATTTGCTGATCCTTTCAGTCAACATTAATCAAAGTGAAATTATTTTGTACGTTCTGTGGTTCTCTCATATAATAATTTGTGGGAAATTATTACAGCAAGTTGATTAGGCATTTAGGCTTATGGTTTCTCTTTAAAAACAAGAATATTCTTTATTGTATAATTGGCAAATGTTTTATGGTCCTGTTGTAATTATTTACTGTACGAATCGGTGACAATATGTAAAGGTCCTGTGAAAACACTGTAACGCACGTGGTGTGCAAATACAGAAATATTTGTTTCCTTACCCTGATTTCGTCATAGGAGAGATCTTCATTCAAACCGTGTCCTCCCGTTTCGCCTTATCCCGTTTCGTCTTATTGCGTTTTCACCTCCCCAAATACAATTTCAAATGATTTATGTGACACGAACTTTCTAAGGCGAAACGGGACATCCCATTTCGCCTTATCCTGTTTCGCATTACACACAAAAGATTCCCCACCCGGGGATATTATCGAGTTGAAGGGTAATTCATAATGGAAGCGCAGAGCTTGTAATGTTGCCTACCTTGGCTCCCATTGTGCTGTCGGTTAGGTTAGGTTAGGTTAGGTTAGGTTAATAATACATTAATAATAATGACCCTTCATGTCGATAATATTCCCTGGTGGGAACGATAAGCGGCTCTCCGGATGGTGTAGTGGTGACGTCGTCGCTTTGTAATCAAGGTTCGATACCCGGTGGAAGTCCAAGAGGTTCGGATTCCACTTTAAACTGTAAACCCAGTCCCGATTAGCCTATCTGTATGTAAAGTGCACTTAAAACGAAAACTCAAAAACTCAAAATGATAAGCAGCTAATGTTGAAATTATGCTAAGCGATTTCTGCTTATTCTAATGATTACGAACTCCTGTTACCCAAACTTTAGGGTACATATCGATTTAGCATAAAGGTAAATGATGACCGCTTGTATGGTTTTACTAGTTAGAATGCACTTTTGACATCACGTATATTAATCAGTTTCTTCTCAAAGTGCAAAATGGTGTCTAGTTGAATATTGTCCATTACAAATAACAACAGCTGTGGTCACAAGTGTTTGGCCTAATAGCCTATATCCACAAATGTGCTGGACTTGCGTTGTTTCATTAGTGGGTAACATTGATTTCAGGGGATACAGTTATAGCTGCACAATCTTAGTTTTTATTCCACATACCTTGTTATAAAGCAGAATCCTACACTGTCGAAACTTTTCTTCACGCCATTTTGGAAAGATTTACTTCAGGTTTGGATAAGTGGCCTAAATCATATTTTATATGGTGATTACTTTATCACTAGAAAATTATCATTAATACTGCACCGAAAAAATAGTAACAAGAAAGTCATTTTTGCACTCAATAACTCAACAGTTTTGACCACCATTATTCATTCAAATTTGAACTTTAAAATATATTTAGAGTACATAATTGTAGATTAATTATAAGTATCTGCATATCTAATTCATTTTAATCTAATATTAATTCCATTGTCATCTCCATTTCCATTATACAAATAAAAAAATTGAAGCATAGCATACCCAATGCAAATGATGTGTGTTTCGAATCCCGGCCTGGGAATGGATGTTCTTTTTATGTGTCCCTTCATCAATTGCATCATAGCATCACTATTCAGATTCGCAATTAGTAAAAAAAAGTGGCAGCTAAGCGAAATAAGTAAACCAAATAAATCAATCATTTCCAACCGACAAACACATAAGCACCAGAGGAAGTTCAACTATTCTACAAGAATGCACGTTGTTATTTAATTTACATATTTTTATTTATTTATTTTTAGTTTTTCCATATGTACCATGTGCTTTCATTTCATTTCACTTTGCCAGCTTTATCTCACTTACTGATAAAAGTAACATTTATTAAGTGCCAAGCTTCTTTTGGCGGGAAGATATATTTACACTTGCAGTCAGTTTATCCAAAAGCTTCTTTGTGATAAATTCTGTCATATTTAGAACGTCACGCGATAGTTTTTTTTTGTATATATATTTGCATGATTCGGCATTCGAAATGCATAACAGACGTCACAACGTTCCCAGACTGATCGCCCTTGCATAGAAATTGCGAGGTCCTAGGTTGAATGCCCGACGCCCAACTTCACTGACTTATTCTCAAGTTTACCTATCCCACCTGGCTAATCTTACCTCACAAAATCCAGGACAATTTACTAGTCTAACTCGTTCTTAAGCACAAGTTACAAAACCTCTGGGAAACACAACACTGCTTCCACTTATGCCTAACCAATTAACCTTCACTTTTCAATGATTAGCCCTGAAATCCTGACCTAATGCATGAAAATGGAGCATATTTTCTCTTCGGCGCATCAAGAAATATAAGAATTTATAATTTGGCCTTATGCAGGTTAATGCCCGCTTCAGGCGAAACAATTTCCGTTAGCATCTTTCTTAACATTTATGGCATGACCAAAATGCTACCTTATAAAGCTAAAAATCTTATGGCATTTCAGATACCATACTGATAGGCTCGGCCAGTAGCATTTTTCGTAGCGTAACCAATCAGAAGCGAGCGCTAGGACACGACCGCAGATATAATGGCAGCCTCCTGAGATGCAAACAATGTATCACTTCACATTTTTAAAACATGATAACTGAGAGGAATAACGTTTACTATTAAATGTTTTTTAGGTACAAAGCAATATAAAACATACAGTACACGTAGGGAAGAATATTTTTATTTCAATTATAAAACCGTGTACAGTCATGGAAAAAAGTTCTTCCCCATAAGGCTTTAATAGGAGCAAGTAATGCAGGAGGGTAGGCAACACATATTGCACCCTTCGATGATCGGGTGATTTTGCCTGTCTTAACACCGAGAAATGTGTTCCACGCGAAGGTCAACATGACAGGAAAGCAAAGAGGGTCACGTGACTATTGGTTACGTGGAGTGTTGTGCTTCTCCACGTCCCCAGTTCTTGATCCACATTGCAGAAAAAGTAGAGCTGCATGCAATATATGAAAATAGGTTGTTTTCAACTACACGCTTAATTATGATTTTCCCAATTGTAAATCTATCAGACGTGTCTCCCGATTTAGTCGGGACAGTATTTTACTTTGAATTCCTGTTTGTCATAGGCGTAACTTGACGGGAGCAGAAAGGGCATTTGTAACCCCCCCCCCCCAAAAATCAGGTTTCTTAAAGCTGCTAAAACAGGAATTAAATACTATGATTTGAAGCGTCCAAAAAAAGTATTATATTGAAATATTTTCCCCAAATACGTAGATAGAAATTTAATACTTTGAAAGTGTCTCAGATTTGTTTATTGTCACAACTTAGTGTGGCACAGGTCTACTACAAAAGTGGAATTTCGTAACAGAAATATGAACCCACTCCTTTTATTTCGTAGCCGATTTCATCTTGAAACTGAAATTAAGAATATTAGTTAATAATGTCATTGGTAAACAATAAATAAAATGTGTTAGACCCAATTCTTTAATACCTTATCATAATCTTTATCGCAAGTTGAAATTTTGTTGTAAGTCCACTGTATGCAAAAAAAAAAAGGTAAAGTTCTCACCTGTGCTTGGCGCTACGCCATGAAGGCGTATAGGGGGTGTGGGGGTAACGCCCCACACTTTCTTGATTTGTTCGTGAGTGGGGGTGATGTGATCAGCATCACGCCGCCCCACACTTTCTTGATTCGTTCGTGAGTGGGGGTGATGTGATCAGCATCACGCCCTTGACCGCCTTTACCACCAGGGTTTCCCCCAGGTACCCATGTCATTCGACGCTGGTTGGGCGCTGGGGCCGCTTCCAACGTTAGAAAAGTTCCCGGGCTTGAACCGGCCGGGAATCGAACCCGGGACCTATAGCATGGTAGTCAGACGCGTTACCGACTGAGTCACCGGCACAGATAGACTAATCTGAAGTGCATACAGTTTAAAGTGGGATCCGAACCACTATGTGCGATCACCAACATCTTATTTGACCGCCTCGAAAGAATTCTAAGTCCCGAAATCGTAAACTTAGCAACATTGCACTTCAGCTCCAAGTGAGAGTAGCCAACTTTGAGTAGGTCCTTCCACTAGACGATAAACGCTGCGGTGATAAGTTTTCAATTTAACACTTTCCATGAACTTAGAAACTATAAACTGCTATTATAATACACAATCAAACAGAAATAATAAATTGGAAAAAGAACCTTGAAGGATATTTACGATTCTGCTTGCTCGACTTGAAATTTGATGGGTTTGAAACACTGAATAGAGTTTTTCTCCACCTGGAGGAAATTGCCATCAAGTTTGTGCAGAAAGAAGCAAATTTGTGAGGAGTTTATGCGACATTTTATTTACAATACCTTGCATAATATCGAACAGTTCTCAAAAACATATATTTTACACGACTTGTCGAGAAAATGTGCTTGAAACACAGGAAGGTGAGAGTCTTCATAAACGTCAACATGTTTTTAAGGGTATAACGCCATTAAGTTAACGTAGAGCAGTTGGTTAGGTGCTGCTAACCTTATTTTTCGTCAAGCGTGAAAGGTCGCGGGTTCAAATCCCACCCTCTTCTCTTTCTTTTTTTTATTTCTTTTTGTTTGCTGAACAGATACTGTTGATATTAGAATATTTAAAAAATGAATCCGATGCACACTTGAGGGATGTCCCTTCTGCGCATATTTCCCCTTAGAAGTTGGAGATTTCCAGGATTTAAAGTTAAAACTTTTCTTTTTAGTTATTGTTCATATGTTGTGTTAACACACACATGATTAATTCACAAATCACATACATGTATTCAGGATGCAAAATGTAATATTATGTAAGATATGTATTGTTTGCTCTTCACTGACACCTAAAATATTGATTATTTGATTTCGATATACTAAAAAAAGATATACAGTTATGTTAAGTAGTGATGTAGTGCAGTACTGTAACGAAGGAGAGCGTTTAATGAGTTCAAATTCCTAACATTGGTAATTTTATGTCCGTTCCTTCGTAATGACTGTTGTCAATCCCCTCACCATCATCTTACCATGCGTCTAAAACTAATAGTAAATCGCTAATTAACATAAATAAATTGTTATTGCGACGAAGGCCGATACGATAAGAAACTACTATTTATATAGTGAGTGACAAACAAAAAATTCAAAACCTCATAATGATCGTTAATTCCTCACTGCTTTGTATCTAAAATGTTTGTCTTCTTTGAACAGAAAGTTCGAGTATCAGATATAACAAACTTTCCGCACTAACTTTGCAATATTCGAAACCACCATTACAGGTTAGCTCAATGTAACTTGATTCTGCGCATTCCACATGGCATGTGACTTCCTCCTATCATCGAAATAACTTTCTCTTACTATTTCCTTTCCTCTCGTGAAATACAGAGACCAATGTTAACTTCTTAGCACGGTGGATAAACTTTACACCCAACGATATACTCCTGAAAAAAATCCTGCCTAGGTGGAGAATCGAACCTACGACCTCCCTCGTAAGAATCAAGCACACTACCTCTTCTCCAGGTGGCTCATGTTAAAATTTGCTACCAGTTTGAAGAAACCAATTCACATAATGTCATAGCTATCTATAATTTCCTCATGGCAATTTTCATGAGGAAACGAATTCAGATAAAATCGAGAAACGCTGAAAGGGAAAAATGATGAACATGTCTATTTTTGTTTTGTCATATTTTGTAAATTGTGTAAAAATTCCGTGTTTTGAACAAGCAATCGTTTAGTTACGAAGTATTTTGTTGTTTGTTTAAAGTAGGAACAGGAGAGCGAAAAGGAGTCATTTGAACCAGACCCCGTTTGACAAGAAACTTCAGCTTTTTTCCAAATACTGTATGAAAAGAGAGAGGAACGTATGAAATATAAAATATGTGTGAAATTAAAACAATGGAAACCTTGAAAGATAATACTAACGAACTTCAAACTATGAAAAACTCCCAATCATTTTCGAAATATGAACTTGATGTTTTTCTTTATTATGAAGTGGAGATATGGGACGATACGATCCCTCAGCAAGAAAATTTTAAGTAAGCTACCTCCAACTTTTTCAATGGTCATAATTACTAATTAGGGTCCGGAAGTTGATGAAAAATCAACTTTTTTTCTGACCCTTAAAAACAATGCTAAACCTGATATCATGTCCGTTTCCCTTAAGTTAGAGCCGGAAAACACTTTCTATTTCAATTTTTTTTGCATTTCTCAGCCTTTTTTGGCTTTTAGTTTATTTGTCAGTATTTTTAACAGTTTTTGTTGCATTTTTACTTATTTTTGAGGTTTATTTTTCTCCTTCCCTGTTGTTTCGTGCATTTTAAATGCATTTACTAGTAAAACTTACATATTTAGATTTCTTGACATGGTTCTATTAGCAAATTCACCATGAATCGAAAATACGGCCAATGGAAAAGCATAATAATATTCTTAACTGAAATGTTTGGCAATGGATTAAAATACTTTGTGTGAGATCTACTTTGAGGTTCGTTTTCTGGACACTATTATCGCTTTAATCTGTGTTTTAAAGTAAAATTAGTCACAATATTAAATGCAATTACACTCTGGTATACGCGAAGCAGAACTGTATTTTCGGATGCTGGCCGACTACAGTATCATAGAAGGCCCACTCTGAAAGGAGATGAATTGGTTGATTTGGTGTTTTAAGTCAACTTTATGCATAGTAAGGCTAATCGGGACTGGACCTACAGTTTAAAGTGGGATCTGAACCGAGTGCATAAAATAACGTGAATCGTGTGGTGTAGGGGTATCGTTTGCTTATGGAATGGAAGGTCATGGGTTCAAACCAACTTCTTTGCAAAATCTTTTTCGGGAAGTAAACGGCTTTGGACGAGAATGCTTATCTACGTTTCTTGGTTATTTCCGTTGATATTTGTGCGATTTATGTCCAGCATTTCCGGATGCAGAAAGTTGACATGTAAGTTCTTAATATGTGTTAACTTATAACAGCTGAATGAAAGGAAAAGTATTTCCTAAAATCCTGCCAATCACTCAAAGATTAAAAACATTAGTAGAAGCATTACTTGAGACATGCACAGTGGCGATGATTATGGAGTGTGGAGGGGCAGATGACCCAGCACTATGCTAAACATTATCTACCAAAGAAAAGAAACTGTCCTTGCCCTCCCCCCTCCCCCCACTTTGTCCCATCAGTTTTGAAACCCAATCGCCGCCACCGAGCATGCATCGCATAAATATTTACAGTAATATCATATAATATTATATTATGTTATTAGAACACTTCGTACTCGGTAAATAAAAAGGAAAAAATAATAAGGAAAGGGTGGGATTTGAACCTACGATGTTTCGATCTTGACGAAAACAGAAAAAAAAGAAAGTGCTGTCATCTAACCAACTACTCCAGGAGAATGCTAACAGAAAGCTCAGTAAAACACGTTAATCTCAGTTGAAGCAACATTGTGCCGGAGTTTCGAACCATTTTTCGCCAAGAACCAAGGAAAAGACACTTTGCAGAATCGTTTGGTGTTGTGCAAGGTATTTTTACTAAACATTTCGCATAACATCATCATAAATTTGCCTTCTTGCATTCAAATGTGACCGCAATTCTTTCCAGGTGGATGAGAACCTGTTCAGTGTTTCACAATGCACATACATTTTCCTATTTTCAAATTCAGAACGAAGAATCTTGAAATATTTTCAACATTCGTATTTCTACTTAACATTTTTTGTCTACTCATATATTTAATTACTGCTTTAGGGTAGTTTTACTTTATGGAATGTGAAAGAATGAAAAAAAATCGCGAGCGCTTTCATTCAGGAAGAAGAAATGTTGCATAGTTGGCTACTCTTAGTTGGCTCTGAAGCGATATGCTGCCAGATTTACGAATTCCGGACTTTGAAATTTTTCAGGGCGGTCAAATAAGATGTTGCGAAGTGTACCCCAGACCCCTTGATTACAAGGCCTTACCACTACGCCATCAGCGAGGCGCACACAATCTTTGTATTTTGACCTTTTTAAACCTATATGTATCATATAAGAGGTTGTTTAACGTTGCTATGCCTCTATGGATTATATTTAGCCAGTATTCGAG
This sequence comes from Lepisma saccharinum, assembly GCF_977018435.1. Classification (NCBI taxonomy): domain Eukaryota; kingdom Metazoa; phylum Arthropoda; class Insecta; order Zygentoma; family Lepismatidae; genus Lepisma; species Lepisma saccharinum. Next base: position 55,899,738 of record NC_139251.1, on the reverse strand, counting down.
CACATAGCGTCAGGTTTCATAGAATATAAGCTTCTCTTCCATGTTTATGGTTTCCTGTCTGCAGTAGAAAAACTGGCAGGTTCCCATAGCTTTTCTTTCAATAGTCTTCCAATGGTTGCTTATCATATCACTCAAATTTGATTCATTCGTTTCGAACACAATCCCCGATGGCGCAGTGGGATCGTGGGCGCCTTGTAATTAAGGGATCCCGGGTTCGATACTCGGTGGAGGAACATAGTGGTTCGGATCCCCCTTTAAATTATAGGTCCATTCACGATTAGCCTAACAGGACATAAAGTGGACTTAAGACACCAAATCAAGCAACTAACACAATCCCGTTATTGTCCATATTATCGAATCCAGAACCTTCGTCGCGAATAACATAAGCAGGAAGACAACGTGAAATAACCGAACAGAAACAGAACCTAAAACCTACATCGGATAGATTGGATTAAGTCGACGATACAGCACGGGTTCTGAAATGAAAAAGAATACGAAAGTTGAAGGACCTTTATACGCACCCACTTTTCCTCCACTCAATGGGGAAGATATCCTTCTAGCTGAGAAGCCTTTACGTAGGAGTGCCCTGAGGGAACTTCAAGGCCACGACGATAAAGTGCAATGACGGGACCAAAACATACGGCAGATAGCTGTGTTCCTCCTTATTTCGTACGCCATTGATAACTGGAACACGTGACCTCGTCTTTGGTAGAGCAGAAGCCTGCTTGCTTGCCACCACCCTTTAGTTCAGTGACCTTCGCCTGTAGTCAGCAAGAGTGAATGACTCACCATATACTTGTCTGTGAGGCTACACAAGAATAGATATTTCGTTAGTGGCTGTAAGTATTGTTTCATCTGCAGTTATATCAGTTACCATTTCAATAGTTTCCTTCCTAATGGTTACTTTAGTGACAAACATGTAAATTAGTTCTCGAGAGTGAACGTTTTATCTATTTGAACGGGGGATTTTTATACAGCCTGCATGTATTATTTTTTCCTGAAACAAGAAGAAATTCGAAGACGCAAAAAGAGTTGTATAAGAGTAGTTAACAAAAGGAAAAAAGAAGAAGAAATCGAAAATGTAAATGCTGAAATAAATTATGGTAGAGATCGAGTGAATAACATTTTGTCATGGGGCCTCCTCGATGGCGTAGTGATAACGTCGTCGCCTTGTAATCAGTGGATCCCGGGTTTGATACACGGTGGATGCACATAGTGGTTAGTATCCCACTTTAAACTGAAGGTCGAGTCCAGATTAGCATATCTGTGCACCAAACCAAAACTAAGAAAGAAATTGTCACAGTGTAAGAAAATTTCATGTTCAACCACATACGAAACACAAGGGAATAATATATTGCAGTTTGGAGTTCACATCTGTAGCATCTAACCAGCACAATTATGAATCGCAACATATCGTATCAGATCCATTTTTATTATACATGTATGATAATATAAGAGAAGTAGAGGAAAGAGAAAACCAAGCGAAACACGGACGCCTTCTCCAGAATTTCAAATCTCGTTACATAAGGTTCTGGGTTGGAGTCCCAAAAGGCATGACTTTCTTGTTCTTGCCCTTTTATCTGCTTCATTGCATCATAATTCATCGTTATGGTTTACCTGCAGGGGAAGAATACTGGCAATAATTGCCAATACAAAGCCAATGACAAACAGAACAACTCGATTACGGAGGTGCCAAGGAGAAACGAGACTTGACAGTTTCTCCGTCTCTCGGTTTGTCGAATTGAAAATTGCTCTCCCGTTCTCGGTCTCGATTAGTTAAATATAGAAATCGAAAATGTATGTGAATGAATATACATGTATTTTATATATTCCGGTTTTGTAGGAGATTTCGTGAGAGATGAAATAAGTACTCTTCCATCGTATTTATTTTTATAATTTTTATTCCCTGTTCGATGATCGCGACGATAAGGACGAGTGACCATTACATGAAATTGATGACGAAATAGTCAAACACCCCCGACAAGGACGGTACTCAAACCCGGGAACTTTGGCGACGATATCGAATGTCAATCACTTAATGAGCTTGACCACCGAGCCTGCTTAATGTTGTTTCTGTCAGGTAATTCGTAATAATATCCTACATTCACTATCATTTGCTTCATAATTTATCTTATTGTTGTGATTAACCTGAATTCAAAGAATTAGTTGAAAGGCAAAAATGCAAGATTGAATGTCTCTGATGTTACTTCGTGCCGAATAATATGACGTGGTATTATGATATGAATTTTTTAATCATATAATATGCCTATTCATTCCATTGATTGGTCCCAATTGAGCACACAAAATATGGTATAATGTCCACTCCATGGAGGAGCGGTTAGCACAGCGCGCTACGATGCCATGGGTCCCTGGTTAGAATCTCGACTTGGGCGTGGGTGTCCTTGGTAAGTGTCCCTTCATCAATTTCATCATAGCATCACTCATCTTCATCGTCGCTATTTGCCAAAAGTGAAAGAATAGCAAATCTAAATAACAAACATCCAATCAAATCGAACATCTCTACCGATTTAATTCTATACGGTACCGAATTCCCACTTTATTACTGCATCTTAAGTCATTTGACAGCATCTCAATTGTTTTCCGATTCGAAAACATTTGGAATGTTGTTTTGTTCAGTTGATTGTGCATTGTTTCGTTGTTTGGATTGTTTAATTAACGTCGCATTAATTAGTTTTAGATCGATCGTGACGGGGGAAGCAAGAGCACAAAGAAAGCAAAAAAGACAAGGAAGAGACCACGGCTTTCTTTAAAGATAGCATCCCGTGAATACAACTCAAGTGACTGCAGAATATTATGAATAAAATTTATTTCGCTTTTTCCTTTTATTTCTGTTTCAGTTATTTTACTTCGCTTTTCTTCTACCACTCGCGTTACTCGTGTCGGTGAGGAAGAATATAAACTCGTGAAATGGACGATGGTACAAAAAAATATATGCCTCTCCCACGGTTCGAAACTGTCAGTACAAAATATTGTCTTATTTTTAAAATTTACGGGCAAATATGGTTTGTCACGCAGCAATTTTCGCTTATCTCTTTCTCAAGGGGTTCCATTGCCTCTCTGATGTCGTAGTGGTAACATCTTCGCCATGTAATGAAAGGCTTCCGAATTCAATACCAAATAGAGAGGCATTTGGTTCGGATCCCATTTTAATCTGTAGGTCCAGTGCATGAACTGGACTTAAACAATTAACGTGTGGCATGTGGTCTGTGATGAGAACCATCATTTCAGCGAACCTCTTGACAATGACTCTAATATCACTTGAAAGAATAGTATTTCTTTACGAGTAGGTCTTGTCAAGAAACCAGTTCCTGAAATTTTCTTCTGGAGGCATCGTAGCACCCAGCTGTTTGTTGTGGCTGGGGCACGAGTCATGTGACTCATGCTATCAAAGCTCAATCCTTCCCGAGAACTCAGAATCACCAGGCAAACTTAAGCGAATATTTTGTTATTTGGGTTGCATAAACAACAGGCTTTAAGACGTTACGAAATTCTACGTCCCGTGGCCCAGGTATTTTTTTCTAAGACTGTACTCACCATACATGGTGTAACTCAACGTGCCTTTTCACACTTTTCTTACGTCACAGCCACAATTCCCTTAGACATATTAGTACTCGTACAGTGGGATCCATAAGTATTACCTTGCAAATTGTCCATCACCATGTTCGTGCACTTTTATTTGACCCAATAATAACTTCAAGGATTAAAATAAAACTCAAAACAAGATGTTGACAATTTCTGCACCAGCATACATTAAAATCCATCGCTTGAAAATCCATAGTATGCAAAAGAAAAATTAATGAAAATAGTCATGGATAATTTTCATGGTTGGTTCATTTGATGTTTTAAGTCCACTTTATGCACAGTAAGGTTAATCGGGACTGGACCTACAGTTTGAAGTGGGATCCGAATCACTTGTGCCTCTGCCGGGTATCGAACCCAGGACCCCTTGATTACAAGGCGAAGACGCTACCACTGCGCCATCGAGGAGGCCCAATTTGCATGGTAATCCTCATGGGTCCCACTGTACAATGCTGAAGAAAAGACAATATTGTCCCAGTTACCTTATACAATTGACATAAATCTGGAAATTATTGTACACTTTAATTGAAAAAAGACAAGACAACTTCCCTCAATGTTTACATAATTACTTCTGATGTACAAAAGGAAGAAAGAACGTGTTAAAGCATAGATAAATATCGACCTCAATTAGAACCAAGCATTCCTAACACTAGGGGATATTATTTCAAGTAAACGTGCAGCTAACTCACATTTAAAGGTACAAGAGAATAACGTAAAAATAATAACCTAGTACAGTATAACCTTGGTAACTCGAACCTCAACATCTCGAATTCCTTGATAAGTCGAATTGTTTGTAATCCCCTTGAATTGTCAATAACACTCAATACTAATTTTACCTCAACAACTCGAATAAAATCTCGATAAGACGAATTTTTGTACAGTTTATGGGATGCCGTTCGAACTCAATTACTCGAAGGTAGACTATGAAAAACCTCTTGAGTCGAAGCTAAATTCCAGTCACCTCTATAACACGAAGTTTTAGTCTCACGGACCTCAATAAGTCGAAGTGTAGGATGCGTACGTACAATGAATGTCAGGTGGTCAACAATCGTGTCGGGACTTGAACTCCCCCACCCTGCCGTGTGGTGCCAACAGTCAGATGGGTCAATAAACTTTAGACCTCAATAACTCGAATCTTGGTTATTCGAAATCCTTGATACCTCGAATTTCTTTCTCTTTCCCCTCAAGTTCGAGTTATCAACGTTCCACTGTATACGAATTCAGCCTCAAAGCGATAGTAAATACTCTTTCTTGCAAAGCTAAACGACTTAAAATATTTAATTATTACGACAATGACTTGTGGCGTATAATGAATTACTGAATGATTTAGGCAGAAACGTCTAAATAAAGAAGAAATGTTTCAAAGTTGTTTCTCATATCTAAGTACGTAAGAAATTATCAGAAATATAATTCCCAATTAGCTTTCAAATATACTGTTCTCATACATTTTGTCTTATATTGACACTAGTTTCATATCAGAATACTAACACATTCAAAATGTACAGAATAGTTATTCGAGTACAATTTTAAGAGATTTCTCCAATAACAAATAATGGACCACATGAAATAAATAATTTACTTGTTGGTAGAAGAAAATATTAAAAAAATACAAAATGCTAGAAATAGTATATAACCAGAAAACTAAATAGACAATAAATATATCGTTAATAAAAATATTATATCTAATGTAAATAAATAGCCATTCATTAAATAACACAACAATTTAATATCATTAGAACAAATGTTCATAAAATTAACAATACACAAGCAAATTAATGAATAATAATATTTACCAAGAAATTACAAAATGTTGGTGTACCATCACAGATTTTATCTCTTATCTGAAGTTCATTTCCACGGAACAGAGTTATTCTGAAGAAAGTACATAATGATATGCCGGGTGAAAGATGCATTTACGTCATTAGCTTCTCCATCACTTCCATCAGGCTATAGGGTCCAGATCCAGCTTTCCATTTCATTATAGTTGCAATTGAAGCCATGTGACAAAAAAAAAAAATTGTAAGGTCAGAAGAAAATTTTAAACACATTTCAGGTGCCAACAGCAGCCTAATGACCTTCTTCTTCCTCCGTTGCTCCATCTTCCTTGCTTTAATAACATCCTGCCACCGCAAAACCTTTCCAATAACTTGAGACATAATTGTAAGCAATCTCTTGTCAGTTCATATACAAACTCTTATGTGTATATTGGGAATCAAACAGCAGGATTACAATCTCTTCCTCTTCAGAAATGACAAGTCTTCGAGAAGGTAACATAGATAGGAGTGCGTTTCATCTAATTCCTCTTCTTCCTCCGTTTTTCCAGGCTCTCTGATTTACTACTATCCTCACATTGCAAAATCTTTTCAATAATTTGAGACTGAATTGTATACAATCTCTTCCTCAGTTCGTATAAAAATCTTATGTTTATGTTGGGATTAATACAGCACAATTAGCATTTCTTCCTCTTCACTAACGATAGGCCTTCGAGAAAGAAACAAAGTGGGGCAAAACATCCAATTCCTTTCAATCCTCAGTTGCTCCAGGATCCTTGGTGTAGAAATATTCTGCCAATGCAATTTGAGACGTATATCTCTTAGTCAGTTCATTTACAAAATCTTATGTTCATTTTGGGATTCATAAAGCACGATTAGAATCTCTCTCTCTTCACTAACAATAGGCATTCGAGAAGGAAACTAAGATGTGGGCAATACTTCCATTTCCTCTCTATCCTCTGTTGCTCCAGACTCTCTGATTTGCTAACATCCTGCCAATGCAATGTCTATCCAATAATTTCAGACGTATATCTCTTGTCAGTTAATAGAAAAAAATCTTATGTTCATCTTGGGATTCATAAAGCACAATTAGAATCTCTCTCTCTTCACTAACAATAGGCATTCGAGAAGGAAACTAAGATATGGGCAATACTTCCATTTCCTCTCTATCCTCTGTTGCTCCAGACTCTCTGATTTGCTAACATCCTGCCAATGCAATGTATATCCAATAATTTCAGACGTATATCTCTTCGTCAGTTCATTTACAAAATCTTATGTTCATTTTGGGATTCATAAAGCACGATTAGAATCTCTCTCTCTTCACTAACAATAGGCATTCGAGACGGAAACTAAGATATGGGCAATACTTCCATTTCCTCTCTATCCTCTGTTGCTCCAGACTCTCTGATTTGCTAACATCCTGCCAATGCAATGTATATCCAATAATTTGAGACTTATGTCTCTTGTCAGTTCATAGAAAAAAATCTTATGTTCATCTTGGGATTCATAAAGCACAATCAGAATCTCTCTCTCTTCACTAACAATAGGCATTCGAGAAGGAAACTAAGATATGGGCAATACTTCCATTTCCTCTCTATCCTCTGTTGCTCCAGACCCTCTGATTTGCTAACATCCTGCCAATGCAATGTATATCCAATAATTTGTGACTTATGTCTCTTGTCAGTTCATAGAAAAAAATCTTATGTTCATCTTGGGATTCATAAAGCACAATTAGAATCTCTCTCTCTTCACTAACAATAGGCATTCGAGAAGGAAAATAAGATATGGGCAATACTTCCATTTCCTCTCTATCCTCTGTTGCTCCAGACTCTCTGATTTGCTAACATCCTGCCAATGCAATGTATATCCAATAATTTCAGACGTATATCTCTTCGTCAGTTCATTTACAAAATCTTATGTTCATTTTGGGATTCATAAAGCACGATTAGAATCTCTCTCTCTTCACTAACAATAGGCATTCGAGAAGGAAACTAAGATATGGGCAATACTTCCATTTCCTCTCTATCCTCTGTTGCTCAAGACTCTCTGATTTGCTAACATCCTGCCAATGCAATGTATATCCAATAATTTGAGACTTATGTCTCTTGTCAGTTCATAGAAAAAATCTTATGTTCATCTTGGGATTCATAAAGCACAATTATAATCTCTCTCTCTTCACTAACAATAGGCATTCGAGAAGGAAACTAAGATATGGGCAATACTTCCATTTCCTCTCTATCCTCTGTTGCTCCAGACTCTCTGATTTGCTAACATAATGCCAATGCAATGTATATCCAATAATTTCAGACGTATATCTCTTCGTCAGTTCATTTACAAAACCTTATGTTCATTTTGGGATTCATAAAGCACGATTAGAATCTCTCTCTCTTCACTAACAATAGGCATTCGAGAAGGAAACTAAGATATGGGCAATACTTCCATTTCCTCTCTATCCTCTGTTGCTCCAGACTCTCTGATTTGCTAACATCCTGCCAATGCAATGTATATCCAATAATTTGAGACTTATGTCTCTTGTCAGTTCATAGAAAAAAATCTTATGTTCATCTTGGGATTCATAAAGCACAATTAGAATCTCTCTCTCTTCACTAACAATAGGCATTCGAGAAGGAAACTAAGATATGGGCAATACTTCCATTTCCTCTCTATCCTCTTTTGCTCCAGACTCTCTGATTTGCTAACATCCTGCCAATGCAATGTATATCCAATAATTTGAGACTTATGACTCTTGTCAGTTCATAGAAAAAAATCTTATGTTCATCTTGGGATTCATAAAGCACAATTAGAATCTCTCTCTCTTCACTAACAATAGGCATTCGAGAAGGAAACTAAGATATGGGCAATACTTCCATTTCCTCTCTATCCTCTGTTGCTCCAAACTCTCTGATTTGCTAACATCCTGCCAATGCAATGTCTATCCAATAATTTCAGACGTATATCTCTTGTCAGTTCATAGAAAAAAAATCTTATTGGGATTCATAAAGCACAATTAGAATCTCTTCTTTTTCACTAACGATAGGTCTTCGAGAAGGAAACAAAAATGTGGGCAATACTTCCATTTCCTCTCTATCCTCTGTTGCTCCAGACTCTCTGATTTGCTAACATCCTGCCAATGCAATGTATATCCAATAATTTCAGACGTATATCTCTCTTCGTCAGTTCATTTACAAAATCTTATGTTCATTTTGGGATTCATAAAACACGATTAGAATCTCTCTCTCTTCACTAACAATAGGCATTCGAGAAGGAAACTAAGATATGGGCAATACTTCCATTTCCTCTCTATCCTCTGTTGCTCCAGACTCTCTGATTTGCTAACATCCTGCCAATGCAATGTCTATCCAATAATTTGAGACGTATATCTCTTCGTCAGTTCATATAAAAAATCTTATGTTCATCTTAGGATTCATACAGCACGATTAGAATCTTTTCCGTTTCACTATCGATAGGTTTTCGAGATGGATACAAAGGTGTTGACAATAGATCCTATTCCATTCCATCCCCCGTTGCTGCAAGCTCATTGGTTTAGTAACATCCTGCCAATGCAATATCTTTTCAAAAATCTGAGACTTAATTCTAAGCAATGCCATGTCAGTTCTTTTCGAAAATCTAAAAATTATATTGATATTCAAGCAGCAAGATTACAATCTTTTTCACTTCACTAATGATAGGTCTTCAAGATGGAAACATAGATGGGAGTGCGTGTCATCTCGTTCCTCTTCTTCCTCTGTTGTACCAGGCTCTCTGATTTGCTAACATACTGCCAGTGGAATATCTTTTCAATTGTTTGAGAATTAATTCTAACCAGTATCCTTGTCAGTTCATGTCGGGAATCTTATGTTTATATTGGTATTCCAACAGCAAGATTACAATCTCCTGCACTTCACTAACGATAGGTCTTCGATAAGGAAACATAGATGGGAGTGCGTGTCATCTCGTTCCTCCTCTTCCTCCGTTGTACCAGGCTCTCTGATTTGCTAACATACTGCCAGTGGAATATCTTTTCAATTGTTTGAGAATTAATTCTAACCAATGTCCTTGTCAGTTCATGTCGGGAATCTTATGTTTATATTGGTATTCCAACAGCAAGATTACAATCTCCTGCAATTCACTAACGATAGGTCTTCGAGAAGGAAACATAGATGGGATTGCGTGTCATCTCGTTCCTCTTCTTCCTCCGTTGTACCAGGTTCTCTGATTTGCTAACATACTGCCAGTGGAATATCTTTTCAATTCTTTGAGAATTAATTCTAACCAGTATCCTTGTCAGTTCATGTCGGGAATCTTATGTTTATATTGGTATTCCAACAGCAAGATTACAATCTCCTGCACTTCACTAACGATAGGTCTTCGAGAAGGAAACATAGATGGGAGTGCGTGTCATCTCGTTCCTCTTCTTCCTCCGTTGTACCAGGCTCTCTGATTTGCTAACATACTGCCAGTGGAATATCTTTTCAATTGTTTGAGAATTAATTCTAACCAATGTCCTTGTCAGTTCATGTCGGGAATCTTATGTTTATATTGGTATTCCAACAGCAAGATTACAATCTCCTGCACTTCACTAACGATAGGTCTTCGAGAAGGAAACATAGATGGGAGTGCGTGTCATCTCGTTCCTCTTCTTCCTCCGTTGTACCAGGCTCTCTGATTTGCTAACATACTGCCAGTGGAATATCTTTTCAATTGTTTGAGAATTAATTCTAACCAGTATCCTTGTCAGTTCATGTCGGGAATCTTATGTTTATATTGGTATTCCAACAGCAAGATTACAATCTCCTGCACTTCACTAACGATAGGTCTTCGAGAAGGAAACATAGATGGGAGTGCGTGTCATCTCGTTCCTCTTCTTCCTCCGTTGTACCAGGCTCTCTGATTTGCTAACATACTGCCAGTGGAATATCTTTTCAATTGTTTGAGAATTAATTCTAACCAATGTCCTTGTCAGTTCATATCGGAAATCTTATGTTTATATTGGTATTCCAACAGCAAGATTACAATCTCCTGCACTTCACTAACGATAGGTCTTCGATAAGGAAACATAGATGGGAGTGCGTGTCATCTCGTTCCTCTTCTTCCTCCGTTGTACCAGGCTCTCTGATTTGCTAACATACTGCCAGTGGAATATCTTTTCAATTGTTTGAGAATTAATTCTAACCAGTATCCTTGTCAGTTCATGTCGGGAATCTTATGTTTATATTGGTATTCCAACAGCAAGATTACAATCTCCTGCACTTCACTAACGATAGGTCTTCGATAAGGAAACATAGATGGGAGTGCGTGTCATCTCGTTCCTCTTCTTCCTCCGTTGTACCAGGCTCTCTGATTTGCTAACATACTGCCAGTGGAATATCTTTTCAATTGTTTGAGAATTAATTCTAACCAATGTCCTTGTCAGTTCATATCGGAAATCTTATGTTTATATTGGTATTCCAACAGCAAGATTACAATCTCCTGCACTTCACTAACGATAGGTCTTCGAGAAGGAAACATAGATGGGAGTGCGTGTCATCTCGTTCCTCTTCTTCCTCCGTTGTACCAGGCTCTCTGATTTGCTAACATACTGCCAGTGGAATATCTTTTCAATTGTTTGAGAATTAATTCTAACCAGTATCCTTGTCAGTTCTTGTCGGGAATCTTATGTTTATATTGGTATTCCAACAGCAAGATTACAATCTCCTGCACTTCACTAACGATAGGTCTTCGATAAGGAAACATAGATGGGAGTGCGTGTCATCTCGTTCCTCTTCTTCCTCCGTTGTACCAGGCTCTCTGATTTGCTAACATACTGCCAGTGGAATATCTTTCCAATTGTTTGAGAATTAATTCTAACCAATGTCCTTGTCAGTTCATATCGGAAATCTTATGTTTATATTGGTATTCCAACAGCAAGATTACAATCTCCTGCAATTCACTAACGATAGGTCTTCGATAAGGAAACATAGATGGGTGTGCGTGTCATCTCGTTCCTCTTCTTCCTCCGTTGTACCAGGCTCTCTGATTTGCTAACATACTGCCAGTGGAATATCTTTTCAATAGTTTGAGAATTAATTCTAACCAATGTCCTTGTCAGTTCATATCGGAAATCTTATGTTTATATTGGTATTCCAACAGCAAGATTACAATCTCCTGCACTTCACTAACGATAGGTCTTCGAGAAGGAAACATAGATGGGAGTGCGTGTCATCTCGTTCCTCTTCTTCCTCCGATGCTGTAATCTCTCTGGTTGGTAAAACTCTGCAATTTCAAATTCATTCCTGTAATTAGAGACTTAAATGTAGTGAAAGTATTTTTTTGGTGACATTGAAATTCTTAATTCCTCTTCTTTATGTTGGTGCTTCTTGTAGGAAAGAAATATGTGTTCTTGCTTGCTTGAGAAGATGCTAGTTATAATTTCCGATTTTGTTACAATGTTCAATTCTTTTGTGATTGAGTGAGACAAATGTTTTATGATAGTTTCATTTCTAATATTGCTATTGTGATTTTTATTTAACATTAGTAATTTTTCGCAAATTTTCTGTATTTGCCATGGGCAACATGTTTATGGAGGATTTATATCTTAAGTGTTATTTTATCATCCATGTTTTTGTGCATGTCGGTTTTTAAATTTTGTATCACTATTTGAAAAAGAGTAATGGAATGAGAACACTTCGTACCTATGGATACGTGACAAATTAAATATGATACGTATAGTCCTAGAAATGAAACAACATGTATTAATTAGATTCTATTGTATTTATTTGTCACTACCAATGCCAGTTGAACACATCCACCAGTTTTATTTTAAAGCATTGTGCATTTATGGAAATTGCAGCCAAACGTCTTCGTTTGTGAGTCCATATTGCTTCAATCTTTTATTCCGTAAGATGAAATTTATGATAAATTATTATCCCACAGCGAAGCATGTCGTGAAAGCTCTGTGTTTTCATTCTTCGTCGGAATTGACAGCTCTAGCTGTTTGTGTTCACTAGGGAGCGGAATGTTATGTGCTTATACAATAATATACAAATATACACATCCTTTGTTTTAAAATAATCAGAGTAATGTAGCTAAATGTCAAACCTTGGTAATCAAGGGATCCAGGTGCAACCCCTGGTAGTGGTACATAGTAGTTTGGTTCCCACTTTAAATTTTAGGCCAGTATTGCAGTGTCATTGTACAGTGCGTCCATTTCGATCTTCAGCCGAGAGATCGGGAGAAGCGTGGCGGGCGTCGCTGGCGGAGATGCCGACATTTGCGGCCTGTAATGCCCGCTTATGTTTATGGACATATGCAGATATGTATATAAATATTGCAAAACGAGCACTAACCTGTGTTATAATTTATCATCTGTATTTCATCCAAGTTCTGCCCTTATTAACACAAAAAATACGCTTTAGAAACGATGTTAGGAGCCACAGATAATAAAACATTTTAATCATAGTTTTGACCAGTAACGTCCTGCTTAAGTTCATATCCTTGAAAGAGTTTTGTGCCGATGGGGATCGTTTGGAGGTTTCGAATGTGAAACACTGTATCAAGATTACGCTGTAGACGAAACCGTTAAAAGTCAATGGTGGTCGTAAGCTTCCTTGCAATCCGTGCTCGAGTTTTTTGTTCCTTCGCGACAGAGCTGTGAATATAGTGGCGAGCAGATGTAAACCAAGAGCGTGTTAATTTCGTACTGTGCGCAAGAGTGTTATTATTGGTTACTTGCCGTTACTTGTTTGTGTTATTGCAGTGTGTATGTGTGTTGTGTCAGTGAGAGGATTGGAATGCCACCCGCAAGGTTCACGTTACGAGGAAGGCTGATAAGTTCTCGGCCCGACCCAGAAGGACTTTAGCTACAGGCACGAAAGTTTCAGGCTATTCAACGTATTCTCCCCGAAAGTCTCCACACTTGGCACTTGGTGGATATCAGTTTGTACAACTCTTATAACACAGGTTGGTGCTCGTTTTGCAATATTTACATAAATGTCTGCATATGTCCATAAAAATAAGCGGGCATTACAGGCCGCAAATGTCGGCATCACCGTCAGCGTCGCCCGCCACACTTCTCCCGATCTCTCGGCTGAAGATCGAAATGGACGCACGGTAGGTTCTGTAGCAGTAGTAACCGATGTGATGTGGAGTCCGAAAAGGATAGTAATTTACTAATTTACCACGTGGTGCATACATTTTTATACATTAACTCCAAAGAATGCTTTTACACAAAAGGAAAATTTCGGTTGAAATGTTTAAAATATATATTTTTTTACGTTCTCTCCCTAGAAATATGTGTTTTATGTGATAATGTTAGAATTATAAATTTTAGGTGAAATAAGACTTCGCAGATTGCATTGCAACCATATTACTGGCACTCCTAACGAGTAAGGCCTACTTGCAAAGCAACAAAGGAAGATTCTCCTGTGTTCTTACCTAAACAACCTCTCCCTAGTAATTAACTTCGATGATATTTTGGCATTCACGAACATCACATATTGTCTTGAGATCGTCTGTCTCCATTTTGCCTTGTTACCTTACACGTTAAACAGTAGGAGACAAATTGCATTTGATCTAGACTTAGAGTTAGCAGAATACAATAAGTAGTGTCTTAATATGTACTTTAAGTTAAATGTACGACACAACTGCATTTTCAGTATACATATGAACTATTGGTAAGAATTGGTTAAAAGTATAGAACATTTGTGTTGCTATTTTTTTTATGCATCATGACATCAGTTGGTTTCGAAAATAATATCATACAGTTATACAGTGTGTCTCAAAAGTAACAGCGCAAATTGACACAGGTGAAAGTACACGATCATAGAAGCAAAAAAGTCTCAGTAAGGATGGGTCTGCAAACGATCCGTTTTGTGATAATCGCGAATGTGTGATTACAGGCCGTACCACCTCTCGGAAATGTTCTGTTTTGTAAACAAAGAGTAAACCTCGGAATGCGCAAGGAGTAAGGCACTCTGTGTTTACAAAATTCAATCAGTGACGGCTTCTAACCACACATTCACACACATTATTAGCGTTTTACCAACTAGGACGACGCTTACAAATAATGAAGTCAGTGGCGGCTTGTCATCACACATTCGCGTTTATCTCGAAAACGGCTCGTTTGCAGACCCATCTTTACTGAGACTTTTTGGCTTCTATTATCGCGTACTTTCACCTGTGTCAGTTTGCTCTATTACTCGTACTTATGAGACACCCTGTATGTGTATCGTGATATGTAATGCGATAGAAGTGTTAAGACTGTCTTGAAGTGACAGAATAGAGTCGTCTGAACCAAGTGAATTGAATTGTCTGAATGTTGTTTTAAGATAATAATGCTTTGTCGTGCTAGCATGATCATGCCACACTACTTGTGGACTGGAAGTTTGACGTCTTGCATGAACGAATGAGGTTTGACGAACGATCGAAGGAAGGGATTGGCTGGAGCTTTGTTTCCAAGCAAAACGTTTCAACTTTGCATATTTCTGCGAAGGGTCTCGTTGATGTTGGATGAATAATGTCCATTTTTTCAATTTCTGAGGTATCTAGGGTTAATAAATTTCAGTGGGTGTCCACATCTATACGTAATTAATTATGCCCATCCTCATGTTGCTGCCGTAAACACGGAGCAAATTGATATGTGAGAGCATATCTCTTTTATGTAACCAATTTCGAGACCACAGTGAATGATGCGTATTCTTTTCATTCTCACCTTACATACTGAAATTAAGAAGTGTCAATGGAGCTTCATCCATGTTCTTTTTTCTTCTTTATTGAATGACTGAGAAAAAATACAGGTATAGCATGAACAGTTTATCCGCGTATAATGCGCCAGTCTTATCTGTCAAACGTCCCTTGTCATGCAAGACTGACAACGAAACATTACGTGTGAACCAGGCTTAAAGTAACCCACTCAGAGACCACCGTGAGGGATATGCAAATTTCAATCTGACTCTTAGTTTCATCTTTGCATGTCATGTGTTGAGGAACTTCCCTTCCGAAATAATTCATTAAACTTACGTATGGCTACTTATTGCACATAGGCGACTCAATTTGTAACGTAGCGTAGCCTACCTCCGTGACGTAGTGGTTAGCACATCGAACTACGAAGAGTGGAGTCCCGGGTTCGAATCCCGTCCTTAGCGTGGGTATGCTTTGTGAGTGGTCCTTCATCAATTTCATCACATCATCACTGATTCTCATTGTCGCAATAAGCCAAGCATGGCAAAAGAGCAACGCCAAATAACAACAATCAAATCAAATCATGTCACGTGAGGTGGTTTCTGTTTGGGAAGGACAACATGTTAGACCAGGCACAATCTAGTGGCAGTGTTATGCATATTTTTCCTTCTCTGTCATAATTCTCGATCGTATTTCAGTATTGTAGCAGCAGTGACATAAAGGTTAGTGATTATAAGATGATTGAAATAACCTTGAACTTCGTTTAAAGATCCAATGTGTTGCTCACCACATGAGACTTTTGCGTTTTGTCTCGTCTACTTTTCGAGATGAGACTCGAGACAGACAAACTATTATTTTCGATACGGGATACAGACAGACCAAAGTCTCATCTCGTGAGTAAAGACCTAACTTCTGTTAGACTGGTTCAACAAAGAATGCCGACACTTCCTGAGATAATTTAAGACACGAGACTATGTACTATGTAAGAAAGGTAAGGTAAGGTGAAGTTCCCCGTGCATATTGCACCGTACCATGAAGGCATATTTATGGGATGTGGGGGTAGCACCACGCTCCGGCTGCCTTTACCCTCCAGGGTTGCTCCTGGTACCCATTGGTTTTAGTCTGGGTGAGCCACAGAACCTCTTTATAATCACTGTTATGCACACATATGTTATTGGGACTGGACCTACAGTTTAACGTGAGATTCGAACCACTATGTGCCTCCACCGAGTATCGAACCTTGTGCCCCTTGATTATAAGGCGACGACGTAAACACTACACCATCGGGGAGGATTAAAGGTTTCTTGTGCATGATAAATGTGTGGGAAGAATGGTGAGATATGACTTTCTCGCGGTGAGGTAGAGTCCCCTCCGGTGGTTTATGCTGCTTCATAGGCAGACATTTTTCTGTGAGGAATCGTTTGACGCTGCAAATGAGTTTCTAGTTTCACGTTGCCACAGGAAAGTGCCTGGCCTTTAACAATGCAGAGAAGGAAGATCATGCATTGCACTGCTCGGAGCATATGACTAGGCTACCAGTACGAACCTCTGTAGAAGTGAAGAATTCAATTCTGCCGACATTCGCCGGTGTTCCTCTTCGCACATCTTCCAGTTTCTCACTTACCTTCGTTCTTCCCATGTCCGTATGTCACAATCGGAGCTCCAACAGTAGCTTAATTGGTGCACCTATTCTTACATCTAACATATCTACAAAGTCATTTCAATCTCTCAGAAGACTGAATTAACCCTTAGAAGGCCAGGCTGTTTTCCGCGGGATTACCCTCGAACGCCGGCGTGCTTTTGGCGCGAAATTTGAAATTATTCACTGCTTTAGTAATTTAATATCTTGTAAGCTACAAAAGTTCCAGTTAAACTTAATAACGTATCTTGGTCTGGCTAAAATAACAGTCCCTTAGAATGCAATCCGCACTCTCAATTAGAAGAAGAAGATTAAAGTGTAAAAAGCATTTTTACAAAAAATGAATTTTAACCACCCCTCGCCCAAAACACCACTCTCCAACTACCTGCCCCCCTTGGAATGATTTATCACTCAGTTGTCGAAAGGAAATTCCGTGTATGTCTGCACGTTTGATTGATTGATTGATTTGGTGTTTTTAAGTCCAATTTATGTACAGTAAGGCTAATCGGGACTGGACCTACAGTTTAAAGTGGGATAAGAATCACTATGTGCTTCCACCGGACCTCCTTGATTACAAAGCGACGACGCTACCACTGCGCCATCGGGGAGGCCACGTATGTCTGCAGGCATGATCACATAGTCAGCGATCGGTGGTTAGAACAGCGCCCTACGGCGCTAGGGGTTCTGGGTTCGAATCCATGCCTGGGCATTGCATTCTTTGCGAGTGTCACTTCATTAATTTCAATACATAAGAAAGTCATCCTCATTGTCGCGATTAGCCAAAACTTGAAGAAAAGCAACGACAAATAACAAAAACAAAATCAAGCTATGAACAGTTAGTCTGATACTTGCTAGTCTACAAGATTATTAAAGAAGTGGATAAATAGTTTTTAACCCGTTACAGAAGATATGTAATCTGGGGCTACCAGCCCCTTACCCCCTCGTATAGAAACTATCAAATTATTGGTGGCATACTTCAAGCAATATGAGCAATAGCAACATGACCTCCAAAATACTATGGGAACTAACGAAAATTCTCAAGGTCACAGAATTCATGACGAAACTGGATCCTACGTGGTATTCTAAGGGTTAATGCGAAATTTTTCGTCTGTTTGAAAGAATTGTCTGCGACTCGAAATTAAAGATTCCTATGATTCTCGAAAAGAAGGGAGCTTTCAGACCGAAGCGACACGCTATAGGAAACAACCGATAGTCTATTAGTAAGCATTGCTCGCGCATACGGTAAGAACAGACCGAAGCGATTCAGTTCACGGATTTCAGAGAACGGACCAGTCCGATCGAAACGCCAGCGACAAACGATACGTTACGTTTGTCGTGTCGCTTCTGTTCGAAAGTTCTATTTATAACAGAGGGATTCATTTCTTAACGACATCTGTCGTTTGTAGCTTGTCGTCTTTCGTGTGCTACTTGTCGCTTCGGTCTAGCGACACGGGGTAGAGATGGAGCAAAATATTTAGTTTTGTAGGGTGGAAAATGTGTTGGACCACAATTTTGTACTACTATAATCGACGTTCCATGACGTGTTCCTTGAAGAACTATCTGATTTTCTTACATTAAAGCTTTATCCACGAAGAATGAATAAATGTCCCGGCATTCTCCAGAATCTGGTCTTTACATTGATATACGATACACACCATCTTTCTGTTTCCTAACTACTGTCACTGTAAGGAAAGTCACGCCTTCGAGATCATTTTACAATGCCGAAGCATAGCGGCTTAGCTGCAGTAAAGTTTGATTGCAAACATACACCCGGGACAATGTCTCTGGTGACGTCACGCTTAGCCAGTCCATAATATTTCCGGCAAAGAGATCGCATCCTTCGTTGAAAACATGCCGCGTAAGCATTGCGCGTGTGGTCCTTGCCTAAGTGATTCAAGCTTTGATTATCGTGATCATCTGAGGAATGTGTACTATTTAACTCTTCCGAAGTCCTACACAAACCGTTAAAAGTGAGTAAAGTGGTTAGATACGTGTGGAAGGGAATATTTTATTATAGAATTACCAAACATCATTATGTGTTCAAAAAGCATTCTGTAGGTGACAATGGACCACACCTAAAAATCCAGATCCTATACGTTTGGTATTCAAGTGAACAGGTATATTTCATTTCAGTTTTATAATGAATTATTATTAACATTCGGAGTGTTTTAGGTTTTAGGAAAATGATATGCAGCTAATGTTGAAATTATATTAAGCAGTTTCTGCTTACTTTAATGATTACGTATACCCGTTGGCATAAATATCTGCCTATCTATTTAGTATAAAGATAAATGGCGCGATTGCTTGAATGGATTTAGTAATTTAAATACGCTTTCCTATGTAGAATGTGTCACCTTGTTTCCTGTTTACCTGACGTCATCATGCGTACTCAACTGTTTCTTCCCAACGTGCATTGCGTAATCACAAGTTGAATATCGTTCATTACAAATGTCACCGTATGTTAAAATAGGGATGCTCACAGGTATTTTGGCTATAAAAAATTCATGTATGTGCTATACGTGAGTTGTTTGATTGGTTTCAAATTACACAGAGCGAACAATGTTATTGTTTATCCCACATACCTTCTTATAGCAGATTCATACTAGACTGGACTGAAAGCTTTCTTTGTACATCTTGAAAAAGTTTCACTACAAATTTTAGAAAATCATCCTCACAATCGTCTTTATATATTGTTCCTAAAGCACTTGAAATTTAACATTGATTGAACGCCCCAAGACATAGCAACAAGGCAGTCATTGTTGACGCTCAATTGTTATGGCCACTAATAAAAACTACTACATGTTTTTATTAAAAGTATGAATTTATCAAATGTTTAGCGTTCGTAGTTTATTAATTGAGGACTAAAAGTGGTAAATGTTGTAAGTGCCAAAAGCGAAAGTGTTGGGAAATCGCATCGTTCAGCACATGAGTTCGTACGAACGTTCACACTAGTGACCTCTTTACACGCCCTTTGAACTACTTAGAGGGCTACCAGCCACATTTCACGTTTACCATATTATAAAGCATGTCACAATTCAGTTTTACGTGGAAAACGGTGTTTGAATTATTGTGGAACTTACAGCGTTTACCAATTTTAGTCTTCAATTATTTATCATTTACGTATTCATTCCTTCTCCATCTATATCATTTTCATCCAACATTACTTTCTTCATCTTCATTTCCTATTTAAGAACGCAGATATTGAAGCATAACATACAGAATGGAAAAAACATTTGCATACAATGAAGAATCGATACTTGATTGTAAAGGTGCATTTTATTAGCTACAGTCTGTCCAAAAGAATCTTTAGAGCGAGCGAACGAAAGCAAGAGGGCTCCAACAATACCCAAGGACGAGAGAACGGGATTGCTTGGAGGGGAAAGGGACTGCACTTACCAGCCTTCCCAGCAGCATGTACTGCTTCTTCCCGCCCAATCGTTTTCTTCCCTTGTCTACCGCAATCCGCAGCCTTGCTACAGAGATTTCTGAATAGAGTATAGTTTTAGTCTTGTGGTAAGAAATAATGTATCGAACAGAATCGGAGAATTATCTTATTCCTAATAAGATAGACATGATCCAATGCGTAAATTTATAGAATTGAGTAAGTGCAAGTAATTATGAAAGGTTGTTACTTGGGTTTTATTGCTGCGGTTTTGCTTTAACAACACAACATCAAAATCTATAAACTTTTACTATAAAAAACATATTCGAATCAACTTGTGAACTCATGGTTTCACCGTATCCCATAATAATACCTAATAATTTTGGTAACAGTGACAGCCATAATGAGATATCTAACTTCTTGTCAAAGTGTTCTGTCATATTTACAATAAAATTGGATTTTTTTATGTATAACAAATTGCACATACCCAAGACGGCATAATAGGTGAGTATAGTTCAAGTCCTGATTCGAACGCCAGTTCGGTACGTTCGACAGCTCGAGACGAAACCGAGAGGACGTGCATCTGATTTCGATCCAGCGCCTGTTTTTCTGAGAAGTGCTGTTCTCAACTGTACCTCCAGTGCTTAGACATCCAAAACGAACTGTCACGACGTTCCACTCCAAAGATCTCCACAGAGTATATTAAAAATAGCACAGCAGAATAGCAACCTATAACGACGCACGGTTTTAGAAGCGATATCGGGCGGAGTTACAGAGATCGTGTCCTTGGCGACCAGCCAATAGCAGGAGTGAAACGTTGTACAGTTAGGTTTGCGCGCAAGAAGTTATTTATAAAACTCGCCACTTTAAGGTTCATCATTGCATGGGACACGACATTATGAACCTGACTGTCCAAGTCCCATGCATTTCCGTCGCCTACAACCGGAGATATCGTTGCTCGAAGAAAACAAGGGAAACAGCGCGTCTCTACACACACGCAATGATCCTTCGTTTTCCTTCAGTGTTCCGTCTGTTTTTTGTTGTTTTTTTTTGTTTTTTTTATTTTCCAACTTGTTAATCCCGCTGAGTTGTGTATTGGTAAAGCTATGGGTGTCAAATTCTGCTGAATATGAACAATGGCCCTTCGTTGTCGTGGGCGTTTACGAACATTGCGAGTCCGAGTCACTTTCAGTTCAGCATTTTCGTAATAAGGGCGGTGTAAGATAATTGTACTCGTACGCCACGAAGAACAGTTGTGAGACGATTCAATATGGCCCTTATTGATTGATTAAATGTTGGTTTATTTTACTTCTCTTTTCTGCTACCTTTGGCTAATCGCAAAGATGAGGATGGATGATGATATGATGAAATTGATGAAGGGACACTTACAAACACCTATGCCCGGGCCGGCATTCGAACCCGAGAACCCTGGCGTCGTAGCGCGCTGTGAAGTCCAGCCCTTATGTTCGATAGTTATGCAATAGTGTGTGTTCCGCGAGTGTTACTTAATAATTTCGCGCCGGCCCCCATGGTGGAGTGGTTAGCATATCGTGCTACGACGCCATGGATCCCGGGTTCAAATCCCGGGTTGAACATGTATTAAGTGAATGTCCATCCATCAATTTCATCATATCATCAATCATTCCCATCTTCCCATTTTGCCAAAAGTGACAGAAAAGTTAAATAAAATAAAGTAAATCAAATCAAATTAATAATGTCGCTCTCGAAATCTATTACAAGTAGTACAGGCACCAAGGGTAAAATATTACGTTCACAAGACAGAAATCTAGTGTATTCTTGCTTCAAGGAATTGGCGTCGGAAGAAGTGCGTGGTGAAACAGTTCTCAGAGTCGAGAACTTGCGGCTAGAGCGTTTGGTGTATGTGTGCATACTGTGTTGCGTATTATAAAACAGGGTAAAGTATCTACCACAGAAATCGGCGAACCTCTATTCAAATCTTCTGGGAAACATGCCAGAAAACAGAAACGAGAGTGATGATGATGACCTTGCAGTTCCTCTGAAATAACTACCTTCAAACTTCTTTCAGGTACGAGTTTCTCTTATATGCTGCAGTGATATGATATAATCCTGTGTAGAATTCTTTACTATATATTTCATTGTACTCAAATATCACGTGCATGCATTATATATAAAAAAGCTGAATATTGGACACGGCGAAAGCTCTGCGTTTCCTTTCCGCTAGGAGTTGGTTTGGCAGCAGCGTGACAGCACTGGCTGCGTATTGGTTGAACTCATGTTCCTTCTAAAAGCGTACGCCGTATAGCAAGGATAACCGCCCGCAACCTCACGTTATTGAAATCTTTATAGAAACTGAACTGGCAACATCTCATTTACTCATTTACTGGACTTGAGAAGCCCTTCCTAAACAGACGCTATTGGCGGGAAAGGTTTAAGGGGGAGGATATACTGGGCTCCACGTGGACTTGACATATGATTGTGAGAGGAAAACTGACCTTTCAGAACTGTATTTGGCGTTAGAATCGGGACTTCAACTTTACATCAAGAACTTGATTTGAATTTCTGCATGAAACTAATGCTTGGGTTGCAATTTGTCGTTTTCTAGGATTAAATAAAATAAAAATTGCAAATACAGGAAACGTATTGTATAAATTTGACTAATTTGTAATGTGATTTTTTAATTATTGATAAACAAAATATAATCTTAAATAACAAAAACAAAATGGTGGGATGTTCAGGTAATAGCTTCATACAGGGTGTCCCAAAATGTATAAGCACTTTCATTTTTTATGACGTCCGTGTTCATTAAGATGCTTTTTAAAAATTAGCAGAATCTACAGACATGAATAATTTCCTGTGTAACCGCCTGTTTTCAAAGTGATAACTACTGGAAACAATAAACAAAAGAATCACAAACACCACGAATCATCATTTCGTTCGATATTCATGCGCATTATCGTTCAATGGCTGCCTTCAATTTGTCAACTATTGCTTCTTTTGTACCGTAAACTTAGAATGTTATGCATCCAATTACAAAAAGTATAGTGGCGTGAGGTCTGGGGAACGCGGAGGGGAATCTTCTGAACCTCTTCTACCAATCCATCTGTTCGGCACTGTTGCCAAGTACCACTCACAAAACTGAACTCTCCTGTCTGGATCATCTGCATATCAGAGCATGGACACATCTTAGAATGTAACACTTCCAATGTCAGTGAATTCAAATCCGACGTAATGTAATTCTTGTATTTTCACTTTCTTATTTTGTTTCTCTTTTCTTCCACTTCTGGCTTCATAAATGTAGAGATTAAATTGTTGCGACAGAGCAGATCTAAGGCAAAGGCGGGATTCGAACCTCTAACCTTCAGGGCACCGAGAGGCCACAATCTTACTAATATGTCTTCAATGTGTCTCTCTAAACTCTTTCCTCGCGTGTTTCTTTCTTATTTGTCGCCGAGAAAAAGGGGACTATGAGTAATCGTAATGTGTCTGGTTTGATTCCTTCTGCCGTGCGAGAATGACATAACAGCCAGGGTGGATTCACGAATTTTGCCTCCTGCGCCAAAGTGGTCATTGGACGTTGTTTCGCAAATTTGAAAATTTCGCTTTTTTTCCTGTAAAAAATAGAACAGCCAAAAAACTTGGGAACTTATCCGATAAGACCCGAACACTTCTCACTCGTTTATTTCCTTAATTTTAGCATTGATAATTACATATTCTGCATTCCGGAAGATTCTTTAAGGTGAGGTTATGCCATTTTCCATAAAATAGTGTCAACTTTTCATATTACGAGTCATTATTTGTCTTCCTTGCTCTGCTTGGGTAACATACAATATGGCGTGCACTCGTCATGGATCATCGCGCGTCGTGCTTGTGTTTTGTCGATTTGGAGTGGGTATGCAGTGTTTCAACCTTCTTAACCGAAAAATACCTACTTTCGTGTTCATTATGTCATCATAAACCATTGACGGATAGCCCCAAAAACCATTCACGATAGCCCCAAAACCATCCACGATAGCCCCACGAACCATTGACGGATAGCCCAAAAAACCATTGACGGATAGCCCCAAAAACCATTTACGATAGCCCCACGGACCATTTCCGGCAAGGTTAGGTTAGGTAAGCATAGTTAAAAAAAATAAAAAAAAAATTCTCGTAAAAAAAGGCACGTTTGGAAACACTGCTGAGCTCCCCACTCCTTGTCGGCAGTGATGTGCGTCTACGCGTAAACAACGATAGTCTACATTCTACACGTAGACTATTTTATACACGTAGATGACGTAATCTATGTAAACAACATGGCGAAAGGTGATAACTTAGCAAAGGGCGCTGTGGAATAAAAACACAATTATACTGCGTATCAATTGCTGATGTGTGAGGAAAACTTTTCATACTCTTTCTTCCAGATTCGAACAATTTCTCACCTAGGAAAAACCTAACATGGTAAATATTCTAGTGTTTTATGGGAAAAAGACCACTCTTGCCTCACGACTGCCATCTGTTGTTGTTTTTTGCATACAATTTATCCATAGTTGATGAGAGAAGAGAAGAGAAATTTTGTTGTAAATATGATTCTTTTCATTTCCTTAGGGTAGTTGAAAATGTCACATTCCTTTCATGAAACCCTTGAAAATTAATTTTAATTCAATTTACATTGTCTACGTAGTCTATGTAAACTACAACCCAATGTAATCTACGCGTAGACTACGTGTAGACAATGTATGTATACGTAAACTTATAGTCTACGGCACATCAATGCTTGTCGGTCATGCCTTATGCGCATCATAGTTTCAATTGAGACCAATAGCGCGCAAGGGAAACGTAATGACCCACATGGCGTGATTGGTATTCGCCAGTTTCGGTCATTGTGACCGACGTGACGGTTAAATCTCTTAGCATATATACACTACATTTAGCCTAGCAGCGGAAGCATTTGGCCTGACGCCGAAGTACGGTGCTTGAGCAAGAAGGTGTTTGAATTTCGTGTGATAAGTAGGGAACAGGTTTTAAGGTGTACATCTTTCCAAAAATATCATACCGATCATTTGAAATGTGTAAAATGAACATACTTTGTTGCATCTTTTCATGAGATTAGCGCATTTATCCCTTTTTTACCCCCTCTTTGATACTTCAGCATCTTTTTCCTTCCTTTTCTTTCATGTTTTGGTAAAAAAAGAAAAATTGGACAGAAAAATAAATGATTTCACTCTTCTTGAGCAGCTACTTAAAATCCTATAGTCTCATTTTGTAGAGCAGAACGAGAGCTATAAAATTATGTAATATAATCATTGCAGCCCAATAATTCCCAAGATAATGTAGCAAAACCCGCGAGAGAAAACAAACTTCAACAAAACCTATTCGGCAGAACTACCTACCGTTCTCTATGCGGTCCGCGTGCAGAAAAAGAGAGCATCGAATGAAGGCACTTGATCACCATCTGTATTTGCACCTTTTTGAAAACATTTCCAACCTCCTTTATTTACCCTTTTTCGACCATAATTCTTAAAATCCTTTCCCTAGTGGTAAGTCAGACCGCCAACGAAGGTCCCTGTTAGATCCAGAGGAGAGAGAAACGCCATCCTGAAGATGTGTCATCAGCGTATAGGGTCACGTGTTAATTGTTTCCTTTCCAACAATGGTTTGAAGCCGAAAAGCTGCACAACACATGCAAGAAAACCGGTTCGCGATCACAACAGCGTGCAAAATATTTCACGTTTTAGGGAAAACTGCACAATTACAATCCAATTTTATGCACGGAGAACCAGAAAAGTGTTCGCGGACGTCTTTCGAGATTTTGCACACATGAAGGCCCATATTGTCCGCGTCTTTACCAGCTGAAGAAAAGCTATATGTAAATGAGAGCATATGTGCTGCAGTATTTTTTTAGAAGCGTTACCAAAACAAGTACAGCTTTGCTACAGCATAAGCCTCTCGTTTGTTCGATTTTTTTAACGCCAAAAAAGTCGTTTAACGGAAAAGGGAAGTGTTGCCTTTTTTTTTTGTTTAGTTTGGTATAAGCAGAAGCTTTGAAACAAAGAATGTGGAGTGGAACATTCATACTTGAACCAGTCCTGGTGAACCAATTCAGGAAAGAGAGGAACTGTCCGTTTTGTTTATTTAAAGGAGGTACAGTATATAGTCTACTGTTTAAATTAGAGTGTTCAGTAAATATAGTTTCTGTTTATTAGTTTCAGAGAGTGAAACTTGTTCACTCTTTGTAATTATATGTTCTCTACTTCTTGCCCTCTTTCTTCCAACCAGTGATGTGCGTCTACGCGTAAACAACTGTAGTCTACATTCTACACGTGATTATTTTATACATGTAGATAACGTAATCTATGTAAACAACATAGCTTAAGTAAGACTGTTAACACTGTTAAGCCTTGTTTCCATGGTAATAAAACATTAAAATGCTGACCAAGGCAAACTTTTATAGTATAAAATATATACATTTAAACGTAACGTTTCCATCCTCTAACAGGGTCTTCTTCAGACGAGTATTCACAATAAAATTTTGAATTGTGAATATTTGTCTGAAGAAGACCCTGTTAGGTGGTGGAAACGTTACGTTTTTATGCATATTTTTTATATTATATAAGTTTGCCTTGGTCAGCATTTTAATGTTCTATTAATATGGCTTAAAGTGATGACTTAGCAAAGAGCGCTGTAGAAGTGAAACAAAATTATACTACCCATATTATGCTTATGTGTAACAAGAATCTTGCATACTCTTCTTTACAATTGCGATCAATTTCTCACCTAGGAAAAAAAGCAATGTAGCAAATATTGTAGTGTTATATGGAAAGAAGACTACTTTTGCCCCGCTACTGCCATCTGACGTTTTATATAGAATTTAGCTTTTTCACGGACATACCACACTCGAAACAAACGGTCGTATCTTGTTTATGCCCCTTTTTATACCACTAGATATAACACAATTTTTGAGAATATTGCTTAAAAAGAAACTTTAATGTTCAGTAAACACGCATCCGAAATATTCGCTTCAGAAGTGATAGAACTTTGTTATAAATAGGATTCTTGTCAGTTCGTTAAAAATGTCACTTTTCTTTCATGAAAGTACAGATATGGGTATATATATAATAGCCTTCTATGATGAAAACCTAGACAATTAATTTCAATGCATTTTGGATTGTCTACGTAGTCTATGTAAACTACAACCCAATGTAATCTGCGCGTAGATTACGTGTAGACAACGCATGTAGATGTAAAGTTATACTATACGGCACATCACTGCCTGCAACGAAGGGAACACGTCTCTCTCTCTCGCCATATCTTTTTCCCTCCATGTTTCGTTCTTATATATATATATATATATATATATATATATATATATATATCTGTGTGTGTGTTTTTTGTTTCTTTCTCTCCCTCTTTCTTTTCTCTAGCTCGCTACTTATCTACCTATCTCTCTTCATTTTCTTCCTCTCACGCTCTAGCTCTCTTTCACCCTATTTCACTATTTCTATCGTTGTCATATATTTCTTTTAATACTCTTTCCCTTTCCTAAAGCTAGATCTCTCTTTCCTTTCTTTTTCTATGCTCTGCTTCGCAATTTCTTTATTCACTTCCATCATCTCTAGGGATGGACGATATCGGAAATTTTATATCGTTATATATCGTCAAGTAAATATCGTCAGAGACGATACGATACAACATATCTTCCTGATAGTGATATCGCCAAAATATCGTGACGATATATCGTCTAGTTGATATCACCTGGACGATATTTTTTTTCAATATCGCGATATATCGTCTGGACGATGTATCGCCCAATTCCAATAATCTCTCTCGTCTCTTCTTTCAGGGTTCTTAAAGCTCCAGGAATTGTAAACAAATTCAATTCCGGTCCGGAAGATTTATTGACTGATTTGCTTGATTTTACTTCGCCTTTTGTACCACTTTTGGCTCAATTTGCGAAGATGGGGATGAGTGATATGATGAAATTTATGAATGAACACTCACAAACATCCATGCCCAGGCCAGGATTCGAACCCGTGACCCCTGCCACCGTAGCGCGATGTGCTAACCACTCCGCCACAGGGGGCGGCTTAATTCTATTATCTATTGATTGCTTGATTTAAAATTGGTGAGTATGGCTGCACATATGGCCATTTTGTATAATTTATTATTATTTTTTTATTATTATTATCGTTCAATGTATACGGAAATTATCTAAAATTCTTACCTAAAAATTTAAAACAAGGGGTGTAAAAAGTGCTAGGTTGTATAAGGACCTGCGCAAGACAAACACAAGGCAATAAAAAGTAAGAATTTACCAAAAACTTCCTCACAGGCAGTGGAAGAGATCATCTCTTCTTAAAAACCTAAAAATATTTGATAAAACACTGTTGTCATCACCCAACAGCAAAATCGGTACATTTATTGTCATAAAAAACACTACTTTTTACATAAATTTTTAGACAAATTAACTATACTCTGTCCCAGCTAACTGCAGAGCAGGGCCGCACATATCGGCAGAGGAGGAGGAGGAATATCGAGTGGTGAAAGCGCAGCGTTGCCAACCGTACGGAAATTTCATGGCATGTACGGTACGCACCTTAGTCCGTAAGCTAAGTGTACGGCTTGTCAACATTTGCTCTTGCTGCTTTATCCCTAATATTTCCCTAAGAAATTCTTAATCCAATCGTACGGACCTGGAGACAAAAATACGGCCCTTTTGCCATGTGCGTTCGGTATTATCGTTTCAAAAGTTTGCAACGCTTAAAGTGCGAAGGAGGAAATCGGGTAACTCCCGTCGCCCATTACACAATCCCAATTCTCTCACTGTTCATTGGTGGAGCCGTCTCGCGTCAGTACTTGCGCAGAGACTTGTTCTCGTTCGCCTGGTCTACAGTTAGCTGGTACGGAGTTTAACTACTAGGGACGTTCAATATATAAGTTTCCCTGTGCTATAAAATATTGTATAAAGCAATGCCATGAAAAAGAAGCACATGGTGGACAAGCGCCATCCTTCGTCTCCAAGGAACAACAATCGATTCGTTATCAGATGTGAAGGCGCATGCGCTCAAGGGCGAAAAGTAAATGCTTGTTCGGAAAACGCGGGCTCGCGTCATAAGGAGTTCAGAAGCATGGATGCTAAGGGTGTTCTGCTGATGGACTTTTTTGGAGCGAGGAAGAACAATTAATGCTGACCGTTATTGTCAAACATTTGATAAACTGAAAAACGCAATTCGACATAAGCGACCAGGTCTCCTGTCAGCTGGTGTCCTTCTTCTTGACGATAACGCTCGCCCCCACTCAGCAGTGCAAACACAACAAAAAATTGAAGAATTGGGGTGGGAACGGCTGCTTCACCCTCCATACAGCCCCAATTTAGCGCAGAGTGATTTCCATGTTCTTCCGGTGTTAAAGTCTGAATTGCAAGGTCACCGTTTCGAAACAGATGAAGAAGTGAAGCATAATGTGAGAATAGTGCTCAATAGCCAGAGCCCTGATTTTCTTGCAAAGGGTATGGACAAATTGGTGCAACGGTGGGACAAATGCCTGAATCTCTATGGGGATTATGTGGAGAAATGAGGAAGGATCCTCCTACACATCTATGTATAGTTTTCTAATGTATCTTAAAAATAGAAATTTTTACAGCATACGGAAACTTATATATTGAACGACCCATGTATCTGGCATCCCTAAACAAGGAGATCATATTGCTGCCGTGGCTAGGGCGTCCACTTGGTTAATTCCTTGAAAAGGGCTACAAGAAAATAAATAAATAAATAAATAAAACAATTGTTTGAATGTGGTAAAAAAGAACGAATATCTATTGGCCTAAGAGTCAGGAGTTGTGTGGACTTAACTTTTAGTTTGCACACCAGTATATACTACTCGACGTATCTTGTCCACGCTGAAAATACGTATAAGTCGCCTACCTACTTCTAGGAATCTGACTGCGGCACTGATTTAGGGAATCCTAAACCTATATATACCCTTATCTGTGCTATAACCTTGTACCAGCTAACTGTAGACCAGGCGAACGGGAACAAGTTTCTGCTCAAATAGTGACGCGAGACAGATCCACCAACAGTGATGTGCCGTAGACTATAAGTTTACGTCTACATGCGTTGTCTACACGTAATCTACGCGTAGATTACATTGGGTTGAAGTTTACATGGACTACGTAGACAATCTAAAGTGCATTAAATTAATTTTCAAGGGTTTCATGAAAGGAAAGTAACATTTTCAACTATATTGGTTCCTAACGAAATGAAAAGAATCCTATTTACAACAAAATTTCTCTTCTCTTCTCTCATCAACTATGGAAGAAGATAAATTGTATGCAAAAAACAACAACAGATGGCAGTCATGAGGCAAGAGTGGTCTTTTCCCCATAAAACACTAGAATATTTCCTATGCTAGGTTTTTTCCTAGGTGAGAAGTTGTTCGAATTGGGAAGAAAGAGTATCAAAAGTTCTCCTCACACATCAGCAACTGATACACAGTATAATTGTATTTTAATTCCACGGCGCCCTTTGCTAAGTTATCACCTTTCGCCATGTTGTTTACATAGATTACGTCATCTACGTGTATAAAATAGTCTATGTGTAGAATGTAGACTATCGTTGTTTACGCGTAGCCGCACATCACTGTCCACCAATGAACAGTGAGAGAAACGGGATTCCGTAATGGACGACTGGAGTAACCCGTTTTCCTGCTTTGCTCTGTCAGCTTTGCAAACTTTTGAACACAATAATACCGTACGCACATGGTAAACGGACCGTATTTTTGTCTCCAGGTCCGTACGATTGGTTTAAGAATTTCTTAGGGAAATATTAGGGATAAAACAGCAAGTGTAAATGTTGACAAGCCGTACAATTAGCGTCCGGACTAATGTACGGTAATGACCATAGGGTTGGCAACGTTGAGCTTTCATCACTCGATTTTCTTCCTCCTCCTCTGCCGCTATGCGCGGTTCTGCTCTACAATTAGCTGGGATATATTAAATGTGACTGACCAGAAAATAGTCCCCTGTCCTTTGCATTCGCCTCAAACCTTCTTTACTGACGCAGTTACTGCCCTGAGACGGATTTCCAGTATTTGTCAGTGTAATTGATTAATTTAGTTTATTTAACTACATCTATAAACTAACTAACTAATCGCGACGCCACAGAGGATTATTCTGGCTGTAGGCCTAGACGCCAGAGCCTCCTTAGTCTGCAAAATGCAGTCCAGGGTGTACTAAGTGGAAGAGAGGTTGACATTTGATGAGTATAATTCATTACTATTATTATTTATTATTCTTATCAGAGTAAAGGAAATATGTTGATTTCCTTGACATCCATTGTTTTAACAGACCTACGTTGCTACGACGTCAGGGGTCCCGGGTTCGAGTCCCGTCCTGGGTATGGATGTTCTTTGTGAGTGTCCCTTTTTCCATGGGTGCCAACTTTTGAAAAACATAGGGTGGGCTCAAACACCTGAGTTACAATTTCACACAAAAATTATCCCATGTATCTCCCCTCCCATGATATTAAAGCACACCACATGCATTGTAATCAAGGGTGGAGGCACATAGTGGTTCGGATCCCACTTTAAACTACAGATCCAGTCCTGATTAGTCTCTCTGTGCATAAAGTGACTTAAAAACTCAAACCAACAATGCATCGTTACTTTTTTTAATCTGATAATTACTGATTTCAATAAACAATAGATCACAAATAACGATAACAACTACATAACAGTAATAACAACAATAACACGACAAATTATTGGGTGGAGTCAAACCTCAGGGCCCTTATATGTTGGGGCTATCTCTTCATCAATTTCATCATATCATCATTCATCCTCATCTTCGCGATTAGCCAGAAGGGGCAGAAAAGGGAAGTAACCAAATCGATCAACACTTCTTTTCTTACCTACAGCGTCTTACGTGACCTTCACTTGCTGAATTGTAGTCATTGTAAGTGCAATGTACAGCGCGCAGCAAGGGTGGGAGGTTTTATTGCTTGATTGCGGCTTCTGATAGGCCTAGAAGTGGCTGACCTATCTCCGGATTATTGATCCCATGCAATCCTGTTGCTTTTTACGCCACAGAGGCAAGCAGTTAGGGGGACCTCCGGCGGGAGAGCGGTCTCCGTTGCTTTCCCACACGTAAATTGTCCTCCTTAATGTTTGGTCACATCCATCCACACATCGCGCCCCTGCCAAACGCGTGACAGTGTTGCCATAATCTGAGTGCATAATTTCCCTTTGCAAAGTGCAAAATTTCCCTTTTCCCATGGTCGTCCGGAAGGGGAGGCAAGGGGGCCACGCCCCCCGGAAAATGAAAGTCAACCAAAAGTTATGTATTTCACACATATAATTTAATTTTAGCCACAATAATGTGTGTTAATTATTGCATGAACACCATAAATTCAAATTTAAGCAATGTTTTTTTAGGGAACAACACTATTTTTGGAGAAAATGTGCCTTGTTTGCCCCCCTGGAAAAAATACCTTCCTTGCCCCTCCCTGGAAAAAATCCTGCGGACGTCCATGCCTTTTCCCCTTTATCCTTCATATTAGAAGTCATATAATTCACTGATCTTGCAAAATCAGTACCTGCGGAACATAGTAATGCCATGGCAAATTTTCCTTTCAACTTTATTTAATTTTGCATTTATGCCACTTTTGGCTAATCTCGAAGAGAGGATAAGTGATCATCATCATCCTTTGCCGTTTCCTGCCTCTGGCTGGGTCGGCATAGAAGTCAAGCCTCTCCATTTTTCCTTGTCTTCCACCACTCCTCTCTTTCCATCGTATTCCAATATTGTCCTCTTCTAAAACTCTCCGCTATTTGCTCTTTCCACCAACATCTTGGTCTCCCCCTTGGCCTTATTCACACTCCTTGTCCATTGTAAGCTCTTACTGGTAGTCTTTCTGCATCCATCCTCTTCATGTGTCCGAACCATCTCATCTGTGCCTGATCTATCCTGTCCTGTCGGATCTCCTCATTCTTTATTCTATCCCTTCTAGTCTTCCCCAATATACTCCTTAAAAATTTCATCTCCACTGCCTGCATCTTTCTTTTGTCTCTCTGTCATTGTCCAAGTCGCTGCTCCGTATGTAATTATTGGCACATCCCTGTTCAATATTAATCTTCGAACGCTTTGATATAGTCCATCAGCCATTTGTCCTTTCCTGTTTAACTCCTCATCTATTGTTCCACTTGTCTAAATTATGCTTCCTAGATATTTAAAGCTCTCCACTACCCTCAACTCTTCCGTGTCCATCTTTATTCTTGGTTCATTTCTGGCTGTTTCTTTTTGTTATTAGCATCTCGGTCTTTTCTGCACTGCATTTCATTCCTGCTCTTCCGATTTCCTAATTCCAACTATCAAGCTGTATCTGTACTTCTTCTTCCCTGTTTCCCCATATTACGAAGTCATCAGCGAACAATCATTCATCCGTATCGCTGATATTAACCTAAGATACAGAAAACTAACGTAAAAAGAAACAATAGATAAGTGATGATATGATGAAATTTATGAAGGGACACAAAGGACAGCCATGTCCAGGTCAGGATTCGAACCCGCGACCTCTGGCGGAAATAATAATAATAACAGTAGCATCAGTATTTTCGCTGGTCCATGTTTCACATGTGAAAAATGTTAATAAAGATAAATCACCTGGGCTAGATGTGCCAGGTTCTGACCCTTGTGAGGTATGAATCTACAATTGTTTCTCTTCCATCACCCATTTTGTAGTCAGTCATCATCAGTGACGCGTCCAGAATTTTCGAAAAAAAAAGGGGGGCGACCTCCGTGGCGGGGTGATTAGCATACGATGCCTGAGGGAATATAATAACGTATACGTAAATGACGTATTTATGGTGATCCAGGGGGCCTGGACCCCCCCAAAGATTTACCAAGATTTAAAATAAAATAATGAAAGCATACTTTTTTGCATTTGTTGTACTTTCTATGAACTTGGAAGACAAGGATTAGCTATTATATTGGGATCATATTGCTTTGAAGGACAGTAGCGAAAATATGCATAACATATTAATCAGGAACATCCTTTTTTATTATTTAATAAATATTCCATTCTTTATCTATTTGACATTGATATCCTTGTTTTTTATACAAATTTAGCAATTTTAATGCAAACTAGATAATAATTATGATATTCTGTTATATTTATATTCTTATACCATCCTTTAAGTATTCATGTAATAATAAAAATGCAATATTAATAAATTTACATATTTTAATTAATATTTAATCAAATTTAATTTAAATAGTATTATTACTATTTCTGGGACACTTGGTTCGGATACCCCCTCCGAAATATATATCTAGATACGTGCCTGGTGTACGTGTACCTTTTTAGTAGTCAGTCTTCATTTTGCCATATTTTTCCGTCCCTGACGTTCCTTTTTTAAGAAATACTGAGCAATTAGGGGAATTGTGGCACCACCAATGTCCTACCCCCTTGGACACGCCACTGTTCATCATTCATCCTTATCGCTGATATTAACTTAAGATATAGAAAAGTAACGTAAAAAGAAAAAAGATATAAATTTAAATATAATGTTTATACACAGTGACGGAGTGGTTATCAGAGCGTTCTACGACGCCAGGGGTCATGGGTTCAAATCCCGACTTGCGCATGATCTCTCCGATGGCGTAGTGGTAATCAAGGGGTCGGAGTTCGATACCCGGTGGAGTCACATTGCATAGTGGTTCCGATCCCACTGTAAACCGTAGGTCCAGTCTCGCTTAGCTATTCTGTGCATAAAGTAGACTTAAAAGAAACACAACCGAGCTGGGCATGGATGTTCTTTGTGAGTGTCCCTTCATCAATTTCATATCATCACTCACCGTCGTGATTAGCCAAAAGTGGCAGAAAATCGACGCTTAATAACAAAAATCAAAATATATATTCAGTAGAAACAAGAAGGAACACACAGACACATATATATGGATACACAATCGGAACCTATCGAGTCTGCAAATTTCCATGAAATCTGTTCCGATTTTCCCTGCAAGAGGGAAATTTCCCTTCACATGGCAACACTGACGTGTGAATCAGCGGCAGTTCCTCTCGGCAGCTGATACTCGCCGCAAGGTGAACTGGGAAGTTTGTGGGAAAGCTGGTGCCGTCGACGTTCACACGGGTCGTAACAAGTGGGACTCGATCCTGCAATTCTCGACGCCGATTAGGCTCAATTTCGCGCGCACCGTTGGCCGCAAGATGCGGGGTGGCGTGCGAATCTAGCCTTACGCGCTTCCCAACTCCCCTCCAAAACATAACAAGGTACCGGCAGTTGTTCAAAACAAACCTAAGCACGTGCCATGCACACTCGCCTCCCCCTCCCCCATTATACAATTCCAGAAGGTTGTCATTGTCGTTTACAATGCATTATCGATTGAACCTTATTAGCATAACTGGGAGGGCATCGTGACAATAGCCAATATATCTCCACCTCACCGTGACACGGAGTGTTAGATATTCACAAAAATATTGGAGAAGCTGTTTTTGTTTCTTCCACCCGGAATCGTATGAAAGTGCACCGTGCTTTGAGATCTTTACTTCCATTTTGGGAATACATGAACGCCGTAAATGTAGCAGAAGAAAGCTGATCCTTTGCATATGCATTAGAGATGACACTTATAGCCTAATCCCGTGGGGGACAGTCTGTCCACTCCTGTCTGCATGTGCATTGTCTGTGGTCACTCTGCAGGTCATTGTCGCCCTCCGTGTCTATTTCTCATGTTTTGTTGCTTCAAGTTCGGCTACTGAATGTTTCAAAAGCACAAGATATTGAAGAGGTAGTCGATATTCAAATGAGATAATGGATTCCTGGCCCCTAAAGAATACAGCGTTGTGTTATTTTGACTTCAGCGACGTCTGTTCATAATTTGACTGTGGGGAGGTCGTTTTCACAGAAGAAGGGAGACAGTCGCTGTGGTAAAGTGACTCATCACAAGTCAAAAGTTCGTGAATAGAACAACACAATCAAGAAATCGACTGGTAGTATAATTGTAAAATAATATCGATGGATTACAGAATCCTCCCTTTCAAAATATTATACATAAAATTGTTACCCCTAATTGTCAACCTCGCTTCCAAGTACACCCTGGGCTGCGTTTTGGAGACTAACGAGGACCTGGCGCCTGAACCTGCACTGCAGCCATTCTGCAGTAATTGTGTTGCGTCGTCCATATGTGTTTGTGATTGTCCTTCATCCATCTCATTGTATCACCATTCATCCTTATTTTCGCGATTAACCAAAAGTGGCAGAAAAGCGAAGTAAAATGAAGTAAATCAGTCAATGAAAGCGTTGTCGAATACTGGAACAGCGACGAGAGCAGCATATAAAGCGGTAACTTAATGGGCTGATGTAACAAAATAAAATTTATTAATATCTGTGAATTAAAATATTGTGTTATAAGGGGTGTCTCAGAAATATTTTCGTTTTTGAATCCGCCCCCTGGGGCAATTCGCACATTACGGAGAAATGAGATAGATCGCAAATGCTTGGCAACATTGTTAATATTTAGTTGCCATGGAGCGCTTTACGGGGCAGCATCGTGCTTTTTATAAAAATAATGATTCTTATGTTGTTGTGCGTCGTTTGTACCGGCATCATTATAACCTGGCAGGAATGAGAGACGTCCCAAGCGCAAATTTAATTAAAAATTGGGTGAGAAAGTTTGAAAACACTATGGAAGCACTATGACGAGTAAACAGCTGGGACGTCCAAGGTCATCCAGATCGAACAGAAACATTGACCGTGTGCGCCAGTCTGTTAATGAGGATCATCGCCAATCGTTAAGACTGCGTGCGTTAACATGAAGAGAAGTAAAAAAAAGACAAATAAATAAATGCATCAAGAAAATAAAAGAGGTAAGAATAATAAGTACGAGTGTACAGATCTCTTGAAAATGCGAAAATCATCAGAATTTGAAGGGTACAAAAAATGTAATTTAAATGTCGTTATTAAGAAATGGTGAAGAAGAAATACAATCGATATCACCTATTGTCGCACGGTGTTGCCTAATGTTCTGCTCCTCAAGCTTCGTGAAGAACACCGAATAACAACTTTGAAACTTTCGGTTCAAAAACCTTCAAATATTACGTCGAAATGTTGAACTGGAATAGGTCTAGGTATGTGACGTTTCGCTCTCCATTCGATGTAAGTTTAGAAATGACCACCACTTCACATTGGCGCTACCATCGTTAATCCATCGTGACGTGACAACGAAAACTCAACTACAGCGCCGTAGCTCAGCTATGCCTCAAGGTTTCCGAGGTGAACAAGAGCATTATTTCGGACAAGTCTGATCCTGCGGGAACAATTCGACTGCCATCTTTACGACGTCTCCTGTATCCAAGGTCGGAGGCCAATCGTAAGCTTCAAATTCTACATTGCGAGCATTCATCGTAGGTGCAGAACCATTTCAGTGGTGCAAACCCTTCAAAAATATACCAAACCATGGTTTCGAAGAATATCAACTCTTACATGCAAGAATAAGGGAGTATATTTGTTACTGCCTTGAAAAGTTTGTTCCTTTTAAGACCTTCTTATTCTGCTGCCTCTACAGTTTAAAGTAAGATCCGAACTACTGTGCAATATGCTTCCTCCAGGGATTGAACATTAAGAGGCGATAAAGTTACCACTATGCCATCGAGGACGTAAGTTACGCCCTTGAAGAATTGCATGGCATTACTATTGTTTATAGACAAGATTATAAGTTAACTATTTATTTTGTTTTGTATCAAACCTATCAAATATGACGTCATTATCACCAAGATCTATGGGATATGGATCTACCTGCACATACCATCCTGGGAAAGCAACGGACAAATAAAACCAGAATAACGTGGCTTCTGGTTTCGGTTCTTAGAGATGTGCCGCTCTGTTTCATCACCTTCTCAAACTGGATGGTCTTGGTTGGTTCCGGGACAGCGTCGAGTCCAAAGATATAATCATGATCTAATTTTTACAGTAATGTGGGAGTGCAACAGGTTAGGACTAATTTCAAGCTATTCGTGAATGCCTTAATGACTTCACGAAGGGAAAGTGCTTTTCAGTACAGGCCATAGGCGTGCGCATGGGGGGTTGCCCCCCCCTAATCATCGACGTCCGCAGATTTTTTCACGGAGGGACAAGCAAGGCATTTTTCCATGGTACATAGTACCCCAATAATAGTGTTAGCCCCCTCAAAAATACACCACTTGAATTTGAAATTATCGCAATAACATAAATTACTATGACTGAAATCAAATTATACGTGTGGAATATACTTTTAAATTAACATTAGATTCTAAGAGAGGTGTGACCATACTAGCCCCCCCCCCCCCCCCACCCTTCCAGACGTTCATGTCCCTCCTACATTATTGTACTTTCATCTAGAAATTTAGTGAAGAGGAATACAACCGCCGTTATTAAACGATATTATACTCTTCAGAAAAATATTTTCAAGCCGATTAAAGTTCAAATCAACTACGGGGGGGGGGGGGGGGGAGGTTCAGTGGCGAAACCACAGGGGGACAATGGGCATTGCCTGTCCCCAACCATGAACGGAAATCAATTCTAGGGGGGCAAGCGCAGGGAGGTGCAGTCTGGCGTTCGGAAAAGTTCGGAACCATTCGTAAACCTCCACGGATGACGTCAGCCACGGGACATGTCGAAGACGAGCACCAGCGACGGCATAGGAATTCACACTTCTTCCGTGTTTTCGGAAATAAATTTGTTATAAAATCGAATGAATGTTCTAGCGTGGGTGTATAAATAAATGTATATGTATAGAGCAGACTATATCTAGTAAACTGTGTCGCTGAAAGTTAACTCGTATCAATAGAATTACATGTAATGAAAAGCGGGAAAGCCAGCTCGGTGGTGGAGCAGAGAGGTTTGTTCAGAATTTTCTATTTGAGTGGTGTAAATTCGTGTTTATGGGGGTGAAAAGTTATACTTTGACCACAAAGTTGTCCTTTCTAAAACATTGTGTCGGGTGTTAGGGCAAAGTTGGATAAATCACTGGGACCGAGATATTACAACTTCATGTTTTATAATCCAAAAGTTGCTTTTTTAGCACTTTTTTGCAGTTTCTTTATTTGTTCTTCAGCACATTTTAATTTCTTTTTCAGAGTTTCCAACACACTATCATGTTGGAGATTGGGTATATTGGGTATATTTCCAGTACTCAAAGTCTCTGAATTATGTGCCATGCAAATTCTTTTGCGAGGAGACAACTCTTCAAGTGTATCCACTGCTCGCTTTCGAATCTGACGTTTATTGGCACGTAAACTCCGATCAATTATGCCATTTGGCTATTGAACACTAATACAATTCACCACACAACCTCGCAAATTTAAACATGGTACAGCGTTTCTATTAAGCTGCGGTCTACAGGTAATAATACTCAGCAGTTCTGCTTTTAACTTCCGTTCGTAATCGGCATACAGAAAATGCGATGAGCACACTGTCGCTGTTTTGGTGTTAACAGGAGCTAATATCTTCACTTTGAAACCCACATCTTGCACGTAATCGGATCGTTTAGGAACGAAAAATAGCTTACATCCAGGCACGTATCCAGGAATTCCTTTCGGTGAGGTGGGTGAACACCATTTTTTAAGGGGTATTGTATGTTTAAGGCCAGTGGTGGCAATTTGGTTCTAAAACTGGGGGGTTTGCAAGGAAAGTTTACTTTCTCTTGATAGACAAGGCTTAGCATTAGGAGGACATAGTGTGGAGGCAAGAAAATGGGGAGCAACTATCCCCCTAAATCGTCTTCTAGAATACACTTGGATCGCGAAACAATTAATGCACAGTGAAAACCCTTCCGTTCCCAACACATCTAATGTTTCGTCTCCCAATATGGTTAAATGCTTACTTATTTATCTCCAGTGATGTGCCCAAGGGAGGGTTGGTGGGGTCATAGCCCCATTTGAACGTCAAAGACAAAAAAAGATGGCTAAATGAGGACTGACCACCAAAAATAGTATACGTAACCACTTTCCTTTCCGAAAATTCTGGGAACGCCACTCGTTATCTCGGACACATTTTTTGAAATCAAGTCACCAGAAGTTTTTATGATTTCGTATTGGAGACTGAAGTAAAGCGCCTTGTACACGATCAAATAAATCATGAACAAGTCCTTGAATTGAACACTTAAAATGCAACGAAGTCAGAAACAACGCAATTTTTCTCATTGGATCCAAGGTCCGGTCAAAGTATATCTATTTAGGAATAGTTCTAATTAACGCATATTTATCCTCATTATATTCTAGAATGTTCCGCAGATAAACGATTCATAGATATTGCCAGTAGTTCGACTCCTCTTATTCAAGAACATTCCCTCTCGAGTCTTCCAGAGATTAGAAATTACAACGAATCGCCCTACGTGTGGAGCTACCTTTGTTGTGCAGCTTCCAAATACTGACAAGTCTCTACACAGTGCTCAAGTTCACTGCGACAACACTGAAAGCTCAAGTAAAGTTTACTTGCAATATTATCAACAACAGCGTAATTCTCCGCTTTGCTTTCATAAGTATTTCTCTCCTTAAATTATCGTCACATTATTCAAGAAGATAAAAACCTAATATTATGTAGTGTAAACTGAAAAATTACCTGAGGGGACTCGAGCAACCTGATCCACATCTTGGATACGCGCTAGTAACAATAACAGGGTTATAGAACATTCTCAGTCATATTATTGACGAAGCCGAAAGCCTAATTTTATCTAATGTAAACTGAAAAATTTCCTGGAGAGAGGGGGTCAAGCCCCCTATACCCCACTTTGGATGCGTGCTATTATCAATAACAGGGTTACAGAACATTCTCCGTCTTCTCTTGATAATTATTTCTTTCCTTAAATTATCGTCACATTATCTTATTTCACACAACAAGAAACCAAAATCCTCATTTTATCTAGTTTAAACCGAAAACTTTTGGTTAGATATGTGCCTGTCCTACTGTATTTCTTGCGTTGTTCGGGCACAAAGCAACAGCACAATTGCGCGGCATTTTCCTGAAATGTTATTGTTGTTGAAAAAAATTCTCCACTAGCACACAAGAGCTACAGAAAAAGAAAACACAAGGCACTTTCACACAAATGCAGATCCTATAACAAGCGGAAAGGTCTGTGACAGCGTCAGTTCTGTCCCGTGAGTGACGTCAGGGTTGGGAACGCCCACGACCCTCTTTTTTCAGCTTCGGGAGGGAAGACTGCGCTACTTTCTCAACTATATATATACTTACTTTGGGCAAGCGGGGCAAACATTGAGGTAAAAAACAGCAAGACTAGGAGAATATAAGAGTAGCAGGACAAAAGAGTAGCTACTCAAGATGAAATTAGTTTTCGCATCTTTCTTGCTTTATTTCTTCCAGACGGCCAAGAGGACCTGCAGGGGGACACAGAAGGGCAATTGCCCCCATCGATATCAAATTTTATACAAATAAAAATACTTTTCGTAAAATTTCGCGAGATTCGTCTCTTGAGTTTGTGTCAAGAGCAGTGATGTGCGTCTACGCGTAAACAACGATTGTCTACATTCTACACGTAGACTGTAGACTATGTTATACACGTAGATCACGTAATCTATGTAAACAACATGGCGAAAGGTGATAACTTAGCAAAGGGCGCCGTGGAATTAAAAGAAAATTATACTGCGTATCAGTTGCTGATGTGTGAGGAGAACTTTTCATACTCTTTCTTCCAAATTCGAACAATTGCTCATCTAGGAAAAACCTAAAATAAGAAATATTCTAGTGTTTTATGGGGAAAATACTAATTTTGCCTCACGACTGCCATCTGTTTTTTTTTTGTTTTTTTGCATATTATTTATCTTCTTCCATACTTGATGATAGAAGAGAAGATAAATTTTGTTGTAAATACGATTCTTGTCAGTTCGTTAGGAACCAATATAGTTGAAAATGTCACTTTTCTTTCATGGAATCCTTGAAAATTAATTTTAATGCCCATTAGATTGTCTATGTAGTCTATGTAAACTACAACCCAATGTAATCTACGCGTAGATTACGTGTAGACAACCCATGTAAACGTAAATTTATAGTGTACGACACATCACTGGTCAAGAGACAGGAATTTAAATTATTGTTGCATGCTTATTCATTGCTGTACAGATAATGGATCACACACTAAACTATATAACTGTCAGTTTGAACATTCTCAACGCCATGACACTAGTTTTAAGAGTCCAACAACATTTTTTTTAGCATGAAATGTCTCAAATTTTAGTTTTAGTTTTCAAGATAATTCCTAGACTTTTATAAAACGGGACAAATAGTGGTTTTCTAATATCGACGGGACGAGCGGGACACGCCTCTGAAACGGGAATGTCCCGGTCAAAACGGGACGTTGTTAGTCTAGTCTGTTAGGTTTGATTCCTTAGCATAAATACACAGCAAATGCATTATTTGTGCTACGAGAAATACACCTAACAAGCTTAACCCAACAACTTATGCATTTACCGTAACAATGAAAGAATTCCACGGTGACGTCAGAATGCAATGTTGATCTACCGGTGTGCGATAAGGGATTCCCACCGGGATAAACCTGCAATACACCTAGTGTCAAAAAGTGCAGCGAACTAGACGGGGCCAATGTAATTCTTATTCTTTATTTCCATTTTGATTCCTTCATGCTGCTCTTCTGCTTTGCAAGTATATCGCTACGATTAAAGTAAAAGATTAAGTGATAAGAAAGATGGGGCTAACAATGACATGTCCATGTCTTACCAAGTTCAAACATGGGGCACTTTGCTTCGTAGAAAGTTACGCTAATCACAAATTGAACTTACGTAAACATTAGAATTTGGATCTAGGCCTTGACGCTTACAAGACGAGGTGCGCAAAACTTGTATCTTGGATAGCAACACTCGCAACCCACAGATGGGCATCATCGGTCAGCAACAGATGCACTGACCATTGTTGCATCACGCCTTGACAAATGACCAACAATCGAGTCCGCTTGACCACTTGACTTGATTGCAATTATAACCTCCTGTTCCCCCGGAAGGGAAACGCCCCCCATTTCGAAAAACCATTCACCCGTGTCTTTTACAGTTCTCCTCTCGAACAAAATTGAAAAGGGGAGGGGGAGAGTGTTATTCCTTACTTCACAAACTCTTCGTTTTGGGAATGAGGCCAGTTATTCTTCGTTGGAAATGACGAGGGCGCTGCTGTGCAGATGTTGC
This sequence comes from Lepisma saccharinum, assembly GCF_977018435.1. Taxonomy (NCBI): domain Eukaryota; kingdom Metazoa; phylum Arthropoda; class Insecta; order Zygentoma; family Lepismatidae; genus Lepisma; species Lepisma saccharinum. Next base: position 55,856,529 of record NC_139251.1, on the reverse strand, counting down.
CTATTGAGTGGACCGTCAGGGATTTACGAGATCGTGCAACCAAAATGTTGGAACATTGTCTCCTCGTAAACTTAGTTTTCATATAGCCTGCTGACTAGTGAAACTGCTTATATTGACGGCTTATGCTTATCAGATCACAACAGATGAGATGTGGTTGAGTTAGGAAGTCGTAAAGTTGTAGCAGACAGCGGCTAGATTTTGGACTATTCTACACATCTTCGTTCATTGATTTTCAGAGAGCTTCCCCTGTCATATTCTACATTTTCTATTTAAATACGATACTAATTGGCAGAAGTTGAAGAAAAGTACTGTAAAAGTTTGGTTAAATGACGGTATAAGACTAAAGCCTGAATCACACAGAACTGGATTTTTAGTAGGATTGTCCTAGTTGGCGCTGGACTGGCTACCAGTGATGTGCGTCTACGCGTAAACAACGATAGTCTACATTCTACACGTAGACTATTTTATACACGTAGATCACGGGGGGACGATGTGGAGGCAGAGCCCCACAAATAATTTTGCTTAAGAGGATCTATTGTATTATTATGCTTCTCTTGTAAAGTTTACTCTGAATTGTGCCACATCAACTTAACTTTAAATACACAATTGAAATGTTATAGTCCATCAACTTTGGGGGGCTGAGACCGCTAAACCATCAACTTTGGGGGGCTATGACCAGAGACAGCAAAACACATGACTTATTATTATATACTAAGTGTATAATTATGAATATTGTTAACATTTTTACTAAAAAGAGTTTCAAAAGAAGATGTGCATGAACTAGGAGAGTGGATGGGACGTTCGGGCTACAAATGGCTCCAACGTGACATTCAGAACGAGATAATTGATATATTAGATAGATCTGTTTTGCGCTCCGTGGTAGCATATATAACAATTGTCGGGAATATTTTGATATTGTGGTTGACGAAACTTGTGACATATCCATCCGTGGACAATTGACATTTTGCATTCGAACTGTAAATAAAAATTTTAATATTTTTGAGGAATTAATGGCCTTCTACGAGATTCCGAACACTGAGGACAAAACTTAAAAAAGGAAGGGAGTGAGTCATTCACTAATTTTTTTCAGTGATCAGAGCAACCCCAATAATTTTGACAAGTCGGCGCCCCTGCACATGGCCAAACTTTGCTCTGATTGGCTGTTCCACAGAATTGAGTAGAGGAAAGCCAGTAGCAATTAGAACATGTTCTACTCCTCCAAACCAGTCAAGCAGCCAGTCAGGCAGCCAGCCAGGCAGCGAGTTCAGCGCCAACTAACTGGATATCCAGTTCCGTGTGATTCGGCTTTAAACTCTGTCCCGAGAATCAAGTCTTTGAGCAAGTAGGAAAGGGCTCGACCAATGAACGCATGAGAGGGATTAAACACGGCTGGAGCTTGTTACACCCTTACAATGTTTGATAAATTTAATATAACAAGAGAGAGAGAAAGAAAAGATGTATAAGGTGCAAAGTTTAAATTGTTTTTACTTGCTTTATTTTAAAGTTTAAAGGTTGAGAACTAAAAGATTTGCCGTAACTAAAAGAGTAGAGTTGATTGTTCCGATGTACTGAATATTATGACGTAAATGAGTGAACGCCAATTAAAACTTAGAAAGATAAAGTACTAACCTTTATATATGTAACTGATCGCGGAATGTTAAAACTTATACTTTCTAATGTACAAATTTCTGTTAACTCAGAAAGGTATATCAGAACTCTTACAATAATTTGTCAAAGATTCTTTATGTATAAAATACACATTTTACTGTAACCTAAGAAAGATTTTGTCTTCAAAGCATGCTATAGTGGAACCACAAGCAAAGAATCCTGCACGAACCTGCAACTTCCGTGCACCGTACTCCCGCGAGGGGAGAGTGAACCATGCTTCCTTATGGCCCGAGCTGAACGGAAGAAGGGAAAGCTGCGCGGGGACTTTTCGTACAAGGTTTTTTCCCTTGTGGTCGCTCTGTAGACAGGGGTTCGAGATTACAGAAACCAGGTATAAATACGCCAAATTTTCGTTGCCAGAGGGGTTATTTATTAGTATCCGCACCTGCGTGTGTCTGTTTACACACAGTAACAGTGTTGAGTGGACTCACACCCCGCAGGTCTTTATACTGAGTAAAGTTCGTAAGGACAATCTCAGGCGGATATTTAAGACGTTACCGCGTTAAAAGTTCGTAAATACCAGGTTCTTCTATCCCGATGTGCGGAAACTGACATTCCATAATAAATCAGTATAAACCTACACCTGGTTGTTCGAGTTGTTCGTTATGCCCACCTGAGATATTTCCAGTGCAAACCTTTGGATTTCCCGTGATGCTGACTACAGGAGCCGAGGGAAATTAACTTTGCTTAAACTCTCTCTCTCTCTCTCTCTCTCTCTCTCCCAACCCCACACACACTCACATAAGAATGTATAAGAATTTCATTAACACTAAGAGGTTTACATATTTATTCCCACTGTCCTCTATAGGAGTTTAATATCTTCAGAAATGCTCACTCAGACACGTGCGCGAGTACGCACTCGTATTTTTTCGATGTTAGTCTCGGATCGTATAAATATATAACACTGAACCTTGTAGTCACAGCAATGCAGTATCAAGTACCACATACATGTTTACAGGTATGAAGTAAATAAATTACTACTCTTGATTAAATAAAACAGTGGCATATTTAGAAACTCAACTTTTCTAACTTCTACTCGACTTTTCCGAAAGTGGATCTTCTATCACAACTTTCGATGAAATAGTTCATGATCTCCTTAGTGTCAGTGGCGGCGATCATGGGGGGCGAGGGGGGGCAGTTGCCCCCTCTCACTTTTCGGAACTTTTGCCCCCACACTATGCTAAATCTTATATACAAAGGAAAATATACTGTCTTTGTCCCCCCTCAGTTTTTCCACCTTGCCCCCCCGGTTTTGAAACCCAATCGCCGCCACTGCTTAGTGTCAATATTATCCAGTATATCCTCATGGGCTTCATACAGGTTCCACAGAGTAAGACTCTTTAGGGTTATTTTACTTTCCAAATTGTTCATGATTCGACGCAAAATTCTGAAACTAAGGTCTAAATCACCATCCCTGAGACCTTCTGTAAACAAACGGTCTCACCGATTCGATGTATCACTCCGCGTCAGCTGATCCATGACCGCAATCATCTGCTGTTACACTCATAGTTCGCCGCACTTATTCATTTTATATAAGAGCCTCTGAATGTGAGAACCCGTTCTCAAAACATCAGACGAATATGCAGCCGCATACATTGTTACTCTCCCGGTCATTCTCTCTTTCATAACCCTTAAAACTGCAGACACTGACACACCACTGCACTGGGATACCAACTTAACCACTTCATTTACTCGTTTCTCAGGATACTACTGACAGAACGTTACATAAATATTGAGTAGAATCTGTTTCTCACCCCTTTTCAAAGGCTGTCCTTGCTGGTGTTTTGAAAACAAGCTCGGAGAACACGGAGACTTTCCCGCACGCATAGAACTCGGCATGTTATTTTTCTAAGGCTAAGTCAGGCAATATTACTAAGTTGCACTACTTCCTTGCTGTTCACATGATTATTTTTAGAAAATAACCAATGTTATAAAATATCATTATGTACACAAATCTCTAAGCTCATTGAAAGTTATATTACTACCTGCCTTGCCTTGCCATGTCACCAAGTTATTTTACGAAGTGCACTATATTTGGCGGAACAAAAATCGTTATTAGGATGCTTGTCAAAGTTTCCAACCGCAATAAATTTACGAACTTTTTGTCTTGTTTTGATCATCATCAATATATTTATTGGACTTACAGCAATGCATATGGCTGTTTATGCCCATTATATATTTTATTTACATAAGATACAATTTACATAAAATATACAAACAAATTTCAAATACACTCCTATCTATATCAAACCTTAGAAATATATATACATTACCATGTTATATCATTTTGTCTAAAAAATGCAAGTAAAATATATTCAAAGAAAGAAGCGAAATTTATGGGAAATGATTACTGGTGCAAAGAGTTAACCATAAAGGTGAAGCAATAAATAAAAAAAGAAAGAGCATTGGCTTTAAAGTGAGACGTCATTTGCGGCAGCGTATCCCATACTACAAATTTGCCATTGTTTTACCTTACGTAATGAATCCTGTAACAACGCTGGATTTTCGTGTGGATTATTTTACTTCTATGAGTTTGCAATGCTTTCTGCATGCAGGTGGTTTTGTTTACAGAAGGTGTCAGGGTTTGTGATTTGACATATACGTCCAGCCTCGTAAAGAAGCAGGCAACAACAACAGCAATCGCACTAGCCACTCCACCAGCCATTATTGTGTTACTTGTTTCCCCAGTCATGCCACATGCCATGCCATACAATGCCACACTGTAATGTTGCTCTTCAATGTCTAGAGGTCTTCCGCTGCACGAACGAGACCGACGAAGCCTCACTAACTCCTTTCCGCCCCTCTAACAACGCTAGAGCCGCTGCTCGCTCGGTAGTCCACACGTGCATACGAGAGAACTCCTTTGTCTACCCGATAGCGTAGTGGTAACGTCATCACCTTGTAATGAAGGAGTACCGTGTTAGATACTCGGTGGAGGTGCATTGTGGTACTGATCCCACTTTAAACTCTGGGTCTAGTCCCGATTAGCCTATCTGTGCATAACGTGGACTTGGAAACAAAAACTGAAACTCGTGGCGCTTTCTTCACCAGGACAATGCAGGTCTGCGCGCACGGAACCACTAAATGCTAAACGATCGAACAGAATCGAATTGGAACAAAAATATGATCGCCTTGTAAAGTGGAAACAATCACCCATAATATTATTTCGCCTTCAGCATGTACGTACAATGTACAGATACGTTAAACCTCTGGATAAGATCTGGCAGATGGAGTTTTTTTATCTCCATAATTAAAACTAATATTAGTACCGATATGTACGTAGTTTTCAATATTGCATTCTGCTTACGTTTTGACAAGAAAACTGTTAAAAATTTGCGATAGCTCTGAGGACTATGTTTTTATCATGGTGTCATGAAAGCACAATATCAAAAGTGTAGAATTATACCATTGTCCTGTCCACTGTAAATAATCCATTATCTCAATCAAAATGTGCTTCTCTATTGCCTTGAAATCAAGGGGTCCCTGGTTCGATCCCCGGTGGAGGCATGTCCTCCTGTTTCGCGTTATTGCGTTTTCACCTCCCCCAATAGAATTTCAAATGATTTATGTGACACGAACTTTCTAGGGCGAAACGGGACATCCCATTTCACCTTACACACAAAAAATATCCCATCTGGGGATATTATCGACTTGAAGGGTAATTCATAATGGGAGCGCAGAGCTTGTGAAGTTGCCTGCCTTGGCTCCCCACCACGACCCCCAAGTTAGGTTAGGTTAGTTTCTAGTATGAGTCCAAGAAACACGCGATAAATTCACGTTATATCATTGTAGCATGGTGTTTTATTACATTAATAATAATGACCCTTCATGTCGATAATATTTCCTGGTGGGAAATTTATTGTGTGTAAGGAGAATCAGGATAAGGCGAAATGGGATGTTGCTTTCCGCCTAGAAAGTTAGTGTCACGTAAACAGTGATGTGCCGTAGACTATAAGTTTACGTCTACATACGTCATCTACACGTAATTTACGCGTAGATTACATTGGCTTTAGTTTACATAGACTATGTAGACAATATAAACTACACTAAAAAATAATTTTCAAGGCTTTTGTGAAAGAAAAGTAACATTTGCAATTATATTTGTTCCTACCGAGCTGACAAGAATCCTATTTACAACAAAAAAGATATCTCATTCTCTAACATCAACTGTAGGGAAACGATAAAGTGTATTCAAACCACAGATGGCAATCGTGTGGAAAAAGTAGTGTTTCCCCCATAAAAAAACTATAATATTTCCCATGTTGCAATTTTTCTTCGTTGAGAAGTTGCTTGTAATTGTAGAGAAGAGTAAACAAATTAATTCTCACATTTCAACAACTGATTTACTGTATAATTCTGTTTCACTTCCACAGCACCCATAATTAAGCTTCCGCCTTCCGCCATGTTGTTTACATAGATTACGCTATATAGTGTATAAAATAGTCTACGTGTAGAATGTAGACTATCGTTGTTTATGCGTAGACGCACATCACTGCACATAAATCACGCGAAATTGTATTAAAGGTGGGGGGGGGGGGTGAAAACGCAATAAGGCGAAACGAGCTGTAATCGGTGGAAGCACGTTGCACACTGGTTCGGATCTCACTTCAAACTGTAGGTTCAGTCCTGATTAGCCTCTCAGAGGATAAAATGGACTAAATAACAAATTTTCACCTTTGACCATCGGCAGTGGTGGATACTGGGTGCCAAAACTAGGGGAGTGGGACAAGGACAGTTTACTTTCTCTTGGTAGGCAAGCCTTAGCATTAAAATGCCATAGTGCGGGGGACAAATATGAGGGGAACAACTGCACATGGTTAGCACATCGCGCTACGACGCCAGGGGTCCCGGGTTCGAATCCCGGCCTGGGCATGGATGTTTGTGAGTGTCCGTTCATCAATTTCATCGTGTCATCACTCATCCTCATCTTCGCAAATTAGCCAAAAGTGGCACAAAAAACGAAGTAAAAGAAAGCAAATCAATCAACTACCCCCACGTCTACCAAATCGCCGCCATTGACCGTTGATCAATCCCAATGTCCTTATTCAAAGATGATTTACCTTCTTACGGTGACTACTTTAAAACTCGTTTCAGAAAGGTGTGAATCTAAATTTCGTAAGTTTGAAAAACCTGGTTCCATAACGGAAATCTGCTAAAATCTCTATACAGAATTTTAAAATAGTAAAATTTCAACCATTTCTAACGTGTAGAATTTTGCCTTTAGTTTGTAATACTCCAAATGTACTCAGAATTCTTCGTCACCTTGTATCTTTATTTTCCACCGTACTATTTTTCATGTCATTTTTTAATTGAATTGAATTGTTGTTTTGAGTCCACTTTATGCACAGATAGACTAATCGGGACTGGATCTACATCCAAACAACTGCGCATGTGCCTCCACTGGGTATCGAACCCGGGACCCCTTGATTACAAGGCGACGACATACTCACAAATGCGACACTCGCAAAAGCACATCCATGTCCAGGCCAGATTCCAGAATCTTGGGTGATTTTCGTGAACACGTTGACGGCAGTTGTTAACAACGATTAACTTGAGAACTGCATAAATCGCTGCCCTTTTCTGAATCGGATATTTCCACGTCTGGACAAAAAGATTTACTGCATCTAGGATAACTGGCCGTTTGTCCGTTTGGCCATGTTCGTGACGCAACAATGGGCATCTCTACATGAACTGAGCGATTCCCCCACTGCCTGGTGGCTTGAACAAGCGGTGGTCATCGGCCTCTGGGCAGGCTTTGGGAATTAGGGAAAGGTGCGTGTCCATCGGGTGAATGGGGGCCGCAATAAAATGCCCCCCTCACCAAGAGTAGCATCTAAATAGATTACACAAGTGCTGCAGGAACAGGATTTGCTATCCTATTCTCTATCCGCTGTAAAAACGAAGCCGATCTCGTAAACAAATACACATGGCTTGTGAGAAATCCTATTGGCTCTTCAGATGGCAGATACGTAGGAATAAAATGGGGGTGGTGGAATGACCTAGAAATGGACTAAACGGGAAAGAGCACAACCGCGAAACGTAACTCAGGATTAAAAGCGAAGGAACTGTAACATATGGGCTTTATAATGATGAAACAGAAATATGTTCTGGCAACATTAGTGACGTCATCGTAAGAGCATGGCAACTGACATGTAGAGTAAGCTTCTTACGCAGTGTCCAATAAATAGCCTTCTGGATAATGTGTGTTTATTACTAATTTAAAAACACGTTAAAGTACGAAACATGGTGTCAGGTGTGGGGGTTCGAATCCACGCTCTCTTCACTTTCGCGCTTAATCACTTCCGCGGTTATTCTGGCGACCCATGAAATGCGAGGCGACAAGGGGAGCTCCCTCTTAAGAGATCTCAGCCCTCTTGTAGCCCGCCCAGATAATTATAGTAGGCTATGGTAGACGCATTTCGACCGAAAATAAGAAAAACCAGAAGTTTTCTTACATAATATTTTCCAAGACTAAACTTCCATTTGGGCAAGGTCATTACAATGTTTCGTACCAGTGGCGGCGATTGGGTTCCAAAACCGGGGTAGGGGGCAAAGACAGTATATTTCCCTTTGTAGATAAGGTTTAGCATAGTGCTGGGGCAAAAGTGGCGTAAAGTGGGGAGGGGGGCAACTTCTCTCCTTCGCACCCCCTAATCACCGCCACTGTTTCGTACTTTAGTAAGATTGCAAAAGTACTTCATTGCGATGTCTTCTAAAATCGTAAGGGGAAGCGGGCAGTTGCAGATGTGCCTCGAACAACAATGGCCACTGGTCATTTGACTGTAATTGGCCAATCATGAGTCCCCACGCACTTGCTGTAAAACAATGACATGATACTCTGTTCCTTCAATGGTAGATGAAGAGAACGCATTCAGTGACTGTCAGGTGCATAGACATACTACTACAAGATGTTACAGCTGCGGGTTAAAAATGGTTGACAGTATGGCGGCACTGGAAGGTCGTTTCCTCGCGACCACCGACGGCAGCACCGTCGGGGAAAGAACAGAAGACGAACGCTATGCGTAAGAACTCGCAGATTGCTCGAAACGACAAAACACTATCGTGTGCCGTACCATTCGCTTTCCGAATGGTTTCTAACTGCGTTCAGGCGATTTGCGCGTATAATAAATTATACTTGCAAATTGACTAAACGTAGTTAGAAGTGGCGGAAATTAATTATATGCAATGCTTTCGTTAAAATTGATTTCTATCACAAAAATAAAAGTATACGAAAATTATATGGAAAACGTTCTATTACCAAAACTTCCTGAAATTGCACTCTTACTTTAAGCGGAAATATATAATTTCCTCTAAAGGCATTTTTAAAAACATTTCATCATCATACGAAAATGACAGTCTTAAAATAGGTGATTTTTGGGGGGGGGGGGGTGGAGAAATGGAATGAAATAAGTATACAACAATTCAGAACGATTTATGTCATGCTAATCCATATTTGCAAAATATTTCTTTCCTGGTTGATCCTTCGGCTATACAGGATTGTATTGCAAGATTTTACACCGATCAATAAAAAAGATTTTGTTTGCCACATATTAAAACGAAAAAAATGACTGCGTACAGCAACTACACTCCATTCGATAATAAAAATTTCAATACTGTCAGGGATCAGTTCACATACGCGTACTTTATGGCACTGATTAGAAATAGGTTAGTCTGTACAGAAAAAAATATAATAATTACCAAGAGAATGCTCGGAAGTTTTCTCAAAAATCAAATAAATGAAAAGTACTAGGTTGAATGCTACGAAAAAGTTCAGCCTTTAACACAAATTTACTGTCATGACACGGACCATTAAGTTGAAGTGAAATTTCATACCTTATTGTAGCAAGTGTAGCAGCACCTACTATACATATATGCTTTTTACACTGAAAGAAAAGTATGAAAACATATTTTCGATAATTAATAGTTGTTCCTTGAAGACTTCTTTCAGCATTTAAAGCAATTGAAAGAATGAAAACCGGTAATATTGAAAATTAATATTTCTACTTTAAAAATACACAGAAAATATTAACAAAAATAATATATACATATATATAAAATAATATCTACAATATCTCTTACATAAAGCAGCTTATTTAAGAACCAAATACTCATCATTTACTAAATAGCTGAACATGAATGAAGAAATGTTGATTTATTTCCCTCCACGATGAACTTTCTGCCAGCTGATACGAGACTTAAACAGAGAAGTGCTATATTTATTACACTTCCCACGTCCAAGTCCCATACAGGACTTTGCATTTGTATCTCTTCTATCTTGATGTGTGCATAAAACACACGCACAGGTGGATAATTTCTAGAAATTAAATAAATGCTCTACAGTGCTGTACAGTGGGATTAATTTTCTTGCGTTTTCATGTTCAAATACTATTAAAAATATATGTACTGGGAACTGCCCAATGGGTAACATAGTTTGCCTGGTGACACTAACATTTCAGTAGCCAACATGCTAGAGAGCTCACCACATAAATGAGAGTACACTTTGCAAAAATAAAGTCGACCGAAGCTATGGCAAACAAAAATAATGTACTTAATGTACTCACTTTAAGAAATGCATGACTTCATTATCAACTTTGGATGCTTTATCCTAAGGACATACGAGCACCATTACAAAAATGAAAAATTCATATTGGACCTTGCTACTCCATACCTCCTTTCTGTAGTTATTACGCATAGTTTTATAACATGAGCAACTAGTATTTAATGAAGTACAGCATAAACAGTGTGCAGCAGAGACTACTTACTTTCATACATCTCACTGGACTTGATTAATCTGTTATATCAGTAACTACTGTACTGTGTGTATCATGATACATGCATGTTACTGAACACAAAAATGTTTATGTTAAAATAGATAAATTGTGGAAATGATCACACTCTGAAGTGGTTTTTTTTTTCCACAGAAAGGTTTCTCCGAACTGCAAAGTTATTCCCACAGTTGTTTGCAGTACTGAAAGAACCTTTTCATTCTCTTGTATAGCTTCTAAAAAAACTTCATACAATGGCAACCATGATTTTCAGTAATTATTCTCAAAATAAAAAAAAAATGTGCAACTACATTCATGAGGTGTTGGGACGAGCAGATCAAGTTATTTTCGGATTTTTTTTATTATTATTATGGTAACAGTTTCATACATCGGAGACACATTTCTTCACTTTTACAGAAGAAACTACTTACGAAAATGAGTTTTTCTAAGGTTTCCAACGTTAGTCAAGGTATCTTCTTTCATCCTGGTATCTATTTGACCGGGAAATCATGTCAGTGTTTCCAACCCCTCTTTTTTTTAACTATGCTTGCCTAACCTAACCTTATCGGAATGGTTCGTGGGGCTATCCGTCAGGAATGTACAATTTGCACACGTGACGAACACGATAGTAGGTATTTTTCGGTGAAGTAGGTTGGAAAACACTGATATTGGAAAACAAAAGAAGCGATATCATTCACCAAGTAAGCGATATCGCACCGTTACGTGCATTCGATAGCACTTAGATAAATGCGTAGAAAAAGTGTTTGTTTTTGTGTAAAAAGCATAATGGCACCTTGAACTATGTTCCGCAACACACAATTGGTAAGTACGAACCACGCAAAACACAAAATATCTGATTTTAATGTGTCTCCGATCTATGAAACTGGTACCTTTATTATTAAGTACAGATGCTATTATATTTCACACATTGTCAATTTTTGCAAGTTAAATCACTCAACTAACCATAGAGCTTAACACAAATTAAAAATGCTGATTATTGATTATTATTACCACTTTTTAGAGAGCAGTGATATCACATGGTATAGATGATTATTTTTTGAGACACAGAACCTAACAAGCAATGCAAAACAAAATCTTGCAAGAGAACGTGAATGTTTTATAAAATAATTCCCACATTGTGAGGAATCATGAATTTAGGTGAAAATAGCACAAAAACGAGGTTGACCACTTGGTGAAAATAGTAACTGAAAATATGCTGCTTTCAATACAAAGTTGCATTTACCTCAAATGATCCTTAAGGATTAGTTACATACAAATAAAAAAGGCTGCGACTATTTTAACCAGGTGGTGAGAATAGCATGTAGGGTTATTTTCACTAGCAAAATAATTACCGGAATCATAACATAAGTAGGTTAGGATCATTAGGTTTAATTATCTGATTTTTTCCGCGCGTGTGTATAATTATAAAAGTAAGAGAACCAAACCTGGTCCACCTAAACCACTCAAGCCATCAAGCAAATACGAGAGGAATTTAAAAAATAAGTTATTGCAGAAGCATAACATCACAGATTAAGTTATACACATGGAACTTGGCCCTTACAGAACAGTATATAATATTATTACCATTTCATTAAAATTCCTGAGTTTTTATTTTACACAACAAATGATACACAATTACAATCAGAAAGTTCGATTTCGATAGTGAATGCTAGCCTGTACTGATGTATGAAATGAACGGAATTTGGTTCGCGTTTGGCTATACTTCTTTATCACTTTGAAAAAAAAGCTTTGATAAGTATTACGCAGTGATTTCATACAATGTTAAATTACGATTTCATTAACTACATTAGGCAACACTTACCGCATCCCCAAAATAATATTCTAATGACAAGAATCAGACGACACAATTTCAAAATTTAAGCAGACTGGTCGGCCGGATGAAGCTATTTATCCAAATTAAAAACTAAATAGTGTGTAGATGAAAGAGTTGTAGAATACGTACATTGCTGGTGCTATTTGTAAATATTACCCGTATTCTACTCACATTCTCGCAATAAAATTTAGTACAAGAAAAGGTTCGTGAATATGGACACGAATTTGACTTCAGCCGGTTCGCGAGGAACAGTAGAAACACAGAATACTAACTACGGTCAACCAATCTTCCATAAAACTGAAACAGCCCTGGTCAGGTGATTCTTTGCTTGTTGGAGGTTCAAAGGGTGACGAAGATATGCATACACCAGTCGCATAAATAACACCCCGCACGCACGAGCTTCGGGGGCGCAGTAAGAATTATAAATTAAGGCTCCTTCATACATTTGACGAAAGTCGAATCTGAGAAAGAAGAAGAAAAAAGGAGGGTCATGTGGGTTGGTTTTTGCGTGGCTTACTCTGTAACGTCAGGGGGTGCTATTCCGGCTTCCCGCGCTACGGCGGCACCTCAAGGTCTTCTGCTAGAGTGACGTCAAAAAGGGGATCCCTCAGCTGCGAGCCGTTTAATAACATGTAAAATCATACAAGTTTATCGCCTCATAGAGGCGATTATAACTCTTGGGAAGCAATGTTTATAACATGTAGTTCTTCTTCGCTGCTTTCCCGTACCTTCTCAAGTTAACTGAGGTTGGCAAACGAACAAATTCTTGCTGAATTCAGCAAAAAGGGAATCCATGTCTTTGGTTCTTTAACACTATTTGTCTACACTTCTACACGCAACAAATAAAGTTGGTTGGTTGGTTGATTGGTTGATTTGGTATTTTAAGTCCACTTTATGCACAGTAAGGCTAATCGGGACTGGACCTACAGGTTAAAGTGGAATCCGAACCACCATGTGCCTTCACCGGGTATCGACCCCGGGACCCCTTGATTACGAGACACAGCAATGAAGTTAAATGATTATTAGATGAGAGTCTCATCTTGAGACGAGCACAATAGATAGAACACCCGAAAAATCGTAAAGTGAAACAATTTGAAATGCCTGTGTGTGCTGGGGGGGGGGGGGGAGTAGAGTCTCGTGCGCATATTTTCATGCAAATAGTTCACTAACTTAATTAATTATAGCGTGGACATAACTGCAACAGGATCGAGAGAGTAAGATTGAACGGAAAGGATTAAGTAAGTCCCTCTATATTTATATAACGGGTCTCCATGACAGCATAACGCTTTAGGAAGCCAGAGGCCCCAGTTTGAACAATAGTAAGGCATATAGCAATGTTTGTCTCATTCTCCACTCATTAGTTCATCATTCATCCTCATAGTAGCAATCAACCCAGAAGAAATTCATATTTAAATGAACGACACATACATACGTATTGATTTATTATTATTTCGTTTTTCTGCTACTTCTGGCTAATCGCGAAGATGAGGATGAATCGTGATAAGATGAGGCGGATGAAGGGACAATCATAAACATGTAAGGACAACACAATACGAGCCCCACCAAGGATTATAATGGCCACGAGTCCAGTCACTAGTATGTAAAATGCAGTGGTATGAGTCCTGTCGAGTTGCATCCACGGGAAGCTCCAAAATTTCGGTGTTGTGTGCGTGTGAATAAAACTATTATTATTATGAAGTTACAGTTACGCAATAATAAACGTCTAAGCCGTATGAATGCAAATATTGCCATAAGTTTCAATAATACGAATGTCTATAACAGTATCCTTCTTATTTAATTTTTATTTAACACATAGTGTTTTTTTGATACGGAAGAAACATGCATCAAATTATGTCAATATACCCAAAAGTCCCTTAACAGCCGCCCTAGAGACGTGTAGTGCAGAGATTGCCATGATTTGAGTATATAGTAATACTGTAGGGGTAGGGGGAACATGATTGCTGTGGGTGACCATGGCGGCGGCCATCTTGGTATCCGCCATATTGGATGAAGGTCATTTTTTTTAAATGGGAAGGTATATGTGTGGCACATAATTTTAGGCTAGAATTGCACCAGAAACAAGAATATGAAGTCAGTTTTCAGATATCTTTAATCTGTGAAAAGTTATTGATGCAATGTTGAATAAATGATGACGTTTGATAAAGTATGGAAATTCTGATAACTGATATCATATCTCTTTTGTTGCAAGTGTAAGTGACAAAGAACATGATGTTATCCAATGAGGAACGAATTGAGATCATCCTCATTTCCGCCGAAAGCAGTTCACGGGACATTGCCAATGACTTGAATCAAAGACATCCGCTTAGGCCGCCAGTGTCGCATGTTAGTGTGGCCAATGTGATGAAGCGGTTTAAAGAAACGGGTGCAGTGCACGATAGACGTCTATCGGGAAGACCAAAAACAGCCACGGATGAAGAAACAACAACGGCATTTCTGGCATCATTCGTGAAAAAAGTATTCGACGACTATCCGCCTAATGTTGTGTTAGCAAGAGTTCGATTAGCAGGATTATGCCAGAACACAAGTGGCATCCCTACAAGATGCAAACGCAACAACATCTCAGTGAAGATGATCTTCATAGGAGGGTGGAATTTTGTGAGTGGTGTGTCGTGCAACTTGAACGTGACCCTGACTTCTGGCGAAACATTCTGCATAGCGATGAGGCATTTTTTTTATACCAATGGTGAGGTCAACCTTCAAAACTTGCGGTATTGGTCCTCTGAGAACCCGCACTGGGTAAACCCGGGGAACGTGGTTGGGCCAGCAAAAGTTATGGTGTGGTGTGGAATTAGGAATACCCAAATCATAGGTCCATTTTTCATTGAGGGGACAATGAATGCACAGACCTACCTGCAGTTGCTACGCGATCTTGTCTTACCTTCAGTGTGTATGCCGGATGGCTCTTTCCTAGAATTTTTTCAACATGATGGTGCACCACCTCATTATGCGAACATTGTTCGGCAGTACCTTGATGTCCAATTTCCTGGTAGGTAGATTGGCAGACGAGGACCAAGAGAGTGGCCAGCCAGGTCCCCAGAACTTACTCCTCTTGATTTTTACTTGTGGGGACATCTTAAGGCCATGGTTTATGCAGTTCCAATACGTGATATGCGTCACCTTCTTCAACGAATCACTGAGGCCTGTGCCGCTGTCACTCCTGAAACACTTTTGAATGTTCGCGTGCATGGGAGACTTGCTAACGGATGTGTTTACGGGAGCATGGTAAGCACATTGAGCACATTTCGTAGCGCAATAACTTTTCACAGATTAAAGATATCTGAAAACTGACTTCATATTCTTGTTTCTGACGCAATTCTAGCCTAAAATTATGTGCCACACATATACCTTCCCATTTAAAAAAATTGAACTCCATCCAATATGGCGGATACCAAGATGGCCGCTGCCATGGTCACCCTACCCCTAAAGTATTACTATATACTCAAATCATGTCAATCTCTGCACTACACGTCTCTAGGGCGGCTGTTAAGGGACTTTTGGGACACCCTGTATTGTACATATATTCAGGTAGTGTTGTATTTTAAAAATTTCCAGCAGTAGAATTTCAGCAACTTCTTTGCAGGGGCGACTTATTGTTGACAAGAAATAATTGAAGTTACTGCTGCATAACATAATAAGTACGAGTATATTGCAAAATCATAAACAAAATGCAGTGGGTGGAGGATGTCTATGCAATTTATTCTAGTGGGGGAATTTTCTTTAAGAGGATATTCTTAACTAGAGAGATAACATTCCAAAACCTTTCCCTCTTTGAGCACTGCTGCCTGTCCTGTGAAAAAATCTTGCGGTCGTCCTTGTCAAATTGCGTCATTACGAGGCAAATATTTTTTTTGTTATTTTTGGGTTGCTTTCCTGTAACTTTTACCTAATTGAAAGGCGAGGATGAGTAATGAATAGATGAAATAGATGGACACCCGCAAAGGGACACAATGTCCAGGCGGGACTCGAGCCTTAAACCTTCGCTGGGTAGCGAGATCGTTACTGAACCAATTAACGTTCTCATCTATTTCTATTTTGAGGGCCTCCCGGATGGCGTAGTGGTGGCGTCATCGCCTTATAATCGAGGGATCTCGGGTTCGGTACCCGGTGGAGGTACCCGGATCCCACTTTAAACTGTAGGTACAGTCCCAATTAGCCTCAATGTACATAAACTGGACTTAAAACGCCAATTCAATCAAGCTGTCTTATTATTTCACGTCGCTTTTTGACATATAGAGCAAACTGTGGCAATGAAATGAAAATGAAAGATGAAATAGATAAGACACACAATGATACACACCCATGTCTCAACCAAGGTTCGCTTCTGAGTCCATAGAGCGTTACGCTAGCGATTCCTCCAGGTAAGGGATATACGATAGACGATTTGGCGTACACCGAGGGGGTTCATACCTGCAGTTGGGATCATTCAAATGGAAAGTAATTGCTTCCAGTTTTCGAAAGCGACATGGCTTTCATTGTTCGGTATAAGCCAACTTCGAGGCACAGATTTCTCCCAGATGTCAGAAAAATCTGCAGGTCCAGTAGTAGCGATCAGGTATTCGTTTACAGAAGTGCTTGTGCTGATTTTCTTGAATATTAAAGTGAGTAATTTTAGGTCGTATTACGTGTATTCAGTGTCTGTACCATGAATAAGCGTGCCAGAGGTAAACATTCTTGTGCTGTTGCAGAGTGTACCAATTGGGGCTTTAAGGAATCTGCCACCAAATCTATTTCTATTTTGAGGGCCTCCCCATGGCGTAGTGGTGGCGTCATCGCCTTATAATCGAGGGATTCCGGTTCGGTACCCGGTGGAAGCACGTAGTGGTTCAGATATGGAAAAAGTTATTCAATTTGACATTGTGTTTGCATCCTTCCATGGGTCAACTGTTTCCAAGCAACATAAAGTTATGGGCACTCTAAGGACAGTACTTCAGTCAAAATTTCCTGAAGTCAACGAAAAGATTATTTCCCTGTATGTCAGAACAAGAACTTTTATTAGAATTTGACATTTGAATAAACTAATGAAACTCAAGTCCATGGAAGCAAGTGCAGCGAGAAAAAGACGACAGTGGGTAGCATCGTCTTCAAAATCATAAGTCTCCAGGAAGGGTAAGTTGTAATGAATTTTTATTCTTACTGATATTTATTTCCGCCTCGGCCTCCACCGTATAGTGATTAACAAATCACATTGCTAAACCAAGACCGAGGCCAGGCCTATTGTTCATGTATTTGTTATTTGACGTCGCTTTTTTACCACTTTTGGTTAATCGCGGCGATGAGTGTTGATCACATAAAATTGATGAAAGGGCAGGCACAAAGAACATTAATGCCCACGACGTGACTCCAAGTCGGGAAGTTCAGTGATGGGATTCAAAGTCGAACACGCGGTTGACCAGATTCGCCATCGAGCTGGCACGAGTTTCCTTGAATTTATTAAGGGATTACGCTTTCCCACGACATTGCATTTTATCCATTTATTATTTATTTATTAATTTCTAAAAAACATATTTTGATGTTACGGTATTTTAAACACAAATCCGTTTAGGTAGAATATTTCTGCAATTTTACCATAGTGTAAACTTTAATGTAAGCGAAAGCATGTTTGCATCACTAGTTAAAGATTTTCACATATACAAAAAAAATATCCAAAATCCATTTCCACCTCACTCAAGGATTATGTTAATTCAATTCAAATTATACGCGGGTTCAGTGCCATGAATCTAACCTTTACTGAACAGAATGAGATTCGTTCATAGAATGTATCGCCGAAAATCAATTTCACTGATATCCCGTTGTCGCTGTTCTATTTTCATTAGATACGAGCTCCAATTACCATTTTAATCCTTCGTTTTAAAAGTTATTCAAACACAAAAATAGTTATTGGGGGTCATTTTAAAGTTGTTTTTTTTACTTCATTACTGTCTTCATTTGATTTTTTTATTTTCCAAGAATTTCGGCGGGCTGCAGCCCCTTAAGCCCCCCTGCGTACACCAGTGCTTGCCACACTCATCTAGCCCATCAAATTTATCATTTCATCATTCATTGTTATTGTTGCAGTTACCCTAATTACGTAGAAAAGCGACGTCATATAACAACAGCGACAGCGACATCCTATGTATACTAGATATATAAATTATAATGAACAAATTATTAATAACAAACATCTGTGAAAATTTGAAGGTATGAAGGATAATAAGTATTGGTGTGGTAGCGAAATATTTAATACGTAAAATTGTATATATTTACCCATACGCAACTTCAGATTTCAATGTAGGGGCGATATAAGAGGATAGTCGTGATTACTTTTTGTTTGATTTGTATAACGCCATTTATTGTAATTGCGTGCTGTAAACTTCTTCATATTATTGCCTAGGTCTTATTCCTTGCGTTTTGCTTATTATTCTGCTGCAAATGGTTAATAGAACCAAGATATGGACAATTAAAAATGAAAATATTTCCCGTAAGCTTCCATTGCTACGCGAGCCTCGCCCCTTGACAGATCCCCTTGGTCACGTCAGAGCTCGTTGCGCCTTCTGGCCAATGGGAGAGCTCCGTGTCTCGGAATGCTCTTCCTAAAGTACTTCTACAATTCCTTGCTGTAACGTATCTCGGACGTAACCGAGTACGTCACGAGATTGGCAGTCTTCACAGCTTGGGTCTCAGCTTCTACTTCCTCGTAGAGCTCCGACACAGTAAATAGTCCCTAACGAACCTACACAAGTTATGTTAAAGAAACAGCGAAATGATTTTAAAAAAGTATAAAAGATTACCTACACATGGAAACAGATCTTCATATGAGATCGTTGAAGGTAGGCATTTGCTGTTTACTGTTCACGGCTGACGGGAGAGCAGTTGGGGTGGGGTGGGGGTACCTGAGGGGAAACAAACACAATCGCTTGCAAGGGTGGAAGGACGAGAATTTGTTTGTTGTGAAGCAGTTGACAATCTGGCGCGCAGGCGAGCGAAGAAAGCAAACGTGAATTATCGTTCTTTTAACACGTAACGAATTTTTCATGGATAGTAAATTCGTAATTTGATGACAAAAGATTCTCAAACATTCATGAAATGGAATAGTAAACACAGCCGCGCTTTCATGTCTTGAATCTTGGATATATCATTATGTGGGAGAGGCAGGGAGGGGAAAAGGCACTTTCTCTCTCTCTCTCTCTTTTTTTTTAATCTTCCATAAAGAGCAATGAAATAAAAATCGAAAACTGTTCCTATTTTGTACCTACAGTTCCTAAATAGAAATTACAATTTTTGTAACTATAATTGGCGTACGCAGAATTTTGTCGCGAGGTGTTTCAAGTTTGTTAAGATTTTAGTATTTATAGTAATAATAACAATACATTGTTTTTTGATTGATTGATTGATTTGCTTTATTTTACTTCGCCTTTTGTGCCACTTTTGGCTAATTTGCGAATATGGTGATGATATGATGAATGAACATTCACATACAGTGGCGCAGGAACGGGGCGGGGGGTACAGGGGTACATTGTACCCCCAAATTTTTAAAGGGGGTACTGTACCCTAGTAAATCGAGTTGTACCCCCTTTTGGTAATTTTACAGCAGACGGAAGGTACTACTGTTAAAAGAACCTATTTTCAATTCACCCAATAAAAAAAGTGTATATTGTTTATAATTTATGAGCATTATCTTTCTTACCACAGAAATTCAATCCATTGCAAACTTATTCTACTACATTGTGCTTGCTACTAGTTCGTTCATTGACCTGTGTTCTTGGTAACCTCCTTAAGGAGATGAAAATTGTTTAAAATGTGTGTGGAACGATGGAACCATATTTGCTCTCAGAAAATCATGCTGCAGACGAATGCTAAAGAAGTGGTCTCGTCGATTCGAAGATAAGATACAAATCTTCATCAGAAGAGTATATGACTGACTCCATTTTCTTTTGAATGTTTAAAATGTAATTTTTCGAAACGAAATATTTACACAAACGAGACGAGACACGACAGACCAACTTGGGGGGTACAATGTACTCCTGTACCTCACCCATATTTTTCATAACTTTGTAAGATGGTGTACGGAAAACTATACTTAAACCTATATTTTAAGATATTTTTTTGGAAATAGAGTCCCGATTAGCCTATTTGAGCATGAAGTGAATCTAGAATAAGTTTTAATAACTTCAGTGTGGAAACCGAAACAAAAATATGCACAAACAAGAACGAGAAGGACCTCACCACACAGGAGATGAGATGAGGCTGTGACAATTCTCGACTCATCGCATAGCGATATCATTCCTAGGTGAAATTAAATTTTTCCTAGACATTTAAACAGGATGCAATTTGCGACTTTATCAGGGGGACTTATTTTTACCTATGTATTAGGGTATACTTATAATTGGATATTAATTGCTTATAATCTAATTGTGAAATCGAATGCAACACAAACACAACGCCATTTTAAGTTAAACCCTAAAGTCAAACTGTACATTACATTAGTCAGATGAATGAACGACATAAATGAGATTCACTGCAGGTTCTATTGGTATATTTTGGATTGGATGGATTCACAAGGTGTTTGATTCATTTATTTTATTTATTTTACTTCGCATTTCTGCCACTTTTGGCTAATCGCGAAGATGAGGATGAGTGATGATATGATGAAATTGATATACACTCACAAATAACATCCATGACCAGGCCGGGATTCAAACCTGGGTCCTCTGACGTCATAGCGCGCTATTCTAACCCCCATCGTCACGGAGGCCGGCGAGGTGGGAATGAGTTTTGGATTTTCTCTGTAGATGCGAAATTTTTTAACTGTGACGCGCACATGCTTTTGCTTACATTAAAGTTTACCTTTTCACATAAACGAGAAATTGACATGTCACCCAAAAACACACGCATGCACCTGCATTTAATACCATTACATACGAAAATAAACCTTGGCCGGCTCTTCATATTGTCCACCAAGGATTGAAAAGAAGAAAAAAGTATTGAGCATATAACTTTCCTAGTTTCCTCTGAGATCTGAAGGATTTCGGTTTTGTATATGTAATGATAAAGTGCTTGTAGAGTGTCATTAGGTACAGCTAATTGTAATTATATAAGAAATAAATGCTTTGTCAAATGTTTCACAAATATTTCAAACTTAGACTTCTTACGAGTTGATCGGGAACCATCTCAACTCGAGTTTTATTTTCTTTTTTAATACAACGCCCTGTAGGTGTCTGAGAAAATACCAAATACATGGCTTCTAAAAGGCATTGGATGTGGTACACATCTGCCATAAATTGTTTAAGATATTTTTATGCGTAGCTATGGCACTTTAAAATTAGAATGAAAAGAACTGAAGTGGAACTCCATAAGTATTATATATTTAATAATGTAATTTCTATATCCATTGGGTGGGAGATGATTATTTCTGGTTGGGGTGGCCCAAGATCCTCCTCATCCCCTTTAATCTCAACCTGCATTAAAATGAATAGATGTATCTTTGTTCGCAATTTTCACAGTTAAAACTCCTGATTTTCCGTTCCGTTAAATTAAAACAAACCCCGAACGAGGTCCAGAGCTTTATATGTTTCAGAATTTTTATCTGTTTTTAAAATCTGTTTTTTTTTTTTAAATTCTAAGAAAACAAAGAAAAAGATATTTATGCAAAATATGCATTAAATAACAGGACATTCGTGTGTGTTGTTCTAAAATATAATATTTCACATTATACTTAGATATCAAGGACGTATTTAACGGGGGGTTCCTGATCCCCCTCCCCGAAAGACTTACCAAGTAGTAAAAGTAAATAATCAAAATATTGTTTAGCTTTTGTTCGATGATTATTTCCGCTGAATTTATTGGAAGCAAGGAATTTGACGCATACAGCTTTGAAGGGTTCCAAACATTTATGGACACTACTAATATCATCCATAAAATATTAATCAGGAACTTTACTTTTCATTAATTGGATCCAACTGCTTTTTTGTTATTTAATAAATATTCAATTATTTTTCTATTTGACATTAAATTCCTTGCCAGGGCAGTTGTTTTTATGCAAATCTTGTCGATCTTAACTACACGTAAGTTAGATAATGAATACGTGCTGTTATATCTATATTATTTTACTATATTTTACCTATTCATGTAATAATAATAATTCATTATTAATTAATGTACATATTTAATTAATATTTTAATTTAATTAAATATAATAATTATTATTATTATTGTGACACTTGGTTTGAAGTAGTATGTGTGTGTGCGTGTACATATATATATATATATATATGGGGGAGGGTGAATGCAAAACGTTCCTGCGCCACTGCTCACATACAACGATACCCAGGCTAGGATTCGAACCCGGGACCCCTGGCGTCGTAGCGCGATGTGTTAACCACTCCGCCACGGGAGCCGGCAATACATTCTTTTTATTATAACATTTATTAACAATAGTAATCTAATAATATGAACTGTTTATATTTTCGTGTGACACTAATTAGTTTAAAACAGAGCACGAATTAAACATTTCTTCAGTTTGTCCAGTCAGTGATCACAACAGGTTCATTGAATGGACAGTGTTCCATAAGATATACACATATCATTCTGATCATGTACAATTAACTACACGTATGCTAAAATTGTAGTTTTACAACTTTGCTTTTACAACGAACAACGCTCACACTGGAAGAGCAAAGTTGTGCGTTACTGAATTAGTAGTCTTTCTGTATTATTTTCTGCAGATAAAGTTTATTTCGTGGTGAAGAGTAATGAATGGGATGATGAGAATAGACATTGCCATCTACATCGCAGGGAACGGAGTAGACTGGTTTTTCTAGAGGTACATTTATTTTTCTTGCTTAAGTAACAGTTTCTTATGTAGATATACCGGGTGGGCCAGACTCAATTAGGCAGCTTTTGATTAGATGTTATTTTTATTTTTTCTTCATTTTATTTTTATTGACAAATGTTAACAATTCCAACGGCTGCAAAATTGTTACAAAAATGGAATCACACACACATAAGTCATTGATTTTTAAGATAGTGGTCGACCTGGGCACCATCTAAGTCAACACAGGCTTGTAGACGCAAAGCAACATTTTCACACGCCTTCCTACACATGTTAACCTGAACATTCTTGAACTCCTGAACAATTACCTCACGCATATGTTGCTCACTGTCAATGGGATTAGCGTACACCTTGTGTTTGAGGTAACCCCAATGGAAAAAGTCTGGTGGGTTGATGTCGGGTGATCGGGCTGGCCAGTCCACAGGCCCTCGACGACCAATACAGCGATCAACCTCGTTCACAGCATACCGTATGATGCAGCCATCTATCGACAAAAAATGTACTTTCCAATTTTTTCCGTATGCTGTTGGATTTATTGGTTACTAATGTTCGAAAACTGCCCAATTGAATCTGGCCCACCCTGTATACTATTCCAATCTTTGCTTATTTGAAGTACAAATAACAAGAAAAGAAAAAAATCTGACAAACAGATAAAAAATTACTGGGCTACAAAAAATAAAGAAATCATACACGGACACAAACAATGAGCTTCTTAAATATTCATGAACAGCAGTGCACGTAGATACACTATGTAACACAATAAGAACAAATACATGACAACGAAATTCTCACAATAATTGGAAAGCGCCCTGTGTTTCTGTACATTACGTTACATAAGCTAATAATACTTTGCGAACAATTTATATGACAAAATCAGTCTCAAAGGTAAACATATTCTCTGTTGCTATACAAAACGCCTCCTGTGCACTGCAATACATAAATAAGATCAAATTCATGAAGAAATTAGCCTCTAAATACTTACTATAGTAAAATCTGTTGCTGTACGTTATGTGAAGGCCTCCCAGAAATAACTACTTCCAACTATGCCACAAACAGTGCATACGTTACCTACAAAGGTTACCTCGTTTAGAAAGATTCTCCTTCTTGATCAGTTTGCCGGTGGGTTTTTTTTCTTCCCTTCTATTTTGGGCTTGGATTATTCTCGTGGGATTTCGGATCTGCATTGAACATGTGTGCCGTGGATAGACAAGTTTTGGTAGTAGACACTCAACATAGAATTGTTGTAGCTGCGTTTCCATATTCTTCTTCCAGAATGGATCATCTCTCTGGATGTATTCTATTTTAACACCTTTCGGTGTCCACAGACCAAAGATACAGTACCTTCTCCGTGTAATAATTACTACTCCCTCTGTCCCATAATTATAGTCCGGTATGCCAAAATGGTAGTACAGGAATTACAGACGAACAGGCAGATGAAAAGCACATGGATGAGGAGAGGCACAGTAGATCAGTCTTCAAGATTGTGAAGAGGAACAAGGTGACCTTATCGAAACGAGCAAGAAATACCGCCCAGACGATTACCAAAAGGAGGCGTTGGGTTGCAACACACCGGTGTGGCACTGTATGCAAACCGGTCTAGCAAGGCACGCTGGAAATCGTTAGTAGAGCACTCCTTCAGTGAGTACATGTGAGAAGAACAGCCATGAACACACAACCCATGATAGGAAGCGACAGGGGTAGCAAGAACCTCACGGACAGTAAACGACAAGCAGTGTACGATTTTTTTCTTTCAAAACAGTACGGCTGGGGTAGTGAAGAATGGTCACCAAACCATTAACTGTTACCAAAGATATTTACCGGAACATGCTCATCAACAAGTTAATCCCAACAATAGATGCACAATGGCCTCGTTGACTGCGCGCAGGGAGAATCCAGGTGTCCGTTCAGCAGGACAATGCGCGTCCGCATATCGTTCCCAATGACCGCGCCTGGATGGATGCTGCAGCGACCAGTGGAATCACTTTGGATCTCCTTTGCCAACCGCCAAACAGTCCGGACATGAATGTTTTAGATCTGGGGTACTTCCGGGTAATTCAGTCTCTCCAGCATCAGGCAGCTCCACAAACTATTGATAAGTTGATCGCCGCAGTTGAAAAATCTATCTCTGATCTGACACGCGACAAGCTCAACAACATCTTTTTCACTTTGCAGTCCTGTCTCATTGAAATTATGCGCCTCCAAAGGTGGGGACAACTACAGGATTCCCCATATGCAAAAAGCACACTTGAACCGCCGAAACGTCCTGCCACCTCGCTTGCAGTGTCCTCGAAACATTTAAGACGAGTCTACAGCAGCACTGCAGCACTAGATCTAGCTCGTTGAGGGGATGACAACCTTCCTGGACCAACAATATCTTTCGTCTTGATGTTTTATTTTGTCGAACTTCTTGGTCACTTTGTATTAATCCTGGATTGATTAATTTTTATTTAGGTTCTTTTGGATACTTGATCGGCCAATTTGTACTGATCCTTGAGTAATAAAGTTGTATGACTCATTCCCGTGTTTCATTTTCTTCTTCTGTATACACCAATGTCAAAGTGTGAATATCGGACAATTATTATGGGACAACAAACAAAGGTGTACCGGACAATAATTATGGGACAGAGGGAGTATTACCCTACACGTGGTAATAGTAATTATGTGTGGTGTTCATGATATTGGCGTTAAGCTCTTCGTCAAATTTCCAGAAAGTTACTTTCTTCGTCTTGATGGCATGTGCAGGTGTTACATGTTTGACAGAAAAGGGACACTTAATTTCGATAATTGCATAACGAAATAAATGTTAGATACAGTGAAGTTTCTGATTAATATTGTATACATATTGTTATGAGTTGTAGTATGCATAAACCTTCTTTGTAATATCATTCAAAGCCGTGCTATCTCAATATAATCCTTGCCTTCCAATAAGTTCAGTCTCTTCAGATAAAGCTAACAACCATCATATACAACAAATGCTAAACGAGTATTGTTATTATTTTATTACTTGGTAATCTTTTCGTTTGGGGGAGGGGGTCCAGACGCCCTAAATAAATCCTTTATGTCTTTCAAAGCCTTATGATCTCAATCCTAATCATTGCCTTCCAAAATATTCAGAGTAAAAATAGTAGTACTTGATAAGTATTTCGGGTGCTATACTTCAAAGCCGTATTATATTTATAGCTATAATCCTTCCCTCCAATACGCGTTCAGAGGAAATTATCCATCGAATATGCAAAAATTGCTAAAGGAGTATATTTACATTATTTAATTTTAGTACTTCATAATCCTTTCGGGGGGGTCCGGACCCCCAGCAAACTTGTTCTACGTATTATAGAGTAATATTTGCCAAGGACACCGGTTTAATTGAATTACTCAAAATAACGTTACTGGTTTACGTACGTACAATGTAAACGTCTAATGGAAAGCGATAAATACTTCCCCATTTGATGATGTAGTAAACGGATAGGTATTATTTATATTTCATTCTGAACCCTTATTTTGCCGGCGATTTTGTAGCGCTTGAAACTTCATTGTTGTTTCTGCAGCAGACGATTTTCTCGGAGCCCACATCTTACGCCAAACACACTTGCTGCCGTCACCCATATTTTGCAATTGAACACGTCCAGTTGACGCAAGCACACTTCCCTGTCTCTTGCGATCGTGTTTTGTCTTCACGAGCTATTTTGTTGTATCCCTCCGCGTTCTACTGTGGGTGGGGCTTAGAAAGCTTCTAACTATCTGCACGAGGTGTCGCCACAGTGCAGCGACACTTTTACGTATTGCAAGGGTTTCGTTTTCCTCAAACAGTCTCAAAATAGGAAAACTGACTTCTACAGTGATGATGTTAATGTCAAGTACAATGAATATTGCATGTCCCCAACAAAACAGTTTTCCATAAGCTTGTGTGGTTAACGAGATAATTGCATGTGAAAATTACGGTTTTCCCCATTTTTATGCCCAATTTACTTATTAAGCAGGGTCTTTTTTTAAATTTCGGCTTTGTAGGAAATACGCAGCCATATTTTCTGAAGGATAGAAAACAAACCCCAAGGTTCTATCTTTGCTCGTAACTGAAAAATCTGTTTAAAACGGAACGTCTGCACTGCGCGTTTTCGTCGCTGTATGAAGGAGCCTTAAGAAATATCGATAGTTCAAAAAAGTTTTTCTTTCGGCGTTAAAATATATTTTTAACCAAACATAGCATATTATACACTATGTGGAAGAAAGTCATTGGACACCACGTGTCAGCGAATACCATCAGTTTTCTTGCAATCAATAGGAGGTTGGTCCGCCTTTGGCAGCGATAACAGCAGCCACTCGTTGTGGTAAACTGGCCACAAGGTCGTTTAGTACACCGAGTGGGATATTCCGCCATTCCTCCTGCAGTACAGTCACCAACCCTGGAAGTGTAGAAGGACGAGGCGATCGCGACCTCAATCGGTGCTCCAGTTTGTCCCATAGATGTTCGATAGGGTTGAGGTCAGGGCTCTGAGCAGGCCAAACTAGTCGGGTGGCATTATTTTCTGCATACCACTCCATGGTAGCCCTGGACACATAACAAGTCGCATTATCGTCCTGGAACACACATTCGTCCTTTCCATAGAAACGCCTAAACGTGGGGAGCATGGAGTTGTCGAGAATATCTCGGAAGGACGCAGACATCATGTGGCCATACACCGGTACCAGTGCACCCACGCCATGCCAGCTGAAACCACCCTAAGACATGATGCCGCCACCACCATATTTCACTGTGGGCACTGCACACTCGGGTAACAGACGTTCACCGGGTAATCGACATACCCACACTCTCCTCTGATCGAAACAGTGTGAAGCGTGATTCATCGCTCCATAAAACCTCCCGCTATTGCTCCACCGTCCAGTTTCTCCGCTCTTTACACCAGCGTAGTCTCTGCCGTTTATTGTTTTTTGTTATCAGGGGTTTGTGGGCAGCGGTTCAACTATGATAACCGAGCGCATAGACCTCATTGCGAAGCGTCTTGGTCGAAACAGTCAAATTGGTCACACTTTGAAACTCTTGACACGTTCTAAAACTAACTTATGTATGTACGCGTCGTATTATTATACTATTAATATTAACTTAATAATACTCAGCGGTGAACGATGAGACTCGGTGAAGTACACAGACTCCTCTCAGGTACAGGGATAGTGTTAGGCAAAGACAATATTCACAGCACAGAGAAATAAAACCACATTACTGCCGTATGTATAAACTGAAAAGTTTTATTCTTTATTTATTGCAATTATAATGCAACTATACTTGAGACGAGGGCGAGGATTTCGCTTTGTCGATGAATTGACTCAATTAAAACGCATAAAACTCAATGCGTGGCTATCGGCAAGCCTATGATTACATAGACCTAGCTTGCGCCCCGAACTACCACACCAAGAGATATGCAATGATAACGGAGCCAATATTTGCTCTTTAGCCTTTTATTTCCAAATTAATATTTAGGCTAACTTTATTATTTTACGTAGAATGGTTGCAGTATTGTGCATATCATCAATGCATGGCTATCGGCGTACCTATGTTCACATAGGCCTAGCTTGCGCCCCGAACTACCATACCAGGATGTAGGCACAACACCAAGAAGTTCTTTTTAAGTTTAAAAGCTTCGATGATCCGTGGCGAAAGTGTGATGATTCTTACGCGATATCCTCGCTTTTATACTATTTTCGAGAACACAGATTAAAGTACAGATGAATCATTCACTATCTACAAAAGGATACTATCAACAAAACTGACATCTATACATCTTTAGAAATACAAATTCGTAGAGTGCACTCTTGCAAACATGAAGATACATTAAACTACTTATAACAAAGCATAAAACACAATAAACATTAAATAAAAGTTATACATTACTAATAAGGCGCAATATTACATAGAATAACAAGGAAGTTACGTTTTCTTTCACAAAATAAATATATTAGTGACACATTTTCTACTGATGACGTCACATAAAAAGATGGATCATATCACTCTTCTGCAATCGAATGCATCGGACGGGTCCTGTTTTTTCCGAATCTCCCTCTTCAGCACTCTCCTGTCCCGGTCGTCTAATCTCGTGGGTCTTCCACTTCGTGGTGCATTGCTGCAGTGTCCCTTTTCCTTCCACTTCTTGATGGCAAAGGCTACAGTTGATTTAGGGACCTGTCTAGCATCAGCTGTGCTACTTATACTCATGCCTCCTATGGAGCAGCCTACTATGATCCGTCTTTCAAAGATGTTGAGCTCTTTCCTGTCCGTCATTTATCAGTGAATGATCTGCTGTCGTATATATACCTGTCTGTACTCTCTTTTCCATGATGAGTTCGTTTCAGAATTGAAACCGGGGTGTCCAATGACTTTCTTCCACATAGTGTATTTGTATGCCCCTACAACTGCAAACAGAAAATAGTTAATCTAAAACAAAATGCCAGATAAGAAAACCTTCATTAGCTGAATATTTCAAGGACATTGATTACGTCGCCGACGGGTAGAAAACAGGCAAGAAAATGCGCTCTGAACGCTGACTTTCACCCCTTACCGTTCCTACTTACCACCCGCATGTCAGCAAATGTTTGGTGAATCTGTGCTACTCCCGTATGTATTTACGTTTCTTTTGTAGATGTTATAGTGGAATCCGCTACTAATTTCTGGGAGAAATATGAAGATGATGTATCTTGCGCTACCTACAGCTACGCAAATTGTTTGTTTTCGAAATATTGTATCAACTGAAATCAAAGCAAGAAACATGTCGAACAACAGCAAAGTTGCAGAATTGCTCGTGATAACAAAACAAGATTTTGGCTAGTAGCATTCCTGCACTCCTATGCCTTGTTCGACCATACCCATGGATGTCCACAGGAATTTTTTCCAGGGGGGCTAACAAGGCACATTTTCCCCAAAAATAGTATTGTTCCCTAAAAAAAACATTGCTTAAATTTGAATTTATGGTGTTCATGCAATAATTAACACTTATTATTGTGGCTAAAATGGAATTATATGTGTGAAATACATAATACACCCCCTATACACCTTTAAGTGTGGTGTTAAGCACAGGAGAGCATTTTACTTTTTTTTTTTTACCTTTTTAGCATGCTTAGTGGGGTTTTGTATTAAAACGTGAAGTTCCTAGTCCCAACCTTCTTGCAGTTTGATTGGTTTCCTCTTTTACTTCGATTTTTGTGCCACTTTTGGCTAATTTGCGAATATGAGGATGAGTGATGATGTGATGAAATTGTTGAATGTGCATTCACAAACAGCCATTCCCAGGCGGTATTCGAACCCGGGACCTCTGGCGTCGTAGCGCGATGTGCTAACCACTCCGGCACGGGAGCCGGCCCAATTATTGGAATCAAATAATGTGTCAATACGAGTTATTGGAGGGTTCCGTCGCTTGACAAAAAACTGAAGGAAGACGCTAATAAAGAAAAAGAAAAAAGGAAGGATGAAGGAGAAAAGAAAAAAATATGAAAGCAGAAGAGCAGAATTCTAGGGTAGGATTGACACTAGAAAGGACAGCTACAAATATGTTCCATAGTGCAAGGACAGCAAGGAGGTCTTTCAATGCTATTTTTGAGCAACAGAAGACTTCTCATGTTCCTGAACCTTCCACTAGCAGATAGAGACCGACAAACAGAATTTGCTGTAAGTGCGTTCATACTGTGAGATATCAACACAAAGGATTCGAATGCAGTACCTGCAACAAGTTGTGCCATGATAAATGCATCCCTAAGGAACATCAAATCCACATTCCAAATGATTCAAATTATGAATGCTTTTCGGTTGATGAAAACATAGACGATTTAATTGCTGAAGTCCGTTTTTGAACATTCAATAACTGTTGAAACTAAACCAATTTGGTGTAATTAATTATTATTATTATTATTATTACTGCCATAATTCTTATTATTATTTATAACTAGGTACGTGAAGTTTTTTCCCCCCCTAAATTTCGATGTTATTTTTTACTGTAATTTGGTGTTATTTTTCGTGATTTAGGGCAAAATTCGTGTTATTATTTTAAAATCGGTTATTTTTACATGCGTTTTTTCTGTTCCTTCTATGCTTCAAATTTTCACTTGCGTTCTGGAAAAGTGAGATATTTTTTTTTAGTTTTAACGACAAAAAAAATTATGGCTTACCATTGTGAGAAATGAACAAAATTCTTCCGTTCAAGAAACTATTTCATCTCATCGGCCACTAAATATGAAATGTTTATTGAATGATAACACGCAAATCTTTGAACACAATCATACACATCACATTCCCCTAACAATGCCAAAAAATCCCTCTGCAACCTCAAAATGCCCTTTTGTTTACACACACATGCAAACCCCCCCGTTTCCGAAACACAACAGCTGCTTCTCCCTGAAAATTTTCCCACTCCTACGAAATGTCCCTTCTGGAAGATCCCCCCAAGCAAATTCTATTTAAGGACGAGGTTAAAACATTGTCAGTCATTTCTGCGCCAAACTGCAATAAATTATGCGTGACAATCTCTTTCGAATCGAACTATCTAAAAGTAAAGGGAGAAGTTTGGACTTTTTTGTAAATCGTGTGCATAAAGTCAGTGGCGCAACCACAGGGGGGCAGCAGTAGTTGTATTTATGATAGGATAAGGACGAGAAAGGAAGAGCTCCCCTCAAGCAGGTTTGGCTATACTTAAAACAAGCTCAACATGCCCATATGAGCTTTTTGCTCTAGTGTGGAACCCTGCCTAATCCAAGATTTTTGTAAAAAAGCCATCATGGATTCCATGAGAAAGGAAGAGCCTCTCAGATTGATTTGCTCATACTTAAAACTAAGCCAAGTTCTTTTATTATTTTATTGCTTATCTGTCAAAATCCCAGGAATCTTGAATTGATATTTATTGGGTTCTGAGAGCCAGTAGAGTGTGGTGCATTGCCTTGTAATCAAAAAACTCGGGTTTGAATCCTGGTAAAATGTGAAGCCTCCCCTGATGGCAAAATGTCTTGTAAACAAGGGGTTCTGGGTTCGAGTCCTGATAGATTGAAATATGTGTGGCAAAATAATATCTCCATATGTGAGATTTTGAGAATAATTACTGCTAGTTGATATACAACTCCCAGATCTGAAAACCTGGTAAAAAGTGTTATACAACAGAGCAAAATTATTTTATATTTGGGGATCACCAGCTCAGCCACTAACTGCTGTTATAATTGTTTTGGCATATTGTCCATAGTTCTGATCAATTCCATTGCTTGGGGTAAGTAATTATAGCTCGGAAATGCATGAATTGATATTAATCTATCAAAAAGACTAATGTTTTGCTCTTGCCGGCACGCAAAAGATAAAATCTACATGCTAGAACGGAACATTAATGGATTTTTCTGTGCGATTCACTGAAGAGGCCATTAATCTTTCCGTGCAACAGGGGAAAATGTAACAAGGAAAATGTAACAAAGATTGAGACAAAGATACACATTTTCTGACATAGAGGCAATGAACTGCCCCTCTTCATGTTGAAAGCAATTCTGTTCTGATAATATGTGCCTAGGCAAGACTTGGAGAATATTATGACAGAAACAAAATCCAATTTTGTCTGTATCAAGGTCTTCAGAACCCAGTAAAATGTGGGCATATTCTATTTGGAGACGTGTTAATATTGTGGCCTTGTAATCAGGGGCTTTGGGTTCGAGTCCTGTATAAGATTGAAATACATACAACTGCCTACACATAAGATATTCACTGCTAGCTGATATACAGTTGAGGTTTGTGTGTTGTACAACAGGATAATAGAGCAAATATCTTCTAGAATTGCTCCGTGACTCTCTCATTTCTTACATCATAAACATATGATTTTTCTCCTATGAGAATAACACTACATATGGTGTCATTAGGTAATGCTTCATGGAATTCACAGATAATTTTAATATTTGTTCTGTCATTCACCACAACCTGTTTCCTTTTTTAAGTGTTAATTACAAACATGGGTCTCTGTACCTTGAATTCATCTGGTGTGTAATACATATCAGTATTGCCAATTGTGACCCTCTTGAAAGCCGAAAAAGCTTCATATAATTTGAGGAAGTCATCCTTGGACATGTCTAAATTGTAATTTTCTCTAGGAAAGACCTCATTTCTGCCATTTTTAAGATATATGTTCTTGATGTTGCAGTTATCAAATTTACTTGAATTTTTTTCCTGATTATTGTGTCTCCCAGTCTGAAACAGTACTACCACAAAATCAGGCATGTCATATTGAATACTGGAGAATGAATTTGTAGCATCAAATTCATAATATGTACCAGATGCGGGCTTCTGTACACATTGATATGTATAAAATTGTAGAGGAATTTGTGGATTTTTTATTATATCAGCTTTGTATTTAAGACCATAACTGGCTTCATACTCAACAACAGGGATTCTTAACTCCATAGTCTGAATAATGCATTTGCCTGCATCTGGTAGGGTATTGGGCAGAGCTTCTCCTGTGGGGTTTATTGTACTGTACCTCATCAAAGCATTGTTATCATTTGCAGCTCTTCTAAATGTGATTCTTAACCCACCCTTCCACATAATTTCTTTGTAATCTGAGAAGAATCCTGGCAATAGGCGCATGGGGAACAGCACCGTGTGGTTCTTAGATAATATCTTATCACCAGCCTCGAATCCGCCTATTTTGTAGTATGAAGCCTCGGTTTTGGATAATTTCAGTGTGGCCAAAGCTGTGGAGGTAATGCCGGGATAATCCACTCTGTTTATAACAACACCGTGCTTTCTGATCTCAATTTCAGAGAACAGATGCGGCACAAAATTGTCTACAAGTCTTATATTTGAATTTGCCGGATAATCTGTTCCATCGAGCTTTACAACATCAAATTTGATGTATAGATCTGCTCTGTGGGGGTGTATAAATCCATCCCCTACATCAAGATCAACCTCAATTTCTGTGTTGGGTTGATTTAAATTTGCAAATGTCCTCCTGTTTGGGGGGAAAGATTGTAGCTCATAACTCTCAATATTTTCCATTTTCTTCTTGTATGTATTTTTATTTAAATATTAATCTCTATGATTGCAGTTGTTGTGGCTCCAGCAAAATCAACTAATTCTTCTTTTTCATTAGTGACCATCAATTCAATATAATCTATTCTATTATGACACACAGGAAAATATAATGTTGGGGATGGATTGTAGATAATAGGCTCCATGAATTCAGAATTAGGTTTAAATGTTGCAATGATGCCGGTTTGTTTGTGAGTGCCTATGCCATTTGATTTGGTGATCATACCCTCAGCTACATTACAGTGAATATTCAGAGTCTCTATGGCTAAGAATTTAGGTATATTCATAGCAGTGTGTTTGATGCCTGGTTCAAGTTTTGTGTTGTTCTCAAATCCTAACAGCTCTCCTATAGTACCCAGATTCACTGTTTCTGCAGCAGATACAATTTCTACTCTGTGAGTGACAGAATTTTGACTTAACACTACACCTCTGGGTAATTGAGCATTTAGAGTGGACAGATTATATTGCCCTGGAGTAATGACAATTTTTTCATCCCCAACTGCAATTGTATTGTTGTGGTGAGTAATATTGGGGATTAGGTACATGCCATAAAATGCTCTGAGAGCTATTGTTTTGGGATATACTATGTCATCATGCAATTTGAGTTTCAATATTGAATTTTGGCTGGTGAGATGGAATACCCCCATGATGTTTTAAATACCACAAGGCCTTTTGAAAATCTTCAATTGATGGTTTATTTATTTGAGACATATATCTAAGAACAGATAAACACAAATGTCCACAATTAACATCTTTGAAGTTTTGAACACGGGCATTATTGTAATAAAGATTAGCTGAATTTAGATATTTTACTAAATTTTCAGGTGGAACACCTCCAAATGAATCAAACACAAATGCCTTATTTTTACATATTTAAGATAACAAATCCAGTGAGTGCCCTGATTTTTGAACTCATCCAAATTAACAATGCCACACTCTTTGTTGAGTGGTTGTTCTGGTAAAGAATCAGACATGTACACACCTCTAAAATGTTTGATGCCCAATGGCTTGATTAAAGCTTCAATATCTTGGTTTGTAAGCGGCTCTTGTTTTTTTTAAACTTATTCATGGCTCTCTTAACACCTTTGCCTTGTTTCTCCATTGCCAGGTTATGGCGCCTCTGCTCATCTAATTCTGCCTTATTTTTCTTGGCATCTATTACTGTTTTTGCTATGGCGGCTGATCCCCCAGCCAAGCTCCCAACAACCCCGAGAGCAGCTAAGATGGCAGGGATGGTAAATATAAATCCCCCCACATGTGATTTTTTTCTTGATTGCTGTAATTTTTTTAATTGGGGGGTACTAAGCAACAATTTCATACCATGCCCCTTTGCAATACAAGAATTTTTTTTCTTGCGCTGCTTTTTGGTTAAAAGACTGTCAATAGTTTTAAGAGATTTGAGACCTGCATAAGGTATTTGATACATAACACCCTTGGCCTTCATTGTAGGTTTATTATATACATATTCACAACCCCCACCCCAGTTTTTGTTTGGTGCTCATAGCTATGGTGGTTCCCAATGCTGCTATTTTTTCACTTAAAGAAGCATCTTTGCTTACAAATCTGCCAAATGCAGCCTCTTCTAATTTCTTATCTGCAACATGTCTCTTGTCAAGATCAGAATGTGTGTTGTATGCAATATCATGGTCTCTACAAGCAGCATCTAGGGGATTAACACCAGGATCCCCTCTGTTTAATCTATGATCCAATTTTGTGCCTGGACCACAATACTGATAGCCTGGAATATGTAGTTCAAATGGCAGCTTGTTTATAATGTCATTAACAAGGCCCCGACCCTCAGAAATATTCCAAAATTTAGGTGGTAGAGTATTAATAATTTTTATGAGATATCCAATCCCCTTAGGATCATTCACTATAAAATTAGACAATTTGGTGCTTATCATGTCCATAATTCCAACCTTTTCATTGTAAAAATTGTGGTTCCCAGCATTTTCCTCCCCAGCTATCACCAATAACCTATCTACAAGTTTCCTGACATCATCAACCCACACAAATTCTTTAGGCAAGGTGTTGTATTGTTTGATTCCACTGCCAGTCTTGATCTGTGTCCATATGGGCTTGATTAAATTGTTGTATTTTGCTCCACTGCTCGACTTGACTCTTTTTTGTGTGGGATCATTGTTCTGGTATAGAGCATCTGATTTTATTAATATTTCTTTGTAATCCTCATAATCTTGATCTGTATAGCTGCCAGGCCTTTTCCTGGTCATGAGTTCCCACAATCCAGGTGTTCCGGTGTACTTAACAAAAGCACCTTTTTCTCCGAGACGAGATTCTGAATATACAATTATATCATCTCCCATAAATGTTACTCTGAAATTGCCAATTCTATGAATAATGCTGCCATCAAGCTCTGTGTCAGCATATAAGCCAAAAACCTCATCTTTGTTGTCTTTAGGTGTGGTTAAATATTTTTGAGCAAGAAGACCCAATTCAATAGGATCCTGACTAGCCTCAATTCTTCTAGGAGCAATAGGACTATGAATACTTGAAAGTGGGGTGAATGGATAATCTAATATGTTCCTTGCAGCTACAGGTACAAGCTCTGTGATCAAATTTTGATTTTACTCTGTAACAGTTTTGATATTTTTACCTAATTCACTAATAGCATCAATAATAGGCTGTTCTGTTTGTTTGTGTTTTTCATAGATTCCTCGGTTCTCTGATTTCCATCCCTTAAATATTTTTACAAGATAATCTCTTAATTTAAGATCATCAATAATTGGCCTTTTCATGGTTATTTATATATGTTTCAATGTCTAGAAAATTGTTGATTTGATTTCTATATTTACCAGTATTAGGTGTTCTTGTCATATCAATTGTGACAAACCCATTACTGTCCTGGTTCCAGCACCTACTGCAAAACTTGGAAAAATCATTGTAGCTCAAGTCCCCACCTACATATTCATCATGTATGTGTTTGAGGTTGGTATGATCTTGATGAAACACACATATAAAATTGCTGTTGTCTCGGATCAGCTGCTTCGGAATTTTAGAAAAAGTCTGTGCCAGGTAGAAGCAATCAATGTTTTTGTGTCGGCCCTGTGTAAAGAAATTTCTAACCTTGTTTTGATTATCCAATATAATATCATCAAACACAACAACAGAATTATCGAGACATTCATCAAGTGGCTTAACATCTGGTTCAAAAGTGGCTATATCCAGTCCATCATATAGCTTCATCAGCTGCTGATATTTTAATTGTTCCAAGCTCTTAGAGAAGATATACAAGTGCCTGTTTTTCCAGTCTAACCAGTTGGGTGCCAATAAAAAATTATCAACCATTAGTGTAGTTTTACCACAAGCAGATGGCCCAACAATAAGACACCTAATATTATCAGGTAGCAAGTTGCCATTTCTCTTATTCTGCTGTTCAGGTTCTGGCAGCCTCTTTATAACATCCCAGGTGCTCGTATTATTATTTTGTTTGCATCGATCCAGCTGTTTTCCGGATGACCCAGCCATTTGACAAGTAACTTGTTGCCTTTTCTGCGGATAATTTTTTCTATGAGATATGTGTCAGGCTGTTTAGTTTTGCTGAGCTCTTGTTCATAGAACCTGCCTTTGAGAATTTCTCCTCGGTGATCCTTTATTATATATGTGTTAAGGGTCCCGGGTTTAACTTGAACCACTGTAAATAATTCAGTGCTCCAGTTTCTTGTAAAGCCTCTCTTGAATAAGTGCTTATATTTGCTGATTCTTACTTGTTCACCCACCCTGTATTTGGCCTTTCTTGTTGTTGGCTGATATTTAGGATAATAAACAGTACTGATCAATTTTTGCTCATCAGATGAAGTTACTTCAGAGGGTTTCATGTTGATTGTGGAATGGACAGAATTGTTATATTTATGTAGAAGTTCTGGAAGAATATTAATCCATTTATAATTACCTTGAAGTGTAAATTGTTTATACATAAGATTTTTTAAGGTTCTGTTGAATCTCTCTACAATTGAGGCCTTGAGGTCACTGTAACTCGAGTAATGTTTTATTGCCTGGCTTTTAATAAATTGTTGAAACACTGAATTATAAAATTCTTTGCCATTATCTGTTTGCAAATAGCGCGGGGATCTTCCACTCTCATTGATCATTGTTCTAAAAGCTTCTGTAACACATTTTCCAGTCTTGGATTTGAGTGGCACAGCCCAGGCAAATTTTGAAAATGTATCTATGATAGTGAGTAGATACTTGTAGCCCTTGTTGATTTTGTCTAAGTTTTTCAACTGCTCACTTGCCATTTCAATCAAGTCGCTCTGCCATAAATCATCTATGCCCTTTGTGACTACTGGGAGTCTCTTATAATTATGTCGGGCTTGTCTGTGTAATTCATCAACAATAATTTGTCTAGACATAATATGAAAACAAGAATATTGCAACTATAGGGTGTTCAGCAGCTGATACTGCAGGATTTTCTAAATATAATTTGTCCCCTATCTGTATTTTAAATTCCAAAGTGCCATCATCTTCAGTATAGGCTGTTTCCAATGTATTGGGATCTGTAAAGTCCTCCAATTCTACACTGGTGATTTTCACTTTGTTGTTAGCATTTGTTATTGATAAGGTGGGGTAGTGGTGTGCCTGTGGCTGAAGCCAATATTTGATCTTGATTGGTCTCAATGTGCCCCCAACAAAAAACTGGTAATAAAATTGTGCAGGGGACAGCATATATATTTTGCCTCCTGGTGTAAATGGAGAATCATATTCTTTGTTGGGGATGCTGTACAATTCAAGAATTACTGAATGTTTTGGATTCTCGATTATGCCTGTTATTTCTTTTTCTGCTGTGAGCAATCTGCTTGTTACAGATTCAAGGTGCTCATTGATAGTCCTAACAATCTCATCGTGCCCCGGCTTGATTCTTATGTCAACAGCAAGTTTTTTGTATTGTTGCACAATATCTTGTAGCTGGGTGGCAAAAACAGACAAAGCATTTGCTTGATTGGATTCCATGGTCCCTAACTGTTGCTTGATATTAGCTACAATTTGCTGCAAATTTTCAACAACTGCCAATTTTGAATTTTGAGCTGTAAGATCATGGACCTGTCTTCTGATATCCTCAAACAGGGCATGCAATTCATTAATATGTTGATTGGTTGGAAGAGTGGTCACTGTCTGAGTAAGTTGTTTGATCTCTGCCTGGATATTCTTGATATCTTCTGATTTCAATATCCTATTCACTGCCCTCTTAATATTTTTAAGTTCCTGTGATGTAGGAAGATTTGATACTGTATTTTGCAAAGATTCAAGTGCCAATTTCACATTGTGTAATTCAGAAGCATCAGCCACATTTTGCATAGCATTTTGGAGCAGGGCTATATCTGCCTGAGAGGGTGTGGATTGTTGTAAAATTTCAAGCTTTGTTTGGATATCATCGA
Source organism: Lepisma saccharinum (assembly GCF_977018435.1). Lineage (NCBI taxonomy): Eukaryota > Metazoa > Arthropoda > Insecta > Zygentoma > Lepismatidae > Lepisma > Lepisma saccharinum. The sequence continues at coordinate 55,817,009 of NC_139251.1, read as the reverse complement.
TCAAGTGATGAAAATGAGATAGTTCAGATTCAGTGTTGAGGTTTTCAAGCTTTGTGATTTGTTGCTGGACACTGACAAGGGTATCTACAATCCCAGGCAATCTGGATTCTAGTACATTTGCCAAATCACTTTGCACTGCTGCTATTGTACCTTCAAGATGGGTTATGGAACTTTGAATTTTTCCAAAATCTTCATATGTTTCAAGTTGCAGCTTAATATTTGCTACACTCCGAGTTATTGCATTCAAAGCATCGGAAGATGGCAAATTGTTCATAAAATTTTCAAGTGTCTCAATTTTTTCTTTAACCTCGGCTATGGCATTGTTCAGAGGGTCCAGATTAGGTATTTGGAGTGACTGAATCTGTTCTTTTAGAGTGGAAATCACTAGATCAAAATCTTCTTGTGATTTTATGCTTTTGACAATTGTTTGGAGCTGTGTCTGGACATTATTTATCTGCTCTTCCAATTGCTGTTTCAATTGCTCAGAATTGGTGGCCTGGGTCTTAAATTTGGCTTGAAGAGCTGCTACAGCTTCTTCTAAACTTTGAAAATTATCTAATGTCGCCAGGTCAGTATATTTCTGAAGCAATAATTTAAGTTCAGAATCAATTTTAAGAAGAGGGTCCATGCATTGTGATTGTAAATTTGTAATTTCTAATTGAAGACTGGCATTGAGTGTTGTTTGTAAAGCTTGTAAATCACTTCTTAATTTCTTGACTCTGACATCAAGCATCAGAATCTCATCACTGTGATCTTCATGTCTTGTATGGCCAAATATATCATTAGGCATTTTGTTTAGTAGTTATTTATTATAGAGTATCTGATTCTTAATTCTATAAAAAAGGGTATAAGCTTGTCATAAGATCCAGGGACCTCAATATATAAGCAGTCACCAGCAGAAACAGTATAAACAGTGCCAGAAACCATGTTTGAGTGCTTAATTCTATAAATATTTCTCCCTACTGAAATCTTGACATCACCCTCAGGGGTTGTAATAAATTGCAATTGCCCACCCACAGGTAATTGGTAATGATTTAAATTATTGTTAAATATGTACAATATTTTGCCTGTTTCATCATCAACATCTGTAAGTATGCTGTTCAGATGAATAATTAACAACCCACTCAGTTTAGACAGTATATCAGAAGAGGGTTGTGGTGTTGGCATGTCCATAATACCCTGTTTTTTAAACCCAAATAAGTTCATAGGCATGTTTATTTATTTCAAATCATGCTCTGTACTTGGGCATTGATTGCCATTTTTCAAATCACAATGACCCCATGGTAAAGTATGTATGCCGCATGATAAAATGCATCTCTTATCATCATGTGGGTCCAGAGCCACTTTTCTTACAACATTTGAAGTCAATAAGTGATCCTCACTCTGAATTCTGGATTCTGATGTTCTGATTAAATTCTGGGATTTGAGGCAATTTTTATAATCTTCAAATTGGAGCTCTTTTTCCACAGCTACTTTGCCAATACCCTTGGCTTTTTTGACAACAGCATTACATGTTTTAAAACTATACACCTTGGCACTTAACCCAGCAAATTCCACAATAACATCACCAAGTGTCTCATCTTTTAACTTGCCAGGCACTTTTTTGTTGTGGGGTTGAATATTCAAATGGCCTGGCAATTCACTGGTATCAAAATATTGAAACAATTCAGGCTGGGACATATCTTGATAAACATCTTCTGTTTGAATATCAAGAACAAAACTATCCGTGTCCATGTATATCAGTTTTACTCTATCACCATAAAAAGGTTTGAACACATCATAATACAATATTAACATATGTAATTTGGACAATTCCAATATTGCAGCCCCTACATAAATAGGCTTATCAAACTTAATCTTTGTTTTTTTCATGTTGAAAAGTGCCATATCTTCACCATAAATTCTTCTGTAATTGAAATTAGGCTTTGCAACCAATTTTTTGCTCAGACTGGGGTCAGTAATTATTTTAACATCGGTATGTTTTCTGACATTTTCAATTGTTTTGCCATATACAGAATTAACCATCAATTTAAACAAGCCCTTATCAAATTGGCTCTTTGCAGATGTTCGAAGCTCCGTGTTTGTATCAATATATGGTTTCAACCATTCTGAGTGCCTGAACCTCAAAACTTTTCCAACTTTGGTCACTTGGACACCATGTTTCATCAGGAACTGGAGGTACTTGTAATGTATGACATAGCCCTGTTTTGACTCCAGTGTCATCATGAGCTTCTTCTGTTTAGAGCCAGGTGAGCACTGAACCTCGGGAATTGGGGGCAGATCAGAAAATTTCTTGTGGAATTTTTTTGGAATTGCCAGATCAACCTCTAAGTAGAGGCCATGTTCACGGTCATCTAAACCCTGAAGATCCTCAATATTAAAATTTTTAACCCACTCAAGCCCTGCATATGGCAGTTTTTGCATCATCGCATGACCATAGAGACTGTTGGCATCTACATACGCTATATAATTTGATGGCAATTCTGGATTATAATTGGGAATATGCTTGTTATTTGCTCTGGCATATCTCTGAGAACATTGCACCATCCCTCCTCTTATACCTTGCTCCATAAACAGGTACATATCTTGATCTTGGATAAGATCCAATTGCTTTTTAGTGTTTAAAAACATTGCAGCCCATGCTAGGCCCGGGGCACTGTAAAAATACACTGGGTCCAGTCCATAATTTTGCATACAAGATTTTCTGAATGCCTGCATTATATCAGCTGAGAGGGTCACATCAAGTTTCAAATATGCCATGTGATAATCACCAAATGTCCGGCATTTTAAATTGTTCCACACCAATTGGGCATGGCGATAATCCTCATCAGTGATTCCAGATCCTCTGATTTTGCTGTAAAACTCATGTTGTGGAGGCAGGGAGCACTCATCAAATTTAGAAAAATCTTTAACATAGTCATATGGATATACACCCTTCCGCCTAATTAATTTCAGATCCTGATTTGGAAACAATGCACGTGTGATTTTGAATTGATCATCAGATAATTGAGTGGCCAGTGTATCCAGGCTAGCAGATAGAATTCTGTAAGAATCAAGAAATCTCATGTGAATAGGAACACCATTAACTTTAATTGTTTTGCTAATAGATATATATTTCTCATCATTTTCAGCTAAAATATTTAAATTCTGCTTCTCAAACCCCTCGTACCTGATCAGATGATGAAAATCATAATTGGATGCTCCATGGCAAAATATGGGGACAAATCTTGGTCTCTTGATCTTAATATTACAGCTATTACACAGGGCCATTAAGAATTTACCATCTGTATGAGAATGGTGTTTCACCTTGATATTTGTATCTGAAAATTCAGAATCACATACCGGGCATTTTTCTGCATTGTTGAAATCTTCAATCTGATCCTCTGTTAAAGGCAACATGGGCTTTGATTTTAATAAGATGTTAGATGCTATGTCACGGCACTCATTTTCTATTCTATGTGCAAATATTTTGATGGCATCTGGTCCCATGTATGAATTTTCTTTGGTAACAACACCATCCTGTACAACCACATAACAAAAGCTGGAAGGTTCATGTAGCTGGTATGGTGTAATAGAAGATTCTTCAGGATCTGGGCTACAAAATGCAAGAGATTTGAGGTTTGATTCAAAATCACAGACAATATATACTGGGTGTTCCAACAAGGCCTCAAACTTTTTGAATTTGCAATTCTCACTTGGATTAGGCATCACCATATGAACAGGTTTATGATTTTTACAGTATTTCAGATGCTCAATTAACTTGTTTTTGGCAATTTCTGTATTTGCTTCAGGAACCCTCTTCACCATTTTTTGACCATCAAATACAGTTAAACATCTTCTGCACAACTTGAATATTCTATTGGATTTGTCTAGTTGAGTTCTCACTAAAGCTTCAAGATTATGTATCAGAGTGTAATGATTTGTGCCATCCTCCTCAATTAAGAGCAAATCAATTGGAATATCAGAATCATCATCAAATGTACTGATTCTGAGAGGTTCTATCGGGCAATTGCCAGTAGAGCAAATAAAAACATTAATAGATAATTGTTTATTATTGATATTCCTGGCTCTTTTTTCAAATTTATCAATATTCTGAACAGACATTGGATATTCCAAACCCTTCATTGCATCGTCAAAATCATGTTCATGGTGTTTGTAATAACTTATTCTTTCAGGATGCCTTAAAACTGGAAACAAAGCAGCTAATATACACCACAAAAAGCATTTCTCATCATTATTTTTAATATTAACCACGGCCTTTATGTTTTTAATATTAGCAGGTAATGGCAAATATGTAGATCCTTGTAATGGGCTGAATTCAGAAATATTAACATAGAGCCTGTGTGAAGAGCCGCATAGGCTCCATCCAGACTCTTTTGCCGCAAATTCAGAGTGTTTAATATTCAATTGATCTATCAATCTGTTTATTATTGTGTCCAAATTTGCATTTGAATATACCGGTACAGTTTCTGTTATGTGGGGCTGTGTAAATTTTGTGCCATTTGGCTTCTTATATTGTGTATACAATTTGAGGGAGAGCTTATAAGAGCCATTTTGTGCATTTAGAATTGCCTGCAGATCAGGTTTTTTACTGTTCAAAAAATTGTTAATACCACATCTTGGCTCTGATTCAAACCAGTAATCTCTTAATTGGCTATTAAAACTGCTATGGATAGGTTCATAGCGTGGCTGCTTTGCAGGTCTAGCATTAAGAGGTGCTTCATGCTTTCTTTTCAGACCAGATGTAGATGCTTGTAGGGACTGTGCAGAGCAAGTATCTCTATGTTTATATGTGAAATATTCCATGCTGTATTTTTTATTGCATTTGGGGCATATTTTTGTGGGAGTTCTGTATTTGTCCGGATTACAAATCTTTTGGTGTCTGGCCCAATTAGAGCTAAATATATTCTTATTGCATTGATTACAATATTTTTGACTTGGCATTTTTGTTGTTGGTTTATTATATATATTTCCTGGGTTTCAATTCAAAACTTTATACTGAATAAAAAATATCAATTGGGTTCAGCACTGTACTGTGTGTGTGTGTGTGTGTGTATGTATGTGTGTTAATATTTCTCGCTTTGGTATTTATATAAAATTTCCTGGGTTTTTAAATCTAATCTTTATGCTTATCTTATGACAGGTTGTAAGGCCAGTAGCCCACAAGTAGAAAATTCATTCACACTGACCTTCCGCAAATGCCTGCACGAACATGCTTATCTTGAATGGCAATAACCTTGTTATGTATTAATTTTTGTATAACAAGCTGGGGCAAATATAAGCCTGACCCTAAATAAGAGTGGATTACAACAAATATCAGATTTTATATTGTTCAATATGAATATTTAAACCAAACAGGTCTGTAAGTATGAGGAGCACTGTTAACAACACATCTGTTCTCCCCTGCCACTCTCATAATACTGGCTGATGTAATATTTACACGCAGAGCTTCAATGCTCGGGAATTTCTGTAAGTATTGGCGCTAGGGAGAACATACAAAATCAATACTACTGTCTCGGGAATTGCATACACTGACACAGAGGGGAATATGCAAGTTGAAGCTGAGATCCAATTGAACTTAAATTGGAAGTAAATATGTGTGTATATGGGTGTGTATATGTGTGTGTCTTGGCTTAATTTCTGGTGTGGACAATTTTGACAAGTTTATGGACAAAAATTTGGCTGATGCAACTTTTGTAAGTATAAGCAAAACAATCTGAGGGGGCTCTTCCTTTCTGAGCAAAAATCTTGGATTAGAGGGGGTTCCACACTAGAGCAAAAAGCTCATATGGGCATGTTGAGCTAGGTTTAAGTATAAACAAATCTGCTGGAGGAGGGCTCTTCCTTTCTCATGGAATCCATGATGGCTTTTTTACAAAAATCTTGGATTAGGCAGGGTTCCACACTAGAGCAAAAAGCTCATATGGGCATGTTGAGCTTGTTTTAAGTATAGCCAAACCTGCTTGAGGGGAGCTCTTCCTTTCTCGTCCTTATCCTATCATAAATACAACTACTACAGCGGGGGCATTGCCCCCCAACCTTGGACGGAAATGAGTTCCAGGGGGGCAAACATTGACGGCCAAGTGTACCTGCAAGGGACAATTACCGCCCACAACATCAAATTTTATGCAAATAAGAACACTATTCAGAAACTTTTCTTGATCTTATCAAGTTCAGGACCGTAGTTAGGGGGCGGCGGGACTCGGCCCTGGGCGCCGAACGATCTAAATGAAAATAAGTTGTAAAATTGATTGATTGTTTTGTGGTTTTAAGTCCACTTTACGCACAGAAAGGCTAATCGGGACTGGACCTACAGTTTAAAGTGGGAATTGAACCACTGTGCCATGTGTCTCCACTGGGTATCGAACTCGGGACCTCTTTATCACAGGCGACGATGTTACCACTATTTTTTTCTTTTTTTATTGTCTCGTTCTGATGTACAAGTGGTGGAATTACATTGTTGTTTACATATGTGTATTGCTGCTATTACAATTTGTATTTCTATCTGGTTAACCTTTACATTTTTGTTTGACCTAAATTAAGTATAAAGCACTATTAAGAAATTTGCATACCATTTCTTCCTTGCTTGGATATGAATTTTTTCGTATTGTTCTTGCAAGAAGATACTGAATTGTTTCTGAAAACTGCTCTCGTCATTGTGAAATATATATAATAAGTATTCAGTTATCAACCATTGTACTGCTCGTTGTTTTGTTGGTGGAAAAAAATTGAAATGAGGAAAAACTATATCTGTATCCGTAAACTTTGTTAATGAGGTGCGGCATATACGACTGAGCATTGTTCTCAATTTGTTCCATGCCGTGGAGGAGTTTCGACACTTCGTTATCCTGTGGGCTAAAGAGTCTGACACGTTGCAGGATATACAGTTAAGAGAGTCACTGATTTCATATTGGTATGTCCTATCTCTTGTCACTACAGACATTTTCCCATCTACACCATCGGGGAGGCACAAAAGTTGTAAGAGAGAAAATGCATTGGAGTCCCGTGAAATTATTTGCGCCCTATTAAATCAATATTGATTTCAGCCTGGAAAAATTTGGATCCAAAAATGTTCTTGCTCGCTTCGTTCGCAATATTTCTTTGTTCTGTGTAATGCATTCTAAATACCCAGACATACAAATAACAGTTCTGTTAATTGATTTTTGTCTTAAATGCAACAATTGTTTTAAGGAAAGGGAGCGTGCACATTTGAGAGACAATTTATGCCAGTTTTGCTATTGGTTTATTGTAAGATGGATGAATTGCTTGTGTAATGTATTTAAAAATATATGTTGTATATAATATGTATTAAAGAAACTTTGAATACATACACAATTTAGTGTCCAAATCGCTCCATGTTGTATATATGTGAGACATATATCGTGCATGAAAGTTATACATATTAATGTAAAAAATAATTATATTTGGAATGCATTTATCAACACTTTCTATATTTCAAAAATAGTTTCTGTGCTTGTTTTAAATTATTAATGCGAAATTGAACGTGTTGAAAAAATAATTCAAATCGTTTGTTCGAACACAAATGCTTTAGCACCAACTTCTATCCCCTTTTTGCATAATTTAGAGGGTAATAACGTCTTTGATACTATTACTACTACTACTAATAATAATAATAATAATAATGTTAGTTCCTGGTTCGAATCACGGCTTGGGTATGGATGTTTGTGAGTGTCCATTCATCAATTTCATCATATCATCACTCATCCCCATCTTCGCAAATTAGCCAAAAGTGGCACAAAAGGCGAAGTAAAGTAAAGCAAATTAATAACAATAATAATAATGTTATAATATTATTAGTATTAACATTATTAATATTAGTATTATTATTAATATAAATATTATTATTGTTGGTACGTTTATCCTGGTACTTGGCCCCTTCCAAACAAAAATTCATGGTTGCGCCTCTGCATAAAGGACCTATAACTGGGTGGTTTACCCTACATCAATTAAAATACTCGTATAAAGAAAGATTAGCTACTTTCACTCGTCTAATGATACTTTATCTTGCTTTTCACACTAACTATGTTGACCAAAATGTTCAATAACAACTGACCACCTATCATCTCATTGACACGGGTATGCAGAGCGTTCAAAGCACTGATTAGGAGTTTCAAACCTTTGCCGATGAGCGCGCTAGTGTTGGCGCATTAGAGACATCTAACGGCAAAATTAGGTACTACTTACAACATTGAGCTTGGGAGAGCATTCGTTTTCCAAGTTTTGGATTCAACTACGGTCATGCAGTGTTGCCACAATCTGAGGCCACAATTTCCCTTCCAAGGGGCAAAATTTCCCTATTTGGACTACTTTTTCCCTTCACCTAAACAAATATAATAATAATAATAATAATAATTATTATTATTATTAGCAGTGGTTGTAGTAGTAGCAGCAGCAGTAGTAAAATTTCCGTTGGTCCATGATCGTATGAATAAAAAATGTTACACAATTTTTTCACATACATGTCAGCTTAATCGCTTCCTGGTCAGATGTCTCAGGTTTCAATCATGGTCAGGAATCCATTAAATCGTTAATTCTCATACTTACAATTATCCGAAGATACAGAAAAGCGACGTACAATAAACTTAGAAATATAAATAGATATAGGCTTATATTCAAGGGAGCAGAAATATGAAGAATCAGAAAAAAAATAAAAATGTGAATATGAATCTGGAACTTAACATAAACTCTAATAATGTAAAGTCAGAAGTCTTAAAATTTCCCTGAAATTGTGACATTTTTCATCGAAATTCCCTTTTCCCTTTGGCTAAAATTTCGGTCCGAATTTGCCTGCATAAGGGAAATTTCCCTTCATGTGGCAACACTGCAGTCATCATTTAGGGGGAGAAGGAGGGCCAGGGCCGGCCATACGTGGGTGCAGGCCCTGGGGCATACAATATTCGCGGGGACTATAATAAAAAAAATATCAGATTTTTCCTTAGTCTGAAGTACAGGTGTCCTGTATAATCATAATATATGCATTATTACATTTAATTTGCACACACACACACCATCACCCACACACACACACACACACACATATATATATATATATATATATATATATATATATATATATATATATATATATATATATATATATATATATATATATATATATATATATATATATATATATAAATTCATTCGCTTCACCATGGCCTCTGCACCAAGTTTCAGCGTAATTGCAATTCTATGCTTCGAAGAGGCTCCAGAGGTGTTTGAGTAGGGCAACTTTAATTGTTGGCACCCTGTACTTGCAGGTCTTATAACTCAGTTCTGGACCCATGTTGATACACGTTTCTTCCTTCCCTACGCATAAGGAATCCGTTCCTGAATTATTGCCCTGTTTATTTCGTTACACCCTGTATACGTACCAGGTGGGTCATTTACAATGAAAAAATATAAATATCTCGAAAAATATACATCGTACGATAAAATGTTCTATGTCAAAAATATAATAAAATGGGACCGTTATGTCGTATATGGCGTTACTGTGTGTGAGACTGATGCCAACTCTATTTTTCAAATGGGAGCCCCTTTATTTTATTGCAGAATCAAAATTATACACAACAAATTATGAAACTTTAAGTCGGAATGTTTTGTTTTTTTTAAAAATATATATGCATTAACAGTATTTAACCGATATAGATGGGCCGGACCCTGTGGCTGAGTGATTAGCACATCGCGCTGCGACGCCAGGGGTCCCGGGTTCGAATCCCGCTCGGGCACGGTTGTTTGTGAATGTCCATTCATCAATTTCATCATTCCATTATTCATCCCATCTTCGCAAATTAGCCAAGAGGCACAAAACGCGAAGTAAAATAAAATCAATAAAAAAACAATATAGATGGCAGCACTGCTCCGCTTGAATTGAATACCGGACGTTAAGTACTGATCTTTTCTCTATCTCTCCGTCCCTGTCTTCCTTATTTGCTCCTTTCGTTTCTCTATAACTCTTTTGTTCTTTTCCTTTCTCTCTGTCCGTGTCCTGTTTTCTCTTTCCTTCTTCTCTCTCTATCTCTCTAACTCTCTAAGCCCCGCGACAGTTTAAGTTTGCAGCAGATTTTATGTATTAATCCACACAAGAATGGCGATGAGCATTTCCTGTGCCAGTCTTGCTTCAAGCTCCGAGCTGTTCATATCACAGACAGTGAGAAAATCGGCAGTATTGCAGCGGAACTATATTCTACGCGCACGTTTGGGTCTACATCAGGCGCGGTTGGCTGTATAGAGCAAATGTGCAGTGAACCCCCAGTAATATACAAAATAAACAATAACTGAGAAGTTCATAAGCGTAGAGTGCCAAATTCTCTTAGTGAGAAGGAGAAACCGCGGGCCAGAGCCACTCAGCTCCCCTCTAGTTCCGTTTCGTGCAAAGCCTCCGCTGAACCTCCGCAAGCCAACCCAAAGGAAATGGGGAATCCCCACTGCATGTGAGCGGAAACTCGCGCAAAATGGAGAAAGACGACGAGGGAACATGCTGTCACAGGACGGTCGAAAAGTGACACATGGAGGGAGTCCCCAGAGGAGCGCATGAAGTGCGACAAATGGAACATGCTTGGACA